>NC_143439.1:19415346-20912846 GCF_987193195.1 Phasianus colchicus | reverse complement strand
AGGGTAGATCCTTCTCTTGGGGTGTATGAGCGGTAGGCACCACTACACGTGGCCAATTAAGCCTACAGTGTGCACCATGAGCATCAAATGTACACATACTACAGCATTTGGGTAACAGCAATATGGTCTACAGGTATCTTGGATTAGGTCAACTAAACAGTAGGAGGAAACAAATCAACTTTGAGTGCATAATCTTTTTCTAATCTTTCAAAGATACATAAAATATTACTTTTTGTTTTAAAATTTGTCTCAAGTCTAATGCACCCATAGCAGATTCTGAATAACTCCTGTCTTTATTAATCCACTTATCATCACCACTAGCATAAAATGTATTTATAGAGAAGATACATTTTGCCATTCTTACACTAAATTCTGTACTGTCCATCTATGATTGTAGGCAAAGGTTTTCACATTACCCTCACTGATTATATTCCGTTAGGCTAAGAAACTTTTTCTTCCACTCAGGGCAAATCTTTAAGCTCTTCTCCTGTTAATATCTATGAGACTGGGAAATGCTGAGTCTCCTGCAGCTCACTCTGTATCTTTATGGTTTGTATTAGGCCTATCTGAGTGGATAACGAGGGAGGGATAGAGGAAATAGTTGACTGTATGCAAGGGGAAGCCATCTCAAGTCAATACACAGCCATTTTTTCACCAAACTTAGTTCTTTCACAGTGTTACTTTCCAACTAAAATGATACCTTATTTGAAGATAAATAATACATGTAAGTTATAGAAAATCGAATTTCCAATTAAAATGTTAGTTTAGTAAATAAAACATCTTCACTGTCATTTTAATGAGCAGCTGGGTGGGAGACTGGCTGCTGACTGGGGCCAGCTCACTACATACAATAGGGAATCTGAGACTAAACATGCAAGAAACAGTTGTTTTAATAGGAGGAAAGACACTGGGGGGTAGGTGATTAAAGTGAAAGTTACCATGCCTCAGTCTTACAGTCCGATCCCAGTCTCACTCTAGTTTTGCACTGGAGTAAATGAAGTTACCCCATACTAACATCAAAGCAATCTGAGAAGATTATCTGGTCCCCAGTTCTCAACGTGAAGCAAATGAAGTCCTGTTACCTAAGCTATGCTGTGGGACTTATGCACTCTATCCCACTCGACTTGAGCAACAATATCCCCAATGAACATATATAATTATTTGCTTGGATCGTGTTCAAATACGTAACTGTGCCATGGAAGGTACAATGATTTCTGTACAAACAGTAATTATTTCTAAGCAACAAGTGCAGGCATGATAATAATCTTTGAAATTGCTAGATTGGGTGCATTCTAAATAGTGACTTGGAAATGGGACTGATTAAGTTCAAAAATTGACTGCAGAGAAAGCACTTAATCGCTGCATGATCAGGTGTTATTTCCTCTACCGTAACAAAAGCCACAGTACTTATAGACCCTCTGTGTCCCATCTTATTCTGGTTTCTAATCTAACTGTTCTTCTAGCTGCAACCAAGACAGACCACTTCTCCTTACAATACTCATTCTCTTCTTCTTCTATACAATCCACCTTTGAGCCTGACAATGTTTGTATGCCTGAGAGTCTTCTGGTATAGAGGCTACCAGTCTCTGGTTATATTTAACCACATGCTATTTTGGGTGGCATCTGATAGTACAGGAGTCATATGAGACTTGACCTGTGCAAAACTCAAAATCTGCAGTCATTCAGATTTACAGAGATTCTGAAAAGCAGAGATCTCTTTGTATGAGATACAGCAAGAGATGGCAACAGATGGTAGCTCAGCTTCTCAGGTCCTATCATTTTTTTCTGGAAGATATCAGGCTGATCATGTCCAGGGATAAAAGTGCTTTTATAACCCTATGAGCTTTTTCTGCATTTTCCATTGCAAGTGTAAGCTATGCATCCAAGGTCTCTGCCTAGTACACTCTCATTTATAACAGGCAGCTTTAAACTTCCAGTTACTGCACATTCCTTCCTTCACTGTTTAATGTAGAAGGATCAAGTGCTTTAATTAATTCAGCAGCAAAGTTCTGGATAGTGTCTACAGTTCTCTGGTAGATGTAATACAGCGTGCTCCCAACTCAGCCAGCACCGCAAAGGGCTTGAAGCTGGCAGAGTTAGGTTAGTATAAATCAGGATTCTCACATCTCTACAGATCACAGCATCATTTGCCCCTTGGTTGAAAAGAATACTAGATACAACCCTGCGTGTTAACTACTGGTCAATACTACATAGCACAACTTCTTACTACTGAAACCTGGGTTCAGTCATAGGTCTCTTAAAGGGCTATAAATAGCTGTGTGTGTTCTTATAGATGCACTCCAAGGCAAGTGACAGCCAGTGGTACATCTTGTGCTAATGCAGCTCCTTTGTGGTAAAAATGTGAAAATTACTTTAAGTAAATACAAGGAAATAGTTATTAAAAACTGAAATAAATGTGGTCTCCAATATGATGTATGAAGTGAATACACTTGCTAAGATGGATGTTGCTTCTTTTAGGGATGTTGGCTTCTCTTGATTTCAGAATTTACTTGGACATGACAGCTGAAATAATCTGCATGTGAGAAAAAAAAAGCAGAAAACTCAGAAAAAGGGTTGCTCCAGCAGAACACAGTCAGAGGAAGAAGGTCCAGTGTTGTGCCTCTCTATATCTTATTTTTGAAACTTTTGATTTCTCAAAATTTGGTCAGTTTTGCTAGACGTTGTTTATCCTCTGTCATCTATTTACATCCTCACCACAAGAGAAACAGGCTATATTTCTGGAGCTGAAACACTTCACAGAAATTCAAGCACAACCAAATCCAGGATAGCTGCAACCCATTCAGAAGACTATAAAAGAAAGAACTGGAGAGGAGGCCTTGGCAGTAGAAGTATGAGAAAAACAGGAGGCCACCCAAGGACATTCAAGGGTAATTTGAGACACTCTTAGAGATTACCTAGAGGATATAATTCCAGAAAGACATATGCATCTCACTAATCCTGTATCCTATTTGACAACTCTGTGTTAAAACATGTGCACAACTGAATTTAACCTCAGAACTTCCTGAAGGATGATAAGGACAACGAGAGAGAAAGAGCAGAAAATCAGTTATTGGAACAGGAAGATAGAAGCACATTTATCAACTTTGCAATGTACAGTTGTTACCTGAAGTGCAGGAACTACCTAATGTCATTTCAGTACAGTAAACTCAAACTGCTACCTACCCTTCATGCATGTATGCAGACTATACAGAAGATATGCCCTTGCCTGCTACATAACTCAAAAACACTTGCATTGCCTTTAAGCAGTCTAAAATCTATGTATGTATGTAAGTGGGTGGGATGTATTTTTCCAGTCCCAGATTCTACAAGAGACTTGCACTCAGCAATATCACTGGCATCTACTCTGCTATTAGCACTGCTGTTTGGGGAACAGAGTCCTCATTTTTAGAAAATGATAAAGTATCTCTATGTAGCCCATTGTTTCTTTATTTTAATTAAACTTTCACGTGTAACTAGGTCTTGGAGTCTGAGTAGAGCTTCTACTAAGCAATATCAGTATTTCTAAACAACTTCAGATTATATATAGGGTCTATAAATGCTTCAAGTTCTTAGAACTGCATCAAGTACATGTATTACCATTTTTTTGGGAAGCGATTAGCTTTTACTTAGAAGCCTGTCATATTTCCCAGCCTACATAAAGCATGAAGATATGTTACATGACTCTGAAGTCCTCCAAAACATGTAACTGGTGTTTAAAGACAAACTAGATTATAAACAATACATTCCCATAACATCAGCTAATTTTAATTGCAATCAGCATTCTCCATGCAAGAAATATGTCATAAAGAAGCATACTTAAGAAATGAGGATCAGTTTGCAAATGGTAGGTGAGCCTCTTAAATTAAAAATAATTCTGCACACAAATGAGAAATAAAATGCATACGCTGCATACCAGGAATCAAACCTGGCCATGAACTGGGGGTATCTGACATTTCCATCTTCATCAAGGGGGATTCTGTCAAGTAGCAGCTCAAACTCTTCATCAGTAATCTCCACGCCAAACCTGAAACAAACAGCAGTTAGCAGCACTAGCTGGCGGAGTTCACATTTGGGTCAACAGTACCCACAATACCCTGAGCATATGGCTGCCATTAACTCTTTGTTACTGCTTCGGTCCTCAAGATCAAGAGCACCACGTGAATATCAGAGGTTAATCAGGGTTTTGATCGCCTCAGCTTTCTCAAAGAAAGAAATTCTACCCGAGAGTCCCGGCATTGGTGAGGCACAGAAATAGAAATACTAGCATATTGAACTGTGTGCAATTGTCCTCTATAAAAAAGTTATTCATTACACTAAAACACTGGTATTGCTTAAACTAGTTAACTCTGAAAGGCTTTTCATTTGGACTGTTTAGCATGAAAGAAAATGGAGAGAAAAACTGTCTTTTCGGGAAACAGCTTCTTAGTGCTTTTGGAAAGCATTTCATAATGGCTTTAAAGACATTTTGCATACAAATATTTAAAAGTGTCAGTGTTTATTCATCAGCAAGAAAGTGTTTTCACCTCTCCAGAACAATCAAAACATAATCCTTGAAATACTGGCATAAACAGGAATGACTTAAGCAATAATACAGAGCCAAGGCATTCATCATTTTGCAAAGCCGATAAAAGTCAGCTGACTTATGGGGAGATACATTTTGGTTTTGGCAAGGCATTGAAAGGGTACACAAAACATAGTATTTGTTTGTTGTTTCGATTTCACCACCTTGCTTTCCCACTTTGCGTAACTCAAGAAATCCTTTCGTTAGAGTGCCACGGCAGCTTCTTATGGGGCTTTCTGACTCCCAGGTTTGGAGCACAGCAAATGGCTCATTTATCCTGCTGTAGGCTGTAGAAAGTCTGCTGAGGAGGGCAGATTGAGCTGCTGTTGCAGCTGCCCTCAGCTGACAGTACTCATTTTACTGCCTTTCAACTTCGCTTATCTACATTCACTTTTCATTTACACACGTGCGTTTACGGAAGCTTGTGTTCTGCCAATAAAAACACACATGACCGAAGTAAACTTGCAGCATTTTTTTCCCTAAGAAGAGTAGAAAATCCGATTTTGCTGGGGAGTTTCAGCAAGAACGGATTCTCAGGAATCCATAACTGTTCTAGGGTTAAAGAACATTGCACGTGGGCACTGAAGATTAGCAATTTGCACGTGTAATCAATGGACAAAATCTCCTGTTTGTTGCTATCTCCTAATCTGTCTCTCTATCATTTGCTTCAAGGGATGACATGCCAGAAAGGATTAAGGGGTGTATATTAGGCATAAGCAGTTGAGAAGCTATGCTGAGAACCAATATGTAAACTGGCCACCTTGCAGGTCTGCAACTAAAATGGACAGATTGACCACTGTCCGCTACTTTATCACTTCTCTGTGTAAAGTCATATTCACAAAGAAATGTATGCAGGTTCCACATAATATAACACATGAGATCCAAGGAAGAAAAAGAATAGCACTTTGTACAAAATATGTGGTTTTGTCAGAGCAAGAATGTGTCTGGGGGAAGAAAGTGGATTTTTTATATTCCACATAAGTATCTTCAAATAGGCAAGATAGCAGCAAATTCACTACCTGTTCAAAAAGAAAAACTAAGCTTTTTGAATATTGTAACATTCTGGAATTAAAAACAGAAATTGCTGGGATCTGAAAAGCAATTAAAAAGATCTGAGAAATGGGTCTTATCCACTTTGTCCTTGTTTAGAGTAAAACTATCAAAGAAAGGTCCCACTTCCGGCAACTTCATCTGCCTTTTACAAGAGCTTTTGTAAATCCTAGAAACAGAAATTCACACAGAGATCACTCCAGTACCTTTAGCTGCAAATAAATAACCTCTCAACAACTAGTTAGGACAACCTCTTTCTGGATTCTGGCTTATAATGTTTTCTTGTCATTTCTTCTGGAAAACCAAATGAAAACAAACAAACAAACTTGGTAGGAAAACGAGTAGCGATTTTCTTGGTCCTGAACTCAGTTTTGTCATGACCTATTACTGAGAATATTTCTGGGTTCAGTAGAACTCCAGACAACTGCTCATTTAATTTCACTTAGAGAGGCTGATAGCCTGAGCTAGATAAGCATTTCAATAATGTGGAACGAACCACACCACTGTTCCTATTGCAGTGAGAGCTTCTAATCATTTATTTCGTAAGAATGTCTCAACATGTTCTCCATATCAAGATATACATAGAGAGTACTGGAAAAAAGGCTTGGCTAATTTTAATGCTCAAGAAAGCTATTGAACTGTCAACTGCCAAGATGAACTCTTTTATGCACATGGAGCCACTGCATAAACACCTGTTGTACTACCAACAGTGTACAAATATATTTTATGAGAAAAATACCAATCTAATTTAATGAACTAAATAATAATGTCATTTCTACCAAGAGGATGGGCCTGAATCATGCTCTCTTGAATGCTTTGCTGCTTATCTTTGGTATTACTTAACAACCTTCAAACTGTTCTGATTGCAGCATTGCTGGTCACACCAACTCCTTGAACCTAGCTGGGGAAAAACAGCTAGTCTGGAAAGAACTCAGTGATCTCTCCGTGATGCCAGTCTTTCTTAGGAGATGTCAAAGCCATGTCAACGTTGAAGGACTCCAAGTTCCTCAGACACATCCAGGGAGCTGATCCTGAAACACTGGTCTTTTAGTATGCCTGTGTACAACTGATTTGTGGGGTGGTGAATCCCACTGGAACAGGGTGGGAATCAATACAGGGTTCCAGAGGATGCCTCATTCCCACTTTCTGTATCCACAAAGTCAGAAAATATGCTGGCTGATCTAAAGGAGTAAAACTGGGGGAAGGGAGGAACAACCCTGCACCAACTTTGCATACTGACATTTTCTCCATTATTAAAATTCCAAAGACCTATTTTACATTACTGATCTCAGGATTTCTGGTAGCATGCTGTGACAACATTACATCCAACGTGCTCACTGATGTGGAAACAGAAAAAGCATTGAATGAAGAGAGTGTATGGCCTATACCATTTGTTATCCCAAACACTGATATTATACTTTTCATTCTGAACTTCCCCTCAAGCTTTACAAACATATCCAAGATATACAAAAGCAGTAAACAGGAGGATCAAGTGCTCCAGCATGCAAATGCAGCCACCTGAAACTAAGCAATGATTTAACCGAACAGCAACAGCACACAACAGACGAATCACTGAGTTCTCCAGAGCACATTTCAAAGGCAGGTGCAATGGGCAGGGCTTGAGAAAAAGATATCTATTAACTGAAGGGCTAAGCCTATTTAGACAGAAGCTGATGCAAAATGCAAGGGACTGGTTAACAGTGAGGTTGAGAGAAAATGCTTTGGCAAGAAGCCCAGAATCCTGGCAAAGGGAGCACCTGCGAAAAAAGCCACATGTGGTTTGTTGTACCAATACCTACATTTGCACATACAGACTGGGAAACTCTTATTTCCATTTTATCATATGTTTAACATCTGCAGTATCCTCAAATAAAGACGTCTCACACCTTAAATCAAAGGAACAGAAAGGTAGATAAGGCACACTGAGAAAATCAACCAGTGTTTCAGCGAGCTGTCAAAGTATCTTTTAATCATCTATAAAAACACCACTCCTGGGAACCAAGCTAAGAGCGAGTTTTTGAGAGTCACAAGGGGAAGACAGAAGACACACACACAGCACAACCTCAGTAAGCAGGCAATTGGGAAGAAGCATAGAAAGCAGAGAGGAAGAGCTTGCTTAGCATCAA
This sequence comes from Phasianus colchicus, assembly GCF_987193195.1. NCBI lineage: Eukaryota > Metazoa > Chordata > Aves > Galliformes > Phasianidae > Phasianus > Phasianus colchicus. Next base: position 20,905,109 of record NC_143439.1, on the reverse strand, counting down.
GACTAGCACACTGCAGAAGAGATGCCAAGACAAATAAGATGGTAGACCAAGTCAGAGGGATAGGCAAGCCTAAAACTGTGCTGGACATTTGAAGTAAGAGATATTTATAATGATCCAGATGTACAGAGAAATAAGAGGGAGGGATTTTCCAACAGGTTATGATATAGCTAGAAAAATAAGGCAATTATTCCAGCAGTGTGACCTCAGATCTGTTCAGGGAACAAAACAAGGCAAGGTATATGCAATTCCCGAGCAACAACAGGCTGTTGTGAGGCACAGCCATTATATCTGAGTGGGAGCCAGCAATGTTGATGGATTTGAGTGTGCTGGTTGACGAAACACTCAACACAAACCGGCAGTGTGCACTTGCAGCCCAGAAGGACTTGTAGTCCTGGGCTGCATCAAAAAAAAAGCAGCCAGCAGGAAGAGGGAAGAGATTGTCCCTCACTATTCTGCCCTCATGAGGCCCCATCTGAAGTACTGCATCCAGGTCTGGGGCCCCCAATACAGGAAGGATGTGGAGCTGCTGGAGTAGGTTCAGAGGAGGGCCACTAAGGTGCTCAGAGTGCTGGAGCCCCTCTCCTACAAAGACACGCTGAGGGAGCTAGACTTGCTCTTTGATTCTATGATTTTTAAAAGATACAGACCTCAGTGTGCTCATTTCCGTTTGCCAATGTGTAATGTTCCACATGAAAATAGAGGAGGGTTACCTAATTTGTCCATACACACTTCTATATTTTGCACCAGTAAACACACATAACTTTTCACCTTCATATTCTTTTCATCTTCATATTCTGAAGACTATAACAACTCCAGCTGAACAACATGAACACCCTGCTTCTTAGTACCACTATGCAAGTTTCATTCAATTGAACTTATTAGGGTTACCGTAAACTGAGACTGATGTGAAAGAGTGAAAATTAGACACCTTAACTCTTATAAATGCTATCTGAATCTGACACCTGCATCAAACTGCCCGTCCAAACTATTTTAAGCCAGATTCCAAGGTCAGCACTTGAGCTAGTCTTCTCTTTGCAATTTACTTCAAGGACTGGCTGAGTAGCTGAGAATTTGGCACAGCAAGTGTGGCACGTGTATGAGAGGCAGAGATTTCTTTAACAAATTCACCAACATTGGCTTATAATTTAATTGCAGTTAATGCACAGCTTTTCCTTATTATCTTATTAAGCTGAGCTTTGAGGAATTCAATTAAAATATCTATTGTACTGCAGAAAAAGATAAAACTGCACGCCAGTGCTGCCAAAGGGTCATGATACAATTACAGTTCTATCCAACACTCCAGCCACTCCTCACTCTGACCAAGCTTTTGACAAGCTCAATGAGGGATTTTCTAGACTGAGAATAACTCAGTGCTGAATACAGCCTGTTCGCTGCTTCCTTTATTCAAAGTGTGCCCTGCCATCTAGTGGCAAGGACATTCCAAAAATACCATCTTGTTTTCCTCAGAAGGCAAACCTTGTATGGAAAGCTTTCCACTTCCCAATGTATGTGCTTCAGATTTAACTACAAATCAGTTGAAAAATACCACAAAGTAAAAACTGAACCTGCCTAATCCATATTATATTGAAATGCTCCACCCATGAGCAACTTCTATGTGTAGTTTTGCAAAATGTTAGGTCCCTTTTTCTTGTTAACTGTTAAAGAGAAATTCACACATCGTAGCTCCAGAGAACCAAACCATTGCATTCTTTTTCCATATACAGCTTTCTCTACCTAGTTGCTCTAAAGCTAAAGAGTTTCAGACCACACGGTGATAGCTGTTATTCAGAAAGAAATATGAGGAGGTAGAAGAGATTAATGAAGGGTATATAAGAATGAAATACAGCCACAGCATAAGAACTACCCAGCTGTGTCACAAATTGACATGTCTATCCCAGTAATGTCACTTCTATCATTTTCCCTCACCCCAGCCAGACATTGTCATGCTTGTGCCCGCAGAACAGCTTCAACTCACTACAGGGGACATGCAGGAAACCTGCTTTTTTGCAGGGCTGCATGATTGCTAGTGCTGACTTGAGGGGAGATGGGAAATACATGACTGGAAAGGAGAGGGAACTAAGAGCTGCAAATGAGTTGCCAAGGTCTTTATGCTAAGTAGGAAGCTGTATCCTCAGTTTCTGATCTACTATGCATTAATGTCAAGCAGCTCTGTTGTACTGGATCTCGCTGAATAGTACTTGTACAGCATCAATATTTTTTCTCACCCTGCCCCACACTAGCAAGTAGTCTTAGCAGAACAAGAAGCTGGGAAAGGACAGCTGACTAACTGGCAGAAGAGATTTCCCATACCATGTGATGTCATTCTCAGCACTAACAGGTGGGGTGCAGCATCTTTCAAGGTAGCCACTGTAGCAGTTACTCAAGGGACTAGCTAGTCATCAGTGGGAGGTGCCGAGTGATTGCTTTACATTGCTTTGCATATTTTCTCTTTCCTTCCCTTATTAAACTCTTTATCTTGACCCACAGGTTTTCTCACTTTTGCTCTTCCTGCTCTCTACCCTGTCCAACATAGTCAAAAGTGAGTGACTGTGTGTTTTGCTCTTGAAGATAAAAGTTCTCCCTTCCACTGACAGATGGTTCTAAATAAAGAAAATCATTCCTACCTGCACTCACTTGCTATCTGAAATTCCTGATGACTAAACACCTTCTCTTCAACAAAGGAGGGAAGATTTTTCTGAGGCAAATGTAAGAAAGACAAAACAGTACTAAGAAAGCACAATTTCATACTCGCTGAAAGCAGATGAGCCCTAAGTTAGTAGAAGGATTGACCTACATTAAACCAGAATACCATCACTTGGCAAAAAGGCCCAGCTCTATTTCAAATATCCTGCCTACCCTACATGGTAAAGGGAAAATTGTCTCCCTTCCCATTCCCAGTACACAGTTCCAGCCCATAGAACACTCTGATTGTGCTGCACAAAAACAGCATAAGACTTAATGGAGTTTACAAAAATATCACTTTATATAAACAAGACATTGGAGACCTCTCATATAACCCAGCACAGCAACAAATCGCTTAGGATGCTTCACTGACATATTTCAAACTAAACATTTGCTTATGAACCAGTTCTCTGTGACTCGAACTCCTCCAGAATAAAGACTATTGCATTGTGAAAGCGCTCTGTCTCCAGATCACAGTTATCATTGACAAGCCTGTAGCATCATATCCACCATATCCACACAATTTTATTGCTTGTGGTGCCAAATCACAACTGCAAGGCAGTCACAGAATTTTGCAAAGAGAACAGGCACCATCCTGGGGTCCAGTGGCTCTGTGACCCATGGTGTCCAGTGTTTCTTGATCTCAGGGGCAGAATTAGGCAGTGTATGGGGAATGCCAGACACCCACCAGCTGAAGGTTAGCCAGATGTCAAGGTTTCCAAGTTGCCAGGGAGCATCCTTCTCAAGGAATATAACCACCTGGCTCTTCAAGTCAGTGATCCATCAGCTTCGTGTGCACTGGTGACAGACAGGGACTGAGGATTTCTCCACTGACCACTATGCTTGTTTTTGTCTGTTCCTGTAAGGTTTGCCTGTCCCCATGTGCTCTCAATGCACACCAATGGATGGTGATCTGTAGAGCAACTCACAGTAACAAAACAAAAACAAACAAAAAAGAAAAGAAAAGTGAAAGAATATTACCTCTGGAAAAGGATCTCTTTCCTCTATCATAAGTGAATTTCCTTTGTTTTGAGCTTCACCAACTGTTTGCATTCACAAATGGTTCACAAATTAAACACAATAAATGTGATTAGACAGACACTCACCAGAGTGTGGCCAAGTGGAATGAAATCAGAGTGAAACAACTTTGCCAAGTTGGCTTCAAATGCAGTCACAGCAGATGATGTACTGATTCTCCCATCCCTGTGAAATCTAAGAAGCAAAAACTAAAGCACAATCAGATTTTACCCATTTTTTTCAACCAATACTCTCAATTACTGAGACTACATATAAAACAGATTTTTTTTTTCATCTTCCTGTTTTGTTTTCTTCTGTTGCTAATTTAGATATGGTGGAGGCAAATACACATCAAACAAAAAGCCCAGCATGTGTGAAGATTATGACCACTGCTCCAGTCAACCAGATCCCCCTGCAATCCTGGCTGACAAGCAGATATTGCCTGCACAAATGAGCATCTCAGCCAGCCAACGGTATTGGGTCTCTTTTCCCTCACCTGCTTTTGGAATCTGGCAAATGAGGGTAAACAGCCCCAAAACTGAAGAGCAAACCAAGCAGAAAGAAAAGTTAAACAGGAACTTTTTACTAGTTCAGTATCTTCGATCAGATGGGCCAAGAGTTAGGGCCTGATTATTGTTTACAACACAAAGACATAAGGCCACACCTTTACAGGCCATCTGAAGTTGCAAGCCTAAATGTTAGAAAAAGGATTCTTCAACAGAAATCAAAATATAACCTCCTGAAGGCAGGGGCAACCTTGCACCTCCTTTGTTACAACCACTTCCATTTCTAAAAATCATTAATTAACTCTCACATATTTTGACAGAAGGTTTGATTCATTTCAATATTAATGGCCTGGCTGCATAAACAGATAATCACCAACCTCCGCACACTGTAAAACAATCTGTCAAGTTGTTGACAGGATCGATGTTACTTTTACTTATCACTGTAAAATACCAGCTGCGTCACCGTTATGGATCAGTTCTGCTTTTATTTAGTGCCTTTACCATCAGGGACAGAATGCAGAATACAACTACAATTTTCTATTTTTTGGTACCAGTCAGAAAGTGAGAAGTTTTTTTTCTCATTGAAAGAGGGCTTGTGTTCCCTAAGCAATGCTGAGAATTGAGCTTCTTTAGCTAAAAAAAAAACACACTACCACCAACAGGCTGGACAGCATGTCTGCTTTCAACAGCTGCCAGGCATATCTGCATTTGTGCAAGGGTTTGGAGCCACCTATGTGTCAGGTCTGGCAAGGCTGCACTACACTAGGACTAGGAAATGCTCCTTGATGGGATTTCCCTCCAGATCAGATGGAAATATCAGACTACTTTCATTTTGCTTCCACACTGGTTCACAGATTAGCTAGGAGAAAAAAGTTCTAGATAATTCTCTGCAGCCTTTACTCAAAGAAGAGTGACCTTGAATGATTCTAGCTTTCTATACAACTTTATCTCGAGTGCTTGTGAGAAATCCAATAATTCCATGTAAAAACAAGAAAAATAGCAGATACAAATAGAAAGAATAGCAGATAGAAATAGAAAATAGAAAATAGAAAATTCTTCCTCTGTATTTCCCCTGTGCACTAAAATACAAACAAGCATCCCACAACATATGACTTCTAGGACACAAGATCAGACACGAGGACTCAATCTGCTCAAAAAAGGAGTAATATTAGCCATATTCTGTTCCTACAAACTGAACTGCTAGTGAAGAGATGCTGGCACATACCAATGGGCTGAACCGTCATATGAAACAAGTGGATGAAATACTTCACTTACTCACATGTGGCTTTTCTACTCACATTTTACTAACATTCAGCTGAATTTCAGCATTGCCTTGTACGACTTTTTTTGAATTCCAACAGAGGGCGGCACTATAACCTGTTTCAGCCTGACACCAGACAGAAAAGTCCTTTCGCCTAGGGCTGTCTTTGCTGTTTATCACAAAGGTTAATTTAGGATACTCCCCTGACACTGGGCACAGGCCCAGCAGTTAGAGGCACTGTCTACTTAGTAGGTATCTCCGGCTTCCCGAGTCACCCCAGCTATGGAAGGCCATGTATCCTGGCACTATCCCAGCCTGACCTATTCAAGGGAAAAACAATCCTGCTTCAGAAGGCCAAAGCTAAAATAAACCCATGCTTGCTGGAGAGCAGAGGGGAGGCAAGGAAAAGCAGCCTATGCAAATGCATGCTTCATATCCCCTGCTGTAAGAGACCTCCTGCCACCCGCGTTACTACTGGCTGAAGCTGAGAACAGCCTCCCCTGCTGAGCAGTGCCCAGTAGGAGAAAGTGCATAGCTTTAGGTTAGTTTCCCCCTAAGCTGTGCCAAAATCTCTTCTGCTCGCTGGAAATGAAGGTGCTGTAGAAGTGGAGGAGAAAGGGGAGGATGTAAAGAGAGATCTGCGTAGGACACTTTTATAGCATATATTCATTCATACCTACTTATAATACAACTGTACATGCTAGACATATGAATTCCAAACAATATAGCAACATTTAAGAGTCTATAATAAATATTAGTGTAATCAGTATTTATTTCTCGTGACTTATAAGCAAATACTAAAAAGTCTTTCTTTTTTTTCCTTTGAATTAGAGGTAGATAGTGCTTTTCTTGTGCTCCTGCACTAGACGTATTCCCAAAAAGCACTTCCCAAGCAATGACTGAAACACAGATTATGTTTTTATCATGCTGAGGCAGCATGTCACATCATCTATTTCCCAACTTCTGCTTCCATCCCCATCATTTTTTTCCCCTCTCATGCCCATACTCAAGGATTTCAGATGGAAAAAAGAGAGAAAGAGCACGTGAGAGAGAGAAAGCAAATAAAAGTGAATAATACCAAGAGATTTTAATCTTTTCAGATCCTCCATTCTTCCTGATGCCTTCATTATTCATCACTATGGATCACTCTAAGCTGGTCACTGAGTGTCCATCTCTGACTTTCGTCTTGTTCCTAGAGTTGCATGTATCAGCTGCAAATCTTGGTGTTCCATTCCTACATACTAAGGCTGAGATGTGTTTTTCCCCATGCATCCACACAGACAGATTCAAGGTCTCATCAGGGTTAGGATTAGGGCTAGTTACAACATTTATTTCTGTCTGGTCTGAGAAACACAGTCTTAAAATCCTATTACACACCTAGAACATACTGCATAGATACAACCCACCATCTTTACTGTACTATCCCCCTCTTTGCATCCTTCCACTAGCTCACAGTTCTCCAACACATGATGTGAGTTACTCTTTGTATTCTTACAGCCCATCGTGAAAATGTTGGCTCCTGTTTCCAGCCAGACGGGTCAGGCCATGAGATTAGTCTTCAGTTTGTTATATTGGTTATATTTTCAGACTGCCATTTTGTGCCTCCTCCCAGGCTTCTCCATTTATGTAGGAGGAACTCACTACAAACACAAACCAACCTCTTACATGGAGAATTTACTGCAACCCCAAAAATCTTTTCTGAAAACAAAACAAAAGAAAATACATTTCTTCTTAGCGTCTTGCCACTACTTTGTCTACCCACAGCTTGTCTGTGCTGGGGAGGTCAGCACAGTCTTACAGACTGCTTGTGCTCCCCCTTGTGTCTGCTGTCGGACGGAGACTGCTGACTTTTGAGAAAAAGCATTCTTGTGTCTGGCCAAGCCTCAGCACTAGTTTCCTAGGGTTCAGCAATGCAAAGAAACAAGAGTACACGACAGCTGGTAAAAAAGTTTCATCTCGTGGAATGCCTCAAGAAAATGCAGAACACTAAGCACCAACGAATTCCATGAAAAGCCAAGCTCCTTTCACTTTTTCTTTAATGACATTTCCAGCTACTGGAAATCCCTATCCTTATTCTGTGGTGCTGATAGAGTTAGTGAAAGGTCCTTAACAGAGTGCATTTGATCTCCTACAAGCAGGATAAAAAGGCTAGATTGTCATATACATGGATGATCTAAATAGACATTTGGAGCAAAAATAAATCAAAAAACATCACCCAGAGCAGCAGGCAATAGTCTAGCCCACTATTTTAACACTGTTAACACTTAAAGTTGAATATCCCTTGAAACTAGGCATATGGGTTCTGGGAAGGGAGATCAGAAATATAAAAGGTGACTGCTCACTTCCAGTGCACTGCTTTATTTAAATACTGGCAGATATGGATATATAGCATCACCACTACAGAAATGCGTATCAAACCAACTGTGGAACAGAGTAATGATGTGTAACAGTAACTTCAAAAACTAGCTGGAATTTTTATGATAAAGGCTTTACTAAATTTATCATTCATTTAGAGAAAACGAAAAGCAACGTAAACGAGCTAAAAGGAAGAGGGTGAGGAAGAAGCAGGTGAAAGACCCTTTTGGGCTAGACCTCCCCAACACAGTCCCACTCCAGCCCCTACTCCCCTCCCTCCTAGTATCACCCTCCCTCCTGGTACCACCTGGTACCAGTCAGCAGGGCACTGCACACACCTGCCTGCATGCACTGAGGAGACTTCATCCAGCTGGGCAGCACTGCAAACACTGCCATCCTGTGGATTCCTGAGATGTCAAAGGGATATTTACTTCCCTATGAAAAGAGGAGATACCACACCTGGTGAGTTAAGCATGAGGAAGAAAAAGTAAGGGGCAAGAATAGCTACACCTGTTAAACAATGAAACCCACAACTCACAGTCTAACTTTAGGGATCCCCTGTGCTTCCAGCTTGCACCTGCTTTCAGTTCTTGCTTGGGAAAAAGGTCTCTTCAGGTGACCTCTCTTTCCATTTCTTAGAACTGGGGAAAGACTCCATCTTGCTCATGGTGGCTTGGGTGTGCAGGGTTAAAGCTGCTGTTGCTGAGGTTCATGAGAAAAGACCTCTACCTCAGAGAGCAAGAGAGGCTGGGGATCAAATTTACAGTCTCATTGCCCTGTGCTAACACAGACGTCAGTGAGAAGAGATTTGCTGTCCTGAAGGGAATGTCTCTTCGTGGAACAGCCAATCTTTTAGCACTACATTGAAATGAATTCTATTTCAATTATCGATACTATATTACCGAAGTAAAGTTGACCTCATTAACCTCAGCTTTCCTCAGTACAGTATTATCCTAGAACCACATATGATGACTGTTTTAAGGCAAATTCCTTGGTATACACTTACAGTTTGTTGCACTGCCTTTCATATAACTACTCCACGCAACAGCGAATCACAAGCTCATACAGACATCAGGCAGAGGGAACATGTGAAGGCGGCCACACAACCTGCATTTGAGACTGAAGTGCTTCCACATGCACTGAAGAGAGATAAGGTTTTGCTGCAGCCCTCATTGATCTCTCACAGAGCGTGCTAGTCAAGCAATCTGAGCATTCCCAAGCACGTGCTTCCTGGAGGGGTGACTGACTGCAGTGCTTGCAGAGGGTCTGACCTTGCCGGGTTGAAACCAGGGCACGCTGCAGGAGGGCACACTGCCTCCTCTATGGGAAGGCAGCCTCTGGAACATGCCGGGATGTTGAAGACCTCAAGGCTGGCAGGCTCACGCTGCATCAGACATGAGGAGGCTCCGTGTCCTTGCCTTGCAGAGGCCGCACCCGTTTCTAGTTCCCCCAAATGCTCACAAACACGTGCACAGCGCCACACTGCTGCAAGGAGGTTGTGGATGCCCCGTCCCTGGAGGCATCTAAGGCCAGGCTGGATGTGGCTCTGGGCAGCCTGGTCTGGTCGGTGGCGACCCTGCACACAGCAGGGGGGTTGAAAATAGATGATCATTGTGGTCCTTTTCAACCCAGGCCATTCTATGATTCTATGATCACCTTCCCCGAGGGCTCTGCAGCCCGACGCCCTCCCGCAGCACGCACCGCAGAGGTTGGAGGCCACGCACACAAAGCCTGTGCCTGCAACACCCTTGGCGCCGGCAGCCAGCCCCTACAAACAGCTATTGCCACCCGAGGTATTCCTGCAAGCTTTCTCGGTCCCCTCGGGTGCCTCCCGCGAGCTATTAATACAGCAGGCACATGCTCTGACATCGCGTTCCCCGCGGCCACCAGATAACTTTAATTTGCCCTTTAAACGTCCCGAGACCGGCGGCCCTCGCCGTCCCTCCCGGGGGAACATGGCGGCGCTGCCTCGCGCCCCCCAGCGGGGGCGGGTCCTGGGGGGTCCCAGCCAATGTGCGCGCCCCGGGGGGCCGCCTCCTCCTATCGCGAGAGGCCGCAGGTTATAAGCGGGGCGGCACGGGGCCCTGGGCCATTTGGCCGGCGGGGCGCGGCGTGGGGTGCTGGGTGGGGAGGTGCGTGGCTCGTTGGCTCTCTCCGGGTAGGGGGTGTCGGACCGGCTTCCAGCATGGGTGACCAAGCGCTCAGCTTTCTCAAGGACTTTTTGGCCGGCGGGGTCGCTGCCGCCATCTCCAAGACGGCCGTCGCCCCCATCGAGAGAGTGAAGTTGCTGCTGCAGGTGAGGAGGCGGGGGGCGCGGGGGGCCGCGGGCGGCGGAGTCCGTCGGAGCTGCGCCACAGGTGGGCCGGGCGCGACCCGGCGTGCCTAAATATGGGAAGGCGCTCGGCCGGCTCCGGTTTCGCGGGAGCTGCCCGGGCTCCTCGGGGAGCGGGAGCCGAGCCAGGCGGCGGGCGGGCGTTCGCTGCCCTTAGCCGGCCGGCGTGCGGGGTGACCCTGCCGCGTCCTCCTTGCCCTCCCCTCCCACCCTCCTCTTGCTTCTCCAGGTCCAGCACGCCAGCAAACAGATCACAGCGGAGAAACAGTACAAGGGCATCATCGACTGCGTCGTCCGCATCCCCAAGGAGCAAGGCATCATCTCCTTCTGGAGGGGCAATCTAGCCAACGTCATCCGGTACTTCCCCACCCAGGCCCTCAACTTCGCCTTCAAGGACAAGTACAAGCAGATCTTCCTGGGGGGAGTGGACAGGCACAAGCAGTTCTGGCGCTACTTCGCGGGCAACCTGGCGTCCGGTGGCGCGGCCGGAGCCACCTCGCTCTGCTTCGTCTACCCGCTGGATTTTGCCAGGACCCGGCTGGCGGCTGATGTGGGCAAAGGAGTATCCGAGAGGGAGTTCACGGGGCTGGGCGACTGCATTGTCAAGATCTTCAAGTCTGATGGCTTGAGGGGCCTGTACCAGGGATTCAATGTGTCTGTCCAGGGCATCATCATCTACAGAGCAGCCTATTTTGGGGTTTATGACACAGCCAAGGGTAAGAAGCGGATGGAGTGGTGGCTGCGAGGGAAGATCCAACCAGTAAAGGCCTGCTGGGGCACCCTGCCCTACGAGGACGAGCAGGGTTGGGCTTAGTAGTGCTTTGGGGGAACTAGTGCTGGAGTATGTGCACGTGTTTCTGAAATGCATTCCTGCCTTCCTCAACTTGCTGCTCCAGGCAGAGGCTGTTGGTTTTTTTTAAATGTTTACATGGGAGCTTGTCCCTCCTTGAAGCCCACAGAGGGCTGTGCATGAGAGCTTCTGGTCAGGGAGTGCCAAGTGGTCTGTAGATCACAAAATACCATAATCCTATAAACTTCTTTTGCTCAGCAGCTGTTCATTGTCAAATACGAAGTGCAAAGTTGCAGGCATGTTCCTATTGACTAGACTGACTTCTGGGTTTGGAGGGTGACTGCTCCTTCCAGAGCCATCTTTCTCATAATGCTTTCCTTCTGTACTGACTCATAATTTGTTCTTGGTGGCAGGTATGTTGCCTGATCCAAAGAATGTGCACATCATAGTGAGCTGGATGATTGCCCAGAGTGTCACTGCAGCAGCAGGGCTGGTTTCGTACCCTTTCGATACTGTGCGACGTAGGATGATGATGCAGTCTGGACGAAAGGGAGGTAAGAATAAGTTTGTTCCTGTGGCATTCTGGCAGTATTATTTCATTAAAGGATTAAAGTATATTATCTCATTAGGTGCAAGGTAGTGGTGTTGTGGTGTTTCGCTTTTGTGAGGGATTTCTATAAAAGGGTTGTTGGTTTTCCACAGCTCTACAGGAAACTTCTGGTTATGTCTTAGTACGCTCTGCAGTAATTTCTGGTTATCTCAATGTGTGCGTCTATGAGACTGAGTGTTCATTTTAGTTTTCATATGGTGAATTAAAATGACTTTGTGAACTGATTATTTCATTTGAAGTTCTTGATTATGTTTTGTTCATCCCTGCCTGTATTTCTAAATATAAAAAAAGTTGAAACAGACTTTCTGTGTAGCTCAACCTTATGACCTTCATTTGTTTCCACAGCTGATATTATGTACAAGGGCACAATTGATTGCTGGAAGAAGATAGCAAAAGATGAAGGATCCAAAGCATTCTTCAAAGGTGCCTGGTCAAATGTGTTGAGAGGCATGGGTGGAGCTTTTGTACTAGTACTTTATGATGAAATCAAGAAGTATGTCTAAAACTTAACATCCTAATGTAGTTCAGTTGTTCTCAATTAACTTTTTAAAATACTTATTGTGATGTAATGGACAACAAAATATTTCCTAGGGAAACAGAATAAGACTTGAGTAACATCCAGTTGAGAGAGGGATGCATTTATTTAAAATCTGTCCACTACAGCACAGTTGCACTTTGTATGGAAATTCCTCCAACATTTATATTGGAAGCTGTGTATATATTACACCCTTTCAAATTTCAGGTAAAGCATTTTGACTAGAGACAAGATATAGGTGGTATACACCTAGTTTAAAATCTAATGTAAACTCAAAGTGAGAAATACCTTTTATACTAAATAATATCTCTAGCTACCCAACACTATGATGATACAACATGATTTTATAAGCCATGTCATCTTCTCTGAAGCTGTTATTTTTTAAATTTGATATGTAAGTGTAAGTATCTGCAAACTATAATACAACAATGGGCTGTGAGTTCCTAACTGCTGCCTTTTCACTGACAAGTTGGCAGTTGTGGTCAAAACCAGACCATAATGACTGTTTTCAATTGTACTCTGTAGAAGGTGGAAATATTGTTAAAAATGCCCTATTGTCACAAAGCAAAAAGTTGTCTGCTCTGATGTTCAATTGAACTAAAACTGAACTCATGAAATAAATATATACATGAACTCTTCCTGTTGTTTTCAATGTAAATGGAACAGGTCTACCAGAACTAATGTATTTAGAGACACTATCTGGTTAATATTAGACATGACTGTTAGGAACTTTTCATGGTTATTCATGATGACATTTTTTTATAGTGAAGTATTCAGCTGAGAACTCTATGGATTTACCTGTTTTATGAGTAGGAAAAAAGGGAGAGCTATGAGACTCCAGGTTCTGTGCCTTGGTATCTAGTTATCCCTTTCCTGTATTTCAGATCTCTGTCACTTAACATGATGGTCCTTATGGGTGTGACTGCTCTATGTGAAAGCAGCAAGAAAGTACTAAAGTAATACCTGGAGGCATTTATCCACCCAAAGAATAGCAGTGTTCAGGGAAAATTGGTCTTAATAAATTTTCAAATTATCTAAAGATGTACACAGGTAACTGCTTGTTACCCTAGTAAAGGAAGCTCCTTTGCTTAAACCACAGTACTACTACAGACTTTGAGAAATGCTTCATTCTTGAGCTTCTAGGCTTATTCTCTGCTCTTTCTCCTCTTCTGTCCTATGAGAGATAGTGCCTCTTTAAATGCAGTCACCTAGAAGTCTGATCAGCCCTGGTCTGTTTTCTGCCTGGTGGCAAATAACCAGGGTTGTAACCTATTGAAGCATAAGGTTGTGAAGAAAATCAAGGTGTTTACTGCAGTAGTCTTATAAATCATGGTCTGCATGCTTGCCTTTCCTCTTTTTCTCCTTCCTTTTCACATTCCTTAGAGAAAGTTTGCCAACACACTGTAACTCTTCACCTCACCAATATGGGTGCATATAGCATTCAAATATTTTGGAGAAGATACTGAAACAATGTCAGAGGTAACAGACTTTAGGGATAATTTATGCATGAATAGATACTAAAAGAATTGAGAGCACAAGAATTTCCAGAGGGGTCTAAATAAGAATAAATATCCTGGATTTTATTTAATTCTAGAAAAAAATACTCTGAAACATTTCAGAACAAAGACAAAAACCAAAAGGAGTGAAGGCTATTAAGAAGGAAAAAAAAAAAAATGCAGGAAAATTCCTCTGGAGACAGTAGGTGAAATACATTATAAAATACAAGTAAGAAACTCCTTATTTCTACTTATATGCTCACACACACTTTGACATTTAGCAGGCAGCACTTTCCACAAAGATACTTGGTGTATGAATTCAAAACCATCAACTGAAAAGCTACTCTACTAAAAGCAGCACTGTTCCTTCAATATACAATCCAGCTCTCTGCAAAGCTGGAGAGCAGGCAGTTTTGCAGATACTTTGCTACTACAGTGAAATAAGCCCTTCGCTAGTCCCACTTCAATCCATCTGCACCTCAGTTATTCAGCAGAACCCTGCACTGAAATCATCACTATTACCTTATAACTCAAACAGTAGAAAAATATCTTGAATAGCCTGGTAAGAGATTCTAGAAGTAGAGAAAGACAAAGCCCATCAAGCGTGCATGGACTGTACTACACAACCCAGAATGCAACCTACTGAGGGTGGGCACTGAGACACTTATCTTTTGGATCAGGAGGAGGTTAGGACCTTCAGGGTGAATCTGAAGGGTAAATCTCACTCTAAAGAAACAGCATACTACAGAGTGGGAGGGGAAGAATTTATGTCCACAGGTAGAGTTTTCCCTACCTTTCTGCAGGTGAAAACCTGTATTCTCAGCTCGAGACTTGTTATGAAAGGAACAGCAGCCACCAGTTCTTTTTAAAAAAAAAAAAAACAGAATAATTTAAGGCATGCTGAGAGGCACAGCAGAAGAAAAACCCTAAAAAGAGACCTACTCAGCCCTGTTTTCCCTTTCAACAAGAAAAATCTCTCAGTAGTATGTTCTAGTCTTAAGAAAGTGTGTGGGCAGAACTGAGAATTGTGATTTTTGTCCCAAGCTCTCACCACATGTAACTCAGTGGAGATTGTTACAATTTTTGCACATGATCAGAGCTTGCAACAAAAGTAATGGCATTTTAGGATTCTGTGTGAGAAGCAAGTGATCTTTAAATAACACAGCTGCAAAGATCACTGTTGGCAAATCCTGTCTCATTTTGGCCAGGAGGAAACTTACCAGGACAGGTATAGAAGTTTACCTGAACAAGGAAATAGAACTAACATCCTGAAGACAAACCAGACCTGCATCACAAGCACTAGCAATCCCTCCTGGTATACAAAATACAAAGCTGATCTCAACCATAATTTGTCCTGGAAGATGGCTCCAGATGCAGCTCTGGATTTCTCATTCATCAAATGGAAATGACAAGGTTCATCCACTGTTTTGCTCCTGACATTGAGCAGGCAAACATCACAGATGGAGGGAGCATATAAGGAAAAGCAGTTACAAGGAAACTTTATTGGCTGACATGTTAGAAAAAAAAATATCAGCTATTTGTAGGGATTTATCCTGAAAGTGTTTAGCTGACAATTAGGAAATTACCCAACATAAAAGACAAATGTAGCTAGTCAATGCTTATCTGAGTGAGAGGTAACAGCTGAGATGTCTCAGGATCTTCAGTAAATGCTGCAAACAGTCTGGCAGAAGATAGGCTCTGGTACAGAGAAAATCCTATAAACTCCATATGAAGAATGGCCTTGCCAGATTCTTCCAATTCGCTCAAGTCTCTGAGGTTCCCAGGAATTAACATTTAAGGACGCTGCTTACACTTTCTGTTTGAAGAGATTGGGAGGAGAAAAAAGGCAGAAGAGAACATGAAATGACAGCTTACAAAAAACCCAAATCTATTAGAATTTATTGTTATAAAAATTGATGAAATTATCTAACTTAATGAAGACCTGTCTATATGGCTTATTTAAAGCAAAAACAAATAAATCCACTACACACCAATGTCACTAACAAGTACAACCTCCACTGCAGGTAAGTGGAAGCATTTCTCCAATTACATCCTTTATATCAAATATAGAATTCTGAAAACTCACTGTATTGGCAAACATTCCGTGTTAATGATTTTCTTACAATTTACAAAAATGACAAAAAATTGACAGTATTTCATTCTGAAGTTAAATAAAATGAAGTGATTAAAAGTAAACCATTTTGGAAATTCCTTTCCAGAAGAGAATTATCATGTGAACATCCAGAAGTATTAAATTGTGACCTTGATATTCACACTCAAGGACAGAAGTCTTCAAATAGTGAATAATTTTAATTAGCAAAACATTCTAAATAAACAGAGCAGCACTATGCAAACAAATGCCTCACACTCCTTACCAACACATAATAATTGTAATAAAATCTGTTTGCCACAATGCTGCTTCAAGATAAAAGTTTAAATATTGCCAAACAGCTAAATGTGATCTGCAGGTCACAAGGTGCAGAAGCTCTGCCAAACTACCATACAGGACCCAGCAAAAAGTTTGTTACAATGCAGAAAGTGTAGATCCTCGTGCAAACATGACTAAAGAATTATAAGCTTGCTTTTTTTTTTTGTAAAGCTAAGACAACACTACCAAATACAGCTTTTTTGCTCACACAATAAGTAGATTTTCTGTATCTCTCCCAGGAAGATGTTGGGAAAGCAAGCAGGGTTCCAACTACAGGACAGTAGCATCACAATTTATACTTTTCATAAGACTACAGCCCAACAAAACAAATGCACTCTAAGCTTGCCTTCATGGATAGAAATAAAGCATGACATCTTCTACACTTGCCAACTACATTAAGTTTTGAAAACCACATTAAATTTTGCTCCCCTTATACATGGGCATTAATACTGAAGTCTGTCTATTGGATACTACTACAAATATTTGGTATGAACCTAACATTGTAAGAATGGGCTAAGAAGCATAAGATTTTACTTTTAATTTCTCTTCTTAATCTTGGTAAATAGTTGCCCTCATAAGCAAGTGTTGAAAATTTCCTGCAGCTCAAGCTTAATCTCCCCACTTACATAGGTAAGGATTTACAAAAACATGGCCATGAAATGATTTCCTTTCTATTCTCTAGCCTGGGAAGAATCTGAAACTGTTGTTCACTTCAAACTTCAGTCTCTGGTGTTGAAAGAGCATCATATGCTTCTTTCCTATGCAAAGGTCCCAGTGTAACTTCTAAAATCCTTTTAAATATTGAAGAGAGACAGCCTTGCATACAAAATGAATGGTCATCACCTTGAGCCATCTATAATCATGGGAGAGTAACACCTTCCGCAACATCAGTATTCTAGCTTTTCACCTCTTTATGCTGTTGTAAAAGGAAAATTCTTTCAGACATCTGAACATGACCTAAACATTCAGAAGACTTACCTAAGGCCAGGATGAAAAGTATCAGTCTAGGAATGAAGTTCTAGAGTACAGCAATTCTGTCCTCCCATGTCATGGATACAAATTCCACTTACTATTGGACAATTAAATAACGACTAACAATTTCTATTATGTATTTAAATGCTTCTCTGTCGTAAATACTTCCTCTCACAGGAAACACTGATTGATGCAAAAGCGTATGCTTAAAACCATTTAATAAGCAATTAGTTTACTGTGCATTTAAATCATTAAACAATAGAGAATATTTTCACACATGCATTTGCTGAAAATAGAAACCCAATAGAACATTGCAGATTGTGAAGCAAAGCATGCACTTACAAAGAAGCAGCATGAACATTAGTGGACGTAGGTCTCTGTGATGCCCCAGTAGGTGAAACTGACATGGGTTTTTCCTTCTTCTGCCTCATTGTGCTTGATGCAGTGTATGCTCTCGAAGGGACTCCTGTTCACACATACACAAAAAAGTATTAATGCTTATGCTAGGGTATGTCAGAATACCACATTACTATATTCATTATCATAATTTCCCAAACAAAACATAATAAAAAATCCCCACAATCATTCTAAGTTGAATACAGAACTAAAACATTGAGTCATTTGTACACAGTCAGAACAAAAAATATTGAGTATATGCCACAGTGCAGTGGTTCTCTGTACATGGATCACTGGAGATAAGTGACCCACTTCCAAATATTACACACACACACTACTTCCAGAGAAACACAGCTACCACCAGTAAATTTACACTTTCTAAAAAAGAGTTTGAACTTCCTCCCCCTGCTTAGTCCTTTCTATAGGAAGTACTGACAAATTGAGAAGTATTTATTTACAATGATTTTTTTTTTTTTAACCATCTTGGCAAAGATTCTTAACAAAACCATTTATTAGAACTTATGAAGGTAAATAAACAATTCAGAGGTTCACCATACTTTTGGCGTACTTAACAAAATCAGTTTAATGATCTCTCTGTGATGAACCAATCTAAGGAAGACAGAAAGGAATTTATTTACTTTTCTCATTAATTGTAATTCTGAATTATGACAGAGAAACACGTGGTAAAGAAACACAAGAATCTGCAGTTTCAGAGTACTCACGAGACAGGCCACGCTGCCTGGAAAGAGAACTTTCTTCTCTTGCAGATGGTGAAGGAGTTGCATAGCTCACATAGCGCTGATAGTCCCACAGTTGTTCGGAACGCTTCATTCCAGGTGTTGGCTTCACTGCTGTCAGTCTCTTCAGTAAAGCCTCAATATCAAAGAAAAATATCAAGAAAGAATGAACAAGAAACTATAAAATAAGCATTCAGAGACTTATATCTATTTTAAATGGAAAAAAATAAATGCACCAATGTTTAGTATTTTTTAACATGAACAACTTTACTGCTGACTAGTACATACTATCCCAAACAGATGGCAGCAGAGGGGCACCCTGACGGAATGGTCTCTTGACAGGGAAGTATGGATGAAGCAAAGGTGTGTCACTGAATTCCTCCATGCAGAAAGAAAATGGCACCTGGGGATGCTCATCAATACTTGCTGCACATTTCTAGAGACCAAATAGTGGATGTAAGCACAGCAAAGGGGTAGGTGGTGCATTTCAGCAACAGCGACAGTACCTTTGCTGGTTAAGATTGCTGTTAGTGCAGCATGCAGGCTCTTGTTCACTGCTGATGAAAATACAGAGCTAGTGGTTCAGTAGCTGAGAATAGGCTCTATTAAATAGTTTACTGTGCTCTTGGTATCCGCTGTTGTTCCCGTGGAAATAAATAGGTGTTACTTTCAGAGCAACCCTCATAGATGCAGCCCTAGACAATCCCTCTTCACTCAATGAGGCCCAGGAAAGCCACAAGGTTGAACACCTACACCCCACATAGTATTCCTAGAGAGAACTACTGACCTCAATTCTGTGAAACTAAAAAGAAAAGCACAACGTTGGATTTTTTTTTTAAATTTTTTCTTCACTTTGGCCTTTATGACTGTCTTACCCATAGAATACTTCAACAATAATTTCAACTATAATCTCTTATAGACTTTATTTCCTCTTACTGAAATCAACCCTGACAATTATACAGCAAGCATTACATCACAACAGCTACCTACATAATATTTCTAAAGATATACCCATTTTCCTCAAACTTCATTATCACTTTTGCTTGAAATTCTTAAACCAGTGCATTCCATTTTCAATCATCTTTCTAAAAAAAGAACTTCACAGTATGACAAATTTGGAAGGACTCTGCTACACAAAACTTCCAATTAACAAGTTCACATTTTTAATATATTTAGCTTCCAATGCCTGCTTTTAAAAAATTATGCATTCTCCGCTAATCTAATTTAATTTGAATGGATGGCCTGTAAATATTTGACAGTGACAACCTCACTGGTCAAAGTTATAAAACATCCTGTCAATGAGAGACAATGCAAACTGCAATTGCACAATTCTCCAAAGGACAAATGATACAACTATTAATAAGGATGCATTATCTAAATGCTTGCTTACATGGTAGACATCAAGAACCCACATAGCCATTAAACTGCATTTTATATGAAGTGATCATCTCCCCCCACTGCCCCCCCCCCCCCCCCATCTACTCCCAGGTTCTGGTTAGGTTTTTGTTACTGTTTGTGGGTTTTTTTGTTTGCATACTTCTGTTTTGTTAAAACAGTATTTTCATTGTTTTAGAAGAAAAAAGTCGCAGAAAGTGATTTGGGAAAGTGCATGGTATTCACGAGATGTTAGTTGCCATTGTCCAGCTGTAATGGGAATGTACAAACTACCAAGAGTTTATACACAGGAAACCTGCACAGTGCGCAAGAGAGAAAGGACAAGCCATTTTGGCTCAGGCATAGTATGTCACAAGTTCCTGCATCGAGTGCCAGCCAGTTCACTCTCAAGTGGAAATACCTAAGTAAGCAGAAGTCAAAGGAAGGACTCCAGCTAGAAATAGCTCTTCACCAAAGCCCATTACAGAACACAAAATGGTAGACCTTTCTAAATGTTACATCCAACGTTTTACACGCAAGTTCACCACCATCTTCTACCACAACTACATGCATATGGGTTTGCAAAGAACATTTATCTTCTATATTATAAAAGGAAGGTCTCAAAATAGTCAGCGTTGTCATAAATGGGTAAATAGTAGAAGCAACTTTCTCTTGCCTGTGAAAGTCATTTTAAGTCTGCACTCCACGCCTAATAGCCTCAGAATTTGCATACCTTAACATTGCAATAATTCCAAGCTGGATTCTGAACACATGAATTTGAATACATCTGCTTAATCCCAGTTTAAATACAATTCTGCTTTTACTATTAGGTCTGTATTTTAAAAAGCATCCAGCCCACATTACTAAAAGCAAAGACAGACTACTCCCAGTATGAAGATTGTTTTTTGAAGAGGTTAAGACTTGACATCATACAACCCTTACCTGCAGAAAGAGCAGATTGTGCAGTGTTCAAGTAACTCCATCTCTGTTTTAAGAAAAGCTTCTGTAGAGCTAGAAAATAGCTCTCATGGCATCACTACCCTCTGCTGAGCACTGTACCAAAGACATGCAACTTACATGCTAGTTGCGGTTGTGAATCCTGCACTTTGACACCGCCTTCTTCATACAGATGTGCACTCATTAACACACTAAATTGTTGGACTTGATCTGGTTAGGTCTGTTACATATCTAATCCAATTCTTATGTTTTTCTACTAACAAGCCTATTGTCTTGTGTACCAGGGAATTACCTTCTACAAATAATGTTCTTTTTCAATTACACATTTAAACCTGCTAATTCTTCCACTATATTCTCCTTAAAAGAGCATTTTGAGAAATGGATTGAAGAACACTGGCACTTTCCTTGTTCTGAAGTGCTAAATCTCTGTAGTCTTAATCCTGAACTACTGAAGTAATAGAAATTGTCATTGACCTTAACGAGCAAAGAATCAAATCACACTAAGTAATCCAGGTGCTTAGAGACAAAGATGTGTTCCTGATGGGATTTACAGAGAAAACGGAATAACAAACATAAATGCAGCAATCTATCAGTTGCACTTACTAGTAGCTGCTCAGAGCGTCTGATTCAAGCTCAATACGATTGCAGTACCATTCTGAAAGTCAACTATTTTCACTACTGTCTTCTCCTCTGTCATGGAAAAGGATGTAACAACGTCACTGACAGTTTCCTATCTTGGAGAAAAGCCTTCCAAGGTAAAAGATGCTACTTTATCTTGTTTTACTTATCTTTTTAAACATACGAAGGCTTCAGTTTTCACCACCTTTGAATTGTAGCCAGCTGACTAGTGTGCCTTGACAGCTGTTCAGATTTATTTATATTATGCCTCCTCTAATGTCACTCACACTAGCAAACACACTGTCCCTATGCATAGCCCAGGTGGGGGAGGGTGAAGCAGATATAACAGTGCATTCAGGGACAACTTCTTGTTCTTAACAAGAGGGCTTGTAAGTTCCTCCAACTGCCAGGTACATTTCTTAGCTCTAACTTCACAAACTTTTAACATCAGAAACCTCTTAAAATTCTTCAGTCTACAGAAAAGTACTTTTAACTGAAATGCCATGTTGATCTGTAGCAGCCATTCACAGAAAGCAAGCAAGTTAGGAGAATACAAAAGATGGAAAAAAACCCCACCAAACTAAGCAGTGCTAAAAAACCAAACCAACCTGGTAATTAGGGAGTTTTTATCTTATCCAGACCTCTTTCTCAGGTCTGGGTAAGGAATCAGCACAAAGAGCCTACAGCCTCAGAACTATGCAGAGTTGCACTACATGTACACTCTACAGCAGTCTATTTTAGCCAGGTGCATCTGCATACCAATCTCACATCTGAATAGCTTCCCTTAACAAAAGCCACGGAAACAATTTTTTGTTTGTTTTTATTGTACTTAATAATCCTGAAAACTACCTTTGTTTCATGTTAGTCTTAGCATAATATGACTTTGAATGTACTAAGTTCCAACATCTTACAGAACCCTGCATGCTTGAGTTTCCAAGGAGCATCCAAGCCCAGTGCCAGTATTTCTGACCTCTTAAGAGGACGGTTTCCTACAGCTCTTCCAGAAAGAGATCAGTAAGGCAAAGCAACCTCAATATTCTTCTTACTTAATCACATTAAGTATGTGATATCTGAGGTGTGGTGCTCTCAGATTTGGGAATGGTCCTTGGGGAAGGGATGGAAAGAAGGCAGAAGCAGCACAGAATTCATGAGGAAGGTATGAAGTGCCTGGGCAAAACTAGAGTGTGCTCATGTCCTCCTAGTCTTGTTTCCACACCAAGAAGTGGTATCCTCTGCAGCATGATGTGGACATCACAGGAGCTGCAGTGCAGCACAAGACTAAAGGCTGTGGCCCAAGCTAAACCACGTTCTTTGTATGTGGTGATAGCCAGAAACACTCACTCCCTTTCCCCTTCCCCCCCCGAATATCTCAACCTATCAGCACTCTTGAATCAGCTGGAGATAAATGCACATATTATGGCAGCTGCAAAGTGCTTTTTTTTTCCTCTTTCAAGGAAGCTCAGATTAGCCAACAAGACAAAAGCAGCTCAAGGTGCAGGAGAAAGGAAGCAGTTTGGCTCAAGGATCTCTGCAACTGGTAGAGGCCACAATGCCCAGGCAAAGTAGGAGGTAAAAGCTCTAGTGACAGCTGCAGCATCGGGGTCTGCAGAACCAAGCATATGGAAAAGGAAGCCAGCCCCTACAGGGAAACACAGTAAGCCAATTTTCTGATGGGTGTGGGAGGCTGACTATACTAGAGCTGGGATCAGTTGTATCCGCTGGGACACAGAGTACATTTCAGGAGAGTACAACACAAGGGAATGAATGACACTGACTGTTATGTACAGTGAGGTGTAACAGCATGGGTCAGAAGAATTCACAGGGATGCACAGAAAGGCCAAATGCCACAGCAAAGGAGAACACCCTCATTGCTCTTGGTCTAAGGTTGGGAACTGTCGACCCAGTTCCCTGACCGGCTAAGATTTTCCACTCAGCTTCCAGCTGAAACCCCACCTGTCCACAAGGAACTTGGATGAACACAGGTGACCTAAGTGAGCTAACCTGCTAGCACACTTAAATTCTAGTCTGAGAAACAAACTATTCAACAACAAAAAAGCAGATACAAATTACTCACAACTAAGTTTAGATAAAGTGATGGAGGAATGATATTGTGTTTCTGTTGAATCACAGCCTGAACCTCTGATTGATCACCTGAGACAAGCAATGAGTCAGCTGTGGGAGCAAAGGTGAAGACAATTCACCTGTGTGACTGGAAGGGGTGGAGCCTGGCTGCACCTCTCCCAGACCCCACTTAAGGGCTGACTGCCACTAGAAAGGATCTCTCCCTGGAGATCGCTCCTCTCGGAGTCTTTTTCTGCAAGCCCAGGACACGGGTAAGCTTCTCCATTCATTTCCAATTAGCCCTCTCCAAAGTCATAATGTTTCAAGATATACACTCTCTAAAGACCTGCCTAACTTCTCTGAATACGCGCTGATTATACAGATGTAGTGCCTGAAAATCTGACCTTAAAAGGCCTATAAATATTTACATTGATATACTATACAGATTGTGCACCGCACAAACCACTAAAAGATCAAAACAGGACATATAGTTTTCAGCCTCTGAAGCTCAGTTTTACACTTTTACTGGCAGAAACTGAGATAAGCATATATCAGTGGTGAGTCCAAGCAGACATGAGAAAAGAGTAACCCATCAGTCACACTTCGATCAATTTCCATGGGAAAGCAGCACTGACCATACCTTTGGAAAAGGTTTGCTCAATCAACAGCGTCCTCTACTGGTGAGAGCCAGTATGAGCTGCCTTCCTGTATGTACATACAGGAGCTCCTGTACATGAGAAAAGCAGAGCTACAAATATGGAAAGCAATGGATGGATAGTTATGATTCAGAAAAAAGTGGCATTCACACTGTTTCCTGCTTCAAATGTAATGGGTTTGATGCTGTCATATCCATTGCTTTATATTCTGCAAGCTTGTTCCTGAAAAAAATCAGTAATTGTAATGCATAAAGTAGGACAAACAGAATTTGACTGCTATGCAAAATTGTGACAATGGAAATGAAAATTACCCTTAAATTGAATAGCTCTAAAAAGTATGGCACACTCTAAGTAAAATGTATTTTCATCTGAAAATAAAGCATAATTTACAATTATACAAACAGCATAGTTGTGGAAATTCATTGCAGACTTAGTGCAATGAAACTTGAAGTGCTGCCTAATCAGTTCTTAAGTATTTAGCAGTGATTTGTTAATAATAAACAGTCCTCATAACTCACCAGGTTTTCTTTTTCAATCCTCTGCTGCTCTTTTTGCCTGTTGATGGCACTGTGGTACGCTTGAAGAGATGGAGAAGCCGACTTCTTTAGCATGTTTGTTCTGCTTCCTGGTGTCGCACACAGCCGGGCCAATTCATGCAGCAGCCTTTGGTTTTCCTGATCAATTCGTCTAACTTCTTCATTTGTGAATGAATAATTTTTCCTTGTTCCTCTAGATGGATGAATGATGCCCAGTTTTTGTTGTCGTTTACCCCTCAACTCCAGAGCAGCTTTTAAATCAGAGCAATACTTAACTTCTTCATTGGCAGAAAATTTCTCCCTTGTTCTTCCAGATGTATGACCTACAGTTAGTTTTCGCTGTTCTCCACTCTCCAACCGTAGAGCAGCTTTAGAATGGCAGAAATAAAAATAGATTTTCTTTAAAAAGGATGAATGAAAATGTTAGGGTTTATTTACAGGCATGAAAAACTGAAGTACCTTTTCCTCCCCCATCTGAATTTCAGATCCATGTGTTTTGCAATTTTTCAGGACTGAATGCTTTCCTCAATACTTTAATATTATACAAGATTCACTGCAAAAATCAAGTCCAAGGTTGGCCAGATACATCCTTCTCACTAGGCACCTCCTCCTCATTTACAAGTAGTAGTAAGTTTAGAGGAGCTGAACTAGTAGTTTAGAGGAGCTGAATGGATACAACCGAACTCACTGCAATACGATCAGCAACGCTCAGATGTTCTACAGTGACTGAGTCAGATGTATTTGCTATTTAGGAATAAAGATGTCAATCAACTTACTGTGCATGATCATTTCTTCTAAATGGGCAGTACTTCTGATATCCATTTCAATGTGATCACCTCAATCTCTACTGTCACCATCATGCATTGATGCAACACACACAAAATTCTATCTTCAGATATTTACTGAGTTCCAACAGGACTAGCCATCAGCAGAGGCATTTATCTATACATGCTAATGGACTACTGGTACAAAGCACTGAAGTAACAATGCATGCAATTATAATCACCATAGTGGTTATCATTTATCTTATGCTTGTATTGGTAGCACAAGACAAAAAAATATTATTGAAATATTTCAACTGATTATATTCCAGAACTGATGCAAGCAAGTACTGCCACTTTTAAAGAAGGAGTTGGAACTCTAAATTCAAGTAGTTCATGAATTCTGGAATCCATCTGGAAATCCATGACTTTGACCCATCAGCACGCAGGCTAATGCATGCAAAAACTGCCCTTAGGCAACTGTAACCACAACGCCATTTGCAATAACAAATGTTGCTTTATTAGTTTGTCAAGAGAAGATGCAAATCACTTCAAATCCAAAAGAATGCAAAACAGTGCAGATCAAGTATGCCAACCAACAGGTTAAAAGAGAATGTCACTTGATAAGCACTTGTACAATTTAGCAAGTTATTCTCAAGAACAAACTAGTGCTCCTATCAAAGCCATTTAGGAGACAAACCTGGGATAAGAATCACATCTGGATAAACCTACAAAGGATAGAAAGAAATGCATGGAGAATAACTAGTAGCACACTGTTCACAGGGTAATATCAAGCCATCATATACTTAAGAAAAAAGGAATCAAATATATCCTTATGAGAAGACATAAAACTAGCACTGCAGAACATAGCTGGAAAAAGTAACTTGTAATAAATAACTCCGGACAGTTGTACATTTCACATGGAGCCACATCGTATAATTTTATCACGAAGCTGTGAGACACAGTATCACCTTTTGCCTTATAGCCATTGCATCTCATGAGTTGAGCAAGACTACACATCGTATGCGAGTGGAAGGCAAGCTGTGGCAAAGAGGAGCTGCTCAACTGTTTGGCTGAAGTCCTGACCTGGCTTTGTGTCCCTAATGCTACTGAATTGTAGAATGGTCTGAGTTGAAAAGGACCACGATGATCATCTAGTTTAAACCCCCCTGCTATGTGCAGGGTTGCCAACCACCAGACCAGGCTGCCCAGAGCCACATCCAGCCTGGCCTTGAATGCCTCCAGAGATGGGGCATCCACAACCTCCTTGGGCAACCTGTTCCAGTGTGTGTCACCACCCTCTGTGTGAAAAACTTCCTTCTATTATCTCATACTATTCCCATCTCAGTTTGAAATCATTCCCACTTGTCCTATCACTATCCACCCTCATAAATAGGAAGGGAAATGGCTGTTTATATGCTCCCTTCAAATACTGGAAGGCCGCAATGAGGTCTCCCCAGAGCCTTCTCTTCTCCAAGCTAAACAATCCCAGCTATCTATTGGTTATGCTACCTCTTGCATTTATGCCTCTAAATAATACCCCGTGAAAATTCCAAAGAGTGACCATATCAACTCAAAAGAAACAAAGGAAAATGAACTACTACAACCACCACAAAAGCTCTGCTGTGAAATTGCTTGATAACATCTGAGCAGATGATTGCTAAAACCCAATAATTAAACTCTTGGTAACTGGTTGGGTTACAGAAGACTCACATGTTTCCTACCTGAATTTCAAACACGTACAACAGCAAGTTTTCCTCAACAGCACAGGGCACAGAGATTAATCTCAAAGAGCTCCTCCCTACTTCCTTCAGTTCCTCAACAGATCTTTGTATTACTAACCTTCCGAGGAAGAGAAGCAACAGAACGCATAATTTCCTGAGAGAGAATCGCAAGTATTACAGGGCAAGTGCTTGTTCCTATCAAAACAAGGAAAATACTAAGGACATATGTAAAGACACTGCTTCTGCTTCTTGAACTACAGTTAAATAAGTCGTCATAGTAGCAATCTAAGAAAGCAAAAAAAAAAAAAAAGTGTGTAAGACTTGCCAAAATAGTAGTGATAATGTTTCTGTGGTCAGCCACTCACTATCACCACTTCCAGCAGTACTCAAGCTGGGACAGCAATGAGGCTTCTGACCCTGCAACTTCTAATCCACAGCAATAGCTTATTCCCAAAGCTATCTAGCTGAAAACCTGTCCAAGCTGCACTACTATAAAACACTATTTACACTGCCAAACATCCCTTTTCCCTCCACAATTACTATGACATAAAATTATACAATTAACAGGTATGCATACCCAAATGTATTAAACATGCTCCCAATTTCATGGCAACAAAAACACTTTCACAATAAAGGCAGCAGGTGCCTAAGCAAAGTCTACACAAACCAACAGAAGCACAGACAATTCATCATCAATAAATAAACAAAAAAAAAGAGTCACAATCCCACAAAAGTAGTAAACACGTTTTCTCTAAATGCTCTTAAGTACTTCAGGTACAGTTACTGTTATTTGAGTTTCAAAGTTATTTGAACAATTTAGAATCAAGCAGTCCAGGTTAGAAGGGATCTTAAAAATCCACAGTCATAGAATCATAGTTTGGGTTGGAAGGTACCTCAGAGATCAAGTTCCAACTCCCTGCCACAGGGGGAGTCCAACCATTTTGTTGCTAATTAAAATACTTAGGTATTGGGATTAATGACTTGACTGCTTCTGCAGTGGCCAGTGACAACATGAGGCAAGTGAAGTTTCAAGTTATTTAAGGTTGTGAAGAGTTTGAGATTTGTCCTTTGCCTTGAATCTTGGAACAGTTCATCTGTACCTTCAAACTCTACCAATGAATTATGTTATTTAAACAGATCCCTACTCAGTGCTTCATTGCTTCTGAACCATGAATCAGTTATTTGGGGGAAAGAAGAAAACAAACAGCAGCAGTTGCATAAAGCATGGAGTTCTACTTCTCAATTACTGATAAATGGTAAAAGAAACTTCCCTGTGGTATTCATGGAATTTCTAGGAAAGCTGGTTTCCATGGAGACACCTGACTCCCTTCTGAGCAATAAACAAGCTGTTTACTGTTTTCAATTTGTGAGCATTTAAATGACCTTGAAGACTAAAACCAGCCAAACCTTACATAAAATTCAAACGATAATTAGCAAGTCAAATGCATTAGGACAGGATGATATAACTATCTTAGTGGCACTGAGGCTGAACTTAAACCACGCATGTTTCACTCCTGAAGATCCAGAGGGAAAAATGCATTAAGTTGCTTCAGTGCTTAAAGCACCAGCAAACTCAAGAGTGTTTCATACACAAATGGCAAATCTGAAAAACACAGAAGGATTAAATCAATTCCTCAGAAGTGTCTGTTCATCCAAATCTTGTAGCATTCCTACGCTTTACTTCCTTCAATATCCACTATTTTATGCTAGATTTTTTTAAAGAATTTTACAGAAGCCTCATTTGTTATTTGTTGAAGAAGAGGAAAAAGTGATTTTTTGAGTATAAATTTTCCTCTTCAAAGCTGTATGCTTAAAATAAAGTTGCTATTTATTTCTTAATGTCATAAGGAAGATAAAGGATACTGTACAGGTGCAATTTTAATTTTTTCCAAAATTACACATTTGTGATGTTAGCATAGACTGGATTGCTTCACAATCATTAACATTTCCAGCAGGTTTTCAAGCTCTAAATATAAGAAAAGCAAATATTGGCTTCTACCTCAATGCAAGTAGTTAGATGTGTGTATAGATGCATACTATTTTATACTCACAGTTCAAATTAAGAACATACAAAAACTTAGTGAGAAAGCTATTTGTGTTTAGCCCAGCCAGAAAGTTTAGGGGTCGATGTATATACTTCAGTACTTCAGATATTGTTCAACACATTGTACAAATGCATAAGCTCAGCATGAACGAGCACATGGGAAAGATATCCCTAAGAAGAGAAAATTTCAGTTATTAACAAATTATTTGCCTAATTGACAAATTATAGATAAAAAGTTAAAGCAGTTCAGTTGAAGCTTCTATTTAATTTTTTACAATAACTTTATTCAGAAACACAGGGTTTTTATTTTCATAGTAATGATACTGACATGACAGTGGTTTTCACCAAGTGATTCTCTATACTTTTTTTATGACAGAAAATCTGAGGCAGAGAAAAGACCAAAAAGGTTCGTCAGAGAGCATACAGGTCAGGGAGAGCATCAAGCAGTTCAAGTCCTCAGTCTGCAGCCTAATGTCCTACTTAACCCATCACACCACTTCCTCAGGTTAATAATAGCTAATACCATGGATTTACAGACTAATTCTCACAGACACTTCTGTGAAATAAGTAGGTATCAACCTCATTTTACAGAAAAGAAAATACAAACTACTAAATTCTTTAGTGCTCTGAATACCCTGGGCAATCCCAATCCCACTATAATCAGATTCGCAGTCAACATACATTCAGACAAGGTGATACATAACATTTTTGGCATACCATTGAATTCTGAACCATGGAAATGAAAAGATATGTCTAAAACCAGGGATTAAGTCCTCAGCACAATGGAATAAGAATGGAGGGATATTTAGTTCTCTTTTTTTGCCTAACCCAGCTCATCAGTTGCACAAGCTCAAATCCTTAAAATAACACAGGACATTGGATCAAGAGATAGAATCTAATAAAACAATAACAGAAAAATCTTCAAATTTCTATTCCTATCTTTTTAACATGTAATTTTCAGTAAGCATTTCCAGCAACAAGTTTTTGCTAATTTTTGCATTGTCATATTTCATTCCCTTCTTCCATGTTCAGGTTGCACAGAAGCCCAAAAAGACAAGTAGAATTGTTACTAGTTTTGAAAGGAAAAGCCACAAAAAACTAATTCCAGCACATTTTTAATTAAATTACTTTTCTAAAATACCTCAAATGAATTATATTTCACATTTTGTGAACTGCTTAATAACCTGACTGCTGTTCTAAAGCAAGACTTGCCATTAGGACATCATGCACTTTTAACAGATTACTACCCTTTCTTTGTTTTTGTAAGTCTTTTCTAGTGCAAGAGATTTGGGTCTTCCAAGTGCTCATGTTACCAGTGCATAGAGTCCTATGAAATAAATTGCTGCATGCCCCCTAGACACAATGCAGTAACAGGCTACCCTGAAATCCTGCAAATTTCAGGGACCTTGGGAAATGAGACTCACATAATGCTATAAATGCTTAGGCCTAGCTGTAATTCGACAAAAAAAAAAAAAAAAAAAAAAAAGAACTAAATGTTTTATCAGTGTAGACTACTGAATTTTACACTTTAAAACCAAGAAATCCTGATGATCATTTAAATACTGATTCAGGGACACAGAATTGGGCTGACACTGTTGTCACTTGAAACAATGCCCATGTCTTTTCAGTGCTGATGAACATCTCATGCGGAACATCAGGAGAAGGAAGAGGGGGAAGTGATTCCTATTTGTCAAGAAAATACCTCGAAATAATAATCAAGAACAAAATCAGCTCCTAACTTTCCACCATCAATAAGCTTGACCATTTAAAATCCAAATTACCTAAACTAATTAACCTACATCATGCTTGCCAAGGTAGCAAGGCTCTTGGGAGTAATACACATCCTAATCAAGAACATTAACTGCCAGATTATATGAACCATATATGAATTGCAGGGGTTGGAAGGGACTTCCAGAGATAATCCATCTGCTAATGCAGATGGCCATGCAGGGAGGCATCCAGATAGGTCTTGAATAACTCCAAGAAGATACCATAACCTCTGTGAGCAGCCTGTTCCAGTACTCCATGACCCTCACTGTAAAGAAGTTTTTCGACACATCAGCATGTAACTTTCCATGTTTTCGTTTTTGGTCATTGCTCCTTATTCTATCACTACACACTACAGTCAAGAGTCTGGCTTCATTCAACTTCCTCACGAACTTCAGATATTTATAAATGTGATCAGTTCCCCTCTCAGTCTTCTCTGTAGAATCACAGAACTCTATTACTCATTACTCAATCTTTATTATTCTTATTTACATCTTGTTTTTGTTCTGGAAAAAGCCCCCCTCCTCCAAAAAGCAATTAATCTCTGAAAATACTTACTCTAAACCAATAATAACCATTTATTTCAGGGATGTGATGAATCCTTCCATAATCATCAGTTGTTCAGTAGTTTCCTCATATCAGGGAATAAATAAAGATGCAGGACATTGCAACTTTAATTGCCTAGAAACATGATGTTTCAGCAAGCGGTTGGAGCTCTTCCTAGCAGGAAGGAGCTCCTGTAAAACAAGGACTGTCAAATAAGACTTCTCTATCACAATCTTCATAGCTAGCTTTGTTTTTCTTACAATCAGAAGAATTTTCATGGAAGTGAAAACTTCACTCCTATTCACAGGAAAGTTAAATGATGCATACAACATATTTTGAAATCTTCCTTACTGTAGGCTCAGTGTAGCAAGGCATAAAGTAAGGAAACAATATACAGCTGTAATCACACCAGCTCTACCGCACTGTAGCAAATTAGGGTTGAAATTATCTGGCCATTATCTGGCTCAAAAAAATCCCTAATCTTCTCTTGCATTAAATGCATTCCTATATTGTTCTCAACAACATAAAAACACTATACGTTTTTAAAACAGATAAATATATTTAAAAGTCACCTTTCAAATGCTGATTCAGATCCATACCATCATGTAAGCCATTGCTGCTGAAATCAGACTTGGATTCTAAATGAAAAAGAAAAAATAAAAATACATAAAAATAATATATTTGCAAAACTGTATTTTGAAGCCTTAGAGTATTCAAGCATTTCATAGTACTGAAATTCTTCAAAATGTACATATAATTCTTGTCTCACATTGTCTTTTCTTTTTTCCTTTTACTTTCTTAACATTTGAAGCTGCAAATTCAAAAGACTGAGTGAAACTGCTGTCTGGAATTGACAGGGATGTTATATTAGTACCTGCATCTTCAGAGTCCTCCACATGGTCTCCAAGCTTTGGTTTTCCTTCTGGTAATTTTATTGCTGATGCAAATCTTTCTTTTGGAGATGGAAGAGCCACACTACCAGCATTTCTCTTGGAGGAATAATGCAATGAATCTGATAAAGAGCTATCAGAATCTGTATCTGAGCTTGAAGATGAGGAAGAGGAACTGGTAGTACTGTATGTTCTCCTAGCCCCTCCTACATTGTAGGACTGCTTAGCTGATTCTGGTCTAATCTTCTGTTTCCTGCCATCATCACTACTATCTTCTTCATCCGTATAATAATTTATTTCAGGGATTCCAGCAGGAACATTTTCCTGCATTCTCCTGCTTGCTGCAGATGTTGCTCCAGATGTGCCTGCACTCTCATGAACTGGAGGAAGTAAAAAAGATGAAGCGTCCCCAGGACTGTCTGTGCTATCTTCTAGGAACTGACTCTTCTGCAAACCTTCCTGCTTCTCTTCATTTTCCTCCTCACAACAGTTTGCATCCTTTGAACTAGCAATCAAGTCAGGGTCAGAATGAGCTACCTTTGTACTTCCTTTCTCTATATATTCACCATTTTCTTCAGTTTTCTTTTCCTCCTCTCCAAAATCACTCTCATAGAAAGTGTGATCCACTTCACCATCTGAGGAATCTTCAAATTGGTCCATACCGAAAGTGCTTCCTGCAACCACCAGAAAAGGTTTCCAAAAGTCAGCATAACATCAAATGTAAGTATATTTTTAATGTAATAGTTTTATTCCTTATTCTCTTAGCTCTAGTAATTTGTAATTCTTAAGTTAATTATGTTACATAGCAAGGGAAAAGTCCATAGTTGAATTTTATAGCGAGTAGAAGTATGTAGTGCCATACTTCTTGCAGAAACAAGGGGTTAGCTCCTATGTCAATCACACATGGTAGAAGAGAGATGAGTTTCCACTCCTTACTGGAAGATATATAAAAAACTACGGAAGGTAGGAGAACCAGAACATCTTAAGAGATGGATGGTCTCTTAAAAAAAAAATAGACAATTTATTGCCATGGCAAACAAAGATGAAAAAGGAATTTCTAAGCTTGCTTTGAACCTGCAATACTATTCCCAATAAAACTTCTACCCAAATTACTTCAAAATACAAGAATTTCAAAGGCCAGTGTCACTCAGTTATCTTGACACTTCTCAAATACAGCTCTGCTTCAGGGATTTAAATATGCAATTCCAAATAGTAAAAAGTTAAAAAGAAAATATTATAAACCTTAAAAGCAGGAAGTGTGGAATCTCCTGTAGTTTTAACATTCATGGATTCAAAGAAATAAAAAAGCTAAATTTGGTTAGATGTAGTATAAAACTGAAAACATTTTTTAAAAAAAGAAGCAGAGGTTAATTTAGATGCCATAAGAGAAACTTCTTAAAGCACCTAATAAAACATTTTGGTACTCCAAACTATAAATATTACACAGACTTCAGCAATATTTCATATACACAACTTCCTGTGATCCCTCTCTTCAAAAAAGCTTAAATAGCCTTCAGTGTCCAACTGTCATATGAATTCCTGGACGTCTTCTTACAATAGTTTCCTAAGAGGATAATATACTTTAATTTATCCAAATGTACATAAAATAAATCAGAGTAACACAACAGTATTTATTCTGACTGATAGCTAAGTCTGGCATACTGCATTTGTCTCAAGTCAAGCACATATATTTGATCTGTTGTTAACACTGTTGAACATATAAGAATGAGAAGGAGCAAGGCAAAACCAGGTTTGCAGGTGGAAGTATAGCTGAAATACAACTTTCTGTTGAGTAACCTATTTTTTGTCTCTCTTCTGCTGCCCAGTTCAGCAACAGAAGTTAAACAAAGAGTAACTCATTGATTAAAAAGCCATTAATTGTCTGTACCAAGCCTTATTAGATGTTTCTTTGCTGAACACAATCTCAAATGAGGAAAGGATTTAAATCAAGAGAGTGGCTAGAGGGCCCACACACTCCTCATCATCAGCACCAATCGAGGAGCACACATCTTCCCATTCCACATGACTACAAATAACTGAATCACCAGTTTTCCACTGAGACAGAGCCAGAGCTGATTAACAGCCAACGACCACTACTACCAGAATAAATGCAATTTAAAAGTTGTAATGTGCCTACAGAGCAGCAGCTATAACATCAATCGGTTCACTACCAAATGCTCCTTCCACTCTCCTGGCACAAGCCATAATTATTTCAGCCTCCTTCTTAATGAAAACAGATGTGCTACACTGGTCCATTCCTTTCACTCATGCTCTTGATTACTCCAACTAAACTTTAATTTTACAGTTTCCATCAAAAACAAATAAGAGGAAACAGATGAAGAGATGCTATTTTTTGTTCCTATGCCTGTCACACAGCTAGGAGGTCTCTAAGGAAGACCTTGTTTTGCTATTTAGAGCAACAGAGCAAATGAAAGCACATGACCACCACAGAGATGTAGATGACTGCAGGGCAAAGGCCTCTAAGTTAATGTACAAGCAATAAAATAAAAGACCAAAAGATAGCCAACTCCTGTACCATGGAAAGCCAAAATACAAAACTAGTAAACAAAGAACAGTTTACATAGGTAATACTCAGACACTGTGATACATGCCTATTCCTTGCCTCAGAACACGTGTAGAGGTCAAATTAGATAAAGTTCCTAAAAATTGTGACTTGAACATCAGCAGAGATTATAGGATGGCAAGTGCCTCCACCAGGAAAGGCAGGACTTGTTTTAGACTGCTACTGTCTTGGCTGAACGTGAGACCACTAAGAAAAATTTTCAAAGGCAGCTCTGGTGGAAACACTGTCATATATCTGTTATCATAGTCTTCCTATCACCCATGAATTTGAGGAGATAGCTAGGTCCATTTAGAAGCTGGTTCACTTTGAGACTCTGTTCCAGGTATGTTACCCTGTCATACAGCTTCTGATCAAATAGTCTTGTAGATGTTCTTATCACCTGTGCCACCAAAGGCTGTATGCCATCCAACCTGTAACTGATGAAAGCATCCTTGAAGACACCAGTACAGACTGCTGGGTCAAGCCTCAAAAGGGACCAGCCAACTTCCCTTTCAAATCCTTGGTGTGCAGTTCTGATAGCCCTCTGAACGCACAGAAATCTTATGCAGAAGCACAGGAACCTCCAAATACCCTTTTAAGCAGAGGCAAATACAAAACCAAACTGAAGTAAAAACCCCACAAGGTTAATAAGAGGTCCCTCAAAAGAAAAAAAAAAAAAAAAAAAAGGAAGATAACACCCTTGAATTCCTCACTGTCTTCTTTCTCATGCTCTTCATTTCACACCATTACAAGCATCATCTAGGCTGAGAAATTACAAAGGCACAACATATATGCGACAAAACAACTGGTGGGAGATGTTCCAAGCATTCCAAAACCTGTCTCTGACGTCTTAGAGACTGATTATTTTACCAAGCCTTTCTTAAGCTAGCAAATTTATTAACTTTCCAGCCATGACAACACCACTTTAGCCCTCAAGCAGACTCTATGAAGCACTTCACTATTTATTTCCTCTTGACGACTGCCATGATCAGTAAGTACCAAGCAGCTTCCTAACCAGGAGAAGATGATTCTGCAAACACCGCAGGTCTCAAATACATCGCCTACAAACATCCAAGCATACAAATGCAAACACTAAATATGCCTCGTACGGTTCATGGCAGGAAGGAACAAACACACACATTCACACACCAGAACAAAAGCAACTTCTGAAGAAGTGCGTTCAACAGGTCCCCGAGGGACCACCTTCAGCAAGGCTTCATTCCCACCCGCTTCGAGATGAACCGCGGCGGCTCAGCCCCAGCAGAAGCCCTCCACACACTGAGTGACAGTACGTGCCACTCCGGCAGCGCCCCAAGCACTGAAGGCAGCGAAGCCCCGAACAATAACACCAACCAACGCGTTTCCCGCCTCGGTGGAGCTGGCGCTGACAGGCAGACGGAAGAGCCGCTTACCACCCCCCGCCGCCTCCAACCAGCCCGCAGCCCAACTACCAGCCCTCCCAACTACCTTCCACGGGGGAGGCACCACCGCCAGGCCGGCAGCCCAGCCGCGTTCTGGGATCGGCGCAGCGGCCACGGCAACGGCTCGGCACGTCACAGCCGCGTCACGCCAGCAGGCGGAGCGTCTTGTCCCTCCCTCGCCGGGCGGGGGCTGATGGCGGCGCCGGCTGGGCGGGCGCGGGACTTCTCGGCACGCTCATCTTTTCCCGCCCACCCCGAGCTTCCCGTCAGGCTTCTCATCTCTTCGGCTCTCAGCTCCGCAGGAGGGAGCTGTGAGTGCGGGTGTGGAGTTTGTTTCCCCGTACTGAGGTAACGGTATCCTGCATTGGGGTGGGGGTAACCAGGCTGAAGCAGTAGAGCCTGAGGGTGAGGTGATGGGGCTCTATGAGTCTCAGCTTGAGGTGGTGGAGGGGTCCTAGCTGAGGTGCTGGTGCTCCAGGTTGGAGTGATGAGGTCTGATGCAATGGTACCCCGTGTTTAAAAAAGGCATATTTCATGGAATTATTAGGGTTAGAAAAGACCTCTTAAAGTCATCTAGTCCATCTACTACCAATATTGCCCACTAATCCACGTCTCCTAGTGCTACATGTATACATTTCTTAGACATATCCAGGGGCAATGATTCTGCTGCTTTCCTGGGCAGCTTGTTCCCATGCCTTACCATTCTTTTGGAGGATAAACATTTCCTAATATCCAACCTGAACCTCACCTGGCACAACTTGATGTTATGCCTGTCACTTACCTGGGAGAAGAGGCTAACCCCCGCCTCACTACAACCTTCTTTCAGGTAGCTGTGGAAGGCAATAAGGTCTCCCCTGACTCTCTGCCAGACTAAACAATACCAGCTCTCTCAGCCCTTCCCTGTAAGGCTTGTGCTCCAGACCCTGGATGCACTCCAGGGCCTCAAAGTCTTGAGAAGAGATACAGTACCTGTTTCTACTAGAATGCTCTCCTTCCTCAAGATTGAGCCTGATCTCTGCATCCTTAAGTCTCAGGATAATTATTGCAGAAACATACATGAAACCTTCAGGCAGAGTTTCATTACTTCCTGCACTGATGATGGCAGCTGTGATAATGATCTTCCACTGTAAGAAGTAGTGTACTGTGTGGACTGGGAAAGATTGCAGTCACCATCCCTGAATGTGTTTAAGAACCATTTGGATGTGGTGCTCGGGGACATGATGTAGTGGAGGGTTGTTAGGGTAGTTTGGTTAGGTCGTGTTTGGACTCGATGATTCTTTAAGGTCTACTTTTGCCTTTTGTTTTTCAGATGCAAAATGTCATTGCCTCAAAAAGGTATAGAGAGAATAAATCGATTCATTTTGTAAAGTACTGAGCCCAACTGACTTATTCTGCAGAAATGCAAGCAAGAAAAATAACAGCTTGTGGGAGAGCAGTTCAATTCATTTTCAGTAAAGGGTGAATGGGGTCTCAAGGAAAGATAGTACACAGTAATAGTAAATTGTGCACCTTTATAGCAACATGATCTGAGCCAGAAAGGCTCACAAAGCAAAAAGTAACTATGAAAAAAGGCTTCATGAAAGTAATATGCAGCTGGTATAAACATACTGAAAGTGCAAATGTATAAAGTTAAAAGTATGCAGTACTGTGAAGGTGAAAGATGCAAGATTGTCACTTAGGAACAAATAGAAGATTACATTTGTAATGCTGAGGCTCAGTGTAGGGTATGTCAGAAAAAAGTTATTGCATTCCTTGCTCAGAGTTTGAAGTGAAGGTGCCGACTCTTCCCCAACATCAGGCATCATTTCTATTTGAAAATGATCTCCAAAAAGCCTTTTGGATAAAGATATTTGCTGTAATGCTTGAATAAGATAGAGTTTGAATAGCTGACCTCACAAAATAATTCCACGATGGAGGAAATAGTTACAGAAAAGTAATGGTTCTGATCCAAAAACTTCTCTTCTGAAGTTGTATTGTATTGTGCAGGAAAGTTGTGGGTTTTTTTTTTTTTTTTTTTTTTTTTTTTAAGTGCAAAAGGGGAAATTTAAATAACAGTGAGAGAAACTTGAAAATTGCTATTGACTTCAGTGAAGGTAGGATGTCATCTGAAATACTATGAATTGTATTCCGGGTTGGAAAGGCAAAGAATCTTGTTAAAAGCTAAAAGAAAAACAGTCAAAGCTCCCCCTAGCTGCATGGGTATACACCTGAGTTAATTTAGGTATATCTGATTCAGTGCATGATGTGAGAAGCCTAACTAAAATTGGTGGGATTACTCATTCAGACAAGAACGGTTTTTGTGCGTAAGCACTGCAGGACTAAACCTCTATCATAGGTAGGTTTATTTTTTATCTTCCTCTCCAATTCTGAGAGTTAATACTTTAATGAGAAAATAATCTCTCTTTACACAGAGCTAACAATGTTACATGCTCTGCTTCAGGTTAATTTAAAAATTCAGTTCCCTTTAGTAGTTCTGACAGAGGCCTGGACTGTTTCCTGAGCACATTTGTGGCGAAGGCTCTGCACGCTCTGTCTTCTTGCTTGTGTGGCTCATTCTGAAGATAGCAGAAGAGGTGCTGATCTCTGCCCAGAGCCTTGTATTTTCTGAACTCTGAGGAATTAAGTGTGTGCTGGGAGTTGGATCTCTGATTTCTGTTTTCTGCCCGATAGAAATAGAATAAAATAACAGTACAGAAAAATTTCTGGCACACTGGGCTTTCTTTAAAAGCTCTTGGATTCTGCAAGAATCTCTCTGTTGGTCTTCATGATTGGGTGCACTGCAAGAGCTGTGTACCCCAAGCCCTTGGATGTGGCATTGGGATGTTTGGGCACTGCATGGTTTGCATGGGAAAGGACTGTCAACACATTCACATTCTCACTTTCTGTGTGTGTTGATTTTTACCATTAATCGTGTTAGACACATTACTTAAATAATCAATTCTGGCTGCTGTGGATGGCCTGAGCTTGTTGCCTTTGTGCAATTTAATATCCACTAAATAGAATGAACTGTGTAGTAAAACTATTTAAGCCACTGTGAAGGAGTTTGGAGCAGGTTAAGGAGCACAGGC
The DNA here is from genome assembly GCF_987193195.1 of Phasianus colchicus. Lineage (NCBI taxonomy): Eukaryota > Metazoa > Chordata > Aves > Galliformes > Phasianidae > Phasianus > Phasianus colchicus. Next base: position 20,866,006 of record NC_143439.1, on the reverse strand, counting down.
TCTTTTGGCTGATGACTAAACGGGGAGCTGAAATCTCCTCAACACTACTTCAGTATTTTGAGAGGAAATAGTTCTGTGCTGTGAACTTGCCCCCAAAGCATCTCCAGTGCAGTACTGGAGCTGTAGCTGTAGCGTTTTGACACCTGTTCCATGGGTGCCCGTTCTATGGGTGCTCGTGACCTTGGCCTGCTTAACATCTCAAAGGCTCAGGGAAGTTCAGGGTTTGGTTTTTAAATGGTGGTGCTTTGCACTCTTGAAACTTTACAGAAATCTGTGAAACCACGGCCTTGGTGTTCACCTCTTTTCTTCACGTGAATGGTATCATTAATCTTACAGCAGTACCCACTGAATCTGAATAAATGAAGATGTCCCCGAGCTCAGTGGCAATAGCGGTTGTTTAAAAAGTAGATGTAGAGCTCTTTGACGCGCTGAGCCTGTCCACAAAGTGCCAATCTGAACCCGAACCCGCGTTTTCCAGCAGCCTCAGTGCTCCAGCCTACAATTTTCTCAATGGGATGTCGTCCCGCAAACGAAGTCCGAGAGCAAAGGAAGGCTTGCGAAGTCCCTCTGGCCGAGCCCGGCTTCCTGAGGGAGGAAATACAGCAAAGCTCGTGCCGCGCTGCGAAGCGTTTTCCGTTCCGGCCGCTGCACCTCGAGGGGTTAGGGAACGCCGAGGCACGGGGAGCGGAGCAGCGGCAGCGCAGCCCTTCCGCAGCAGCGGCGCCGCCGGCCGCTTTCCGCGGCGGGAGCGGCTCTTCCCCGCCTCCCGCTCGGCGCCGCCTCCGCTCCTCCCCCGCCGGACCCGTCAGGCGCGGCGGGGCCTCCCCGCCTGCTGCCGCCGCGGCGCTGGGCTCCCGGCGCCCACCTGCGGGCAGCGCCGCCGCCTGGAAGCGGCCGGGCCGCCGGGCATGAGAGCCGGCTCCTCCGGCGGCCGCAGCGGTGCCAGTGGCGGCGGCGGCGAGAGGCGGAGGGAGACCCCGGCGACGGCGACCTTCGCGGGGGGCTGCCGCGGAGGGAGATGCGCTGGCTGCCCGCGGCGCCGCCAGCAGCATGCTCCCCGCAGCCGACAGCGCTAGCGGCAAGGCCGGGCAGCCCGAAGCGGCGGGGGGGGGCGCCGCGGGCTCGCACGGCCCCGGCGGCGAAACCGGCGGTCGCGGCGCCCCGGCGGCCGCCGGCGAGGAGGGGGCGGCGGAAGACGAGGAGGACGACGACCCCCGCGCGTCCCGCTTCGCGCTGGCGGCGGGGCTGGGGCTGCTGGCCGCCGCCGTCGCCCTGCTGGGGCGGGAGCTCTCCGGGCCGGGGGGCGGCGGTTGGCCCGGCTGGGCCCTGCTGCCGCCGCTTCGCCTCGCCCTGTACGCGGGCTGCGCCGCCGCCGCCGCCTCGCTGGGCGCGCTGCTCGGCCTGCTGTGGCGCGGCCGCCGCCTGCCGCCGCCGAGCTTCCCCGCCGCCGCGAGCGTGCCGCTGCCGCCGGTAAGTGCCTCCGCGCCCGGCCGCGCTCTGCCCCGCGCCTTCGGGCCGGGGGGAGGGAGGAGCGGGGCTTCGCTCCGCGGGGAGGCTCGATGGCGGGTTCGCCGGTGGCGTTCGCGGGAGGGACGCGCGAGAGCCGGCGCGGCGCCGCCGCTAAGAGTACGGCCGCGCTGTGAAGCGGGGCAGCGCGAGCGGAGTGCCCGCAGCGGGCGGTTCTGTACCCCTGCTGACGCGCCGCGATCCGTTCTTACGAGCTCCTTGTAGCTCTCTTTTGGAGCGTTTTCCAGTTCCTTCTGAGCGGCTCAGGGGAAGCTCAGAGTTGAAGGAAAACAAAACCCAACGCATAGCTCTTTCTCCCCTTGCCCCCCCGCTTTGTGAAAACCGTAACGCATAAGCCCCCCGAATAGGGTTGGAAGTGCCGACGTCAAGAAACGGACGGTCGTTTCGGTCGCTGTGCCCGATGTGCTTTCTGTGCCCGTTTCTCTGCATGGTCCCGCGTCTGTGCCCATCCAGTTGTCGGTGTAGGTAGCGCACACCCTGTACAGCTTTACATGCTCGCTGTGCTACTACATACACGGTGCTGGGATTTATTGTAGCCCTACGTGCTACAATAAATCTGTGCTGTTACTCTGGAACCGGACTGAAGGCTGGGATTTTAAAGTCGCTGCCGAAGCAGCGGAGCCTGCCCACTGCAGCCTTCTTTCTGGAATTGATTTTTTTTTTTTTTTTTAAACACCTTCTCTGTGATTCAATTGAAATTTTGTTTGTCTCCCCTCCCTGCGCTGCTCTCAGAACGTAACCTGGTTGGAAGGAGGGGCTGTCCCAAAAGGAGATCTGTGTGTTGCTCTGGCTTTGATTCCAGGTCCCTTGCTCAGTTTTCTCATGTTTTCGATGTACTGTTTTGCTGATGTGTGTACACACCATGTATATTTGATGCAAAAATGGCTCATGGTCCTTCAGCTGCTTAAAGTACTCCCTCTGAAGATGATTTTGTGTATGTTGTGTGGTTTTCCTGACTGCTGGTTCAGCACAGTGTAGGCAGAGGAAGCAATAGTGTCTTCTTAGCAGCATATAGACATGTTGGACATCTGTGGAGATTTTTATTTCCAAGTGACTTCTGTACGTTTAGCTTGGGTAAAAATGTGAAGTTACTCTTCTTATTGTATGTTCTGACCATGCCTGTGCTCCTTGTTACCATTTGGTTGTTACCTTCCCATGTTCATAGGGCCTTATGGTGCTGTGTTGCCTCTTTTGGGAACCAGTGGTAGGAAGACAGTAAAGCCAGAATGCTTTCAGTGTTGTCACGTCTTTTGTCCTTCAAGAGCAGGAAGAATAGGAAAGAACCCTCTCTTGGCCTAATACATGTATATTTGTGGAGGAAATGGGTCCTACAGATCTAATTTTCTTTTCCATTTCTTAAGTCTGTGAACATGCGGGATAATGTTTATTTTTGATTTTTCACACTGGGGTTAGCATATGAGGAAACAGAAAGCATACGGCAATAAATATTTACTCTAGTGGGAGTCAGACTTAGCTCTTGGGAAGTGAGTGGGAGTACTCAGTCAACTTCAAAGGGGCTTGGATCGAGCTCTTCATGCTGTGCTGGAAAAACTGAACTTTTTGTGAGTTTTCCAATTCTGCAAGCACTTACAGCAGGAGTTTAGTGCTGCTGATTTTCGTGAATCTGTTTGTGCAAGTGAATAAGGCAGTTGAGAAAGTGCAATACTCTACGTTCATATTTCAGAAATACAAAGTGTATACCTTTTTCTTTTTGCCTGAGATGGCTTCTGGAGAAGCTGTCCTTCCAAATGTGAAGCTTTGCTTTGTCCTAAATACTGCCTCTACCCTCTGGAACTTGGGTTTCTGTTAGGTATCTCAGTAAGAGCGTTTGAAGCTCACTGAGAAAGTCTGTGTTGCCATGAAGAAGTGCCTTTTTCTGTCTGTATGGGAGAGCTCTAACCACAAGCTTCAGTTTCTTCCCTCTATTATTTTATAATCCTTAAAAAGAGAAGGAGAGATGTATAGATAAATGATAATATCTTGCAGGAATTAGTAGTAAATAGTTTCTGTTCATATTTAAATAGTGGGAATTGAACGACGCTGAAATTGTGTGACATCATTATCAGATATTTTTCAGCTCTTTCCAGGAGCAGGTTTAGGACCAGATTGTTTGTGGCAGAGGAGGACAGGAACATGCAAGACAGCAAAAAGGAACCAGTTGAACTCCAGTTGAAATGTGTAAGTCCCAGAGGACTTCTCGCTTCTGTGTGAGCAGCCTTGCTAATACCGACAGTAGCCCTGGGAAGGATTTGTTAGATGTGTCACCTTTTAAAATTCTGACTTGTTCCCTGTGCCACTGCTAACTTACATAGTGGTAGGGGAGATGGCTTTGACCCATGTGAAGGATCATGTTAACCAGGGAGGTGGGAAGGAAAACACCTTTTTTTCCCACGTTTCCAGTGTGAGTTGTACTTTTGCCAAGACAAAACTAGCAGGACAGTTTTCTTTGCAGTGTAGTATTTTGACTCTGATTCAAAGCAACAACTCTGAATAAGATGGTTGGTTTATCTGCATTTAAGTGATGCAAAACCCAGGGATTTGTTTATGAAATTTAAGTGCTATTATAAATGCAGATAAAATGAAAGATGCTCTGTATTAAGAACAACCTGCCTGGTCTGCCTTGCAGCAGTAACAAAAGCAATAAATGTGAGCTTGGTTTTTCTTCAGCCAGAAAGACATGCTGATTTTACTGTCCTGCTTTTCAGTTTTTTGTGATTTCCAGGGCTCCCAGTTTCTTTAAAACTTAGCTCCTGTCTGTTCGATTGCTCTTGTTTGCTTCTTTTAACAGCTCTCCATTCCTAGAAATATTTCTCTCTTAATTTAGAGAAACTTTTGTGATGGTGTCATACATTCCTAAAGTTCTGGTCTTGAACGTGAGGTTTTTCTGGAATTTGTCACTAAAGTGAAGGTAAAGGTTTTCTCCTTGGTTCAGGTAGTGACTGAAACCTCTGCATTCTGGAAAATAGCACTCGTGTGTGTGTGTATATGCCATGAGTTCACAGATGTAACAACATATTTAATTATATTTTGGAAGATAGCACTCTTTTATATCATAGAGGGATGAACAATGAGATTATTGGAAGTTATTTGCATGTAATCTGTGCTTTTCAAGACAGATAAGGGAGGCAAAGGACATGCATTTTCAGCTTCACTGTTGGATGCTTGCCATCAGACAGGGCTTGTGAAGGTGAGCTAGCAGGAGCCCCAGAAGCTGCAGGAAGCAGATTTGCCATCTGTGGGCCTCGATTTTCAGGCTTTTTGCAGGGCAGCTCTTGAGGTAATGAGAAGTTTTGAGCAGCTGTGAGGGAGAGGGAAAACTGCCTTCTTCCTTCCTGTCTTCTTCTTTACACCTTAATAAGTCTTCAGATGTATTTATGGTTTGTTGTTGCTTATTTATTTATTTACTTACTTTAACATCTGCCTTAAACCAAGTGTGTCCTCCATTCTGTCTCATTTTCTGCCCCATAAGGGAATACCATGAAAGCTTTGCTGTTGCAGGGTTTTGCTGGTGTTTCTGTTAGTCCTTGCAGCCTCTACTCATCGCTGTTCTGTTACACTGGTTTTAGTTCCTCTTGGGCTTACAGCCAAATATGCTGGTAGGCATATTTGTGCTTCTAGTTTATGAAACCTTTTTGCACTGAAAGGAGAGTATATGTTTCACTTCCATTTATTTTCAATAAAACAGGGGGTACGATACTTTTGTTCTTAGTGATATCTCTTACATAGGCAGGTTAGCAGTTTGTTTTTGATGATGCAGGTAAATTTACTACTATGCAAGTCCTGAAATTAGAGTAATGAAAAGATAGCATAGCATTGCTTATCAATTTCTGGAATGTTTTAAAGTTTTGAGTATAAGTTGCATAAGCCTCAAGTAGTTGGCTGTGGTTCTGTGAGCAGTTGCACTTTGGGGCCTGCAGCTTGAATGTTTTTGCTCCAGAAATGCGCCTTATCCATAGGAATTTGTAAGCTGGTTGAGAATGGAATATCTGCCAGGATGACAATTACCTGCGCATGTAACTATGAAGCAAAAATTTTATTCTTACAGAAGACCCATCTCAAGAAATGAAATGCTTTTCAGACTCTAATTTATTTGTCCCATAACCCCTTAGCAATCTGTAACCTTAGTTTTCCACATTTTTCTTCATTTTTGTTTATTTGTGCATATTTCAAGTTGGCACTGTGTCATGCTTAATGTTTACTTATCTCAACATTGTGTTAGATTTCATATTTTTCTGTAAATCTGGCAGGTTGTACCTTTATGAGGGCTGCTTCTTACTTGAAACGTACTTTGAACAACAGAAAACAACAATAGAAGAGAGCTGGGTAGTTTCTTCTGCTACTTGGGTTGTGCTGAGTGGGTCAGTAAGTGCAGCAGTGGGCTCAGTGCCCAAATCTCTGGCATTGGAGTCCCAGAGGTAGTACCAGAAACTCTGTCATAATGTCAGAAGTGTAAGTGTCTTGCATGCAAGGTTCGCTTTGGGATTGAAAATGCCATACCCCTGTAACAAACGCTCCAAAAATGAAATCTGATTGACCTGCTTTTGCCAGGTCTTAATTTCTTGTGTTCTGCAGAGGAAAGCAGCTAAACTTCCATAAGGAAAAGGCAGTTATGTAGAATATGATGTTCTTTCCCAGGCCACCACCTTGTTACAGGATGAAAAATGATTAGTTGAACAGCCCTAAGAGAAACAAATTGATGTTGTGTCCATGGAGGGTTTGTGTAGTCATTCTGTCCCACGATTACTTTTTTCCCCACTTGAGCTTGCATCATGGAAGAGAATAATGTTAATGAAATGAATGGGTCAGTTTCTTCTGCATGTGTTCTGATTCTGTGTTAAAAAGAGGCAGAACACAGCTATTTTGTGGGATGAAAAACCATTGGGGGGAGAGGGGGTAGGAATGGGCACATGGGCTGTCAGGCAGGGGCTGCCATGGAGGTTTTTCTGGCTCCCCAGAGTGGTTTCCATAGCACATGGCTCTTCTGACCTCAGGGTCAAGGCTGTGGGTTCTCACCATCTTAATCAAGGACAGACTGTGACGTTGCTCCGTAGACTGGAACTGTATACATTTCTCAAGAATTCACGGAAGCTTTCTATGATATTAGATCAAGCTAGCCTGGATGTCTGGGCCATTGCCAGCCTTGGGTTGGTTTTTGCTGATTTTTTTTTTTTTTCCTGGGCTTTTCAGACTGTTGTTGTCTGCATCTGAAATCATTCTCAAAAGTGTTGAACAATGAATGTTGTTCAGAAGTCTCTGGGAAATGCTTGCGTCCGGGCTGTAAACAAAAGCAAGTTCAAGGAAAACGTAAGCAGTTCCAGGAAGCAGCCGCCTCCATTTGTTAGCAACTTCATTCTTTGCACGTTCCTTCCAAATGTGCTTCCCACAACGTGTAAGTCATTTTGTCAAATCTTACTAAAGTTTCAGTCTGTTTTCTCTCATTCCTCTTTGGCAGTAAATTCTGTTGGATTGGAGCCCACCGTGGGGCTGCACCACTGCAAGTCAGGACCGACTGGAACATTCTGGGTATGAGAGCATCTAAGTGAGAATTTGGAGCTAAGCTAAGCCGTTTACAGACATCTTTGTCTTGGGCGATGCTAACAGTTTCATGAAAGATAGCATGGTTTTCTTATAGATGAGTGACAGGAAGAAAAATGTGGAAACACTCAAGTGATGGTTTTCTAGCTGAACCTGTTCTCTGTAAGGTGAGACATCTGCATACATCCATCTGACTTGAGGTCAGTGGGAAGAAGATCTGCCAGATCTGCTGGATTTTGCATTCTCTCAGTTGATAACTTTGAGTTTGGAGTGTGAATTTTTGGAAGACCTTCTGTTATCGCAGGTGCTGTGAGCCTGTGTTAGCAGGTTGTCACTGTTGTTTTGAAGGTGGCTGTTGCCATATGTCATCCAGCTTGGGGGTGCCTGTGTATTCAGTTGATTCATCATTATTGTCACAGAAACAGATTTATTATTTTTTTTTTTTTAATAAAAAGCAAGGGAATAGATTTTGCTAAATGCAAGTTCATAAGACTGAAAGGAAAAAGGAATTTGATCAACTGTTTCATTGCTCAATTTAAGATCTGGTCCATTTTCAACCACTAAATGAAGTATCCAGATCTCTGAAGGATCATCAGGAATGATAGAACAGTTCAGGTTGGAAAGCATCTCAGGAAGTTGTCTACTCCAACCACCTGCTCAGAGTGGGCACGGCTTGGTCAGGTCACTCAGCATCTTCTCCCTTTCATTTTTGAGTGTCTCCACGGATGGAGGTTCGGCTGCTTCTCAGGCCTGCTGTTCTGCTATTTGACCAGCCTCATTATTAAAGTAATTTTGCTTTATATCTGATAAGAATTCCTTGTTTTAGTCTGTGTCCTGTGCCCCTCATGCCATACAGCCACAAGAAATAATGGCTCCTTCTCTTTACTCTCTCATTAGGTAGCTGAAGACAGCAGTTATCTCTTCCTTAACTGTGTTCTAACCCTCCAATACATAAATGTTTGTGTTTATTCATATATTAGATTCTCATCTGTCCTTGAAAATCAGTTTTTAAACAAAGTGGAAGTAGGTTTCTTGCTTGGTCTGTGCCTTTCTCTCAGGCTATTTGTCTTTGTATGCAATGCCTGTTTTGATATGGAAGATTTCTTAGAAAATCCAACATTCCATGCATCTCCCTTTTTCCTTCAATAATACACTTGTTGCAGGTACAAAATCACCATTGCTAATGTTAATAATCACTTCTCCATTTTAAAATTCTCTTTGATCACTTGTCCTGAACTTTCTAATTGTAAACACTGCTGTTACCAGCTTCTTATTACAAAAATAAATAAATTGGTGCATTTTAGAAGTCAGATGTTATCAGCCTTAGAAAACCTTGTCAATGAAATATGTTCTTGCAAACTAAAATGTGAGGTTACATCTCAGCAAAGTGCTGTTCCTTGAATGTTTGTAATGTTAAGTCATGGCTTGAACTGGTGATTGAGCACTTGGTGGAAGGCAGAGCCAACTGTGGGGAGCTCAAGTGCATGCAACGTATCTGAGTGACCAGATGGGGTGGGGCCAGGATCTATGCCTTCCCAGACCTCATTTAAGGGTTGGCATTAGAAGCAAGGGTCTGGAGGTCCTTGTATAACTGAGGCCTTTTGAAGGTAAGCAGCTTCTTTCCGTTATTTCTGTTTCCATGGCTGTTGCATTTGAGCAGATCCTCATTTGCTGCAGCTTGGGATCTCGCTGCTCTGCTGTCATTACTGTGTTTTTCATCGTGTTACAATGTTGAAGGTTGAAATGTGGAAGGATCCAATGGTGTAAGGAGCCAGCTTACATCCTGAAAATATCTGCATTGCATCACGCAGTTACAGTGCGGAACCATGTTGCGATTGTGAGTTCTCCCTTACGGCATTTGTTTTGTGTTCTTTCCTGTACTGTAGAAAGGTCCTGAATTAAGAGGCAGGCAAGAAGACACAAGAAGCGTTCAGTATTTATAATTTTCTTATGTTGGCTGGAGTTAAGCTGATTTTGAAGTGAGCAATTTGGTTAGTGCCAGTATGAGTCTGTGTGCACGTATCTGTAGTAGGTGGATAACATTACACCAAAATAACTAGGCATTAGCCTGCAGATTGGCTGAAATGATGGCATAATACCTTTTAAAACTGTGAAGGGTGTTTCTGCTTAAATTCTCCTTGAAGTTTATACTGTTTTCGTGTTCTTTGTTGGTGTATGGTTCAATCACTGTGGGCATGTGTGGGAAGTGCTGTCTTCTCACAGTGCAGCTGTGCTCTTTTTTTAGTGGATAGGTGCTGCTGCTTCTCCCCTTGTAAGTCATCTGCCATCACTCATTTTAGTTACTTGCTTTAGTTACTTGCATCTATATGAGTCTGAATTCCCAAGAAGAGAACTGAAGTAAGCAAAGTGCCAATGGGGACAATTTCTATTTCTGATTTTAATTATACTCCTGTCTATATAGGGATGGTGTGAATCACAGAATGCTCTCTGCCAACTTAAAAATGTTTCTTCAACCACCCACCTATTTGCACAGTAATGCTTCAAAATAGACCAATGTTGGTATTGTCCAACAGCTTAAAATGGCAGTGGCCAGAAATGTTTTTGAAGGAAGAAACCTGAAAGAATGTGAACTGAAATTACTGTAAGAGAGCTAATGGTATCAGTTTTATTTTAGTTGTATTTTATGAGGCTAAATGAAGGCTGGTACACTGCAAAAATTACTCTCATCTGTATCTGTGCACATGTGTATGATCACCTTGAACTCCAGTTCTAGTTGTCATTTAAAAAGAAAAAACTATTTCTTCTTATGAATGTTCTCTTTGAATTGCAGAGTAATTGGACTGGGAGCTCCCATGATGCAGTTCAGTCAAGAAGGGTGGTCATTTCTCACAACATGGATAAGGCACTGAAAGAAGGTGAGTCCTAATTTGGATAGAGGAGCATCAGATCCTTTCTGTATGTCTCGTCCTCTTATCAAACTGTAGCTGTACAATATGTCTAGGTTTTGAAATGGCCCTGATTTCTTCCTCCTTGATAGAAAAAGAAAAGTCTTGGTCTTCCCAAGAGATCAGCTGCAGTGAGTAACGTGAAGTTGTGTTTGCAGTTGAACTGTCATCTTGTTATTTTAACTGCTGTTTTTTACATAAATATCTGGAAAATATGTGAAAACTGAGTTCTTTAACTGAAGGGAAAAAAAAGCCTAACATTTCAAAGACTCAGTTGGACTTCTCTGATCTGATAAAATCTATGCTCTTGCAGTAGGTCTTTCCATTTGGTCAAATTTTTGCAATGAAGACTGAATCTGAAGCAGTGATTTGTACTTCTGACTGCTGCAATATACGAAGTCTGTGGGTCACCAGTGCAGTCTGTGGCTTAAGATTGTGAACTATTTCCCATTATCAGCATGGAATTGGAGGTAGAGGGGCTATTTGAAGAGAGAGAGAGCTGTTGTGGATTACTGGGTGGAAAATGTTTTTTTTTGCTCTTCCGTCTTGCTGCATGCATATGGGAGAAGCTTTGTCTTTGAAAACATGACAGTATCTTCGTTTGAAGTAATTTTTCTGCAGATTGTTGGATTCATAAGTCCATCTTTACCCAGTCAGGCTGAAAGTTAGTTAAGAATATTCTTAAGTGATTCATTTCTCAGAGTTGAGGACTTACTGCTATGACAACTTTCTTTATTGCCATTTCTTTTCAGAACAATTTTTACTTTCCATTCACACTCTTGAATTTTGGAGAGCAAACTTGTCAGATGGGTTGTACTTCTTCCAGGCCTAGCTAAGTGACTAACAAAGCCAACTTGTCCTCTGTTATGCATTTAACAAGGATGAGACTTCTCACTCTGCCGCGTGTAAGTTAAAGTAAGTCTTTTTATCTCCCAAAGGTGTTGGAGGCAGTTTGAATTTGAGATGCTGAAATGGTTGCAAAATGAGACATTTTACCTTTTTATTGGAGTAAAATGATCAATCTCTGAAAATGGACATGGTATATACTCCTTGCCCCTGTAGATACTCTTTTACAAGTTCATTTTCTGGTTTCTTCGGCTATTCTTCATCATCCATGTAATTAAATTTGCCCAAGTTTTACAGTATCTTGCTAACTATCTTGTATCCATCCAGAATTACCTGTCAACTTTTGCTTTTACACTGCATTTTGCCTGGTGTTACTGCCAGTCTGTGTGAACTTTCCTCTTTATTTAGAGCAGCTCCTCATTACTGCACGGTTTGCTGAGGTTTTGTGATATCTCTCTTTCTTGATAAGCTGTCATGTGCTTTATTGCATTTTTTTTTTGTTCTCATGACCTGTTAAGGTAGTGGGGAGAATAGGCGTCATCGATCATCCTTACTTTTAATTGAAGGGGTTACTGATGTTTCCATTTCAGCTATCAGTGTTATTTTATTAAACTAATAAGTACTGTGGTTTTCCTGTGATGTCGACCAGGTGCCCTCCTGTGGAATGGCTTCTCTTTCTTAAGTTATTACAACAGAAGTATACGGAATAGACATTCAACAATGTTAGTCTCTTTCTGCACCAAAAAGGCTTACGTCTGTTTACAGCTTGGTTAGCAACTTCTATCTCTGACAAGCAAGTAGTACAAAAGGACAAAGCTTCAGAATGTTTCTTTCCCTTTAATTGTAGCATCTTTACATAAGCTGCAGGTGAAGGTGAGAGAAAGCTTTGAATTAGCCCTGCTACCCTGTGATGTGTTGCATTAAAGCGTGCAAAATCAGAACAAGTGTAATATTATGTGAAGATTTTTAACTTGCTGAATACAGCAGAAAGAAAACCTTTTCATTTTAACCCTGAGTCCTTTTTTCAGCCAGCTGAGTGACTAACACTGAAATGTCTTTCCAGAAAATTTCATGCTTTGTTTTTGCTAGATTGATATGATTCTTGTTGGCCCTTCATTTCTTATGCAAATAAAAGATGACTCAGTTTTACAAACACTTTTGGCCCTTCCTTCTGATGCTTTCTATGGTATTTCTTGCTTGGGTGCCTCATGCTTTCAGCCCATATCATTGAGCAGCTCACGAATGCCTCTTAGGAAAGGCTGTGCTCAGACAGACCCAGCTGCTGCTAAAGGCTGCAGCTGTCACTAGACTTCTCTGCCACTAGGGTAGCTGGTCTCCTGGGAACTAAATTTCATCTTCTAAATGCCTGATATCCTGTGATCTTTAACATTTTTCATGGCCAGTTTTCATCTCCACATTACTTATCCACTTTTCTGGATCATTTATGAGTAAGTGAAACAGCATGGATCATAGTACAGATTGGAACTCCGCTTGTGAAATTATTCTGCTGTGGACATTGGCTATTTGGTGATGCCCTCTGTTTCTTGGCCCTGAAAATGTTTCATAGCAGGGAGTGCCAGCTCTTCCTCCACAGCTGCTTAGTTTCCTTGGGTCCCATGCTGAGTCTGACTTGATGAAAAGACTTTGGGAATTTGATGAGATGAGATCTTGCCTATCTGCATTCATGTTGACCTTTTAGAAGAACTCTGCTAGGTTTATGCATCAGGACTTCCCTTTAAAAATGAAATATTTTCACAATCCATCTAATTTCCCAATTTAGGATCCACATGTTGACTTTTAGGGAAAAAAATTCAATGCCTTCTGCTGCTCTGTTTGAACAGCTGTATTTTTTTTTTTTTTCCACAGCTGTTTGGGTCCAGAATTTGAGCAAAGCCTGATTTGAATTCATGTTCTCTCTGCCATTGGGATTCAAATGCTTGGATCTAAAAAAACTCTCTTGGCAGAGAGTACATGGGTAAAGTCATTTGTACAGAAACTTGTCTGATACTTTTTTAATGTGTCTCTTGGGCATTTGTAACATATTTTTTCTTCTACTGTTTATATATTTGGTATTTCCTGTGTGTTTTTTCTATGCATCTATAGTAATTATTCAGCAAATGTAAAAAATAATAATAATAATAAAGAAGTTAATAACACAAACAGTATGAAATGGGAAATTGTATGGGCATGATCTTTTTTTTTGCATAGGAGCAGTGATAACATCTAGCCTATAAAAGGACTGTGTCAGTTTCATCAAGGCTGAACGGTGTAAAATGCGTCTGAACCATGAAATGCTAGTACTTTTTCCAGCACAAACTTGAAGAACAAAACTTGGATCTTAACATCACTGGTAGTGATGTCTGGGTCTGGTTCCCACTCCTGAAGTCTGGTAGTACACACAGCTTTTTACCAGCCTGCAGCATCATGGCCTAAATACAGGTTTAGTGAGCATGAGGAACTTAAGGAAATTAAGGTAACGTTAAGTATAAGGCTTCATCATCTTGATCTGTATTGTGTAGCTAAAACCTAATGAAGTCCGAAAGACATTAGGTAAGTAATGGCATCAATTCAGATCATTCGGTATCAGTTTTTAGGAACTTTGAGAGAGGAGCTTTACTATTTTAGCTTGTTCTTTGAAGATGAAGATAAGAGTATTTTGTTTAAATGAACTGGCTTTGGGCACTGGGCAAATTTGGTTCACCCAGTGTTTGTTAGTGACTAACAAGTAGCAAAACATTCAACTTTTATTTCTGTGGGACAGTTTTTGCCAGGTGCTTAGACAGTATAGTCTGTCATCTTTTGCTAAATTTTTTATTTAATGCTTTTTTTCTACAGAAGCAGCTTATGATAACTGTGTCATGTATGTTAAATCTAGCTTTGTAGTAACACGGTATTCTAAGCAGCTGTTTGGTGGTCACCTGATGCAAGAGCCTAACAGAATTAATCTTCATATTGCACTTAATTTCACTGGTTGTGATTTTTCCTGTTCTGGAGTAGCTCATGCAAATGTTGTAGCTGTACATCCTTTTCTGTTGCTAATACAGTCACAGAAGAGTTTTGGAATTGCTTGTAATGAAAATGTTCCGGTCTCTCCTTTCAGGAAAGGATATTCACTTTTTCTTTGGTACTTGAAGTCAATGCATGCATTTGTGTAAAGACAGTATTTCAGATCTGTGTTGTGAGATGCAAGCTGTACTCCTGTTTTGTAGAGATCTGGCCGATGCAGATAAGGAGCCACTGCTCCTCTGTGCCATAACTCTGCTCCTTAGGCAAGGGGCACTTAGGAATTCTACTGCTTTAGAATCTTTGGAACTTCTATTGACTTATTTTATGTTTTCCTTTGTTTTTCCTGAATAAGTCATTTGGAAGCCTTGAAATGTCTTAGTAAATGCCATCTAACTTACTCCAGCTCAGTAAAGTGACTTGGTTTCTTTATAAACCCAAGGAAATAGATTTCTAAAGCATTTGACTGCAAACTTCTATTGATTTTTAATATTTTCTTTTGAAATGATTTTCGTACAGTGAGGTAGGATGAAGCCTGCTAGCGTTTCAGGGAGACAGAATTATTCAGTGTAAGTTGTTATGCTATTAGTACATTATTAATTTCACTGTCATGGTGCCAGGGAGCTTTTTATAGTTTATTAAGCTGGCAAAAAAACCCCCAGCAATTTCTATCAAAGTGGAAATTAAGAAATAGTGGAGTAGCATGATTGCATTAAACCATGGACTTACAGTGACAGGTAGGGTATATTTTTTTTTATGTTTGAAACAACAGCAACAGAAAAACCCCAAACAACAGCACAACTCTGAAGTCAGGATGTCTGATAAAGAGCCTGCTCAGACTCATAGGTGTGTGACATTTTTTCTCCCCTTTCTTTTTCAGTTACCCCTTTGGTTGTTCTAAACTGTTTTCATCCCATTCACAACCCCTCCACTGCCAACTTTTCCCCCACCTTGTTGGCAGTGCTGGTTGTAGCTTGAACACCTACAAATTCAGAGGCGCCTGATAGTTATGCATCAGTGAAGCTGGAGACACAAAGCTCAAAAAGTTTAAAAAAAAAAAAAAAAAAAAAGTAGATGGAACTTGCAGTTACAGTAATCCTGTTGCCTGTAGGTACAGTTGGGACTGTTACCTTATCTTTCAAGTTGATGCTGTCTTGCTAATCTGCTTGTTCACTTTTATCTCTAGATCTTCTGATCTGTTAGTACCTTCTATAACTTTGTATATGCCTTTTCAAATACAAAACTCTTAGGGCCTCCTCTTTTAACTGTAACTTTGGAGTGGACACAATGTTGAGTTTGTATCTGAAGAAGGCTGGTTTCAGTCTGCAGCAGCCTATACACAACCAGCATATAAGGTAGTTCATATAATCGAATCCACTGTATAGGCACAGATATTAGCTTGAGGTTAGTATTTAGCTAGTAGCCTGACTGTCTGAGCAAATCCACTTATGGACTTTGCTCTGCAAAGTGACCTCCAGTAACCTGCTAGGTGCAAATTTCTGTAACTTTGCCAACGTCACGCTCTGGTGAGAAATTAAAACCCAGTGGAGAAGTTGTGAAACCTGTTACCCATTTAATGGTGTGGAGGACTAAGTTTCTGCTATCCTACTGTGCCTTCACTTTGCAGATTTTGCTATTTATTGTTGTACTTTTCCTTTCAGTGTTTGACTACATCTACAGAGATTACATCCTGTCCTGGTATGGGCAGCTCAGCAGAGATGAAGGGCAGCTGTACCAGCTGCTGTCAGAAGACTTCTGGGAGATTGCCAAGCAGCTGCGACTGAGGCTGAGTCACATTGATGTAGTTAAAGTCGTCTGCAATGATGTAGTGAAAGCTTTACTCACGCACTTCTGTGACCTTAAAGGAGCCAGTGCCAGGTAAAACTCAAAATGTGTATTTCATTGGAGTCTTCTTGCTCGTCTCTCTACTTTTTAGATTTGCTATATCAAAGTAATGAATAATGTAATATTTTCTTGTGTAATTGATAAAACCTTTCAGGTTTCTTCAGGATACAGGGACCTAACAGGCATCATGGCATCTGTAAGACCCAGGGGAGACAACATTTATCCTTTTCTCAGAGTTCAGATTCACTGCGATTTTCATTTGATCTTTGAATCCTTTGCTCTC
Source organism: Phasianus colchicus (assembly GCF_987193195.1). NCBI lineage: Eukaryota > Metazoa > Chordata > Aves > Galliformes > Phasianidae > Phasianus > Phasianus colchicus. The sequence continues at coordinate 20,850,061 of NC_143439.1, read as the reverse complement.
AGTAGGAGATGGGCGGCACAAGTAGTGCAAACCTGCAAGGAAAAGGAGAGAGACTGTCAGAGCAGCCAGTGAAGAAGAAACATAGTTTAGTTGCACTTTTTCTGCAATAGCACAAGGGGTAATTCCATGCAGTTTTTCATTTGTGCCAGCCCCAGGAGGGGAAGGCTTTGTAGTTTCTGTAAGCGGTCCGTTCTGCAGTAACTAGGTTTTTCTGCTGAAAGATGATTGGCTGGATTTTCTCTCTCTTTTTAAGTTACCTTGTAGATTTCTTTTTGGCAGTGTTCTCTTTGTCCACTTAAAAGGGCGACTGTCTCCTAAATACTGTAGGTGCACCCAAATGGTAATTGCATGTGTGAACTCATACACCTGTGTGCAGTTTGATAACCTGAGTGAACGATTTGTGTAACTGAGAATGGAACTGGGGGTTATGTATGTAGGCACTTACCTGCGGTTACCCTAACTGCAATATGCTTTGGTCATTCAGATTTGTGCCATACATTTTATACTATGAAATTGTTTTGTCTATTCATGTACTTCTTAGCACCCTTTCAGAGGAAAAACACTGCACTGTTTTTGGTCAGTGAGCAGTCTCTGTTGCCATTTGTGTTACTTTCTGTTCCGCAGCAGATGATGAGGTTAATGTATTTATGGTACGTGCCAGCTTTATGCAATCTAGTACGCAGGATGTAAAGTGAAAGGAAACTAAAGAGTGATTACATTCCCCCCCCTCTCCTCCCCAAAAACATTAAAAAAAAAAAAAAAATCAAGGTGTTTTACAGTATATCTTAAGTCTCAGTATGTATATAATAAACCTGGAAGTGTACCAAAGACTTCCTGGTTTTTTGTTTTTTTTTTTTAATATAAAGTGTTTATATGAATAATTTGAATTTTATACTAAATTATTTGCCTTCTACTACAGTGTTTGCTTTGCTAGAACTTGTTGACATGTTTAATCTTGATTTGAGAATGACAACGTGTCTCGCTTGGCTTGGTAGCTAGATTTTTTTTGGAAAACCTTTGCTTATATGTTATTATAACTCAAACACAAAATTCTTTCTAGGTTAGGAAGCATAAGAAATGTCATTAGCCTAGCTTGAGTTTTCTTTCAATGTTTTGAAAATAGTCGTAGATTTAAATGGGAATTCACATTTCCTTCTCAATGTCTATAATAATGAATCTGGTTAGCTCTGGATGATGACTGTAATTAGAACCAGGTATCTTTCCTTCTGTGATGCCAGCTGGAATACCATATCCTGTTTCCAGTGCTGACTCGATAAAGCAGTGTGGCTGCAAAGGGCATTTTGCCTGTTCTCAAGTGGCTTGCAAAGTTTTCAGTACTTGAGTACTAGAGTGGGTGCTGCCTAAACAACTGCTTTCTCAGTTTTCTTCCCGTAAGACAACAGGTAACTCCACTAAAGTATGAGAAAAACATCTGTCCCTAGGGTGACAGAGGCGTCAATTTTTTCAGTGCGAAATTCATATTTTGTCACTCTGTTCACTTCAGCCATAGAAATCCCTTTGCTTTTCTACTTCCCCTGACTGCCTATGATGCCTAACAAATCAGGATGAAATAGGCTGCAGCCCTTCAGACTAAGACAGGTGGAAAGAGGCTACATTCCTCACCATGCTCCTGCTTTCCCTCTGGCTTGCTTTAATCATTGCAATGCTCCACTTGATAACAAAAAGCTCAAGGTAAATGACCACCAGAGGCAAACAGATAAGAAAAAATATGCACTTGAATGAAGGAGAGCACGAGAAAAAGAGGCCACTCCCATGCTGGCTGGTGGGAGATAGGAAATGGGGAGGGAGGTCTGTTTCCTTTTTCTTTCCTATCTGTGGTTGCTTTAAAGGAGAGTCTTTCCTGCTAGGAACAAAGTAAAAGAAGGGTGGTGATGCTCATCTAGCTGTAGGTAAGATGTCTGCATGACACAGAACCATTAGAACAGCAGACAAGACAACTGGTACCTTTTTCATCTTGCATAAATCTTTGGGATTACCCTGATGTTCAGCTGCTTTTCTTTTTATGAAGGTAACTGTGATGTGTATAAATAATATAGTTACTAAGGCAGCAAATGTTGGATAACTCTTTTATTAATCTTTCTGATCTTGATAAAAATGACTTTGGAAATCAAAGGCTTTGCCCTTGTTTGCAGTGCTTTGGTTGGCTTGGTTTTGGAGTTTTATTTTGCTTTTAGCAAGTACTTTTTCCAGGTGTGCTTACGATTGTGACTTATGAAGGTCTAAACTCAATTTTCATTCTGCTACGTTCAGCTTACAGCTGAGGGTGATACAGACGAAGAGGTGCGGGTCACATGTTATTTTGAATAGTCCTCAATCGCTTTAATGACAATAGGTGATGAATGTTCTGATAAAAGTAATTTAGGGCAAGTTGCACGTACACTTCAGCTCACAGCTGCACTGATTGAGACTTAAACGCAACTCTGCAAGACTCTCTCTTTAAAGATGAACGAAAGCAACAGCAAGACCAGATGAAACATTTTAAAAGGTTTTTTCTTTTATGAGAAAGGATCTTTACATAATATCCTGTGGAGTTGTTAATGTCCTGGATACTATTTATTTATTTACTTGCTTCCTATTTCCAAAACAGACAAGATTTATCTTATTTGTCATTAAATTTCCGGTCAAACACTTCTGAATCCAGGGTAATTTTTGTGCGATGTGTTGTCCATGGACCAGTAGTACTGTCAACTCCAAATCTACCGAGGCCCTGAGTTGCGTGGGCATTGGAGGTGATAACTTTGGGATGGGTTTTTGATTTCATAAATCTCCTACGGGAATCACTTTTAAGCTCTTCCATGCAGTCTGGAGCATTGAGACTATGTAAAAATAAAAACAATGTTTCGCATCATGAGCTTGTAACCCAACCACAAATACCAGAGGTCTTCTCACTGTCATGAGTCTTCACAACACAGAGTAACCAGATGGTCTTAGTTAAAACTGTAGGTATCTAGCATAGACACTAGAGTAAAATAAGATATTTTTGTGAGACCTCTGTGGTGATGAACTGAAAGCCCTGTGATAGGTGGCAGTACGGTACACCAGGATTGTGGTGGATCCTGCGTTCCTGAGAAATGAAGAATGAAAATGAGGGAGAGGCGGCAGGGTCCTCCGGAGCTCCATCTCACTTCTCTCCCACCAGGTCCTCCAGGGATGTTGCCTGTCCCATCTGGGTACTTAAAATGCCCAAAAAAGGCAGTAAGCAGGACCAGAACATTAACTTGTAACCCCCACTGGTCCACGTGATGTTCTGATGTGGAATTCTGACAACAAAGAATCACAAAACCATGACATTCCACCCCATATTTCACATCGCAACATCATGCTTAAGGTATATCTATATATGAATAAACAATGATTAACATGCTTTACATATGCACGTATCTGAACAAACAATACTTAACATGTGTTACATATGCACATATCTATATACATATATATATACATGGAATCACTGACTGCACTTCCCCTGTTCCCCACTTCCCCAAATTCCCTTGTGGTACACACTGGACATCCCCATCTTTCTCCATCACCCACCAAGTGCACCCAGGTCCCTGTGCAAAAACAGTTCCAGGAAGAGTTTGGCCCTTTCCAGAAGCTGGAAGGACCTAAACCGCTTTTCCCAACATGTTTTTTACATGTACTACAGGGACCTTATCTCCCTCTATGGTGTGTAGGGAGCTGGATTGTGTAGGACCATCTCAATTGACCGATCCTCTGGTGTTGACCATCTAGGTAGCTTCTGCCAAATGCTTTTCCCAGAGCTTAAATGTTCCCCCATCCATTGGTTTTAACATGGTTTTTAACAACCCGTTATGGCATTCAGTCTTACCACAGGCTGGTGCATGGTAGGGATACGATAAATCCACTCGATGCCATGTTCTCTGGCCCAAGTATACACAAGTGAATTTTTGAAATGAGTCCCATTATTGGACTCAATTCTTTCTGGGGTGCCGTGTTGCTAAGGATACTCAAAGTGCCCATAAAAGGCAGTAAACGGAACCAGAACATTAACTCTTTAACTCCCACTGGTCCACATGATGTTCTGATGTGGAATACTGACAAAGAAACCACAAAACCACCAACAATCTCTGAGTGTGCTGTGTAGAACATGAGTTCTGTCTGCTGCTTTCGAATCACTGAAATCACTTGGATCTCTGTTCTCTTACATATGTCACCATTCTTTATTGTTTGGGAGGACATAAATAAAGCTGTTATTTGCCACTCATTGCCTGTTGCCTAAAGCAGATGAAATGAGCCTGGTTTATGGGCTTCTGGAACTCTTAACTACAGTGCTGCATTTATATTAGTTGATTGCATACAGCTATGCTAGGAACTTATGGATAATTGACCAGACTTTCAGAACTTTATCTATAAATATCTACACACGTTTTAGGATAAGTATTTTCTATGATTATTAAATGTCTGTTTGTTTGGAAACTCCAAACAGTTCTAATAGCATATGTTTAAAACTGGATAGGGGGAGAAGTAATGCTTCTATTTCTATTTGAGATACCGTTAAAGCTATTAAGTTATCTTAAGTGCTGGGGAGATGGAGTAGCTTTGCTTTTTGTTAGTTTCTGCTTTACCTGCTGGTCACTGCAAAATGAATATTACTTTTCTTTGTTCTTGATAAGATTCCCACCAGAGGTAAGATCCCAAACATTAAGATTATGTCATCAGGACATCCTAGCTACTGCTCCAGGACAGATGACAGCAGTGGCGCTTGTTCTTCCTTCTGTGATGTCTCGTTGCTCAGATATTTCATTGGTAGGTGTGAGGGAGAAGCTTGAGTCAGAAGGGATGCTGCTTTCTGGGCAGGCATTTAATCGATGAGTAGTATATTTTCCTTACAAGCTGATGTTTATATTAAAGCAAATAGAAGGAAAGTAACTGAAAGAATCCCCTTTGCAGAGATTCATATCCTCATAGATAATGGAGAATTTGCCAGAAAACAAAGGAAACTTTAAATGGCCTGTCAGCTGCAGTGCATGCGGCTCCCTTTCCCCCTCATATTCCCTCAGGCAAAAATGCATTAGTTGGGTTAGGAAAACAAGAACCAGAGATTTGCCATTTGCTTGTTTATTCTGTGCGGTTTTCTGTTTGTTCTGTTGACTGTAGCAGAAAAGTCCTGGCATGGGTCTAACTCAGCCTATCTGCATGTACTGGCTGTTCACAGGGAATAAATGTGTACATCAGGAAGGCAAAAATGATGAGAAATGAATTCTGCATGCATGATGGTATGGGCGCAGTAAATACTCCAGGGTGTTGGCAATCCCAAACAGACCTGGCATTTCTTGGGAGATTGATGCTGTGTGTGGATGTGTTTAGAAAGATACTGATGGCGAAAGGGACTTTAATCTTGATTTAGTGAAATACTATGTGCATAACAGCTGGCCTTCATGCTTTGCACATGCTTGATCTAGTAACTGTGCACGGTGTCCCACAAATTAGGTAAGTTGGTCTGGGGCTGTGTGTTAGTGTGTGTGTGCTCCCGGGTGGTGGAACAGTTGCTGCTTGTTTTTAGTTCAGGTTCTCTATCATTGCTCTAAATACTCAGGAACTGCTAGTTAGAAATGGGTCTGCTGCCAGCTAGCAGATGCTGAGTGGATGTCACCTGTTCCCTGGCATTTAGCTCCTGCTTCTGGCGGTGTTTTGAAGTGGCTGACAGGGCGGCTAAACCTGTCCAGAGGAGGAAGACCTGGCTTCCCTGAGAGGTGACTGCACAGAAATGGCCCAGACATTCTGTCTGCCTAGGATGCATCCGATTTTGGATAAATAATGAATGCCTTTAGGGACAGCATGTGATGTGGAGGCTGATGTGTTGTTGATGAGGCAGTAGGATGTATCTGGATGATGCAGGAGCAATGGAAATGTGCTGAGGAAAATAGTCAGGTATTCAGTTGCCAGAGAGAAGAGATCCTACCAGAACAAGATAAACAGCTTTTGGAGCTACATCAGCTGTACCACCTGTGCTGGTTAGTAATGAAATCTGCACATCTCATACACTGCTTCTCTGAAGAGCAAACAGTATTCACATCCAAGCTGTTCCAAGGGACTTGTTCTGAAATTAGTCTTACTTGTAGAATTGAAACCCTCTCCATTATCCATATTTGAATACAAAACATTTGATTTGGGACTGAATAAATAAGCTTCAGTTAAATTGAAAGCAGATGACATTTTCACATTCTCATTCTTCTGAAAATGAATTTAAGAATCCTATTTGGCTACCTTGAAACAAGTGACTTGAGCTATTACAGCAATATTACTGTTGCAGCAGATTTGCTCCTTTGTGGACTCACTGCACTGACACTGTTAACCATGGGCTCAGTTCTGATTTGCAGAGGTCACTTGTTTGGTGTTTGTTTCCCAGCTCTGTGGGAGCCACTTCTTCTATTTGCTATCCTTATTGAATACTTCTAAATTTATTTTATTTTTTGCTGTTGTTGTTAATCCTCCTCTAAATTTGTTGCTCACTTACAGTGTACACGAGTGATAATACCAGGTCTGTTACTCTATAGGTGTCTTGCTCAGAGCAATTTGATTGTCTGCAGGTGACAGGCTGAAAACTGATGTTTTAGGAAAGCTAGGTCAAACGTATGATATTTTCTGCTTGCCAGTTATGAAGGAAAGAACATACCTTCATTATTTAGCAGTTAGACCTGTTTCTCAAGCTAGAAATGATTCCAAGTACTCTGCTTATGCAGTGGCTTCACACTGGCAGGCAGCTAAACTCTGTGATGCTGCTTTCTCACTGCCCCTCCTCAAAGGAGGAAAGGATAAAATATGATGGAAAAGGGCTCAAGGGTTGAGGTAAGGACAAGGAGTTCACTCACCAGTTATCATATGGGTAAAACAGACTCAGTATAGGGTCATGAATGCAACTCATTGCCATCTACTAACACGACTGGAGACTGAGAACCAAAAGCAAACTAAAAATACCTTTCTCCCATCCACCCTCTTCTACCTCCCCCCCCCCCCCCCGAGAAGTGTAGAGAAATGGGGGCTCCTTTATGGTTATTCTCTGCCCTTGGTCTTTTTTCCTTCCAGTTGTTGGACTGTTTCTATCTATTTGTATCTATTTGATACAGTATTTCTATTTTGGTGGATGAAAACACCAGCAGAGCAAAGGACAAAAAAACACAAACACAAACAAAATAAAACAAAAACCCATTTAAAAATACACGAGGTTCAAAGTGTTTATTTACTGAAGTTTTTCTTTAACTTGATAATGGATTTTTCATGTTCATAATATTTTCAAAAATTGTGAATAACCATAATAGAAGTGGTATGCAAGTTATGTCTCTCTCCTTCTTTCTTTTCCTTTTTTTTTTTGTTTCTTTTTTCACCTTTCTTTTCTTAGGCAGGAAGATCCACCAAGACCTTTTTTGCTGCACCCATGCTTGAGGAACTCTGATGAAGAAGTAAGGTTCCTGCAAAAATGTTCTCAAATTCTGGTGTGTTGTCTCCTACCCTCAAAGGATGTCCAGTCTGTCAGCTTGCGCATAGTCCTTGCAGAAATACTTGCAACAAAAGGTAGATGAAAGATCAGAGTTAATTAAACATGTACATATGTACAGTATTAATAATTACAGACATCTTTATGTATGTCTTGATGCTACGCTTTTAAGTACTGATATTTTATTTTCAGTGATGGCCAATAAGGCACTTTATGTTTTTCCAAATTAAGCATGTACTTATTTGACTGTCCTGACTTGTTGCCAAGTTTCCTCATGCCTTTCAGGATAAAATTTCTTTTGTCCATTCCTTCTATCATTTTTTTCTGTAGGGGAACCCTTTAGCAGTCTTTAGTGGCACTATATTTAGTGACTATATGAATAATTTTGACCTATTGAGCTTCAGGCAGATGCACAGAATCCATAGATGTGATTATGATTGAATTATGATACCAGACTTGATTTGTTTTAGACTTTGAATTATCCAGTTTTTTAATGAAGGTTTTCTATTATGCTTTTCATTTTATCAGATACGCTTTAATTAGATTATAAATATGCTTGTCATTTTTTAATATCATTGAATTCAAATTCTGAAGTTATGAAGTCTTGAGTGCATTATGCAATTCAGTTCACTTTACAGCCATTACAAATGAAAATTTAATGTCACAGCTTCTAAGGCACACAACAGAAAGGAAAAAAAATGCTTGAAATTTCCCAAATGGGACTCAGCTTTATCAGTGTACATTAGTTTGGGTAATGGCACAAACAGTATTATTATGAAGAGATATGCATGAGGTCTCAAACATACTATGTAGTCCAGGAGACTGGTTTGAAATTCTTATTGATTTTTTTGCATCTGTTTTTGCCTTTTATCTGTAGTGTTCTCTGTGTTGTGAAGTACAAGTTATTCCTCTACATAAGGGTTTTGTTTTAAAATATTTTTCCTCTCCAGTACTGAAACCAGTGGTGGAACTGCTGGGTGATCCAGATTATATCAACCAAATGCTACTCAGCCAGCTGGAGTACAGAGAACAGATGAATGAGCATCAGAAGAAAGACTACACATATGCTCCTTCATATGAGGAGTTCATCAAGCTGATTAGCAGCAGCACCGATGTTGAATTCCTGAAACAACTGAGGTACTTGATACTTCACTTAGCTTATTTGAAACAAAACGTGCTGCTTTTGCTAGCCAGTTACTGAGATTTGAGTGAAGTGTATTTTCAATTCAATTTTTTTTTCTTTTGGTGAAGCAGAGACAAAAGATGACAAGCCACAGTGTTCATTAATCTGTAACGTAGTCAGCTTCTTACTTTGATGATAGAAAATGTTAAAAAATTCCACTTAGCTGGAACTCAGCTCAGTTTGCAGTGTGTGATTCTGTTACATGGAAAGAAGTGTTTGAGTTCCAGCACACTTTACCAGTGACATAGAGGTGTTTCTGGATTGTTGCAGAGGGTTGTTTCCCAGTTGCATCCTTCTTAAGCATATTGATGAACTGTGAAGAATACCTTAAAGACCTTAAGAAAACCCTCAGTTTCCTATCTATTCAATGTGCTTCTTGTTGCTGTTTCCCAGAAAAATAACATATACACCCTTTCATATGTATTTTCCATTCCTCTCAAAAAATGTCAGTTGCCACCTAATTTTCCTTCCTACTTCCATCATAACATACCCACATGTATCTTGAACCTGTTTGCTCAAGCATGAGATGATCTTTATACTGGCTTTATATTTACAGCTGTGCTGTTTCTCCTGTGATTTCTGATGCAAGAGAAAGGATAAAGAGCAAATGAAGCCTGGGGAGCAGGCCAGAGGGATAGTATCCAGATAGAATTTATGTATTGTCTCAGTTTTGTTGAGCACACTAAAGCTTTAGAAAGCTGTTGAACCCATTTTCAGAGTACTGGTCCTAATCTGTCACCACTAGCCAGAACTGTTATTTTTCCTTTTTCCTCGCTCACTTTAATTGTTGCCACAAGTCAGCTTTCTTCCTAAATGGCTGCAGCAACATCTGAAAGACACAAGCACATCGATTCTATTTGGTGCACTCTGGGTCATCTGTTGTGACCGAGACCTTTTGTTAGACTCAGCTTGATCAGGCCAAGTGATGGGTGTACAAAGATGGAATACTGTGGGCAACATAAATACTTTCTCTTGTTCTTTTCCCTGATTCTGAAACCACTTGCATTTCTGAGACAGGAAAATGCATTTAGGTGATGGTGAAATGATCTTGTTGCTTGGCTACTTGCTGCTCATCTGCTGTAAAATTTGCTCTTTACTCTGGTCCAGTGTGCCTTTACTGAGAGCAGAAATTAGTCTCTATTAGACTCTGTCTAAAACCTAATTGACATCATATTTAGAAGCATAATCACACTAATGGATCTGCTTGTTTCAAAAGAAACCCAACTCTTCTGTTGTTGTTATTCTGGCATGCTAATGCACTCAGTGTGCTCTCTTTTTAGCTGATAGGTCATCCTAAATTGTATTGTCTAATATTGGGTAGCAAATTTGCTTCATGGAATTGTATGGTTTTGGCTGCCCTGAGGTTTTTGCTTTCTGCCCTGTGGAGTCTGACAACTACCATTTTGCACCCCATGTAATATTGATCTGTATTTAAATGGAAAATATCCAAGAAAATTTAATTTAATTTTAAAGAGAAAAATAGTATTTGATTTTGCTCTTTCTTCTGCTGTGCAGAGCCTGTCCCTATGGAAACATCCATGGAAAGCATTCCCCTGTGGGAGAAGAGATTCCTCTTCTGTTAGATCTCCAGCACTTAGAGAGAGATAGGTCTACCTGTAGTCCTCTCCAAGTTAGGTAGTGTATTTTGCAAATATATATATTTTGGCATTTCACAATATGCCGAAGAGAATTTGCAGATTTATGTTGAGGAAACCAAACAGTGGTCTCTATATGGATGAACAAAACAAATGATACTTGAGATGAACACACTAAGTAGTATTTCAGGTTGTATTTCCCATCTGCAAACCACAGGAGAAACCTATAAAGAAATTAAAGAGAGTTAATGAATCACTGAATATCCTGAGTTGGAAGGGACCCACAAGTATTATCAACTCCAATTCCTGACTCTACACAGGACAACTTAAAAGATAAACCATCTAAGAGCAAAATAAGCCCTTAGAACTCAAGAGAATGTGGTTAGGTTCCCTTAGAGTGATGGGAGTGAGGTGAGTGCTTCCAGTTGTCATCCTAAAGGAAATAAATTACTGGCATGCTGTACTTAGCATCTAACTGGGAAACCTGTCTTTTCTGAGTAATAAAACTCTGTTTATCACAAGTTTTGTTTCCTGGTTTTACTTGGAAATCTTTTTTCACCACCTATTCTGAGCTGGTGTATGGCATTTATGAATGTTCAGCTTCCTCCTATTGCTCCTGATGTTGCCACGTAACATCTTGGAAAAGAATGAATTTAAGTAGTTACAATTTTCTGTGTAGGCTTAGCTTTGAGGAAATTATCCCAAGGCACTGTGGTTGCTGGGAAACTCAATATTTCTTTGAAACATCTCTGCTGTGCTTTATCTTTGCAGATTAATTTAATTACCATCTATTTACTAAAATAAACATAAAATGTTTTGTTGAATAAAACAGTCTGTGAAGCACTGATAAAAATTCCTCAGACTCTTGACTGGTTGTGGCCAAGAAAGCTCAAGTTCCTGGATGCTCTAATATGCATGCATGTGACATTACAGCAGAGGTGTCCCATAAGTATCTTTTCAGGCTGATCTCATTAGCATGGCCTTGTTAAGCTTTCTTGTGACCAGAATCAGGTATTTGTTATTGGGTAAGTAGGGAAGAATTCCCAGCTGGATCATCAGATACCTGTGGGTAAAGGATTTTGTTGCTTTTGGTGAGGAGATCAGGAAGGAGAAGCCGTGTGTGCTGCATCTCCTTGTAAGGAAGCATACCTGCTTTCTGCCTTGCAAAATGGCTTTCCCTTAAAGGCTAGTAATGCTGCTAAGATTTTCTAAATCTCTTTATTCCTCTCCTTGGTTAGAAGCATTGCCTTGAGAAGAAAAACACTTGTTTTTTGTGTTGGTTGTATGGTTTCTGTTTTTAGAACTTAAGTGATGCAGGAACTATGTATCATTACTTTTGTAGAAAATTTTGAATTCACAGTTCATTAATATCTGTACAGGACCTCTGACTTTTGTTCACTTTATCTCTTCACAGAATTCCTCTGCTTTTTGCAAACATCCTTCTATTTTTGTAAGGGACATTTGTAGAACTGATGCTTATTTTCGTAAAAAGTACTTGAGAGTTTTCTGAGGATGTATTTTGTAATTCTTTTTTTCCCATTCATATCTTTGTATTCTTAAAATTAGAATTTGTTTGGAAAATGCAAAAAAAAAAAACCAAAAAACCAGCAACAAAAACAAAACAAAACAAAAAAAACAAAAAAAAAACCCAAACTTCCAGGGAAGGGAATGTTATATGGTTATCTACAAACTTCTCTCGAAGTCACCCTTCTAATGTTTACCTTTGTTGTCATGATGAAGTGAGGCAAAGTTTAATTCCTGTTGTATCAAGTTTCCACAAAGTGTGTTGTCCTTATTTCTTTCAAGAACAGAGTTATGCAGGGAAATTTCACCCTCGTTTCCCCTCAGATTTAAGTTAGCACAGGTAAATTGGAAGGCTGCTATAAATGAGGAAGGAAAGATGAATTCTGCATGAGGGATGTGAAATGAATTTACTTATGTCAGAAGAAGACTGGAGATAAGACTTGATGAATTAACGTAGCAGGGAGTAAACAGTGATAAGGAAATAAGCCAGCGGGTGCTGGGTGCTTCTTAATTCTGCTTTAAAAGTGTTTTATTTATTCAGTTATTAATAGAGCAGCAGAAGGTCAATGTGCAATTCATGGTAAGAAGGGTGGTTATCGCATGTTCTGTGCTGTCTTCTACTTAAGATGTGAGGGAAAGGGATGAATGTGACAAAGAGCTGAGGAAGAGATAAGAGTGGGAAGGTACATGTGAGCCTGTGATTGGTCCTGTTCGTTGTGTACGGTTCACTTCTTGAAAATCAGATGAGTATGTCACTTCTAGAAGTTTCAGAGATGTTTGCTCACCTGCTACCACAGGGTGTGCAGCTAGAAGGTTCAGACCAAAATTGCAGAGAGAAAGGGCCGCAGCCTGGCAGGCCAATATGACAGGTGGTGGTTTGGGCCTACAAGGAACAGGTTAAATGGTGTCTTTGGGGATGTAACTTGGAACATCTCCCTTAAAGTAGAGAATAGAAGAAAAGGCTTACTATCGTACTGATAGTGGTAAGGTGTAAAACCAGGAACGTGAACAAATGGGTGTAAATTTTGGAAGAAAAGAAGCTGTAGAAGTGGGGACCACCTTCCATATGGTGGTATTTATTTGGTTGTCTGTTCTGTGGTACTTGATAATTTCATCATGTCCAGTGTTTTTAACCTTAGAATATTGGAGTGAGGTGAGTGGCCCATTTTACAGATGACAGAACCAAGGCACCAAAAGCCTAAGTGTGCTGCTCAGAATTGTTTGGGAATCCTGTGTCTGAGCAGAGAGTTAAATGCAGGCCTTCATGTAGCAGAATACCGTGCTCCTTGTGGGGCTTTTCCTCCTCTGAAGTACTGAACAAGAACTATGGTGATGGCTGGAAACAAGGGAAAAGTAATGGCAAAAGGAAATAGGGTTAAAAAATGAAATATTTGCAAACATGTTATCATAGAATTACTGATTAGGCAGATCAGGTTCTTGAGTTTCTGTTTGGTATTGAAGGAGTTGTGTAGAATCAGGATTACTGCAGAAAGAAACACCTGATAAGTGTAGTTGTAAGTGAATGTAAGCAATACGTTTATGAAGAGGCAAAGGTTGTCCAAAGAAACACTAAAAAATTTACAGGAGGAAGGAAGGACGGGGAGAAATGGATAATATTGGTTAACCATAGATGAAGGACCGTGTATTCTGTGGGTCCTTTCTTAAACAGAGGATTAAGTAGTCATGGGAGACTTCCAATGAGGCACTAGGCTTCATCGGGGAGTTGATTGATTGAGGTTAGGGAACTCCTACAGAGATGAGTTAAATTTACTGGAAGACTTCTTTATTACTGGTATTATTAGTTTCCAAAGTAAATGTGCTGAGAGAAATCTGAAAGGTTGCCATGACCAGGATTTTGATGTTTGTAGAAGATTTAATTGGAAACTATTTCCTTTGCCGTTACAGAACTGATGTTAAAATTCAGTTTACTAACTGTGGTAGCTGTTTTGCACTGTGTATAGTATAGATCTGGGTGACAAGCTGCTTATAATTATTCCTGGAGTGCAGTATTTTAGAACTTTTTCCTCCCCCCAGAGGTACAAAAGCTCCATATATGTACACTAGCTAGAAGATAATAATATACAGCTGTCTGTTCTTGAACTGAATTCCCATCCTAGTTTCCTACAGTGAATTTATATTTACTCTTCATATTAAAGAGCATGACTTATTGTATTCACTGAGAGTTAGTAAGTGTTTGTGCCATGGCAACATTAGAGAGAAAGGAATACTATTGCAAGTTGGGAGTTTTCCTTTTGTTTCAAGACTACCTTTTTCCCTGCTCTCTTCCCTATGTGCACATTGCTTAGGTTGTAAACATACATAGCAACAACTCAGTTTTAAGGGGAGGGAGAGGTGTTTTTTATTCATTCTTAATTATGCTGTATAAGGAATGTACTGTAAAAAATATAGATAGATAGATAGTAATAATAATAAACACTGTTTTTTTTTCTTTCTCTCCTCCCTCTTTACCCTTATCCCCTGCTGTTTTTAAAACTAGGTATCAGATTGTAGTGGAAATAGTTCAGGCAACCACAATCAGCAATTTTCCCCAAGTGAAGAGACAGAAAGGTAAGAATCCTGTTTGTTACCAATCATATCTGTTCTTTTCATTTTGCAAGGCTATCTGAACTCCAGAAATGGATAGATCAGTTTATGGGGGATTTTTAGACAGATTTTAGGAATATTATGCATTTAGTATTTCAGTTCTGTTTCATTTGTCTGATTGTTCTAAAATCTCCATGGTGTATTTCCACCCCCCTGCCATACTGTCCCATCTAAGCTGATGGGTCAAGAAAAAGATTGCACCTATATTTTTTTTAATCTTCAAAACTTGCTGCATCTTGGATTTCTGGCGCTGCAAATTCTTATGCTGAGAATCTTGCTTCTTCTTTTTTATTCCTACAATCCATTCCTTAAAGTCTCTGTTCTTTCAAAGCACAGAATAAGGAATTGCAGTGTAATTATCAGTCAGACTTTATTTTGACTCATTTTATTGCGTTTTTATGTTGCAGTACAGAGTGCTCTTAAATCCCTCTACAGGGTTTTGGCAACATCTACCTTTTGAAATGCATGTGAACTTGCATCTTACATTTGTGCTTATATTGAAGATGCATATACTTTTTATGGTTCTCAAAATGTGCCAGAGCTGTGGTATATCTTCAAGAGATTTTATTGATGGAAAAATTATCAAACAAAATTTTGATACATTTGAGGTCCACCTAACCATAATACAAAACAATGGACAATACGAGTTAAGGGAGCTTACAAGCAGGAGGGGACCAACATATTATGTGGTCTGATAGTGACAGGACAAGGGGAGATGGCTTTAAAATAAAAAAAGAGGAGATTTAGGTTATCAGGCATGTTTGACCCATGGGCCACATGTGGTCTGGCACAGCTCACAGTGCAGCCCACCACCCACAGTTTTTATGAGGACTGCTCCAAAAGCCTCTTATCTTATGACGTTGGCCTACAATACCAGAGGCAGATGTTGGTGGTACAGCAGTAGAGGTTGAACCTTCCCACCAATATTCCATTACATATTGTTACTGTGTGACAGATGGCAGCAGAGGGGCAGTCTGACAGAATGATTTCTGATATGGAAGTATGTGTGAAGCAGAGCTAATGGTGCTGACTTTGTTGAAAAAGTGTGTTCTGTAGCTGAGAATTTGCTCTATGAAACAGTGCTATTGTGCTCTTTGTATTTATTCTTGTTACCATGAAAATAATTAGGAGGCATTCCTTGTGCTGCAACCTTCATAGATGCAGCCCTGGACAATTCTTCATTCAGTGTAGCTCAGGCAAGCCAGGGGATTGAACACTCATGGATTAGGTATTAGGAAGAGGGTGCTGAGGCTGCACAGAGTGCTGGGGGTGCCTCTTCCCTGGAGGTGCCCAAAGCCAGGTTGTATGGGACCTGGGCAGCCTTGAGCTGGTGGGGGGCACCCAGCCCCCAGCAGAGGTTGGGGCTGGGGGGCTTTACGGTCCCTTCCAACCCAAGGCATTCTATGATTCTATTATAGGAATGGATTTGTTGTAAACTAAACTAAGGAGATCTTGGTTTTAATTCCTTGTGTCACATAGGAAAGCTTTTAAAGGTGATACAGGTGTAATGGAAGAAAAAATAATGTGGAAACATAGAGAAGAAGCACCCCAGGAGGCATGGGTTTGGCAGGGGGACAATTGATTTTTAATCTGAAGAGTTTGGAGTCCATCCTTGAATTTCTGAAAATACAATGCTGATGTACATTTCTTTTACATTCTAAAATAGAGCTAGATATCCATTCCTATGGGGTATATTGATTGTACCAAATGGAAGTAAAAGTTAGCATTAGTTTTTGTGCAAGCATGCATCACAGAGAAATATTAATGTTTCTTAGATGAGAATTGAATAGAAAATGGGTTTCATAAAGTAATAAAGTGAAATAGGGAAGTTAACACTGAGTACATTATGAAAAAAAATCAATCTTGCTAAGCTTATATCCATTTGTGCAGCATTGGTTTTTGTTGTGAGAAGAATTGATTTGGGGAATATATTTTTGCAGTTTAGGCTCCTGCAATTAATTACTGATGATCATTTTTTGGTCTCACTGGAGTTTATCCAGTTAACTATACACTGAGCACTGAAGAGAAGAGGCTTTTCTGTAGTTGCAAGTGCCTTGCTCTGCAAAATCTGGTGCTATTTGTTCTGACAAAGGAGATCAAGTTCCAGTTATTCCATGGTAAAGCTGATTCTGCATTTTTTATGGCCTCTTGTGGAACAGGCTTCTTAGTGGGGTGGTCAATTCCCCACACTTGCCAGTGTTCAAACAGTGTTTGGACAGTGCTCTCATTTATGTACTTCTGGTTTGCTGTGCGGTGGTCAGGCAGTTTGAAGGTCCCTTCTAACTGAGCTATTATATTTAATTAACTGTTCCTCAAGAAAATGATGTTTTTTGACTTGTGTGGAACAGTACGTTCAGCTCTAGCCTACAGTACAATCCTACTGTAGTTCATGCACGTTAAAGGCAGATTTTTTTGCCTTTTATTTTCTCTACTAAGGCTTCCATCTCCCTAAGTTTCCAGTCTCAGTCGGTTCACGTAAAACTTTAACAACAACCACCAGACTGTAGAGGTTTAAATATATATTTGTAAAGGTTTTTGTGGTTTGGTTTTGTTGATTTCCTTTTGAAGGAGGTAGAAACGTTTGTTTTTTTTTTCTTCAATCTGATGATGAGTCTGAAGGAAAGTTCAAAGAAAAAGGATCTCTGGTACTTCCTTAAAAATTGGAATGAATACACATACACAGAGCACTGCTTTGTGCCACGTGGGAGAAAACAACCAAACAGGAAAATCAATGCTTATAGAACAGACCATCACATAAGTAGTGTTACCATTTCATAGTTTCCTTTCTTAATGCCAGAGCATATCACTACCTTGCGACTGCTACATTTCATGGTCAGTAGCTATAAACCTAAGCTTTTTGCAAAATGGAAGTGTTTGCACAGTCCCATTTTTCTTTTTTTGTTGTTTTTACATCTCTTTCCCCAGTACCTGTTTGCCTATCTGTAATCGTGTGACTGGTCAGTGTGTGATATTGCCCTTTTTCTACTAGTAAATGAGCTGTTGTCTTTTGTGTAGTGGGCATCTCTTCACTTTGATTCCAGCCTGGGGATGGTCTTAACCTGTAGCTATTTCCATTTTCTGATGGCAAAGTTGCATTGTGAGAATGCACCTTCATTGTTAGTGCCTGGGTGTTGGCTTAGGGCACATAATAATTTGTACACAAACAGCTTGAGGTGTGGAATTTTCCTGACACGGTGTTTTCAGAAAGAAAAGGTACAGCAACAACTGTGAGGAGCAGTTGATGCAGCATGAGTGGACATCACTCCACAGCAGTGAGTGGCTAGGTGCTATGTAAATGAAGTAAACTGTGCAAGTACAGGACCAGCAATAAATAAGACTGAGCAGGTATGTGTACCTTTGCAGCTGATTGACGAGACCAAAAAATGTTTTGGTTTACAAAAAATATTAGGTGTTTATTATTTAAGAATAAGTTGTTTGAGGGTCACGTTGCAGATCATGATGACTTCTCTTATGAGGTATGGTTCCCTGACTTTGTATGGCTTGATTCATTAGCAACGAAGTATGCATTTAATGCCAGTGCACAGAGGTGTTTGAGAGGAATGTTTGTCCCTCAGCAAGGACAAAGTTCTTAATTTAATTCGTGTTGGTGCCACCTATTGGCAAAATGTCTAGCTGTTAAAGCTTTTTAAGAAAAGCAGAAAATACTTCTGAACATCATTGTCTTAAACCATCTCTAGTGGAAAAAAAGGCATGTTATAGAGTCTTTTTTCTTTTCAGATTTTATTACTTTAATCTTCTGCCGTATGAGCTGAGAAGAGCAAAGGAAAATGTACAAAAGCATCCAATCCATTTTAAGCAATAGATTTTGCATTTGACTCCCTGAGAGAGTCAAATATCTTAAAAGGCTGAGACAGAATAATTTCAGAGGTTTACAGTGCTGTTGTGGATGGGTGATGTAACTTCTGTGTCCAGGATTGCTTTCAGTGAACAGTAAGAAACCTAGTGTAGCATTAATGTTTGCAGAGGTGCTGACAATTTATTTTTGGAGTTGTGCAGGCCGTTCTAAGTAGAAGCTGTTATCTTGCTTGCTGACACTACATTCCCCATTCACGCATGCACAAGATTGCTGAAGCTTTCAGCATTTGCTTTTTCTCCTAACTGTCCTTCTATATACCCTCTTCTGAAACTGTCAGGGTCATTGCAGCAATGTCTGTAGAAGGAGGTTTGCTTTTTACTCATCCTTATTTTGTCCTGTTGATATTTTTGGACTGTGCTCTTTTCTTGAACCGCACGTGCTCTGGTTGGAAGAGTAACATCCTTGTACATCTTCCTGAAAAATGAAAACTAATATCCAACTTTATGTTTATCTTATCTTTTGGTAAGAATTGATCTCTTGGAAATACTGAATCAAATTTGAGCCTCCATTTTAGGAAATTCATTTTTCTTTACAAAATGTGTATCCTTTACATTTTGAAAGAATATAAATACTTATCTGAAAGTTTGTTGCATGTAGTTGTCTTCAGGTAAAACTGAGCAAATCTCTTTGAGGACAGTTTCCAATGTTCTGAAAGGATTTACTTTATATACCTTCTGTTTTTCTTCACCCTCCATCATCTGTGTGACAGCGTGACCAGAAACCATCCTCACATGAGAAGCCTATTTGCATGCCTCACATGGCAGTTTAGAATACTGCACTGTAACTGACCACATCCTTGTTGAGGAAAATTGTTCCTTTTCAAGCAGGTGTTGTGAGACAGATTGAAAAAGCAGCCATTTATTTCTGAATGAAAAAATCTACTGAGTGACAGCAGGTTTCTCCAGCTGAGCATTTCCACTGTGCATCTAGATACTTGGTTTTGAAGTGGAGCTGAAGACGTACGCAGAAACAGAGCTGTCTGTGGGTAGACTTCCTTACATACTGTAGTTCTGAAAGATGCTTGAATGTTCAGCTTTAGAAAGGGGCTTTTCTTTTGGAAACTCAGACTCCAAACTGACTTGGAAGAGTGGGTTGTGATGTGTGGATTTTGTCAAGATGATAATTTCGGGTGTAGTAAAATGGATGCTTCTCTATTCCAGTGCATTACAGATGCCATCTAACTTAATTATGATGAAACTAGATTATGCCTTCCCACCAGACCATCTCCCACAGAGGGATACACAATTATTTTTGCATGGCTTGTTGGCAGTGTTTAAAGAGCTGCACACAGCTGTGCTTGCATGAATATGTAGAAGGAATTCTCCACTCAGTTCTGGTGAGGCCGTGCCTATGTGATTCTTGTGGATGGAAATGAAATGACTCCGATCGTGGCAGACTGATTTGTTTTCATTTGTGATTTTCAAATGAGCTCCCCAGAGGTGCTGCTACTTCCTCTTCCTGAGATCCTTTGTGTGAGCTAGGATGGCCAAAAGAGGGTGGGAGGAAGGCTGACTAGTCAGACAGAAGCGACCAAGAGGAACACAGGGGCTATATGTGGTCAGGATTATGTAGCTGTAAAGAACTTTCTCCCACACTCAAATTTACCGTACTGTCACTGTGATGTTGAAGGGTGTGTTGTTCCACATGTTTCTAAGGATCAGCACCTGAATTCACTATAATGTCCCTTTAAGGGACTAGACACGAGGAAACATTTCTTTACTGTGAGGTGGTCTAACACTGGAACAGGCTTCCTAGTGAGGTGATTGATGCCCCACATCTGTCAGTGTTTGAGAGATGTCTGGAGAATGCCCTCCTTTATATACTCTTTTGATTAGCCCTGCAGTGGTCAGGTAGATGTACAATTCTATTATCTTTCCGTAAACTTGTGGTTCTTGTTAAATGTCAGAGTAGTGGCCTAAATGCTCAATAGAACTTCAGCTTAGCATTAAGTAGGCTGTGCATGTGCAAAGCTCAGCTCTTGCAAAAAGGTCCTACAGAAATGCATATGAATGCACATGCAGTGTTCCTCCAGAAACTGGAAACAGAGTCAGTGCTGCTGTGCTTGTTGCCAGGTGACTTGTGACTGTCTTTCTCCAAGCTCTAAAAGAACAAGACTTGTTGTTTCTATTTGAGTTACATTTTTGCACAGTAGCTATTAAAATGAGAAGCCTATTTGCATGCTGCTTCTGTGGAAAAAGGGGCAGTAAAAAAGTTCCTGATTAACTGCTGCTGGAAAAGTCACGTGCAGCTTGTGGAGGAAGCGTGTGTCTCATTTTGTTGATGAGGAGCAGGTTTTTGTTTGTTTGTTTTCAAGGGGGGGAAAAAAAACATCTGAAAACTGTAAAGTTCTGCTAGTAAAAAATTGTCCAAAGCTTGCATTTTCTTTCTTTGCATGGTGGTGGAACAGCATTAGTAGCATATGTCTGCTTCTCTTCCCTTTATTGGTGCTTACTGAAGGGTATGTGAGTAAATGCAAGCTGCTGCTTCTGTAACATTCTGGTTTTAATTGGCTTTTGCCAGGATATCTGAATGTAGCAAATGCACTGATTCTCAGAAATAGTGAAAAGGCTTGTATTTGTATTTCAGTGCTGTGGTAATAGGAGAAGATGGATTGAAAAGAGCACGCTGCTTGCTGCAGTGCTCTGCATGGGCCTCCTGTTTGTTGGCAGAGGGACCTCACTGCCAGGCTCTCCTGCTCACAGGAGTGGGTTGGCAGTGGGATCTTCAGCTCTCCACCCCAAGTGGTTCTGACATGGAGTGGCTCGTTATGGGTGGGAAGATATTTTCAAAGTAATTCATCCCAGGAAGCGGGTGCGGTGTAGGGTTTGTTTTTCTTTCCTGGAGACCTTCTACGATCACAGGATGTAAGACTTAACGTAATAAGCACGTTTTCCTCTAAAACCCTCTGAGAACGTGTTGTTCTTTACTAAGGAAGTTTTAAGTAGGTCATCATATAGCACTGGTCGTGGACTTGGAAGGTGTCGGTTTTTGAGCAGTAAGAGTCAGCTGTGCAGAGTGGCAGCTGTGTCTGCAGAGGAGTAAGGGAGAAAGATTCAGTCAGGAGAGGAGGCTGAGGAGTTGTACCAGGGGAGGTTCAGAGTAGACATTAGAAAATATTTCTTCTCTAAAAGAGTGGCAGTGAATTGGCACACGCCGAAGGAGGTGGTGGAGTCACTATCCATGGAGACGTCTAAAGAGCTTGTAGATGTGGTATTGAGGAATGTGGATTAGTGGGCAATATTGGTGGAAGGTGGCCAGTTGATCTAGATTATCTTAGAGGTCTTTTCCAACCTTAATGATTCTAAGATGCGTGGCAGCCTAGCTAGCACAGGGGATGAGGATGTGTGGGTCTACCTGTGGGCAGCATAGCTGAAAAGAGAGGTGAGGAGGATTTGGGCAGTGGTTTTGTCAGGCCTATGCTTGTCAGTATGTATGCATTTTTAGCCCAAAGTATCTAAGCTATTGAGAGAACTGTGAACTTCCAGAAACCATCTTGAAGTTGGGTGGAGCAGGGGAAATGCTGGGTTTTAATCTTTCAAATTCAATCTACCGTCCATGTTTTTGTATTGTCAGTATATTTAATAGTGAGGGAGAGCTATTTTGTGCTTCAGGTTTCTTCCTTCTTTTCCTTTTGTTGTTCTCCTCTCCTTTTCCCTCAGTAACACTGGTACCTCCGGTCAGGGAACTGAAACACTAAATTAAATGCTCTGTTGACTTCCCTGTGGAGATAACATGCCAGGAAAACAGATGGCTTATTTCTTTTGTGGTAAACTCATTTTATCTTTTGCTTCAGTGAATATTATCTATGTAGTTCACTATTATATGGCAGCTCAGATGTAAATGATACTTAGCAAATAAGACACACTAACAGTCCTTGAATCAGGAAGCTTCCATACTAACATGTATAAACACGTGCAGCAAATGAAGTAAGATTAAGAATATGGTAAAGTATTTTGGGAGTATATCAGTATTCATGTTATATGTAGGGATTTAGGGAGCTCTACACGCTTTGAGTTGCCCCTCAGTATATGAAGGGCAAAACTCATGAAGATATTTACATGTTACTTTTAAGGGTAAATAAATGGGCCAAAAAAGAAAATCTAAAAGGAAAGATAGTTCAGTGTATTAGAAATGTGTTTCAGGTGCCTATATGAAGTCATTCCAAAGAGGTTTCCTTTTTCTTTGTATGCATTCACAGAATCTAGCTGTATGGTTGTTTCTTTCTAGTAGCTGTTCTGCAAATGGAATGCTGTTTTTGTCCACAACATTTTACGACATTTGATATTTCAAAAAAATAGCGCAGTACATCTCTGTCATTTATCCCTGAGCAGTGAATTAATCCTGGGCTGAATACAAGCCCAAGTACTTTGCTACAAAGCTCTAGTTGCAGCCTGAAAAAGCAAGAATGTTTTCTGGAACAGTAGGATATTAAAACCAACGTAGAAATGCGAATCAGTTGCACCCTGCAGCTATATAAAACAGGCATGATTTCAGCTCAGCAGGTTTTTTTTTTACATGCTTTATCTGCTAAGTTTTGTTTTGCTTTGTTTTTTAGGTGTTTTTTAATAACTAAATAGAATACACAAACATCGTACTTTCTGTTGCCAAGCTCTTTTCAGCTGACTATCTTTCTCATTACTTCACTTCTCAACAGAATTGTACAGTCCTGCTGGGGCATTATTAGGTCTTTTTTAGTCATCTCAACTTTTCCTTTGGGCTGGGGGTGAGACCATATGTTGTGCCGTTTGCGGCAAGCTCAAGAAATTTAGATTTACAAGTGATATGCATGGGAATGTGGAATGCTGAGCTGGGAAGGATTGAGTCTGGTCCTCGTTGTAGTCAATCATTGTTATGTTCAGTGAGGTACATAAACTATCTGCTCAGTGACTTATAGTACACCATGGCTGCAGGTAGCACCCTAACGCTGTCTGAGAATGTACAGCCTGTAGTAAAAATTTAGAATCTGTGTCTTACAGCAGATGATGGTGAGACAGTTGAATAAATCAGCATTCAATTGATGTTATTTTTTTCCTGAACTGTTTTATATAAACACATGAGGCATCACTGGAGAACATTTCAAAATAATCCTAATTCATATACAAACTTCACAGCAGCTGTTCTTATGGGCACAGTTGATTCCCAAATGACAAATGCTGTGATCACACAGGGCACAGAGGCACTGAGGAGATAAAGTTTTTGTGTTGTAAAAAATGATCTCTGATTTGCTTTGTTCTCAGATTCAAAAGGGAAAGAAACTGCAGCAATGAAAGCTGACCTGCTGAGAGCTCGCAACATGAAGAGGTATATTAATCAGTTGACAGTGGCAAAGAAGCAATGTGAGAAGAGAATAAGGTTCCTGGGAGGGCCTGCTTATGATCAACAGGAAGATGGCTTTTCTGATGAAGGTGATGGCTCTCAGAGTCAGAAGGTATGAATTGAATAGTACTTACATTGCCTGAAGGTCATTCTAAATGTGTTAGCATTGGTTCATATTAACTTTGCTGTCATTAATCCTCCCCCCAGGAATCAAGTGTAAATTAACTGCTGTATATTTTATGTTGGGAAATAACTGCTGTAGTATCTGGAAAGACTCATTGATCATCCAGGTTGGAACGTTGCTGACCATGGAACATCAGGATTAGCTGGCATACTGTGTGCAGGGAATTCATGAGATCATGGCAGCAACTTTATTTCAGAAGAGTTCAACATATGTGCAATGTTTCTTTGCCTCTTGTTATATTTACTGTAGGAAATACCTGTGGGTTTTGTAAATACTGAGTTACTCAAAAGCAAACACTTACTTGTCAAAAGCAACTAGTAAAACTAAGAGCAGTCCCTGCAGGAAAAACTCTTAAGATTGTTGACTGCTTGTTTTCTACGTCACTCTACTCTAGGAATGGAAAAAAAAACACAACAAAACAACAAGCATAATTGCTGTTGCATTAGTCAGCAGCTACAAAAATAAAATCACAGCTAATTAGTCTGGCTAAATTTTGTTTAGTTGCTTCCTTGTGTAATTTACTCTGCCCCTCTGGGCAAAGCACAGCAATTTCTGTATTCTGATTAGAAGATTTTATCTTTTTATGTAGGTAGATCAAAGAAGTTAACCCTTTTTGTAGGATTTCTAAGTTTTGTTGCATTCTTATAATAATTGTAACTGAGTGTATACCGTTTCTCCATTATGCAACTTTTTCTGTTGTTTCTTACCTGTTATGCATTGTTCATTGTGAATATGGTTTGAAAGAGAGCAGCTCTCCACCCTCCACTTGTCCTTCAAGAGCCATTTCAGATAGTTCGTCAAAGATTGTGCTGAGGCAATCCAGAGCTGTTTCCTAAAGTTGAATGGAGCAAGTGGTGCCAGTGGGAAAAAGGCAGAGAGAAGCATGTGGCAGAACCTTGAAGGCCACTGATGCCTCTGAGCAGGCTGTTCAGGGCCTGCTGAGAGGATCTGTGCTTTCCGGGATAGATACATAGTGGCATACAACTGTTAGAGAAACAGGGTTAGGTAGTGAAGCTACACTGGATAGGGGTGCTGATGATTGCATTGGTGGATCAAGGAGGCTGAATACAAGCCAGCGGCCATGCTGCTCTTCTCTGAGCACAATGAAATGCCCAGGGCTTTGCTTTGTGAGGGGGAGTGCCTTCACTGTCATTCCTTGTCATCCACTGCCTGTATTGCACTAGCTGCAGTCTGAGCTCTTAAAGGTCCCCAGCTCCTTCTACACAGGTAATTTTGGTTTTTCACAGCAACAGGACAGAGTGTTCCTTTAAAATCTAGCAAATAAACTGATGCTGAAGTTGCTGCTGCTGTCCCTTAACTTCTTGAAGCCTGGGTGTCTTCTCTGTTAAGCTAGTGCTTAACCTGAAGAATAGCTAGCTCCTGTAGAAAAAGACTGGGATTTTGCCTTTCTTTAACATGTATGAAATAGGTCAGAAACAGACATTTACTGATAGTGTTCTGAATTATTGTTTTATGCAAGTGTAGTACAGGAGCTTCAATACATCATTAACTCTGGGAAATGTTTGGTGCTAATGAATAAAGAATAAATCGATTAGTGGCCTAAATGCATATTTTGTTTTCATTTCTGCTTCCTACTTCGCCTTTCTTGCAGTTTTAGGGCAGTAATAGAGGTGCTGGTAAGGCTTTATGGTCTTAAGTATGAGGATGGATTATCTAGAGTTGTCAGTTTTCCTGTTGTCCAGATTTAAGAAACAAAAATCACATGCTTTGAAATACTTTTTTTTATAGCATAAGATAATTACAAAAGTGTCACTTTTTTTTTCATAAATATGTACGAGACACAAGATTGTATTGATTTTGCACATTTCACTTAGCCCATTATTTCAAATGTGTAAATTATAATCAAATGTTTAAAACTAATGAACGAAGACACTCAGCTACCACCTGAATCTGAATTGTAAGTAGCTCTGATACTGATTTACAGTGTGCCCTGGGTGTTAGATTTCCTTTCAGAGAAAATACAGTTTTAATTAGTGTAATATATAACACATCTCTTCTAATCTTCTCCTGGGCCTTTTTCTTAGAAATTGTACTTGCAGCGCTGCAGTAACTTTATTGAGTTCTTCTTGCCTGTGTTCATTTAGCAAATAACTTGCTCGTGGCTGTTGTACAGAGCACAGATAATCATGGCCACGTCTGTGACGTAGTCTATGGAGCTGCAGCATCTCCTTAGTGTAGCTATGGTCTGTGAATGGTAAAAGTTGCTGTGAAGTACCAAAGAGAATTCACCCAGAAGCCATCTGACAGTGTTTTAAGTCTCAGGGAGTCTGTGCTCGTAATGATACTGGTGAGGACTAGGTTGAAACTCCTGTGGAAGAGCTTGCTTCCATGGTCCTTGGATAGATTCTGATTTAACTGGTGATTGGTGAGATTTTCACAGTGATTTCTGAGCTTTAGAATGTAAAATCATGTAATGTCAGGGTAAGTAGGGGTATGGCATGTGGGGATATAAAGAAGGAGAGCTGAAATTACTCTTTTGCTGAAGATAGTGTGTCTTCTGGCAGGAGTGGGCTTCCACATCAAGTGGCAAACTGAGAAAAGCCAAGTGAGCTCAAAATGAAGCTCTGAATACCAAAGTGAATGTGAGATGTAGTGGCTGTGAATAAATGAATTATTACAATGAACTATGAGCAATGATATGAGGAAATTTGGGGATTATTCAAGGCATTCTGAAAAAGACAGACTTACCTAAGAATGCCATTTTGAAACTTACAAGGCTGAATTCTTCCCATGTACAACTACCTCCTGTTGGATTGAGATGGATGTTGCTTATGTGGAGAAAAATTGGAGAGGTGACTCTAAGAAGAATGCTTATTGTTCTTCCTTAAAATTAAAGGCTATTTACTAACATTTGCCTTTTTCCAAATTCACAGAGTTGTCATTGTAATTTATGAGTAGCAAAGAAAGAATGTAAACTTTTCAAAGCAGAAGATGAGCAAACTACAACCAGTTGTCTTCTTTTTGTTGTTTCCCATGTGTGTACAGCTCTCTCTTTTGGATAACAAGAGGACATAAACATAATGTTTTCAGCTCTTAAATTCTGTTGACAAAATGTTGTTGAACTACTTGAAAACCTCTGGGCAGCAAGTGAAAGACTTCAGGTTGTTAGGACCTTCACCTTGGAAGCATAGTTTGATTACCTTAGTTACCCTAGTCTAGATCAAAGATGAAGATTTGCTGTTTGGTGCCAGGTAGGTATTTTCAGAGGTTTTCCACTTGTTTTTCTTTTCTTCAGATTCTCCAGTTTGAAGAAATTTTGGCTAACCCTTCATACCGAGAGCATTTTCGAATCTATATGGACAGAATGGATAAGGTGGCTTTGATTGATCTATGGGAGTCTGTGGAAAACCTGAGGAGTGCTAACAAGGTGGGAAAAACTGCAAGTCCATGTGGCTTGTATATAAACTGGAATATCTGCTTGCTTTTAAAATAGCACTGCTATAGGATGGGTACTGAGCAATTCTGGACTTTTTTTTAAGCTTCTTAATGTTTGGGGAAAGTATGGCAATTAAAAATTGTGGACCTCTTTGATAGTGTCAATAGTTTACTGTTTTTTTATGTGGCATCATTACCTACAAAAAACGATATCTCATAGGCAAAAGTACTAATTTCCCTCTCCAACAGAGAGAAAGTGGGCAATAGGAGATTGGTTTTGCATTTTGAAAATACCCAGTTTCCTGTCCTGGTACATGTGTCTCTGGTGTGCTTTTAAAAGCAATGGGTGTGGAAGCTTTGATAATTTTAGAACACAGCTGTTTCTTCACTTAACAAATATCAGTGCTTACCTTGTGAAATGGGCTGTTTTGCACAGGTGCACAGGCAGAGTGCCTGATCTCAGTAAGAGGTTTACAGATATGCTCATTCATCTGGGCATGAAATCAGCTTGTCCAAGTTATGCACCTGGATCCAGAGCCATCCTGGTATTGTGAATGTTATTTATTATTCTCTTCATCTCCCCATCCTTGCTTTGCAGGCTGAAATACCTCAGCTGGTGAGTGACATTTACCAGAATTTTTTTGTGGAAAGCAGAGAAATACCTGTGGAAAAATCACTTTATAAAGAAGTAGAGCAAAGTCTTGTTGGTAATAAAGGCATTGAAGTATTCTACAGAATTCAGGCAGATGTTTATGAAACTCTGAAGGACAGATATTACCCCTCATTTATCGTCAGTGATTTATATGAGAGATCAGTCAAGAAGGAAGAAGAAAGAAGTTCTGTCCAAGTAACTCCTGAGGACAAAGACGAAGCTGTGAGTCACCTTGACAATTTCTTTCAACATTGCTTAGGTACAATGAGCTGGAGATGATCCTGCTTAAAGTGTGTGGAAGCATCTTCTGTCTTTGAGCTTTGATTTCTTTTTTTTTTTTTCTGATATGTTTATTAATATTATAACTTCTGTAGTTTCAGTGGATAAACTCAGTCTCTTTGAAACAAAATGGTATAAAATGGCTGACAACTTTAAATTAGTTAAAAGTACATATTTTAGATTTCTAAGCCTTTTGTATTCCTTATCTTTCATTTTGCTTTTTAGTATCACAGAATCCAAGATACCTCATACAAACTCAGCTGTTTCATTTGTCAGTCAAGGAAGTCTCAGTGATTTTGTACATTTCTCTTGGACACTCTCCATTCCTTCCCTCCCTGCACATGCTAGATACTAAGCAGGTCTTAAAGTTGCAAAAAAGGAAGAGAAAGGTAAAAAGGAAAAAATGGAATCCTAGTGTCTTTTATTAATTTATGGAATAAAACAATAGACTGTGTTGGAAGAATAAACTGATTACAATAGCAGTGTGACTGGAGATACTGAAACAGAACATTTCAAATGCCAAGCAGTAACCCAACAGCTGCTGCCTTGGGGCAGGCGTTTCCAGTGGGTTCTCTGAATCAGTCATGCTGGGGCAACTGGTTATTTTGATCTAAGAACACTTTGACAAGGGCATCTCTCGGGCTTGTGAGCATCTTTCACTTAGGCTGCCACTTCAGGGCAGCAGTAATATCTTCGTTCTGCTGAGAACAGAGTGACATGTTCTGGTTTGTCAAAAACGGAATCTAAGGGAGAAAAATGAGAGCAGAATCCAGAGGCGCTGATGCCAACCTAAGCATTTAGAAGCAGTTATTCCAAAGCCTGAGGGTTTCCTGCTTTCTGTTTAAATATTACTTCAACTTCTTCAGATGAGCTGTTGTAAAGAAATTACTTCCCATACAGATCTTGAGAGCCTGCTCAGTTTTTTATTGTTCGTTTCTCCCAGAGTCCTTTTCCTTGACCAAGTATTTGAGATCTGCTTTCTTTTTTTCATGGCTGACCCAGCTGTGTGTTGAGAGTAGTAGGTATGTCAGGAATGTCCTGCCCTTTTCTTGGCACTGGTTGGACTTGGAGGAAATGCTGTTACTCTTTTTGCACTGCGCTTTCTGTTCTGAGCTCTGCCCTTTTTATTCTTTTCATGTATTTTATTCAGAGTCTCACCATTCTCACCAGTGGTGATAATCATTTCGTAAGGAAAACTGACACCATGCTTTAGGACTGAGCTGACTGTCAGATAATGTTCACAGCTGAAACAATTAGATCTTGGACACAGGCATCATCTGTTCTTCCTCTCGGTACTTGGTTAAATGAATGTTGTGTTTGAAGGCTGTGTTTGCTGTGAAACCTTAAAGACTAAAAATGTCCAAATTTTTCTATATGGTTGAAGTTTTTCTGCATTTTTTAAAATGACAAGCTAAGTATGAAGTTGCATGTGCTATTAGAGCATCATCTAATAGAGTGATCCTAATGGCTCTGCGCCAGGCTTCAGGGTATTTGGGGTGGGAATAAATTATAGCAAGTTATTCCTCTAGAAGTTTCCAATAGCCTTTCAAGTGTGGGTGGAAATACCAGCTACTAGCTAGCAAACGGCCTTCTTTCTCCCACATATAAGAAACTGCAGTTGAGACTTTGGTACGCCTGGAGGGTTCCATGTGGTCAGCGAGTACTGGTTGTTATGGGGCTGGTTTGGATTTTGGTGGCCGATATTCACACTTCCTGGGGCACTGTGGGAATTGTGTGTGTTCAGTTTCCATTCACTTTTCTGTTGAGATAAAAGCCGTGTAGTGCCCTTCTGGGTGGAGAGCACAAATGTGAGCCTTGATAGAATGTGAGAAGACCAAACCAGGTTAGGGCACGCTCTGCTGGTTCTGCTGCTGGTGGAACAAGCTCTTCCTTCTCATCTGTCATCACTGTTTGTATCATGGATGAAGCTCCATGTAAGGGTCACAAGTAAAGACACAGAAGCAAACAGAACAAGCCTGGAGGCTGTGCTGGAGCTGTGTAGCAGATCACTGCAGAGTCCCAAGTCTGTGTTCTGGAGATCTAGTGGAAACGGAAGGTGTGCAGTGGAGATAAGGTGAAAGCAGCACAATCCATTACGGTCTCAGCTTTGAGTATGTTGATTGATTATTTGATAAATCTGATAATTTTATTGGAGGTAGCTTTCTATCTTGTAATTTGTCATTTTATGACAAACTTGCATTCAGCACTGTTTTCCTGCTGAAAGGCTCAGAATCATTTAATGACGGATCTTACAGCCTTCCTCTGGGAACAGAGCCTCACTGCTTTGTAATTAAATGCAGTCCTTTGGTGACTGGAGCCAAACTTGGTGTGAGCAGCTGCCAGCTCTTCCCTGCTGAAACTAGTATTCCTGATTCTATATGACGTCTGTGCTTCCCTGCAGGTTCAAATGTTTGGTTTATGATCTGTGGAGTTTTGAATAAAGTCCAGTGTTGCTAATACTTATTATTTGTATTATTGTAGTGCCAGGAGACAATAAGAAGCTGTAAGCTAATCTCTGCATGCTTTGAAGCAGTCTCTGACTCACCAGGTTTACAGATCATGCAGAGCAGCTGGAAGCACAGGGCATGCAGCTAGTATTTGCTCAGCCACATAGGAGACAAAGGCAGAGCTGGAAAAGGGCACGGATTTCTTCGCCTAGAACTCCTGATTTCTACCTTACGTTACCATCCTTTAGAAGGACCAAACTGAGGAGGTTAATTATTGCTGCTGCTGTATCCCCCTCAAACTTATTTCACTAAGATGTAAACTCAGAGATTTCCTTCTATTAGCTTTATGTTAAGTTGAGATGAAACTTATTTAGTGGAAATATCATTAAATAACACAGAAGTCTGTCCCTTGTTTGTGGGCTTAGATTTATCCCACCGATAAAACCAAGATCCATTTGACCACAGGCAAACCTCAGAGATTTGTGAGGATGACATTTGATGGTGGCTGCATCACAGTGCTGTTTGCTGGATCTCAGCCTCTTCATTCCTATCTGAGGAGGTACTGTAAGAACAGGGAATTTAAGGAAAATGTCAGAAGTTGTTAAAGAGGAAGTAGCTGAAAGGTGTGAAGTTCTGCATTTTCTTTCCACGTGTTTGCAATGCAGCAGATGGGAAAATCAGTTGGTTTGTTTCAATGACTATGAGAAAATGATTACTGAATTTAGGTAACGCATATGTGCTTCTGACACATTTTTTATTAGCATTTCTAAAAACAGCAGTTAAATGTGTTTATGAAGAGATAGGATGTGGTTAGCTGGTTCTACAGGCTGGTAAATCTGTTTTGTGAAGGTTTGTTGGAGGCAGGACTGTGTGTTAGAGCTCTGGTTTTATTTTTTCCCCCCTTTGTTACTACCTTCCAGCTCAGGGCTGAGTATTTGCTGTCCAGTCTGGTTCTGAATATCGAGTTACAAAGCTGTTGTTGCTTTTAAAAGAAACGTTCATTCTTCCTGTCACACCACAGACTTAGCTCAAAGGTCATTTTCGTTTGGAAGAATTTCATGCAGATGTAGTATAAATGATAATTTGACATTTTTTTCTTATGTCTCATATTGGATCTGCTGGTTGAAGTATATATGAGAATTTGTTAGACTAATATGCCAATAGACCTACATGTTTATTTATATGAAGAATAAATGTTCTTACACGTGAAATGCATTTGGAGCAAACAAAATTTTTCCTTTTTTCACTTAATGATGCAGTCATTCCCATCCTCTGTTTCTAGAGCCAAGGTTGTGGAGAAGCTACTGAAGAATGCAGCACAGGAATTAATGAGCAGGCCAGTTATGCTGTAAATAAGCTTCGCCAACTAAACGACAAGCTTAAATATAAGAAACAGGCTCTAAATTCCATATGTAATTCACCAAAACCCAACAAAAAGGTGAGTACCTTGGTTGTCTTCAGTCCTTTTTTTATATGATGTGTTTATGTAATATCCAGTCATATCAGGCTCTTTCTGGACAAGTCTGATGCCTTTTTTGTTCACCCTGTTTTTAAAGTGCAATTAGAGCTTGGTGATAACAACTGCAGCTGTGATTTAAATTTTGTCATAAAATAATGACCTCTCCTCCCATAGTCTTGTTGCTCTGTTCACAGCAAATCAGGTTTCTTCCTTGTATCTCTGCCCACTTACATCTGTATAATTAATTGTGGCAGCTGGCTCTGAGTCCTTGCTGCATCTGCAGCGCTGCAGTGTAGGGCTGTGCTCATTAACTGCTGCTCCCTCTGCTGTCCTGCAAGTAGCACAGCAGTGTCATGGTGTCCCAATATGAAATGGGCTTGCTTAAATAAAGGAAAGTGACTCCTTTATAAGGAGTTGGGAGAAAGCTGCAGAGAATACTTTCATCAGCCTAAGATGTGGGGGGATGGCTGAAATGGCGTGGGCCAACACCATGGCTCAGGACTGTGGGCTCTTCCTTCTTTTGTTACTTCACACGTGGTGAGTGCAGCAATGAAGTTGACAGCCCACTCATTCTCATTGCTCCAGGGACATATGCCTCTAAAGCAGGGTGTAGGCAGTAGCCTTGGAGGCTGCAATGGCCAGCTTTGCTCTCTCTGTCCCTTCCACACCTTCCATCTGCCATAGCCTGTCTTGGCAGCCCGTGCCAGCGTCTCACCACTCCGAATAAATGTGGAAGCAGCTATTTTTTAATAATATGATATACCACCCCATCACATTTATGAGCCTTTGCTGTAAAACTTGTAGCGCAGGAGCACATCCTGGCAGCAGATTATACACAGATGCCACATTTTATGTATACGTTTACCCTTTCTAGATACTGTCCCCTGGGATTAGGTATAGATAGTTATTTTTGCTGATATTGTAAGATATGCTATTTCTCCTTTGGGAGATTGGCTGTGAGCTATGTGCTGATCAGAACATCTTTTTTTTTTTTTCGATGTGTGGTTTCCACAAGAGTAAGTCCTCCACTTTTCCAAAACAGAAGTGAGTTAAGTGGTAGCTACTAGACTAACTGATACCATAGCTTTGTTCCTGGAAATGTAATCTGTTCCCAAGCTCTTCCATCTCACTGTGTGTATCTGAAATGGGAATACGGTAGGGAGGATGCCTTCAATAAGAGGTGTTGCACTAATTGCAATTTCAAGTTAGAACAAAACTTATAATATATGAACTGTGTAAGAAATAATCTTATCTAATGTGCCTCTTTTATCCTGAGAGTGTGACAGTATCCTGCCTTTCTGACGTGTTTTTCATTTTAGTACTGGAGCTTATCTTTGAGGCTAATGTATTGTACAAGTGTACTGTCATGATTTTCTTTTGCACATAAATTGGTCTTTTGCATGTTTTTGCCTTTCTGAATAGTGGCCTCAGAAACGTGACTAGATGTGCCACCTAAGCTTTTTCTTCCCAGTGGTAATTGATAAATCTTCCTCTGCAGATTGTTTCTAAGCTGAAGGATGAGATCACTCTGATGGAGAGAGAGCATAATGACCTTCAGTTGCACATTGCAAGAACAGACTGGTGGTGTGAGAATCTTGGCATGTGGAAAGCCTTCATCATCTCAGGCGAGGTATGGTTTTTATGGGTCTTCATCCTCTGCAGCAGTTCAAACTTGCAGAAAGAGAAGGATACAAAAATTGCTTATGCTTTCCTTCTGCCTTTGTGTACGTGTCTGCACTTTGTATTTGCTTGGGGGGAAAAACCAACCCCTTCTGAACTCCTTTCTTTCCCAAGTGTTTATTATATTATATATAGAAACATTTCCAGTCCCCAGACTCTGTTGTAATGGAGTTACTAAAACACCTGTGTATATATGAGCAGGTTTTGGCATTGGGTAAATTAATTTGCTCAATTAAGTGCATAGTTTTTCATTAGAGCTGCCTCATGCTATAAACACCATGCTTTTGCACTTGAGCATGATTGTCTCTCCAGTATACTTCAAAGATATGCACACTTTTTGCACATTGTATTACAATATGTAATGGTATTGCAGTTTCAAGGAACTAGAATAGGATACCCAGAGAGTGCTTTATATCTGAGAGTAAGTTGCACAGATCATTGTTTCCATTTTGCAGAGATAGCTGTTGTGAGATGTTTGCATGAGACTTGAAAACACAAACCCAAAGGGTGGGAACCTTCCTGCTAGACAATGTTCCCTCTGAGCCACGTGCTGGAAGCTGCTATTCAAGCAGCTCTTTTTGCAGTGTTCTGGCTGAGAAAGCAGGAAGGTAGTTCCTGAAATAACTGTGCTTGGAACCAGGCACATTTTTGGAAGTTGAATCTGGTGCTGTGTTCTGTCAGGATGCTGCTGCACTTTTTCTCTAGAGAGATGTGAAACCCAGAAGTCAGATAGGGTTTCCCAGTTTCCATGGGCAGATACAGGAAGAGTGCATTGCAGAGAATGTTCTCCTGGTGCAGCTGAGCAGCTGTACAAGATGCAGATATATTTTAACTGTGTACCTTCTGCACTGGTGTCGTGGCAGCTCTTCAAATCACCTGTAAAAGTCTGGAAAGCTTAAATATATTGTTACTTCCCTCAAACAGGTGGGGTGAGAATGGTGTTCTATAGTCACCTTTCTGTTACTATATATTAAGACAGGCACGTGACATTTTGGTATAGTTTTTAGTTTAAGTTTTCTGTAGATTGTCTGATGATTGTCTTCACAAAGAGACTTAAATTTTGTGCAGTGATGGTGAGTGAATTTGCATGCCACTCTGGCAGCACAAATTGTTCCACTTTCAGAATTATACCTTATCTGTATTTTTGTTGGCTTTTTTTGTTTTCCCCCATAAGGTTTTAGAAGAGAACGGAGAACAAGTGCCCTGTTACTCTGTCCTAGTGAGTTTACAAGAAGTCGGTGGAGCTGAAACTAAGAACTGGACTGTTCCCAGGAAGCTCAGTGAGTTTCAGAACCTACACCGGAAGCTCAGTGAGGTATGAATCTCAAGGGATGCAGAGGATGTAGATTGCTAAAAGTTGTCAGGGTTGTATGTGGAGAGAGGAAAAAAGCCAATGCTGAATACCACACAAAAATATGACCAGTTCTCCAGTCTTCTGGCTTTCACCCTTTCTAGGTTCATTATCTACATATACCTTGCCTCTGCCAAATATACATAGAATTATTTGCTTTTTTTCTTAATAATGAGTGTTTTACCAAAGTGACCCAACATCTAAATAATGTACTTGCACCTGTCAATGTTTTAAAAACTAAATTAAGTCTCTGGCTCCCAGAGAGATATTAAGAGTGACACTCTTCAAA
The DNA here is from genome assembly GCF_987193195.1 of Phasianus colchicus. Classification (NCBI taxonomy): domain Eukaryota; kingdom Metazoa; phylum Chordata; class Aves; order Galliformes; family Phasianidae; genus Phasianus; species Phasianus colchicus. The sequence continues at coordinate 20,814,748 of NC_143439.1, read as the reverse complement.
CAGAGGAAATTTCCTCTTAATTTGCTCTACCTTTTCTATCTTGTAGAAGATTGATAATGGTGGTGTTGGGAGTTGCAGAAAGGTTTAGATGTGTCAGCCCACAGTGGGTGAGGGAAAGGTGTTATTCAGCATGCTGAGCAGAATATGGAAGGCAGATGAGACTACAGAATCTCATTTCCATTTAGAACTGGCACCACTGTTGTTTTTCTGCGCATGCACATTAAGTGAGCTGCCCTTTCTCCTACAGTGCTTTCCATCATTAAAGAAAGTTCAGTTGCCTTCACTCAGCAAGCTGCCCTTCAAATCTATAGACCAGAAGTTCATGGAGAAGTCTAAGAACCAGCTTAATAACTTTCTGCAGGTAAGAAAGCAGACCACAGAGTGATGACAGTACCAGAAGTTAAGACACAGCTGTATGTTCATCTCTTCTGTCCTACAAGGATTTGATGACCACAGTTATTTTCCTTTCACCACACTTTTACAGCCAGTGATTGAAAAATCCTAGTTTTCCATCATGCTTTGGCGAATGTATCCATTTCCTGCTAGTTTTCAAGTAATGTCTCTGTCCTTTCTCTCTTTGTGAGGTCTTTGTGTGCCATTTAGGTCTTTTTCTTCTACCCTTCCCTCTCTGTTCTTTCCAAACAAGACTTCAGATGGTCCATCTTAGAAACTGCACACCCCTGCCCCATCTTGACTGCAGCACAAAGGGTCAGTGATGGCAGAGCATTTTCCTTCTTAGTCCCACTTAGTCTGGGTTTGGTGTGTGGCCAGTTAGCTTGAGGGGCTGTCAGCAGGGAGGGGGAGTTGTGCCTCTTGCAGCGTAGAAGAAGTGGCTTGGCTTCTGCTGGAGTTGGGTGTCTGTGAACTAGGCTAATACTGCTGAGATGGCATTAATTTAATGGAATGCAGTGTGTGATTACTGTTTTTAGGTCACCTAGAGCCTCAGGTGGAGAGCCTTGTTATTTAATTTGTTTAAAATAGAAAGGTATTCTTGGAGAGGGAGTTCAGTTTTGCTTCTGTAGACAAATTTGGTCTCAGGTTAACACCACAAATTACATTCACAGCATTTGCTTTTTATTTTACAGCACACTCTGTATGTATGGCTGCTTTTTAAAATAAATTACTTGAATTCTCAAGCACACAAGTAATTCATGTGTTATGTGTTAGCTGGAAGATATCAGTATGAAAAGTGTTGTGTAGACTTCAGATGTACCTTCCTATTTGCCAGTGATTTATGGGACAACCAAACTTTGCTGTTTGCAATGAACACTTCTGTTGAGAGTAATGTTATCAATCATCTGGATTCTTTCACAGTTAAGATGGAGGCTGAACTGGAATTGAGTACCTTTCGTTCTAAATATGAACTTTACTTATTCTTGAAGTGATAGGATTTCAAACTTGGACGGATAGGATTTCAAACTTGGACAGGTTGCCAACTTGTTGTGTCCAAAAACATTATTGAAAAAAAATGTGCTAAAATTATAAACCAGGTGACTGTGAATCTTCATGTTTTTTTTCTTAGGTGCTGTCACGATCCTTTACCAAAATGTAGGTGGCAAGCTTTATGTCCTTCTCTCTTGTCTTCCTTCATACTCCTGATAGAGCTGTGATATCCCTTGCTCCCTGATGGTTGTACAGTGGTTTCCCATGTTCTGAGTAGCGCTGCTAGTGCCAGCAGCAACAGACTGAGTAAGAACAGCTTCTGCTAACTTGACCAGTGCCATTTTGGCATGCAGCAGTCTGGTGGCCACAAAAAGGGGATTTCTTTTTCCTCTGGCTCATTCACTGTCACCAGAAGCATTCTAAAGAGTGGCTTCTCCTGTCCTGTGGGCAAGAAGTTGGCAGTAACCCTGCTGGAATTACAGCCTGGTGTGAGGGCTTAAGGCAGTCCATGTGTTCATGTTCATTCTTTGCAGGGATGTGTAGCCTTAAAAGAACTTCTGTGAGATACTTGAGAAATTCAATTCATGGCATACTAGGGTGGAATTCCTCAAAAGCTTCTGTACCCGCATGCAGACAGGTGGGCACTCCCAGGTGCGTTTGACTGAAGTTAGGTGTCTAAAGAAGAGAACTGAATAATGCCTTGGGAGTTGATGCTCTCTCTATTGACTAAAAGGAGAGCATAGAGCAAAACAGCTCAGCTGCAAGGACTGGCATTGCTAAGCGTGAGAGTCATCTAAAATGCACGAAGTTGAGATGGGTTTGGCTGATAGTAGCCAGTCCTCTAGAGGTAAGTTAATTTGATCGCTGACCAGCTAAGAAGTAATAAATAATGAGTCCTAGAATTGTCATTTTTAACTACAACACTAACAACTGATTTCTTATAAATCAGAACTTCATGTTTTAAAAAATGAAGTTGCCAGATTAAAGGCTTGACAAGCTTCTTAAAATAAGATCATCATAGCCAAGCATCTGTCAGACATAGATTATTTTATCTCATTCTACTTTTGAGCTATCTTAATCACTAAGTTTTATTAGCTGGCCTGATGCACTTTGTTCCTTACAAAGAAATAGTTAATGTGTTATTTTTGTCTCTGTATTCCTTTCACAGAAATTGCTCTCTGATGAAAGGCTTTGTCAAAGTGAAGCACTTTATGCCTTCTTGAGCCCTTCTCCAGAACACCTCAAAGTGATTGATGTGCAAGGAAAAAAGTCGTCTTTTTCACTCTCATCATTTTTAGAGCGACTTCCTTGTGACTGGTTTTCTCATCAGGAGGTAAGTTATCTTCCCAGATTTAATTACTTAGCCAGAGTAAGCAGACAGAGCCATTATTACAATACATTTGAATGGCAGGTAGTATTGGAAGGCATTTTTCAAAGGTCATTTTTAATTTACCTGTAGCGAACAAAGATTCAGAGAAAAGAGCTGTCTATGAATTTATGAGGTATTTTTAAAAAATTTCCTGCCCTTTGACACACACACAGATATACATATATATAGGTAACTGTGCAACCTATCATCACAAATGAATGAAATGCAGTCTATGTGGGATTGTTTAGTTTTTATTCGTGTTCCCTCTTTCTATGCTTTAGACATGCATGTTTTAGGGAGTTTTTCTCTTAAGAGACTTCTCTTGGCAGCAACAACTTGTGGAGCAAAGCTGGTTTTGATGAAGAATGTCTGCAAATGGTACAGGCTCACAGAGGGAATTTGTATATGCGGATGGTAGCCCATGTGGCCAAACAGGTTGGCATATTTGATACTAAAGCATAAAAAACACTGTTGTGTCTTTGAAAACACAACAAAGAAAAGATGAATGACTAAAATAGCTCACTGACTAAAACTAAAATTTCATGGCACTCTGTCATGTGTCGTTTGGGTTACAGTTATACGTCCTCCAGGGAACTGCTTCTATCACCAGTTGCATGGTATATTAAACAATTCTTTTACTAAATGCTGTAGTTTTCTGCAGTGAGTGGGCCTCCTCAAGGCTAAGTGGAGTTAGGGAAACTTGTATGGAGCTGGCCTGTTAATAGACAAAAAGATGGTCTTGTTACTGTCACGTAAGAAAATCCTGAATGTTTCCAAAATTGCACTGAATTCATACCTGGGCAATGAACACATTGTATTATTTCAGAAGACTTAACATAAAGAAAGTAAAACGAGCATCTCAAACATTTTGACAGAAGTACTTCTGTTCTTCTAAAGATGGAAAATAGTTTATATTCACCATACTGACTAATAGGTAGAAGTAGCAAAAAAACCAAGGAAGCTGTTAGTAGTGCACTAATTAGTAGAAAAACATCCTCAAGAAAAAAGCCAGATCATGTGTGTATTATATTATTTGACTGTGTCGTGTTTTATTCCATATTTTGAACTCTATTGAAGAGTTCAAAATATGCTCTCTTATAACTTTACTTGTTGTTCTAGCACATATCTGAATAACGTGAGACAATATTAACCTCTTGAGTGCTGCTTTCAGGATTATATATTGCAGTAATTTCGGATCTCAGCTATCCGGGGTTCCTTAATAGGGGCTAAATTTGGAATGGAATTAAATAAGAGGAAAAGTACAACTGATAGTATCTAGAGAGTGGTTTAGGGGTTTATGAATTATTAATGGGGATAGAAAACACACCACTGCAGTGTAAGTTACTTACTGCATTTTCTAAATGGAGGATTCTCTTGAGCAGAAAAATAAAACGGGGACCACAGAGGGATCATTGGATTTGCCCTTCTGCTCTGAGTAGGCTCATCTATACCAGCAAAATTACTGTCAGGTCTTTATCTGGGGTATATTTAAACCTCCAGTGACCAATGGATGCTCTTCAGCCACGCAGGGTAGTGTATCAGTTTTCAGCTCTCTCCTTGGTTATAAGCCTGTTCTTACCATCTAACCCAAATCTTGCTGTATTCAACCAGCTCTTGTTCTGCAGCAAACACAGAGCAGCCCATTCTCTTTCTTTAGAGAAAACCTCTGTATTTGGGTGGGGATCATGCTCTTTATCAGGAGTTACTACTTTTCTTGGGTCTTTTACTCTTTTATTTCTTAGACTGAGCAGCCCCAGCATCTCCTACCATTCTGTGTAGTTCTCACAGTTCTGCTCTGCACCTTCCTGATCATCCACATTTTTCTTGGAAATACGACTGATTTTGAAACGCATTGCAATCACTGGGTTTTCATATTCCTGTGTATGAAAGTCTCCTTTACATATGCTCACAACTGTCTGATGGACAGCAATCCTGCCTACGTATCATGCTGTTATGCTTGCCTTTTGCACAGCAGTGTGGCCCTGGGATCTTTCTCCTGTCCTATTATCAGTATCAGTATTTTTGTTTCCTGCATTTACAGAGTGAATTATTGCTGCTTTGCAATGCGGGGCATTGCAAAGGCGGGGTTTGGAGGATAGGAAAAAGGGTTAAGACATTCTGATGTACAGCTTAAACACTGTAGGAGAGGACTTGAAAATCACAGAACAAGAGGGTTGGAAGGGAACTTGAAGGTCACCCAGTTCCAGCCCCATGTGCAGGCAGGGTTTGGGTGATAGGCAATTGAAAGTCCATCACTGTTAGGCAAAGAAAGAAAACAAATTAAGAGAAATTAAATCATGAAGGAGGTCCTCTGGACCAGAAGATGAGAAGGTAAAAAAAAAAAAAAAAAAAAAAAAAGGAGTATTGAAGAAATGTCATGCTGTGCCTACTTTGTCCCTCTGTTCTTAGGAAGAAACGGAAGAGGACAGTGACCTGTCGGACTATGGGGAAGAGGTGGATGGAAAAAGGGACTCTATTGCTGAGCCGTGTTTCATGCTGATTGGGGAGATTTTTGAGCTGCGAGGAAGTAAGCTGCAAACCTGCTTATTTGCTAGTGGAACCTGTTGGCCAAGAAATCTGGGGTGCTTTGTAATTCACATCTTTCTATTCCAAAAAGTTGAAATATTCTTGAAACCTCTGTAGCCAACTATTCTGGCAAGGAGCTGTTTTGCAATAGTTCCTAACTTTTAAACTTCAGAATACAAGCGCTATTACAGTGTAACACTGCAGTAAAAATGTCACTGGCAAGGGAGGGAATATGCTTTTTCATTAAAGAAAATGAATTTGGAGAAAATAGGGAAGTACAACAGCATGTTATCTGTATATGGGCTGCAGATTGCAACATACAATTTATGAGGAAGGAAAGACAACTCCATCACAGGATGTGCCAGCAATGAAGCAGTGTGGTTTTAATGTCCATTTCAAGTGCATTATGGATGCATTTCAGTTCTACACTTTGTATAATGGAAAAGATGCTAGAACTGTGGCACCTTTCCCTATCAGATTTTTTCCTTCTTTATGTAACTGAGTGATGAAAACTATTTTTGGTTCTGTTTGAATGTAGAGCCACACTTGACACTTTATAAAATTAGGTACAGGGTAATTATTACAAAATGCAGCCCCTTCCAAAAATAACAGATGTAGATTCCGAATATAGGCTTTTCTTCTAATGATGGTGAACAGCATGAAAGAAGTATTAGACTCTAATTACTAGGAAGCACTTGCATTTGTTCTTTTAATTGGCAATGGAAAGCTAACTGCGTGACTGAGAATACTTCTGGAATTGCAGTGCTGCTGCTGCATATACAGCATTGCAGTTGTAGGGTACAGAAAGTCTTCCTTTTCTTCTAGCACAAAAAGTGGTTGGGCAGTTTCATGGTTCGGTACACTTCAAATATTCTTGAACATTAAAGCTTACAGTATCAATGGCAAATGCATAATGCAGATGTGTTTCTGTCATCTGCAGGACTTAAAAACTGTATAGCAAACAGTACAGAGAAAACAAGAAAAAAAGAGACTCACGTACCATTAATTAATATTTAATGCAAGGATGGTTTTTTTGGTTTGTGGTTTTTAGGGGGATGTGATTTTGGGTTTGTAATGTTAGTAACTCCATGACCTTCATTTCCTGTCCTCTTTCATCGTTCCAGTGTTTAAGTGGGTGAGAAAAACATTAATTGCACTAGTACAAGTCACTTTTGGAAGAACCATCAACAAGTAAGTGCCTGTTACTTGAATTGAACCTGCAACATTGTTCCACAGGGAAAAGACTGAGCAGAATTGTTGAGAGTAACAATAACAATAATCTGGACACTCTGTTGTATATGGTAATCCACATTTGTTTTCCATAGCTCAGTTTACAGATAGGTTGAGTAGAGAAGCCACAAATATGGCTTATCTTTCAGCCCATTTACCCAGGACTTTTTCCTCTACAAAGGGCTTTACTTCTGAAAGAAATCGGGAGATGGGAACCCTAAGAGACTTCTCAATGAAGCAGCCTTGCGTGTGTGATGAGCCGCTGCCCTGTTTTTCTGAATGACCTGGCTCTGAGTAGCTCTTTGTGGAATAAGTATTTGCAGGCTACACTGAAGTGCAGCCTTCTGTATATCTCAGTCAGATTATCTGCAGTGATCTCCATTTTAGAGCACAGCTGCTCAGTACAGCATGCTGTAATGCTGGTGGAATTGGCATCGGTAAATTGAGATATTTACATGAAGATAAGCATTGCTTCCACTGTTTTTTAGTAGGGGAAAAAAAACAGATTTGGATAAGGTGTGATGTGCTCACTTCCATGCTTTTTTACAGGCAAATCCGTGACACTGTACACTGGATGTTCAGTGAAGCAATGCTTGTTTACTATATTGGCGTGTTTCGAGATGCTTTTTGGCCAAATGGAAAGCTAGCACCACCACCAACTGCCAAGAGTGATGAACAAAAGCAAGAGACCAAACAGCGAGCACAGCAAAAACTACTTGAAAACATTCCAGGTGAGAACACCTCCATTCTGCTTAATCCCAGATCTAATAACTAGTAAGGAAACCGGTTAATCAAATCCTGTTCTGCTGCATTCTAGATTTTTCCTTTGGAGCTGTAAGTCATGCTTATTTGCATAAATAAGTGTAATTTTGGCCTTGTTCTTTGCTTCTCCCATCTTTGTCAGGTAAATGGCATGGACTTGGGTATTACCAGGGGATAGAAGGTCCAGTATTGCTGGAGTTTGTACATAATACTCATTAAGAAAGCTAAGTGAAGTCTGGGTACGCTCTGCTATGTCCCAGTGAGCAAACAGGAGGTGGTTCTGCTGCCTGGAACTACTTGACATACAGGAAGAGTGGCACCACAGTCATTGCCACTTGCTCTAGTATTTTAAAATGGAAGAGGGAGGTCTACCCACGTTGTCATTATTGTGTGATGCTGTGCTTTTCTGAGAAGAGGTTTCAGGGCACCTTGGAGGGACCTGCAGCCTGGACAGAGACACCCCAGGCAGAGCGGGGTTTGCAGTGCTTTCCTGCACCTGCCCTTTAATCACCACCAAGTGAGGCAGCTTCCCTTGAGTGTGCATGCTTCTGGGGCACTGTCGTAGAACAGCCTTCCTTAGTAGCTTTGGGTTTTCTTATTTGTTTTTCAATTAGAAGTGATGCTTCAGGACATATCTGGATTTACCAGAAATTAATGACGAAGCACTGGATTTACTCTCCACTGTAATTTAATCCAAAATGTGAATGATAGACATAGATTTCCCTCATCTGCTTGCTTCTGAGAAGTATTTCTGGGAAGGTGGAGAGTAAATCTTAACTGTTGGAGGAATTCTTTGTGTCTGAAGGTATATTTCAATGAATGGATTAATAATGTTTGCCATTAGAGATGACTGTGTAATGACTACATATTGCATGAAAACACTTAAAGAATATTGTCACCAAGCTAAACTATTATTTAACTCAGCTGACTTGAGAGTGAAGGGTACCTTTCCAACCAGTGACCTGAGTTACCTATGTGTTTTTAAAAGGCTGGCAGATGGCATTTATACATCTAACTATCTACCATGAAGGGCAGTGTTTCATTTTCCAGCCTTATGTATTTTTGGGTAGTAGTGTTGGTTGGACACTGCCTAGCAGGAGTGAAGCTGTACGCTGAAGTCATGTTTGTTGCAGATACTCTGCAGAGCCTCGTTGGACAGCAAAACGCCCGCCATGGTGTAGTGAAAGTGTTCAATGCACTGCAAGAAAGAAAGGCCAACAAGCATCTACTCTATGTGAGTAACCAGAAAAGTGGGCTTTTAGTTTTAGAATCTTCTTAATTGCTGAATTCCACTCAGAATTAAAGCCTGGGGTGTGTGGTTTTGCACACATAACAGTAGTATGGTACTAATCTCTGCAAGTAACTCTTTTTGTTCTTGAGCAAAGTCAGAAAAAACATACTCCTTTCATCATCTGAATCATTTTGAGTAACAAAAAGCTGTTTAAAATACAGTACTGCTTTTGTCTACAAGAGTCTCCACACCATCCAAGTTGCCCAACTTCATAAGATATGCACTGATTTATTATAGCTGAGAAGAAGCAGACACTCACTGCATTGCTGGGACAATTCAAGGCTTTCAGAACAGCAGCTGCATGAAAGATGAGCAGAAGGACCTCATGTATGCTGCTGTTACCTGTGATGTTCTGAATATATCAGAAAGGTTAAAAGGAACGCTAATTTGGCATCTGTATTCAACCTCATATCTTCTCTGTTTTTCAGGTTTTGCTGGAACTGCTGCTAACTGAACTGTGTCCTGAGCTACGAGCTCATTTAGAGCAGCTTAATGCCACTTAGGTTTGAATCTGCACAAGTGGACCACTAGAGAAATGTCTATGTCCAATAATAGACATTAAACTTATTTTCCTCTTTTCCATAGAGGGCTGAGGACTATGATTATTTTTAGGGTTTTTCTTTTTCCTCTTAAGATTTTTTTTTTTGTGAAGTAAACATACTTGAAAAGATCTGATGCTGTAGTAGGGTAGACAAAACAATGTTGTATAGTTGCCAATTTTTATTTAAATTGTTCTATTTGACTACTCTTCTGTTTCAAATATAGATTGAAAAATAAATGTTCATATAAGCTCAAAGAAACCAGAAACTATTTTAAACATTTATGAAAAGAAGTTCTGCTTATAGTGGTAAACTAATGAATGTTGTACAGTTCTAATCTCCTCACTGAGGATTTGAGCATTCCTTTTTTCTTGTGCATTGAAAAAGCCTTGTTGTGCAATATTACATGTAAAGCTATTGTGAAAATTTTATCAATTTTGTTTTTACCAAAGATTTCCTGTAGTTTGAAGCACTTGTAAGCAATAAATAACAAAATTCAATTTCCGTATTTGATGATTAGGCTGTACTAACAACTACTGAATGAGTTTGACAGTGGTAATTTCATACAGAATATTTATGTTCTACAGACTTACTGCAGTCTGTGTACAAAATACATATTTTAAACTGATATCTCCAACCAGAATGCCTGTGCTAAACGGGAGGTTTGAGATTAGTGCTTCTATGAATGACTAAGTAGATGTTTAATTCCACTATTCCAATAGCTTCCCTGATATTACTCAGGGCTGTTTTACTCAGCTTCAGACAACCTTCAGAAGTTTCCCTTATTTTATACAAAGGAAGGAAAAAAGTGTTTGGTTTTTTTTTAATTTATGTAAAAAAATGTGTAAATATGGTCTTAAAGCCCATCTAAGCAATTAAACATCAAAAAGCTCCGGGTGCCATTCCTTACTTTATTTCAAATTCAGTGTAACTGTGCTCTTTGAAAAACAAGACTGACCACATCATAAAATCCATCTGCTGTAGTGAAATCAGTGTTTTTACTAACATCTCACCTCCTTTTGCCACAGAGCTGAACAGTTCTCAAGTGACAGCGCAGCCCTAAGAAGCAAGCTTTCCTGCACATACCAAGCTTTACAAGTAAACAGGTATTTAGAAATGTCCAGGCTTACCACAGCCATCAGTAAAACTTCCCAGAGGTACCATGTGATAAACGATTCAGTATAATGCTATTCAGTCATACACACTCCTAACCAAAAGGTCTTCCAACTGTTTCTAATACAGAGGTAGCATAATCATATTATGAAGAAGGATAGAAGAAATGGGCCTAGTGTGGCATAGAGACATGCTTCCAGACTGATGCCTTTTCTTCTGTAGTTCTGTCAGTAGAATTCACTACTAGTAGAAATTAGCATGGTTCAAACTTTAAAGCTTTTTGTCATACAGACCACTTTCTGAATTGGAATCTCTAGTCTATGGGTAAAACATGTTAGGATGGTTCAGTAGATATAGATGAGTTTAAAAAGCACATGAAAGAAAGTATACGTGTCACTAGCAAAGCTAAGATTCAAAAATGGAATTCAGCATAAAGTCATGAGCTGTAGATGGGCTGTATGTGAAAACTAGGCAAGTTTGGGTTCAAGCTTTTCAGGGTATCTAAATACTAAAAATGCAAAAAGTATACCGTTCTTTTAATTTGGTTCATTCTGACTTATATGCTGTATAGCAGTACTGTGTCCTTAACAGAACTTATCTTCAGTACCATTTTAAAAGTCTGCCTTTGCCCTGTATCCCAGTTATGTGCGAGCTTTTTGCTTTTTTTTAAATATCTCACTAAATTTCTTATAAGTTATATAAATTTGAAATTCAAGCAGTAAGTGAACAGTCTGTAATTGAAGATTAAAGATGACTTATTGCAGGAAGTTTGTGTAATACCTGCCAGAACTGAAGGAAACACTTAAATTCTTCCAAGATTAGCTTTCAGTTCAAGATCAGAAGCAACATCAGGATCCAGAAGGCACGCCTTTGGAAACAGAGAACATGGAGTACTAGCTTTAGCCAAAATAAAATTGTACACTGCCAATACAACACTAGTAAGGCTGTAAATTTTTGTATTTCACATCAGAAAAATTCAGTACTTCAAAATGAGCATGCTCAACTCCATTGTTAGCCTTAGTTTCATTTTTTTAATACCATTGGTTGGTGTGGGATCAGTTGGCACCACCACCAGCACCTTAAATCTGCTTACAGACTGGTCATTTTCATTCAGTTCCATCATATATGTCTTGTTTCCTTTGCCTGTTTCAAAACTGGGTAAAAAAAACAGTAGGCAAAAACTGCAGCTGTGCAGTTATTAAAAACAAAAGAAACCCCACTATTTTCAGTTTAGTTGATTATAACTATGATTAACAATAATTATTTTTCAGGTACAAAAGAAACTGAACATACCAAACTCCATTCTTCCAGTTTTACAATTGCCCTTTAACTACTTTACTCCTTTATGTGGCCTGTCCCTTCTCTAGGATTGCAGACATAGAGATGCACGGCATCAATCAACAGATATAATTTATTTTTATACTGAGAAGTTAGTGATGCTTACTTATCAGTAGCATATATGTTGCGGGTGAATGGTGAGTGAAAGCTGTAATCTTCTGTCTGTAATGTTAGACTAGGCAGAAGACAAGGGGAAGGACCATAGCCACGCTACACCATGCGGTAGTGGAATCCTGATGTACATTTTCCACACCTTCTTATCTAGGACTACCGGGGAAAGTGTTCACAACAGCCAACCTTGTGTTTCTTTCCTGATCTCAACCTATCCTCTGAAAGGCTTTTACAGCAAAAAGCCAAAATCTTTTAAATTATGAATTCAGCCAAATGCTTGCCTACTCTGCTAAGCCTTTTCTATCAGTGGCTGCTGTGAGTAAGGAGCTACAGAAATTGCCAGCTGCTAGCTTAACATTTGCATAAATAACTCTCCATTTATTTGGACTGCACCCAGCTGGGCCCTGAAGTATTTTACTTGCAGAAACAAATGATCTCTATATGCAAAAATCACAGAGCATCTTAGCAGGACTGCTTCTACACTCCCTCCAGTTAGCATCATCATCTTGCCTTTACTTTTAGGCATCACTAATGTAATTTAGTTTTCAGAAGCCATTATTAGTCTTCTTCCTCAGGCAGTAAATCTTCCTTCAACGTTAGCACTTATTTAGAAAATGTGATCTGATTTTTCCCCTATATATCAGTGTTAGTAGCTCCTCGATCATTAAAAATGTAATAAAAATGATAAAATTACTTGAATAATTTAGGGAGTTCTATCCTCCGCCTTACTAAGCTTTTTGCTGACTTCCATGGACTTTTTTGTTTGACAGTATGAATTGTTTGTTGAAGCAAGTGGGCAGACAGTATCCTTCAAGGCTCTGAAGTAGTTTTCAATACAATTTTATTATTCTTCATTTTCTTGCAGAGTATTTAAAAGATATTATTTAAGTTAGAGCCTTTAATAAAACAAAACAGCAAGTTTAAAGACTCACATCCAAGGCATCACTCAGTCTCAGGAGACATAAATTAGGCTGCAAGGCTTTAGAATCATAGAAACACCAAGGTTGGAAAAGACCTCTCTGATCATCCAGTCCAAGTGTTCACCTATTGCCAGTATTTCCCACTAAAGCCATGTCCCTCAGTATGACACCAGAATGTTCCTTGAACACCTCTAGGGATGGTAACTCCACCACCTCCCTGGGCAGCCCATTCCAGCACCTGACCAGCTTACCTTAGAATAGTATTTTTTAGCAGCGGCTTCGTCTTTCTCTATGCCTCTGCCAAGATGGAGGCACCTAGCCAGGTAGAAAGCAGCTATAGCAACCCCTTTGGCTACATGTGCAGGCAGACAGTCAGTCATCGTTGCTAGCATCTCGATGTTGTCATTTTCTGTAGTCCTGTTGTAGGATTTACAGCATTAGGTTAGATAATGCTATTGTGAGCCACAGTTTAAGTCAACTGCCTGGAGGGCGCGTGTTCCAAACAAGACCAGCTAGCCCAGACTGAACAGCCATTAGCATGTTTGCAGCACAAGAAGAAAACAAAGCGGCTTTCTCTGAGAAGACTATTCAGCAATGAGCAGAGAAAACAGCATTCACTGCTGAACTAGTGCTGAATTACCAGAGCTGCTGCTATGCAGTGGCATGTACAGGGGTCAAGTAATTACAGAAACCACTTGCATGCAGATGATGACTGATTTTGTGGGTCAGGCTCAAAAAGTGCATACGCAGTATGCATCCCAATAAGCAGCAAGGGATGCAAAGCTAAAGTGCGGTGGCTTGGCACTGCCTGCAGCAGCCACCTCTAGGTCCCATGCCGTGCTGTTCAGAGGGGTTACTGTGGGTTCCCAACCAGTAACAAGGCAAAAGATGGTGGGCAAAAATGACATGAAAATGGAGGCTGTGGAGAACAGAACACCTCTAGGGGTTTAAAATAGGAGCCTGGCCTAGACAGTGGACAAGGAGACAGAAAGATAGGACTCTACCTGAGACTCTTTTTAATTCAAGACTAGTTTGCTTCACAGCATCAGGAAGAAAAGTCCATCTGTACTGAATAACTGAGAACCCTACTGACTTAATTTTGGCAGTGGTCTGCTATCCCCCCTTTAAAAATGAGGCCCTGCAATTCATTATCTCAAATGTCTCCTGATCTTAAGTTTATGAACTTAATAATCCCTTTTATTTAAGTAAGGTCCATCGTCTTATACGAATATAATGAGAAATAAACAAAAAAATTAACTAACCTTTTGGCTATGGTAGCAGCTGTTGAGAAGAATCTTCTATTGTAATAATATTCCACAAGGTGGCCTTGAGCATAGATGTTTCCTCTTTCTGCTGCTGCTTTCAAGCACTTCAGAGCGGCCTTACTGTTCCGACGTACACCTTGTCCATAGAGATACATAACACCAAGTGCACCCTGTGATTCCAGGCTTCCGTTCCCACATGCTTCTGAATGCCAGAAAAAGGCCTAAGCAAGAGGCACAAGTTGTTTCCTGTTTATCTCAAATGAGAGCTTTGCATTATCTAATTAACTTTTGATGTGATGACGTATCCACTTTAACTGGTTGTCTTGCATACTGTTTCATTAAAACCCTTTACATCAACCAGTCAGTAAGAAGTGCTTATATGTAAAGAAAGCAGAATCCCCGGAAAGTCAACCAGTAACACCTGCTTCATTTTTGAAGGGCATCAAGGCTGCCAAAATTTTAATCCACTCTATCTTTCTCTCTGATATTCCTACTAAACAGAAATAAATTTCAGCAAGAAGTGTCAAGCCAGTACAAAGGGAGAGGTACTGACCATCTTGTATGGGCTTATTGTCTAGGATTGCTTAGAAACACATTTTTAAAGAGTCAAATATACCACCACAGTCTTTCTGTGAAATCCAAAATTAGTTGGGATTCCTGAGATTCGTTCTGAGATTTGTGGTAAATCCCCCCCCGCTGTGAGGACAGAGCAGGTCTGAGACCGCCTCATGAGACTGAATGTGTACAAGTCTATGGGGCCGGATGGCGTGCATCCCAGGGTTCTGAAGGAGCTGGCTGAGGTGGTTGCCGAGCCGCTCTCCATCATATTTGAGAAGTCGTGGCTGTCTGGTGTGGTCCCGGATGACTGGAGGAAGGGTCACGTCACTCCCATTTACAAGAAAGGGAGCAAGGAGGACCCCAGGAACTACAGGCCAGTGAGTCTCACCTCTGTGCCTGGGAAGATCCTGGAACAGATCATCCTGGATGACATGCTTGATCACATGAGGAAAGGGCGTGTGATCCATGACAGCCAGCATGGCTTCACCAGAGGAAGGTCATGCTTGACCAATCTGGTGGCCTTTTATGATGGAGTGACGGCATCGGTGGACAAGGGAAAGGCGACCAATGTCATTTACCTGGACTTGAGCAAGGCCTTTGACATGGTCCCCCACCACATCCTTCTCTCCAAACTGGAGGGATGTGAATTTGATGGGTGAACCACTCAATGGATAAGAAACTGGTCAAAAGGCTGCAGAGGGTGGTCATCAATGGCGCTACGTCCAGGTGGAGGCTGGTAACGAGCGGCGTCCCCCAGGGGTCTGTCTTGGGACCGGTGCTCTTTAACATTTTTATCAATGACATTGATGACGGAATCGAGTGCACCCTCAGCAAGTTTGCTGACGACACCAAGCTGAGTGGTGCGGTCGACACGGTTGAAGGTTGGGATGCCATTCAGAGGGACCTCGAGAGGCTAGAAAGGTGGGCCCGGGTGAACCTGATGAGGTTCAACACGGCAAGGTGCAGAGTTTTGCACTTGGGCCGGAGGAATCCCAGGCATCCCTACAGACTGGAAGGAGAGGTCCTTGAGAGCAGCCCTGTGGAGAAGGACCTGGGGGTCTTGATAGACGAAAAACTTAACATGAGCCAGCAGTGTGCCCTTGCGGCTCGGAAGGCAAATGGGATCCTGGGCTCCATCAGAAGAGGGGTGGCCAGCAGGGACAAAGAGGTGATTGTTCCCCTCTACTCTGCTCTTGTGAGGCCCCATCTGGAGTACTGCGTCCAAGTGTGGAGCCCCCAGTACAAGAAAGACAGGGAGCTGTTGGAGAGGGTCCAGAGGAGGGCCACAAAGATGATCAGGGGACTGGAGCACCTCCCCTATGAGGACAGGCTGAAAGAGCTGGGCTTGTTCAGCCTGGAGAAAAGAAGTGACCTCATTGCAGCCTTTCAGTACCTAAAGGGAGCCTACAAACAGGAGGGAAATCAACTCTTTGAAAGGGTGAGTGACAGCAGGACAAGGGGAAATGGTTTTAAGCTGAGAGAAGGGAGATTTAGGTTGGATGTCAGGGGGAAATTCTTTACGGAGAGAGTGGTGAGGTACTGGAACAGGCTGCCCAGGGAGGTTGTGGATGCCCCGTCCCTGGAGGTGTTCAAGGCCAGATTGGATGGGGCCCTGGGCAGTCTGGTCTAGCATTAGGTGGGATGGTTGGTGGCCCTGCATGTGGCAGGGGGGTTGGAGATTCATGATCCTTGAGGTCCCTTCCAACCCTGGCCATTCTGTGAATTCTGTAAAGGGTGCGAGTGGGCTTTACCTTCTTCAGATCCTTTAGATCTGGCGTGGAATAAAGCATTCCTAAGGTACTCTGGGCCTGTACGCTTGCTTTTGGATTCCCATGGTCTGCAGCAATAAGCCACAACCTAAGAAAACAGAGACAAAGAAAGTTCAGTAGCAGTATCTCAGCATCTTCAACTCATCAGAAAAATTACTGTCTGCAATCACCTTTCAGCCTCTTCAGTTGAATGCTTAACACCATATCCTTCATAATATGCTCTGCCAAGATTGTATGCAGCTGCAAACCTTAAGTGTCTTGCTTCTGGAGAATCAGAGTTGAGTATTTTCTTCATGTATTCCACTCCCTTTTCCTACAATTGAGGTGTTACAATCATTACATTTCAGCTGCAAAGCCTCTCTTTAAAATGTGTATGGACAGTGTGGCTATCAGTGAGATTCTGACATCTCATTTACCTAAATACCTTTCACATTTGCAGTTTTTTAAAAACTATTATATTTTTGTCTAAGTGGAACTGTCTTATAACTATTCTAACAAATGCTGCTTTTAAATGGCTATTATTCTATAATATACATAAATCTTTATTTTCTAGTGCACCATCAAAGATTACTGGAGGTGTTCAAAGCCAGGTTGGATGGGGCCCTGGGCAGCCTGGTCTAGGACCAGATCTAGAGGTTGGTGGCCCTGCCTATCGCAAGGGGGTTGCAGCTTGGTGATCCTTGGCCATTCTATGATTCCACTTGGACACTGTGTAACTTCATCTCTCTTCTTGCCTTACTTCTGGAACACCAGAAATGCTGCACCACTTCTTAGCAAAAGATGCTGGCTATTTGCAAGTCAAACAAACAGATGTGCTTCTGTGTCTACACGAAATCTAGCATGCCTCTACATTTTCACAGAGCATGACTTTCTTCATGCTTACCTGCATCAACATGGTAACAACAGAAGTCTTTAAAGTGCTTTGATGGTTTAAGGAGCTAATTCTGGCATATGGAGATGCTTTACACTTGGCAATACAGTTGTCTGATTTCCATTTTTACAGATTCCATTTTTATCTACACTGCTTGTTAAACATTAACAGATTAATAACAATTTTTAAACAAGCGACATTGCTTCCATACAGAATACAATCAAAGTCTTAGAAGTGATACTTTAAAACAAAAATTACCATGTGTATTTTTCAAATAAACGTGTTTCATTGTACCTGGTTTTGAAAATTTCTGCAGCCCAGATACCTCCTTTGATGATGCTTTGTGAGCATCTGTACCTTATGAAACTATTTCTAAATCAAGGCCTTATTTATCTTAAATTATCAAGTTTATAAAGAAGCTTTTAGTAATTAAAAATTGCTATCATAAGAAAAGTAAAAAGTACAGCTAGATTACTCACAGGGTCTTCATTAGTGCCTAGTCCATCGTAATGCATTACACCAAGCTGATACAGTGCCTGAAAATCTGTATCCTTGTTTTTTTCAAATTGTACTAATGCTTCTTCATACCTCCCCTGGGAAAGAAGGATGAAGATACAGTACACCAAATGAGGAGTACAGCTTACCTCTCCAGTGGATCTCCTCATGCAGATTTTCAGACTGGAGCATTTCACTCACAAAAAAAAGAAGAACAAAACAAAACACAACCACAGAAGTGGCAGAAAATGAAGAGTGAGTTAGCAACTGCAACAACACTGGGAAATGATGGAAGCACTTCCATCTAAGGTTTTATTGTTTTCAGGTATACGTACAAAAAACCAAACACCTAAATATAAGTAGTGGTATGCAAATGCAGGAGAAACAGGTGCTGAGAATAAACATGCACCAGACTCAAGAGAGCTCCATTTGATAGCCTGTAAACCTCAGTGGGTCACAATGTCTTGATGTGGAACTCAGACTGACTTTCCAGGAGAGGGGAAGGGCATACAGTTGAAAGAACTGCTTCTGCCCTTTAAATTTAGTCTGAAGATTTGCCTTCACTACTTTATGGGTTTATTTTTTGTCCTCAGTGTTGCTGTTTTTTCTGACATACATACAAAGAACAAGGTATATGCAGGACAGTATAAGCCCAAGGATTCTGCAATCTATCTCATCACCTCACCCACAACTCGTTCATCCCATTCTGCCTTCCGCAGTGACCTCACATGTTCTGCCCTTGTGACAGAGTAAGAATGTAACAGGATTCACTAGGTTTATTGAATGAACTTGGTTTCCTGATGAAATATGGTTTCTCCATCTGCTTGCGCTTGTTAGAAAGAATCTTAAAGAGCATTTGCTCCTGCAGTGGGTTGTAAAGGAAAATGTATTTAGAAGTACACAATAGAACAACTGCAGTGTAAGAGCTAACTGACAAACTGGTGCTCTTACTAAAACACTGTTATGTAGGCATAGAAAAATATTAAATAAAACCAAGTATTTCTTGTATCGTTTGGTAAAACAACACCGGAACTGTCAAAGCTTAGAAGTGAGCAGCTGCGGGACAGTAAGACACCTCACAATGAGGAAACACCCAGTGTTCATACAGTCCACTCTTCTGAAAGAGGAAAACAGTGCCTTCTCCCAGCCAGCTGATGTGTCAGATAACGAAGTGTGGCGGCACTTGTACTCTCACTTTTCCTCTGAACTCAGTGCTCTGAGGTGTATCATAGGGTTCTGATCAGGTGCTGATTTCTTTTAACATCTGCAGTGGTATGAGAGCACGCATTTTTAGGCCATACAGATGTTTGCTCAAAAATACGGAAATGGAAACCCGCCCAAGCAGAAAATTGAAGGGTGGACAACAGTTTATAACATGGACATCTACGCCAGCTCAAGAAACAGACAGGCCTGCTTCTCCTTTTTTACTCCTATCAAAGGCAGTGATGCAGTAACGAAAGCATAGAGCACCTGCATGGAACACGAGGAAGATGCCCAGCTGCTCCTGCTGCCAGCCACAGGCCTGGCTAACCGATGCCCCTTCCTGCACTGCTGGCAGCACCGAGTCCAATGCCCCACAGCACAAAGCACAGCAGGTGCTGGCCCAGACACAGCTCCGGACGCCAGCTGTGGGAGAGCGGGAACACCTGGGAAAAAGCAGGCACGGGCATCTCCCGTTGTTTTCTATGCTGTCGTTTACCACTAAAACTGAACGCAGTCATTTAATATCTACTTTTAAGAAAGGAAAACCCCAACCTCTTCATAGTACCGCTGTCCTCTTAGAAAGCATGCCCAGGGATCTCCATCTTCTGCTCTCCTCGCCAGCGAGGCAGCACGGCTGTCGTCCTCTGCCCAGAAATAAGCACACGTTTTTGGTGTTTTTTCTTTTTTTCTTTCTATAACCAAGGAAACAGTAAGCAAACTAAAACAAAAGGAAGACGAAGCAGAGTGCTATGCATGAGGCGGGTGCCTGCAGGATGGCCGCACTGGCAGAGGCAGAAACACCACCACACGGCGAAAGAAGGGCCCGGGGAGAGACGCAGCCGCCCCAGCCCTTGTGCAAAGGAACTGCCCGTCCCCGTACCCGACAGCAGGCAGGCGGCTCCGCTGGCCGTGGCGCGGCGCATCCCCTCGCTGCGCGCTTCCATGGCGGCCCGCTCCGACCCGGGCGCCGTTACTGCCCGCCCCGGGCGCCCTGAGCGGGAGGGCGGGGCGGTGCTGTCGCGGGCCCAACGTTGGAAGGGAGAGGTGGGCTGGCCGGTATGTTTAGCTTTGCCTCAAAGAACCCCTGCTCACGCAGCAACAAAATCGGGCACCTTGCAATGCCTTGCTCTCCTTGCGCCTGGCGATGCCGAAGTTGGGTAGTTCCGCTCTGTTTAGCATGTCAGCGTTAACCTGCTGAGAATGGGCATTGTACAGAGCACTTCCACTTCAGTGTGGCTGCTAAGGCTGTAAATACAGCATAGCATGGCTGTGCTCATAAAGGTCACGTTACAAACTGCTGTACACCTGCATGCAGGAGTTACACACACCATATGCTGTGTGTTCAAGTCACAGAATCACAGAATCATAGAATGGCCTGGGTTGAAAAGGACCACAATGATCATCTATTTTCAACCCCCCTGCTGTGTGCACAGTCACCAACCACCAGACCAGGCTGCTCAGAGCCACATCCAGCCTGGCCCTGAATGCCTCCAGGGATGGGGCATCCACAACCTCCTTGGGCAACCTGTTCCAGTGCATCACCACCCTCTTCTGAGTGAAAAAACTCCTCTGTAGTAACTTTAAAACAACAACAAAAAACCCGACACCATTTTAGCAGTTACATAAATAAATTCGGTGTTGCATAAGCTGGAAGCAGATGTATATGTATTGAAGGTTATGGTGCTGCCAAAAATGAGCATTGTGTAGAATGGCACTCAGAAGGCTCCCCACATTTTTTTTTTCCACGTTATTCTCAGCGATGTCCAGATGGAGAAGCTGACAAAGATGGCAGTTTTACTTGTACCACAAATGTATCCTACTGCACTGATGACAGTAGAACATTTGTTTGTTCATATGACGTCTTGGTCTCCTGGCTGACAAAAGAAATGCCTTGTAATCCCAAAGTCAAATTAATGGGAATCCAAGGGCCAATAGAATTTGACTGGACAATGAACGGAATGGCTTGATGTGTGCGGTAACATTGTCTCCTTCTGACAAGGAGGAAAACTCATTTATTTTCACTTCTAACAGAAGACCACTGTTTTGCTTTTTCCTACAATATTTGTATTCATACAGCTATAAATAAATAAGCATATAATAGTTTAGTCTCTCATACTTTTCCTGTGTAAATGAGAGCAAAAGTTCATAAAATTCAGTTCATACAGATTTTTTTTTCCTTAACTCTCATCTAAAATACCATTATTAACAGTGAAAGCAGTGAATGATGGCTTTGAATAGACTCAAACTGTGAAATCCACCTGGCTCTACAGAACCTGAAAGGTAAGAGTACAATTTTTATGAAACTCGGGAAAGAGTTTCATAAAATAAAAGGATCAGACATTTAACTTCTAAAGCTTTTAAGCATAATAAAATTGTTATATAAACAAAGTTATCTTAGCCAAAAGAAGGGAAAGAGTAGTCGTTACTTAATAATTTGTAAAAAAATGCATTCACAGCAGAAAACTCTCTTATTCTTTGAGGTTTCATTAAAAAAAAAATAATCTTGATTTAAATTATGTATGTAACATTTCTATTTCAATTGGGTTTTGATCAATTTAAAGTATTAGTCTGCAAACTAAAAAGATAGTTACTTCTAGGCCTGCTAGTACTCTGGCTAAGCATGTTCTTGCATAAGATTGGGATTTAAATAATTTTTGGTCGTTGAGGTAGGCACAGGTTATAATAGGCATCCTTGCTCCAGAAGTCCGGGCCCTTCCAGCCACACCAGCCCTGGCCAAGAAAAAGAAAAGACACAATTTAAATCTGCTATGAGTTCTGTCTTTCATATCCATTGTTAAATTAAGATCTATCTTACTAAAAGCAGCATCTCTTCTTTCTATATCCCACTGCCTTCTGCTGCTACAGAGACTAATGCTGTTCTGAAACACTGTCATTCTCACAGTTCTAATTTCTCTTCTCTTGAAGAACTTCTGCCTTCCTTAGAAGTAGATCAGAGCCAAACTGAGCTCTTAAGGTGTGCCACTGATCATGATTTACTAAATCAGTCCAGCTAAATTTACAGAATAAGAGGTCATTAAATGAGGTATTTCCAATGCAAAGGAGGGACAAACTTACTCTGAGAGAGAAAATTTGTTTGTACTGCAATAATTTTACAGGTTAGTGACCCGATACATCTTCTCCAGGACCACTACATTTCAGAAACTAACAATAGCTAACGTGTATGCAGATTAACTGGGATCAGCACTTCCCATGGGAACCCACTTCTCTATGAAAAACTTACAGAATGGCCAATTTGTAATTGACCATGCATTATTTAATAACATATATGCATTCATAGATGTGTGTGTGTACACACGGACATGAAGTCTCACCTTTTCCAAAATAACATGCAGGTCTTCTCCTCCAGTGTAATGTGGGTCTAGAATCAAATATTTTATGTGCCCTGTTATTTCATTCCATGCCACTCCTAGTATTGTGTGAGCCAAAACACCTCCACCTAACACAGGAGGAAAACAAACTGTTAATTTTTTTTCACTAGATTGTCTAAATACGCAAGTCTGAAAAAAAAAAAAGTACTAGTAATAAATAAATAAAAGTATTTCTCATTTTTTTAACTACTGGTTTCTTGAAATACTCTCATTAAAATTAAGACGTTCTTATGAATGACATTTGCAATGATACCAACATTTCAGATTATTTAAGTATGCATACTGGTCCTAGGATGAATTTGGATAAAGAATGATACTCCTCTCCTTAAAGCCAGATAAACACTACTCTTCCAAGGTGGGAAGTTTTGGGGAACTGCATGACCAATTGCCCATCTACCAAGATGAAACTTCTAGAGAAGTCAGCTTCTCTCAAGTTCTGACTTTAAAAGCAGCCTTTGAGAACACCGTTCAGATAGATTTTTGTTGAGGGAAATACTGAATGAAAAAGATACCAGGCAGACTAAATTGCATGGTTTTCTAGGCTCCCTTGAGAAGAGTGTAATTTTAATTCACTGGGGGTTTTGACTAGCTCTTGTAAACTACTAGTAGCAATTGAGTACTTTTAGTACTTTGAGAACTAATTGAAATGAAGTTCACCAGAGGAAGGCCTCGAACATTGACTGGCATTCTTTGATACTCCAGTACTCACCAATCATAACTGGAGTTCCTTCAGTCTTGAAATGATTAGCAAGCTCTCTTCCCTGCAAAGCGAGTTCAGAACCCTGGCTAGGTAAGAAACAGAATGTTAGATCTGTCATCCTCACAAGGCTTAGTTTTTTAAATTATCCATCACATTCATTAACTGCACAGGTAACTGCTTAGAGAGTGGCTGTTGTGGTTTAGAATTTTTCTGTGTAAATCTCTTGGGACAAGCTGGAAAAAAGCATTCTTTAAACAACTTCAGAGATTCTGGCTGGGCTATCGAATTCACAGTAAACCTCACTGCCACTGAAGCACCTGGAGTATCCAGGTTCTGTCATGTTTCTGCTGTTTGTCTCCCACACTGGGGACAGCTGGTAAACCCCAATGGCTCCCTTCAAGAGATAAAAAAAAACACCAGACTAGCAACACGTGTCAGCAAGGGGAAGTAACACAACTTCATCAGAGCCTAATAAAAATAAGGCACCAATAAAGGTGTTTATACTGATGTGTCTTAAGATAGCTTTCCACTTTAATTGCACAAGCAATTGCAATGCTCATATCCAAGCTACCTTTTAAAAAATTCTGAAATATCACTAGTAATATCACTAGTAGTCAAAGCAACACTGAACTTAGCCTGTTTAATTTCCCTAATTTCCTGTTCAACTCTGCTACAAAGAATAAATCTATATGGAAGAGTAAGCTGTACACATACAACGTGTACACATTCCATGATTCAGAGCTCACATGCTTCTGAAGGAGACTCATACTCTCCTCAGAAGACTGGCTGTACGTCTGAAAGAGGCGACAGAAGCTAGGCAAGGAAATGCATACAGATGTCTTTATATTTCTTCATATTGTGGTTAACGTTTTTAAAACACAAACTGGGTGTCTGCTTCACCAGATCCTGGAGAGATGGACTAAATACAGACAGAGTGTAAAGCTGGAACTCTGGGAAATGGGATGGTGTGTTTATAATAATGGATTTGGCACTGCTGTTGCTGATGGAGCTGTGAAGCTCCATTTGCATAAAGAAGGAGTTACAGGTGCTAGCTGAAAGTAAGTCTGAGAGAAAAATGCAGCCTTTTTGAGCTGGTCACTGGCACTGGATAGCATGACATCTCTCCTCAGCATGCTAGCGAGGCTGGCATTTCACAATCCTGAAAAACATTGCTGCTCCCTTGCAGCAGAACTGTGAGCAACTCCAAGCAGTTCACAAAGGCACGTATTCTGTATTCTTAAGCACAGGAAGAAAAAACTTCACACTAGCACAGCTGCTGTAAATAACAGGTGGATATCTATCTGCAAATACAAATCGAGGAACAAAAAGATTAAAATTGGCTGTATAAAGCTTTAGGAAACATTGAAGAAACAAACTATTTTCCTACCATTAAAAATATATGTCACCATGGTTACATGCTCTTTTTGAATATCCACAGTGTCATTTAGTCTAAATAAATATAACTAATGACTAATATTTTGAATAGAATTTTCATACAGGCTAGGTTAGCATACATTCTCTATTTCATTATTTTATTTATCACAGAGTGCTCAGAGATTTGTTATTCTGCTTACTGCTGTCCAAGTGGTAGAAATCCAGTAATTTTATTTCCAGTAGATACTGAACATTATTCTTTTTCTCCTAAACGTATTCGTAGGGTTCTTTATTGCACATAAAAGTGTCAGATTGTCAGAAGGGAAATAAATCCCTTGTTTTAATGTCATACAAATCTAGGGCGGAGGGCACTACTTCCAGGCTGCTCAGCAATTTGCCTCAATCCTGCACTGGATGGGGTAATAATTTACTGTCGGTGTGTGCCTCATGATTGACGGACTGTGTTCCTGTTGTTCCAAAAATTGTTTCTGCAGATGGAAGGGAAATAGGCTGAATTTTTGCACATCAGCTTGCAGATAGTAAAGTAGTTTTCAGAAAATATCTTTAATAATTACCTTACTACTGAAAATATAGAGATTCTTACCTGACAAATAGTATTTTTGATGTTATTCCAAAGAGTTGATTCAAAACAAGCTGCACCTCAATTGAACCAATCCATTGCCGTGATCCAACAAAGGCTGCAGGTTTGTCTCCAGCATCAACCAGGGCCTTTGCAACATTGATACAAAGAAGTAATGCAAAGTGATCAACATAGACTATTCAACCATTTTTTAATGTGAAAGAAATAGGTATATAAATACAGATGTTATCACCTTGCCAGTCAAAAGCAAACAGATTGGTTATTGAATTCATTCATTGTGGTTTAGTTTTGGGAATGTCATTTGGATGCCAATACAGAACAATACCAGTAAGAAGAGAAAATGGAGTTGGGCTCATAGACAGACTTTGATCTGAGATGCTGAGCTGTGTAATATTTGAGCATACCATTTGCAGTGGAGAAGCCACTTCACAAACTGAAGTGCCTGGATTCAAGGCATCTCAGAAAAGGATTCAAAAAACAGCAGCATGAGGAAGAGGCCCTCCAAATAACACTAAGATTTGGCATTTAAAATAAATTCTGTTCAGTTTGGAAGTTTGTGTGTTGCATGCAATACTTGAGATGCCTTTTCCACTTGGGATATGTAGCCCACAAAGTCTTCTAAGAGCTGCTGCCCTCTTCTAGAAGTCTGACATGCTATAAGAACATACAGATTTAAGTTGATTTTATGTTTGGGGATGGATTGAGAAATGCTCAGGAAATCCAGTGTTTCTTTTATTGCTTAGATCCCTGTTAGGTATGATGGAAGTCTTTTCATTGAGTGAACCAAACTTTGTTAAGATATTAAGTAAATAAATGTAATACAAAATGCTGTTTGTAGAAGGCTGAAAATAACTGTGGTATTCTTTGCTAGGCATACAACATTAGTCACCAAGCCTACACTTTTTCTTCAGTGCTGTAAACAGAAATGAACATACTCAAATTCAAAAAAGAAAATGAAGGAAATGAAGGTTCAAGTAACAGAAGAAGCCTGCTACTTTCAAAGGTAAAACTGCAAAAGAAAGCAGTAAATCAATGCATAACTAAATCAGCTGTCACTGCAGACAGAAGTCTGTTTTAGAACTGATTTTAATATGACAGATTGCATCCTTTGTTCTCTTTCATTTGGCAAAAATAGCGAAAATATTATAAACAGAGCTGCTAGCAGAACACTAATCCAAGGAAATACTTAGAAAACTATTTTAATGAAGCTTATTTGTACACAAACATTTGGAGATAGCTCTCCTACTATGAATCTTGTTAAAACTAATGGAGTACTACAGTTCAATTTAAGACATTAATTTAAAATATCAAGCAAATCTGAAGTCTAAAATGTATTAATCTGTATATGGGAATCGCTGGGTCTTGGCCTGTTCAGTGATTGAGCACCAGGTGAGGAGGCATGGCTAACCTGGGCAGCACCTGAGCAACCTGAGGCAGACCCTGGGCCCACTGCTCCTCACAATCATTTAAGGGTTAGCAGTCACAGGTGCAGCATCTCTACTGATTGTCCTCTTCTTGAGATTCTGCTGGCCTTTGGAAGGAGGTAAGATACTTTTTCCTGTACTGCTTTCTAAACTAAATCCTGACCAATACCTTTGCAAGTGTGCTCACATCCTGGTAGAAGGCACTATTACACCTTCTGTTACTGCACAATTTGCTATTTAAAGATAATTTTCACAAACTTTTCTAGATTAAATCAGTAGGTATAAAAGAACTGATCTGCCCAAGCATTCTGTACCTGTTGAATTTCCTTGTGTGTTGGTATAGGTGCATCAGTGTAACCTTGCTGCTTGAACCAAGAACAGATGGTCTGCAAAGACCGATAAGCGCAGCCCCAGCCGCTGTCATCGATCCGATCTTGCATATAGTGATGATAACTGTATATGCCATGTACTAAATAAACCTGCGCAGAGACAGATCATACAAATGAACCTGATTGCTGTAGGATCAGTTTTCAGAGGAAGCATATACTTCTGTCACCTGGACTGACACTTTTAGTTAGGAGTTATAAGTTTTCAGAAGAACTGAAGGTTTCTTATTCACCCGTGATCGCTCTTCTTTTGCCTATTAAACATTTCTATTCAGTTTTATTTTCTTGTTTTGGTTCTGAGAGCCTTCTAAAATATGTACTATAAATGTGAGGTACTCTCTGAAAAGGTGTACATTATTTTATAAGACAATGCAATTTGGACACTG
The DNA here is from genome assembly GCF_987193195.1 of Phasianus colchicus. Lineage (NCBI taxonomy): Eukaryota > Metazoa > Chordata > Aves > Galliformes > Phasianidae > Phasianus > Phasianus colchicus. Next base: position 20,787,745 of record NC_143439.1, on the reverse strand, counting down.
GGAGAATGGAGGAATGTGACATGCTAAAACAACTCCATTTTGTGCAGAGAAACTATTTTGCTTAGGAGACCCAGTAAGATAATATCATATAGATGAGAAGGAAAAGGTACAGAAACAAGTTACTTCTTTTGATGACAAATTTTTAAGGAAGCAAAAGATTTTTAAGAAGTTACATCTTGATTTAAACTTACCACACCAGACTCAGGACCAGGTGAATTAAGATGTAAATGTGGATTTCTGAGATAGCCATCTTTGTATGGTTCATCTGGAAAATGGTAAGCGTTTGCTCTCTTGAAATACGGTCTGTCACAGGGGAGGTTGAACAACCCATGCAATTCCTACATGCCAGTTAGAATAAAAAGTAAAGAGCACAACTCAGATTTGGGATTAAAAGAAACATTACATTGGTTTTGTCTGTATTATGAATTATGATCTTAACAAAATAGCTTAGCGAATGTAATTAGGTTGATATTCAGCATGTATGTTTAGTGCTAGACCTTGCCTCTAAGGAAGCTGAAGGAGGCTCACCTTCCATGTGAAGAGCCTGTCATTTCACATGGTCTTGCTTGCTTCTGCAGACCCATTCAAGATACCCCAAGTAACAAATATCTTATTGAAGTATGATAAAATACACCCTAACATGAACAAATCATATATTTTTCTTGGTAGTAGTATAGATACACACAGTGAATTCTAGTCTTAACTAATATTGAAGACCCAAATATGGCATACTATGACAGATTAAAGATACAGAGCTTATGGTTCAAACTGATTCAGTCTATTTTTATGTTGCAAGCAGAACTCAAGATTTAAGTACATCTAAAGAGATATACTGCCTTTTTTCCACAGGAGCTAAGAGTGAAAGGAATCGTATAATAGGCTGTCTGTATTACAGGTAATGGATTTTATCTAGATAACCAAACTACACTAGTTAAAGCAACGTTCAGCAATCAGTGGATGAAACTGTACAAAAGAGAGAGAGCAGGAAAGACTTATGTATTACCCATAGCTGAGGCTTCTGGAAATGCAAGGAACATTAGGTTCAATAATACTTTATCCAAAAGAGAATGAAAAATCCCCACAGCTTCTACACATCTGAACAGGGAGACGACTATTTTCCCACTCTCAGCATGTGTAAATGCATGACCTGATCAGCTTCAAGAGCTTTCAATCTAAAGGACTGCTGTATCAGAATACTTGTGCACCTCAGCCACATTCCTTTTTCTAGATGTGCCAACCCAAAAGGCAAGAACAAAACCAACGAATTCTAGCTAGGGTTCCTCAGCTGTAAGCAACGACACTCCTTGAACAAAAAAACAACCAGGAAAAAAAGCCCTAATCCTTTCAGACAACTTGCTAAATCTTGGAAGTAGTAAACATGATCACAGTAATCTGGAAGTAGGGAATTCAGAGAATCCAGAATCAGAAATACGATACAGAATTGGTTTAATCTAAAATAAATCCTATATAGTTTTGTTTCCTCACAAAAATGGGATTTGATTCATTTTATAAAATTTTTAATAAATCAATTTTACACTACATGTATAATTAAAAAAATCAGGATCTGTTAGTATTACTTCTATACTGGCTTAATGAAAAGCTTTATCCTTGCTTCAGTGGTAATAACAGTAAAAATAAAAATCAGGTTATCTTATTATTTGTTGTGTACTGGCTAAATGAAAACACTTTACCTTTCTATAACTTTCCAGTTGATCATCTGAAATACCTGTAGGGTATGAAATTGTTACAAGGTGATTTTTTCCTGGTAACATGAAATGAAACTGCTCTGGTACCACAATTGATGTTCCCTTCATGTATTTCATGATGCATCTTTCCATATCAGTTAATTGCTTGTGAATTGCTTTCACCAGGAGATTTTGTACCCTGTGAATTATAAGGAACAGTATTTAACTAGCAGAAGAATGATGGTGTCAAACAGAAACAAATCCTATGGGAAAAACAGAAAGAAAGAATACAAAGACTTTGCATTCCCCACCTTCAGTTATACCTTAGCATAATTCTGAGAATACAGTCATCAGATGTACTCTGTTTTATACACACAGTCTTGTAAGAATGACAAGAATCTTTACAGAATCTTTCTCAATTCCTTGCTCAGCAATGGCTCTGAGTTATCCCATCTATCAGACAGTGATGAACTGATTTTTTTTTTTTTTTATAGACAGCAAAAAGATTGTGTCTCATGAGGTCTCATGAGCATTAAGACTAAGAAGTGTCTACAGGAGTTACTATTACACAAATTTCAGCACATGAATACTACATTCTCTTTTATTAAATTGATACATGATAATGATAGTTATCCTTTACAAGAAAAACAAAGTGGAAAATAAATAGAAAAAAATTACAAGTTCAGGATAATACTTACTTTCCCCACGTTTCTTCTGGAGAAACAGAAACAACAACATCAACTGGCAATGTCATATTAATGTAGTGGTGCTCCTTATTTTCTCTTTCGATGACTGGAGTCAAAGCATCTAATGAAGATGTCATCTCTAACATGAGGTCAATATTTATTACCTGCTGCTGCACAGAATAAAGACACCAGCAGTGTATCTCCAACAATACGTTCTCCAAGAGGGCAAAAGGAAAACTGTACAAAGTTTGATATAAAGTCCAGTAATGAAATAACTGGGATAAAGACTGAAACTTCTGTGTATTGATCTGCATTCATGCTGAGCCTCAATGACTTTAAAGGGTTTTTTCTAAGTCATTTAAACATGTCCTTTTGCATAGATAAGGCTAGGGAGGGCAGATTAACAACTTTTAAGTGATGGGTCATCAGATAGAAATTATTAGGGTGAGACACGTACCATGTCTTGTAGCTTTTTATCCTTTTTCTTGCCAAGCTTTCGTCGGGTCTCATCATCTTGATCAAAGCTGAAGTATCAACAGAAAATTGCATATTTTAGAAATTGCTCCAATCCTTTACAAAATCTTTTTTTTTTTTTTTTTAAATATACTCACTGTATAAATCGTTTTATCTCCTTGCAAGCAGAATCATCAGTCAGCTCTGGAATAGTGTGGATACCGTTGTTGGGCCACACATAGACTGAACTGTGGCAAACTCTTAATACAAGAACATCTGAGGACAGCTTATTTGCAAGATCACTGAACACGTATCTCAATGCACTTTTTGCTGATGCTTCTGAAACACAGGAAGTATAAAATTAACTTCTCTCATTTCTGTGATGGCTGCTGGACTAACATTTCTTTAATTGATGTTTTGATAATAAACATAAATGCAAGTGCTATTATAATCAGAAAAATGACTGCGAGAACAAAAAGATAAGATTTCACTTGGCAGGTCTGCTTCAACAAAAGCATACTGTTTTCCTCGGCTTCCAAATAACAACCTACATTGTCATTTATTCTCCCATCAAGCCTACAGCTGCAAACTTCTGTGGATAGGAAAGCTGCTATATACGCATATATCCGATCTTTTCAGTAGATCCCGGAAAGATTGAATCAGAGCTGCATTCACTGACTTCAGAGCATTTTCCAAACAACTGCCTTAATACTAAGTTTTTGGAAAAAGAGAGAGTATAGTTCATCTGCAGACAAATTTTGGAAAATATAGATGCGTAACCAAACCAGCCACACTTTGGCAAGCCTAAATCTTAATTACTGGTACAGACTCTTGTCTTTTAGATCTTAATTTGTCTTACTAACAGTTTCACCCATTCCTTACAACCTGAACCAATACTGCATATGACAAAGCAACTTCTGCGTATTAGCAGTATTGTCTTCCTTACTTACGTGATCAGCAACACGTACCTAGAATGTAGTAAGGTATTTTAAAAATATCTCACAGATTCATTAAGGCTGGAGAAGACCACTGCAATCATTTAGTCCAACCATTAAATGGGAGCCTAGCAGAGGGTGGCTTCAATCCACTGACCTTTGGGTTATGGGCCCAGCAAGCTTTCACTGGGTGCCATGCCCAATTGGATTTCTTCAACTCATTAACTTAGGTCTGGCCACTATTGACTTCTATGCTCAGAAGCTAAATTATTAGGAAAAAAAACAAACAAAATTTGTCCCTGGAGACAGCCAAGCTCAGGCAGGAAGGGCTGTGAGCACCTGATGGAGCTGTAGGTGTAGTTGTTCAGTGCAGGGAATGGGACCACGTGGCCTTCAGGGGTCCCTTCCAACTCAAATGATTCTATGATCTAGTAAAATGCCAAGAAAGCAATTTTTTTTTAAATCTATAACAATCTTACAGACACACCATCAGTAGTTGCTAGCTGAAATGCCAGATCCAAGCCACCTCTTATTCTAAAGAGTATGTCCATGGCTTCCAGAGTTACCTAGGGAGAAAAAAGAAGTCATTAAGTTATTTCAGCATGCTTTCTCTCAGGCTAAACTTGACTTCCAATGCCACGGTGTGGAGGCAAGGCCAGTGAATAAGCAGAGAGCTGAAAGGCACTCCAGCACGTACCTCCCAGAGCCATCCTCCATTGCACGAGTGCTGTTACGAGCCGCCCACGAGAGCCGCGGTGTGACGGGCCCTTCCTCGTAGCCACGCCGGCTGCGCGTGTGAGCAGAACGGCAGAGTGGCTCGGCGGGCGACCCTCGCCATGCGCTAACGGGGCATATAGGGAGCCCTCCAGCCCGGCCCTCCCTCCCCCCGCCGTGAGGTGGCGCTGTGGCAGTTGCCCAACCGCGGGGACCCCCTGGGGGAGGCGGGCTTACCACGTCCGTCAGCGCTGCAGCGGGGGCCGAGCCCGGCCGCATCGTCTCTGCGCAGGCGCGTTCCGCCCCGCAGGAAGGAGGCGCGGAGGGCGGGCCGTACCAATGCAGGGCGCGGGGCGGAGGCGGCTGCCGCGCGCCTGTGGGCGTCAGGAGTCGCGCGCCGAGCCCGCCGTTTCCCGAGGGCGCGAGGCTGTGGTAGCGGGCTTAAAGCTTTATTTAATTAAAGTTTGATTGCTGTCCGTTCTGCACGTACAGCGTAAACAGAGTGCGCCTAGTGCTGCCACCGCGTTTCAGCACAGGGTCAGAACGAAGCGCTCTGCGATCGCAGGTGCTTCCAGCGCTGCCCGCAGGCTGTGGCGCGCCGATGCGGGCGCGACGTTATTCGTCCCGTGCGTGGTGCTGCCTGCGTGAGGCACTGCCGCTCGCGGCTCTCGGACCCGCCTCTGCCCACGCAGTTATTTACAGACGGACTCGTCTGACCTCCTTACCCTCCTTCCAGCCCTGCTGCCGGGTACTTCAGCTGTTTGTTTTACGCCACGTGCGTAAACACGTGATTTTTTTTCCCCAGCAATTCGTGTATTTCTTCACGTTGGGTAAGCGGCTTTCCTAACCGACGGAGCAGTTTCTTCTATGCTGTTTGTGCTGCTGGCTCCTTCCCTGCCAGCTGATCCTGACCCCCATGTCTGCTTTTGGCTCAGGCTATCAGCCCCGTGCTCGCTGCTCGCATCCCTTTGTTCCTTAGACTTCTCATGCAGGCACTGCCCCGCCTTCTGTCAGGCTTCGATCAGGGTGACGTTGAGGAAAAACAAACATTTGCTATAAAGAAACGTTAGCGCTGAAATCAAGAAGAGATGGGAAATATTCACTATGACCAGGTTGTGGTAGGAGGGCTTCTGAAATCCACAGAATGACAGAGTCATAGGGGTTAGAAGGTACATAGGGAAGTCACTGGGTGCAACCTCCTGCCATAGGTATATTGCACAGGTGGGCATCAGATGGGTCTTGGATATCTCCAGAGAAGGAGACTCCACAGCCTCTCTGGGCAGCCTGATCCAGTACTCCATCATAAAGTATCATAAAGTAGTTCTACAATTCCATTTCTGCATCTTATCCCACATTTGTCCATTCAGTGTCCTTCTATACCGTTAGCTGAAAGTGACTAAAAGCGTTGGTAGAAGTAATCCCCAAGATGAAGGAGGCTTGCTTTTTAGTGAAAATTGGCCACTGTTTTAATACTAGAGGACATAACGTTACAGAAAGAGCCAGTGATGTATTCAATACAATCAAGCATATTGATAACAGTGTCCTAGCCCTACTGTACATACAAACTCTACACCTGCACTGGATGTGGAGGAGTACTGGTGAACTCATTGTGACATAGGAATTCTACTTTTTTTTGAGCACAGAATAGGTCACTGTAGTGAGTTATTGAGTTACTTTTTCTGTCATATTTTTAAGATCTGTCCCTCAAAATGCCAACTTAAAAAAAAAAAAACATATTAAGCCATGAATTCATTAATTACTTAACATTTTCTTTAAAGTTTCAATGCAAGTTTAAGCAACACTATTTTATTTAATAGTCTGCTATTCAGTGCTTTTACATACTTTTACATGAAAAATATTTGTATGAAATCAATTATATTGTAGATTGACACTTTTTTTTTTCCTTTTAGTTGCGAGCATGAAAGGAGACACACTTGATCCTTATCCAAGCCATTTTGCTGATCCTATGTAATTAAGAAAACTGTGGCTCTCCCATCCAGTAAAGAAGAAAACTGTTATCCATCCTCTTCCTGAACCAGAAAGCAGACCTGTTACAAGTATAATGACTTTAAATGTCACAAGGTAAGGCGCTTTGATTTAAATTCATGTTTCATGTGTGCTGTCTACCGAAATTCATTAGGACAGCTGTTTACTTTCTAAATTAATTGAATAATTGAAGGAATTAATTATTAATGAAAAGATAAGAAATGTTTGAGGAGCCTTGCTTTCAACATTTATTCCTAAACTTTTGTAAATGTGGGTCACTGTGAAACTATTCTAGAGACCTTCAAATCAAATTAGACAGTACGGTTATAATTGAAAAATAGTTTAAAATATCTTTTCTGACTTAATAACTGTAAAAAAAAAAAAAAAAAAAAAAAAAAAAAAAAAAAAAAGACTGAGAATGCTCCTCTCCTGTTAAAAAACAGAATTTAGTTTTGTTTTCACTTACGTTAATGGAATAAAATTGGCTCCCTCTACTGGCAAATGTAATATCAGTTATCTCAGCCTTTGAAGTTTTTGAAACAATGACAGTCACGTCAGATCATGACTACAGACATGTGATTGTGTAATGTTAGAAGAGATTTATAATAGAGTGGATTTATATAGGCATACAAGCACGCTGTTTGCCTTTTAAAATCATACTAAGTTATAAACTTTATTTTTTAATATTTTTCTGTATTTGGCTTTATTGTAATTCATGCTGGTAGTTGGGACTGTGTTCTTTAGAATTATTTAAAGAAATCAAATTTACATGGGGTTTCTAAGACTGCATGTAGAACAGGTAAGCATAGATGTACAAGTAGATGTGCATTTGTTTGCATACTCCACAAGAAACACATATGACATATTTTAGAAATACTTGATTAAAAACTGGAAAACAGTCTTAGAAGAGTGTCACAGAATTATCTCTATATCTGTGTCCATGACACAAAGGATATTTCATGTTTGTGATTTGTCTTTTACATATCTCGTGAGGTTTAAGAAATACACCTTTTATCCACCTGTGGCTGTTCTGTTTATTTCACCACATATCTGAATTTGCATGATCACTTTTTAAGTCGCAGAAATTGTTCAAAGTTTTAATTTGAACTGATAAGGCCAAACCAGAAGCTACATATGACTCCCCACTGATTTAATTACTAATGGAAAATAAGAAAGAATGGAAAATAACTTTTTATACACCAATCGTCTGTTAACTACCAACACTGATGTAAGAAAGTACAACCTTCCATGTATCCACTCATGTTTTTTAGCTAGTGGAAGAGAAAAATGTTGGTATACTGTCTGGGTAGCCTTATTATCAGTGTATTGTTTGTGTTACTGTTTCAACAATGGCTTAAAAATTCATGTTCCCAAATGAAATGTTTTTATGGGAAACAAACAAACAGAAAAACCTAACTTCATTTGAAGTAAGTTTCAGAATTGAAAAAGAATGAGTGATTGTGAAGTATCACTGTGTGCTTGCAGTTACTGTTATGAGGGACTTATTACAGTTTTTATGTACTTCCCAGTGGAAAACTTATCTTCCCTCTGGTGTTTTGACCATAATCTTACAACTGGATTTGCTACTGTAAATTCTTGCTCTCTGTGCGTAGAGTTCTATGAAAACCAAGTAAATGCCATGCGGATTCAAGCCATTAAATCTAACTACAGACATGTGTGTAACAGCTTTTTGCTTTTACAAAAGCTTCCCTGTTTTGTAGAGTAATATTCTAAAAAAATCTAGTAAGTTTAACATGATCTCCATATCAGATCAATAAGTTTATATAACTACAAGACTGCACACCTTACATCTAATTAGGTAAAAATGGTGAAATGAAAGGTATACTTTTTAGACTCTTAACAGTACTGTTGATGATAGGCAACAGTAGCAAATAAAAATATGAAAAGTGGAATTCAAGTACATAAGGCAATCCAGTTTGATTAAACAGTGAAAGTGCAGTATTTGCTTATTTGATTATGTGTATACTTGGTTATGAAGCCATGATAATTCATTTAAAATCATGTATTTAGTAAATTCAGTGGTAAATAAATTTTCATCTTACTGCTTCATTTGACTTTTGAAATATACTTTCACAAAACATACTTCCTAATGAGTAATTTAGGTTCAAATTAACAAAATATTGTAACAGAAAAAAGTGCTCTTCTTAGCAGAAGTGGTGTATGTGTTAGACAGGTAAGTCAATTGCTCGTGGTGAAACTGAGGTCATTGTTTCCCTTTAGTACTATTACAACTGGTAGTTTATGTCAAGCTTACTTTATTTAAGAACCATCTTAAAGACCTTCAGTTATGATGACCTTCTCAAAATGACTAATATCAAGGATTGCTGGTATTGATATAAACCTGACCTAAAATCAGCTTGTTATAAAGGGAGTTATCTCTATTTATCATCATCTATTTACTACTCTTTCTCTGTTTCCTGACAACTCTAAGTGCTGCCATATTCTCCCAGGGAATATACAAGAGAATGTACATGGAAGGACCCTAACAAATGTAATGTTTCAATCTTCTTGGTTAGAACTTTAATTCTAATTTTTTGTCAGGTTTTTATATGTGGTCCAAGAAATTTGTTCATGTAAGTCAAAACTAATTCATTATTTAAAAAAAACCCAAACATGTCCATTCCCCAAACCTTCTGCATTTATATATCTAAATGACGTTACGAAAAAATGAAGACATTTCTTTATTCTTTACTGTAAGTATCCTTATTTTTGTTCATAGCATCCTTTTTTTTTTTTTTTTTTTCCTTTTGAGAAATTTTAGACTGGACCTCACGTTCCCTACCATCAAGGAAAAGGAAACAAAACTGACAGTTGTTGATTAGGTCTTCCAGAATTTATTAAGGCATAAACCCCTTGCTTGGAAATCAAGAAGGCCCAACAATATTTTAAAATATTGAAATTGAGATTCAGAATTCCAAGGTAGACTGAACTGCACTGTATTTCCTCTTAACTGCTGTTCTGATGTAGCATAGCTGATGAAACCAAAACAAATACCTATAGATCAGATCATGGCTGTATTCCCCCCAGCTTAGGATGTTTCATACACTAGTAATCTGCCAATGCTAAGTAGATTTTCCTTTGGAAAAGTGAACTTTCTGGCCATTGCAGAAATAGGCCATTTGTGTTCTTCAGGAGGAAATGACATGAGAATAATAGAAGCCTTCAAGTTAACTACTTAAGAGGTTATTTCAGTGGGCTTGTTAGTGATCAGGAACAGTCACAGGTGAAGCTGTGTTTATGAGAAATGTGAACACTGACAATAGCCCCTTACTCTACTGGGAAGGGCACAACACTCCTGTCTAGAAATTATAACCACGTCAGAATTCCTTCTGGCAAGCGGATATCCTCTAGATAACACCCCAGGAGTCTCTCTTCATACAGATGATCACAAGCATGATTTGTACCTTATAAATAGCCTATAGAAATTAACAACAAAACAACAAAACATACTTGTAATAGCATAAAATTTCATTCTTCTCACAGTAATTTTTCGACTTAAATGCCAATTTAATAACATCTTACCAAGTGAGACACCATCACTGCTCCATCACAGTTTGCACCTATGAGGTCACCTTATTATCTGCTTTCAGTGATCTAGAAAAAGAGGCCACCATCAGATTTTGTCATTCAAAAACCCAGCCTCCTCATAGTGAAACACTTTTACCATGGTGAAGATAGTGTGAGAATGGCTGCTGTGTTCATTTTTGTTTCTCAATAATTTTTCCAATAAGCTGGAGACAGTTGTCAAAAGAACAGTTTTTAAATCATCCAATAAACACTGACTTCTAAATAAAATTTTAGGGAGACATCCATGATTCTGGATAGATATGATCCAGTGCTTTTCTAGAATACCAGCTTAGATTGGCTTAACAACTTACCGTCTTCTCTTCTAAGGTATTCCATAAGTTGTTCTGGGGAAACAACCATCTCTTCAATCAAGTATTCTCATACGTATTTATCTTAAAAAAGAGCAAAAAATAGAAATAAATAATTTACTGAACTCTAAAATTCACATGAATGCATTAAGTTAACATTACCAGGAATCAAAGTTAATTAGTTGAATGTATTTTTACTTTAATTTTCATCTGAACACGGCTATGGAGGAAGATTTAGGCCTACATCAGAACTGTAACTTAGAACAGAGGTAAAAACAAACAAGAGATCGAGGAAGTGTCCTAAAAATAAAACTGGTGAGGGAAATTCCCTCAGAAGAGGTCTGGAAAAATATTTTTGTAAATGTTACAAAGCCATAATGATACAGCTAATAAATTTCCCCTCTTCCCACATCCCCTAAGCACTGGTCGATTAGGTTGTCTAAAAAAATAAATAAAATCCAGTTTGTTTGCTACAAAACTTATGAAAAAGAAGCTAAAGTTGGCATTAGTACGATTTATTTTTCCCTACAGTTTATCTCACTGAATAGTTCTATTCTGATGGCTAACCTGTAATTACAAGTAGAAGAAAACTGTATCAAGACTTCTAAAACGTTAAGCTAGGGGATCAAATTGTGGCTGCAGCTCCATTAACGACGACTCTCAAGTATTCACTGCTTTAGTTAAATAAAATATATTATCTCGGAAAGGATGAAGTCTGCATTTGTAAAAATAAAGTAAGTCGGCGTCAGCAAGCCCAGCTTCACTGCTGTTATTCTGCTACATGAAGTGGCCTTTTCCTAACTTAGAAGATGATTACATAATTTGATATGGAAACCTTTTCAACTAGGTGCCTTCCAGGAAGACTATAGTAAAAATTCTGTACCTGGAACCTGATTATCACAAGAGGGAAAAAAATAATTAATAAAAATCAGATCAGGCTAAACAATGAACATACTTTAATGCAAGTATTCTGAACTCAGTTATATGCCTGGATATCATTCCACAGACTTCTTTTCCCCATCTCCTTCACACACAAGCATCTACAAATACAGAACAATTTATTTCTGTTCCATCTCCTTCCAGCAGCATTAATAATATATCACATTTTGTAAGCCATAAAAGTGAGTTGTCACACAGCTCTACAGAAGTGTGTCAACAGATCTCCCACTTAACTGCTCTTTCTATAGTTCATTCCCTCTTGCTCTCTTCTTTCCGTATATCTTGACTTTGCTCTCTTCTTACGTGGGTTTACTTTGCATCTGCTTCTTCCTCTGCCTCCACGGTAGAAAAACGCTGGGGTGAAGAAGACTGCAAAATGAACTACAGCACCATGGAATGTTTTCTTGGCTTTAGATACTTCTGTAGACCCTAAAGAATCCTGCACCTCACAGGAAGAGTTTAACATTCCACATAATTGATACTGGTGACCTGAAGTCCTCAGGACAGAAGCAAGTATTCTCCAGATGATGTTTTAATTTATACCTTCTCTTTACTACTTATCGCATTGCAGGATTTGGGCCCTTGGAATGATGCATTTGTTGCACAGAATTCTTCCCAGTATAAAAATGAGGATATTGTACACATTCATTAATCTGAAAATATGCTATATAATAGCAATCTAGCTGGATTTCATGTATATCTGTACAGATGAAAACTATGCTACAGCTGGACTAACACCAGGCATATTAAAGCCACTTCTTCTTGGAAGGCCCAACAGAGTTGCATATTCAAAGCCTAGGGCTCATGAGAGCCATATCCAGAAGACTCAGATTATCAGAAAAACATAAACAGCAGTTTTATAACATGAAGTTTGTTTCCTTCCAAAGAGGATCTCACAGGTATAAAAGTTTATTTGTAAATGTGAGTGAGAAAATAATTTTAATTCCAGAAGTCTTCTATTTAAGTATATGGGAAAGGCCATTAATCAGTTCTAAATTTTGGCTTTTGTTGCAAACACAAAATCATCTGTAGTATAATTATATATAGTAGGGCAAATCCAGAGTCTTATACCTGGAGAGCAATAACCACATGTCAGTACAGGTTGGGGACTTACCTGCTGGAGAGGAGCTCCTAAGAGAAGGACCTGAGTGTCCTGGTGGATTGCCAGAAGCATGCCCTGTTGGCCAGAAAGGCCAATGCTATCTTGGGGGGCATTAAAAAGAGAGTGCTCTACTAGACCATGTGAGGCTGCATCTGGAATACCATGTCCAGTTCTGGGCTCCCTAGTTCAAGAAATGAAGACATTATCCTGCTAATGTCTGAACTGTACAATATAATTCCCTGACACTGATGAATGAGTTAAGACAGTTTTTTATAAATGCAGTTTATTTTGGATACTTATTAGAAATAACCATAAAAAAAAAAAGGCACTGCAACTTTCTGTGACTTTCCAAGAAAGTAAATTCCAGAAGTACCACTGAGGAATGTGACCAATTCTGAACAGCAGCAGCAAAATATTTCCGCAGAGAAGAATTAAAAAATCAATGCATGAGTTTGCTATGATTCAAAAAAGTAAAATAATTTCATAGAAATGGTACTTTTTCCGAGTTTCAATATGCAGAGATTTTACTATCGACCTCCTGCTCGTTTTCAAGGAATGTATCCCAGCTAATCGTTTTGCAGGTGTAGCTGCAGAACGTGCACATCAACTGCAGAGGGCGCTACAGCACTTGCGAATTGCTTCTGAATTCGTTTCTATTCGATATCCTTATTTAGAAGAAAATCAAGATTTCTTGTTTAGGAGTTCACTTCTATAAAATGTATAAAATGAAGTTGTCTTTATACATGTGATGTTCTGTGAAGCACCTGCTCGAGAGAGGGCAAATGCTTAATCTTTTCAATCTCCTTCGGCAAGGAAAGAGAAAAATAGGAGCACTTGTACTTTGCCACGATGCTGCTCTTTGCTTTTGACATTGTGTAGGCTATAAAATGGACTGCAAAATCAGAACAGCAAGTGCCTCAGTGCATCAGTGTGCTGTCACAGTCTGTTTGATACAGAGAAGTAGCAAGGGAGTATCTGTAGTTTTACTGCATAATCTCACTCTGATGAACACAGTCATAACATGTTAATTAGCTGAAGAGTAAGTAAAGTATTTCTGAATGTTTTTTAAAACTGAAATCTTGTTGGCTGCTGATTTTCAGTTACAGATGCAGAGATGATACAAAATATCACATGTAGAACTGAATAATATTTGTAGCATTTCTATGCAGTATCATTGTTGAATTTTGGACACACTTGCACTGGCAAGGGAATTGGAACAGAACTTGCCATTTCACTTGAGAATCCTTCTAAGCTGTGTGAATTTCTAAGTAAACATTCTTTAAATTGGAAAGCCCCACTGCAGGTCCCAAATGTGTGTCTTCTTCCCAGAAGAATACTTTCACCTTCAGACTGATAAGTAGTGCCTGTAACTACTGAGGTAGTTACTATGTAGTGGGCAAGGCAAGTTTAACTGAGTTCTACCTTGGACCTAGGAGTTGGGTGCTAATGCATTCTGTGCAAAGCTTATTTGAGTAAAAAATTGCTAGGTGTGCTGTCTGTCAGCTCACTCAAGAAGGCCCAATTAGTAAATGTTCAGGGGGCAAATCATAGTCAGGACTGAAGTGTCCCTGAAGCTCTGAAGATGAACTCTAGCTTTTTGTTTGTTATGTGTTGAATAACAATGTGTTGAATTCATACTTATGAATTAAATATTGGTTAGAAGTAATTGCAATTTTCTGTTAAATGTCTAAGCAAGTGCTTCTACGTACAGAAGTAAACATTATTCTGCAAATCTTAGATGTATGTTGTACAGAGAAAAATAGACATTTGTATAAAATCTCCTTAAAACATGGCATTGCCTTTGTTGTTGTTAGTTATGAGGTTATCATAGAGTCATTACTGTTGGTCTAGCCCTGGTTCTTCTTCCATAGGGCCTGGTTCTTTTCTCTGCTTCAGGTTATATTCTAAAGTCAAACAGTATTCCTCAGGTGGTCATAGAAGTTAAATTACTGCTTGTAGTCAGAGATGCTTTTCTATGAGGTGATATTATTAGGAAGCTGAGAGACCATCATTGTTCTGCAGGGGGCTGATGGGAAATGCATATGGTGCTTTGCAGAGAACGATAATAAGTTTTAGAGATCTGATGCTGGTTTTTGTTCCTCCTGAAGTCAGTGGGAGTCTTACTACTGACTTTAGCAAAAGTAAGAGTAGGTCCTCTGTCGCTTCATCAGCACTTTTAAGCCAGGTTGCATGCTGAGAAACAAACTGATTTGAGTCCTGACTTGAAGTGGAGTGTTGCTGTGGTTAAGGCCAAGCACCTGCAGAAGTATGAGTTCTGTATTTTGCATCCTCTGAGTTCAGAAGATCACTGTGAGTTACAGAAAAATGCCCAATAGGGGCATTTAACTTAACTGCTGTGACAAGAAGATTGGTATAGGCCAATGAAATTTCAAGATGGGAGAAAATCTTTTGTCATCAGGTAATTGGAGTGCTAAACCTATATTGTAAGCAAAGCTCTTGTTCAAGTTATATTATCATAGCAACCTAGTGTGGGTTTCTGTTATGAAAAATGCAGGGCATTGAAGTTGATAGCTGTTCACATAACGGGTTGTAATGTCTTTGATTTCTGTTGCTGAAGATAATGGTTTTTCTCTGTTTTTTGGGATCTATGTGATCAACTAAAAGCTGCATTTTGCAGTGGACACCACGATTAGTGTTTTCTAGGTTCTGTTTCTATACTTTATTAGATTTTCCATTGGTGTTGAAAAGTCATTTCTTATCTTTCAGTGCCATCAGAGGGCTGTATTTTTTGCTGTAAGGAGGGAAAGCAGAATTTTCTGGCAAATAGATTGTTTGCACTTTGCATCTTTCAACTACATTCTATCAGCCTGTGTACTCTGTCCTGGTACTCAGAGCTTTTCTTTTTTCCTACAAGTCTATGAGATCACAGCAGCTGTAGAACTCACAGATTGTGTGGTGTGATAATCGCTAGGGTGAAATGAAAGACAGTGGTGAGCCTTGTTACAGCCATGACACAAAGCTCAAGTGGGCCTGTTCAGCTTCTGCTCTTACGCTTTTGTTGACTGTTACGTGAAGAAATCCAAACATCTGGCTGGAATGATGTCTTGCCTTAAAGTCTAACTGTGCATAACCGTGTGTTTCTGAGCTGTTCTCATCAGCTGAACCTGCGGTTCATGTTGAAGATGACCAAACTGGTTGGGCTGAGCCACACAGATCCTGATGGCTGTATTGTTGAAACAGTGAAAAAGAGGGCTGTTGGAAATACCTTTGCTCTGCTTTGTCCCAAGTTTGAAGAATCACTGTTGACATCTCTCTCCTTCCTTTTCTCCTTGTGTTCTCCTGGAGTGGTGATGGTTGGGGGAAGGAAGGGAGGTTTTGTTCAATGTTGAAAATCTTTGGTATTTTGTTTCTTTTAATGTTAGATTAAGAGACAGTTAAAATTGCAAACATGGAGCAACATTCTATTAGCGTAGTTCATTTTGCAGATCTGTAACCTTTGCTACGTTTCTGCAAATTGATAAAAACAAACATTTTCTATATTAGATACTGCATTCAATTTATAATGATTATATATAATGGTTTTGTTCAGCGTAATGTGAGAATAAGTGCAATTGCTTTGAGGGGATAATACGTTTCATTCAGTTCCTATTTTGTTTTCCTCCAGCTGTGTGTGTTGCAGCGCTTCTCATTGTGGAGAGAATGGATTTGATAATTTTTTTCCCTACTGTTGTAAACTCTGTAGTCTGCAGCAATGGTATAAAACAGGCTATAACGTTTCAGTGGTATTTTAGAAAACTACATAGAATACGAAAATTAAGAACCGGGCCTGACGTTTTTTCCTTTTGAGTAACTAGAAGAAGGACTACATGAACATATGCTGTGCTATTTATCAAGCACTTAGAAAATAAATATTCTAATATCAAAAGCCTTCATAGAATCATATCATATCCACAGAATGGCTTGGGTTGGAAGGGACATTACAGACCACTCAGCCCCAACCGCTGCTTTGGGCTGGGTGCCCCCCACCAGCTCAGGCTGCCCAGGGCCCATCCAACCTTGGGCACCTCCAGGGATGGGGCACCCACAGCTCTGAGCAGCAGTGCCAGCACCTCACCAGCCTCATAGTGAAGGAGTTCCTCCTAACATCTAACCTAAACCTCCCCTTTTATAGTTTAAAACCATTCTTCCTTATTCTGTTGCTATCAGATCATGTAAAAAGTCAGTCTCCGTCTTGTTTATAAGCTCACATTGAATTTCTCAACAACCAGCACTCCAGGTCCTTCCTTCTATTGTGTCAACTGCACCTCTCAGCTAAGAGTCATCATCAAGCTTGCTGAGGGTGCACTTGATCCCACTGTCAGTGTCACTGATAAAGAAGTACAGATGGCATTGTTCTCATTCTGGACTCCAGAAATAACTAGGTTTTGAGGACCATAAGGATATACAGAAGAAATTTCAGTATTTTACTAAGATTGCTCATGTGTACATGTATATTCACACTTAAATGCTTTACAGGAGGAGCTTACAATGTTAGGCTCAATAATTAATATGAAATTCTGCTAAAAAGTCCATATTTTTTTAGTAGTATTGTTGTAAATTCATTAACACCAATTTTGTAAGCTTTCAATCAAGCACATATAATACAAACTGTTTCAAAAAATATGCTAATTTTGTTTGATATAACTTTTGAGTCCATGATTTTTCAATATCTGAGCAAATTGCCCTGAAGTTTGCTTTTCTGACTGTGTGATGTGTAATAATCATCCTGTTTAAGGATAGCAAGAAGCTCTGAGAGTGCTTTTAATTTGTGTCTATCGAGTTCGTAATGCATTGTGATCTCTATTTCAAATATAATTCAAAGTGTAACAAGGATGCAAGTCTATGAAGTTCATTTTGTGAAGTCTTCCAGGCAGGAGAAATCTGACCATATCATTGTTAGTTAATGAACTGCTGTTAGATCAGTTGTTTTCTTTGGAAGTAACATTTCAAAGTTCAAATATTATTTTGTTGCTGCTCAGTGTGCAAATAACTGTCCTGTTTAACTTTTTCAAGAGATGTAGAGTTGTAAACTGCCTTATTCTAGCATTAAGCACGTTCACTTGAAAACTATTTTCTTTAGTTTATTTTTTCCCCCTTTTTATTAATTTGGATATTGTTTCTATTTATTTGCTCCTTAGTTAGTTTTCATGTATTTTTTTTTTCCTATCTATGAAAGGTATGACAAAAATAAAGCAAAAATTTGCAACAGCAATCAAAAGACAATTTAGGAGAAGGCAAAAGGAGTACATGTGAAGTCTCCGATGTTTGTTTTGCTGTATTATAGATTAGTAATGTTGCTAATATCACAAGATTTCTGGTACATTGGTTTCTGTCTTATTTTACATACAAATAAGTTTTCCATAGAAAATATACCAGGAATTTGGATAGTAGAATGGATTCTATTAATCTGCATTTCTTGCAAAATGTTTATACAGTCATTGTAAAAAGCATCTTGCTTGCCTGCACTTGAAATTTGCTTCTCTTTTTTATATTGCTGTTGAAAACTGGTTCTATAGCTGTCAGTGTTAAGGTGTTAAAAGCATCCACATTAAATCATGTGTTTATTTGAATTTATTTTGCAAAATATGAAACAAAAATTGTCCTTCTAGGAAACACTAAGAGCATTTTAAAAGGCACCCTTATGTATGTAAAAGTTATGTAACAGAACATTGTACTTTTAGCTGTCTGAAGTGAGGTTAAGAATGCTTTCTGAAGGTTATAGTTAATATACATGGAAAGGATGAAATGTTTGGGAGTTGAAAAGATATGACGATCCATGCACTGAGCAAGGGATTATCAACTGAATGGCACAGAAATTCTGTCATGGTGTGCTATCTATTGTGCATCTCTTCAGGCTTTTGTCACCTTTCTCAGAACTGAAAGAGATCATGATTTTCTTTTTCACATTCCCAATTTATGTATCTTCTCCTTTTTCCTTTGCTCTCCAAGTAAATATGTAGGACTTATTTCCTAAAGAACAGCTGCTGTGAGTGTATACTTCTTGTACTAGCCTAGGTAGAGCTTGGGTGGGAGAAGGTCTGAACTCCCTTTAAGTGTATTCCGTGTTACTTCATAAAGGGGATGGAACTGGATCAGGATGCTCATTAATGACAAAATTCTGCTATCAGTTAATCAGACATTATTTTTCTTCCTCAAGTGACAGTGGTTCTTCAGAGGGCCAGATTCTGTTGTGAAGTTTATTACTGAAATGCCCTCTACCTTACTAGATGGTTATGGCTTGAATTCCTGTCTTTCATGAATCTACATTACATATTTTCCAGTAATTATATTCTACAGAAGGACATATTAAGTGACATGAAAAAACCTGAAACAGCTCATTTTTTGCCCTGCTTATAATTTTGAAGCAATAAGAATCATACTTCATTTCTTAGAAGAAAAAGGGCCCATACTTCTTACTTTCTAAGTAGTGTATTTACAGATTGAAAATAAATTGGAACAGGAGAAATTTCAGCAGGCTCAGTATACTTGCCTGTATTGCATTTTCACTCTGATAGCTCACAATAATTACTGTTTTAGGTAGAGATTTAATAGATACTGTTCATTGCTAGAGACACTGAATTAACTGCTGCCTTGAAACAAACATCAAAAACTTAAGATTATTTTACTTAGTTCATATTATTCGTATTCAAAAGAATATTATGGCTGTGGAGTTCTGATCTAATTAACAGGTTTAATTATGTACCACTTAACTTTGATTTTGCTTCCCTGAGACTTTAAATACATCTTGAGAGCATTCTTCTTTCCATGGATGTTGTAATATTGTCCAGTGTGTATCATTGCTGCGTCTGTGAATGCCATACTTGCTGGAATAGAGACACTTTTTCAGCCCAAGATCTAAGAATAGCTCTGATTCAGAACTTCCTTCAATCCACTGTGTGCTTTATAGAAATGGTATATAAAGCCTGTACTGACCTTTGTAGAATGATTAATTCAACAATTCTTCCCATGGATTCCTCATCAACCATTCCCTCTTCCTATTTATTCAATAATTTATTAACCAGAATGTTAAACATGAATAATTAAAGTCGGCAATATACCTACTGGATTGTTGTGAGATAGCTCTCACAAAATTTGGCTACGGTTGAACATGGAAAAGTTTACGTTGTCTTTCTCTTCATCAGCCTAACTCTGAAATTCTATGAAAAAAATAAAAAAACTTGCGTGTGGGGAAAGGTTTTTATAGAGAAGTCTTCATCTTTGATGAGTTTTCAGATTCTTGATCCTTACATTTTTATAGGATTTCAGACTGTAAATCAGGAGATAGTAATAGGAAGCCTTGCAAATATGCAAGATATGTAGATCTTTGAGTTACTTCTGGGAACCATACTGTTTCCAAAATTCTGAATCTCTTCCAGAAGTTTCTTCCCTAAGCCTTACTTGTTCCATTTATAGTGTTTTTTTTTTTCTTTCTGAGCAATCTCTATAGCTGTGGGTTTGTCTTGCATATGCAGCTGATACCATGGTGTTTTTTTTTTTCCCTCTAAGCATATGCTATAACTTAATTTACCTCACATCTGTCTTCCTTTCTATCTCTTCCTCCTGATGGTGGAAATCATCCTTCAGTGACTTTGAGAGTTCTTAACTCAGTGTCTGTGAACTCTGAATGAGATGAGCGCACTCACCTTGGGAGGGAGGCTAGGAGGGGAATGAAAGATTATCACTGAACTTCCTGCTGGGGAGTGCTCAGTTAGTGGAGACGTCTTTCCCCTGTTCCACACAGATGCAACAAGTGCAGTAATGTCACAAATGAGCTTTTGCCCTGGTTTGATACTTTTAATGTTTATTTCCAGGGTTAACAGAAAAGTCATTCTGATACCTGGCCAGTTTTCATTCTAGTCAAATTGCTGCCAGAATTATGGGACAAAGAGAAAAACGCATTTTAACAACAGAAAAAATATTCCTTAATGCGTCGTTATTTGAAAGTATTGTATTTAACTGAACGTCATTTGTAACTGTAAAGGCTTTTTATTTTTATTTTTTTACACAGATGAGAAGAAGTGAAATATTCGTGCTACTTTTTAAATGGATACAATTGTAATTATGAGGCTATTCTCAGCTATTTTTTAATCAACCCAGTTTTATTGCAATCTGTAAAACTCTGCAGGCTTTTGCTGCTTGAAAATCTCCAGTTACGTGTCTGGAGCTTTCAATATTTCTCGATGCTATCTTGCTATCTTCTTCCCTTCTAATTTTTGCCATATATTCTAATTTTGAAAGTGACAGAAAAAGTATTTTGAGATAAGCATTTAAGTTTAAGAATTGTCAACAGACTGTGGGACCACTTGCTGTCACACAAGTTCATTAATTCTCAAGGAAGACAAACAGATTTGGGTAATGGTGTGCCAGAAGAAACAAAATGCTGCATCTAAAATTCAGCAGTTAAAGGTAAAAATCATTTCATTTGCAAAGGTTCTGTTCTTGAAAGAGGCTGGAATTGCAGATGTGTTCCTAAACCAAGTTTTCTGAACCAGAGCTTCCTGGCTAAGCTGTAACTGCAAGAGAGAATGCAAAGATTTTCTTCATAGGTTTCTGAGACGCAGTCCAGAAAGATTTAAAGGCATTTAAAGGCAAAATCGTGGTGAGTTTAACAGAGAGAAAGAACAGAACTCTGACTATTTCTGATTTATACTCTTCTCAGTTTCAGCCGGATAGACTTCTTCTGCCTCTGGGATTTAAAGGAAAGGCAATCTGTATAGGAGAAAAAATGTGTAGAACTGATTTCTCTGGTTAGGTGGTGTGCAGGTGTGCACATTCCAAATAGTGAGTTTCTTCTAGTAATATATTTATTTCTGTAAACAGGCAGTAAAGTGAAGTGATAGGATTTTGGAGCAGTTATTGCTCAATGATGGGAGAACATAATGGATCTGTTGTAATTAATAGCAAAAGATCCAGTACCTGAATAATATAAATCACATGTGATGGAATCTATTAAATCAGTAAGTATGTGAAAGTAGAGAATGAGAGGAAAACATTAGTTTTCTTAAAGTTATTTTATGTCTCACCTGAGATATATAAGCATTGCTGTTCAAATCATCCCCCAACTTCTCTGTAAGTGCTGCATTTACTTATCTCCATTATTTTATTAAATCCTAATGTAAACATCAGTTAAAAACCTCCCTCCTGACTCATTTAATTGTGTTTAACAATTAATTGATCTGAATTAACTGCAGGAGATGTCATGTCAGTCCTATATTTTTAACAGAACTGTGAATATAATTCAATCACTAGTTTGGCAATGAAGGGAATCTGCTATTTGTGATTCATCCGTCTGGGAGATGACTCAGGGCACACATATTAATGAAGCACTATTACTTTAGGACTGACACTTGTGATGATGTTAAGTAATTGTTCATTAGCTTCTGTTTATCAAATACTTGAGCTGATGGAAATTTTTCATCTTCATCTATAAGAAGGGCTTTTAAAATTCTTTCTTAAGAGATTTTTCTACTGCTATCTTTTGGGGATAGAATGAAAAATACTTTAACAAATGCACAGTAAACAAATCACATGAATCCTGAAACTGAAGGACCACAGGTCAATTTGTCTGCAGTATTCAGTTTCCATTTAATACACTCAACAATAAATGCAACAGTAATTAGTTACAAGAGAGACTGTTTGCTTGTCATGTATCATATAGCAGCCTTTATTTTAGTGATTGTTTGTGTGTGTGTGTGTTGTTTTATGTCTGGATTTGTAGTGAATTCGAATATGTGCCTACACTATCCATTCCTGACTTTGCTGCATTCACTCTGTATGTTTACCCAACATTGGGCACTGCCCATTTTCTGTATGTGAAAGAGCAGCATCTAGGGCAACAAGTCTCCTGCTCTATTTATATGAAAGACTTGAGTCTCCTAAAAGTAACTAAAAGTATACTATAATTATAATTATCTTCTGTAGCACTCAGTCAGATAATTCTAATTCTAGATTAAAAAATGTGTGGTGATTCATCTATGAGTGAATGAGTTCTGCAATTTGAAAACAAATAAAAAACTAAATGAAAGTTACAAGCTCTGTGCTTCACCCACTTGTAAATAATGTGCATCAGTAGGAGCATTTGCTTATTAGCTGATTGAATATCACAAATGTTGATGCTGTAGCAGCCTTATCAGAGGCCAGTTGTTCAATCAACCTCCTAGAAAGAGCAGATACGATTTCTTTAATGACATGAGTTGCACAATTAGGATATGTAATCTACGTGTCTTCTGCTAAGAGACAAATGAGAGGCAAAATGGAGAGAGATGAAAATCAGTTTTGGGGAGAGAGCGAGTTGAATTGCAGGGGAGGGTAGTAACATTTCTGCAAAGTTGTACTTCTGAAGTTCATACAGAAAGCAGCTAGGAATGCTGTATCTATCAGGGAGCTAACTTTTTTTTATTAAGTATTTCTCAGGTGGCCCTGTGTGCAATATCAAGGAGCTCTTTCAATTCTGCCATGGGGTTATTGCAGCACCTGTGATTACAGGTGTATTGGCTTTATTTTTGGATGCCAGTATCCAAGCAAATGGTATCACCAACCTGTCTTACAGTGTGCTGGAACTTCTCCAAGTTGCTGTTGCGACTGGCATCTTTGTGAGCATGTGGGGTGTTCTTGTAACACACTCGATCTCTATGGCAGGAACAGTTTGGTGGGGTTTAGAAAGTGCATAAACACTATAACAAACTCTGTTTCCTTCATACAAGAGATTTTGCATTGTGCGGGTCAATGTGTTTCATGTATCTTCAAGTCTAACTTTTGAGAGGCACTGTAGCCTAATGTGAAGTACAATTTCACTCATTCTGGGCAAAAAAAAAAAA
Organism: Phasianus colchicus; assembly: GCF_987193195.1. Taxonomy (NCBI): domain Eukaryota; kingdom Metazoa; phylum Chordata; class Aves; order Galliformes; family Phasianidae; genus Phasianus; species Phasianus colchicus. The sequence goes on along the minus strand of NC_143439.1, from coordinate 20,764,532 downwards.
ATCCATTAATTGATATTCTAAACTTCTGAAATTATTTTTTTTTCCCTGAAAACTAGCAGCATGATAACTCTTACTGAACTGGATCAAAGAGTACAAGAGAGTACAGCACTCAGTGCAGTCGCACTGGCTCCAGTGATTGGTCTTTTAGCAGGTATTCAGGCCATCTGTAGAGGAGTACAATTCCATCTTGTTACCTCTTACGTGGCAAGAAAGAATAGAGATCTCACGTGGGAGTTTCCCTGGTGATAGAAATGTCTTTTGGTCATTAAATTCTAGATTGTTAGTTTTCCTGCTGAGGATGTAATAGCAACATCCTCCAGTGACAGGCATCTCCCAAAGTAAGAATGAAATCCAAGAGATCATAAAATTCAATCGCTGACTTCCAGCACTGGGAACTGCTTTGGATCAGTGGAACTATCCACTGCAGTTACTTGCACAGTTATACTAATGCAAAGCTACTTAGATGTACTGAAGCAGTGATGTGGCAGTGCTATGTAGGGACATGGGGACTATACACAGGTTAGCTCAACAGAGGCATTAATGGAGAAAAAAGAAGTGCCACAATATTCAGAGAATCTCAGATCTTTGTGTAAAGATGCCAGTGTTGTCATTGGCCATATGGAAGGGGAAACTGTATGTTTTGCTTTGCTTGTTTTTTTTTTTTTCTGTTTTTTTTTTTTTCCCCCTTCTGTGCAGATTTGTTTAAATGAAAAACTAAAAAGTAAAAAATGAAACTGTAATTCATAAATACTGCTTCAGGCAGGTAAGCCAATCAATAGCACGGTTCTACTGGTAAAAACTATTTGTGGGAATGATTTCACCTCCACAGAGAAGCATATGTAGATATCAGATTAAGAGCTGTGCTGATTTTCTGCAACAGTGTGCTGCTGCCCATGAAGAACAGCTGTTGTCTGAAGTTTGCCAGTTTCCTTGGTATCTTGATGTACAGTTTTCTGCTACAAGCCATTAATCACTGTTTCTGTTGGGAATATAAATTACTGGTGGCCATTGTTATGATTTTGGCTGTGATCTTTAGGCAAAAAAGCCCAAACGTGGTGTGATCCAATTGGCACATGAAATGGGTAGATCCTCGGGCATCAAGTGTTCAAGGCATATAGGATGGTGGTAATACAGGATAGCTTTCACTGTAAATTTTCAAAGGAGCTGGCAGAACAAACACACTTGGGAGGGTGGAGTATCCAACAGACCTTGCTAAAGTCAAGGCATTTACATATGAGCTCCAAGGTTCCCAGATGCTCAGAGCTAATGGTAAATTAATTGTGTATGAAAACATTCTTGAAAGCAGGGATTAATCCACATGCTCTCTGTGAGTGCTTATTTATCAAACAGAACTGATTTTAAATAAATAATCCTGTGCGATTTGAGATGAATTTTTCTGTTGATATTTATATGATTATATTTGACATTGTTTTAATGAGTAATTCAGCTTAATTAGAAGATTATTCATTTTTATTTTTTCCCACTAACTCGAAATCATAGAATAAGAAGTGTTTGCAAAATCTCTGTTTAATAAGAGAGTTCTTTTGATAATTCTGGGCCTGTTTTTATTCCCCAGGCTTACTTAAGTTAGCAGCCCGCACTTCTAGAAGACCTGCTTGTATCTTTCAAAAACAGTCCAACTCAAAATTCATCCATTCCTAAAAAATTACACTGACATTCATCGAGACTTGCTGAACATTGCTGTAGACCAAGCAGTGGGTGTGAGCACAGTGAGGTGGTGGGTGGTGCATTTCAGCAGTGGTAACAGCAGCAGTGGATCACCTCCGCTGGTACAGATTGTTATGAGTACAGCACGCAGGCTCCTGTTCATTGCTGGCAAAAATGCAGAGCTAACAGTGGTGACTGTTGAAACAGAGTGTTTTATAACTGAGAATTTGCTCTATTAAACAGTGTTATTGTGCTCTGTATATCAGTTGTAGTTTCCATGGAAATATATAGGAGGCATTACTTTTGGAGCAACTTTCATAGATATGGCCCAAGACGATTCCTGCTCACTCAGTGTGGCCCACACAAACCAAAAGGTTGGATGCCCACAGAATACTCTGAATCTAAAATTTTACTCTTAGAATATTCTATAGTATTGAAATATATAATTGAGTTTAATATGTTTTTTTCCTGCTTATAGTGTCTTGTTTTTTTTTCTTCTTAGAAGATTTATTTTCCATTTCCTTTTTTTTTTTTTTTTATTTCTTTAACTAGGCTTTCTTTGCTGTTGTTTTCTTTTGGTAGCTGTGTGTCTGGTACTAATCCTTCCTCATAGGTTTGGCAGCCAATACTTGCCATATTCATTGCGCTGACTTTCTCAGCATCAGCTGAATTTAATCACTCCCCTGAGCAGAAATGGAAATTGAACTTGCCTCCAGCTCACTTCAACTCAGTAAATACTGGTGTGATAGGAGTGAGAAAATGAAAAAGGCTGCAAATCCCACTGCACGTAATTCCTTAATCCAATATTAAGGATCCTAGGTTTTTCTGCACAAATATTGAATATGTCCAAGAGCATAAAGGAAGCAGTTCAGTGTTAAAAGCAATGGAGCACTTTTCTTTTCTGTGAGGAGTATTTTGAAAGAAAATATTTTTTTTCCTTAAAATTTAGAGGTCTGAGTGGCTGGATGGGATTTACTTGTACCATTTTAATACGAGCATTTATTTGATGATACTGTTCTAGTCTTCCTTTCTTTGGTCCACAATTGTCCTCTGGTTAGTCAACATCTTCCTTTTAACAAAACCGGTTTGAGTTTTGAGTCAGAATGATCTGATTACTTTCTGTTCTTACCAATCCATATTGGTTATAGTCTCTGTGCACAGGAGCTGAGGCTGATAAAAGACAAGGGGCAAGGAGGAAGATTTTCTTGAGGTTGCAAGATCAATTTGTAGCCAGTTATTTCACATTTTTACCCTAAAGCATACTCAATTAGTCTGTTCTGCTTATGTTAGAATATATTTCAAGACATGCAGAGTTGTTAGGTGGAAGAATGAAGTAAGAACAGAGCCCTTGAATAAATTTGGTAAGCCAACCAAATAATTCGGAAATATTTAATCCTTTATATATATATCAAAATGCCTTCACAAAGCTTTACAAAACTGAGTACACTGGCAGTGATAATTCCCTCATAGGATGGTTATTAGAAAATCAGCATCTGTACGAAAGGAACAGAAACACCGACTTGGAGTTCACACAGTATAAGTTCATGCAGTCAGGCATGTATGTAAACCTTGAGTGTGTAGGGTGGGGGTGGGACCCCACCTTTTGGTACTGCAAATCCTGATGTACTTGACCAGCACACTGGATTCATTGGAATGCTGACTGCAGAAAGCAGATTCTTCTTAATTTTTTTTCTGAGATTTGCTAACGCGAACATTCAGGTCTTGACTTTCTCGATTACTTCTTGTATTGATTTTCAAGCTTCTGATTGTTTAAACCTCTTGGGTTTTAACCCCAAAATCTTAACATTATGTTCATTTTGTTATTTCCTGGTTTGTCTGTCGCGTTTGTTATAGTGCTAGATTTTTTCATAGCTCAAATTCAGCCTAAACTACATGAGTGAGTGTTCGGTGGTGGCAGATTATGGTGACTCTTCAGTGAGACAAAGCATAAACTTCTCTTTTCCTCCTGCCTGCTCTCTCTGAATATGAGAGGTATTTCAGTGCTCCTCACAGGACAGTGCAGTGTGTGATTTCTAAAGGACAGAAGAACACTGAATATTTCTCAATGGGTAACAATTTAAAAAAAAAGTGTAATTTAAAGGGCAGTGGTTAGTGATTCAGAATGCCTGATGGAGGAGTGGCAGGTATGTAATTCTTCAAGGCTTGTAGGGAAAGCTTTGTGGCTGCGAGATCTGTATGTATGTTTTGGGGAAGGAAGATGGATGAAAGCTGGAGTTCAGATTTGTGAAGTGCTAAATGCTCTGGTCTACATTTAATGCAATACTCTGTTACTGGCATAATTTACTTTGGATTAAGAAGCAATCTTACTCCACGTTATTTTAAGCTGTCAAAAACAATATACTTCAGTGAGTATGGCTCTAAGTTTAAGCCAATAACCCTCACTTAGGGGTATGCTGCCTGAGCATCCTCAGGGAGTGGAATGCATCCTCAGCTACTTTGTTGACGATACTAATCTGAGAGGTGCTGTTGACTCCCTGGAGGGACAAGAAGCCTTGCAGAGGGGTCTGTATAAAACAGAACACTGTTATGAAATTCAGCAGAGATACTGTGTTCTGCTGCTGGGATGGTGTAATGCCAGAGAGGCGCAGGCAGGGAGACAAACAGCTGGAGGGCAGCTCAGCAGAAAAGGAGCTGGGAGTGTTGGTTGACAGTAGGCTCAGCATGAGCCAGCAGCATGCCCTAGCAGTCAGGAATGCAAACTGTATTTTGGGATGCATTTAACACGGCATAGCCAGCAGGTCAAAACAGGTGATTCTCCCAGTATATTTAGCACTAGTGTGGCCTTCTCTTGAGTACCATGAGAATGGGTCTCAAGAACTTTGGTTCAAGTCTGTAATAACAGAGCTATAAACACCTCTTGCCAAGTCTGATTTGTAATAGCTTATTACAATTAGTAAGTATTAGTGTAAGTTATTAAGAGCAGGTGGTTGTCTAGCACTGTTTGAAAAGCTAGTATGCTGATGTGTTGTTCTCTGCTCCCCTCAACACATTATGAGTATGTCGAATAAGCACTATCAACTTCAGGTTGAATTATTCTTTGAAGCATGAACAGTACCAGCTCTGCTTTCCAGGCTTGAGTAACTACTAATATACCTTGATTCTTAGAAATATGCAAAGCAACTGAAGTGTTTGAAAGCTAGGGGTTAAGCTCTTCCCTCATGTTTCTAAGCTTTGATCTGTTGGCAATCAGATTATGCCACTTCATTCAAGTGGAACTTTGCACTGATTGTTTTAGTGAATATGGTGTGTAAAGGTGTTATTAGAGGCTGTGATATATCAGTAGGCAGCTACATAGCTAATAATGTTGGTGTATTCTTTTGTATCTGTCCATAGGCAAAACAATGCACAAGTTTTATGTTAGATCTTTGCTGGTGACTAATTATCAGTGTTGGCAAGGAAATATTTTTCAATTACAGTTTTTTTTGGTGTTCTGTTCTTAAGGGAGCGTGTTGACTTATTACATTATTTATAAGAATAACAGAAGCACAAATTTAACAAATAAGAAAACTAACATGTATGCTTAATAAAAAGAAAGGCGTGTCTTCACAGGCACACGTAGGTGTAGGTGGGTTGAAATATTATTATTGGCAATCACTACGTTTTCCTCGCCAAATGGCACAAGCTCATATAATGTGCAATGCATGTAGGTTTTGATTTGATTGTGTGTGTGGTGAACGTGTGAAGGGGCTTAGCCCTGCCCTCCACAGCATCCTGTTGTTATCTACGCAGTCCGCACTTGAGCTTCACACAATTGGCTCATTAAAGAAAAATAAAATCTCTAAAAATTACATAATGTTAAAAGTTTATGATCCTGTGGGGCTGCGTTCATGACTGTCCAGGGACACAGGCTGGACAGGCCAGGTTTAGTGGTAGACTACGGGTGCGTGTGATGACCCAAATGATGTCACCAAGCAAGAGGCTGTGACACCAGCAGGCAAGAGATTGTGTGTGTGTGCGCAGCTGTCACTGCTTGTGTTGAGGCACTGGCAGAACCTGGCTCAGTCTGGCTTGTTCCTGGATTGTGCTGAGCGTTACTGTGAAGCTTGGAGGTTAAGCGAGACTTTGTGCTGTGCTGGGTTGTGCCTGTGACTGCTTGCAGCAGCTCTCAGTGTCCATCCGCACAGCATCACTCATTTCCCTGGCCCTGCCCCGCGCGGGCAGCTGGGACCCAGCAGGACGTGCTTGCAGCAGCAGAGGTGAGCGGTGCAGGGACACATCCCTGGGGTAGCCATGGGGAGTCTAGTGGTGGGAATCTGGTGGGAAGCATGTGACCCTGTTGTAGGGCCAGGAGGACTTCCTGCTGAGGGACTGAGGTATGTCTTCATTGTGGCTTGGGATGGCTGAGTGACTGTGACCTCTCTTCCTCTTGCAATGCATGACACTACCACTGCAGCACTGGCGAAGGAGAGCAGCTTGTCACCCTCTGCTCTCCCCACCTGCAGCAGCGAGAAGACCATGGCTGCAACAGAGGAATGGATGTGTCCTATCTGCCGCGAGGTGCGACAAGACATTGCGACTACGACCCCATGTAACCATTTGTTCTGCCTTGGCTGCATCCAGCGATGGGCAAGGCTGAGAGCCAGCTGCCCACTCTGCAGGATTGCTATGAAGACCATCAAGGTTTCTGTGTGGGGAGACAAACAATACATAGAATGTGTTGTCTCCCCGCCTGCAGTGCCAGTACCTGCCAGCTTTCATGATAGCACCAGCACTGTCCCTGCTGGCACTGTGGCTCCATCCTCCCTGCTGCTGCCACCTGAGCAGAGGGGTGCAGGGCCAGAACTGAGAGAGAGAGTGGGAGGCCTCTTGCCACAGGAGTGGGCAGCGCTGTTCAGGGAGCAACACAGCATCCTCAACCCTGTGCTGCCCTCCCTGCACCAAAAGCTCTCTTCCATCCCTGGGATCAACTGGTGGCAGGTCCGATCAGCGGAGAGCCTCTTCCTGTGTTGCTTATGTCAGCTGGGGCCAGACAGGGATGCCATGCTCCAGTGTATAGAGCCCAGCATGGGATCCATTGCCCTGCCACTCATTGTCTGGCTCATAGACACCATTATCAGCCGGTGCAGCCAGGAGGCCCGGAGGCTACGGGGTCTTGAGGATGATGGAACTGCCCAGGAGCTGGAGGACAGCCCCATAGCTGCCTCTTCACAGACGACTCTCACCCCCAGCTCCTCACCTGCCAGCACCTCTGCAGATCCAGACGTGCAGGAGCTCCCTGGCACATTAAGCGGGGTTCCCCATGGGGATGATCATAAGCTCCCCTCCGTACCCAGCTCTGGGGAGCAGGAGCAGCCCTTCGTGCAACCAGGGCAGGAGGCAGCAGGGCCCAGTGCCCAGGGCTACAGTCGCAGGCGCTCCACTCCCAGCTGGGGCAGGAAGCGCTCCTCTAGGAGTACCCAGCGCCCCAAAAAGAGGAGGGCCAACAACACCCAGGATGCTCCCCAGCCCCGCAAGAGGCTGCCTCCCCCTCTGCGTAAGCAGAGCTTACGATCGTTTATAAAGCAAAAATAATTAAAAAAAAAAAAAAAAAGTAGACTATTCCACAGACAGAGTTGCATTCTTACTCTAAACAGAGCTACTGCTGCCATGTTCAAACTGCCACTCCCTGGAGGTGCTTAGGTGTGTAGGTATGGCAACTGAATTTAGCAAGGGATATGAAAAATAATAATAAGGGGTTCTACAGTTACATAGACAGGATAAGACAGATGAAGGAGAGTATTCCCACTCTGATAAATGAGGGTGGAGAACTGGCTTCCTCAGACATGGAAAAAGCTGAGGCGCTCAATAAGTGCCTCACCTCAGTCTTTACTGGTGGTCAGACTCCCCACATCTGCCAGGGCCATGAAGCTGTAGGTGTGGGTGAGAGGAGTGGATTCCATCCCAGTGTGAAGTAGAACATGCCTGAGGTCTCCTCATGAAACTGAATGTATATAAGTCCATGGGGCCGGTTGATATGCATCCCAGGGTTCTGAGAGAGATGGCTGATGTGGTTGCCGAGCAGCTCTCCATCATATCTGAAAAATCATGGCTGTCTGGTGAAAGACCCCATGACTGGAAAAAGGGAAATGTTACTCTTATTTTCAAGAAAGGGAGAGAGGATGACCCCGGGAACTACAGGCTGGTGAGCCTCACCTCTGTGCCTGGCAAGATCATGGAGCAGGTCCTCCTGGTTACCATTTTAAGGCACATATGAGATGAAGAGGTGATTTCAGACAGCCAGCGTAGCTTCACCAAGGGCAGATTGTGCCTGATCGAACTGGTGGCCTTCTGTGATAGAGTGACAGCATCGGTGGACAGGGGACGGGTGATGGATGTCATCTACATGGACTTCTGCAAAGCCTCTGGTCCCTCACTACATCCTTCTCTCTAAATTGGAGAGGTATGGATTTAAAGGATGGACTGTTTGATGGATTAAGAATTGGTTGGCTGGTCACCACCAGAGGGTTGTGAATAATGGTTCTATGTCTGAGTGGAGCCTTGTCACAACTGATGTTCCCCAAGGGTCACTCTTGGACCAGTGCTCTTCAACATCTTTATCAATGATGTAAACAGTGGCATTGAGTACACCCTCAGCAAGTTCACAGACGACACCAAGGTGAGTGGTGCAGTTGATACATTGGAAGCCATCCAGAGGGACCTGGACATGCTGGAGAAGTGGGCCCGTGCAAGGAGCCGGGGCAATCCCAGGTATTTATACAGACTGGGGGAAGAACTCCTTAAGAACAGTCCTGCGGAGAAGGACTTGGGGGCCCTGATGGATGAGAAGCTGGACATGAGCCAGCAGTGTGCGCTTGCAGCCTGGAAGGCCAACTGTGTTCTGGGCTGCATTGAAAGGGTAATGGCCAGCAGGGAGAGGGAGGTGATTGTTCCTCTCTACTTAGTTTTTGTGAGGCCCCATCTGGAGTTCTGTGTCCAGGCCTGGGATCCCCAGCGCATAAAAGACGCAGAGCTCTTGGAGTAGGTCCAGAGGAGGGCCACTAAGATGCTCAGAGGGCTGGAACACCTCTCCTACAAAGAAAGATTGAGAGAACTGGGATTGTTTAGCTTGGAGAAGGCTCCGGGGAGACCTCATTGTGACCTTCCATTACTTGAAGGGAGCATGTAAACAGGAGAGGGAATGACTGTTTACATGGGTTGATAGGACAAGGGGGAACAGTTTTAAACTAAGACAGGGGAGGTTTAGGTTAGATATTAGGAGAATGTCTTTCACACAGAGGGTGGTGGTGCACTGGAACAGGTTGCCCTGAGAGGTTGCGGATGCCCATCCCTGGAGGCATTCGAGACCAGGCTGGATGTGGCTCTGGGCATCCTCGTCTAATGGTTGGCAAGCCTGCCTGTGGCAGGGGGTTTGAAATAGAAAGCCAGCACATGCACAGACTGAATTCTGTGCTGAAATACTAACTCCTCCTGTAATTTTGAGGAGGTATTATTTCTGAGATACTGCACTTGTGGTCCTGTTTATCAGTGATCTCCTTTCCAGTCTTATTTCCAAACTTGGCTTACCCATTTCTTTGCTGCTGACTACTGTTCTGTAGTTCTTCATTAAAGTGTGGTCCTGCCTGTAGTGTAAACTTGGTATCTTTTTTGATTGGTATACTCACATAGCTCTATAATCCTTGTATATGTCAGGTTTAGGGTTAAGAACATATTTTTCTCTCTCATCTCTCCCATTGCTTCTCCAGTAGCATATTTAGAAGATTCCTGCAGAAATACCCCTGCTGAAAGGGGATTTTAGAAGTAGGAGCTACTTTTTTTTTTTTTTTTTTGTCAATGTTGGTAGCTTAGCTTAAATTGAAGTCAAGTTTTGAATGTGAATGACAAGTTATTTCTTGGTTGGGCTTTGACTCAATGAAACAAAAGGCTGACCATCTATTTTCATAGATAGGGGCTGAAAATACAAGTTATATCTTCTATTTCAGTATCTCTCAACATCACATAATGAAGCCTAACGATAACTACAAAGTTCTGCTAACTATAACCATATAAACATGGAAATAAAATTACAAATGTCATTACTTTAAGAACTGCAATCTAAGATGAAAAAAATTATTAAATCCTAGCTCAAATCAAGGAGGCACAATTTTGAGGCTGAAGCACTAGATAGCTTGCCTAGCCCAAGTGTCCTGCGGTCCTGGTGAGCTGACACATCAGTAGTACATAGCAGACTGATTTATTTCAGATGCTACTTAGTTGAATTTCTGAGGGAAATGATAACAATTTGTGAATAATATGAGCATTTGTAGCAATTCTGTGTGTTCTTTGCACATAATACCATCTCCTTAAACATCAAATTTCTGAGAAGTGTTCCCAGAAATGCATAAAATTGAAGACAATACCTCAGAGAGAAATACTGCAGTACGCTTCTGTTTTCTTAACACTAGTGAGTTGGAAGTCCTCAATTACATGGATAACCATAACTGTTCCGAGGGAGTGCAGTGACATCAATTTAGCCTTGTTATTTAAAACTACTTGCAAGTCTGAGTCAATCCTTTGGTGCATCCTTAAGGCTTTTTTGACATGATTTTACTATTGATTTTTAGATGTCATCTTGTCTCAGCAATGACACTATAATATTAAGAAATAAAACAATATAAGTAAGATTGCTTTTTTAGGTTGCAAAGGGAAAAAGCACAGTAACACAGTAGAATGTTATTTGCCTGTATGGTTAAGTTCTGTGGACTGCAAGCTTATTGTAAGAAGAACATGCACTTAATTTTATAGCAATCAATACACAGTAAATAGAATTATTTCAGCAGTACATTAACTTGGATTGTATTGTTGACTGAGTCTTGTTTGTTGAGTTTTGTGTGATAAAATGAACTAAAGTCACTTTTGGGGGGGAGAATTCAATGATGGGCACTGAGAAGTAGGGAAATTCATTGACTGGCTGTTTGGACTCTCCAGTTCACTGTTGGAGTCAACACATTGAGGAAGATGCTGTTCATGCAAGTTCAAACTTGAAATAAATGTACCAGCTACTAGAGGCTATTTGTATGATTTTTTTTTTCCAATTTACTTATAATAATTCTTTGGACTGTGGGATACAATATGTCATCAGTGGTCCTACTACAGAATTCCTATGGTTTTATGGTAATACATACAGGATAATTTTTAAGGAGCACATTTCAAAATTTGGTTTTTACAAGTTAATAGAACTGAAGTGCTTTTTTTCAGGGCTCAAGTGAATTATAACATATAGAAAGCACTTTTCATTTGCTTGGGAGTTAATTTGCCATACATGATTAAAGCAGAAACATACCTTGGTTTCTTTATTAAGCAAATGCTCAAAGAAACTTTCATGAAACAGGAAAAACCAGTTTAATGCTGCAGTATCAAGTGCCCAAAAATGAAAGCAGAATGTGAATCTTATAGTAAGAAATGTCTAGTGTAAGTCATTTTCTTTAATTTATGAAGGAAGATATAGCCAGTAATTGTCTCAGGTAGTGATATTTAAGGTAAAAGCAGGAGACAAAATAAATATTTCTGCTTTACATTTGAGTTTTGTTCAGTTTGTATAAAAGTAGCCAGCTCTAAGTCTGATTCTCAGAGTTTAAAAACAAGCATCCACAAACCTGTATGTTTAATGGTGTCTTAGATAAAGCGATGACAGTGCATTTGGAATGCCTGTGGCAAGAATCAATACCTCTTTATTTACACCTAACAAGAACAAAAATTTCCATATAAGATACATAGTGTTAGAAGTGATAATTTTATGTTGTGAAGAATAAAATTTTAACTGGTTTGAATACACTTCATAACAAGCAAAGTTTACCTCTTTCTTTGAATTTAGTAACTTTTTTTTTTTTTTTTTTTTGCAAACTCTGTAGCACTAACTTAGACTTCAGAGGTGCTGGCAGTTTTGCCTTACTTGTGCTGTCCACATTTCATCCTTATAGATTAACTAAGAATGACCTACCAAAGTTTCTGCTATAGAATTCTTTTAATCAGGAGTGAGGGTTCAGTTACAGTCTTGTACCTATGTCACAAAGAGAGTAAGAAAAGATTTACATAAATCCAAACTGAGTGAAGATGTCTCTTATAAGGGCTCTTTCAAACTATATAGCATCTGTTGTTTCCAAGAGATTGAATAGCTTCTGCCATTGCTAAATCATAGAATCAGTTAAGTTGGAAAAGACCTCTGAGATCAAGTCCAACCACCAATCCCTCCTGACCATCCCACTAAGCTGTGCCCCTCAATGCCTTGTCCACACAGTTCTTGAACACCTCCAGGAATGATGACTCCACCACCTCCCTGAGCAACCTGTGCCAATGCAACACTGCTCTTTCTGAGGAGATGTATTTCCTAATACCTAAACTGAACCTCCCCTGGTGTGACTTCAGGCCATTCCCTCTGATCCTATCACTCCCTACACATTTCTTGTCTCTTCCTAGCACTTTACAAATCTTTGACAAAATGATTCTGACAAATTTCTCCACACTTGCACACGTCTGCTGGTGAGAGAGGGAAATACTAACACAGAAACACAGTAAGTAGTTTTCTCAAATTGTCCTTCAAGCTGAGAATTGAATAGAAATGTTTTTGTGTCCTCCATAGCCTCTCTTATTGTGTATGCTATGCATTCAGTAGGACTCGGCTTCTCATTCTTTGTAAGTTGGGGTATTTTTTCCTCCTTTATCATAGTTACAGAGCAGAACTTCTGTGAAACTGTGTTGTTATTGATGTTGTATTTATTGAGTCTGATCCTATCCATCTATTTCACAGTCAGAATTAAAGTTGCCAGGATATTGTCTTCCTATCAGCTTTACACCTTTTCCTGCTGACATAACTATACTTCACATTCCTCATAATTCAGGTAATCTGTTTACTGTTAATGGTATGTCACGTTCAGGGCAGCTGATTGGAAAGATTTAAAAATGATGCATTCAGACAGTGACATAGACTTAATATTGAAGTAACTGTTTTTTAATACAAGTCAGCCTGAATCAGGGGAATGGATACACGAAGAATAGTAAGTGGGAGACTTCACTATAAACAAAAGGTGATAAGGTGGTATTTAAAAGTATTAGTAAAACTAGATCCTTTAGGAAAGGGTTCCCTTCCAGAAGATTAAAATATTGTTTTGATCACTTTTAGTCTACAGATTTATTCTTCTGTTTGGAGTACTGTACATAATATTGCTGAACATGCCAATATAATTCAGTGCTTTTCAGAAGTATACTGATTTAACTCTGAATGTTCTTTCTAGTCCCTGGCAGCATTACACGTTTTGCTGTTTATAGAAGAGCCCTCACCAGTAGCTAGGGTGGAACGGCGCTCTGCAGCAAACAGCTAAGCCAAAAGAAAACAAAAAGAAAATATGTGATGCTTAATGACAATCCTAAGACTAGTGCAGGGCATTGCATGGCATTACATGGGAAGAACAGAATCTAATGCATAAGAGAAACATGAAAGAAAGTGTAAGATCCCTTTGGGGCTAGGGAGGAAAGGGAAAACATTTTTGCAACAAGGATGGGCTCTGCTTTCGTGATAAAAAGAAATACAATATACTCTGTAATTGAGATAGCAAAGAGAGGAGCCAGCAAGTAGACATTTCATCAAAAATAATCTGAAATTATTAGAAATTGATCTCTGGAACTGTAATATGAAGGAATCTCTTAATATATGGGAAAATGAATAAAATTAACATAAGAGATGGTACTTGAAATATAATAAATTTGTCTTGGAAAAGAATAATCACTGGTGAATATGCTTTACATTAATTGTGCTAGCCAGCTGCTCTGTTTATTGTAGTTAAGTAGTGCCATATGGCTCAATCTAATATGATCAAAATAATAAAAGAAATTGTGTATGTACATATATATTTTTTTTCCCCCAAAATCTTTCTGGCTAGCTGGATGCTTTAGGCAAAAATACACTGGAGATGGAATTGTCTTCTTGTGCTGGTTCATATCCTATATTAGATTTAAGCAGAAAACTTGTAAAAGAATGGGAAAAACCGAACAAAGTGGTGTTTTGTCTGTACATAGGCACTTCTAATGTTCAAATTTTGTGGACAAAATAAGCTAGTGCTTTTTTGATGAGAGTATAATGATTTTTTTGCAACAAGAAAAATGGGCAAACAAAAAACGTTGCCATTTTTAAATTAATGATTTGACAGATATTCTTCATTTGCTTTAACAGGTGAAAACTAGTTAAGAAACTCTTATTGGAGAGTAAATAGATTCTTGTTAGAAGCCTACTTGGAGAGAAGGTAATCTCATCTTGCAAACTGGACTGTGTACTCATCCAGGCTACGTAAAGACTGAAAAAATCCTCATATGAGTCTTAAAACAGCAAACTGGGCACATATGCCAGCTGCATTATTTTCCTGGCAGTAACTAAAAATCTCATTAATATTTTTGTAGTTACTCTGAGACAAAACAATGACCCTTCTATTCGGGAGAGGTAGTTGCTTGATGCAAGTGCATAACATTGATGTCAGAACTTCTAGAGAGGGGGAAACAATTGTAATAGGCAGAATAATCCACTACTTCTGAATGATTCTGTAGTTCATGAGAAAGGCATCTCTTATTTCATACATATAGGTATGGTCCCATGAATGTTAACATTTTCCTTTTATAAGTCTTGTTTCATCTTTCATTCCTGCTCCCAAACTGTTTCTGGTACTTTTTCTCAGTGTTAGAATGCAGTATAGAAAAAGGCAGCTAGCTAATTTTTCTAAGAACACACAAGTGGGTTTTCTTATAATGCACGTGTTCACTGATTTTTATTTTTATTTTTTCATGTAGAAAGAGATCCCAACTGTATTTGTTGTCAGCTGTTAGGTCATCTACAGCACAAAGCTGTGTGTGAAGCCCGAAGGCTGGATATATAATTGTTAGTTTCATTCGGGGGTACTTAGCAGTATTTCCCAGGGAGGTGGTTGAGTTACCATCCCTGGATGTATTTAAAAACTAGATGTGGTGCTCAGGGACATGATTGAGCAGTGGGTTGTTAGAGTTAGGGCAGTATGGTTAAGTTGCGGTTGGACTTGATATTGAAGGTCTTCTCCAACCTGAGCAATTCTATGGATCTATTTCTAGTTTTTGAGTAATATGAAGGTACGCATTGACACATGACTTGGCAGAAATATCTGTGCCTCAACAAGGAAGAGTCTTCCTAGTTTGACTGCAGATTTAAGTTTCCTCAGCAGGAAGTAACATTCTTTTTGTTGTGGGTTTAATGGAAACTGCTGTTTGGAAGCTGCTTTAGATGTAACTCAGGTACCACGCAGGTGTTCTATCTGTGGTTTGTTATTCTGTGTATGTGTGAATGTGGGCACGTCTTCAGCAATGGAGATAGTGGAAACTTCTTTGAAGAAATGATTAAATGTTCACTATCAGTGGGAACCAGAGAATTTATTTCCAGAGGCTTCTGAATAGCCTTTGGGCAGCAAATGGCTTACTGCCACTAGTCTGTTCAGAAGAGTTGTGCAGCCTCTTCTTATCTGTCAAGTCAGGAGAGAGGCACTATACTGGCTAGATGAAAAGCAAATAGTGCTGATGAAAATGTGAAGACGTAGTGATGGGAAGATACAGTTCAACATTCTCACTCGATGTGTCTGTAATAGATACTGAGGTAGTACAAAACTTTCTTGGAGGCAATCAGTGCCTAATATTAAGTAGTATCACACAGTCACCAGTCTTTTGGAAGCACCCAAAGGAAAAATTAAGGAAATAGAAGCAGTGGCTCAAACAGTGCCCCCAGTTAAGGCAATAAAACTGGAAGATGATTTTGCCTTGCTGTTTGCCAAAGCCAGATCACGAAGGAAATATCTGAGTGCCCAATCAAGCATTTCATGTCTGTGGCCAAAACCGTAAACCACTGTTGTTGTTACCTTATGACAAGGGAAGACTTCTTTACTTTCAGAAGGTGAATTATTTTGTCAGTCATTTAACCCAGAGATCAAAATGTTTGTGACGTGCATTCTTCCCCAGGCTACTATACTGTGTTAGCACAGCAGCCTCACTATTATGTGCGTTGGATGTGGGACTATTGTTCCAATTTTCTTCCATAATTCTTACGGTATTCTGTTTCACCTTACACTCTGCTTGATACAGTAATACCACTGTATTGCACAGTGTGGGCCATCAGCAGTGTTTTGAAGTTTCTTTATCACAACAGTGACAATCTTGAGCTCTGATATTTCAGTTATTTTTGATAGCATGTGTTCACAGTAGCCTCTCTTTTTGAATTAACGAGATTGGGACTCAGGCAAGGTTTTCAGTTGCTGCAAGTTATGTTGAATTGATGATAAGTAAATAACTAAAAATAGAATTTTTCTGGAGGTGGTAATGACTGAACAGCAGGGATTGCTTTGGAGTTCAGTGCCTGATGGGGATTTGTGAATGATGACGTTAACAATCATCAGTGACAGCTTGAAATCTATCATGTTAATAATTAAAGACATTTCAATGAGTAAACCACTGTCAAGGCTACTAATGTTTGGCACACCTGTTGAAAATAATGAGAACAGCTTCCTGACATACCTAATAATGTTTTAGATATAAAATGACTGAACACAGTTTATTTCTCTGTTTGAAAAGTCATGGTTCTTGACTTCTAAAAAAATGGGCCCTTTTTTTTGGAAGAATCAAAATTAAACCTTGTAATTTATTAGAAACTGAAGTAAAATTTGGTCTAATACATCTGCAAGGCTTCCTAAGGTCTGGTCAGCTCTGCAATGTTCTGAACCATTTAAGAACCAACAGCTAGCTTCCATTCCCTCAGAAGAATCTGTTAAAAAAAGAGGAAAAAAAAGAAAAGAAAAAACAAGCTACCTTCTCATAAGACTTTAGATTGAAAATGCTGCAAAACTGGGGATACCACGAACTGTGGATACTTAAGAATAGGGAGAGGACATTGGTGTCTGGCTCTCTGTTTAGGTTCTCTAAGTAGGGCAGTGTATTTTGTCACCCATTCCTGTCTGTTGTAAAGTGAGTGTGGTATGACCTTCTTGCAGAGTGCTCCAGAAGAGCAGTACATAGAACTCTTCATATTCTAATGCTCGTTTTTATTTTCTCAACTTCTGGTAGAGATAAGCAAAACACACATTCATTTGCTGTTGTGCAAAGAAAGCAGATTGTAAGGCTCTTTACAACTATGTGAGGAGAGAAGTAAAGAAGAATATTAAATGTTAATTATGAATGGAGAAAACTAATTGTGTAAATAAAAAATATTTTTTGTATAAAGGGCTACTTCTGTAAAATTCACTGAGTATCTGAATGTCTATAAATGAGGTGTAATGATACAGAACAACTGTAAAAGTGAATGATAGCCATTTCTTTTGACTATTAAGTGATACAGACACATCTCTACAGTAGAAAACCAGCAGTGGTCATTTGTAACGGACTGCAGATGAAATTTGAGTACTTCATGTTGATGGGGCCCTGGCAATGACTCCTTTTTAGCAAAGTATGACAGTGATTGTTTGGCGGGTGTACAAAGGTGCTGCTGAGGGTAAACAAGCAGCTGAGAGGAGCAGCGTGTGGCACTCCACCTCATCTACTAGATTGGCATTTCCATTTGCTCTGCGAATTAGTATGTCAATCAGATTTTTTTTTTTAAGTGTTGTATGTTTGTATGCATCTTGTATGTGTGAGCTGCAGACATAACTGAGTTGAAGCTGTCTTGAAAACGTAGAAAAGTCTGCGTGATTTGTCAAGGCTATTTTTGTGCTTTTCTAACTCTTGGTACATAAGAGAAGTGAGCAATTGCTGCACTACTCTTGTAGTGATGGTGTGGGAGCGTTTTGCAAAATACCTGCCCAAGAGTAATTTCTAGCAATACTTTTGTTAGAGAGCTTTTTTTTCTTTTCTTTTCTTTTTTTTTTTTTTTTTTTTTTACTTTTGTGCCTGTGATTCATCCCTTTCAGAACCTGAGTTGCTCAGAGAACGTGCATTATACTGTTCAGCTTCTCTATGCCTCAGACTTAGATATCAAGCTAGCTTTCTGCCTCGTCTCATGCGGTTTAATGGATTCAATTAAATGTACTTAAAAGTTTCTGATTCTTAAAGGTGGCATTGTTTGGTGAGCTGCTCAAATGCTTTAGGTACAGACATAGGTATGAAACATCTTTTGTTCTGTTCTATCCGTGGTCTTGTGAGAGAAAGTTGGGATGAATTCTTGATTAAAATAAAACTAAAATGCAGCCAATGTCTCGTATGGGGTCTTACCTGATGGAAATGTTTGTCTATTAAGTTATTCAGAAGTACTGGCTAGACTAAAGAGTAGAACTGTTTAAAAACTTCCTGAGAACTATTCAGGTTAGCAGGTATATCAGTTGTTTTATAAAGATTTTGTAAAGTACATAACGATGTGGCAAATTAAATGCAAGTAGATAAGAGGAACATTTTTTCTGTTAATGAAAATTACAGTAATTACATCAAGTTTTATTACTTAGTACCAGGTTATGCAAAAATCAATGATTTTTTTCCAGCTTAGTCAACCCCCCTTCCAGTTCTTCCTAGCACAGACTTTGCAGTGCAGTATTCTTTTCAAAGTTTGTCTAATTCTCTCTCTCTAAAATTACTGATTTTTCTTCATGATCCAAAGATATTGACTCAAAAATAATTATCTTGTGTTAATTATCTTGTGTTTCAGAAGCTCATCCATTCTGCCCCCAAAAACATAACAACATTCCTCTTTACAATTAATCTGAGAACTAGGTCTCAGTGAATATTTCATTAAATCACTTTCTCTTGCTTTTTCTAAAATGCTATTCATGAGATTTTCATAGCTATCTGATAAGGCATTAGGAAAAGACTCACTTCTTTCAGACAGGAATCTTTTTCCAGTCTGTTATGTTAGATGAGTTGTTTCTTTCTTACTGTGGTGCCGGTTGTTTTATTGCATGTAGCTTCTCCCCTCCCCTCTCCCCCCCACTTCTAGATCTGTGTGTTCCAGTCAAATGATGGTCATTCAGGCAAACCATACTCTAGGCTTTCCATTTATGTACTTTTGCAGAGGAGCAGTGCTGTAGATTAAAACATTCCTTGAATCTATGTGGGTCACCTCGAAAGTAATGTCTCCTATTTATTTCTATGGAAACTCTTAACAGACACAAAGAGCACAGTAACACTGTCTGATAGAGCAGATTCTCAGCTACCGAACACAGAACTGCATGGCTCTGGACTGAAGCTTTTATTTCCTATCATATGTCTGTTTTGCTTTTGCTTTTCAACCTAACTGTACTCTCTGTGCAGCTCTGTGCTGTGTATTTGGCACTTGTAAGGACAAACTGTCACCACCTTGGTAATCTCTGCTGTATGCTCAACTCTGACATTGAAATACCTATTATTGAACTCATTTTTACATAAGTCTACTTCTACGCAATGCGATATTATTGGAATATTTTAAATGTACAAATTTGTCAACTATTGCTTAGTCTTTTTCCACAGTATTTGCCACAGTTTTTTACCATCCTTACCTTCCCAGTCTTCTAATAGATAAAATCCTTGGAAAGATCAAGTAAGCAAAACAAAACAAAACAAACAAACAAACAAACAAAAACAAAACAGTTCTAAAAGAGCCAGTTGAATAAGGACAGGTTGCTGGAGCCTGATGAAATCTAGAGCCTCCCTTTTGGCCTGGGAGATACTCTTCATGTTCTTGAAACAGGGAGCTCCCTGTGGCATTTTTATACAGCTGCAGATCCTGTAACAAAATAAAGTTTCTACTATGGGAGTCTGTAATGAATATTATGTTTATTTATGTTATTTTATCTTGGATCTAATATACACCATATTAACTGCTCATTCAGGCAAATCAGACTTTCAAGCAGTGAAAGCTGGTATAAAATTCTTCAGGCAAGAGCTATTGCAAAGCAGAAGGGAATGAATGGAATTTCCTACTTCAGTTCAATGAGGACTGTAGTGGCCTTTGAGCCCAAAGGCAAATGAAATAAAAGGAGCTACCAGTGGAAGGTATTTGATGAAGACTTGTGGTTAATGGCCACGTCTGAGAGTATGCTTACTGTAGTCTACTTGTATTTGTGTTAAAATGGATCCCACAGGCCCAGCAGGGATTGGATTCCTGTTGCACTAAAACTTCTAATATTTTAATGTAGTATTAGTAGTGCTTCAAGAAACCATGTTTTTATCCTAACAGAAATATTGAAGCCTAACAGAAATATTTAGAACACAAGATAGAAACGGATCATAACTTGCTGAGCTGAACGTATGAGCAAACTAAGATTTATATCCTTTTACCACATTGCTCACTCAATTGCAGAGGGGAAGTGAAGTCAGGTTTGTCAGGCATGTTCTTTGTCAAGAATTAATCATAAAAAAAGATGCAGAAAACACTTTATCAGGTAAATGTTAGTCAGAATATTGTTACACATCTATTTTTGACTATGCCATTTTATTGGTTAACTTTTTGTATATACAGCATCTTTGTTATTCAAATACATAGCTTTAAATACTGAATATGTGGCCTGGAAACCATAAAGCCTCCTTAGGCTACAAATGTCGCTTTTTTTTCCCCTGCATTAATGACTATTAAATATTGTTAGAAACAATTCCATAAACCTGTAGCTTGAAGAAGCTTATCATCCTTCAACAAGAAATGTCCACAGGAAAGTATTCAATTCCATCCTTAGTGCACATCTGTTTCCAAAATGCCATGTGCTTTTGAGAATAGACTGTTATATTTCAGATAACTCCAAGACTTCTCTATGAACAACAGCCACTGCATATCAGAAAGACTTTCCTCTTCCAGCAGATTAAATAATTTGAATAGTTTAGAGGAAATAATTAAACTCTCCAATTAACAATTGGATACGAGAAGTGCTTTTGTGTTTAACCTTTTTCTTGTTCCCCTTTAGAATTTTTTTTTGTAACCTATAGCTATATTATTATAGCAAGTTTCCAATTTCTGTGTAAATGAGTGCCTTGGGAGCAAACCTGAGAAAAATAATGCCTTCTGCTTTCTTGCTTGTATCTGAATGAATAAAAATGAAACTGTAATGAAAATACTGTTGTTTTTTGCTGAGGAGCAGATCTTGCTCAGTTACGTGGGAGAGAAGCCAGCACAGTGTAATGAACTTTGTTGCGCACAATTAAAAGTAATACATTATTTGGTCGTAGATGCCCTCTTACAGATCATCTTGTGAATTCAGTGTTAACTTTGCAAGAAGAGAGAAGGAACTGTATTTCTCCAGTGAGAGAATGAAGAGACATTTTGAAAGCTTTATATGATGATTTAATTAGCAAACCTGTTTTCATCTGCCTGTCACTTCTTGTATTACATGTGTTTTTTTTTAAACTGTATGTGAAGCATGCAGCACAGTGAGTCTAGCTCCATGGCAAGAAATCAGGCAATGCTGCTAATGTGAGGGGAAATAAGTACAGTGTTTTTATGTTAAGATTATTTTATAATTTTTGTCATATTTTCATCTGTGAGGTGAGCTATTAAGTCCCTATTGCAGTTTTCAGTTTCTTGTTTATCCAAGCACACAGTTTTAGATATAAAAAGAAGCATCTCTGTTAAGCTGTTAAGTATTTTTGGAGTTTCTATTGTTTTTCTGTATTGGAAGGATACCAATATGTTTACTTTAATAGTGTTTGGCTGTAGAAGACTGGGGAGTGTTGGTGGGGATAGCTTTATAGGCAATTGTAGAAAGGCATGTTAAAAAGACATTTGATCCTTATGTATGCCTTTTTTTCCTCTTTCTAGCAAAAACTTTCGTGGTGTGTTCATTGAGGAAAATGGTGAGCTCTAAAAATTGTGCACTTACAAATTTCTCTGTCTCAGAGAATGAAAGTTCAGTGTCAGAGCAATGCCTTTTTTCTACCCTTTTCTACTTTTGGGGATTTTTTTAAGGTCTTTGAAACAATAAAAAGTCAGAGTTAAAGACATTTAGATTAATCATTTCAGGGCACGATGTACTTCTGAGAGAAACATAATACAGATGCATAATAACAATCATCAGCTGCTTTTATCTTCTGCATATCTTAACTTTTAAGATCATGAGTAAGCTCAGTTACCCTGTTCCCATCTGGCTACTTGAGCCAAGACTTCTTACAGAGAAGAAAGAAGAGCTGGAGACTAATGTTTTTCTGTTAGTGGCCTTACTGTAAAGCACTCTTCTTATTTAAGTCACAAACTCAGTAGGACCACTTTCACGCTTCTTTACAAATACTGTCTTCATATAACAGCCAACAAGAAGAGTAAGGGAAAAAAAGTGGAGAGCACGTGGAATTTATGGCAAAACATGAAACTAACAGTTGGAGGAAAAAAATGGAAACTTGGATATTGGCAAGGAACTGAATTGCATCACTTCCTTATACTACAATACTTTGATTTTATGAAGCACTCATGAAACTATGAAAGGAGAAGATTGCAAAACACACTATTGATTATTAATTTCATGGTAAAGCCTGTCCCTGTGCATAAGTTGCTTGTTATAACAGTCATTACAAATGCTAATTTGTGTGCACAGTCCTGGGTCTTCAAAAGCACACAGCTGATACTCAGCTGCTATAAGTGGCAGCTGCTTGCAGGATTGTGATACTCCTTGTAAGAGCTGATCCCAGTATAGGCAGAAAAATTGTGTTCCTCTTCAGCAAGACTGAATGTATCCCAGAATGCTGGCATCTGAAGCTTCCTATTAGTTCAGGAAGGATCTCTACAGCGTCACTTAAAAAAAGGGAGGGGGGGAGAAAGAAGAGAGGCATTGTACTAACTAGGAGAACAGCTTGAGAACTGTTAGCATCTCTATGGCTGAGAACACCAGTTAGATTAGTTTGCTTGTAGGCTGTCTGCCAGAGAGAAGTTCAGCCTTGGGCATAGTACTGCACTTCGTGAATCAGTGCTCTGTAGTATGTCAGCATGTAAGCTCCTTGCACTGCAGCTTGGAGAGATGCATTACAATTGATATCGTTGGTGTTCCCCAATGCTGCGCATCTCCATTGTTTGCCATGGGCAGCTCTTTCCATAATTTGAAATCCGTGACTGGTGAAGGATAGCTTCTTATTCCAGTCCATTATATTCTGTTTTGCTGTACCTTCATCTTCAGATAGGGCTTGAAGTTGACAGTTACAGCATATGCTGTGCCTCCTCTGCAAAATTAAATTAAATTGGTGTTTAACCTTAATTCCTAATGGCTCTGGCAGTGATTTGAACGACTAAAGACAGCACTACGTCACTTAAAGCATCAAGACCTGTCCTAATGTACCCAGAAACACATGATGGCTGGTGTAAGAGAACATTACTTTCATTTCTGTATTCAATTACCCGTAAAGCCAAGGGCTCCTAGATGCTTTGGTATGTGACCTGCAAGCTCTTTTATCCCCTCAAAAGAATTAAAGCTTTTCTGTGATAGTCAACTACCAGGCCACATTTATCTGGCAGAATACAAACATGCTAAAGGGTTCTGAAATATGAATTTTAAAAGTAATAGTTTAATAATAACTCATGTTGTGGACTGTAACTACCCGACCATTTGCTGGCTTTCATTGTCTAATGTCATTCACAATTCAGTCTCTCTGTTCATGCCTGTGGGCATATCCTCAGCCTACTTGGCTGTTTCCCTAGTTCCTGTATATCCTCCAATAGTTGGGTAATTTGTACTCTATTTCTCACTAGGTTTGGAATGCAAGATTTTAAAAGGAAAGCAGTAAGTAACTAGGTGCATACAACTGGGTTATCAGGCAAATTAGTTAAATCCTCCTGAGCTGTGAGCTTACAGATTGTATAGAGATGTAACAAGCAGACTTCCAGTTGATCCCACTATTGTACTGGGTGAAGTTATGTTGGCTGGGAGTTGGATGTCTGTAAGTTAGCTAGATCTCTTTCTTGAATGCTGCTTTCTGCAGGAACTGGCAGACAGGCTCCCCATCAGCACAGACAGACTGCTTTACTGCAGCAACTTCATTAAAGGTGAATTCCCCATCAGCCAGCCTGATACTTAACAATGCAGGCCATCGGTGCTCAGGCTGTTTGAAGATGTGCTACCTTCAAAGATAAGTAGTAGAAATATGTGAGAACTTTTTACAGGCTCTTGGAGTTGTCTGATAATTATTTTTATTAGCTGTTCGCGCTATTTTAGGTCTAGTTTAATACATTTATTTTAAAATGTTTCCTATGTGCTAAAATGCTTGCAGTTTGTTGTTTCCAAGCCATTCGAACTACTCACTTTTTTATGTTCATCATAGGTGTTTTTTTGCACAACATAGGTGTGAAAAGATGCTCCTAATATAAACCTGTAGGCATATAATAATTGATGCCAAAATTCAGAGCATTATTTGTTTGTGATTTCAGTGTTCAGATGACAAATTAATATATCTCCTAAAAGGGAGGGTGATTGTTTTTCCATGTTTGCAAAAATAC
Source organism: Phasianus colchicus (assembly GCF_987193195.1). NCBI lineage: Eukaryota > Metazoa > Chordata > Aves > Galliformes > Phasianidae > Phasianus > Phasianus colchicus. The sequence goes on along the minus strand of NC_143439.1, from coordinate 20,740,510 downwards.
TAGTGAAACTCTGAGTTGACAAATTCTGTTTATCAGTCTAATTTACTTATAACTGCTAAATCTGGGCTCAGAATATGAGCAGTTGTGTTAGATGTTAAGCATGTTCAAATAGGATTTTGTCACAAAATTAACTGCTATTCAGCTGCTGATTTTTTCTCTATATTTTTCTAAGGATGAGATATTTCAACTAAATAATTAGTTTAGTTGATACTCGGTGACTAATTTTTTTTTTAATGCTGTTTACTTAAACGCTATTGAAAAAGTGTTCCCACCTGTCAACCTTTCAGAATCTGAATTGTTGATTTGGGTTTATGTTATTTTATCTCATTTTTTGGCTACTCTGAGTGCCAAAAAGACAGAATACATTGTAGTGGTTTTCTACCTGATCAATTTTTGGCATTTCGGGGCTGAAGAGTCTGTTTGCACATGTGGATACCTGCTGTTTGAGAATATTTTTGAATTTCTATACAAGGCATGGAAGGTACTAGTATAATTAGAGATATTGCAGAATAGATGAACTGTAAAAATAAACTTATGAATGATGTCTGTTTTAAAACTATTTACCTGAGTAATCATTTATGAACTGTCTCAGTGGGATCTTTCTTCTTTGAGATTTAAAGCAGCTATATCTCTTCCTTGGTCAGTGTTAAGCACCTGCAAAAGCAATGAGGTTACGGCTGCACTGATCGTAGGTATAGTGTAAAGTCAAATGTATAATATCATCTGACTGTCGTGGCCTGTAGTTTCTTTGGTGAAAGCTTATTCTGTCTTTCAACGATGCCTGATCCACGATGCTGACGAGGAAGTGCTAAAAGAGCCTATTTGACCAGTGTTCATGGATGTTATGAGGGCTGATCTCATTTGTGACTGGGGAATGTCTGCTGTCTCTGGAGACCCTCCGAAGTTGCCAGAAGGCAGAGTGCTCTGATCACGCTACTTGAGAGACACAAAGGAGATGGGTTATGTTAAGTAAGCAGAGGTTACCTCAAAGAAGAGGCAGCCCACTCAGTGCCTGCTGTTTATGTCTCATCAGTAGGCAAAATGAAGGGAATGGGAGGTGGGATCTTAGGTTAATATGCAGAAACCATTGAGGACCCAAAGGATCTAGTAGAAAAAAAGAGTTACAGAAGCTTAGTGTGAGGAGAAATATGTCTCCTTTATGTGACAGAAGTTCACAGTAATTAGGCTTTCCCTGGTTGTTCGAGTTGTTCAGCCAAGGAGAAGATATTTGATTGTGTTTGAAAAGGGCAATTTCAAGGTTTCACTTGTTATTTTTGGTATGTTCCATTCACTTGGAGATCATGCTGCAGTGGTCCTCTTTGTGTGAACCTCCTTGGGCTCAGAGTGACCTGGAAGCAGCCGAAGTGTTTTGTGTAAGAAGTGTGTGATAGGCATTTTTTGAAAGAGATTTGCTAAAATGGCACTAGAGAAGTGGAGTTGGAAATGTTTGAGAGCATGGCAGGTGGTAGCACTGATTTTTTTTTTCCTTATATACTAGGATAATAAATGCTTTGTAATGTGGACGTAGCTACATGAACTCTGTGCATATGCATGTGATTCTGGATATTAGAAATAGTCATATGGTAATTTTGTTTTCCTGTGATTATTTGATAACTTGGTTATTTCAAGGTAAATTTTAGCCATTGCAGAGCCCTACACTGGCATGTGTGCTATTTTTTGTACCTAAGTACATCTGCTGCTTACTGTGAAATGTTTTTACATCCTTCTGGTTTGAGGAAGATTGAATGCCTGGGAACCTACAAAGAATAGTGTTGGATCCAGGGACAAACTGCTTGGCTTGCTGTCTCTTCTGGTTCCAGACTCAAACAGAAAGTGAACACTGTGAACGTGTTGGACATATTTTATAACACAAAGCTTCCTTCATCTACTGTAAAGTTCTGCAGAGGTCAAGGAGATGCAATGCCTTTGATTCTTACATTTTTCTAGTTGCATTTAGTTTGCAGTTAGCATCCAAGGGGTGGGTTTCAGTACTGCAAGTGGAGCAGAGATGCTCTTTGGGCTGCTCTGTAAAGTGCTTTGACACTGGAACCTTTCCATTCCTTTGGCTTGTCAGACCTCATATCATAGAACCTCTGCATGATGCTCCGTAGGAAGTTTCCCTTCCATGGGGAAAGAAACTTGCTTGAAAGTTTTATGTGTATTGCATCTACAGACATGGACCAGATGTTAATTTAACTTGCGTATGAGTTTGTGAGCACTGGAACAGGCTGCCCAGGGAGGTTGTGGAGTCTCCTTCTCTAGAGATATTCAAGAACCGCCCGTATGCCTACTTGTGCAAACTGGTGCAGGGATCCTGCTTTGGCAGGGGGTTGGACTCGATGATCTCTGGAGGTCCCTTCCAACCCCTACGATTCTGTGATTCTGTGATTCTGTGATTGTAGAAAAGCTGCTGAGTATTTCAGTTGTAACATTGATTTGCAGAGTTCACTTACTGAATACTTACTGATTAAGTCAGTCATAGGTTGTTGTTTTTTTTTAAATATTCTTAAGAATGTAGGTGTAAACAGGCTGTGCGATATGAATTTTCAAAATGAATGAGTTTTACAAATACAATTAATGTGACTGATGTTGCTGCCCCTACATGTTTGCATCACAAATATTGCAGTGAAGAATATACAGCTGGGAAACTCTTGGAAATAGTGACTCTATAGTCAATGTTACTGAGTGCTTATAATGGGCAGGTGTGGTATTTTTAAATGTAATTATTTGCTTTGGGAAATCTGATTCTAGCTATGATTCAGTGTGTACATTTCAGTGTTATAGGTAGGAGAGGTGTTGGCATGTGGAATAAAGAGCAATTTAATAAGGCAGTAACAGTACACCATGTTATATTTGTAGCCACCTGAAGCAATATGAATTTAAGTACTTAGTGCAACTGCTCGTGGTCTGGTAAAGAATTATCCTTCAAGGACTCAAGAAATCAATTTCAATAATGAAAACAGAACCATTTCAATTGTCTGAAGAGGAAGAGCCTTATTGAACTATGTGAGCTAGTTAATGCCAGGAACTCAATCAGCTTGTAAGCACATTGTTTACTATTGCGACAGAAACTCACTTCTATTAAAAAAGAAATACCCATGTCCAAAACATACCCAAATGTTTTTATCTGTATTAAAAAAAGATGGCATCTAAAGTTTGAGTTTTGCTCTTCTTTCTGCAAGTTCTACTTGTACATTATTCTTGGAAAATGTGCACTAGGAGTGGTCAGTGAGTTTTCTCAATGGACAAAGTTAGGAGATATAAATATGCCACGAACAGCTCATGTCCTGCTCTACCAACGCATCCAAATATTCCAATAAAACTTTAGTGGATTGAGAGGGCAACTGTTGAAGGAATCTGGCCAAATAGCTGCATGCTGCAATCTGCTGAAGACATCCTGGATAAGTAGCCTGAGCATTCTTTGAGTTCAGTTTTCGTCTCAACATCATGCTTTTATATGGAGGACTTGTGGCAGAGATGTGATAAATATCAGGGGAGACTTGAGAGCAGCCTTTCAATATCTAAAGGGGAGCTGTAAGAAGAAAGGGAGAGATCTGTTGTGACAGGACAAGGGGAAATGGTTTCAAACTAAGAGGGGAGATTTAGACTGGACATGAGGGAGAAGTTTTTGACACTAAGGGTGATGAGGCACTGGCACAGGTTGCCCGTAGAGCTGGTGGGTGCCCCATCCCTGGAGACAGCCAGGGTCAGGCTGGAGGGGCTCTGAGCACCTGATGGAGCTGTAGGTGTCCCTGTTCAGTGCAGGGGGTTGCCCAGATGGCCTTTAAGGTCCCTTCCAACTCTAATGATGAAATGAATTCTCAGGCTCTGTGTTTAAAGTCAGTTGTGCTTAGGGTTTTTTTTTGGTGGTTTTTTTTTTTTTTTTTTTTTGTCACATTGGCTTTTTTTTTTTAATGAAAGCATAGCCAATGTCAAAGGAATGACAGAGAAAACTGATGTTGAAGATACTGTCTCTGGAGATCTAAGAGTGAAATGTCAGATAAACATTTTAAGAGGCAGATTCTGACAGAAGCCTGGGCTGAAATAATAGGAGCTGTTCTAAGACATGAATACTCATGCAAACAACTTGAAGATCAGAAAATCTTTCCCATTGCTGTTGAATTTTAGCTGCTTTTATAGTAATATCATGCCCCTTCCAGGAGGAAGCTAGCTCTGTATCTGCTGGTTTACCTCTCAGCCGCAGTAAAGAATGTGGATTGAAGCCTGTAGCACAGAGGTGAAACTGTACCAGCAGTCGTGTGGAGGGGCGTGCACTGCATGCAGGCTTCTATTTTGAGCAGTATTATTGACACAACTTTAAAACGACCTGACTTCTTCCCCTGTTAGTGAAGGGTATTGGGAGGCCTATAATGAATTTTATAGGGAGCAGGACATTTGCTGAAAATATTTTCTCAGAAACAGTCATTAAAATGCAGCCTGCTCTGCTGTCAGTCACAGCTTTTGCTGTCCTACTGGTTTAACTCTGAAATGTTTCATGTTTTCTGAAGTAGAGGCTGGGAACTGGATTATCACTGTATGCCAGTGTCAGAAAACCAACAAAAAAACTGTGCTGATGAGCATGGGTTCCTTCATTTGTTGAGTACCACAGTGTTCTTTCATTACAGGATCCATAGGAATGCTGAGGATGTTCTTGGATGTGGCCATCCATGTATAAGGAGAGTACCAGTCAATTACTTGTCTATAGGTCACATCCTAAAGCACTTGAAGAAACAGTTTCTCCGTTACTTCATTAAAAAGAAAAGGGGGGGCGGAGAGAAAGAAAGTGAGAAAGTTGTCATTTCTTCCTAATTATTCATCAATCAAGGATCATAAAAGTTGTGTGTGATGTTTTGTACATAAATTAAGATCACAGCAGTCATATCATTGGAACTTACATTCATATATTGGTTTTTATCAACACTGGTTTTGTAATAGACGCAGTTAGAAAAGATGGTTTATTTCACAGCGGTAAATTTTCTGTACAAATGTTGCTCAAAAGTTATATATAAGCAGAAAGCAGACTTTATGACGTGCAGGTAATATATCACCACCAGGTTAATTTGTCTAGGTACGTTTCTTATGTGTGTGGAGATCCTGAACATTCTCAGCAGAGATTTTGAACACCTATAGAGATTTCAGATCTTTAAAACAGAGTATTTCAAGGAAAAATGATATAAAAATGATTTTAATAGGCACTGTGTGACATTTACTGGATTACTGTAGGTCTGAAGGAACGTTTTGTTGTTGTTTTTTCTTTTTTTTCTTTTTTTTCCAGAAATGTGGACCATTAAAAGAAAAACATAAATAGTCAGGAAAAGCTATTAATAACTCCTTGCTTCAGTGGATTTCCAATCAGGCCTTGAGAGGAAAAGTCTGAGTTTGGAATTTTGCTACTGTATATACATTATACATACATATAAGAATCTAATACTCCATGAACAGATTCTTTCCATTATTCTGAATGTGAAGGGGTTACTGCCTTAGTATCAAATTTACTTATTTGGGGATAGTTGCTGTGGCTTGTGATTTTGATTTAGTCCAGTGATACAGAGATGCACTGAAATCACAATGTGAATACAAGTTGCACTTAGGAGAGTGTAAAAATAGCATGGTATGGGTGAATCACAATACAAATGTGATTCTAATTATTAGTCTTTATATCTGCTCACCACCGTGATGGTGGGCATCTCCAGTTGCTGGAAGAGGATACATAAGCGGGTTGAAGCTCAAGCCTTGTGTTCTTAAAAGTTCTCTGTATTTGCTCAGCTTTTATACTGTGTTGGTCTCAGCCACGTGTACACTTCTACCACGCTGCCTGTGACTCAGGGAGACATTCACAGTGTTTTCATAGTTTCATTTTGATTAACTGCTTGAGGGACAGTGTTTGCACAACCAGTTGATCCATGCAACTGATACAGCCATTAATGCAACCAAACCCACGGCTATTTAGCTAAATCTGAGACTGCACTCTGATCACCTTTGAGTTAGGATCAACTTTCTTTGCAACAGTTGTTGTCAGTCATTCCCTACATTCCTAAATTTATTGTTGCAGATAGAGATAAACTTCATGTTGTCTACTTGCGTGGGGATAAAGCTAAAAAATAAAATGACTGAATAGATTTGTGTCTCATTAAATCATTATTGTAAAGACATATTTTAGATCTTATATAACTTTCTTATTGTCAAATTAATGCACCCAAGACAGAAGACCACCTGAAGTTCATTGAATGAAGGAACCTGTTACATTTCAGTAAATGTCACAGGTCAGAAGCCGAAACAATGGGTTTTGTGCCTTTAACTTCTTTTAGGTAATCCTTACAAGCAGTGCTGTATATGAGGTGTGACCATGCTTTTGGACTAACGAATAAGTATGTCTTCAAATTACTCTTTCTCTCCAAAGCACAAAAGAAGGTGATATTAACAGTTTCATGATATTTATAGCTGAGGTTCATCAGTTGATATACGTGTTTTCCTATGGAATTAACATCTAGTTCCATCATAAGTGAGCGTTGAGTCTTGCGTGTCCAGCGTCTCACAAGTGTCACCAAGAAATGCTTAGGAATAATCATCTCCTGCTGTGTACAGTGAACTGATGAAACTTGAAGCTGTGGAGACAGCCTTGGAATTCCTCCGTGAACAGCCATTGAAACTTGCATTCCTTGGAGCTGCTTTTTTCTTGCGACTGGGATGGGAGTTGTCTCCATCGTTGGTGTCGAGCACTACTGTTGTGCTGGACTCCATTCTGGACACAGCATATAGACTGCTTTGCCGGGTGGGATGAAACCTGGCAGCCTTGAGCTCTAGTTCATCATGACTGGACAACTCAATGAAGGGGCACCAGCGGAAAGCTCTCTTGAAGCCAGCTCGGAACCTGGGAAGAAAGGTACTTGGTGAAGGACTGTGCTTGTGAGAGCCAGCCACGTGCCTTCATCATGTATAGCACTGCCCTAACATAGGGACTCCACTAATTTCTTTGCTCCTAGCAATGTCTGTGGGGAAGTCGTGGAAGTTTCTTTGGCTAAGGTCAAGGTAGGAAAAAATGATAGAGATAACAGCTCTTTTTTGTTTCTGATATTATTTATTTTCCCTGCTTTTTGACATTTTCCTGATAATCAATTTCTCTTCCTTTGCCCATACCTAAAAATAGAGATGTAAACCATTAAATGTCAGCTTTCTTAAAGTTGTCTTCATAGAAATTGTTCTGATTGACTTGTAATGAAACTCACGCCTGTATTTTGTCTTTCCTCAGCAGAAACTTTGTAGCATCCTATCCTTTGCTCTAAAACAACAGTTCAGCTTCAAGATTCCAATATCTCTGTTGTTTCCTTCTATCTTAGACAGGCTTGAATGAGATTTATGTAATGACTAATAATGATTCACATAAAATATTTGGAAAGTCATTTGCAATAGTCAAGATCTGAGGAAGCCTGAAAACTGAACGTGAATGTTGTACAAGCAGGAAAGAATGTTAAGGCTTTAGCACATTGGTACTTGCAATATTCATATGTGGGTGCTTTTTATCAGTTCAAATCAGAGATAGATTAAATAGGCAGGACCATTATAATTTTTTGGGTGTAAGCCTTTGCATCATAAAAATGAAATATCAGAAAACAAAACCAATTCACAGTGTATTTGTGTAACCTGAAAAAGAGCATCTTTTCACCTAGACCTAAAACATGATGGACTTGCTTCTGCTGGTTTTGTTTCAGCAATGGTTCTGTGTTGCATATTGTCTGTAAGCTTTTTGTAGCAATGGTTCTGCTACCACAGTGATAACTACAGATAAAAATGTGTATGAATTTTTCAGTGAAAACTGATCTCCCAGAACTAATTACCCTTCCTCCTCAGTTTTTCAGATGCAGATAAATATATAAATTAAAAATTGTTTTATCATACTTTGATATGGAGTTGTCACATGATTACAAATGACCATGTAGCATGCTATTCATCATTCCTCTGAGTATATGCAGTCCAAATGTAGAAATAGTAGCAAAGTAAAGAATGAACTTCTAATGGAAATAGGTTTGGTGTAGTAAGCTGTAAAACCCAAATATCTTTAGATAGTATTTTTTTATTGCACTTTCTATCCTCTTTCTTATTCAGGGTTTGGTTTTCTCCCTCTTGAAATACTATTGTCTTTAGATACATAAATAATATCCTAGCCTGGAAGGTGAGGCTGGGGATAGCTATTATAACCATGTCTGATACCAGATCTAGCAGAGGTAGCAAACACTGCTGTGTGAACAGACCTGACTCCCAGCAACAGGCTTTCCTTTTCCTACTGTATGAAAAAGCAGCAAACATTCAGGCTTCTTAATTTCAATACAAAATTTAGTTGTAATTAAACTGTCACCAATATGTCATTCTTGCACTGAATTTTGAACCAGGAGATCTTTAATGTGTCTCAGAATTGCAAAGAATTTTGGTGGATTTGCATTCTTTAATCTATGTGAGCCATTTTGCAGTGTACAAGTGTCAACATATACTTAAGCCACATAATCAGTATTATTTTTTTATTAATAATGTCTTCTGTAACTGCCATAAGTGTTTTTGAAGTAAATGGTAGTGTTTTAGAGATTATGTGGTAGTAAATAAGAAAATATGAGACCTGGTTCTTTGGCTTTGTTTCTATGGACACTAGATGTCTTGTGATCTCTGGTCTCCATTTAAAGAAATGGGAAATTTTCTGTTTGAATTGGAATTTTGGTCTGGGATGTAAAACTTTAGTTCTTGTTTAAACAATTGTAAGCATAAGTGTTTAAAAAGGATCAGAAAACTTTAAGAAATCAGGCATTGATATTTCAAAGGACTGAATGTTAATCATTGTAGGCTACTCCTGATTATGAAAAATGGTTACTTATTCAAAGGAAATTTGAAATAATCTTTAAGATTACTTATTTAGTACTGACTCATGCTGGCTGAGTTTGTGACTATTTCATTGTTCTTAATGGTCTCTATTCAGTAAGATTAGAAACACTGAATAGTAGAACAGCTAGAATGTTGCTTGATTGGATCCTGGTCCTTCAAGATGAAATGAAGAACAGGAGTTGGTTCTGCAGACCAGTAGTCTTGAATTTCCAAATACCCATAACATTCAACAAGGTCCGTGCCTTTTGAAATTGAGAACATAATGGTACCTGACTTTTCATGCATCGCCATCAAGCAGTACTGTAATATAGTACAGAGTAACAAAAATTTAAATATCTGTTTTAGTAGCCTGCTACAGACCTCGGAGTTCAGTAGAAATCAAACGTTTAGGTATAAAATATGCATTAAATAGCATTTTGTTATATCCTTCCATCATTGAAAATAAATTTGTTTACAGTGTGGAAGTAAACAAACAGATTGTACTGTACTTCACAAGTAACTTGCATTATTTCTTTACATTGCAATGTTTTTTGCAAGCCAAAAAATAGAACACTGCTATAGATGTCAAATTTAGCAGTTGAAAACAGAAAACACTGGTCTCTAAATACTGAATTTTCCTTTGAAACTGCATGGAGAACAACATATCTGCTGGAAATGTGCACTTGGTTCTTTAGGTTTGTACCTGATAGGAATCCAAAAGAAGATTTTTTCCCCCCCAGGAACTAAAACTGTTGAAGTGAAAATTATTTCTTTTACCACATTAAAGCCATTTATTTTCTCATAAAATACATACATACCAGCTGTTTTGTAACTGGTTCTTACCTCTTATTAAGGCAGCAGTAAATAATGGGGTTGTACATGGTAGAACTCATGGCAAGCCAAAAACTGGCCAAATAGATTTGCTGAATGTATTTCCACCGATTCAATTGTTGATAGATCCCAGTAACTATAAAGTAAGTGTGGTAGGGCAGCCAACAGATGGCAAATGTCATCACAACCACAATCATCATTTTTACCACCTGAAGGGAAGAAATAAGAATTCTGTTTTATAATATGTTTCACTCTATTAAAAAAAAAAAAAAATCTGACTGGAATTTATCTTCAGTTAACTCTTATATTCTTATATTTCTTAAATATCTTCCTTTCCTTCGACAAAATAATAGGAAAAGTTTCTCCAGCATTATCTCTATTAATTCTTACAATAGATACATTTGCTCACTTATATTTGGCTATCTAAAATATTACTTGATTCCATGTTAAGATCTTGGAAAAGGTTACAGGTTGTTTGATTTAAACACCGTGCTCTGGCCTTTATTGACCTTGGTGTCCTTTTCTGTTGTGGTCCACAAGTATATTCCTTGTTCCCAATTAGTAGATGTGATTTATGTAAACACTTGGTTGTAGGAAATGAACAACTGCAGCATCCTCTTTAATTTTGGAGGCTAACAATTTCCTTGGCTGGTGCTTACTGCTTGTTGCATTGTAACAGTCTATCAGCTTCCACAGTTTCTGTTAAGTAGGAATGAAGAATAGCTCCACTTTGTGCATGGCACACATGAGGAAAAGTCATCATTATAAGTTTTCAGTACTTCTTCCTCTTTTCAGCTTTGCCAACTGCTAGCCAGCTACTATTTTTGGTGCGATGCGTCACAGTCACACAGCAGATTATCTTTCTATAAATACAATAAAACCAGTCATGAGAGGGCTGTGCTGAGCATCCTCTTGTTCATTTATACTGTGAATACTGTGGAATACCAGAGATTGCTCTCAACAGTTGCTATCATTTCTTTGTACAAGGCACTGTTTTCTGCTGTTAACAGGTTTGTCAGAAGAAAACAACCACCCAAATAAATGGAGACCTGAAATTTCCTGCACTTCCATGTCCTCAACTGATATTCTTAGAAAATATCAGCTATTAAATCAGTTTACACAATTATCGTGATACTATTCTTATCATCTTGTTGAAAACATAAAGCAATTTAATATCTGGCACCAATTTATAAGCTTCTCTGCAGGCTGAGTCTGTATTGTGCAAGATAAGAATATTATTGCATATTGATAACTTTTGCATTTTTACATGATGATTGATACATATTTACCTTTGTCCACACATAAAATTACATTTATAGTTGTTTTTTCCAAACTACTTTTTATCAGGTAGCTGTAAATCATTGCAGAAGGAAGATGAGTATTTTTATAAAGGAAGGCAATGCAACAAAAGATAGTATCACTTTTATCTTTGAGCATGTACCTGTATGTCTCTATATAGGCACATATGGATGTATATGGGACTATCTGTGAGGAAAAGATGCCAGGGTTATTATTATTTTGAGAAGGGAAGAGGATATGACTGTGCATGACTAGATATTTCTGGACTAAATTATGTATCTGAAATGGTATCATTAAAATATGCTGTCTTAATGCATTGAATGGGATGTCTCTTCTACTCCCTTAGATATAATTGGAGTATTCTTGTGGAATTCCTGTGCTTTGCACCTGTTGTACGTGTTAGATAGAAGACCTAATTCCATAGTTTCACTACAATCCTTGATCTCTTTGCAAATCAGTGCACTGATGTACAGGTGCACTCTATTTGCTTCTGCAATTTTGTATCTGTTTGGAATCATTTGTATTACTTCAATACTGTCCAGGGATTCTTTAATTTCAGAACAGCTGAAAATTTAATTACTTGCCATGACATTTAATCAACAATCTTGCAGTATCTTTTGTGCACGTGAAATTATTCCAAGAATTATTTAACACTGGAAAACCGTAGGTACAAAAGAGAAGTTATTGAGGCATGATTTTTGCCTCTTTTTTTTTTTTTTTAATAGACAAAAAATAACTACTGCACACCACACCCATCTTTACTGGCAGTAAAATCAGCAAAAATAAAAAAATTAAAAAATTCTCCTTTCAGATCAGTCTGTATCAATCTAAGCTTCACTGAAGTGAATGATAATACACTGATACATGTTTGTTTAGGAGAAGACGTATTGGGATTACCTTATTCTGTGCAGTTTTCTTTCCCAGAAGAAAGAAGTGCCCTTTTTTCATGCAAGAAAGGACACTTTCCAAAGTTCTTTTTGTTAAAGTCAAAGATAAGTTGCTGTTATTTTGACTATTTATAGTACGATGCATTTATTGAAATATTGCCTAAGGAGAATATAAGTGAGATGTTACAAATCTGTGTGGCATAAAATTGTTTGAAACACAGGGAAGTGACACTTGAATTTGAAGTAAAACGCAAGAGCTATAAGAGAAATCAAAAAGCCCTTCTCTGTCCTCGTTCATGGTCAAAGAATGTGTGTGTGTTTGCAGAAATGTTGGAAAAGAAGAACAAGAGGAACATGAAAGAGGAAAATGATTTGTAGATTCTTCTTTCAGAGACAGGCATGCCCGCTGTGTGGGACGCACCTCACAGTTGATAGCTGGAGTTCTTGTCCATTCCTTTGATCTTTCCAAACAGTATTATGTTTCAGTTCTTGATGATATCAATACTACGAGCAGGAGCAGTCTTCCAGGTCTGTAAACCCAGGGCACCCTGATTTCACTTAGTATGTGTCCTGATGAATGAATGCCAGTAAACAGGCTCAGTTAGGGCAAAGGGAAAAGAAATGAAATGGGTGAGTATGAATTAGCTGCAAAAGTGCAATTGTCTTTATACAGTGATGATTCATGAAAAAAAAAATCTCAAAGGACTCTTTCATACTCTACAGATGAACTTGCAAAGTGAGCCTTAACTTTTTGTTTGTGAGTATTTAGACCTGTGGTTCTGACAACATGAAGCAGGAAACATCACTAAAGTAAGCGAACCAGAAAATGCCTGAATTCAGTTGTTCTTCAACTCTCTCTCTCCTGCCACTGTTGCACAACAGAGCTTTCCAAAACATGTGATGGCAATGGGTGCCACCAAACAGTGTTCTGGTAGTACCGACTCCCCCTGGTGCTCTGTTCAACCACTCCTTGTGTACTGTAGGCAATGTGGCTGGAGGAAAGGGGTGTCTTTCTCTTCCAGGACTTCTATTTTCTGTTAATTTTAGTTGCACTCAGTCTTTCAGCCATTGTGCAACCTCTATGGAAGTCTTGAGTCTAGATTTGGAATCTAACAGAAAATCAAAGTGTTTTCTGTTTTTATTTTCATCAACCTGTTCTTCCAATAGTGACATACTTCTGCCTATGTATAAGAAAAGCCCTTTCTATAAAAAAAAAACAAAAAAACCTGTTTTTTAGTGTTGCCTGTTCCTTTAAATTCTTCCATTCTGAGTAAGAAGCATTCTTTCATTAATAAATGTTATGTAATGAGAACAAACTGTATTTAAAAGAGCAAAAAACCCAGAAGTTTACTGGAGTTGGAATTTGTATATTTGTCTGCATTGTGAAACATCTGAGATGGTACAAGTGGGGAAAAGAAGAGCTAACGGATCCTATTACACTCAGAAATACCAGCAAAAATGTTCTTTTCTCAAGTTTTTACTTTGCATGAAAAGTAGCAAAAAAAAAGAGTCTGAGATGCAGCACTGAAAATAGCTTTTGCAAGATTAAGAAGGTTCAGATGCTGTAGAGGGAGGTGAGCAAGAACAATTCACTTTACAACACATTGATTTGCCAATAGTACCTAAGACTTAAGCCAGGGAAGCATTTCCCTTTCAATTTCCTTTGCAACTCTTCATTGCCTAAGTCATCTTTGATACTGCTGCTTCTGTAAGGTCAGTGACTTGGCTTCTTTTGCAGACTTTCTTGTGCAGCTTCAGATTCTATAACATCATTGATTTCTGAACTTTTACTTGTTCCTGGGTTACATAGACATAAATGAGAAGCCCAGCAAATAATTCAACAGCCCATACCATGCAAGAAGGTCTTCGTTTATCCACTCACTGATATTATTTATTCACAAATACAGCCTAAACATTATTCAGAGATTATCTCTGGGAGTCTTAATGTGTTGTTGTTTTGTTTTTTTTTTCCTGCTCTGTGCTCTTTTGAAAGATGTAAAATTCCAAATTGACACTGCACAAATGATTTCCCCAACATATTAGCATGCAAACAGTAAATCCTCATCCCAGCCTCAGGGGCATACATGGCATTTGCACATTAAACATCAAAGAGAAGGGAACACTGTTATGTTTTTTGCTTTTCTGCAATACTTATTTGGAGTAAGATATTCATCTTTTGAAAGGCAATTAGGATTTAAAGGTAACTACTGGCGTTAGGATGGAGATTGGACTGTTTTCTGAGATACAAGTGCTGTGAATTCTCAGATAAGTTTTACAAGTTTAGGTATTCTGCTGTTTTAGAAAGGAGAGATTCTTAATATCTGAAGTAGATGCACATTCAGAAAGGGAGAGAATCAGAGAACTTGAAAACGTAGGAAGCTTTTCAGTCAGGTAGTAACCATATAAGTTCTGCTGCTCCATGAATCACTTAATTCTTCTGTCTTGTACTGTCCATCAATTTTTTTCCCATTTGTTGAAATAAAGAAACTGCTTTTCATTTCAGTTTTCAGAATCCCTTGCTTCAGAGAGAACTCACAGTTACTTGCTGTGTTATTTAAGCTGTAAAGATGAAAAAGTTTGTCCTTGTACAAAGTACCTTTGAATCCAATTGCAGTCTTACAGATCATGGAATCACAGAATGGCCTGGGTTGAAAAGGACCACAATGATCATGTAGTTTCAACCCCCCTGCTATGTGCAGGGTCGCCAACCACCAGACCAAGCTGCCCAGAGCCACATCCAGCCTGGCCTTGAATGCCTGCAGGGATGGGGCATCCACAACCTCTCAGGGCAACCTGTTCCAGTGTGTCACCACCCTCGGTGTGAAAAACTTCCTCCTAATATCTAACCTAAACCTCCCCTGTCTTAGTTTAAAACCGTTCCCCCTTGTCCTATCAACCCATGTAAACAGTCATTCCCTCTCCTGTTTACATGCTCCCTTCAAGGTCACAATGAGGTCTCCCTGGAGCCTTCTCCAAGCTAAACAAGCCCAGTTCCCTCAACCTTTCTTCATAGGAGAGGTGCTCCAGCCCTCTGATCATTTTCTGCAAAATCAAAGCATTCCTGACATTTTTTACGAGAGGTTTTAACTGCTGCCATTTTTAATTACACTTCTCTAATGCTGGATGTCTCTGTGCTTTTCTTGGGAATGGCTCTTCTGAATTCTGTTAAATGAGTTTGCTAAAGGCTCTTCTGATATACAGTACTGAAGGTCTGTATGTATAATACACAGGGAAGACAGAGCAAATAGAATGGCTCATAAGATGTGATATAAGTTCATTCTATTTTCTGTTGTTTGAATTAAATCCCCCAAATGGAACACAGCTTTGTCAAGTGACTAAAAAGGTGGCTAAATCTTTTTGGTTTCTGTTTCTTGTTTTTTTGTTGTTTGTTTTCCCCTTGAGGAAGGATGACATTACAGGCATCCTCGCCAATGTTATAGAACTCATCTGAATTTTCCACATTAGTCTTCAAAAAGGTCAATACATACAAACGTTCTTTGAAATACAACCTCATATTGAACAGTGCAATAATAATTAAGCTGTGCTGAATAATGCTAATGAATTATGCACAAGTATCCCTATACTTTGTCTCCTGTTTGTGGTTTCCTCTCAATAGAAACCGCCCTCTTGAATCTAAGGTGAGATAGGTATCCCTGGTTATCTTCAAAATAGAAACACAGGCTATTATTTTGTATGGAAAGCCGTTCGGATTGTTTTATTTTCAGTTTATTTGCTTATAGGTGTTATCATATAAAAGATCAAAAGTGCTCATTTCATTTATTTAGTGAATGTAAATAAAGGCTGAGAGAGGGATTTGGCTAGAAACATCTGTTGAGGTGACACCAGTGAGAAGTAATAACCAATTAATTAAGCTAACAAAAGGTGCTGGCATAAACAGAGCTGCCCATAAATAGATTTAGCCTGGAAACTGGGACCTTGGGTGCAGTGAAATTTAGAACACTCTCAATGAGATGTAGCAGTCCAGAAGGCAAAATGATTTTAAGACGTAGACTTAAGATGATATCAGAATTTTGTTAAGGTCGCCTCTTATGACAGATCTGGGGCCAAGAGGCTTGTTCCTGTTCTACTTTCATTGAACTTTTTAATACTGACAGAGATGAACTGACACCCAGTGAGTAAGTGGAAGGTTCAGTGTCATCCAGTGTCTTGAAAAGTAGGAATGAATTTGCTTTGCAGGAGCCTCAGAAGCTGATGCCTGTTTAGTCCCATTCATTTTCTTTTCATAAAGCAAATAAAAATAAAAAAACTGTTTAGTCTCAAAAAAGTCTACCACTATAAATATCTATTCATGTATTTACTTCATAGTGTTTACCAATACTTTGGAATTGCAAATGCTGTCTTCTGTTGTCACTGGTGCTACCTCACCTGCTCTATGACTGTTTTATGACAGCTGAAGTACAAGTGAACCTTTGAAAAGACCTTTTGAGAGGAATGGCTTTGTACTTCCAATTTCACATCTCATAAAACAAAGAATAATTTCCACTGAATACAAAGCAATCTAGAGTAGTCCATCTGTCCGTTTTATCCCATACAGAAAATACAGGCTGCTGAACCTGAACAGACTAAAGAATTTCAGGCTTATTTTTGATTGTAGCAATATATGCTTGCATGACTTGTAATAAAAGCCTCATGTGTGGAGCTATGGTCTGTGAAAGCACATCTGAGCAAACAGTCTTGCTTGGGTTGTGAAACTGGCCTACCTCTAATTTCTAGTCTTGCTCCAAATGCTTTCTGTTCTTCCCCTCCCTATTCCTCAGCATGCTTTCATATTGTCATTTACATGGCTTTCCAAAACAGTGCAACATTTTTGCTTCCATTTTTGGCTTAGAAAGCTACTATTTCAGAAATACTTCTGTAGGAGATGCTGATCTTCAAAATGACATCAGAGTCAGTATGAAGAATAACCACTAAGTAATGCACGTGGCAGTCACCTGCTTAGAAGAAATTTCAGATACTCGGGCAATACAGTCATCCATACACTGTCAGTAAGACTACATGCTGATAACATGGAATGTAATCCTTTCCCTCCCTCTTCTCTCTTTTTCTGTTCTAACATATTCTTCTTTGTTTTGCTACATTTTGTTTTCATTGCCAATCTCTGCAAGGTCAAAGAAAAGACCCATTTATAGGAGAGGATTATTGATAGACCAAAAATTTACAGAGGCACTTATTTTTGGCATGAGGCATATAGTATAGTATACTGGGTTTCTGCACCTTATTACTTCGTGATAGAATGGGTAGCTTGTTTCACTCACAACTCAGAGAAATGTAAAATCAACCAGAATGAAGTAGTCCTTCCCCTTGGAGAATCACTTGTGTCCCTTTTGTGCATGTGCACTGTTTGCACAGTTCTGGAACTGGCATGTTGTAAGTATATAAGCAACATGCTTCTGCATCACTTTGCCAGTCAGTTCTATCCATGAAGTGCAAGCACAAATTTGTGAGGTGGGAGTATTTATTCCACATGAAATAATAAGTAGTGGGAAAGGCAAGAAGTCAATGTGTCTTTTCCACAATCTGCTGTTAGACAGCCAGCTTGCATGAGCTGTTACCTAGGTGCCATCCTGTTGTACCTGTGCACTCCAGGACTTGATTCTGTGTGTGGTTAATGTAGATGAGTGAATATTTAGACAAATGTGCAACCTTGGCAGGCTATTATCTCAAAAAATTCTGTTAACTTTTAAAAAATACAGGTGGTGATTCAGTGCAGATTAAGACATCAGCAGTGAACACTTGTCCTTTCAAACAGGCAGCACAAAAGTATGTAGAGCAGTTGATTGCAGCTGCTCTTTAGGATAATCACATTGTAGTGACCTTCTATTATGTTGAACAATTTAAATGCCTTATGTCATTTTGAAAATGAAATATATCGTTTATATATATATGAGTTTTTGGAGGCTACAATGCTGGTCCTCATGTCTGAGGTCTGAACAAACGCCTAGGAAAAAAATGGGTTTTCAAGACAGTGTTGGAAATAGGGAGTCATGTGAAAGACAATGCCTTGGACCCACAGTATCAAAAATATATGTATTTTTAAACGTTAGAATCCAAACTTTCATGTGCATTTTTGTGAATAGGTCAGTAACTAACTAGTCTGTCTGTCTAGTCATCGTGACTGCTTGCTAACAATAAAGATACTTGATTTCAGAATTACTTACCATGAGGTATGAGTTCATAGTGTGATATTTTCATCACCTGTTTTTGGCTAATTTTAGGCTATGGGTATGGCCTTGTTTTATGCTCTGTATAAACCTTAGTAGGTGCTCATAATTTGTTCTCTTAGGTACTCTTTCTTCTTACACTCTTTCTTTTTACATGCTTTAAGCTGCTCTCTGACTAGTTTTGTTGAGCACTTCTCAGCTCTTGCATTTCAGGCTATGCTGACCAACAGTTCTTCAATCATTTTATCCACCACTGTGAATCTGTAAGCCTAAATCATTTCACCCTTTGGTTTCCTTCTCTCTAAACTGTTAAGTCTGAGCCATTTTAGACTCTTACCTGAACTGCGTCTCTTGACAAAGAAAATAATGGATTAGTTTGATTTACAGTGCGTGATTATTTCTTCTTACACATTAGTTAAATTTGGAAGAGGGATTGGAATGTAAGGTTAGATAGAGAAAACAGACTGGGGAGACAGCATTTGAGAGTAAGACTACATATTATTAAGTGGGTAGGTGCCTGACACCCATGTTCTGTAAAAGAAAAGGGTAAAGAAAATGAAGAGGAGGAAGAATGTGGTTCAAATGCTGGAGCGTGAAGTAGTAGTTAGTGAAAAGCAGTTTGAAGTTAGAAGTTAGTGAAAGCAGTTTGGAATCTGAAGCCACTGGTCTAATGTTATACCTGAACTGATAGATGATATGGAATGCAGATAATCTGTTTCTGTCATGAAATACCTTCTCTCAAAATGTTTCCTCACACCAGTATTCTCAGCCACTCCTGAATTTCTAAAAATGTCAAGTCTTTGACCTTTAAGTATATTAAGTATGACTTTGTGTTGTCCAACCTATAGTGTGTATAATTCTTAGAATTCCTTATTCTTGGAGGTTGCTTTCAGAAGAATTCGGGGTTCATCATGTTGTTGGATATACCAACTGATGAGAAAATCTACTGTCAAATTTCTCAAGCTTCAAATCTTTTCTTGCCAAGTATCGTTTCTTTAAAAAGCCTCACATCGACTGTTCACTAGTTTCTTAACACTAAATACCATTTCAGACAGCCCTAATTAAACATGCTTTGCATGACATGAAACATTCTGCCTACTGTTATTGTTCTCCTTCGTAGTAAGAACAACCAATACAGTCTTTCCTTGTAGTGAGATGGCTGCATACTAAATAGCAGGAAAAACAGATGGTTTCTTTGTTTGAATGAAGAAAAAAGCAATAGCTTTGTTACCAGAAGCTGGCTGACGGATAGTTTTATCTGGATTCTAGTCTATTAGTTTATCACTGTGACTGACTGATTATGATTCATTTTTCCAAACATAAATCATTTCATAAATCCTGTTGGAGAGTGCAGCAGTAGAACTGAAGATGTCACGGAGCTCTGTCAGTTAAGTCACTGATGAAGTTACAAATGTGTCTGCACAAAGTGGATGCCCATTTTTGCATGTGTTGAAGACATGAAGTGCTCTCACATTTAAAATGCTTTAATCAAGGGTTCCTTTTCTTGCATATATCTAGAGTGCTGTTTTTAAACTATTCGAGTGATTTAATTGAACTCTTCATAGCATACAGTAGGAGCCAGCTTTTCTCTGTAGATACCTTTAGTGTGTATGAAATAAGGTGTTTAATTTACTCAATTATTATAAGATCTCCTGTTTTTCCAAGTTACTGGTTTAAATAATTTTTTGCCACTTACTTTTGTAAAGTTTGTAAACTCTATCTACTATACAAGGAGATACGTCACTTTGTCTTCACTCACGCATGCTTCCCGGAATATTTCTTCCTTTTTTTCTAAGGCTGGAAGGCCTTTATTGATAATAACCCAGTTAACTGACCAGGAAAAACAATTCCTGTTTACGTTCTGAAGGAAAGAACATCTTGTAACTTTGAACATACACCTTTGGGTGAGAAACAACATGCACAGCAAAGACTGTAATAATAAAGTAGGACATTGAACGGATAATGTTGAAAACTGAAATGCTGATGTTTTGAAATGCTTTCAGCATTTCTGGAAATGAATCCTATAATTTAATCTGGAGACAGATAGTCAAAGCATTGATTACTTTTCCATTATTTCCTCTCAGTTCACATTCCAGAATATCTTGGAGCTATCACAGTACAATAGTAGTCAAAATATACTCGCTTCCGTAAGAGAAGCTAATGTTTTGCCCTCCTAAAAGAGGTACATGAAGCCCCCCAAAAGCCCCACCTACCTCTGATGTCATGGGAAACACTGAATGGCATACTATGAAGATGTCTAGGCTTATCTGCCATTCCTAATCTGAAAATTGCAATAAGATTCACTGATTTTTTCAGTAGAGTGAGAATCTGACCCATGGGGAGTTAATGGTTTGCCAGCCCGGTTGTTCAAAACTCAGTATTTTAGGTCTATAAAGGCTAAACAGTTGGGTTTAATTTCCTCATATCAGACACACTTACCAGGCACTATATATGGAATAAGAAGTTAAAATCCAAATGTTGCCTTTTTCTAACAATGAAGTTAGAAAAAAAAAAAAAAAAAGTACAACAAGGCAGCTGATGAACTTAAAAGAAAACTTGTCTTTTTTAAAAAACTGAAGTAAGTCTCATTACTCTGATTTCAAATGCCTTTTTGTTTCTGAAAGAGAATACCACAGTACTTTGCAGTACAATTACAGGTGATGTTATTAAGATTCGCTTAGTGAGGTTTAATGGAACAGTACCTTTCTCTTAGCTTTGAGTTGCTCATGATATTTGTCCGATGTGTCACCTGGTATTTCTCCTCCCCAGAGGGTAATTCCCACTACAGAATAAGTGATGCCCATGACAAGCAGTGGAAAACAGTAGACCAGCACAATCACAATGACATGATACCTGCAATGAAAAAGCATTAGCTGGTAAATGCTTTCAGAGCTGATGGAATGGGCTGCTGGAAGGAGAGTGCTATTGTTACGAGAAGCGTGCTTTATATTGATGGGCCAGCCCTTGGTGCATTCGCTGTCTTTTCAAATATCTTGAGTTTCACTGCATATTTATTTACATTCTAATGCAAGTGCCTTATGGGATCTTTAGCTGTGATTCTGAACTTGTTCTAGTAAAATTAAGAATGACTCTACAGTAATACTGATTAATGACTTCAGAATGAGGTCCATAACTAGCTTTGTCCATAACTAGCTGAATTGATTTATTTACTGCACAGTCAAGTGTCCTAAGGGCAAGCTAAGGGTTCTGAGTTCTAATCTGGACCACAAATGAAAGTAGAAATGCAGTATTTAAATACTGTTTTTATACAAAGGCATCATTTGTATTTGTACTTCATATGGCCCCTCTGTTGCCTATGTGCAACATAGTCATCTCTGACAATGTGAGTGCTGGAGAAAAAAAAAGAGAGAACTTATTTTGCCTCCTGCTAGGTCCTTGTTAAATGTCATTGTCACATAAAATCCCAGTGAATGATCACTAAAGAATTCCCAGCTGTCACTGAGAGTGACCTCACTGCCCTAAAGATAACATACCTGTGGATGGCTCCTACAGTGATCAAAATTATATATGATCAGAGCAGTTTTCACCTGCCTGAAGGAAGGCAAAAGGTCAAATTTGATGCTGTATGGTTATGCAGGTTTTCAACCTTGACACAGAGTTCATCTTAAATACCAATGAGGATCTGAACGGGGACATAATGTTTATATGGCTAGGTAGCCACTTATTCCTAATTCTGCCAGAGGGACAAACACGATACATCCAGTTTAATTGGCTGTTGCTTTACCCTTTCAGAATTACATATTTTACAGTTCTCTTATTCCAGCTCATACCTGAGATACGTACTTGTGACAGCATAACAGGATGAAGTGTGGAAACCCAATCCTTTTTGAATAGAACCAGAGAAAAAAAATCTGATTGTGACAAGGAGAGGCTGGGAGTACTGTTTTACTCATTAGGATAAACTATAAGCTTAGTTTGAATTGTATATTCTGTTCCCATTTCTGACCAACTTTGTTATATAGAAGTAGCCATCTTAAGTGAAGCAGTAATAGTAAACATTGCAGCGTGGAATGAAAAACACTCAAGGAAGAGAATAGTTTTCTTCCAGTTGTCATTTAAATGCATATCTTCCAAGCTTAGCAGTTCTGCTTTGAATTTCTCAGTGCTGTTAGTTACACAAAATAACTACTAGTAGTATCTGTTTCAAGTATAGACATTGCCATGCACAAGTTTACAAGAAAAATGCTTACATAAAATGCTGTTTTGGACCGCCTGGCCATGCTACATAGCACAGAGTTCTCCCAGGCATCACCTTGGTTATAGAATAGAGGCACTGGGGAAAGGCCAACAGGAAAGCCAAAATCCATATGCTCCCAATGACCACCTTGGTAGCAGTTGCAGAGAGCCTTGGTTTCAAGGGATCGATAATGGCCATGTACCTGTAAAAGAAAGCAAAAACCTGTACATTAGAAATCTTCAGAGACTTGCACGCATCTAGAATCAGCCACAGGTTGGGTCTGACAGGATAAAAACAGAAATATTTGTCTTTCTGGAGTTCTGATGGCACAATCTGATTGAAGAGCAACAAGGCATCTGGAACCTTTATTACACTGCTAGATAATACAGGATATATCTCTAATTAACAGTTAAGCTCTAGGAATTATAAAAAATCTGTCCAATAGCTACATGAACCCAATAAATTACCATGCATTTTGTTCAATAGGCATTAACTGACTTCTGATCATTGGTCAAAGATCCTGCAGCTGCAACCAGTTCAGGAAGGAATCGTACAAGCTTTGCATCAATTAATGGAGAAATATGTGCATAAAGCATGAAAACATCTCTTTTGCTTTCTCAGTTCCTGTGTCCTGGGAAGGGGTAGCATTCTACTTATTGCCCTGTAATTGTATTGGCAATCCATGTGTACTGATCATTTTAGAACAACTTGCATAAAATAATTGAAAAGATTACTCTAAGCAATTACAATTTAAAGGCTTAGAAAAGAGAGCAACAGGAAAGCATCAAGACAAACAGTAAGAGAACACATCTTGTTTTCTGCCTTCTGATACCTGAATGCATGCAGGGAACTAGGGAGACCCAGAAAGCTTGTTTTACACATTCCATATCACAAACTTCACATTTTTTACATTTTCTTATCATGCTACTGCTTTGATTTTGAGTCTAACTCCTAAATCAATGTCTTTTCCACCAATTTCCCCGTCGCTCTATTTTGTTTCACTTGTCAATGACCAAGTAAAGACCTTCAAAATCCTTAACAGTTTTGGTTAAATAGGAACACTGTTTCTAGTTGCTTCCACTATTAGTTGGAATGCTCTGAAATATCAACCAGAATCACTTAAAGGAATTTTTGTCCTTCTGTAAAACCAGTGAAATAGTATCTCTTTTTACACATATGCTCATGAAGCTTACTGGATAGCTAACTACATGATCTTTAATATGACATCCTAATGCTTTCCAATACAGAAAGGAATGTTTTTTACAGTAATGTTTTGCTCCAGATGCAACTGAAAGCACACTAGAAAATTCTTTGATTCAAGATTGAAATGCAGTGCTATTTGCAAGTGAGTGTAGGAGATGTCAGATGAGCAATTTAAATCAGCAAATCAACATGGAATTATTCAGTGTATCTGTGCTTATTTAGGAGACTAAAGATCTGCTCTTCTTTGGCCATTGGTGCTGACATTCTACACAGTGTTTCTGAAATGAAAGTTAAAATAGGGATGTTGTAAGAAGCTTCTCAGGAGTAACTAGAGCAAGAAAAAGTAAACTAACAAATTTGTACTATTCTTTTCTGGTTTTGTTGTGCTTTTTGTTTTCATATTGTATGAAAACATCTGGAACAGACAGGAAAATGTGATGAATATGAAAGTCAGCTTGAATTTTTGTACTACTGACAGTTTTACAGACTTCTTGGAGTATACCTGGATTCATTTCAGCAGTTGATTATCATTTACAGAGGTTAATACCGATTCTGGAAGAAACAAACTCATTGCCAAAGAATAATCACAGCCCATATGTTTCTACTGTTTTTCACAATGCGTTTAATTATCTGATCATCTTTGACAAGATTATTGGAGTATCTCAGTGATTTCCTAATGGTCGTCTTGTTTGTGACTTTGTTTTCTTTGTAGGTTTCCAATTTACAAAGCTCATGACCATGTTATTGTCCCTGTCTGTTTCAGGTTTTAAATGCAGTTCGAAAATCAAACCACAGCTGTTCTTGCCTACAGACGCTGAGAAAAAAATTTTCATCACTTTCCAGTACTACTTCTATTGTTGAGTCACTTATACCTTCTAAAGAAATTGCAGTAAGTAAAAGATGTACTATGATTCTTCATCTGCTCTTTCTCTACGTTTCTATCTCATACAAAGATGGATTGAGTCAGATCTATAGATTATTTTTCTGAATGGAAAATTATGTAGGCAATAATAGGCATTGTATGGCAATACTGTGTCCAGAAGATATCATAGTGTGGATAAAAACCATTTGCTGTCTAAGCATTTTATGCTATTGTTGAGACTTTAGGTATTTCTGTGGGAATTAGAAGTTATAATACCAATTTACAGTTACAGATAATGAGGGTAGGTAAGTAAAGATGAATTAGTAGATCCCCTTCCCAAGTGACGTTTATATGTGATTATTGTTATTTTTTTTGTCTATGTTAGTCCTTTGGGCACTCATAGATCATAAAATTTTCAAAGCTATTCATGTTGTTTACTTTTTGTATTGTCATCTTGGTTTTAGATCATGAAAACTTTTCTTATAGCATTAGTTGACTAAGTTCCAAACCCATACAGTTTGTTAGATTTTTAACCAGAGTTTGAATTGAAGTCTATTAAAACCATCAGAGAAGCTGACATTGATTTGAATCAATCTTGGTTTTGGATGATAGCTCTGATGTAGGAGAGTGGCACTCATATAAAACAAAGGAAGGTATAATTTGTTACATCAAACACTGAGGACATGCCCATGAGGTTTAGATACAGACATTAGCTAGAAGACAGTAATAACATTTATAATCGAAATGTTCCTCATAAAAAAATTATGCAAGTAATCTCTTGTATTTACATTTACCTGATATGGAAACAAACTTCAGTGAAGATATTTCTACTTTGTGAAAATTTCATACTTCAAAGATGCATAATTATAGGATAGATATTTGTTTTAGCAAAAATACCCCTTGTATTTGATGGTCAATCACAAACCACGTAAGTCCAACATCTGCTGGCATTGTGGCAGTCCCTTGTAGCATTAGCAATGCTAATACCTTAAAACATCTAAATGCTGTCAGAAATAGAAAGTGATCTGAACCAATTTCAGTTATGAGTCATCATTTTCTATATCTAGATTTTCAAGCCTATTCTTTTTGCATTGATTTTATTGTGTTCAGATATTTTGCCCACACGGTAATAAATTTCCCTCTCTTTTACCTATTGGTTTGTTGGTTTTTTGTGTGTGTGTGTTTTTTTTTTCTTTCTTTTTTCCTCACCTAAAGCCAGAGCTTTTGGCATTACATGTCTACCATGAAATAATTCTACTCTAGTGTTGGGTAGAGCAAATCACATGAAAATATACTTTAGCTGGGTTGTTACCCTTGTTACCCTCTACCCCCAAGTTCTGTTCTCCAAGGAGTTAGTACAACTTGGACAATGAAGTTAATTTTGTAATCATGAGTCCTGACTTTCACATTGATCTGCCTTGAGGATGGGTTGCCCTATACTGTTCAAAGTGCTGGATGTACTGATAGTATTTGATAACCCATAAACAAGTCATCATTTTCATATGCTTGTGGGAGTCTTACGGTATCTCCTCTTAGGCTGGAACAATTTCTTTCAATTTTTAGTTTTCTTCAGATGGTAACACTGACATTATTTTATGTGCTACTGTCAGATTTTTATTGCATTCACATTATTCTCATTCCCTGTTACATTATTCTTATTCCCAGTAGGTACCAACAGTATTTCTCTTTGCCTGAGATAAAATTCTGTTGTTATATCTCCCTGTCTGGTGCCTGCCCTTTAAAGTGGTGGATTGTTTGTGTGAAATGACTCATACAGCTGTGCTAATGGAAATATTAACTGTTGTCTATCTGAATGAAGTGAGGCAAAGAACAAGGATCTTTTCCTTTAAAAAACAACAACCACCAAAACCAGCTGCAGCTACTTGTTTTTGTTGCTGTAACTTTAGTGATGAACTAGCTAGTGGCTTTTGCAGAAAACAGGTTACAGAAGCATAACAGCCAATCATTCTATCAAATGAAATGCGAAGGAGGTGGTGAAGCCTTGAATATTCTCTCAGTAGTGCCTTTGTGCAGGATGGACTTCTCTGACAAGAGAGTTTTACTGAGAGTTTCACCTCTCTCTGTTACTGAGGTTTTGACAACAAAACTATCATATTCTAATCTGCCAGTACACTAACAATTACAATTAAATACCTAACATATTCCCTGAGTAGCTTTTCTTAGAAACAAAATTGCTTAATTAACGTGCTGAGCGATTGCTTTGTAGCTGCAATTGTTACACCCCTTCAAATTTTGTCATACAAGTTTGGTAGTATTTTTCTAGTGAAACCATCATTGCTGTAAACAAGGACAGTGAAAAAGGTAGAACTACAGTTACAATCTCAGTAGCCATCTCTGGATATTAATCTCTGTAGAGATTGGTAGCCAAAGGATACCAGAAGTCCTTTCCACACTGTTAGCTGTCATTTGTGAAGGAGGCTCTGCCACTCTTGCCCTTAATTTTGTTGGCTGATGATGTTGCCTTACCATCACTGGTACTAAGGGTTGTTAGGTATTTGTCTTTTAAAGGAGTGGTAGTAGCTTTTTAAGTGTCACTTGCCTTTGCACTCTGCCCTTTTTATCCTGAGTGTTTCCCTCAGGAACGAGAGCTCCTGCTAGCACGGGCTACAGGTGCCTGCTTGGTTATTGCTTAGAAAATCAGTGAAGGTAAGGAGACTAAGTGTGGCGTAATGTATATGCGTGGTGCAGGATATTACACCTCTACAGTCCAATTATCCATGGCTTTTTCCTTGGTGTAACTATGTCATTAAGGCTCATTTCCGTAGTCTGTATAGTTACATACGTTTTTTATGACAAAATGCTAGTTACAAGAGGGAACATCAGACATATCCTCTGAAGTGAAAGGTATTGTTTAAGATCTACTAGAAAGAGCATTGTGTGAGTAGGCCTGGACTAAAAGAGAGAATGGTTAGATACAAGATCTGGAGAAGAAGCCAAGTAATTGAATTTGGAAGAGGCTTCTGAACACTAATGTATAAGAATGAATTGAAATAAGAATGAAGGAAGATTAGTTAGCAGAGAAGAAAAGAACTTGGGTTGGGAAAAAACACTAAGATAATAGGCACTTGAGCTGAAGGAAGATTAATGATGACTACAGGCAACTTGTTACACTTGTTACAAATTATGTAGCCACACAAACATGTTTCAGCAGGGTGCTGTGCCAGTTCACTTAGTAGTCATTGGATGTCTATTGTTCGGTCAGTCTCTGGGCTTGAGAAATGGGACTCCCTGCCAAACAAAGGCTCTGAACTCTCACGAGGTCTTCAGTTTCAGGATTGGACTTCTGATGCTTTCTCAGTCCAGGGGGAGTTAGTGATGATGCCACAGATAACTTCTTCCACACAACAAAGAGAGGAATCCAAATCTGAAGTACATGTGAACTGAGAAGACTTATTATGCTCGTTTATCACAACAAGCAGAAACCACGAGTGCCCTATCCAACATAAACACTAACAGTTGCAAGGCAATTATAAAATAGAACATGC
This sequence comes from Phasianus colchicus, assembly GCF_987193195.1. Classification (NCBI taxonomy): domain Eukaryota; kingdom Metazoa; phylum Chordata; class Aves; order Galliformes; family Phasianidae; genus Phasianus; species Phasianus colchicus. The sequence continues at coordinate 20,712,695 of NC_143439.1, read as the reverse complement.
ACTTTTCATCTAAGGATGTGAAAAGGTACAGGTTGAGATTGAGGCCAACACCTGCAAGAATATGAATTATTCAACATTTGAACTGCATTCTGAGTGTACATATTGTTCTAAAGAATTTTTAGGTAGCATAGAATCACTAGCATATAATGTTCAGTTTGCTGTGATCACACTATATCCCACTGACATTTCTTTCTTCCAACTGTGACTTGTGTTAGTCTTTGTCCCTAGCTAATTACTATGGAAGTCAGCAAGAGGCATTCCATTGAACATGAGAATCAGTCGGCTGGCTCATCATGATGTTCTTGCTGCAGTGCTTTTTTAGACTGTTTTCTTATCTGCTGAGGTTATAATAAAGTTTCCTTCTGATCTGCTTGATTTAGCTAAAGTCCACAGTTTAGTGCTTGATACTTGTTTCTTAGATTCATCAAATAATAATAATAAAAAAAAACACCTTGTTTTCCCTGTAACCATAACAGAGACAATCCTCATTTGAATAACAGCGAACTCTTTAAGTCACTGTTTAGAGCGACAGTTAATCTTGTAGCTCTCTGATAAAGTGTCCTGAGTTTATGTCTCATTGTTCTGACAATAGCAAAGGAAGAGACAAATCCTAACTTAGCTTTTCTGTAAAATGGTATGCATTGGTTAATACAGGCAGGAAAATCTTCATCTTTTAACACATTATTTGGAAAATTGTTGCAAAAATACTTAGGACGTTTGAAAAAAGCTGTGTTCAAAATTGGATCCTACAGATGCCCATCTGGAGGCGCAGTTGGAACCCTTTAATTATCCTAAGTGATTTGTTTCACCTGTTTACAGTGTGTTTATAAAATCAAACGGAGAAAAAAGTAATCAATTCAGGGCTAAATTATAACAGGAAATTGGGGTTGAACAAAGGAAGAGGCTGAGAGAAAATCATAATGCTTGCATATAAGTGTCCTGTCAGCTGCAGAAAGTCGAGTGCACTTCCTTTGTGAATACACAGATGCTGTTACTCCCTGACGATGGAAGCTGGTTTTGAAACTTTGTCTCCTAGTACTGCATGGAATCAGGTGGTAAATAAGAGATTTTGTTAGGGAAACTGTGATGATTCCCTGCCCCTTACTTAAAACCTAGCTGTGAAAAATCCCATGAAATACCTCTCTAAGGTGGGCACAGTAGATTAAAGGAGGTGGAATGAACTGTGAGGTTTTAGAGGCGTTTTTTGATTGATGAAAAACAAATGTTCAATTTCTACATTGTCTTCTGCCTACTTAGTGCAAGGCTCAGTCCTTTCTTGTGCAACAAATCTGTGTTCGTTCATTTAGGCTGAAGCATGGCTACAGGAGTCTTTTAGGACTGTGTCTGACTATTGAATGAGAGTGCTTTTTTGTGGTCAAAAGCATCTGCAGTGAGCAATGTTGCTATTATGCAGTTTTCACCTTGAAATGAACAGCATAAAGAAAGAGCGTATGACAATGTGATAGGAAAACAAATACATTATGCAGTTGAGAGGTCAGTGCTTGTTCCCTGAGGGGATGAGTTGGCATTGATTTGCCCAAAGGCATATGTGCTACTCTTAGGGAATGGCTGACTTGGTTTGGGTTTGTTAAGTCAGCACTAATGTCCAGAGCTTTGCTTTTCACCACCTCTTATCAGACAATTTAAAACAGAAATATTGAAATTTCACAGTATGGCTGAATTCTCATAAACTATGCAGTGTTTTCTACTTGAGAAACATTTCAGTTGTCGGCACCGAGCTAGATTTTTATAACTGTGTCATTGATTTTACAAAAGGTGTGCTATATTTATGCATATTAATAGAAAAGAGCTAACCATTTTCTCTGGTTTCATAAATAGTTGGACTGATTTTCCCTGGCAGAATGGCTTCTGTTTCTCCTGTTCTTTGGAGTGAGTCCAGATGGCTATCTAGGACCAATCCCTATGCAAAGTCTAAAAAAACTGCTCCATCTGCACAGCCTACAACCCATTCTATTCTTGCCTACATTTCCACTGCTATCTGAATGGCTCTTTTTTTTTCTTGCTAGGATAAATACCTAGGGCAAATATTGAGATAGATAATTTATTCCTTTTCCCAGTTATATGTCTGACAGTTCACTATGTCAGATCATAAGTAGTTAGCTGACACCTTGGATCATTAACTGACTATAGCAATTTGGTAATGGATAATCGCTTATTATGCACTAATGATTTCAGTGCAAGGTATGAAAAAGAAGCCTTACTTCACAAAACATATAGACCTAGTACAGCTGCTTATGCATGAATGTAAGTTCTTTGTGATAAGAAGCTTTCTGCTTTACATTAAGATGGCTTCTGCTGGTTAATACCAAAGGGGAAATACAAATCATTCACAGATCCCATCAAAATCAGGGGGTGTTTCAGGTGGCCAGCAAAAATTATCCTCAGGTAATTTCTTTCTCATGCCTAGAATTGATTTAGAGGCCAATGATGAACTTTGCCCAAATGTGAGGTTTACTCAAACTCTTGTCTAGTAAGCTGTGTTTGTTCTGAAATAACTTAGTTTCAGCTAGACACAAATATTGTAAATGATACAAATTTGTGTCTTGTTTGGAGAATAAATCAGAAATGCATGCCTATAGATAATAATATTCAAGGAAAAAAAAAAAACAACACTAAAAACCAAGCCCTCAACTGTATATGGAAAAGTGCTGCTGACTATATTCTTTTGTAAACTACAAATGCATCTTTTAATAGTTTCCTATTTAGCTATGATAAGGGCACTGAAGAAATTGTATCAAAGTCAGGGACGCTGTCTGAAATGAACTTGTTCACTTGAACATATAATTTGAACTTGTCAGATGTTTTTCATGCTTTGGATGCAAAGACCTGGGGTTAGTTAGTTGCTGCTCTAAGTGTTGCTTTTACTCCTGGACTCATCAGCCTCATGTTTTCATTGCATCTTTTGAAAACAGCTTGTCAAATGAAGTATTTACTCAGTGCAAAAATAATAATAATTTTAAAAAACAACAATAATGCCTGTATTTATTCCCAGACTGTCTCAGTGTGATATCAGTAATGTAACTCTGACAGTAATTTTTACAAAGAAGAACCCTAGGATTCTCTGTAGTTGCTAGAGCACTGTGAGCTTATACAACAAAAAGAAATGGGTTATTTTTCTCATCTCTGACAGTCTGAATCCTGTAGCTTATTGGATCAGGATATTCTGCAGAATATTTCACCTCTTTTCTCAGAAAGAAAGAAAGAGAATCATCAAACCAAGAAAATCATTTCAGGGCCCCAGGACATGTGGTGAACTTAGAAATGACATTTCAAAACGGAGTCCTTTATGATTCACCTCTTGATTTTTGATCACTTAATGCTCTTCTGCTCAACATTTTCTCTCAATTCCTGAGGACTAATATTTTTAGAGAGCAGGCTAGTTATTGGAATCCAGAAATATCTCACGATTCATCTTGAAATATACATTTTTGGAACACAGAGTATGGAGAAGGGATTTCCCATTTGGATCCTATTGTTTGACTGGCAAAGTAGTAATATTAAAAATAGAAATAGTGGTGATAATTTTCAGAGCTTATCTTTTCATTTTTCTTCCCATGATAATATCTTGATCAAGGCCGATACAATGCTATAAAGTCATCCATTGGTTTGGGAAAAAAAAAGCTGTATTGAGCTTTAGTCTGGGGAAAAAGCAGATGGTGTTTTCTGTACAGTTATGAGATATCAGAGGGAGATAAAGCTAATCAACAATCAAATGTGAAAAAAATGATGATGCAAACAGAAACATACAAAAAACAGACTAGTGAGGTTACAGAAGCTCATTTCGCTCATCTCTTTGAGTGAACATGCTCCTAAATATAAGGGGGAAGCTGGGGGGAATACCACTTGTAAAGCACAAGAAAGCTGTAAAGAAACTAACCTTACTTTTGTTTTTCTCACTTCTGCGTTCATCTCTCTCTCCCTGATCTTCAGTGCAAATTCTATTTTCTTGTCTCTGTACATGAAAATCATTTGAGACAGAGTTGGCAGGAAGTGAGAGGCCAAAGGCTGCAGTTCTGTTAGGGCTGAGCTGGGTGCAGGCAGTGGCAGCCTGCTGGGCAATGTAGTTTTTTACTGCGTAGTAGGGAGCCAAGTCCAAAAAACTTGATACCATGGCCATGTTCAAGTTCTGTTACCAATACAAGCACTGGTGTACATGGCATGTGCTGGTGCTAATACCATATGACCACAACATGGGGTCACACCTTCTGTGTTCCGTATGGATTGTGTGTTCATACCTTGTTATACAAGCTTGTTATAGAAGACAATTAGAATACCTATGACTATGTAGAGGAATTATTGATAACAATCAGTAATTGAGAAATGTTACTGAAAGGTAGAAAACTGACGTATGAATATGTGTACTGACCTATGAATATGTGTACTTCTGCAGGTATATTAGAAATCTAAGAAATAGAGTGGGAAACAAGAGTGACAAGTTTACATAAGGATAATGGTGAAATAAGCATACTAGAACTAGGAAGCTAGATATTAGGAACATAGCATTGTAATGTTATGGTTCATTAAAAAAGGAGAGTAGAGTGTAAAAGAAGAGTAATAAAACTTTATTTAAAATATAGTTTAAAATCAAAACAGGTAAAACAAATGTATTTATAAACAGTATAGGAGATTATGGTTTAAAGCTCCAAGTGTGACTTTGAAAAGGTAAACTTTGGGGGTTATACACTCAGCTAATGCACAATACTAATGCTGACATCCAAGAAGAAATCAGGCTACAAGGAAAGCTAATGCAATAATAGTAGAAGATAACAGTAACTGCTGTACACATAAAATAAATGTTTGGACAACATTAATGACTCTTCTATGGAGCATCTTAAAGGAGAACAACAAAGTATACATGGCTTAAGGAAGCTTATTAAAAAGAAGTGAGAAGGGTAACCAGAAGGGAGTGGGGACTGTGGTAAGACTCAGTCATAGTCTGAAACAGAGATTCTCTAACTACCCAGTGTTTTATTAGCAAAGGCTGAGGAGTTAATCTGGGGTTTGATGGGAGTTCAGCAACGTGAGCACTGTCTGGGCCACCAGAAATGAGTGCTACTGCACCTAACCCTCAGCTCTACCTTTAATTGCTAATTTCTCCTGAAAATACACTTGCAAGTACAACTGCAGTGAAAGTACAGTTGCAAGTTTCTGTGGAACAAGAAAAAGGGCAGTGCATTCTATCAGATGGACCAAAAAAGGGGATAAGATGAAGTTATTATTGAAATGGGACTTTGACACACAGAGTTAAGAAAAATGGTGATTTACTTTGATAAGCTTCTGATTTGAAGTAAATTGTGGGACTGTTATTATTAATGGTTCACCAAGGCTGCAAATTTAAAAAAAAAAAACCAAACAAACAATTTATGTAAACACCACACGTAAAAGAACTGGAATCTGATATTTTAAAAGATTAGGTCAAATTAGTGGCTTTCTTCTTCCTTTCCTAACAAATTGTAACAAAAAGTTATTTGGGACTTTTCTTTGATATGAGCACACCATTTTGATACTATAGTGTTGACCTTGTGTTGAACAGCAGCGATGCAGAATTTTCATGTACTTATATTTGTATGATCTATTAGCATATCTGTAAATCATTCTTTTGAATTACTTCTGCATGTAAAGAAATTGAATACCTAAGTAATAGTTCTTCAAACAGCAGAACTTTGTTTATGTACTAGGAAGAAGTTGTAAGACTTCAGATCAGCAACTACTCACTGTTACAGTTAGAACACTTGTTTAATTCCACAGCAGTTGCTTTTACAAATAGTTAAACTTAATGAAATAAAGGAAGCATTATGGAATTGCTGAGAGAATAATAATTGAGGAAGTCATTCTGTAGATATCCTAATAACAGGAAAAATGTTCTGCTGATGGCATGATATTTTATGTTGTATTGCTATGGCTCCAAACTTCTGCCTTAACCCTCAGATGCCTCCATAGAATTTGTAGGTCTACACACAGAATTGGTCCTGTAATGAGACAACTTTGGAATTGGACATGAAAAGTCACTGCAAACAAACCACTATTTCCTGCATGCTAAGAACTAGGGAGGGATAGTAGGTCTTCAGTGACCAGATCAGGATGTCCAAAATTGCATGGACAGACAAAAGTTAATACACATGACCCTTTAAGATCATGCTCTGGCCTCAGGCAAGGACATTTTGCCTCCAGAACCATTTAGGTCATCTTAGGTGTGTTTTATGGGTTTGTCCTCATAAGCTAAAGAAACTATAGTGAGCACTGGAAGTGAGGTAAGCATGGTACTGTGCAGCTCTGGGCATAGGCTACAGGAATAAAAGAATGCCTGCGAAGCAGTGCAATACAGAATCTCTGCTGCATCTGCCACTTGAGCTGGCTTGTTTAAAGCTGCCTGTGGCAATTCTGCAGTACACTGCAAGCAGCCTGAACAGAAGAAAGAGGAAAAAGGTCACCAGTGGTCAGAAACATAGATAAATCCACACATTTGGGCCTATCTTCAATGGCCAGGTGGTCATACATTGAAGGGGATAGTAATCTTGAATACTTTCATCCTCAACTCCAGAGCCAGCACACCCCACAGCTGGAACTGTCTACCCCACAGAAGTTCATGTCAGTCCAGTCATTTCACAGAGCGCACATCTTAGACAATATGGCCTACTGAAACCCCATGCACAAAATCTGATGTGAAAAGGAGAACAGTACTGCCCGTGATCTCTGCCCTGCGATGCTTAGTGTCACAGTGACTCATTTATTCTCTTTCATGTTAACGCAGTCTAAAACAATCAACAGAGGAAATCTTTAGTGAGTTGCAAACCGTGACCCTTCAGTATTTTGAGATGTTACAGTTTCTGTTGGAAAATTGTCCAACACGATCCCATTCTTTAACTCAGTAGCTTAACCCTAATTTGTAGCTTTTTTTTTTTTAATGAACATATAACAGTGGGTTTACTGGGTTCAAACTAAAGCACAGTCTCCTGTCTGAAGTACTGGCTGAACTTTTGCAGAAAGCAAATAGAAATCGATTTTAAAAAATATCCACCCAATTAATCTATGCTATAGATTAGGGCAGACTATGCATTCAATGAAATTCTTCAGGATTCACTTCTAACTATCAGCTTTCCTCTTGACTCTGCAGAGAGGTAGCCAGGAAATGGTTAAAGCTGCTCAATACATCAGATGTTATTTGATATAAAAGAAAAGGAATGGCAGTGTGAATCAGGAACGAGTGACAGACTGCTTTTCTGTTGGCTCTAAAGATGCTCCTTTAGTACTGAAGAGACCTCACCTAAAATAAGATCGTAGAGTCATCATTGTTCCTTTTGTTCCCCCAGAGGGCTGAAGGAAGAGGGGAGCTGCGATTCCCTTGTGCGTTTTTGAGAAAAAAAAAAAAAAAAAGAAGGAGCAGCAGCAGGAACTAACTCATTACTGAGCATCAAGTGTTTCACACTGTTAAAGCAAGGAAAACATTCCAATGCATTTATATCTGACTGTTGTGATTTTAACAGTCAGTGTGGAGCAGAAAAGCATCCTTTCTTTTCCCAAGGAACTGCATATATAAAACATCCTGACCTTCATTTTCAGTTTCTTAGCATATTTAGGAACTTTCAGGATAGTTCTGATACTACGTATCTGTGGATAGTTTTGTCAGAAAAATGAAAAAGCCTTCCTCAGAATGTCCTAGTCTTGTGACACGGACAGCTGCAGGATTAACAGCATCAATTAAAAACTTTTTGTCTTTCTCAGAACCTTAAGTAAGGTGAGTATCCTTAGCTAACCTGAATTGGCAATGCAAGAAATCCTTGCCTGGTTAAAGACAGTATCACTGGCTTTTTGCTACCTCTCCTTTATGGGAAGTAACGGTTGGGAACAAGATGCATCACTGGCAGGAGGAAAGAGCTCTGATCTCCTCCTGTCTTTACCTATCTGAGGAGCAAATAGGTAGAGCAGTTGCTAAGACACCAATTTCCTCTTGCACTTCCAGTTTTACAGAACAGAAATTCTCAGCATCTGTATGGGAATGCCACCCAAAATCCACAACTACTGCAGCCAACAGCAAATCATCTACAGCACTGAGAACAGTACAACAACATATTTCCATGTTTTCACCTGGAATCAAGTAATTTCTAAAGTTTAAGAAGATTGGGTGCACCTTACAAAGTCTGAACTACTGAAAGTGCTGCAGCTGTGCCACATCAATTCATGCAGGATGCATAACATGATTTTAATATATATGGAAAGGAATTTTGTGAGCAATTTCACTGCGTTGCTAATAGGAAAAAAAAAAAAAAAAAAACCAACAAAGAGAGATTTGAAATACAAAGAAAACTGTTTTTCAGAATGAAAATCCAGGAAAGTGTTGGTTTTCTGAAGCATGTATTAAGTTAGCTTGCCAGTACAGCCCATGTGAAATTGGTCATAAAGAAAGGAGCATTTCCTATGGGAGAATCACAGCACCTTCTGAGAAGAATGATCCATTAAAGCCTTTGCTGGAAATCTGACAGCTACATCTCTCCCTGTGCTCTACAGAGAATACAGCTGTCCTATTCAATTATGTCAGGAGCACAAAGGTAAAGTTTTTCCCTGTCCTGTTTTCTTTCAGTCTCAGATGCTGCTTTTCTGCAAGTAATCAGAAAAAAAAAAAAAAGAAAAACAACCAAGCACTTTGAATCCATGTTCTTACCAGAGCTTCGGGTATGCACAGATGGCAACCTAAATAGTCTCATTAGTTAAAATCAGGAGGAACCAGGCAGCTCAGCTCTTTTTTTGAGAAGAGCTATGAAAAACCCTGAGCCTGAAGTGATTTCTGAGGAGGAGGAAAATGCTTCTGCCAGCTGCAGAAATACAAAGAGGAGGGAAATTTGAAATGCTCTCCCTTTGCATGAAATCTCTACAACTCCTCATCGATATGAATTAGATGGCATTGGCTGAGGAACAGGTGTTGTTTTTGCAGGTGGGGAAAGCGAAACCCTGAGCAATGACTGCTGTCACAGGATTATTACTAGAAGATGGAGCACAAAGAGCAGCTGGGAGTGAGTGAGAGAGAGTGTTTGTTGTAAGAGAAAGAAAGAGAGTAAAACAAATGAAAGGCTGAAGGAAAAAGATCAAAGACAGAGGAAAAGTAAGTGTTACGGAGAGACCTTGAAGAAGCACAGAAGAGCACAATTGACGAACTACTGAGGACTTTGCCCCTCATCACTTAATGGCTGTTATGTCTGAATATTTATTTCAGCAGACGAGTCTGATCTAAATTGCTCACCCCTGTGCTTTATCTCTCTTTTCTCACCTGTCCACAGCAATCGCTGTCATGGAGTAGATGCTGGCGAAGACAGCTGTGATGGGGAAGAAGTTGTGGAAACGGCAGTAAGCCTCTCCAAAATACCACTCGCTGTGCAGTGCATAGATGAAGTTGATGAGAGTATTGAAAGCAGCCATGGAGGCATCAGAGAAGGCCAGGTTCACCAGGAAGTAATTGGTCACAGTCCTCATGCGCTTATGAGCCAGGATGATCCAGATGACAATGAGATTTCCAAAAATGGCCACTGCCACCACACCGCCATATGCCAGAGACCACAAGGCAATGCGCCAGGAGGGCTGCACAAACTGGTTGGAGAAGTTGGCTGCAACAGGGGTGGAAGCATTCCCAGCTGGGGCTCCCAGCACCTGTCCCCAGGGGTCTCCTGCTCCAGCAAGGCTCATGTTCCACCTGCTGCTCATGCTTGCATTCCAGTTGGCTGTGGGGACAGAATTCATCTCAGATGTTGCTCTCCTTTCTTCAGGGAATATCTCTCCTACCTCCCGCCGCCCTACCCTTCAGAATCCCCCCAAAAAGATAAGAAGAGGAAAGAAGGCAAAAAGGAAGTTAGGCAGCACAGCAAGGACTGGGAAGGAGAGAGCTGTCAGAGAAAGCTTTGGCTGTGCTGTTCAAACAGTTAGAAATGCTGTACTAGCTGAATCAGAAGAGCCATCTCTGGATAAAGAGTCTCATTCCTCCTCTGTGCAGCCACCTCTTGCTTTTGGTTTTGCTGAAGCAGAATGGGACTAGGATCTGAGGCACGTTTTATAGGCTTATGAGATGTCAGCGTCATGAAGGGAGTGGAGTGATAAGCTCCATCGGCTGGTAAGACAACACCTCTTTCTCTCTGTTTTCTCTCCTCCCCTTTTATTTCATTCATTGTCAGCAGCAGGCACTTTCAGGAGCTGTGGAGAGCATCACGAGGAATATGAATTTTTCTCTCATTTCTGTTGAGATTTGTTTTATATCGCCTTTCTTTAATTTTCATTATTGCACATCCTTTTTAAATAGCCTTTTTGCCCTGTCTGTGCAGAGGTTAATTAGCTGGCTAATTTGAACGTCCAAAAGACCAAGACTGCTTTTTTATTAAAATTCTTTCCAGATCTGCTTCTCTGCTACTGTCTTTTCATTTTGTGCATGCTTTCCTTTTAATCATTCTTTTACCTACAGATTTGTCATAGCGATCTCTTTCAGGTAAAGAAATACATCTCACTGTGATGCAATTAGCATCACAAAACACTTATAAAACTAAAATGTGACTACTTTTTCCTTACAGTGTTTATATTGGTTCCTGCAGAGCCATTTGCATATTCAGCAGAGACTGTTGAAACAGCCCTAAATATAGATGTACTTATATATGGGTAAGATACTAGTGATTTGTTTTCTTTGAGTGTTTGAAAAACAAACAAACAAACAAACAAAAAACTTTGACTTGGTTTTATTTATTTGCATTTATTTCACACTTACTACTATTATTATTTTGAGCAAATGATTTTTAAATTCAGTGATTTCTATACTGGTAGAAAAAGGTAAACAAGCAAATGGAACACTGTGTTTTCACATGTAAGAAATCAGTTTTCTTTTTAGTATGTCAGCAATAGCATAGAGATTGCATGCTTTGTGCAAGGATTGACTGCAGGGGACTTCAACCTGTAGGTCTTTGCTAGTCAATTGACTGCAGTCTTCAGGGAGAAAATGTGTTTTAGTGCAATCCACTCCATACTTCAACAATTCTGAGCTCTACTTGTCATCATCTGAAATTTCAGCTATTATAGCTGTGGGAGCAGTTCAATACCCCATATTAGCAATCACACATTTTACATATTTTAAAATAAAAGATTCACAGAAAAATTAAATATTCCTGTGTTCCACTTCTTCCATGCTTTATTTACCCATTGGAAGCACTGCATATTAGTTGCTGTGTCTTCAGTGCAGTTTTAATTTGAATGCTTGAAATTGTGGCCATTGCTATATTCTTTTGAGGTCTTATCCACTGACATGATCCCAACCAGCAGCCTACAAGAGCTTTGCTAAAATCCACCTCTGCTACAGCATATCTAGAACCTCTCCATGCACTGCGTGTCCTTCTCATGGGAAAACCACGGGAGTCAATCCCATAGTTCCCTGTATTACTTCCTACATCTTCCGTCTGCATCAGTCTTCACCCCCTCCATGGACCTAAGCATGAAGGAGCAAGTACTAGTTCCACACCATTTCTCTGTTAACCCTGTGTGTCCTATTCTCACAAGATTCCATAATAAAGAATCACCAGAACAGCAGAGGCTGTAGTACTGCCATAGTGAATTGAACTGCTTTTTAAGTTTACTGCACAGTGAGTGGTAAAATATGCTTCTCTGCCTTTTGGGGCATATATAGAGGGTGCTTTGGAAAGACTAAGCAATTGAGTAATTCAGGTACACTTTCCTAGAAAAATCAGTGGGATCCCAACCAGGTTAGAAGCTAGGGCTCCTTGTTGCATCATACTCTCCAGAATAGGCCAGCAGGATGGACTGAGAGAATCCCATATCTGAACAAAAGAAACAATCCAAATCATGGGCAAAATCCAAATAAAAATTGAATTAACTGTGGTGGAGACAATCTAGGTGAATCTAAGTCTCTTGAAGAACTCAAGTACTGTTTCCAATGCACTAATTACAGCAGAGATTTCGGCACGCAGCTCTTGACGTTAAAATCTTCACCCATGACTTTCACGTGGCCCTAAGCCAGAAAGCAGAAACCCAACCCTGTGCCCTGCCTCTTTCTTCTTTAAGCCCATTCTAGGAACTCCAGACTGTACCCTTTTACTAATCTGAGCTGTTTCCCACCTTTTCAGTGAGATGCCCAAGTCCTTGTTCCCCATATGCTTCTGAAAAAACTCCTACTACATCTAAAAGACTACAGCAAAGAGGTACGTTGACCTGTCCTTAAGCACCTGTCTCACTAGCAATTAACTAATGAAGGAAAGAGTTAAGGAAGCCAGCAATTGCCTTTTGCTTAGAAGGTCAGTTCACTTGAACAGTGAAGTCAGCTTGCTTTTCTGTCAGAATTTGTATTGATTATATGTGTACTGATTGAAGTTTCAGCAGTTGAAGCTCAGCAGTCATTTTCTCAAGTAAGTTTTACAGCAACTTTGGTGAAAGCATTTGTATTGGTAACTTCTATGTAGCAAAATCTGTCTGACTGGTGAAATTTATTTAAAGGAGCAGTGCAAAGGACTAAGATTTTTTTCCTCACTCTTGCAGAAATGTAAGTAGTTGTAGAGGGTGTCCATTCTGGTATTTTCTTCTGAAACTGTTACAAGCATGTCATTTTTTTTGCCCATTCCAGGTTACATATATTCATAGTGGGATTTTTTGTATAATATTACTATAATCAGTTTGAGAGTGACTGTTTTCTCATTATATGCTATTTGCTGTTCTCTTTTGTCCTTTCATTGATAGCTTTGTGCTCGCACATCCCATGTGGTCAAACTTGTAGTTATTAGTAGTTCCCCTTGCCATAGCTTCAAAGAATTACTGAGGAAAGTGTAAGAAACATCCAAACTGCGATTAATAAACTAGCCATGATTGATTGTCTGTAGTTCTTCCTTTCCCTTACATTGAAGCTATTTTATCACAGTTCCAACCGCAGCTCTCCTGCCGAGCTTGAAGCGAAGGATGAGCTCTTGTCTTACCATTTTGACTCTAAGATAGATTCAGAAATTTTTCTGTTCTTTGCTATTTGTGGAACTATGATTTCATCTTCTGCAGTTCTTACAGTGTAACTTGAAGTTTTCATTTGAAGTCACTCTTCCACTAAATTCACTTGTACAGCATGGGAGAAAGCCAGAGAATATCAACAGCAGTTCACAAGTAGGGGTTTATAGGAAAACAGCATCCTGTACAGCATATTTATATGGTGTGGGTGCTAACCTGCATCACTGTAAATCACAGCAGTTGTCCTGCGTGGTTTTTTTCTTTTGCATACAGCACCAAGGGCACAGCTAAGTTGGCTTTTTTGGGGGGGTTTGCTTGCTTACACTTAACTGCATGACCTCTTTTCTGTACCTCCTTACCCAAGCCCCTACCTGAAAGAAGTGATCCTTCATCAGAAACTGTGGTGACCCCAATTGTTTTCTTCACTGGGGTGTTACTCAGCTGCTTTTATATCTTCTGTGCCAATCAGGCAAAATTTTAGTTACTGTAGGAGAATGTTTGTGGTTTAAAAGTACTTAACATTGTCCTATTTTTTTTTGTCACTGCTTGTTCTCGTTGTGCTGCTGTCATGACAATGTCAGTCTACCTGGATTTTGAACAGTTTGCTTTTATTTATAAGGCTTAAAGCATAGCTAGAAAACTCAGTTTGAATCTCATTTTTGATTTTTGCATATGAATGCAAAATTTTTCTTGCCATCACCAACTGAAGCTGATTCAGTAGGATATCAGGCAACTACACAAGCATGTGAGTAAGGCTGCTGAAGCAAAGGGGAAGGTCAAACCCAGAAGTATAGTATATGGCTCTTCTTCATAGAGGTGGCTAAAAGGCTGGGAACAATCCCATTCACTGCTAGACCATTTAGTTCCCAGATCTTTAGAATCCCACCTATGTTTCCCAAAAGTATATGGACTCTGCACGAATGCCCCATTTCTTTATTGTCCCCATTTTTATAGCAAAAAAACCCAAACTATTTTTCTTGTAAAATGCCATATAGGAGAAATGTTACTATTTTCTCTATGTTTAAGAATGAAAGAAGCAATAAACTATAGTACAGACTTACTAGCTCAGTAATTAAAATCATGCTTTAGTGCAATTATTGGAACTATATATTTCCTTTTCATTTGAAGGACTTCCATAGAGGCAGGTGGGTTTCTCCAAGTGATAGCTTTCCCCATACACGGAGGACTGCACCTGGGTGAATACTCTTGATGGGTGAAGAATAAATTCATTTAAAAAGTGAAGTTATGGGTCAAAAATGGCAATTAGTAATTAAATACAGTTAATAGCTGTAGCAAAAAGAATTTAGAGAAATGGGAGATTTTCTGAAGTTAATACTTCTATATGATTAGAAAGAAACAAACTTTGTTTTAAAATTTGTTTCTGGAAAACAAACAGAATGCTATCCCCTCTTACAAACACACCAATAACATTTAAATCAGTAGAAATCTTACTGTGGATTTCCATTTTTGATCAGCCTATAGAAAAGGATTGGCCACAACATTTTTATTTATTATGTTGATCTACATTTCTTGCAGTTGTGTCTGAAAATCTACAATGTTCTCCATATGCTTTGTATATAGGTCTAGTCAGTGCTTTGAAATGCTTCTTTAAAGCTATCAGATTTTTCCACTGCTTTGTTGTGTTTTTTTTTTCTTTCGTCTCCTCTTAATTTTCTTTTTCTCTTCCCCTCCCCCCCCCATCTTTGGTATATTTATGCCAGCTGCAAACTGGAATGAAGGTTTTCCAGCCCTTTCACCTCTTAATCTAAACACAAGATGAAAATAATTAGAATCAATGATAAATCGAATGTTCCAGAATTATGGTTTGTGTAAAGAAATACTGAGATAATAGCAATGCCAAGACTCTTATGATCTGCTGGTAGGCATAATTGGTGTGGTATAATAGGATTACATCTGCTGTTACTTGCTTTTTGAGGCTTGGTGTAGAAAGCTACCACTTGTGCCAATCCTTTTTCCTTCTAATTTTAAAAATAGGTGTAGTAGAACACAAAAAATACTAACAAAATAATTGAACAAAGAAACTTCGCCAGTATAATTAATTGTCAAGTATTTTTGTATTTAGGAGATCAAGAAAACTCCAGATTGGAGGCTTCAGAAAAGGGATGTTATTTAGAGTTGTGTAGAACTAATATGAGTGATATTGTAGAGTGTCTGTCAGTCTTCAGCAATTGCTCCATTTCTTTTCTCAGTGTGAAATAATTTGTATTTAACTTGTTTAGTTCTTGGAGTTAGGAACTGATTGGACATTAGAGTAGACCTGAGGCATTTTGTTGTTTTTTGGCACGTTAAAGGCATGGCACCATACTTACTCACCCCTCTTCTCAGATATCTGCAACTATTAAATTTCTTAATGCATCGGTAGCCAGTTGTTTCAAAGGGCTTTTCTTCACTTGAAAAGATACCTTATGAAGCAACATAAAAGAACAGGAATTGAAATATTTTTCCCAGTGTCACTTCCCAGTGAAGCGTTTGCCTCATTGCTTTTCATAGAACTAGTTTCTTTAAAATATGTTGCAAGGAGATGATTTACCACCTGTATTGTCTCTGCCTTTATTAATTGCCTAGGAGATGAGAGGATTTCTCTCCTCTTGTGAGTGAAAGTATCATAACATTACAGAAATGTTATCCGATCCTTGTGTTAGACCTTGCATACATAAACAAAAACAGTCTTTTCATGGGTATACAATTACCCCCAGATTCAATTGTCCATCACCTTTCAGATCTGTTATATAACAAATACTTTAGAAAACAATAGAAAAGCAAGAATAGCCCTTCACATTGTTGCAAAAAATATTATGCCTACTGTTTGGGTTCACACCAGCAGTTGAGAGGTTCAGATAGCCACTATCCTGTTTTCAGACACTTCTGAAAGAAGAGAAGCCTGTGGGAAAGAGTAGGACAATATAGATCTCAACTAGATGCTGAATATTTAAAACTGACTGAAATTCTAAAGTATGGCAGTTAATACAATTTCTTAATGCTTTGTTCATTATGGATGGATATTTGTGGATGTAATGGTGCAGTTTCTTCTCTCACTGTGGTGTATTTTTGGATTTGTGAGTTCCACAGTCTAGTTATGCATTGTAGGAAAAATTCTGTTATCATGTAAAGTGTTAGACTTCTCATTTCATTGCGTGCTATCCTAAATGTTAGTCTTTTCTTCTTCTTTCACTAAGGAATGTATAAGCTAAGGTTTATATAGCTGAAGAGCTAATGTACAAAGTTGCTCAATGACCTTGCTGTTCAACATTTCTTTGTTTCTAAGTCTTTTTTCAGCTGTTTTCATTTATAAAAAATAGTTGTCATGGCTGAGCCTTTGCAAGAGATTTTTACAAGAAAAACAATTCCTGATTTGATTTGAATTGAATTTTTGTTTTGAGAGAAATAGTTTTCCTTCCCACCCTGTGTATATGTTTACTGGGTATGTGAGGCAAAGATTACCATTTGCACTGGGGCTTAAAGGTGCATAGAGTGTTAACTACATTTCCAAGCACTAGGATTGCTGCTATTCACAACATCTACATTTCACATCATGGTGTGTGTCATGGAGTGTCGATACCCTGCAATCTAGATCAGAGACAAAGTTGAAGCATACAGCTGTTTTCTTCGACTTCCTGTACTCATCTGTGTTTGCAACAAGCCCTGAGTGAAGGAACAGGTGCTCAGTGCCTGGTGTGGTTCAGACAGGGTCATGCCTTGCTCTGATAATGAGCTCAGGCTGTCTGAGCCAGAGAATTGATTGAAGCCAACTTTTCTTCTGGGATATTGTACTGAGGTACAGCTACACTGAAACTGCTTTTAGAATAAAGTAATATTCAGCATGCATGAGGATGAGTTATTTATTGCTATTTAATCTCCCTGAAATAAAAATGCAGCCTGTTTTGGATCAGTAGTATATTTGCCTTTTTTTTTTTTTTTTTTTTTTTGTGGGATAACTTTCATTCTTCTTTTATGAAGGAAGTAGTGGTCCTGCCTCAGCCATTGTGAGTCTTGATCTTCAGATCCTCCCAGTAGTCTAAATGCATTTAGTTTCCATTATTACTAGCCTTGCTTAGCCCTGTTTTATAACTACTGCACATGGGACATGACTATAGAGGCGGAATAGCTGATACAGTGAGGTGCCTGTCTCTAAATGTGATTTGAAATGTACCGCTGTTCTGTGAAAAATAATTCTTATCCATTTACTTTCATGGTCAGCTATGGCTTTAAGAGGAAAACACATTATGCAGTGTGCAAAGCTAGACATTTTTTGAAAGTGCTTAAATTTTTTTTGTTTGAAAGCATAAACAGTATTTTAAATATTATAGATTGATCTGAAGAGTTTTAGCTGATAGCAGTATATCTGAAGAGAAGGGCAAAGGAGTGAAATGGATTGTGATGTCTTGGAACATTGTCTTGGAATATTGTGACTAGTTTTCTTTCCTGCCGTTATTCTTTTTGTCTTTACATTCTTCAGTGCACTCCTTGAAACAAATCAGTGTGAAGTCTTAACTGAACTAAAATGTTCTTCTTCAATTGCTGTGCTGTATTTTCTCCAGAGGGAGACAAATTATTTGCAACTGTAATTATAGGCATATCTGCTTTTTCCTCTTTCTCCAGCTGCTCAAGTGCCTGTCTGATGTCATAAGTGAGGTCAGCTAGTGTCTTACTCATGTGCATACTCATACACATTTGTCCTATATCGTTCTTTTCTTTTAAATCACTTCAGTAATTATTTTCTATTTTTCAAATTTGCATTTAACAACAGAATTATGGAGTCACAGAAATTAGAGATGATAATAATTTCTATTAGATCTTGCAGGTTTTGAACCTACAGTCATCAAACTAATCTTTAGCTGCTGTTGCAGTTTGAAATTCCTCAGGACCTATTTGTAAGTCATTCAAATATTTCAATCAGAAATAATTCAATAATTCAAATAATTCAATCAGAAACCTACACCAATCAATATGTCAATCAAAAAGACACCTAATAGCAACACAGTTTTCTCTGCCTCCTACAGTGCTCTTTCCAGTGCTTACTTTCCTTCTAAATATTCAAATTAAAGGGAATTTTACTGGTAACTTCTCTCTCTCTTGGGGTTACTGAAATATATGTCATATATAATGAAATGTACAAGTGTATTCATACATAATAAAATGCGTATTTTAAGCTCTTGACCAAGATGGAGAGACACAAATGGAATCATAGTAACTCAGGGCTGAGTGAAAGAGGAAATAAGATTTTCAGGTAATTTATCCTGTAATTCATCGAGCATCAATGACAAGTATGTGTTTCACTGTTACCTGAGAAGAACAATTTGCTTTTTAACAGGGTGCTCCAGAGCTATTTTCATAGGTCCACATACTTCTCACCAATAGATAAATCTACAGAAGTCATTTTGGCATCAAAAGGTGTGTGGATCAGTTGTATTTGTAAAGTCTGAAATGACTTGAATATGCTGAATCATACTTGGAGTATTTGGCTTCCGGTGCTGTCTGAATTTCAGTTGTCTAGCTGTGGGGCTCTGATTACAGTTCTGTAACAGTGATGTATGTAGATGTGTCTATGTTGCCCTTTCATTTTTATATTTAAATACATTAAACAATAACAATGTGAAAGAGTATTTAGAAAACAAAGCAAGAAAAAAAAATCATTAAGCTCAGATAATAGCAAATTCACAGACTCATTGAATTCTCATAGAATGGCTTGGGTTGGAAGGGATCTCAAAGATCATCAAATTCCAATTTCTGTGCCACAACTAGGGTTGTGAGCAAGTAGATCCAGTACTAGGTCAGATTGCCCATGGGCCACCCAGCCTGGCCTTGAACGCCTCCAGGAACAGGGCATCCATGATCTCTTTGAGCAACCTGTTCCAGCACCTCATCATTCTCACAGTAAAAATCTCCCCCCGCGTCTAATATAAATTTCCCCTCCTTTACTTTAAAACCATCCCCCCTTATCCTGTCACTATTTAGCCTTGTAAAAAGATGATTTCCCTCATGTTTATAAACCCCCTTTAAATACTAGAAGGCAGCAGTGAGGTCTCCCCACAACTCCTCTTTTCCAGACATAAAAAGGCCCAGTTTCTTCAGCCAGTCTTCATAGGCGAGGTGCACCACTATGTGGCCCTCCTCTGGACCCTCTCCAAAAGCTCCACATCTTTCTTGTATTGAAGGCCTCAAACATAGACGCAGTACTCCAGATGGAGCCTCACGAAGGCAGAGCAGAGGGAACAATCCCTTCCCTCACCCTGCTTACCACCCCTCTGTTGATGCAGCCCAGGATACTGTTGGACTTCCAGGCTGCAAGGGCACACTGCTTGCCCATGTCTGGCCTTTTGTTCATCAGGACCCCGAGGTCTTTCTTTGGCAGAGCCACTCTCAAAGAGTTCTTCTCCCAGACTGTACTTCTGTCTGGGATTTTAGTTAAATACATCTACTTAGTTATGTAATACTGATTTTAGTGTGTCCTCTGATTGAATCAACTTGTCTTTAATATATGCTACTGATATTGAATATAAAGAATAAAGATTTCAGAATTGATCTGACAAGCAGTTTTCCTATTATCTTACTTTCAATATTGTATTAGGAGAATATTCAGTGTTACTTGCTTCCTTCATTAAAAAAGGATTTCCATGAATCCTTCTTCATACAGCTTTACAGGGAGTTTACTGATCTGGAATAAGATCTACAGACTATTTCTAAAAAGCAGCATAATCTCCCCTATATTTGAAGATTGTCTGATTGGAATGCTTATATGATAACTCGGTCTTGTAGCACAGCAAGAATTTGTTACTGTTTTCTTTGTTGTACAAGGAAAATATGCAAAAGTATAAGCTTCCATGTGATATTACATAATTCTTATCACTTTTGTTAAAACAAAAAACTTCTAAGTACTAGAACAGTGTATGAGTTAAAGGGCTGGAGCACCTCTCCTATGAAAAAAAAGTTGAGGGAGCTGGGCTTCTTCAGCATGGTAAAGAGAAGGCTTTGGGAAACCTTGTTACAGCCTTCCAGTGTTTGAAGGGAGCTTAAGAGTAGGAGGAGGAGTGACTTCTTATAAGATCTAATAGTGATAGAACAGGGGAGAATGCCTGTAAACTAGAAGAGGGGAGATTAAGCTTAGATGTGAGGAGGAGATTCTTTACTCAGAGGGCTCTGACACTGCTGCCCAGAGCTGTGGGTGCCCCATCCCTGGAGGTGCCCAAGGCCAGGTTGGATGGAGCCTGGGCAGCCTGAGCTGGTAGGGAGCACCCAGCCCATGGCAGGGGTTGGGGCTGGGGGGTGCTTAGGTGATTTTTAAGGTCCCTTCCAATCCAGAACATTTATTACTCTATGATGCTGTTACAAATGAATTCTGTAATTTCTTTTGCAGGAAATGTATAATAAGTAAACAGAAAATCTGTAGCTGCAAATTCTCAATCAAATATAGGAGAAAGTGGTTTCATAATGTGGGTGATCTTGCATATGAATTGTGTCTTCTTGAAATGGAAAGAAAGATTAAAAAAAAAACAGACTTGGCTGCTCTCTCAAGTGTGGGAAGAGTATTGCTTTCTCCCAATCTGCATTTTGGAAATTAAGATTTGTGACCTGCCTACTTCAGATTTAATTTTTATCAGGCAGTTGAGGTGCAGATTGAGATGGAATCTGAACTTTTTTTTTTGCATCCTAAAACGGTGTCACATACTGCATGCTCACTGTTTCTTATAATGTCTAGTGTGTTTTCTTCCTTATCTGTCAGTTGGAAAAAAAAAAAACTTTCAAAAGTGATGTATGATGAGTATAGTGTTCTTTAAAAATGCCATTCTATTCCAAATCTGTAGTGTCTCTTTGGCCAAAATGTTTGCTATTTTGTTTGTTTTTAGGAGAAATAGAAAAATTCATATTTCCAAAATGTAATATGATGTGCCTACATGTCTTATGGAACTTGTTGAAATGATAATGTCTTAAGGGTTATTGTTTTTTAATGAAAGTTAAAGCTAAATGTTTTGGATTTTTTTTTTTCTATTTTGTGTCACTCCCTAATGCTCAGTTAGTTTTTCTGTTTCACAATGCTTCTCCTTTGGAATTAGGATGAAAGAAGAAACAATTATGACCAGATCACATACTAAATGTATTCACTTGGTTGGTGTTCAGCAAGTTGCATTATATTCCAAAAAATATGAGAAAGTATGACTGAATACAAATCAAGTGAAAGACTCTTTCATCATAGTGAGTCCCAAAAAGTGAATAAAAGTTAGTGACTAGTAAAAGTGAAGAAGAGGATGAGAGATGAAGAGAGCAATTTTGGTGGTTTTCCCTAATCAAAGAAATCTAGAAACATGCTATTGTAATTTCATTCCCCTGAGTACTCCAGACACTGAATATTTTTCCCTCAAGTTTACTGCAAATTGTAGATTGCTCCTCAGTTTCTGTTTGCTCAGTAAAAAAGTGCTTTTTAAAACAGTTCTATTTGCAAGGTCAACAGAGCTTTCTTCCTCACTGGTGTTTTTATATTGCTTAGATTTTAAAGGAAAACAGAATAATTGCATGTTGAGGCCTTTAGAAAAAGTAAATAATCACATTTAATATCCATCTCTAAAAAACAGTTATAGTGAAGATAATCTAAGAAGAGCAGATAGAAATCATGGCTCACTTCATATCTGAATTATATGTTCACCGTAATTATAGGAATAATTCAGAGTGCTGAATATATCTTCTTTGTTTCGACCATCTTGTGTGATAAGGATGTTCTCACTCCCTTTTTGGAGTCTGGCTCATTGAACTTTTATTCTCAGTGACTTCTCCTGTACACTAGAGAAAAGTTCTTTCTGGACTAGGTATGGGAAAGACTCTTGACATAGTGGCAAAGAGTCATTGGAGAATTAGCAGTTCAAGTAAATGTTTTGTTGCTACCTTCCCTGCTTCTAGTATGTCTATTAATGACTAACAAGCTTGACTATAAATGACTTCTAATTACAAATTATTTTCAAAACTATTTTCTGAGCTTTTGCTTCCTGTTTTTCATAAAAACAATTTTTTTTTCCGGCTTCGTCTGAGCCTTGATTGTTCTGTAGAGAGGAGACAAATGAAGGGCAAGAACAGAAGTATTTCTCACCTTTTGCTTATTTCAGCACAGTATTTGTTTTATGCTGGTACTGCTTAATCTGTGGCCAGTCTGCAGTTCTAGACAGCTAGTTAAGAGCCACAGATTCTTCAGACGATGTATTCTGCAAATTATGGAAAAGAAAGAGCCAAGTTGCTCAAGTTTTGATTCAATGTTCCAGTTGCCTCTTTTAATTGTGAGGACCTGTGAAACCACCTAACTTTTACACTTTTTGTATGACATCAACTCTGTTAAGTATTTTTGACACAAATCAATCAGATTAATTTCATGCTTTTTTTCTAGCAGTGACAGGCAAAAGACAGATTGCTGACTGTTAAGAGTACTGAACTAGATTTCTGCAGCCCTGCATTGTAGTTCGGCTGCAGCATTAACTAGCTTGGATGAATCAATTCCTCTCTCAACTTCGCAGTTACTATCCTTCTAGTCTTTTTTATCATGTGTTGCAGTTGGGCTTGGAAGCCAAGTGTCTGCAATTCTGTCCCATGTTATTCTGTGTATGTCACTCTTTGGGAGGAAAGAAGATCAGATTGGTTTTTTATGTACTACATCACAAAGCCCTTCTTCTGTTTCAAGTGTCAGACTGGCTAATTTGGCAGGAAAAGAACCTTATTGCAAATGATCTGACCTTTCTCAATAATCTAGCATGTTCCAGATGCCTTGTGAGGACAATAGAGAAGGTAATTTATTTTCTGAGGTAAAATGATTTAGACTAATTTATTTTTTTATGGATACAAGATATATCACCAGATCCAGTGTGAGGAAGCAGTGGCAAAGAATGGGGATGAGAAATAAAAGCAAAAGGTATGAACTTGTATAATTCATAATAATTGTAACTTATTTATTTAGATAACCTCTAAACATTAGCATTTGGCTATCAATTATTTTGGAACATTGTGAAAGGTATTTTGAAGTTTCCAATCAAGTCTTTTTATTTAATCGTTATTATTGAATCTAAGGTAATAATGTGACTTTTTTTTTAATGTTCTAGACTCAGTCTCTTAACTTATCTTACGTGATGACAGAGCCTGCATGTTCTTGGGCTATAGTAGCATGTGCGGTACTATATGATGCTATGCTCAACTATAGCTAATAAAGACAAGAGTTGGTGACAAAATTGCTTTCCTTGAGCAGTGTCTAAAGAAACACAAACATCTTTCATTTAAGAGAGTTGTAATTACTGTATTGCTTAATCACTGGCTCATGTCTCCATTTACTTGTCCAGCTTACTGACTGACGTTCATTGACTGTGTTTGTAGTCATAAATTATAGTGCAAAGTAGAAACTGTGTCTGCCAAATGCTTTTCTATATTATTTCATAAGATTTGATCAGACAGGTTTTTTTGTTTGTTTGTTTTGTTTTTGTAGTCATTTATAGATTTTTTTTTTTTCCTGTGGAAAACTTGCCTTTACAGAAACTATGCTTCTCTTACTCTTCAGAGAATTGTAGAGTAGAATCGTAGAATAGAACCAGACGTCTAAGACCACATAGTCCAACTGTCCACCTAACACCAATATTGCCCACTAAACTACGTCCCTAAGTACTACATCTGCCCTTCCAGAATTCTGCACTGGGAGAGTTCTATCCTCAGACATTTTTTCTTCTGGTGCACCATAACTATAGAAAATATGAAATAATCTAAAATAGTATTGGGGAAATTTGTGTCACAAATGCAGGTTACTAATCTATTAGTAGTTCTGCAAGCTTTGAATTTATCGTTGCACTGTGGAACCCTCATCAGTACCTTTAAGGAAAAAAAAAATCCACAATTATTTATTTCTGACAATGTTCTTTAACAAAAATATCACGTTGAAGTCCTTAGTGAATCCTTCCTGAACTCATTGACTCATTTCAGTGACTTTTTAAACTGCCCAAATGTTAACAAGATTTGTAATATCGTTGTAATATCGCCACTAGTGAGCATTTGGTTAACAGCAATTACAATCTCACTTGCAAAAAAAATGTCATTGTTTTTAAGCTAACTAGGAACTGGCAGTTCTCTTATTTGTTTATCATTTGTTGTCTGTCGACTAAGAGATTTTCACCCTTGCCTTTTCTTTCTATTTTTGTATTGACACAAATTCCTGGAAAAGATGACCTTTACAGGTCATTTAGTCCAACTCCCTTGCAGTGAACAGGGACATGAACAGTTAGATCAGGTTGCCCAGGGCCTGATCCAGCCTTGCTTTGATAGTCTTCAGAGATGGGGCATCAGCAACATCTCTACTGATACTTGGCCTTTGTCATTTTACCTAGTCTACTTGATCCTTATCAGCTCCACACACATTATGCTAGAAATGTATTTTGGGAATATCTTCCTGTATGAGTTCTTCTTCTGCACACATTTTCCAAGAGAAGACTTACACTACTAGATATGCACTGTCTGAGTCATTTTGGAAATCTCACAACCACTGGTGAGGAAATTTTTTAATGCCGTGTTCTGGCTCCATACATGAAGTAAGGTTAAAAAGTCCTGCCAGGAATAACCAATACTTAGAGCACCAGGCAGGAGTTCTATGATACTGACTGGGAGAATCAAAAACCACTGGGAGTAATTCTCCTGTGAATATCTGGAACTACCTTTACAATACCTTGTTTCTCAAGATGATTTTTTTTCTTTTTACCATGAAATGAAGGTGCTCCCCTCTCTGAAGTACTCACTTTGCTACTCTTATTTATCCTGAAGATGGCTTAGAAACAGCAATGTAGCAAGTGATCTGCACACCTGGATGTGATTTGAATAATGAGAAAGATGATCGAGATCTCAAAAAAGATGAAATTTTTAAAAAACTGGTATAAAGCAAGCAGAGTCTAGACATTAGAGTCCAGGTATGTTATGATTAAGAGATAATAAAGGAAACATGACAAATATTATGGAATTATAATGAAGCAAGATAGGCTGCTGTCCCTTCAAACTGGGTGATGGCTTTAACATTTTGTTGTTATTTATGTTCTGATTGTGCAAATGAAAATAAATATCCCATTAAAATATAGTTTCATGCTTTAGCTCAGTTTTCTTTATTATTTTCTTTTGCTGAGTGCCTTCTATGAATTTATTAAACCTTCAGGAGAACCTAGCAGATAGTCATTCATTTATTGATTATTGGCTTTTAGCAGGATGTTATGCAAACTCTAAGGAGCCAAGGAAGAGGGAAGTTTCCTTCCTGCTGGTTTGACCAACTCCCCCATTGCTTCCTCATCTGCAAGAGTTTACAATTAATTCAGCAGTGGACAGGCTTTTATGCACTATGAATATATTCAGTCAGAGAAATTTAATTTTCAATAAAGTTGCCCAGATTTTAGTCAGAGTCTTAAGGTTTCAGTGAAAGCATCTTGGGACACAAAGGATATTACTTTTACTGCATTCTCTGAACAGTTCCTTTTAATCTCTGATATTATACTATGAGTCATTACCTTGGTAGCTGTATGAAGAAGATATTCTAACCACTGGCAATAGCTCTCTCTTAAAAAGACTAGAAAATTGGATGATGCATCCTAAGGAAGAGGGAAGGGATGTGTCTTTAAAAAAACAAAACAACAACCATGTGAAGATAAAATTGACCATCCTTTCATTCTTGAATGATGATGGAGGTAGCAATCATAAGACGCTTAATCAACAACAACAAAAACAAAACAAACAAAAAAAACCCACAAAAAACTCCACTCAGAACCAACAACTTTCTATCACTTTCTTGACTCAAGAAAGCGTGAATTTGATAAAAAGCAGTGTCACAGTCTGGCCCTCTGCCCCAACATATATGTGTATGTGTGGCATTTTTTTACTTTGCTAGACTGAGTGATGCTGCTTCCTGGGCCTATCTTAAAATAGCTTCCAAAAAGTGACTTTACGTACTTTTATTTTCACATTTTAAATGTTGCCTTGAAAATTTTGATTGTTTGCTTCTTGTTGCTATTGTCTTGCTTTATAAGGAATAAATGTATGTCATTTATTTTTTGAAAAGGTACTACCAAGTAGATGCATTTAAAATACTCTAATTTTGTACAGTACAAATAGTACAAGTAGTAGAAAAAGATGAGGTATTTTTGAAAGCAGTTTGAAAGAAAATTTCATATTTTATTGTGGTTTAGTATTCCATTTCTAGGAAAAGAAAATTTCAGAGAAGAGGGTTGTTGTTTTTTTTTTTTTTTCTTTCATTTGAGGGCTGTCTCTGCTCTGAGTGTAATGTTAAGGACTCAGTTGTGTCCTAAATCCTAGATCCTCTTTAGGAAGTTCCAGTTAACTGAAAGTCTAATTAGGCTTTTTTAAAACTAGTTTAGTAATCAGTAAACAGAGACAGGATGAAATTTTCCTTTCTATAAGCTTTTTTCACCTTAATTGCAGGTTTAAATTCCCTTTACTTATTGACTTAAACTTCTATGGCCTAGGTTGGTCTAAGACTAATTTATTTGTTGAATAGTTCAGGTATTGCTAAGAACAAGGATAGTTGGAAGAATAGCCGAAACACTGAGATGAACTTAATGATGAAGAGGCTGGAACAGCTCCATAACAGGCTGCCCAGGGCAGTGGTGGAGACACCATCCCTGGAGGTGTTCAGGAAAAGCGTAGATGTGGTATTTAGGAATGTGGGTTATTGGGCAACATTGGTGGTAGGTTGGTGCTTGGACTAGATGATCTTAGTGGTCTTTTCCAACTGTAATGATTCTATAATTATTATTATAACTTGTAGCTAAAAAACCAACTGATTCTTCTTGCTATTGCTGCACAAGAGGAGCCCGTTCACATGGAAATAATAACAGTGTTACTAGATAGCACTGCTACACCCTTCCTAATCATGGGGTCAAGGCTCATAGATGGTCACTGAATTTAACTGTATACATAATCTGGTATTGCATCCACAACGATGATAGTTGAAATTTCTCACAATTTTTCTAATCATATGTGAGAATCATAGGATCATACTACTATGATTCTGTCAAAAACATTTTTCTCTTCAAAGGATACCATTCATTTAGAGTTACTGGCAGGTAGTAATCTTATGGTAAAAATGCCTTTTAGCTGTAGTGGACTTTTTCTTAACAAAGGTGAAAACCTTTCCCTATCTGTGAAAACAGCAAACCAAATGTCTCACAACCTGGATGTTTTTCACAAAAAAATATAACCCAAACCTACAGCTCAAAAACTTAAGCAGATACAAACATGTGTCCTAAAATAAATTTTTGTACCTTGAATTGTTCCAAAAAGTGACAAATGAAAATGAATTACAGCCCGAACTATTCCATGATTCTCTGATTCTACAGGATTATGAATGTACAAATGAAACTCTACTATTAAAAGAAAAACAAACACACACACAAAAAGCCCAATTCATAACATCCTCTCCACATATACATACAAAGCAAATCAAAACAAGATGGATGCAAAAAGCCCAGGTGGGATAACTGTTCTTCCCCATGCAATCTTCTATGTGTATAGCTACAAAAAAGACTATAAAAAAGAGTTCAGAGTTCTGAGATTTCTAAAATTAAAATGTGAGTCTTCCTTTACTTTCCTGAAGCAGACATGATAAAACAAAATGGGCCTTTTGATTAAATCCCCCATATCCCCTTCAGGCTATTGTTTGAAAAGAATTTCTTTTCATATACATGGCAAGCACGTGGGATTAAATCTGTTTTATAAATCTTCTGCTCTTTTAAAACTGATACGGATGGTGGATGTTGATAAAATGTTTGTTGTCTCACTAAATTGTTCAGATAATTTAATTTTGTCAAGCAGGATTTGTAGTGAAAGCAATATGTGTAGAGCTAGCATTTGAAGGCTGAAGAAACTAATTTCTTGTGTTTGACTCGTGTTCAGTGTTATATAATGGATTTTTTTACAGATTATTCTGGCAGAGAAGAGACTCTTCATCACTATTGCTATACAGCATGCGCTGTTTTCTTTAAATGAAGGATAAAGATAAGGAAATCCTGGGCTAACATATATATTTCAGGTGCCCTAATGAATATTAGTATCCCAGAGGAAAGAGTCTGTGTTCCCTGCTGTTAAGCAGTGTTTTTGACACATCTCTTGTTTCTTTCTGGGGTAGCATATGTGATGCCCAAGAAAGCAAGGCAAAGAGCAGTGGAGCCTGGAGGTGAAGGGATAGGGACAGCATGTAAAATCAGCTGCTATTCTGAACAAAAAGAAAAATAAAAACTGGAGAGAATCGAAATCCAAGGGAAGGACAAAATGGAAAAAGAGAAATCAATAAGAAGAAAGGAAACAGGAGATTGGAAAGGGAATACTGGAGATAACTGGAAGTTGAAGCAAGTTGGTTTATGGAGGTTGAGTGAAAGGACTGGAAAATGAACTGCTTGTGCCTGCAGATTAACACTTGTCTAACAATGCATTTTGTCTGTCTTCCATTGGGAGACCTAAAAATACTGCTGTTTTACCTGTGTTTAGACTCTGGCAGGATTTTCTGCAGCTTCCATTACCACAGAGTTTTAGATGCGTTACACGTTTCCAAACCTCAGCCCAATGTAATGAAAGAGTTTGACTTGTGGACTGCTGAAATGGTTGCTTTGTGAAATGTGGCAAAGTATTTAGTTAGGTGAACTTCTAAAATTCTGAACTGATGCAAATTTCCACTTAGGGGGGAAAAAAAAAGTAATCTCGAGCTCTATGTTTATGTTTTTCCCTTGATTCAGGACCAAAATGCATATTGAAATCTCTTGTGGCTGACTTTTTGGCATACTTCATTTTCTGCTGTCTCTTTACAAGCAGTCAAGCCTTAGGGTCAGAAAATCGCAGTTTGATACCCTGGCCAGAAAATAGCATATTTCACTTAAAGACTTTCTTTATCCAGGTACATCTTCCTTATCCCAAATGCCATCAATCTTCAGCAATCAACTATATTCTTTTCTGCTGTCATGTCTTATCTGAGAAGAGCAAACTGTTCTTTCTTAAGTGAAGTGCAACCTGGTATTCCAGCTTTATGTGACTGACAAATTCATATTGATATGCTAATTAATGCGTGTTGTCACCTTTCTGCCAGCCTCTTTCTTGCCAGAATGTTCTGTGTCCCACAGGCTTTGTGTTTTTCAAGACTCTTAACTAATGCGATTTATCAGCTAATTCAGTAACCATCTCCCATCCCAGAGAACTGAAAGAATCTTTTTTTGGACTTTGAAGGATTTCTGAAACATTTAGATGTAGTAACAGAGAAAAGCAAAAGAGAAAGTGCTGATGTGGCCATTCTGTTAAATACCAGAGAAGAATTAAAGAAATCATGTTTAAAAACGATTACTCATATTATAATTTATTTTAGAATGGGAGAGGACATTTTACCATAAAAGCTGATCAGTTTTTCACCAACTCAAATATACTTTTGTCCTTATAATATCTTATAATATCTTATAATATATTATAAATTATCCTTATAATATCCAGTATATTTGAGCCAACAACAACAAGGTATTAATAATGACTCTCCTTCAGTTTAGATAAGTTTTATATATTGTTATTATTGGGAACCTGCTATGTTCTCAGAATGGAAAGCTCTTATTAATTTAGAAATCCAGGATAGACTCAGGCTTCTGCATTTTTTAAGAGCAGCTCTTAAAAAAGTTATGCTTGTCCAGAACACAAAAGATTATGTGCTCTAAATTTATTTTTCTTTATTGTGAAAGATCCTTAGTACAAAATTATTCATCAAACATAAGTGCATATTTAGCATGCTGATTTTCCACACCTTTATATATCTTCAAAACAATCTGATTAACTAATCAAACATAACTGTGAATCAAAACTCCCTTTGAGTATCTCTATAATAATGAAACAGTAAACAGGAACAAATGAAAATATACTACTTTTGATAATATAAATAGAAGGACTAGGACAACTTTATCTTGAGTTACTTCTTAAGAAAGTTGAAATAGTTTTCTGAAAGTTTTACATTGCAATGGGAAATATTTATTTTAAAAAGTGTTTTCAGGTGATATTTTAGAGAAGCTTCATTAAGAAAATATTTGAAATTGTCGAGAGCAAAAAATATTTTCAGTTGAATTTAAAAAAAATTGACTAAAATTAATTTCACTTCAGTAAATTTCAAGAATTGAACAGTGAAAGTTTGTTTCAGTTTTTGTTATTGACTCTTTCCAACCAAATGTCATATTCAGAGAAGAAAAGTTGAAGGTTTTTATTTGAAATGTAAGAAAATTGGTTGGTTCTACTGATGGTAAATTAAAGCTGTAGATTTACTTGATTCCCAATTAAAGAATCATTAATGGTGTAAAATCAATAATGTCATCTAATCCAACCATCAGCCCATGCTTGTGACTGCTCTAGACAATGCCACGCGGTTCCATATTTGTCCTTTTCTTGAGCACCTCCATGGACAGTGACTCCATCACCTCCTTGGGCAGTCTGTGCCAGTGTTAGGTCTACTGAGTATGGGAAGAGAAAGAAGTAATTCACAACACTGGGTTGGTTTCAGAAAATTCTGCTAGCGAGTTATATGCCAAGCTTCCCATGTATACGACTTTGTAAAGATGGGTTTCTGTGCAACAACATGGGTACCACAGCTTTCCCATTAAAGATGGATAATGCTTATGGTCTACCTTCTACATGAGTATAATCAGTTTCAGCTTTCTGTAACAGAAGTACAACGAACAGGAGAAATATAAAGCAGTCTCACATTTTGGTATTTATTGTACTGGAAACTTAGTGAGGAGATCACATTTAAATTACTGTGTTTAATAGCCACACTGAGAACAAACAGAAGTTATTATATTTATAGTTTTGGTATATACTATCCTCTGACTGTGAAATCAACACATAAATAATGCATTGTTCTGAAAAGTACTTCAAAATGTATCTTTTTAAAATCCATGGCTTGATAACTTCTTTGCACTTCCCCTTTCTAAATCTCATGGACTAACCATTCTCTATTAATTTTCTCCAAAACTGTTATGATGTTTTAGAATTGTAGAGTCACAGAATAGCTTTAAGTATACCTTCTTTTAGTTTAAAACCACCACCCACATTTGTCCTGTCACTATCAGAACATGAAAAAAAGTCAATCTCTGTGTATAAGCTCATATTGAATTTCTCATCAAACAACGCCCCAAGATGTCCTATTGGCTGCTCCCAATTCATTTTACGCTCAGCCCATATTCATGTTTGGAATTGCCCCAACCCAGTCCTCGCAGTTGGCCTTATTGACATTGTGTGGTTTGGGCCCACCTCTTACACCTGTCCAGGTTCCTCAGAATGGCATCCCTTCCTTCTAGCATGTCAACTGTGACATCCAGCTTGGTGTCATCAGCAAACGTGCTGAGGGTGCACTCAGTCCCACTGTTCATGTCGCCAACAAAACTGGTAAGCAAAGTCAGTCCCAGTACCAACTCCTGAGGAATGCTGTTCATCACTGGTCTCCACCTAAAATTCAAGCTGCAGACCACAGCTTTTTGAATGCAAACATCCAGCCAATTCCTTATCCACAGAATGATCCATCCATCAAATCCACATCTCTCCAAGTTAGAGACAAGAATGTCATGTGAGACAGTGCCAAAGGGTTTGTGCGAGCCCAGGAAGATAATTGAAATGGTTGTTCTTGTGTTAGAATTGAAAGGGGTGAATGGCCAAGCAGACAGGATAGGTCAGGCCTGCGGTAGAAATCTTTGAAGGAGCCACCCCTTGGGGTAAAGCATAGATTAGAATAAACAAGACTAAGAAATCACTCTGTTAGAAGATAGGATTTCAGATAGTGAATTTCTTTTAGAATTGTTTTTGTGTCAACTGCTCAGATGCCTGGAAATCATTTGTTGTTGTTGTTGTACGAGTTGATAGTTTATATGACTATATCAGTGTATATTTTCCTTGAATATAAACAGAAAATGATAGGCATTCCTATAGGACTTTGTAAAAAAGAGAAATTGATATAGCATTATAGAAACCACTAGATGTAGAAGAGAACTACTGAATAATATTGGTAGGTTTAAGGTTTCCAAAGGAAGGTGATCATTGTATGTAAAATGCATAGATCCTCTCTGTAAGGAATATGCAGTATAGTGGATGAAAAGCAAATGAAAACGTAATAAGTTCTCCAATAGGACTATAGATTATAAATGGATAACTGTATCTTTTGTCTGACAAATTGAGCATCAAAAAAGAAAAAGAGACAAAACATGTACTTCCTCATTAGTATAACTAGGCTTGTTGATTCATTTGATTTTCTAATCTGCCATGTATCTGAAAAACAGAGTGTTGCCGGAAACACCTTGATTGCATAACTAAATGTCATTCTCTTGGGATAAAAAATTTACACTGGCACAAGAGAAAACTAAAGACAGCATAAGTGACAAGGGAAAAAGAACTACAATTTACTTTGAAAAGGTAGGAGGGTGTTTAAATTTATGCCTGTCATAAGTAATCCTTAAATGTCAATACAGTTTCTTTTTTAGAAAGCAATAAATTGAATAGTATAACAATAAGACATCAAACAGTGTAACAAAATACATTCTGTCATGAAAGAAGAATGGTGACATTTTGCTATAGGTATTGTGGGAGTCAGTGGAAAATACTGAAGAATACTTGCAAACATTAACAAAGGTTAGTGGATTTAGTTAAGCACGTATCCTTTTGTTTAGGAGAATGAAAGTATTTACAATTCAGTCATGGCATTTGGGTCTTCACTTTGATTTAGAGAGGCTGAGATAACGCTGTGTCCTTTCTCAGCCCAGCTAGTTCAGTAGAAGCTAACAAAGCCATGCAAGAAACTGGTTTGGGATCAGTGTTTGCATCTGAGCCAAGAGTAAAGCAGAATTATTGGTAGTTACTTGAAGACAATTATTCAGTCAATCACAAAACTAAACTGAGGTACATAATCGTACAACTTGAAAGGCAGTGCTGCATTTTGGGGGTAATTAAATGTCTTGTGTTTGTTATTCTGTTTTTACACCCTCAGGAAGCTCTCCCTAGTCCTTCCTTTGGAGTTGACTTGACTCTCTGTGGGTAAGGAAGCCTATGAACAGATTGTACCTTCATAACTCTTACAGTGACCAGTGCGTAGTGCCTCCCTACAGAAGCAGACATCTTCAACTCAGGAGAGCTGAGGAAAGTTAAGGGTTCTTGGCTTTAGGAAGAAGCAGCTAGTGGATAGACAGAAGCACTTAGGGCAGAGCTCACTGTGTAGTTACTGTGCATTAAGGCAAGCCTCTATAAAAACAGTAAAATTAATTTCAAAGAAATTAATCTCCACTCCCTCCCACCAAACTTATTATTTCAGTCAAACCATATTTTTATTAGGTATTATTCAAGCTATTTTCTCTCTATTGAGAAACTGGCAGTATCATCTTCTGCAAATACAATGTTATGAAGATATTTTGGTGGCTGAGTGCTGTCAGAAAGATAGACCAGAAACAGCCCCTTTAGCTGTTAGTAAGGGCTAGCATGGTGTCTAATTGCCTGTGCTTAGAAATGTAAGGTGCAGCTAGGACAGTTACAGCATTCAGGATGAAGAATGACCACTTTCCATAAGCTCACCCAGTGTTTGTCTTTTGATGCTATCTGAACACAAAACCTTTAGATGACAGGAAAATCTTTTCAAATAAGATTAGGCAAGCTACCTATTAAAACGTTCACTTCTGCAGTAAATTAGAAAAACAAGCCACCAAATGATAATTCACAATAATTATCCAAATGATTTTCCAGCAGAGACTTATGTTGGATGTGTGTAGAACTCAAAGCATGACACAGGTTAGAGAAAAATGCCTCCAGACCGTGTTTGGGTATTTACCTCATAATCACTTCCTTTGAAAGGGTGTTTTGTGAATCAAATAGCTAGTATTTATAAAGCTATTTGGAAAATATAATTAGAAACACTGTGCAAATGCTCACTACATATGAATAATTCAATTAAGATCAGCAATCATTTAGCTCCCCATGTTTTAATGGCATGAATTTCCTCTGGGCTAATGCGTAGGCCAAAGAAGTTGGGTTTTCTGTTGATTATGAAGAAAAATATATCCTTTCCCAACATTATAATTATATACGGAGTCTCCAGTGTGAGCTCCAAGACTTATGTATAATAGTTGTTCCTGTGGGTATTATTTGTTCAATAGTACTTTTTGTATATCATCCCACATCCACAGCAGTGGATTTGCAGTATTGGATTACAGAAGATGATACTTCAAAAAATATTTTTCAGTGTACTGCATTCTGATGGATGTCACCAGCAAAACTGCTCTGCTCACACCTCCCATATTTCTCCAGCTAAAAGCTAACAGAGTGTTTCTCAGACTTACCAGCTCATTACATACAGTAACTTTTGATTTCTGTTTGGTATACATAACTGTGCCTTGTACTTCCTTTTATTAACAGGCAAATTTGTTTTTCTTTATAAATGTGCAAGTAATCAGATGGCTCTTAGCTACAGCATTTTTTAGCGCTCTTAAACTGAATATGTAGCATTAATTGAACCCTATGGCAAAAAAGAGAAAATGTGATTTAGGTGTTTATTCCAAGAGCACTACCTGTTGTTTCCCTTCATGGTGTAGCATAGAAGAGCAGTAAAAATGCTCAACTGTGTGTTTCACTTAGGTACGATGTCAATAGACACTCGGAGTGTTGTTTTCAGGCTTGTGGGACTGGACAGAAGATAAATGTGTAGGGTGCGAGGAGCAATGGCAAGAGGGAAGGCTCTTTGTGTGCACATGCTAACAAATGTCATGGCTCATGAAGTAACTCATCTGCCTTGGTTTCTCTTGTCATGTTTTGTCATATAGACAGCTTCTGCCTTTGTGTCAGAGGCTTGAATGCATGCTCGTCTTTCCATTGTAAATGGCCTAAATATATTTTCAGATTATTTCATAAGTGTATCCTGATACTGCCTGTGAACCAATCCCCCCTTCTTGTACTTGGGTACTTGGCACAGCTAGCAACATAGGCCTTTTTTTTTTTTTTTTTTTTGACATTTTTAAAGAACTGACCCTTGCTTACTCTCCTTCTGCCTTTGTTGCCTTGTGCTAGAATACAACTGGAAGATGAGACAGAAAGGTCTGCATGTTCCAAGCTGATGTAAGCCAGTTGCAATGCTTCTAGAAAATCTCTTTGAACTGGTTCCTGTGCCATCCATTTACATCTGTTCAGCTCTCTCTCCAGTTCTCCGTACATTGAAACAAAAAGCAGAAAACAGGGATGATGAGATCTGTGCAGTGTCTCATTGGATTTTTATTTCTGTTGTTCAGTAAAGTTTCATGTTTGGATTTGGCTTACTTTAAAAACAAAAGCCAAAAAAACTGCAAAAGAAAGCTAAGCTCTGTTATTTCTGAATCATACAGGGATTCACACTGAATTTGTAGGGCTTTATGATTCTGAATTGAATTTATAGAAAATGGCAGGAAATTAAAATGAATTGAAATACCTTTTAGTTGTAAAATTTTTAAATGTGTAGTGAATTAAAAATAGTTTTGCTTCGTAAGAAATTATCGTTACTTTTTAAGGATTTATATTGGAACATATATCTTTCAGAAGTTCTGGAAAAGATCTGCTTTGTTAATTTATCACATATCTCATATGTCCTTTCCGTATCTAAAGGGGGACTGTAAGAAGGAAGGGGGCAGACTCCTCAGCAGGCTCTTCTGTGACAGGACAAGGGGAAATGGTTTCACAACAACAACAACAACAACGGGAGATTTAGATAGTACGTGAGGAAGAGTTTTTTACAATAAGGATGTTGAGGCACTGGCAGTGACTGCCCTGTCCCTGTTCATTGCAGAAGGTTGCAGATGGCCTTTAAGGGTTCCTTCCAGCTCGAAGGATCCTGATTCGTTGATCTTATGTCCAGGCAAGAAAAGGCAACTTTATCTTCTAACAGTTCATGATTGCTTTGTCAGCGGGTTTGGCCCATTTCATTTTCTAGATATGAAGATATACTTCTATTTAGAGAAAAATTTCGTACCTTGTATTTGAAGCCACATGTTATGGTCCAGGTACAGAATAACACAGGATCAAACAGTAGCTGTTTTTCTGCTGTTTCCACAGATACTTAATTAGGAAGGAATACAGGGCAGTAAAAATGAGCAGGGAGGCAAGTGCAGAACAGGAAAAACATTATGTTATATTTGGCAACAAATGCAAATGAAATAATGCTGAACTACCAACTATGGCAACCATACACTATTACACAAATGATTAATACAATTTCCTGTCCTGAAGATAGAGAACACCACTCTGAAACTCTTTTTTCTTCAAGGTGCTGTAATGATGCAAACTGTTCATCCTGTTCCTGCTGTGCCACAGTTGTGAGCTGTGAAGTCCGTTGTTGGAGTTGACCTTTATTTCAACAGCAAAGATAATAATAGCTTATGGTTTGTGAGTGGGGTGGGGGTCTGTGCAAGCACAAGCTTGCAGAAACTTGCTGTGTAAGATTTGTCTAGAGAAACTCAGCTAACAACCAGTGCTGAACACAAGACGTAGGAACTTTAAATGAAAGTAATAGCAACAATAAAATACCATTATGTAATTTAAGAAATAAATCAAATTCTAATTCTCTTCCACCACTATCATTCTTGTGCTTCGGAAACAGATACCAAAATATGCTGCTCTTGCAGTAGAAGTTATATCCTTTTCATAGCTCTCATTCTTTGAGTCAATTGACTAACATGTTCTCAGTGAGAAAAGGTATGAGAAAGAAACATGAGAACTTAAAGCAGCATACAAAGTCAACTGCCTGTCCTGCTCAGGAGCTAATTCAGCACAGACTGGAAGTGGTTCGGAGGTGTTGTTATTTTGTATGCTTTGCTTCACCTTTGGTGGCAATTAGCAGTCTAGACCACACTTTCATAAACAGCTATAGAGTTAGATAGAAAAGAAAAATAGCTGCAGTCTCTTGACTTCTGGTTCCTGAAGGTCTTGCTATGCTCTTGAGAGTACGGTGATGTCATGAGATCTAGCTTCTTCTGTTGAGTATCATTTTTCATGTAGCTCTTCTGGGACAAACTATAGCAGAAGAATAAATGTCTGCTAATTAGCAGTCAGCTCCTGTTCTGGCAAGAGTTTTGATGCTTGTTTCAGCTGAAGCTGTGTTATATATTTAGCTCTGCTCTGGAGTCAAGGAGCGGTGAATGACTCCTACAGAAATATGTGAATAACAGAGGACTGCTGGGAAAATAGACCAGCATCTAGCAACTTGGTGTTTGAGAAGAAGGACAAGAAAAGTAATGATCTATCTGAGGCAAGAGTAGAGTGGCACAGAATTTGTTGATTATATGAAGCTAGAAGCCTAGGATTGTACTGAAAACTTTGCCATTTAATTACCCGCTGACCTTGGGCAGTCATCTCTCTTTGATGCTTTTATTTGCAAAATTCATTGCAGTCTGTGCTGTGTATCAAAGCTGGACCACCAAGAAAAATACATTAGTGCTATTTTGTTGAAAGAGCCACACGGACATCATCTTTTTACTATCTTGATTTCCTTTCAAAGGAGGGCATGGCAGCCATTCTTTTTTTTTTGATGCTGTGAAAGTTTAACATTATTGAACTCTTGGATGTATTCTGCGTCTGCGGCTGAATTTTAGTTATTTTTGAAGGTACACTAAGCAATTGGCTGGGGGGTTTTATAAAGAAAACATGTGCTTAATATCTGTCGTGGCTTATAATGCCTTAAATTATATTGCTCTGATACTGAATTGGCTAGAATTACAAGTATTTTCAGTATCAAAAGGCACTGCAATTCTTTTTATACCCATTATTTTTCTACTTCTACAGTTGGGAAGACTCTGAGACTCCTGCTTTAATGCACTCAAAATTACTGCCGGTGGGCTTTTGAAGACCTTCTGTACTTTTTTATGTCACTGTCCCAAGAAAAACAGCTCTGTATGACAGAATGTGATTTGCATCAGATGCAGATGTGATTTGTGGTTAGAAAGAAATCTAAATAGGGAATGTGAGAAGGTAACTTTAACAGATATGAGTGGTGTGTTGTAATTCATGTCTCCAGGAATTATGACTCCCACACAACATAGGAGAAATATTATTTTCTACTTGGATCTTCAACTCAGAATTTTAATGTTAGATATAATGTCTCATAGATACTTTTTTCTGATTATTCTGTAACAAGTCTTATGTATTTCCATCATAGAATCAATAAGGTTGGAAAAGATCTCTAACATCATTTTGTCCAACTGTCAATCCATCACCGTCAGGACTGCCCATTAAACCACATCCCTAAGTACCACATCTACATGTTTCCTGAATGCCTCCAGGGACAGTGACTCTACCACATCCCTAAGCAGCTTGTTGCAGTGCCTGACCATTCTTTTGGATATGACATTTTTTTCTAATATCCAATCTGAACCTCTCCTGCCACAACTTGAGGCCATTACCTCTCATTATAATGCTGGTTATATGGGAGAAGAGGCTGACGCCCACCTTGTAACATCCTCCTTTCAGGGAGTTGTAGAGAGCAATAAGGTCTCCTTTAAGCCTCCTCTTCTCCAGACTAAACAATCCCAGTTTCTTCAGCTGCTCCTCATAAGACCAGTGCTCCAAACCCTTCACAGCTTTGTTGTCTTTCTCTGTACACGCTCCAGGGCCTTGATGTCTTTCTTGTAGTGAAGTGAACTGAACACAGTATTCGAGAGTATGGCCTCACCAGCGCCAAGTGAGGGGAGAAAATTGTTGTTATTACTGCTGGCTGTCCAAGTAATAGTCAGCTGGCTAACAGTCCTCATCTACTAAGTGTGAAACGGCTTTGAAATACAGTACCTTGCTGAGTGCTGTAGTGAATTCAATCTGTCTTCAGCTCCTGAAGTGTTTCTGGACCATGACGCTGCTCTGAACTTGGCAGTCCTCTGTTGCAGTTGGGCCACTGACCACTAAACAACTGAAGAAGAAGCAAAACTGGAAGACAGTAGGTTTATAGCCTAGAGATGAGAATATTTGTCTGAATCAGGGAATGATCTGTGTTCATATGCTTACCTCAGTGCTCATCTCTGTACTTTATTCAATGACTTATGAAATGCGTATCACAGAAATAAGTGTTGCCTGGAAGGGAAGATGTTGCAAATGCAGTAGATTATTGACTTGCGTGCTTTGGTGGTCATGGATGGTTTGCCTTTGACATAGAGAGTATTTGTTTTGGTAGTTGAGCAATACCCCTTCTGAAGTGATTATTACCTAAGATGGAATGCAATTAACTGAATAGGAAGAAAAATAGCTGTTAAGATTTGATTAAACAAATTGTTGCATGCATATTTCTGCATACAACTGGAGACAGGACTGTCATTGAAGGTGATGGTGATTGGATGCAAAGAAACTTATGCAAAGTTCATGAAGAAAACACCTTGTGTGGCTTTGGGAACCCCATTCAGAAAATGACTGTCATCTTTTTCTGCAGTGCTGCTGATGTCTAAAAGAACTAGATTCTTGTTAGAACTGACTTTCTTGTAAATTGAGAAGGATAAGTAGTGTCCTGTTGTGTTCTGTGCAAACCTAACTATAGGCAACAATTTTTTGTGTGTGACCAGAGAGGAAAGAATTTTAAAAAGCCCCCATCCTCCTGCCCCCCACTCTCAAGACTACCATAGGAGTTTTGGCTAGTTACATGTTTCTAGCACTCAATTAAAAAGTAGTAAACTATTCTGGGAGTTATGCCTTTGTTAGGTGGTGGTTGGGGTTTTTTTGTAGCTTTTTAGTCTTTTTTTCCCCAGTAGCTAATTGCATTATATCTGTTTTCCAGTTCTGAAAAGTCTTATATATTCTCTCTACTCAGATACAGTGACCTTGGTTTGGCCTTAGAGTGAGCATAAAGAAATGTATTCACTAAAGACACAGTGCTCATCAGAGCCATGGTAACTTCTGATTCGTCTATCAGATGTTATAGAGTCACAGATGTTCAAACTGCAAAAATGTAGGAAAATATTTACTGTCTGTATCTTGGTAGAGCTGGGTTTCTTCTTCAGCCTATGAAAAGCAGACTGAAAAAGAAAAGTTTAGTACCTTCTTAAAGTCTTTAATTGCATCAAGAACCCTGTACCTCATTTTCAGAGCACTGAGATTTTCTCTGACAACCACACTAGGCAACAGATGGGGAATTTAGATTACTTTGATTCTTGTAATTTGGAATTATTCATTTTTTTTTCCTCATGGGACATCTGTTGCCTTGCATCATTTGACAAAAAATATATGTCCTGTGAGACTGGGAGAGGGAAGGAATGTTTCCAACAGCCATGAACTGACAAGTTCACTTCTGCTACCCTGGGGTTTTGATGATGTCTTATGCTGTAGGATCTGTGGTTGAGCTAATCCTGAGGGAATCTGGACTCTTACTTCTCTCTAGGGGAATTCAGAGGTGATCTGGCAAGTGAAACTGCAGTTCTTGTATCTGGTATCAAATAGACTCCCATGGCAGATATTTTGTTGTACTTGGAGAAAAAGCTTGTTGCTCTGATATCTTATAGAAGACTAGCAGCCGCCTCTGGCATGTCACATATTTCTTGCTGTTGAGGCATGACATCCATTCTGCAACAACAAAAATATTATTCATTAAATTATAGAAGTGTAAACATATTAATTCTTAAATCTTTAAGTGCAGAGTGATATCTGTAAAATTATTGCAAAAGCTGCCAGTAGCAAACATCTTTTGTGGCTTCATTGTTTTCCTTTTATTGCTTTGAAAAGAAGCAGTTCTGGTTTTGAAAATATTTGAACACTAATGTCATACCATGGCCTCTCTTGAGGTCCATGCAAATGAGTGGGATGCAAGTAGACATTTGCCTGAGTTACTGAGGAGCTCAGGTCTGACCAAAGAGCTTCAGGACACACTATAAATAGTGAAGAGCAGCACCAATCGTCTCCTATTTACAAAATGGATGCTAGTTTCTGGGTATGTAGAGCAGCTTCTTGTGGCAAATGGTGAGCTTGTGTGTTACTGAGAAATGACTTACTGTGATGCAAAGTCCAGTAACTTCATGAATATGTGGGACAAGGATGATTTATGTTTTATAAACTCTTCACAATACATTCATTGACATTCAGATTCTGCAGTGGAGAACCAGGTAAAAATCTTTACAAGCTTTTTTTACTGTGAATACAGGATCCGTTTACTTTCAGTGGAAAGGGTTTACTGTTACTGAAAAGGTATGACAAAGGAAAATGTTGTATTCAGTCAAATTACAGAGATTCTAGCAAAACGCTAGTAGACATCTTTAATCAAAAGGCAATTATACTTTCAGAGGAAAATTTATTTCACAGGAAAGTATGAAAAGAAATGAACTATTTTAGATAAAAGACAATGCCTCATCTCTTGATATAATGGGTATTTTTTAAAAGTCTGAACAAACATAAGAATGAAGAGATGCAGGCTCTTACATGTGGTTCTCCATGCACAGACATTTCCCTCTTTGCTAGAAAATTGAGTATACTGATTTCTGGTAATCCAAGCAGAAGGCAGTTTGAATAGCTTTTGCAAAGTCTTTTTGAAAAATATTTATCCAAATTCACTTTGAAAGTATTTTCTCTGTTTAAAATAAAGATTGATAACAGACTACAATTAATCTGGTAAAGACAAAAGCATAAATACAAACCCACTTCTGTTGCCAACTTTTCCTCCCCATTGAATTGATTATGTGAGATCTTATCGTTTGATTTCCCATGGGAAGAGAAATTGTGGGGAAAAAAAAAAATAATTATATGTACGTTGTCTTGTTTTTTGAGGAGATATTCTGGGGATATCATGACAAGAATGCAGCCATAAGGCTGCTTCTTCCATCCTAGTTAGTATCTGTGAGTCAGATTTGATGTGCTACATTTTGTTTTGGCTTGCCTAGAAAAAGAAAGGTGCTGTCAAACTGGTAAGTCCAGTGAAAGGTTACCAAATAGTTGGGGAAATGGAGTATGTGATACTGAAGGAGGAGCTGAGATGAATGTTTTTTGGGGGGGATATAATTTTTGTCTTCAATTCCATAGTGTTGCAGATATGAGAAAAAATGTCAAGGTCAGTAGCTGACAGGTTGTCCATGGAGACTGCAAAAGAAACAAGTTTGTATGTTCATAGCTTTTTTAACATCTTCCTTAAACTCTTGTTCTCTCTATTTTTAGTGCTCTGTAGCACTGCAGCTATTGCTGTTTTGCGATTTAACAAAACAAAACCACAGAAAACAAAACAACAGCAACAAAGGAGAGAACAATAATAAGGCTTCAATTTTGGGAAATAAACAGTTTAAAACTGGGAACAAAGAGAAGATAAATGCATTAAGATGCTGACAGTTATTATCATCTGAAGCAAATGAAATTAAGTGAGAAATGCTTTAATGCTTCATCTGGGAGGAAGTAGCACTAGTGGTCTTTATGTGAGTAATTACAGCAATTGAAGATTTCTGCTGTGCTTGGTATTCATCAGATGTTGATATTTTGGTAATACTTTGTATCGTTAAAATCTAACTGGTAGTACTTTCATTAACACAGTCAAAAGAATATTTGAAGGTAGTATTAACTGATATTTTTTAAAGAGCAGTTTACAACATCTTGTCATCCCAAGCACCCTTTAGCCTTTTGATGCTTCTTATAATGCTCTGAAGAAAACACCCACAAGCTCGCTAGCGTTAGTTACTCCCTTTTTAAAAAATATCTGCTCCTAGTTTTAATGACCAAGAGGAACAGTTACGATGAATTTGTCCTTGTTCTGAATATTTCAGTCCACTGAGTGCTACCAAGGAATTTATCTTGGAAAAGAATTGAACTTTCCTAGTATGCGTGAGCTCCCTCCAAAGCTACTATCTTGGGGCTGATGATTTTTCTTTTGGAAAAACGTTCAGTTGACTCCAAGGTCAACTACACCCTCTGGTAAACTATTCAAAATATTTATTCCCTTAATTAGTTTTATTGATGTTAACTGTGAGTAGAAGTAACCTTTCAAAAAAAGTCTGTTCCTGTCTTCCAGTCAAAACTGCAGTTACAAGAAACTGTGGTATCCTCTGCTATCAGTCAGCTGTGGGATTGTTGGATCCACGAGAATCAATCAATTCCTCTTATTCCATTCTTGCTCTTTTCCCTGCTCGATGAAACAGTTTCCTCTTATTTTCATTCTCAGAGCTTTCAGACATTCTGGTAAC
Source organism: Phasianus colchicus (assembly GCF_987193195.1). Taxonomy (NCBI): domain Eukaryota; kingdom Metazoa; phylum Chordata; class Aves; order Galliformes; family Phasianidae; genus Phasianus; species Phasianus colchicus. The sequence goes on along the minus strand of NC_143439.1, from coordinate 20,669,547 downwards.
TTCTAGTCCTTTTAAACCTCAGCTTAAACTGAGATCCTAGATTCTTCTCAATCTTTTAGCCTTATTTCCATCTGTCCCATTGCCTCTTCTACTTACTCACATGCCTCAATTCCTTTGCATTTCCATTAGTTTGTTTCCTCTGCTGCTTTTTTTCTTCAAATTTTATATTTTCACCCTTGGTAACCTGATGTTGCCTGGAGTAACAATTACACAGTTCTGGTTAGACCAGTTATGGTTCTTATTCTTCTGAACTATTGTAGGGGAACTGTTAGGTCTGGGCTTGAGCTGATGATTGAACACCTGGTGAAGGGCTGTGGCTGGCTCAGGGAGCACAGGCAAATTGTTTGCACCTGTGCTCCACAGGTGACCAAAAGGGGTGACTCAGAGTAAAGGCACCCTGGGCTTATATAAGGGCTGGCCAGGAAGGGACAGACTCTCTGGGACCTGGACTGCTTTCTGAGAAGAAGTGCTGCATGGCCATCAGAGCCCCTTCAGCAGTTGGGTGAGTTCAGTTCTTCTTTATGCATATGTCTGCTGACTTATCTGTGAATCATTTGCCTGATATTGCCAAGAATCTGTCTAAAGCAATTCTGCTGCTTTGTGAGCTGAACAGCCAGGAGGACAGATTTTTGAAGCTTATGCAGCAACTATGTCATTACTGTACACCAGTTGTCTTTCAAATTGTGGAGAGACTTTGTGAGACTTCTAAATATGAATTTTTCTGAATAAATAGGATGAGCATCTGCCTAAAACATCTCTTGTTTTGAGATAAAGCATATTTTCAGGTAACGTTCAGATTCTTTTTTAAATCTTAAAGTCTATGAGTATGATAGCCAATGGTATCATACTTACATGACACAGAAACTGTTTTTGTAATGTTTTAGTAACCTAGCTTGCATTTGAAATGACCTTCCATATATATGGTTATTTACTGACTTATCCAAAGTTGTGGAATAAATCTACAACTTCAACTAGTAGCTTCTATTTTAGGCTTACAAGTTTTAAGCATTCCTTAAGCCTCTTTGCAGCCCAGGCTTGTATTTTCAAGTTGCCTAAGTGTCCCTGTAGACTTTTCTTTTGTCAAGTTGCAGCCGCTGAAAAAGCAGATACTTAAAGTTGCAAAAGCACACTCCTGAAATTCCACTTAGATTAATGATCCAATGGCTTTCTTTAAGACAAACCAAAGGAAAACCTTCATATTAAACAGCGTTCCATAGTGACTCTCAGTGGTCTGCTGCTGGCAGATTTCCTGTGACTGGATTTCTTCTCTACTTAGCTTACTTGTCATCTTAAGAGAAGACCATTAATTTTGTTGTATTTTGAAGTTATGTTTGGAGTTCGAGAGCGTTTAGAGGAAAAGGAGTATTTTCAGTAGTGGAATAGTTGTGTGGTGTTGGGGAAAAAACAAACCTTTTTATAGCCATTCACCTCACAAGTCAGATCACGTGTAACTTAAATACAAATTAAAAGAAATGCTTGGATTTAGGACAAATTATTATAGAGATTCCTTCATACGTACCCATTTGTGTTAGTTCATGACTGCAAGCTCCCTATAACAGGATAGAATTAGAAGCAATTTCCCAAATATTTCAGTTTTATTGTGGTATGGTCACTGAAGCAACACCAAGGGAATTCAGCCATGCCTTCTTTTCCATCAGTGTTGAATAAGTGGAGAAAATGTAATCATATGTGACAGATGAAAAGCTAAGGGAACTGCGTGCATTCGCTTCATTTTGAGAAAGTAAATGCTGGGATCCTGCTCTTTCTGCACTGTAATAAGAATCCTTAACCCTGTGCCATATTTCATGTTTGCGTATGTCTGCAGAGATCTTGAATAGAAATAGTATCTCCACTGCAGGCTATCATTGTGAATAGCAGGGATTTCTCCTTTGTTTTGTGACTTCAAAATTCTTGCTCTTTGCCTACATCCTTATGGCCAAATGAGCTAGGGTTAGAGTTGTGGGGTGGTGCTGGTGAGAGCTAGGAGATTAAGGGTAAGTTAAAGTTGATTTTAGTTGAAGTGATCTAATCTCTAGAGCCAGCTAAGCTCTTTCAAAATGTAGACAGACATAACTGAGCTGATATATTACTTTCTGAAAGAGAGAGACTTTTCGGTGACAGTGACTTTTATTGTTTGTATAATGTGAAAGACATTACTCAGTAAGTCTAATAGTGCCTCTGTAAACTAGAAGGTAAACATTCTTATGCATTATAATTAGGAACATCCTTGCCAATCAAAATCTTTTTTTTTTCTTGGTAGAAATATAAAAGAGAAAGAAGTTAGTGACAAAAATTATTTCTTGGAACTTAATTGAATTTCTTCTATTCGCTTTCAGCTAAGACATTATGAAGTAGCTTGAATTGGATAGCAGTATTGTATCTTAAGCTAACCAAAACATTGAAAATAATAGGCAATGAATAGCAACAGTCTTTCCAGGGGTACCATGGAAATCTGTGCTAGGAGCAGTTTTATCAAGTATCTCCTTGTTTAAGTCAGAGTGCTAATAGTTAAATGGAATTTGAGGATAGTAAAGTGACAAAGATGCTTGTACTAGTTGGAGCAGAAAGATAATAAAAGTACTTAAAAAAAGCATGAGGCTACAATATGGGATAATGGCAAGGTGAATAACCATAAGTTATTTAGATGAGAAGGATCTCAGTGATGCCATGTAAAAGCTCACCTATTCTGGGGAAGAGAACAGGACCACATGAAAATCATTAATAATGAAGGAGATCTAAGATGACAAATATAGTAGGGAACAATGTACTTGTCTGCACTTCCTGCTTCACAGAGAACCCAATTTGCTAAGCAAAAGCATCTGATTTAGGGAAAGCTCTGTTATACGCCACTGATAGCAGCTCAGAGCAATTTCATCTTAAAAAGAAAAAAAATAGGATGTTCAAAGGCTCTGGGGTCAGAGATGGGTAGAGGAATTTAAAACTTAAAAGTATGATTACTACAGAGTCAAATGTTCTTTCATTTCCTTTTTTTTTTTTTTTTAACTGTACCACTTCCAGCTACAGGATTTCATTTTTTTATTTACTCACCTCTGGAATGTTTTCCACCATTACTCCCACGCTTACAACTGTGTGGTGCACTAAATAGCAGTAGTCTTAACTCAGCTCTTGGTCATCTGCAGATCTTTCTTGTAAGAGCTGAGGCTAGTAAGATGGCAGTGATTAGTAAAGTTTCCTCTAGCCAGAGTATGCTCAGGCTTTGCTCTTAACTAGAGCACATCTGTACTGTGTTTTGTATATTAATAATAAGCAACCTTACCAAGGTGAGACTTGAAGGTGTGGTGTATTTTGTACTAAAAATGAAGTCCTGCCTTACTTGCTTTTGTGACTGTAAAGACAGCACTGCTTTTATGTGGGCTGCCCAAAACTATCTCCTGAGATCCTGATAGTCTAGCACCATAACCAGAATAGTGTTAAACAGCTGTATAGGCAAATTTAAAATTAGAGAACAGCTCCCTGGAGATTTGTGTGACTGATTCACTTGAATAAAGGAATAAATTTCTATGATGCTGTGAATATCCTATGTTGGAAGAGACTCACAAGGACCTATGAGTTCAAATCCTAAATTTAGAAGTTAAATACAGATTTAGGAGGAAGGGGAAAAAAAGCCAAATAGCAGTAACGAAAATAATTAGCTGACTTTCTCTATTCTTCAAGGAAAAGCTTGTCAAAAGTCAATACTGCTAGCTACTGAAAGTTTAACAGAGGTAAATACTGATGTCTAAGACTGCTCTAGTTGCTCCAAGTAACCTTGTTGTTAGAGCAACAGTTAATTACAGCTGAACTTCAATTAAATGGATCTAATGGCAGATACTGAATAATTTCAGACAGTTAAAGTTTTGCACAAATGATAGAAGTTTCATAATTAATCTGCTGAAAGGCTTTTCCTTGTCTGAGGAAACAGATGATCTCAATATGTTATATTAGATAAGTTAGGATCAAAGACACTCAGGTAAGGTTCAGTGAATATGAGAATGCATAAAACAAGAATCAAGTTTAAGAATTTTGAAAGAAAGGGAAAAAAAGTATAAGCAACAGCATCGAAAAAGCCCAACAATCATCCAGGGCTGGTCTCCATAGCTTCTTTAAAACTGTTGTGAATGTATTGAAATTCTTATTGCAAGTTGAGAATAAACAAGTTAGTAAGTGAAATGCAGAGTAAGCTATGTGATTCCATGCCAGGGGCTCTTATAAATGCTAAATGTTTGCTTGTGTTCAAAACTAATTGAATAAATTGAGGAAAAATGAGACTCAGGGCTATTAAAAAATCATGCTGAGTGTAGTTCAGGAAACTTCAGAACAAATAGCTGAAAGCTATTTTTCTTTTATTATACTTTTCCCTAGGAATCCTCCATTGGCTGTTTATGAGCACAGCATACTGAACTAGACAGACCTTCCATCTGATACTTTATGGTTGGTCTTATTTTCTCATTGTCTCTTTTTAACCTAAAGCTGTTACTTTATTTAAATCTGGTAATTGGTCCTTATCACTACAGATTTTCCCCTTTACCTCCCAGAAGGGGTCAGCAAGTCTCACAGGTGTGGTTACTGAGTCTATGCTGTCTGTAAGACAGTGGGAGCCCTGTTTTTCCACTAAATGATCACATTAAGAAGAAGGCATTTTCTGGGGTGAATAAAACAGTAAATAAAGGTAGTTTTGCTTTAATATGCACTTCTTGGCAATACAAGTAGATATTATTCTCGTAAGCTACCAATTGCTTTTTGCAAGTTTCTGCTTACCTATATTCCTGACCTTCTGAAAGCTGGTATAGAATTCTGCATGGAGAACTAGCTCAAAAAATTTGCTGGACTTAGAAAAAATGTTGAGCTACAGGTCTTTACTAATGCTTGAAGAACAGCATGTTTTGTTTTAAAGAAAATAGCATACCTCTGAGTGTCTATAGATTTTCATCATGCAAAGAACATTGTTTTCCAGATAAATTTAGATGCATCTGAGGTAGCCTATTTCCTGGGAGAAGAAATTTCTTTTCAGTCCTACAGTAGAGCACAGATATGCTTAAATCTTTGGTAAAAATATTTCACAGTCCTTAGTTTGTTGAGCTCTGTATGTTCATTTTTTTCCATCAATTCCATCTATATTGTTACAGTGTGAAAAGCTTGGGGCTTGATGTCACTAGGAGTTTCAGAAAAGAGTCGCTGGAAAATTTTCAGGTTAACTTTTGTGGTCCTTTCTGAAATGCTGTGACATAAAACTGGTTTTGTAGTCTTATCATTAACACATCCTCTTGGTTTCTTAATGGATTCTGATCTTCAGTTACAAACATAAAATGAGCTAAACTATGAAGCGAGCTGAACTTTCAGTGGAGACTCTCTTGGCTATATTTTCACTACTAAATAATTAAACTGAATGCCCTGGAAAACTATTGCTAAAGGGGTGGCTGCCTGGGTATGCCTTTAATGTAGGAGAGGAAACTTTATTACTTCTGTATTTTCTTACTGTGTTAGCGCATGTTTGAAGAGAGGGTTCTCTCATTTTTAATAGCTTAGTTGTTGAGATTATTTAAACAATCCTGAGAAAAAGCTACGTTCTCTTTTCATATGATACTCTTCAATGAAATGCCGTTGAAGTCTAGAGTGTTGTGTGCATGAAGGAAAGTGAAGATGGATGTATAGGTAAGTTCTACTTTTGGACAAGTGGAGAAACTTCAAGGGAACCCTGGGTTCTGGTGTCTGGTATGCTAAGAGGATGGTCTGTGGAAAACCTCTAGAATTGTACAACCTAACATATAAAATTACTTATGTAAAAATAATGCAATAGTAGCTGTCCTAAAAATTTAGGCTGTTGGTATTCTTTGTTTATTGTAGGTAGTATTTGATTAGGATATTGTATAATCAATGAATATACAGATGTTATAATTATGAAATATATCAGAGTGTTTGGCTAAGCAGTTATTATACCAAAAGAGAATAGATAGAACGCTTACCTGTATCCTGGGCTCACTATAAAACTCCAGAGGAGAGATCAGCTCTTAAATGGGTCGAGGAGAGGTGGAGCCAGGCTCCCCCCCTTCCAGCAGCACAGGGGAATTGTCTTCACCTGTGCTCCTGTGGCTGACTCATTGCTCACCTCAGGTGATCAATCAGAGGTTCAGGCTGTGATTCAGCAGTTCCCATATAGATATACATCATGTTCTTAACTAGTGGATAAAGAAAACCTTTTCAGGGTGTGAAGGTTTCACACAGAAAGGTGAAAAATATAATCTTTCCTAAATTTGGTAAAGAAGTGGCAGTGGATCAAAGTAATTACTAATCTGGAATTCCCCATTCCCGCTATCTCCTTCCTGATGTAACTGGAGGAGAGGCTGTATGCTAATCAGGTCATTCAAATGGAAGCAAGGGTTGAGGGCTAGGTGAATGGAGGAAAAGTGTTCTTGAATGTCTGTTAAAAGTCTATGAAGGGACTAGAATAAAACCCCTTCAGACACAATTAATTTTGCAAGAACAAACCACTCAGGTCAGGCAGCACAGGCATCCAGCTGGAAGTAGCAGGTAATGAAACTTTTCAGTGGCTGAAGTCCAGCAAGGACTCCCTCTCCCCACGTGTCGTGGATATGGGAGACTGTTCAGGTACTGGGGTCTGAAAGGAAGAGCAACAGGATAGGACTTTTCCAACTGGAAAAGAGAAAATAGAAATGAGAAGTGCTGATAATGCATGAAAAAGATGAAGAGAGAATGGCTGTTCTAGTTTTTGTATTCCAGTGTTAGTTTTTAACTCACGAAATCAGGGCTATAAAATTATAATGACAGATTAAAAATGGAAGATATTTCTTTGTGATGTTTATATTGATACCTGGGAGTTTTTTGTTTTGCGAAGGCCGATGTTTACATGAACGTGGAAAAGATATTAGCTTTGTAAATGGAGAAAGCCATCAAGAGATGTTAATTGCAACTATGTCACTTAAAACTCCAGATTTTCTGATGCCGCGTAATTTCTGGCCAGGTGACTATATGGGGAAGAACACATACCCTCGCTTTCTTGTAATAATTCTCAGGCATTTGCTTTTGGCTGCTCTCAGAGCAGTTGGATGTTTGGTAAGGCCATCACCATGCATGTTAATTCTTTCTGCTGGTATAGATTTCCAGTGGAGTGGCTCAGAGCTCTGAACTACAATGCATATAGTGATTCACTGTAATGACTATGATCTTTGACACAGTAGCTGTTATACGCGTGTTTGGGTGGGTGGCTGCGGCCCCTTAGATTGGGTTGGTGAGGTCTTGAGAGAGCATCAAGAGAGGAGACACCAAGACACAAACTTCAGTGAGAGGGATGTTAAAATAGGGTTATGGGACTGCTGGTACATGAAGTCATCTCTGCACTTACTGACACTTTGCAGGGTTATGTTCAGCGATGAATCATTAAGCTGCTCTGTCCTGGAAACATCAGCAACTGAAAGCTCTGCTTTTCTCTTGGGTTGACTTTATTCATATATGTCACGATTCTGAAAAGCTGCCAGTAAGAATTATGTCTAAAGTCTCAGAGCTTTGGCATCTGCTACAACAGATAAATATTTTTATGGACCCTTAATTCAGTGTATTTATTAAACATCCATCATTCTAAGTGACAAAGGAATATATAAACTGCATACTTATGTATACTTAACAGTTATCCAGATAATTTTTGAAGACTGCTGATTGTTATTTTCTGTATTGATTTCTACTTTTCCTATCATTAGAAGCACTGCTTATGGCCTTCACTTGAGCAGTGCAGTCAATACTCCAAATAATACTTTTCCTCTACAGTGTTTTTTTGTTGTGGTGCAAGAGCATCTCTCAGCTTTGAATCAGGTTTTTTCCCCTCTTCATTTATTTGCATTTAAACAAAGGTAAAGGAAGCTGTTTCAATTCAGACTGCTTTGTGTAAGTTTCTATAAAGTAAAAATATATTTCTCAATGGAACTGGGTATAGAGAGTTAGGTAACTGAGATGAACATTATCAAATGTTGATAGCAGGTATGATCCTTTAATTGATTGTCTTTCCTCCTCTTTCCCCTACCTTCTTACTATCCATTTTATAGGTTAAATTCTAGCAGCTGTGTGCAGTCACACCTTGAATGTGAAACCCATCTGCATGGTAGTACTACAAAACAGGATAGTACAATAAAAAAAAAGGAGGAGAAACTAAAATCTCCATTCACCTTCCCCTAGTGCCAGGGGCAGTTTGTGCTTTATACATACAGAGCACTTTGTAATGCTGTTTATTAGGTAAATATAACTATTTTCTCTTTTGTTCTTTATACAGTATACACAAATGTTTTCCTCAGAAAATCTGTGTCAAAATCAAGATTAAATTGTTTTATTCCTCCTCCTTTAATATACCACAGTATTGCTAATATCTCTTATAAAGAAGAGAGTTGATTTAGGCTAAGTATAAGGAAGAAATTTTTTACTGTGAGAGTGGTGAGATGCTGGAACAGATTGCCCGGGGAGGTTGTGGATGTCCCTTCCACAAGCATTCAAGGGCAGGCTGGATGGGGCCTTGAGAAACCTGGTCTAGAGGGAGATGTCTGTGCCTATAGCAGGGGGATTTGACCTAGGTTATCTTAAAGGTCCCTTCCAACCCAAACCATTCTATGATTTAATAATTCATCACCATTCATTTCACTTAGAAAAGGAGTGAAAACTCTGTGCAAGAATGTTCTCTCACTGTAGTCAGACTTCTGTTTTGCGCCTGGGAGATATGCCTGGCTTGGGCCTCCAGATGTAAACATTTATTACAATGCTGCACACATCTACAGTTAATAATTATTTTCCAGATTAGTCACCAAGCAAAAAATATTGAAATATAAATAATAAAATCTCTTAGAAGCTCTCCTTTTTGTGCGCACTCTTTATTCCAAAGGCTGAAGCTGCTGTCACAGAACTATTCTATTTACCTGCTCATGTTTATTCACATATGGTTGACTGGGGATTTATTGCTCTAAGTAAGAAAGCTCTTCCAAACTGTTTTTTTCTTACTGCACTGACAGTCCCTGGCATCTGCTCTTAAAGCCTGAAAAACAAAGTTTGTGGATTAACTGAACAAAATTTAACCTGATCAATTCAAAACTGTGTCTTTCTCTTGGTAAATGGTATGAATAGTCTCTATTTGACTGTGCTTTCTGATAGATGGAACTGTAATGTTATTAGTATATAGCAGTCTCCAACAGGTTTCTCTTGGCTAAAGTTTGGCTACGTTACACAATTATTGGTAGTAGAAAATATCCCATCTGCTTGGTTTTCTGGAATAGATATACTTTTAATATTCTTTGTATAGATGAAGTACTTGAGAACTGAAATTCTGCAGATGTTCTTATTGATTCTGCTGTGCAGTGATAACTGAAATATGACTCCCTAGGAAAGCTAAAGGAGAACTTGAGAAAAATTTTGAATGCTATATATGTTGTCAACTCATCAGGGCAACAGACTTACAAGATTCACTGCAGGGGCTGATCTAACATTGATGTAATTACAAAGATGCACTTAACTGATTGTGTCTAATTAAAATCAGAGAGAACAACTGGATTTTTAGTAGTATTAGAATTCATGAAAGCTACTTACTGTTTTGGCATAAGTCTAAAACATTTTGATCTACATGCAATATCCATAAATCAACTGAAGGAAAAAAAAAACTGTCCTCAGCTGTATGTGTAACTACCTGAATTATTGTTCTGTAAAAGCAAGAAATGAGTAAATTTACTCACACAATGAGTAAAGTTGTGCTGCCATCTGCAATGAAAAGTAACTTTTGTGATTAATTTCCAGGATGCTGACCCATTTCCTGCATCCATTGAGAGAAATTCAATCAAAATGCAGAAGGCATTTCTGGACCTTAAAGACAAAAAAAAAAAAAAAAAAAAAAAAAAATTGCTGTTGTTGAAACATTTATCCAATTCAAACCCTAATATTTCCCTAGTTCCAAAAGATAAATAAACCTGTTGACATGAGCTTAGTTGCTTAGAGTAAATTTCATAAGGGTATAGTTTCTTGTGAGCATTCAGCTAGTTGAGTGAATACCATGAGTAAAATTGAATTTCTGAGTAAGTTTTCCAAGACTTACTCAGCTCTGTTTGCTTGTGTTGGATATAGCTTCTACTCTTACTGAAATGTAAGAGTAAGAAAGAATCTTTTTTTTCTCTAGTTGAAGGATCTTCTACCTCATTACTCAAGTTTGTGGTATTGGTCTAGTCTTGCAAGAATTCACCATGTTTACTAGGTTACCTGAATAAATATAATAGATTTTTTTCATTACAGAAGGTTTAATGATGGCTGAAGAGGTGAACAATATCAGGATCTATTGGCAAGGTTATGCATTGTGGGGAGTATAGGAAACTCTTGAACAGAGAGCGATTCTTTGTTAAAAAAGCATAAACTATCATTTATTTTACTACTAACTGCAGTGATTTATTTACCATGTACTTGATTTAATTTTTAAAATATTAGATGTCTGATGTGTACAGTACGATTATTTCTTTGCATTGTCTTTTTAGAACCATGTAATTCTGATGGCTTTAGCAATGAAACCATCTGACCAAAACTCCAAGTAATGTTTTTGTTCTATCGAACTTTTAATATTTTTTTATTACTTACAGTGTCAACTTCATAAATTTCTTGTAAACTTTCAGCAGGACCCGTGAATTGTTTTCTTTTTGGCTTTTCAATATGTTAGCAATTGTTTCATTTTTCCTTTATTTTGCATTTGTAACTGTAAATATGAAAGCTGCCTATAAGAAAAGGAGGAGTATTTTTCTGCATGATGCTCCTTTAGCTTCCAGGGACTGACTTCATTCCTCCTGCTTCCGTATTGGTCAATTCTGCCTTATGAAATGTAATCCCAAGTAATAGCTTCTGTTGTTCTGGTACTATTCTTCACCTTTACAGAAATTTCATTACATCCCATGCTTGCTTTTAAATAGTTTTTGTTTCTTGTTCTGGCTCTCAATCACTTGTAGCTGCAGATGCAGCAAATCTGTACTAAGGCAATCTGATCTAGTACTTGATCTAGTAGCTGGCAGCCCTGCCTGTGGCACGGGTTGGAACTTGGTGATCCTGGAGGTCCCTCCCAACCCAAGCCATTCTATGATTGCTGCATGCTTAGTCAAGAGCATCTATTGCTGTTCCCTTAAAAACTGCTACTTGCCTCTAGGCAAGAGGATCTATCAATGTTTAGCAAAGGGAGAAGTTGAGTTTCAGTGTTCTAGAAGGTTTAGGAAATGTGATGTAAAACCTCTCTAAGAAAAGATGGCTTCTGCTCAGCAGACGTGAACTCACAGGGAGCTCATGCATAAAATATTTCTGTGGAAAAGTCTAAAAAATACTGAAACTGATACACAGCTTGTTTGCATTCCTTCTTGATATGCCTTACTTTACTTTAAAATAATCAGTGTTAGTTGGTGGGAATTATTTTCTTGCCTCTAGTTGTGTTGAATTCTCATGTGACTTCTAGCTCACAACTGTGATTACAGAAAGGGCAGAGGGAAAATCAGTGAAAATTAACGTGCTGTTTCATATATCCCCAGGTCTGTATTCATGCTAATCTAGGAGCAAAAATGCTGGACTTAATCTAAACGCGTATGTAAAGGTAAAATAGATTTATCCTGGAGTAATTTTTTGCAGTTTTAGCTGTGTTTTTCATTTGATATGGATATATTTCCAACTAGAAATCCTTCTAGAAATCCAAGTAGGGTGCTTTTCTCCATATATAATATCATGTAACTCATCAGTCTCCTTGATAGGGCTGAGAAATTGCTGTGTTTATGCATGTTGCTGAGAAGTGCATGTGTTTGAGAAACTTTCATCTATTCTTCAGTATGCAAAAACAAATATTTAGCATTAGAGCATACTCTACTAGATTTGCGTTAATTTTCAAGCCTCTACTCTTACCCCTGTGCAAAATTCCAACTTACGGGATGTTGCTCAGTGCTTTGTCCACCTGCTTTGAATATGTTCATGAGCAGAGATTCCTAAACTCATTTGGGCCCTAAAGGCCACCAGGAGCATTTTTCTTCCCTGTCATGCAAGCAGCATGTCCCTTGCTTAACCTTTTGATTGTTATCTCTCATCTTTTTCCTCATGAAGTTATACAGTGTGCCAACCTTATCTATTAGTGCTAGTGAAAGTGTAAAAATACATACCAAATTCTGTATTTCATTTATTGCCACGTATGGTAAAACAGCCTTGAAAAAGCCAGCTTACAAAACAGCTGATGAAATAATATCTGATGATTTCTTTATTTCATTTTTGTGCGTGGGGTGCTGCACATGCAATGCTTATTTAGCTGAAATCAGTTCTAACTGGGTTAACATCACTAGTCAACCGAATTATTAGATTATGTACATACAATCCCTACTTGCACTGAACCTGTTTCCTTTAATGTCTAAATAAAACTCATAATATGTAGTCTACTAGATGTTATGTGCAATGACTAGCCTTGTAAACTAGTTTTCCTATGTGTGCATGCCTATTTATGGATACCATTTCCCGTTACAAACACAAGAGGAAGGTGAACGTGGAGAAAATCAATTTTGTGAAAGTAGATCCTAGCTGCACACCTGAGAAGATTAGTCAGCTTTGGAATTTTTTTCTTTTTTGTGGGTTTTTTGTTCTTTTTGGCTGCAAGTCTGTCCTAAGAAACGTTGGCAGAATGGGACTTGTTTAGCTTGGAGAAGGCTCTAAGAGACATCATTGCAGCCTCCCAGTACTTGAAGGGAGCTTATAATCAGGAGGGGAAGTGACTTTTTACACAGTCTAAGTGATAGGACAAAGGGGGGTAGCTTTAAACCACTTTAAACCCCCCAGAAGAGGGGAGATTTAAGTTAGTTGTCAGGCAGAAATTCTTTTAGAGGGTGGTGAGGTGCTGGCAGTGCTGCCCAGAGCTGTGGGTGCCCCATCCCTGGAGGTGCCCTAGGCCAGGCTAGATGGGCCCTCGGCAGACTGAGCTGGTGGGGACACCCAGCCCATGGCAGGGATTGGGTTCTGGGTGGGTTTTACGGTCCCCTCCAAGCCATTTTATGATATATTCTTTCTTTGGAGCATTTTTAAGTGGGAAAAGATGGGAGTCCTCTCTAGCTTGCTGCACTACTGTCTATCCAGTAGAAAACTGTATCTTAAATATCATAGAGAAACAAGTCCAAACAGATCCATGACTCAAGATTATTCAGGAACATCTGTGATCATTTAAGCTCTCATCACAGTGGAGCCACACTAATGCCTTTAACCACAGGATGGTTGGTTTAACTTAAATTGCTTTCACTTGCTTTTCTTTAGCTGAAAATTAGTTATTTAACAAGTATGGTATTGAGAGCAAGATGCATTGTTCCGAGAGAAGAAAGGCCTTTAATATATTCACAGTATAAGCAAAGCACTTATAGCAAAAGTGGCTATCCATGTCCTCCTTGAGAGGGATTTTGATTCTTGAAGTAAACTGTGTGGGAATAAAAATACAGGAATGTGAAAGTATGTTAGAATGTCATTTAGCTTTTCTAGCATGATAATTATGGATGAAGAAAGTGAAATCTATATGTGGTTACCCTAGGTGTAAACTCAGGGAAGGAGTCTTTCATAACTGCAAAGCATCTCCTCCCTCAGTGTCTCCCCAAGTGCAATAAAGAGCAGTCTGGGTGATCAGAGAGTTGCTGGGAAACATCAGCTTTTTTCTAGGAAAGTTGCAGAATACAAACAGGAATATTAATTAGCATGAAATAGTTTGTCATGCCATAACAAATACTAAGTGTGAAATATTGCCAATTAGTTGTAATCATCATCATGTCTTAAAATGTTTTGACTTGGGGGAAAAAATGCTTATTCTTTAGTTATTCTTTGACATCTACCAAAGCAGATTAATTTTTATCCTTTCCTTCAGGGGAAAAAAATGTTTTCACTTGATAGTGTAGGATTAAGTTGCTGTTGCTTAAGTTACTGTGAAGGAAAGTGGACCAATGACTTGCAAGGGTTCTGAGAAGCTGACCTCTGTGCTGACTGAAGCCCCAGTTTCATGTTTATTGTGTTCTTTGGTAGCTGCTTGGACTTCTTTTATTTATTGGTGCTCTGTTATGGATGACAATATATTTAGCTGGTTTTTTTTTTGTTGTTGTTACAAATGTAATGACAAGTGTTGGCCACAGCTTGGCTCACAGAGTGCTTGTGGCCAAGTTAGAGAAGGGGAGCTTCAGCTGGATTCTTCCTGTCTAAATAAATGGGGCAAGTGGAAAGCTCAGCTTATTTCAGAAGTCTGGAGCTGCTTTCTTGTTTTGTAGTAACCTATCCTGAAACATTTGTTTTATTTAAGGTCATCTAGAGTCTTCACCTTGATCTGGATAGACAGTAAAACTCTTAACTCTGTGTTTGCTCAAATAAAGATGAAAACCAGCCAGTAGAAGCTATAGAACTTCTAAGTTATAACATTAACGACACAAGCTGTGTAATTCCTCCCTGGCAATCTTCACTTGAATGACTCTCTCCATTCCTCTCTCTCACAGTACTAGTTCTTCAAACTAGTGCTATATCTTCTTACTACTTGGGAACAACCTTGTTTACCCCCCATTTTTCAGGAAGTTTTTCTTTTCCTGTCAAATGAGTTACAGGGTGCTCCCTGTGCTCTAGGCAGAGGAGGAGGAGGAGGCAGCTCAAGGGATGGGGACTGAGTGTGGGAGGGGGATGGGCAATGCTGTGGAGAAACAGCTGGGATGGACTCGTGCAGCTAATAGCTCCATTGTGAGCCATGTTCCATATAGGCTGCGAGTGATAGCTGATGTGCTACAAATCAGGTCGCAGAATAGGGGCTGGAAGAGACCTCTGGGGATTGTTGAGTCCAACCCTCTGCTAATGCAGGTTCCCTGCAGCAGATCACACAGGTAGGCATCCGGTTGGGTGTTGGTTATCTCCAGAAGGGAAGACTTCACAACCTCTCTGGGCAGCTTGAAAGTGGTTGCTCTCCTCCCAGTTGTGAGAAGAGTTGTACTAAGTTTGTGTAGATTTGAATCCCTGCTAGCATATAAATGTTCTGTCTTTCCATCTCTCTGCCTAAGGATTTATGTAGGGATTATAAGGCATTATCACCCTTTTTAAATTTAATATGGTTGAGATTGAAGAACTTGAAAGATAGCACTTTCCCTTTGTGACAGTTAATACATGATCTGATGGAAAAGCTTCCTAAATCAACAATGAAGTGACAACAAGAACAAAAACACTTGGCTTTCTGCCTGTTAGGCTGCCCCAAAGCAGTTCTAGTAAAATACTTGAAAAATTTCCTATTTATATAGAGTGCTATTTATAGTTACTAGTTTCAGGAAGAAGAAAAATAACTCTCTGTATATGTTGTACAAGATGCCAATGAACTTTCTCCCTGTGTCATCTCTTAGTGTTGTTGTTACTGTGTGATAACAAGTAAAAATTAACGAGAGCAGTTACAGCCATAGGAAACTGCAAAATGATGGATAGTTTAAGGAGAATTTCTTTATTTTGGAAAAGGGAAAAATGTTCTATATTTGAGGAGTGGTAATTAATCTTATGAAACTTCAATTGTGTTTGTCCGAATTTAAATCATGCTTAATCCCTAGAATAATTCTGCAGTCGTAAGTGATCAATTAGGATTTTTTAATGATCTGTGAGAAAATGAGCTAGTAGAGCACTCTGTGGTTTGAACATACTCACATTTGGTTTTAGTCCATAAATCAGAACATAGCCTTCTGACCCCACGAAAGTTTTCTTTTTGAGTGGCTGGAGCACCTGGCAGTGCAGAGCCTGCTGTGCACTGCTGTGACATAAAGGATGTGTTGTTAACTGAGACACATTTTAAAGATGTTGGGTACCAATTGTTTTAGCTGCTGGCAAAGACGGTGTAAGAGTTACATATAGGAAAAGTTCTAAATGCTATTTTCAGAGTGTTACTGAAGCATTTGTAGTCTGTTGGTTTTTTCTCCCTGATGCACCTGGCAGGGATATCCATTGCTGTGATGATCTACAATCAGTAGAAAGCAATCACCATTTCATCAGTGTATATTTGCGAGTAAATGATACAAAATCAGTGAGTTTAGAAAAGGATGGATATCAGTGCTGGGCAACTGCAACATATTGCTGGGTAAGATGGGATTATAGACAAGAAAATAATGAAGGGGCACATTTTGTTTCTGCTTCCAAGAGAAAATGTGTTTTTTCCTTTCTCTTCCCCCCGCTTCCTATTTTTAAGAGTAAATATGTGACTAAAGCTTTATTATATGCAGAAGTACTACATCAAGACAAAGATATAGCAAGGAAGGAAACTCGCGGAGTTCATAATCAGTTGAAAGAAAAAAGCAAAATTTGACCTTTGAGGAATGACAGCTCTAAATAGATAAATAGTATGCCTCAGTTTATTCTTATGAGTTTAAGGAAGAAAAGGTTATAGTACAGATTTCTGCCTCTTTGAAACCGAAAGATGGAAAAGGTATGATTTTCCATATCTGGCTGCAGTGTGATAGTCTAGTATAATTATCTCTCTGGAAACTTGCTAACTAGCTGTGCACAGAATGGGGGAAGTGATATTAAAAATGAATACATGCTCTTTCTGTCTGCAGTTGAGATAAGCAGCATATATCTTTTTCTCTCTGTCTCATGGGGATAAGGGGAGGAAAAATTCCTCTCTAAAAATACATTCTTCATTTCAGTGTATTGAGTCATTTTTACCCTCAAAACAGTCTGCTACCAGGTCTAGAACTTGCCTTCTGTGCAGGGAATGTGAATCCAGGTGAGAGATGCAAGCCTGAAAGGCATTTTTCTGATGGAGATGCATTATTTATTTCATAGAATATTTCATAGAATTGTAGTACCCTTACAGTTGGAAGGGACTTTTAAAGGCTGTCTTGTCCAACTGCCCTGCATTGAATAGGGACACCTACTGCTCCATCAGGTGCTCAGACACTCACCTCCTCTCTGAGCAACCTGTGCCAGTTCCTCGCCAACCTTAATGTAAATTATTCCTTATGTCCAATTTAAATCTCCCATCTTTTAGTGCGCAGCCACTTCACCTTTTCCTGTCACAACAGACCCTGCTAAAAAATCTGTTCCCTCCTTTCTGTCCCATTTAGATACTGAAACACTGCTTTTGTGCTACACCAAAGTGGTTAGACTGCTGTACTTAAAACTTTACTCAAGCGGAAAGTGCCACTCCCTTGATGTTCAGAGCTGTTTTGTCCCAGGACACCATATAGTCCATTTGATGGACTTAATTCTCTGTTTGAGAAAGGGGCAGTCATACTGAGCTCCTCTCAGCTTGTTTATCTTAATGTTACTACTACTGGTGGTGACTCAAGAATGGTGTGTGTACGTTCACATCCAAGAAGCAACCTTCATTGACAAAGCATGCCATAGTCCTTCAAAAGTCAGCATTTAGCATAAGCAGCATTTAAAACATCATGAGTTTTTTCAAGGAGCAGCGAACCTTACCTGAGCATTACCAGTTCTGAGCTAGCATGCTTTATGTGAGCTAGAGCCTCACCAGCGAAGAGAGAAGCTTCTGCTTTATTTCAACCAAAAAGAGCATCCGCTCCCTCTTTTTATCTTTCACATGCTATCAGTTTCAGTATAATTCACTGAATTGTCCGGGGAGGATTTGAAGCAGTAGGGGAAGAGAATTGTTGTCTGAGTTGCAGGGTCTGGGGGATTATGACGATGCACCTGGAGGGAGGGAAATAGAAAGCTCAGTGTTGGGCTTTATCTGGGTCTGGTTGGGATATTTGAAGGTACCCTTCCTTCCTTGTTCTAATAGCTTGCTTTGGGATGTCAGTGGGGTGAACAGGACGTTACTCAAGAGCTAAGAGGGAGGGGTGCTATGTAAAGACCAAGCCTTTAATGTGCTGTCTAGGGAGCATGCAGAAAAGATAGTTGTGCTCTTACCTGAGGCTGAAGACTGACTCAGTGACAGCCTTCCTGTCTTTGAGATTCCTTCTGGTCAGTGAGAAAGACCAGGGAAACTTCTAGCTGCTTTCTTTCTCTAAATGGTAAGTGTGGCCTTTGAAGATGTGTAAGGCCCTGCTGGTATCATATATCAAACTGATGGAGCCTACTCTTTTCAATGTTCCTGCTAATAAGAGCTTTTAAAGTTGCTGAAGGAGAGGATGTTTTAAAATATCTTAATAGGGAAAGCTTAGGTTGTTGTGATCAGGAAGCTCTTCAAGTAAAACTAACTGTCCTTTGCATAAGCAATTTCATTTAAAATACTCTTCTCCAAATTTAAAAAAAAAAAAAATCTTTAAAAGCAATGAAAACTAAACTACTTCTCTGCACTGTGTGCCCTTATTGCATAAGAGCTTGTCTAGTTGCCTGGGGCATTTTGGTGCTCCAAAAGTAAGGCGTGGGTTTTCTTTAAGTTAGCTTGAAATCAACTTTTTGGAGTAATCTCAAAAGCTAGAATAAATGCCCACAAACTGCAGGAACAGAAGGCAGTATTTTTTTTCCTTTTTTTTTTTTTTAAACTAGGCACATATTTCACATCTAAGCTAGAAATGAAGGATCTAGCCACTAAGGCTGCTCTTCGTGCCCCCCCCCCCCCCCACTTCCCTCCCTCTTTCTAAGGGAATACCATTTTGCTTGGCAGAAGATACCTGTTATTACAGCATTCTCAGTCATATTCACAGCATTACACCTGATGTTTAGCTTGTTGCTCAACAAATTAAGCTACAAACGTAAATGAGGTGTGAAGTTCTGCCCTTGCCAAGCTGCTCACTGCTGCCTGGCTCTCCAGGGCTTTCATCTGGGCTGTAAAAGAGCACTGACAACTCCTGTGCTTGGCTGATACATATATCATTGACCATCTCTGGACATTGGGTTGCTTCTGATGAGACTGACCAATACTTACATTGCAGAATCAAGCTTACCTGCAAGTTAAATCTTATTTTAATTTGTAGCTGTATGATTATGTTAACTGGGAATTGTGCTTGTTGCTTGCTGCTGGCTCTGGACTGACATCAGGCTGGATGGTAATTAATTACACTGAGAAAAAGGCTGGGCAGCATTCAGTTTCAGCCCTGCCTTTGGGGTGGCTGGCAGCAGTGCTGCTTTCTAATTTCTAGTGTGCTAAACATGTTGAATGTGTGCAGCATGTTGAATGAAAGATGCTGCTGCTGTCAATGGTTCTCCCTGTGAGAGCTTGCTTCTGGTGGACATTAATCATTAACTAATTGCAGACTCTGACTAATGAGTTAATGTTGTCTCTGCTTCTTTTATTCATAGGGTGGGACTGAGGTGCTGGCACTGCTGCCCAGAGCTATGGATAATCAATCCCTGGAGGTGCCCAAGGCCAGATTGGATGTGCCCTGGGCACCCAGGCCAGAGCAGGGGTTGGGGCTGTGGGGACTTCAAGGTCCTTTCCAATCCAAACTGTTCTGTGATTTTTTTTTTTTTTTTTTGTGCTGCTTTGGATTTTCTAAATTGGTATTGAATGTCTTCCTGCAGTGGAACTCCATGTAGAACTGAAGTTATTAATCGTGTCCCACTCTACAGGGAGAATCCAGTGAAAATGTAGGCACAAATATCAAAGTACTGGAGGAACTCTTTATTTTAATTCACAAGCAGCTTTCTTGTGTGAGAATATTTGTTTAGTCCCTCATTTTCTCACTTCAGTCTCTGTCACTAGTAGGGGAAAAAAGCAAGCCAAGTACAATAATCCAGTTGATTGTTTCTCTTTCCACCTCCTGTTTAATAGCTTATTTCCTTGATATCTACTCTTAAAGCCTGATTCATGACTTTATGAAACACATATCTGAAATTCTCTGGATTTCACAATATAATCCAATCTTATAATGGGGAGGCATTTGGAGATGCCAATTTTATTTATTTTTGCAGGTGGCATAATGGACCTCTAACTGCTCTTGTGATTGTTACTGCTTGTCGCTTTCTTCTGATCTAATCACTGTGTGGCTAAACTGTGTCAAGATGCCACGTGTCTTTCTCTACAGTTTTTCCAACCTGTCGTTACTATAACGAGTGTCACACCATGGCATCTGCTGTGTCATCATACATCGCACAGCCTGGTTCATCTGATGTTAATTTCACAAATCATATGGAGCATTTGCGTGGAGGAGAAATATTTCAAAATCACACTACCAACTTAACAGCTCTATATGCAAACAGTCAAATCTTTCTGCTTCTCAGTTTCCACCTTCAAGTGTAATTCCTAGTTCTAACTGAAGTGATCTTCACAGTGGTCTTGCAGCCGCTTCTGTACCAACTACAGCCAGAAAAAGAAGAGACTTATCCTTTCACTGTGCTGCCCTTCTGTGGCCTGTGCTGTAATTGAGTGTGTGGCTTATGTGAGCTATAATAATATTTTTATACGGAAATGCTCAGATATTTTCTTTATTGAGAACTTTTTTGCTTAAAAAGCTCATTCCTATTGTCAATATCATGACTCTATATGTGACCTTAGCAATGTGTACCACTGATGTATGTGGTGAATGAACAGGTAGAGCTTGCTGTGCAAGTAAGAGGCACACAACATGATCTGATGATAAATGATAATGCAATGTGGAAAATAAGTTTTGAATAATCATAAGCTGTTGCTTGTACTTGTGTGCTGTGGCCTGTAGAAAAGGTGAAGAAGCCTGCAGTATAGTGGATGAGGAAAAAGCAAGAGGGTATTTGGAAGCAGAAACGAGAAGCCTTTGCTAGAAAGAAAGGAGGAGGATAACAATGTGAGTGGAAAAAAATCATGAATATAAGGAAAGAGCATGAGGAAGAGTGGGGGAAGGAACAAGATTCTTAGAAAAGGAGATTGTTATTTGCATGTCTGCTGGCTTTGGCTTTTCTAGATGGCTTCTTATAGCTTAACTGGTAGGAAGCAGAATGAAAATAGTGATGTATTTTTGTGTGTGTATATAGATGTATACAAGATAAAAGATGATAAAGTATACAAAATCAAATGCTTATAAACTAGGAAATATTGATGATCCTTGACCTTAATTGACTCTCCTTGCATGTGAATTGTGAGTCATGAGCTATGACTACACATTACTGCTAACACATCAATAACACCTTCAGAAATAACCAATATTGGGATTAGTGACTTCTTAAATTAAGTATTAAACCATTTTTGTGGTAATTTGTTAGAAAAGGCTTAAACTTCCTCACCTGATCTGGCAATTTAATGGTAAGAGTGAAGTAGCTCTATTTTCCAGGTACAAATAGTTTTAGATAGCACCACGTCTCTTTAGAGAGAACATGGCTCACTATATACCCTGACAGTTGACTGCATTTCTTATTAAAATGCTATTACAGAAAGCTATCCATTTCTTCAAAAAAGAATCTATATAATATTCATAAGCTGCAAAGCTTTTAGAAGAAATCACCTTTCATAAATAGAAAAAATACAATGGTTTCTTTTCCAAGCAATTATCAACTGCATATCTCACAAATAACTATAATCATCCTTCTTGACACGAGAGTGCATGAGGCTGATTTACAGTACATAATAAATGCTTGTATTGTCACTGGAATAAGTCCAACATTCAGGCAACGTGGTGAGAGTGGGAGGGAAATCAGTTTTCTGTGTAGTAGCCTGCAAAGTCATCTTGCAATCCTATTTATCACTGTCAGTGCAACGTAGCAACTTCCTTAACTTTTCCAAGTTGTTTAAAAAAAAAAAAAAGTACAGAGACCCTTGGTATGTTTTGTTTTTTCCCTCTTCCCTTTCCCTCTGGGTTTGGCAATCCCATGTCTTCAACAGGAGTTAGTCATTGCTGTGGGAGATGCTTTCATAAAGATGTTTTTCCCCTGAGTTAGAGTATCTTAGAGTTTCAGCTGTCAGGAAGACAATTCTTTTAGTGGTTCTGTGATTATTACATTTACTAAGGTGGGGAAAGACCTCCAAGATCATCCAGTCCAACCACCAGCGATATTCCCCCACTAAACCGCGTCCCGCAGGATGACACCTAAATGTTTCTTGAATGCCTCCAGGGATGGTGACTCCACCTTCATGGGCAGCCTGTTGCAGTGCCTGATCACTCTTTCAGAGGAGAAATTCTTCCTAACATCCAACCTGAACCTCTCCTGGCATAACTGGAGGCCCTTTCCTCTCATTCTAATGCTAGTTATGTAGTAGAAGAGGTCAACCCCACCTTGCTACAACCTCCTTTCAGGGAATTGTAGAGAGCTGTAAGATTTCTAGAATTCTGTCAGTAATTCTCACAGTTGCTCAGAGGGAAGCAGTGTTGAGTTGCCAAGGAATTAACACCTCTAATTGTTTAACAGCCCTACCATCAAGTAACAAACATGAGTCTGTGCTATGCAAAGTATTTGCTGAAATCTTTGCCTTTATTGCATTAAAAAAAAGTAGCTTATTCATAATAAAAGATAAGCACTGTAGAGTTGATGATGACTTTTAATTATATGGAGATGTTTCATTTCTGATGATCTTATGATGAAGATGTGGAGTTTGGTCTTCTGAAAATGCAGATCCTGAAGCTGATGCTTTCCATGAGTGCTGTACAAGTCTTAAGCTAAGAGGCCTGGAAAGTCTTGTATTTATTGTTGCACTCAGTCTACTTCCCTTTTCCCTTCTCCAAAGCATTATTTATTAAGGTATATTGGTTTTATTTTTTGCTTGCAAGGCTCTGTGTTTTTTTTTCTCCAGGAAGAGGTAGAGAGGAACAATATTATTAACAATAATATTGTTAATAATTGTTGAGGAACAATATTATTATTATCATTATTATTATCATTATTATTATCATTATTATTATTATTATTATTATTATTATTATTATTATCTGGAGGTTTGTGGCCCTGCATGCAGCAGGGGAGTTGGAACTTGGTGATGTCTGGAGTCCCTTCCAACCAAAGCCATTCTATGATTCTACGAATATCAAAATTCAAGAGTAAAAATGTAATTTCTCTGTGAGTACACTCACTGATTAAAATGAGATTCCTCTCCTTTTTCAGCAGAGAACTGCTGCTCAACAACAGGGACTCACTCAAGGAACAAGTTGCAAGAACTGCTATTTTGAGAATTTTTTGAAGCAGTGAAATGAAGTTGTAATTTTTTATTACTTTTTTTCATAACGTAGGCTCATACTCCCTTCTCCCTTAACAACAGGAGTATTAGTGGACTTGAAAAATATATTTCCTATGTTTCACACTCCCTGCCAAGCTTGTGAGTAAATAAACCTGCTATACCTTTTGGTACAGGTAGAGCTGTAAGAAGTGACATTGTTTCTGATTGTCCTCATCTTCCTGGGAAGATTTACCTGGAAAGGGGATGGAGAATGAGATTAGATTAATGGTTATGAATGAATAGAAACATTTCCTTTGAAATTACAATATTTAGCTGTGGGTACACCATCATTCAGGAAGTGGATAAATATAACTGGTTGCTTGAAGTAGTGGCTATGGCAACTGCCAAGGGAAAGAAAACTGAATAATATCTTAACTTTCATTGTCCCTGCAAGGAACAGTCTGGATTGGTAGGATACAAAAGAAGATATCATTTTCTCCTTGTTAATCTTGATGCCATCTTGATTTATCAGAGGTTTATCCATTGCTGGTCTGGAGGATTCAGTCATGGTAGTAGCTGCAGCTTCTCCTCCTTTGTGTGCTGATGGAGAGGGAGATGCTGTTTTTTCCTCTTCCAGAGATGCTGCAGCTGTGAGAGAGGCATTACTATCAGGCAAAACAATGTGACCAGGAACATGATGCCCTTCAGGAATAGCAGAAGCTGAAGACTTGGCCTCTGCCTCACTCCAGATGTGACTACTGGGACATCAGCTGCCTCTGCTGCGTTAATTTATTCAGAGGTATCTTCCCTCTTTCCCTGCACATCCTCTGGAACAGCATTGCAGGTGGCAGGGTAAAGACAAGAGGGCAGGTCCTTGGCACCCAGTGCACCCTGTTCAAAGGCAGCAGTGTTGGCACCACTGGTGCTGCTTGTTGGGGCCTTTCGAGTCTGGGCACCTGCACGCAGCTGCAGGGCCAGGACACATCTCTGCATGCGGCCTGTGGGTCGTACATACCTGTTCTAGCCTGAAAGAAGCTAGGGATTATATAAGCAGCAGAAAACAGATGACTCTTACTTAACTAGGGCAGTTATTATTCTGCAGAGAACAGGGACTTGGTTACTATTCAGCAAACACTTAGGGCAATCTCTGAAGTATTTCCAGATTCCTACTGAGTACCTATGGGGCAGCCACAGCACCGGCTGCTCTAATGTGCTATTTCATAAGGTACCTGTGCTTTCACCTATAAATTCCCATCCGTCAAGTTCTATTTCATCCCAGTATAAAGACGTTCTAACTTATGTGCATTTCTAATGTTGTACATTTGTAATATATCTATATTTTTTTTCTAAACAAATCCTGTGAGATGTAAACCGCATCCATTCTTCCTCTTACTGCCCATTCTATATGGGGGTTCTTCTGCTTGTGATCAGTTGAACATACTGTTCCTCAGTGCAGGTTAACTTAAAAAGCTTTGGGATATCTTACCACAGCAAATAATTTTATCAAAAAAGAAAAAAATAACAGGGTTTTTTGCACACGCTAGTCCTTGTAAGGTTGTTTGTTTTCCAGACTTTATTTGGAGTAACTAGTTTCTACTGAAGAAACAGATTGTGAAAACAGTAGAGGGCTCCCTATTCCACCCCCCAAAATGACCATGTACCATAAATAGAGCTGTTGCTGCTGAACTTGCACTGTTAGTTGTGTTATGGCAAGGTTCTTATATGTAGCATCTGCAATGCCAGATGCAGACTGTAGGATTATGACAAAATGTCTCTTAAACTTCATGTGCATCATTCCCAGCATAGAATCAAAAAGGTTGGAAAAGACTACGAAGATCATCTGCTTGTTCTTATATTTAAATAAATGTCCATGCATATTAAAAGGAATCTTTTGTGATCTTCTCCTAGAAACTATGGTAATTAGTACTACTGACTTCTGCCTACTTCTTTACAAAGAACCACAGTTTTGATGCACCAGAGAATGTAGAAAACTGGTTATTTCTCTTAAAACTAAAGTACTTTTAGTAACAATTTGTCCTGTCTTGTTTCTTGCTGTACTTAAAGGACAACAGAACAGTTAGAAAGTTTGTGATTTAATACCTTTGATCCCTGTAGGATAAGGAAGTAGCTGCAGATGTGGCTCCAGTTTCTTCTGCAATATTTTTCTGGCTGTAAGAGTTTGAACAAGTCATTCAAGTAAAATAATAAAAATAATGAGGGGGGGGAGAGAAAAAGTTGAAAGCTTTGCATTTGAAAGTTAATCTACAAAGAAAATCATAGGAAGATTTGTTTTTGCTTTTTTTTTTTTTTTTTTTTTTTTTTTTTTTGAGATGTGAAAGCAGAGGGCACTAAGGATGGTTATTTCTGGAGGCTCTTCATCCTCTAGAGGAAAATTGTGATTTAAATAGAGGAGGGCTGACAGGAGAAAAGTTGCAATTTGACAGGTTTCTGATCAAAACAATGAAGAATATCTAGAGCAGGAAACTAAGGCAAGAAAGAGCATGATGTTGGTTCTTGTGTAAGTGTGCCACTTGCTGCAAAGCATGAAGAGTTCAGAGCCTGTGCAAGGCTGGTTGGCTCTCTAGCCAGGATGATTGGCTGTGGCTCCCTGCCTGCTTTGGGTGCTGGCACCTCAGCATGGATCTGTGTTTCATTTCTCATATACCTGAGCCTTCCCAGGGCCCTTTGGATGACTAAGCCTTGAGGGATATTAGAGAAGCATGGAAGCTGCTGAGGTGACAGGAGCTCACATGCACAGAAATCCAGTGGGGATAATGTAGTCAAGGTTGTTTAGGGATCTTCTTCCTTCTCCCTTTTCAGGACAAGTCAAAGCAAAGGCAAGGCCAGCTTTGGACTCCAAATATCATAGCTGTGATATAAATCATGATGACTACTCTAGGACAGAGGAATTGCTCTTACCTAAAAATGCTTTGCATAAAGAAAATCTCTTTCCTAGCTCGTGCTTTGTGACGCAGGTGTATCAGATGGGAAGGAGTTTGTTTCCCCTGTCTTACCTCCAGGAGCACCTCTGGCAATGTAATGTCTTTAGAAAGTTTAGAACTTAATGGTGTTTTCTCTCCACACAATAGGAATATGCTGCCTGCTGATGCCCTCCAGGACGAGGTGGAGGAGGTTGCTGGTGTGGCACAACCTATGAGGTGTGGACCATGTGTGAGGGGCTGCTCTTTGTTCTGATGAGGCACTTCAGTTATCTCTTCAGGCTGCTCTTCAGCTCTGTGAGTACACTGGTTTACTTTCTAAAATATATTTTAGTCTGCTGGTGCACCTTTATGTCTACCAGACCCTGTCTGCTGTTAGCAGGAACAGGACAAAGCTTTCCATTGTCATCCAGTTGAAGATGAATTTGGCATGAATATGTGCTGTACCATGTGGTAAACATGCTGTGCTGGAGGTTACTGTCTGCTCTGCCATGGTTTACAGAAGACAGCAGACAGAAGGATATGAGAAAATGCAATGGAGGTGTTCAAGGCTGGGTTGGATGGGGCCTGGGCAACCTGATCTGGTACTGAATTTTAGTGGCCAGCAACCCTGCCTGTGGAACAGGGGTTGGAACTTGATGATCCTTGAGGTCCTTACCAATCCAAGCCATGCTATGATTCTATGAGTACTGTGCTATATGTGAAAGGAGCGATTGGAGGAGGGGTTTGTCCTGGTACTGCTTCTGTGCCTTCCATTTGTCTCAGATGGCCTCAGTGGATTGGGGATTTGGAGTAGGAAGATGAGGAGTGGGAGAATGACCCTCTTCTCAGCTGCCTCCTGACTGGAAGGTCTGTGGCTTTTCAGTTGCTTGAGAGCTATTGCAGAGCAGTTGCATGATTGTGGGAATGAGTTTGTAAATCATTGGTATATGCTGCATTGTCTCCTTTATGTTTACTCTCATATGGCTTTTCTTTAAAAGGTTGAACGCTTGTTCACCTCCATATGAATAATATACATGCAGGTTATGTTTTGCAGTCTAATTCCCATACAGGGAATAAGGTGCTGTTGTCTGTCTCTGACTGGAGCAGTCAAAATACCGTAGAATTTCATTTATTGATCCAACTATTCAAGAGTGGTGCACTACAGGGAAGTAAATCATGTAAACTGCAAGTGGAGGAAAGAACATCAGTGCCTTACAGGAATACTTTTGGTCTGTGCTGACAGGTGGTTCTGTGTAGTTACAGTGGCCTCATACCTCCTGCTGAACTTCCAAACCAAGTGAAAGGGCTCTGGACTGACTTGGAGGCATGTTCTTCAAGCTTCAGTTACTATTTTGATTTTTTTTTTTTTACTACGTCTTTAAGCTTCAGCTGCCATAGCTGTGATCCCGCAACAAGCAAATAATTGGTGAGTTAGGATATCTATTAATTCCCTACAGCTGTCGAAAGTCTTTAATATATTCACTGTCCACTGTAGGAAAGCCTTGCAAATCACATCACAAGGCACATTCCTTGGAGGAAAATTGCTCCCTTACACTTAATATTACCTATTTCCACTCACTGCATGTGGACAGCCAGTGTCACCCAGAGCCCATGCCAGTGTTGCAGTAACTGTCCTTGTGCTATGCCTGCTGC
Source organism: Phasianus colchicus (assembly GCF_987193195.1). Taxonomy (NCBI): domain Eukaryota; kingdom Metazoa; phylum Chordata; class Aves; order Galliformes; family Phasianidae; genus Phasianus; species Phasianus colchicus. The sequence goes on along the minus strand of NC_143439.1, from coordinate 20,641,995 downwards.
TGTGGGGATGTGCTCCTGGCTCTGCTCCTGCATGGGGACAGCTGGCAGCACCAAGGGAGCTATCTGCTCTGTCTCAGGATCCAATTGCTGTCTTTATTGATGCTTATCACAGCAGTAGTTCTCACACTAGTGTTGTCCTTGTGCCAGTCTGTCTCTTTTGAAAACCCTGTGTCAGATTTAAGGTGAGGAATGGGGAACCAGGATCTACTCCTGAGGTCAGTGGGCACAGAAATGCCCTAATGGGTTCTGCCTGTCCTCAGCAGTGCCTGGGTCAGGACTGTCCTTATGCTGGTACAACATACCTTGGTAGGCTCTGGGGCAATAGGAAGGTGAGTACAGCAGCTCTCATTTCACAAGGACTGATAGGCAGCAAGCTGTGAGCTGCTGAGTTTGCCTTCTGCTTGCCTTTGATAAGGCCAGGGTATTAGGTCTGCCAGTAGAGCTGTGGAGCTTCTGTTCTGCCCTTTTTCAAACTGCACTTCTGGTGGTGATTCCCCAGCATCACATAACTTGAGCACTGCTGTGCTAAGAGCAGCTGGAGGCTGACTGTTGTGAAGCCCTTTTCATGACAAGCCACTGTTTTAACTCCTTCAGTACAAGTCTGTGGTGCTGACTGGCACTTCCAATCTAATTTAGGACAGCCTGATAATGTCTAGACACTGCAATGCTGATGTTTCCTTTAAGGAACTGTTGGCAGGAATTATTTCAGTATCAGAGTTTACTTGCCGTGTGCAGCCAGTGATCACACGGCAGTTAAATGTAATAACTCTCTAATGGCCTTTGCCTGCTGCGGTGTTGTTTCTTGCTATCAGTGAGGCACTTGGGGAAAAGGGACTTTCCTGAGACTTCTGCATGGGGATTTATTGTAAAAGGGAAGCTGAGTTTTAAATTGGAGCTGTCAGGTCTGGCCTTTGGGGTGGGAAGGAAACATCTGGGGTGCCAGGGATCTTCCACGAAGAGTGGTCTCTCACGGCATCCTGGGAGCTCTGCAGGCTGCCAGATGACTGCAGGCTCATGCTCATGTACCTGTGTTGTCCTCCAACCTCGGGCAAGTCTCTCAGCTTCATGCTTTGCATCCTTATAGTGTAAAGTCTTAATACAGTACTGTGAGGTCTGTATTTGCACGTGTCTTTAAAGTAGAGCTGTGGAGAGTACATCTGGCCTCGTGGGAGCAGCTGAGCCAGACACCTCAGTGCTTTGCAGAATGTCCATGAGCCACTCAGCATGCGCTGCCCATAGGGATTTAATTGCTCTGGAGGACACCTAGACCTAAACAGCCACTGGGAAATGAGCAACAGGAGACAGTCTGCTACAGAGGTCCTTTTGAATGTCAAGCTGCAGGAAACCCCCAAAGAAATACAGTGCTGAAGGTTAAGGGCATTGAATAGCAGATTTGAAGCAAATATTAAATTTTATTGCTAAAAGAATTGAGCAATGCAGTGTACATAAATTTAAAACTTTTAAATCTATCAATTGACTTGGATTTAAACCTAACCAGTTGGCCACAACTTTTGTGTCCCCACCTACAGCAGCACAACCCCCTGGGGCAGCTATATGCAGTATGCTAAGCAGTGCAGCTGCTGTGGGAACTGGAAAGCTACTGGAACGAACCTTTCATTCACACCACACCTGTGCCTCCCTGAGCATTCTGATATGTGTCAATAGATTGTCTGATTCATAAAGCTGCTGTCTGAAAGAGATGCTGTCAAAAGAAATAGTTATTAAAAACAGCAAGAGCTGTCTCTTGTATTGGAATGGAAGGGCTCCTGGTACTGTCACTGCTGCTCGTTGCTGCTAGAAGCAGCAGCTCAGAGCGATCCATCAGATTTGGCATATTAGGAAATGCAGGCCACAGCACTGTGCTGACTGCTGGGTCTTGCTGTCAGGAATTTCCCTGCCTGAGAGGAGGGCCAGGAATGCACGTGCCACAGTCTCATTCAGAATTTTGCTTGGTATTGGACTTTGCTTTGAGTTGAAGAGAATAGAGAGGTAGCATTGAAATACAGCACGAAGGTACCAAGAGTGTCCTGAAACTGAGGTGTCTTTTTTTTTTTTTTTTTTACTGAGCTACTTCACACCAGCAAGCAATCCAGAATTATAAATGTGCTTCACCTTTGCAAGATAACTTTAATTGACAAAACAGAAGTGTTATGGTTTGGGGCAAGGTCAGGAAGGTGGCAATGTGATAGCAAGGAATTTGCTATCATCAGTTGCAGTGGCCACAGGTGAGGAGTAGAGAACTGCAATAACCTCTGTTAAACTGTTGCTCTTTTGAAATGCAAATAACAACAGATTTCAAAGACCTACAAAAGTAATTTCAATGATTTCTCCAGCTCCTCTTCAAGCAGATTGATCTACAAAATAACTCTCTGCTGTTCTGTATGTATTTGGATTTCTTCTTATGAGAACTAGGCAGTATTTTCCTTCTGCTATCTGCTTTTCCTGCAGATCTTTTCTGATGTAAAACTACTTATTTAGTCAGACTCAGAGATAAAGCATTTAAGCAGCAGTGATGAGCAGACTATCTGAGCAAAAATTTGCAGTAATTTCCCAGGGAATAGGTTCCTGTGGAAGGCTTTTCAACAAAAGGAAGGGCAGATCAGTGGCTCCTTTGTCAGGAGGATGGACAGGCTTTAATATTACCATAACTTCATCAGGATGCATTTAGCAGACACCTGATGCTGCTTGCCCCACACACTGCTTTAGCATGTTATTCTGGCTCTCAGCAGCCACTGTAGCTCTCAACTCTTCGTGAGGTCTCACTTGAGGTGAGAGACTGAATAGATCTGACTGAGCCAAACTGCTTCCAGCATTCTGGCTGCCCCCAGATCTGTCAGCTCCACTGGGTTCAAGAGCTGCTCTTGCCTTTCCCTCATTCAGGAAAGCTGTACTGACTTACCTCAAACCATGCCAGCACCAGAAGTTGGATTTCTGTTGTGCAGCTCTCCTGATATCAATGGTGATCAATAGGTTTTGATAAAAGGAACTTATTTCCTCACTTCAGTGTCTTCCATTTTGGGTGATGCTTAGTAGAGATGGTTGCTAATGCATTTTGCAACTTTTGATTTTTGAACTTGAGCTTGCTGAAGTGCATGCTGAAAACCCTTGATGTTTGTCTTGTATACTATTTTCTCCTTTCATGTTTGTTGAAAAGGCTGAAAGGATATGTCTCATTTAGACAGTCTAAAAGAAGTACTTCCTGATGTAAAAATTAAGGCATGATGCTTTTATTGAAGAAGACCCAAGAACAAGACTATAGGATTTTTGCATTCAGGTAGTCATATGGATAAATAGACCCAGGATATTTTCTTCCAAATAGTAATAGTACAGACAGGTCACAGTTGTGTCAAACACATGAGATTTTTACTTACAGAGAAAAATAAACAGAACTGTTTTATTGGTCCCCGTGAGGTTGTAGGCATGTCAAAGCCAGATACACTGAATCTAGATGTGACCCACGTGTTCTCTGGGGATGTGGTATTGTGTGAAGACAGTAAATCGTATGACTGCATTACTTGTTTAAATATTTGACTCTTTTTTGCTGACAGCATAAAGCCAAGCTTCCTTGAAGGTGGTACTCATAACTAAAATGAGACTGCTGTTGAGGTAGAAGGGCATTACTCTTTTAGGAATCGGGCAGAGCTTGGATGCTTATTCCAGAAAGCTGTCAGGACTCCAACAGCAGCATTGGTTTGAGAAGTGTGTGCTTTTATTAGCTAAGCGTTCTTGAAATGTGCTTTATTATTTCTGAGTGTTTGTTGTTCATTTATAATGCGGCTGTGCTGATAGATTTCAGGATGGTACGGCAAGCATCTAAGTGACTGTTCAAAGGTCAGCTTCCTCCAGGCAGTTTTCTTTAAGATCACGTATAACTTGTGACAGCAGGGGGATTTTTAATAACAAGAAAGAAGAAAACATCTTCATTTACCTTAAGACAGATGTGAGCACAGTGACTAAGGCATTCATCTAGGCTGCAGCAAAAAGGCTTCAAGTCCCTGTAGCAAACTGGATGCAGTGGAGATTCTCTGATGTGTCCTTAGTTGCAGAGTATTGGCTGGGCTGGGAGGGAACATGCTGCTGCTCTCTCCCATACTTTCGTTGAACAGTAAAATGTCTCATCTATTTTCCTTGCACTTTTGCCTAGGCAGCATAAACGTGTGAAAAATGAGCTCTGATTTGCATATGATATTTATATAGAATTATGCCTATGTTTATGAAGACGTCTGTATTTATAGATTCAATTTAAATTAACCATTTTTCATTAGAAGAGCACGTACATGTTTTATTCTTAACCCTTTGGTGCTACCATCTGTGAGACATTCTGCTAACAGCAACTAAACCTAACTGCTCTTTATGAGGCCTGCTAATAAATAAATGGAAGTAATTAAATCTGAAGTGGTGCTTCTGTGGTTGTCCTGAAGAGTTAGAAAGTGTATGGTTGAAGAAAGTTTTCAAATTGGGTAGAAGAGTTCTTAGTCTATGAAATTAGAGTTACTGAAGAAGGAAAAATATTTTTGTATCTCTTTAACAGCTGTGAGAACCAGTGAAGAGAACTTTAAGGGAAAAAAGTAAAGCACTGCGCCTTATCCTGTTAATTGGTATCCTTCCCATTTAAATAGAGTCAGGTGCCTTTTGGGTTGGTTAAAACCAACCATGGAATGTATAAAATCATGACCTGTGTACTTACTATTGATCCAACAGTGAGCATTTGCACTTTGACTAAGAAAAACTCTAGCCTTGAAGACGAGTGATGCCTGTTTCATTTCTGATTCAGAATTTGAAGCTCTGGCCTTTTCCCTCAGTTTGGTACTTGACAGTTTTCTTTTTGCTTGTTTTATCTTGCATTTATGAAAATACTGTTTGCAAAATGTTTTTAGAATGCTTTTAGAAGATGTGGTGAGTTGAGTTACCCAAACCAGAATGAGTCATTTGGCAACAGATTAAATCTGAATGTTCTTTTGTTTGATTGCTGTACACTGTATGGTTTAAAGCACATGTTAGGAAACATTACAGTGCAGTGCATTTTTTTGCTTAATGAAACCATCAAGGTCTGGGTCTCTTTGTGCTGGATGCAGCACTTGAATATTTAATGGGAGGTAAAAAACATCAACCAAGAGGATGTGGGAAGATTGGCTTTTCTTTATTTTTCTTTTATCAGAATCTTGTGCTTTAATCAGAATCTTGTTACATTTCACTGGATGCTGTGCTGTGGATTGGTCTTAGCAGAACACTGTGTGCTTGTCCCCATCCCTTCACCTTGCAACTGCAGTATTGCGTCCCTGCGTGGGGCTGGTCCTCCCAAGCCAGCACAGCCCAAGCACAACCATTGAGCAGTGAGACTTTCCCACACTTGTTATTTTCCTTTGATAGCAGAGGTGTTTTATAACAGACAATATCTTTGGCTTATTCCATTGACTCCAAGTACAGTGCATCCCTTAACGTGAATTCAAGTATTGCTGACTTCAGTAGCTGATGATAGGGGGGTTCTGATGATTGAGTATAAAGCCCCCAAGCACAGCATGCACTGCGTATTGCTGACAGAATTTAACAGCAATTTCTCAGCTTTCAAGATTTCCTTCTTGAAAGCAAGGATGAAAGGCTGAGTAGAAATTTTTACTGTGACGCTAGAAATTAATACCAGTGCGTAATTGATTAATGTCCTCAGCACTATCTAATTTCCCACATGGAACAATCATCATAACTTCAAGCAGGCTTTTGTACCGATGATGTTTTTGGCTTAGGACTCTCCTTTGCAGCCTGACCATGAATCCTATGTAGAATAGTAAGGTTTCATCAAAGAAATTTCTGCAGTTTGCTGGAGCAAAGAATTGTAGTGGTGGTATTTGGACTAGGAAGTTTTGATGATAGGTTGAATATTTTGCCAACTGAGAAGAAGGGGTTAAGTGAATGTGAAAGACCAGGAGATGGGATGCTCTGGCCTGGTTCTGAGGGATGAGGAGAAACCAAGGGTAATGACAAAGCTAAGTTGAGGCAAGGTGGACGGGGAATGACATCAGAAGAAAGGGTGAACAAAAATAACAGAAACATAAACTGTCCCTTTTTACACCTGCTTAATTGAACTACTAGCAGAAAGTTGATGCCTAGTGCTTGGACAAGACTTAAAGAAACCTGCAGTGGTGCATTGAGCTAAATGGGGCTAGTGAATAAGAAATAGCATTTGAAATCCTTCAGTTATGTAGTAGATTGCATCCTTGGGAGAAGACCAACCAGATTTAAATAGAAAAGGATCGAGAAAACCTTCAAAAATAAGGTTGGGTTAATCTGGCAAGATCTCAGCTGTGTTATTTCATTCCCTGTGTCATCTTAAACCTCTGTCCTTCTGCTGAATGACTTCCTAAGTAATGGTACATCTGAGCTAAGGGTTTTGTTAGTTCTCCAGCCCCCCCAACTTGTGCTGCTGCACATAATGATGCTATGCATTTATAGGAGCTTATGAAATAGTTACCTGAATGCAGTGAGTCTGGGCAGCCCTTCCTTGAAGCCTCCACAGTGAAAATATTGAGACCTCTGCTGCTCTAATAAAATTCCTGGATTTTCATCAAAGAATTTCTGCAAGTCATTAGTAAGCTTGGCTCAGATTTGTTTATTTTCAATGAGATGTTTATGGAATTGTAATTCTACAAGGAGCTGGGCACCAATTAGAAGGACACAGCAATTTGATAGAAGAGAGACCTGAAATTAACATTCTGGGACTCAGATGCAGGAAGGTGTTTTTCTAAACCTTGATTTCCCAATGGCTTGAGTTTACAGCATTTCCATTCCAGGAATTTTTATTAGAGCAGCAGAGGTCTCAATATTTTCATTGCAGAGGCTGTGAGAAAAGGCTGCCCAGACTCACTGTGTTCCCCTGCCTGTCCTCTGGGATCACAGTTATGTGCCCTTCACAGTGCCTTCCAAGCTGCTGGACATGTAACTTTTGGTAACTCCAATTCATAGTTATATGGGCGCTATATTCATCTGTTGCAAAGAATTCCTATGGAATTCTGCTGAAAATGCCTTGTTTATTAATTTTTTTCACTAACCAGTATGATTTTTTTCTGTTACTATTTCATGTACCCAATGTTCTTGAATCTCAGAGTACTTTTAGATTTATTTTTCTATTTTCTGTGTTAATAGGCAACAGTCTTTACTGAGAGGTAAAACTAGGTCGGAATGCTGCTGTGTGTTCCATGATTAGTAAATTGAGCCTATATTGTGTACAATTTATAGGTCACAGTGCTTAAATGACTTTTATGTCAGTAGATGCAAAATTAGGTTGGACTCTAGTCTCTAGTATTTTTTCACCTGCTGATAATTCTATGTAATTTTAAGAGCTGAAAGAGTAATTGTACTCTAATTACTGTCAGTGCAATTGTATATCTTGTGTAACTCTGCCCTTAAAGGCAGAACACTGCTGGAAATGGTGTACTCTGATTTGGCTAGTGGCCTGTGATGATGCAACTGAGTGCATTTATTGACATACTTAAACCCTTTTGGTAGGTTTGATGGGTCACTTTTGCAGCTGCTTTATGGGCTTGGATAATCATACATACTTCAGGTATGTATCAGTCATCAGCAATCAGAGAGAACGCTATTTTTAACTATCTGTTGCGTGGATTGTAAGGAAAATATCCTTCTACAACAGAACATGAGGGGATACAGGAATGCGTATGAGAGAAAAATAACATGTTGCAAGAGCCCAGAGAAGTCACCAAAGGAATACACACCTAGCTAGACTGAAATCTTCAATTGCAGCATTATTACCTAACTAACTGAACAGACCATTTTGTCTTGCAAGAGTACAAACCTTTTGTTTTAGCCAGCCCGTGGAAGTTTGAAATTGCTTCTACCTGCCATTCATCCTTTGTGCTAATGGATTGTCCATAATTAAAATCTAAACAGTGTTTTGTTATTTTACTTACATTGTTTTGCTTGCCGTGACAGTGGTGAGGAGATGGTGGTGGTTATGTTGTGCATGACAAGTCATGCAGCAAGTTTTACGAGCCCAACTCAATGTTTCATTGTCTTAGGATACTGATTTGTTAGTCTGCCTAATGTTGATGCTATTCTGCTGCTCCTTCTTTTATCATGGCTTGAGGAGTTTTCAAAGATCTACTAGCTTTTTGTATTTCAGAGGGATTCATTTTGCAGTACTGTAACACCAAAGAACACTAGATTTTATATTTACAAGTGAGTTTTTCTCCTAAATGATTTCTTAGTAATTTATAGGGTGTTTATTTGTTGTGTGAAGTTTGGATGATGACCATCAAATATTTATTGATGGTAATGTCACCTGAAATCTGTGAAGAAAGCTCTCTTACTCCAGTGTGGTGTTAGAAAGCAGCCTTCCTTTATTCCTCACAATACGTGCCAGGTGACTTGACAAACAAGTGTGCTTTCTCAGAGTTTAGGTTCTACACTTAAACAGTTACTACATGCATATGCAGTACATCAGCATACATTCATTCTTTTCCAAGAACTCATTAATATATACTAATATCCCTCTGGGCATGCATGGTCTTCTGCCACGTACTTTGTCCCTATTTTTCCATCATCAGCTTCATCATGGAGACTTTTGGCTGACCTTTAGCTGCTTTTCCCATATTTGGCAAACTTCCATTTCTTGTTAGGCCATAATGAGCAATTTCCAAAACAATATATGTGAAAATCCAAGGTAAATGTCTTTGCACCTGGTGAAATGCAAAGATAAGTAGTCTATGACTCCAGTGCTTCTCATGAAGTAGAATCATTGAGGAAAACATGGCTGTTCACACAATAAGCAGAGTTGAAAAGGAAAGTTTTAGAACTAGCACTCATGGATTTCTTTTGCTGAACTAATATACTGATTCCTATTGCTAAAGAAACCAGTGTTTATCAGTAGCTTTGGCCTAGTTTATTAACAACCAAGTATCAAGTAGTGCTTCAAGCACTACTGTGCTGCAAGCAATTTTTGTGAAGTGTGATTAAATCAATACAAATAAATCGAAGTTGAGTCTGTTAATTCCAGAAGAAAGTAAAAATATTAGAGAGTAGCTTGTGGTAGACTTAAAAACTGAAGCTGTGTTTGAATATTCCTGAAGAGAACTGATAAGAAGCTGGGTATAATTTTAAGCTTTTTGACTTAGTGGAATTATTGCTAGAACTAACTCTGGTTATTAAAATAGTCTCTTCCCACATCAGAACATTAATCGATGTTCTAGAATTTGGTCTGTTTGGATACAAATTAAATGGGTCTGTTAACAGTTGCAGAAATTGGTAGAGTCAGCGCTGATTGGAGATGTTTGAAACCTCTCCCTTCAGTTTGTTCATTCTGCAGGGCTGTTACTGGTATTAAAATATAGATATGTTATTTTGTTTCCACTCTTCCATTTATTGTTTGATAGTTAGGGTCAAAGGACTAAGTTGGAAGAGCTGAGTATGGGTCAGTAGCCTCAGAAATGCTCAGTTCTTCTAGGTCACCTCCTTTTTTTTTTTTTTAAATAAAATAATAACAGTAATTAAAATTGTTATGGCCAGACCAATGGATATTGAACGAAATTATGGTTGCAAGAAAGGTTTATGGCTTTATAATTAAAAACAAAACAAAACAAAAAAAAACCACAGTAGGTCATATCCTAGTAATGCTTAGGCTGCATTCAAAATTTTAAGCTCTAAATAATTACGTTGTTCAGTTTGATATCTTGAAACTGACTTCTAGTTAAGAAGATTGGAGCAGGAAGGTTAGCGCCAGGAAGAGGCAGGTATTTAAAATTCTCCTGGGGGGGGGAGAAAAAGCTAAAAACACTTCTCATTAGACACCATTTAAGTTAGTCAATTCTGATAGGAATGTATGCCAAGTATTTGGATCCATGGTGTACATATGCTTGGATTGCTAAAGCTCTAGCGAGTTCTTCACTGTAATTTAGCAATTATCCTCCTGCAGACCCTTGTCTATCAAGAGGCAGTCAACTGATTGTGTGTGCACAATCTTAATCAGAGAAATGCAAAATAAAATAGACTCACACCACTGATCACTGATAGTAACGGAAGACGACCAGCAAAAGCCATGTGAGGAAATTCTGGTGTTAGAACCCAGAATGCATGATGTCTGGTACCTTGTGCTGGGCAGACTGCAAGCAGAAGCAAAACAGCTCTACTCCAGAGTAGTAGTAGTTGTACTCACCTGCCCCAGGTAGCCCTGTAACAGGTGAGATATGTGGAAAATAAGAACCCAGTCACCATGCCTCACATATGAATGCAATAACTTTCCGGCTGAGAAAACCACAAGCTTTTAACAGCTTTGGGGTGTGTGTGTGTGTGCTCATATTCTATTAACTGTATGCCTTCCTGGAGTACTGTGTATGAATACTTGAGCTTTAAATGAGCTTGCTTTGATACTGAAAGAAACACCACTGTGTTATTTGGTTCTCTGTTTCTCAGCTGTCACATTAGCCATGTTACCCATCTCCTGGTGAGTGAGCTCATTTACATTTGAGATACAGATGTGGAATTACTTAGGAATGGCTTTTAAGACATTCCTGAGTAACTCTCACTGTGTATGCGCACTTCTATATCATAGTTTTTTTTGTTTGACTCCAGCTTGATTTAGTTCAGCCTACTTCCTAATTACACCAGAATTATTTTCTGCTCACAGATACTTTAAGTGTTGTATTTTATATTTGCATCCCTTGTTATTCCAACTTAACCCAGATTTCAAATGTAGATCAATCCTTACATTCAAAACCTCAGAATTATCTCCATCTTTTTTGAAAGGCAAAATCTTTAAATCAAAGAACTCGAAAGTTATCAAAATTCTGACAGTTTTGTTGAGATTATAAGTAGAAACAGTTATGTAGGACTGTTATTCCTAAGGGATGAGCGATGAAAATCCACGCTCAGGAGTAAACTTGGCATTTGTGTAATCTAAAAATGCTTCAGAAAAGGAAGAAAGCTGAGTTCTGGAGTGTGGTGGGTATTCATTGGGCTCACAGTCATCTGTGGATTAGAATCCTGCCAACTATGACCAACAGGGAGGAGCATATTGGTAAATAACACATCTAATATCAGCTTACTGGAAAATTTGCGGTTATATTTCTGATAATGTTTGTCAAGAAAAAAAAAGTTAATGCCTCATTCCCATGAATAGAAGCTCTGAAATTGTTTTGCTCTATTTGCAATTCTCTTAGCAGCAGGTACAACTCAGATAGAAGAAACTGATCGAGTGACAGTGCAGAAATCATGCACACAGCTTGCTGAAACCACATCAAATAGAATTAATTCTCCAGATCAGATGTCCTGAGTTTTTACTTCTATGAGCTCCAAAAGTATGTTTTCAAAATTGATTAGAGAAAGAAGAATCATAATTCTGCATATGTAAGTGGTTGTTAGGCTATAAGGGAAGGAAGAGGTGCTTGAGCTGACCACAGATCTTTTCAGACAAGTAATTCACGCAACTGAATGCTGAACAGCAGAGCTGTTTGTTGTAGATGATGGAAGTGTACAGGGCTCAAAAGATTTAAAACTCAAAAGTTGAGCATGGGTTATGATGTGTTATATGTGCCATATAGTATCTTTGTAAAGGGATTTAGATCCCAAAAATCATTGAGAGAAAGTACATAAATATTTCTCTCTTCTGGCAGGCAGCCACTGATGCCTGATGTTGGCCACCACTGGAGAAAGCACTCTAGGCTAAACGTCCTTCTGGTTTGTTGTGGTATACCAGCATGATATTCACTGGTGAGCTGAAGAAAGGGGCACTGAAACAGAAGTGTAATATTTCAGGTAGTCAGTAGGGAGAATGAGGAACGTGGTTTAGTGGGCATATTGGTGGTAGATGTTGGTTGGACTGGATGATCTTAGAGTCTTTTCCAGCACTTATGATTCTCAGAACAAACATGTGGAGAGAAACGGGAAGCCCAGCAATGATCTGTGAGCTACTGTCCGACACTGTAACTACAATCAGGATATGTAAAGTGGGTTTTGCTGGCTGCTTGGCTATGTCGTATAAAATTGGAAACTATATCTGAAGTTCTGGATCCACTAATCATGGTAAATTAGAGGACAGGATCTTGAAACATTTTTTATGTGCTCATTCCTCATTCTGCCCTAGAAGTACCGTAGGTGATAGATACCTGGAGCAAGGTGCCAGCTTTACTCCTGACAGTAAGCAGAAGGCACAGTGCACAGAAAGCACAGGATGGTATGTCTTGCACACACTGAAGCAGTGAAGGATTTCCTTCGCACAAATTAAGTCAGAGGCTTAGCAAAGCAAACAAAGAAATAAGATTTTGGATTAACAAATGCACGGGGACTATCTTCAATTTCTAACTGCTTCTCCTCACCTGGTTATCTCAATTAGTTGATTAGGTGGTTTCCTACCCAAGGGAAAGCATTTGTTTTCTGTATCTGACTTGAGTCTTTTATTTTGTTTGCATTTCTCTTTTGAAAAACACAAAGGTACATTTGGTCATATAAACCCATAACAAATGTGACTGTCCATGGGTTTGTTCTTCATAAAACCACTCGTACAACAGGGCCTTAACTATCTATACTGCTATTTCTGGAATTCCAATTATTGCAAAATGATATTGTGGGCACTGTTACCACATGAAGCAGAAACAAACTTCTCCTTTGCCAAGCAGACTTCACCAGCACATGCTCTAGGATAATGTGTTTACAGCATGCACAAGACCTCCTTAAGAGGGGGTTGGTCCAGATTGCACACAAGCAATTACACTTGCAGGGCTCCCAGCTAACAGACCACTGCATCCTGCTTTGTTGCCAGGAAACAGCTCCAATTTTTCTCCCCTTGTTTTTGGTGTCTCTCTGCTTCTAGCTCACTGCCAATTTCCATTTTCTGCTGCACCCTGTGGTTTCATTTGGCAAAAGCTCTGTCTTAGTTTCGGTTGCCCTGAATATGCAGTATTTATATTTTCAGGACTGAGTATGATGTCCTTCAAGGGTGGAAATATGCAATAGCACTTCTCTTGTCAGATTGCTGGTGGCTAATGCACCCTGGAATCCACTGTTTCCCACTCTGCCTTGATATGGAAGCAGAACGCGAGAGGCCAGCAGGGAGAATCCACGTAAAATGAGCAAATCAACCTGATACGGGCTGGGGAACCCAGAGTTGGCAGTAGACTGGTATGGAGTCTCTTTGACCCAAGATTTTGCAGAACAATTCCATAAAGCATTTTTGTCATTGTGAATGACTGTGTGGTCTTGCTATAGAATAAATGGGCTGTAACTCTTATTCTTGAATATTAACACTCAAAAATGTTTTATTTGTAAACAGAAGATGATTTTAGGTAGTTGATGTATTGACAGTGATATCCTATCAGTCTGGCTTCTGTCAGGCATGCTTACAAGCTGGGAAAAGTTGCTGAATGGGCATAGTAAAGTTGCTAGTAGAAATTAGCAGGCACTTGTTTACCTGCTGGCCTTTCAGCTGGAATCTGTTTAAGAATAATTCTTAGTTTGCTACTTGGTTATTTACTTATCTGTATAGTATGGATGGTGTCAGCATTTGGGGCGCAGAGATGAATGGTGAGATGTCTTCCATAAATGCCAGTGTGGCCAAAAGCTGAATCACTTATTCTGTGTACTTGTTTCCTGGGTCAACCAAGGAAGCCAGCATCCCTCAGAGGTTGGCTTGGCATTCCATCATCTCCACAAGGAATTGGAAAAGGAAACGGATGCAAGGCAGCAAAGTCATGTTAGATCTGTCTGTCAAAGTCCAGATGGTTGTAAGATGCTAAGCTACAAAAAGGCTGCAGAAAGCTGGTACATGTATTTCTCCTAACAGCCCATAAATCTTATTTTCTAGAAAGGCGTGAACTGAACACTGCACAGCAGTGAATGTCTATTGAGAAGTACTAATTGTGTGCCATTACTGTTGGCTGGAACCCCAGAAGCTAGAAGTACTTTGAGTTTAGATGATTCTTTGTAGTATAGGCTAATCTGAAGGTAACGAGTGTAGGCTGGATACCTCACACCTGAATAGCATTCGGCTACAGCAGTTCTTTATTTAATTGAGTCAGTGCTACGGAGAGGACAGAAGATTAATTTTATTGTTCCTTCTTTATTTATACTGCATTCACATCTGTAAGTGCCAGTCATGTGGTACTATATCTGTCCTCAGGCTTTTTGACTACAAGCTGTAACACCTCTCTGTCCTGCAATTAACCAGTTGCATGTTTATCCCTTGAAGACAAATGGGGAGGAAAGCAAGCAGCTTATAATGCAAGCTAGCCGCTTCTGAGATGTGAAATGAAGCTCAGGGTTCATCACAGTAGCTGCAGTAGCAAAGAGTGTCTGCTCTTGCTATGTATGCAGATGGCCAAGCCTGGTTGGTATAGGACGGGAAACTAGGACCAGCAAATAAGCAGCACCTAATATAATTAGCAATGAGCAGTTACGGCTGTAACTATTTTTTTTATGTCCTATGGTATTGTTATCCCGTTCAGCTGTGCTGCAGGGGTTTGACCCTGATGATGTGTCACAGTGCACTAATATTAAGTCTGCTGCAGAGAGAAATCTGAGCTATAGAAGAGCTGAGGCTATTTTTATATTGTGTAAGGGTATGTTGGAGGGAAGATGTGGCCAAATCAACTCCATTTTAGATTGAATTCAAACAAATTCAGAAGGCATCTATAAATGTGGATTGTGTCAGATCAATACAAGCTAGTGAAGGCTAGCAGGCAATTGCAGCAAGAGTGGCAATAAAATTTCTGGCCCAAGTACCCAGAGAAAACAGATTTAGTAGCTCAGCCGGAAGAAATAATCCGTTTTAATTAAAAAGAGCTGCAGTGGAAGTATGTGATGTAATGGCAAATGTCCATAGTCGAGGCATCATTGGGCTTAAAGCACAACTGGATAGTGCTAAAGAAACTTTCTAGCTCAAAACACTAACAGTTACAGAACTAGAAAATAAAACTGGCCTTTGAAAGAGTGCATGTGTAGAATATGATCCATGTTGAAGTATAATTAAGGCTGCACGTTCAGCTTTGTTATTAGCTCTTCTCAAGTGCTGAAGTGTTCAAACTTGGCAGTAGATTAAAGAGTTAGAAAAGACATTTTAGCTTTTCTGTCTTCTAAAAAAGCATGTCTTCCTCACAAGCAGAAACCAAGTTTGTAAATCGGGCACACTCCAATTGTCAGGATTGGTGATCCCTTTATAACATCACTGGTGCATGAAGATCCCAGAACGTTGCCTTGGGCTGTAGTCACTACGATAACCTCTTTGGTGATCAGGGAAAAGGAGGCCCTCAGTATGCATCGAGGAAGATGTATCTATCAGTCTTTTTGGCCCGACAAGATTTGTATTTACATAGCTCTGTTTAATTACTGTGCTTTCATACACCAGCCTGAAGAGACTGCTTATGAGCTAATCCAGACCTTTGCCATCCAAAATGATTAGCAGATAAGTCAGAATGTCAAGCAATGTCCTAGTCTATTTCAGCAAAGTATTTGATTCTGAAGTATTTCACAGTATTTGGGATGTACTTTGGAAAATATCTCTTGCTGCTCTTAGCATAATACCCTGTGATTAATTTTACTGTGGTTCAGAGGTTCAGTTCTTTCTGAGGCAAATGGGTACAGCCCCATTTACTTGGGAGAGCTTGGTATTTAGACATATAGATTACATTTAGAGGCTTATTCTGAAATTTGCTTTAGTGCAAGACCTTGTTATGCCCCAGGTCTCTTTGCACAGGGTTGAAATGGGCTCAGTGACATAGTAAAACTGCTTCTACAGAAAAGTAATATTCACAGACAATGAGAGGGTCAAGAACTTAAGGAGTCATTCAGTGTGGAAAAAGACTGTAATTACCAGACCTACAGTAAGCAAAGTCTGTTTATTGCTATAATAATCCCTTAATGTAGGAACCTTCTGAACTATCAGGTCCCATCCCTGTTTTTACCAGGCAGTATTGACACATCAACCCTTTTACAAACTGTCCAGCAAGATCTTAAGACAATTTTTTTTTGACCTGCCTGCTTCTGTTGGGAGACTGTTCCACAATTCACTGTTCTTACATCCAGAGAAAATCGAATTCCCTAAATTTAAATGTATTCCTAGTTATTTTCTAACCATGCACTTCTTGTTTTGGTATTTTTTTAAACCCACCATCTCAATAAATATGTTGTAATGAGTGAATTCAGTTTTGATACTGTCACTGTTTTCCATAGGACCCATGGTTTTCCAGCCATCCTAATTGCATCAGGTCATTGCATGATGTCGTTTTGTGGGTTACCTATGGAATACTGTGGCAGAGTGGTTTGATTCCTTCCTGATACAGTGCTGCACATCTGCAAAAATAAGAGTAGCTTCCTTTTTTTTTTTGGTTTGTTTTTCAACCCCGAAGAAGTGCCTTAGGCCTTCAGAAGGATCTGGGAGCTGGTATCTTCTGCCTTAAATCAGATGAATACAAAAAATCTGGGAATCGTTGGGATGATTATTCATTGTAATTTTATACGAGAGTCAGTACACGAGAATGCTGATGACACCACAGCATTGAATACAGCTCCCTTGATGATTTGGTCATCCAGAGTAAGAACACAGTATTTGTTGGAGTGGAGGCCGAGCAAGTGCCTCCAGCTCTAGGACAACTTCAGATGGCATGTTTTCAATTTGATTTTTGTCTGTATGAAAGGGAAGGCCCCATGTTGTTCTCTCCAGGATTTTTTTCCTTAGGCTGTTAGCCATCAGTTTGAACTGAAAGAGCAATTCCAGGTAGAACTTAAAGTAGCTTTGAAAAGTTGGTATTCTTGTCAGAAAATTTGATACCCACACTTAATTTCTTATATTGTACATAAACTTCCTGCTTTAGTGTTTAACGGATTTCCCCACAATTTTAAAACTTTCAGAAACTGACTTTGTAAAACAAAAAATTCAAAGTAAATGGAGGTGACGTTTCAGAAAATAATAATAAAAAAGCAGTGCTCTTTCCACAGGGGAAGGGTGATCAAATACACAAATCTACTTATTTCACTTCCAGATTACATCCTGTTCCTATAATGCATTAGATATTTTAGCTTCTTTGTGAGCGTATCACTGAGCTCATACATCGTAACAGGTTCACTGCTCCATATCTTGTATTTAACTTGCAAGGTTTTTCCTTATTTCCTTCACAAATGAGCAGGAACAAATTATATGCTTTCCACCTTTAGGAGCTTTAGTAGAAGAAAGGTAGTTCAATTTGAATTAATCTCAGACAAAATGAAGATAGGAATGGTGATTTGGCTAAATGCATTTCCCATTTGCTTGCTTTGCTGATGGCAGCAAAAGCTGTTAAAGCCTGTACCTGATTCTGCTATTGTTCACCTGGATAGGAAGAAGAATGGAGGCAGCTGTGGGATACATAAGTGGAGCTGACAGGATGGAGCAAGTACAGGGGTGGCCCCTTACTGCAAATATTTGCTGGGAATTTAACCCCTGAGCCTACAGAACAGGGTTAGGTTTGTTCCTGCATCAACAA
Organism: Phasianus colchicus; assembly: GCF_987193195.1. Classification (NCBI taxonomy): domain Eukaryota; kingdom Metazoa; phylum Chordata; class Aves; order Galliformes; family Phasianidae; genus Phasianus; species Phasianus colchicus. The sequence continues at coordinate 20,624,539 of NC_143439.1, read as the reverse complement.
GAGACAAAGCCACTGGGTCAGAGCGAGGGCTGCAGTACTGCAGGGTTTCAGAATGCTCTTGAGTTTGTTATTCTGATTTCTCTAGCACAAGGACTTTGCAGCTCGGTGCAAATGGATGATTGCATGGGATATCTAATCCTACTACCAGCACTTACTGAAAGAATTATTCTCCTGCTGTGCATTAATAAGCTGTAAGGAAATAACCACCTGAGGAACACATTGGGGGCTCGGCTCTGCTCTCAACCTAACAGGTGAAATGCGTTCAGTGATGTGAATGGAACAAATGAGGTGTAAGTACAGGAAGATTAAGTGTACAGAACTTACCTCTTATGCTTGTCAAACACCCTGCAGGGCCCTATGGAGATGTACTTAATAAGATCTAGGAAAAAATGTTGCTAAAGCTTAAAAAAGTGGAGGAATATGCAGTTTTGTATCAGGGGCCATCTTCATTCCCTCACGTTCCTTACAGGTACAGTGCTGTGCTTAATGCTCTGCTTTTTGCCTTGCAGACTGGCAACAGCTTCCTACCTTTGTTTCCTGCTAACTAAATTGGTGAAAATATTCTAAAATGGAGACACTTTTCCCTGCAAGCCTGAAGAACAAAAATAAATAGTGGTTGGTTTACTGCCAGCTGCAGTCATCTTTTCCTTTATTTTGACTTGCTTGCCTCTGTCAAGGTGGCAAGCAAAGCAAAATCCTGTTTTGGCACGGCTTAAGATCTGTGGGCCTTGGGGAGAGAAAGGGATGTTCAGTTGTTGCAGTGCCCAGGGCTCAGGTCAAGAGGCAAGGATGCAAAATAAAGCCATAGAACTGGGCTCCTGCAGGGAGCTGGAAGTGCTCAAGTCAAAACAAGTATTGAGGATACTCATCCAGCTCCCCTTCTGCTACCACTGCACCTCTATGTAAAAGTCTGTGCTCAACAGCTGCATGAGATACTTTTCTTTCTTACTATTATTTCTCCTATATGACCAGCTTCAGGTGTTAGTACTGTATATCAAGCATTTGGAAAGAGAAGCCAAAATCTCACTCGTGCATTTCAACCACAGAAAATAAGTTCTTTGACTCCTCAACTCACTTGAACTTTCAGTCTCAAGTCTGGGAAATAAGTGTTTCATCATGCAGTTGAAGTCCCTTAAGAAAAAAAAAAAACACTGAATATATTCTTGATGGAGGAACTGTGGACAAGGACTAGTCATGGTCCTGTCATTGTTCCAATGAAGCTGCTGATGAAGCAGGGAGAGGTTCAGCAGCATGTAATCACCTGGGACAAGTAAATGCCCAAGTATTTTGTTCTTGTCCTAGAGGTTTTAAATCCCATGTGGTATCTTAAAAGGATAAAATTAGAGTGTATTGCTATGCTGGTAGCTGTGCTTCAAAGCATGCCAGAAATCTGTTAATTATCTGTGAAAGTCAATCTCTTTGCTTTTCTTTACTAAAACCATTGGGCAGCATCTTTTTTGTGTTTGTTGTGCAGTGAAGGCTGAAAAGTGCAAGGTACACTTGTATAATTTGTACAGAGCTGCTCCTGTGAGGTAGGGAAAACTCAGTCTTAATTTGTGCTGAGCTACTTGCCAATTGAAATCCTAGTAGTAGTAATAGTAACAGATACCTGTGGCCCATGCTGCTAACGTCAGCTGTCACCACAGATAGTTGTTTTACCAAATGAATCACAGATGTCACTGCAGGTCTTTGTTATAAGAGACAGAAAAAAATTGGTGTGAACACTTTCCAGGCTAGTTATGTGTAAGGAGAATGGATGGGTTTTAGCATTTTCACCATTAATGCCACTTGTAAACTGGGATAGGAAATCATTATTTCTGTGTTACAGCTGCAGCACTCAGGAACATCTCTCAGGATTAAAGTGTAGTACAAAACTCTGCATTAAACTATATCCACTGTCCCTCAGTCACCCAAACCTCTTTGGGGGAGCAATGCCTGTGTTTCTTTGTATCGTGTTTTTGGGCTGCACCAGAGATGGGTGATGGTGAGGATGGGGCTGGAAGGGCTGCGTGGTGCTCAGGCAGAGGCAAGCTAGACACCACCTGGAGGCCTTCTGTATCTATCCTCTGGTAACTCTTGCATTTAGTAACTAATTGGTGAAAAAAATAAAATTAAGCAGATTGACCAGGCTAATCCATGCTTATAAACTGAGGCTTGCAGATAGGACCTTTGTAAAGTGCCCTCCAGAATGGTATTTAACAAAATGCATGACTTCAGTTGGCAGAAATACTATTTGAAGTACAGCAATTTACTCTATGAAGAACAACAGTGTTTATACTGGCAAGGACTTTTGAACATCAGTCAAATAGTTTTTGCTTGGCTTTAGCACATACAGGCTATATTAATCTTTCCCAGTAGGGAACTCTATTCTGTCACCACTGTCCCACAGTGTTACAAATCATATGAAAAAAAAGACAACATAGGCATGTTGCCAGAACAGATTTTTATACATAAAATGAATGCAAAAAAATGTAACACTGTTTCTTATCGAATCTTGTCATTTTTCTTGTGAAAAGCAGAAATGAAAAAGGTTTCCTTCCTTAAGTGTCATGCATCTACTGGGTACAAATATACATGGCTATATTTTATGAGATGTTTCTCCTCTGAAGTCTGAAGAACAATGACACAAAAGGCTCCAGCAGCTGCCACTTTGGTTGCCATAGGTTTTGCTTCCCTCTGACTTCAGTCACCCTTGGCCCCTTTGAAGGTATTGAGTGAAAGCACTGCTACAAAGCTCTGCCACATCCAAAGCAACAAATGAAAAGGTTATGCTAGGAGAGAAGAGTGAAGATGGAGATGGTGAAAAAGCAGAGGTGGAAGCAGCACCCTAGCAGCTATACTGCCCTGGACACCCCTTGGTCTGACCTGCTAAATCTGTGCTTCCCCTCAGCTTCTAGTTGCAGTGTCATGTGCTGCCCTTCATGGGGAGTGAAAGAGCAGTTTTCCAGCTCCTGATTATATAGTTTTGTTTCAGCCACAAGGAGAAGAGCATGAGTAAGAAGAAACAGAGGGGAACAATAATAAAGGAAGATGGTTTCTCTCTGCAGCCTGCTTTAAATCAACAGTCCTGGCCCTGTTTGTGGTAGCACTTGTATTTTTAGTCTTCAAGGAAGCACAGAAGAGTAAATAGCATTATTGGAAATAAATGCCTGGTGACAGTTATTAGCCCAGAGAATTATTATGCATGCAAATCTGAATAACCAAATGTATTGGCTCTGAAAGCATCATCCATGTGCAGTAGTCCCTCTCAGCAGTGGTGACATGGTCCAACACGATGGATCCTAACAGACTGTTAATTAGTCGCCACAGCCCACAAATTATACTCTGAAAGTGCTTAGTATTAGCCACAACAGTTCTGCAGCAAATGACGTGAATCAGCTGCATGTGTTAAGCTGTTCTCACTCTGTTTGCAAGAAGACAGGGGCAATTCCTCGGGCTGCTTCAGCACCACAGACATTTTAAAAAAAATTCAGAGCTGGTACTATTTTTTCCCTCCAAAATAGCATTAAGAGTCACTCAAACTCTGCTCTCAAGGTGCAACGGCAGCCACATTCCTTTTCTGGCAGCACCATTTGCAACTTCAGTGCTCCTTGGTGGCAGAGCAAAGAGCCCAACCTGCCCTTCAGAGCAGCCATTTGCATGGCACTTCTGCACAGCAAAAGGTGAGCAGCAGCCCCATGCCGTGCCATTCTGCTGCCCTGCGAAGCGCACACCCTGGCAGTTTGGATACAAATGTGCTTATTGATTGTCTGAGCCTCTTGCCAGCCGTTCTGAGGCGATAAGCACACGCTTAATATTCAACATCCTGTACAGTCTGTGAATTGCTGGCCAGGAAGCAGATGAGGATGTGATTTTCCACAGAACTTAAAATGTGTGTCCTGAAAATTGGTGGGTTTTTTGCTTCATTTTTTCCATCAGATTCTTTTCTGTTAGAGGAAATGGTTCACACAGGCATGATCACTGGCACTGTTCTTGGCAGAAAGGAGCTGAGATGCTCACTTTCCTGCTCCTGAGCAAGTAATACAGCAAGGCACCTGCTAGATTCATTGACTGGTCTCTTCTAGTTAGAGGAAGAATTGCAAGCTTTTGACTTTAAGATATAAATTTCCACATTCTTGAATCCACGGAGTGATAAAAAATGCAAAGGAAGTACAGACAGAGTCAAGAGTCAATATTGAGTCTAATCAGACCTTAATAAATTTAGTTATATGGCCTCAGTGGGCTTTTCCAGTTTCTGCTTAGAAAAGGCACGCGTTGGCTGTGAAAAACACTTCTCAGTGCCAAATTTCTGAGCTGTTTGCAGACAAATATGTAGACAGGTAGTTTTAGGGAGGGAGAGTGGCTTTTCCAGACCTGTTAGGTTTTGGCACTGGCATCAAGGGCTCTCATCCAAGTGAATGGGAATGTAACCAGCACAGCTTGCAGCTAAGCCAGCATCACAGTCCCCTTTGGTGATAGTTTCACCTAATTCCAGCCATTGCCCCTGTAGAGAACTGTCAATCTTGCTTCGTGTTTCAAATCCAATTATAAAACTGTGCTATAAACCTCTAACAAGCCGTGTTATTGTCAGCAAAAGGGTGTTTACATACTGCTACCTAATTCATTACCAGCATGCAACTGCTAATGAGCACACAGCCCGTTGTTTGCCACCCATGGGCCCCAGCAGGTGTACCTGCACTAGATTATGGGTAGGCACCACTGGCAGCCCTGGAAGCACACAGCCTGCCAGCAGGCACAGCTCTGGGGGCATCATTACATTTGCAGCACAGGGAGAAAGGCTAACAAACCTACTTTGGCAGTGGAGGTAATAAATGCGAGTAGTTGTCTCCCTCAGCAGGGATAAAAGGCAAGTAACGACTGTCAGACAAAAGCAGGAGAAATTCCCTTCTGTGCTAATGTGGTCACTCCAGCCCAAAGAGAGCCCGTGGCCATGTGGCTAGCTCTGATCACACCACAACTTTGTTCTTACCAAATTTCATGCCCCTAGATTGGCTAGCATCTCTCTTTTCCATTCACCTGTACTTTATTTCCTTGTACATTAGGTTCCTATCCCTACTTTAAGGCCTAGCCCACACCCCTCCTTTCCCTCTTGGCTTCCCTCACAACAGAACAGCTAAAGCACCCCTTCAGATTAATAAAGCATATTGAAACATCTCACTGAATGAGAACATTATGTTCTACCAAATTATTTATTTTTCTTGCATCCCCACTCTTTTGTCATTGACTTCTATTATGGTCTGAAATACTTCCTTAGCATCTCAACAGATACTGTCTTTTTCTGCCCTTGGAGCAGGGCATTGGGCATTTATTTACTGCTTTCCCTCTAAGCTCACATTAGCTCACCTTTTCTGCTTAACTGAGGGCAAGGGAATTTATTTTTAAGCTAAGGTTGCCATCTAGTGAACAATTATATAAATACAAACACCTCTTTTTCTGGAAGAGATGGGCTGTAGAAGGGCTTTAAGCTATTTTCGTGGCAGAGCGGAGCTGTGGCATTGAGGTTTGGGGCAAGAATTCAGTTGAGGAAAGAGAACTTCTGCAAGCTTCTGGGAGGAACCTCAAGGGCTGAGCTTAAAGTTTTAGATGAGTGCTGAGACAAAGCTAAGGTTTAAAATGTGGTCTTTGTCAGGACAACAGGAACTTATGGACAGAGCTGGAATTGCCTGCAGGTGGGAGAGAAATGGTGTGTGTATGATCAATGAAAATTATATAAAGGAATATTATATAATCAAAAAATATTAAGATGTTATAATAATGAAATAAGCAAGAGAGTTAGGCACAGCGAGACAAAGAGAATAAATAGGATGCTTACCTGGGTCATGGGCTCACTCAGGAAACCCCAGCAGAGTGGATCTTCCAAAGAGAGAGAGATCCTTCCCCACTGGTAGTCAGCTCTTAAATGTGTCTAGGAGAGGTGCAGCCAGGCTCCACCCCTTCCTGCAGCACAGGTGAACTGCTTTCACCTGTGCTCCCAGGGCTGACTCATTGCTTGCCTCAGGTGACTAATCAGAGGTTCAGGCCGTGACTCAGCAGTTCCCATACAGGTGTGAATCTTCCAGGATAAACTGATCTTCCCTGCATGGGGTTACGTGCAAATGACGTTCAGGCACAAGCAGTTGTGCAGCCCCTTAGGTATTGCTCCCAGCTGCAGTTCTCATGTGCTGTGTTTGCCCCCATAGCCATAAGACGCAGAGGTCTGGATTGCTTCCTGACATGAAGCATGTGAGAGAGAGGTTTGCTCACCCTGATAAAGGAGTTCCTCTTCACCTTTCAAAGAACCACGAAGCCACTGCTTATAGAGAGTGTCTTCTCCCAGAATGATAGTACAGTCCTTCTTTTACAGAAAGTAGCCCTTAACTGGTGTGTGATGGTTTTCCAAGTAAATAAAAACTCTGTGGTCTGTTTGGACCTCCTATGCAGCTAGTGAGACCGGAAACGTGATCAAACCCTCTTCTTTTGGGAAGGGGTGGGCAGTTTGTATTTAAAAACTGGCAACTTGAGTACAGGTAGTGGTACTGGGATGCTATTTCAGGCAGCTGCCAACTTACGCTGGGATATCACAATTCAATATAGAGCTCTTTCCATAAATATTGAGTGCTGGAAGATAAAGACAACGGAGAAAAGCCAAGGCCAGTAGGAAGGAAGAAGCAATAAACCCAGTAATTGTCTATATGCAAATACAGAGGATATGGGAAATGAGATCGGAGTGGCATTACAGGAAGGAAATTATGATTTGGCTGGTAACACAGAAATGTAATGAGATAAATCAGAGACCTGAAATGTTAATATTGAAGGATGCAAACTGTGCAGAAGGGACAAAGGGAAAAAATGAGAAAAGGTTGCACTGCATATCAAAAGACTGTGTGCAAACTGTGCAGCATAGATGGACAGGGAAATAAGAGGTAATGGTGATATGTCATGGGTAAAGATGACAATGATCCGATACAAAAAGAAGTGTACAGGTAGCTCTGGGTATAGATTACTTGACTTGGGATGAAGAGGCTGATCGAAAAAGTTATCAGAGCTGACAGTGTTGCAGAAAGATGAGTATGACAGAGTCACTGCCACTATACTGACATCTGTTACTCATATGTACTGGTTTTGGCTTAGATAGAGTTTAGTTTGTATGGTGCAATGTTTTGGATTTGTGACTGATAACAGTGCTGACAGCACACAAATGTGTTCGTTGCTGCCAAACAGTGCTTGCACAGTGTTGAGACCTTTCCAGCTTCTCACAGGGCCCTGCTTTCCTTGAAGTGGCTAAACATCTGCCTGCTACTGCACGTAGTGAATGAATTCTTTACTTAGCCTTGCTCATGTGTGCAGCTTTTGCTTTACCTACTGAACTATCTTTATCTCAACCCAAAAGTTGTCTCACTTTTACCCTTCTGATTTTGCCCCACTGTGGGGGAGCAAGTGAGTGGCTGTGTAATGTTTAGCTGTCTGCCAGGGTTTTTAATATTCCCTTTGAAGGCACTCCACTGTATAGTGGCAGGGCATGCCTGCAGCACGCAGAGTGAGAGCAGTGCTAGAGCTGAATGGTTCCAGCACCAGGCTGAAGAGCAAAACCTTGGATTTTATTCCTTGCATTGCTGAGTATCTAATACAAAAATACTCAGGAGAGCAGAGCTGGAACCCCATGTTGCCTTCTCACGATTAAGTATTCCATCTGTTAGGCTTTTGCTAACATCAGTGACTCTATATAACTATTCTGAATCCTGATTGTGCTTTGGAGAAGATCGGCCCTTTCTTTCTTTCATCCCAGTGTGCTTTGCACACTTGTGTTATTGCATACTCCCTGCAAAGGTCGAGATCCTCTTCAAGCACTGAATTCACATCTCCCAGACATGTGTTAAATGCTCTGGGGGCTGGGAAACTGCTAATGAGAGATGTCAGCAGCTGATGGGGATAGCATCGCCACTACATGAATGCTGAGTGACATCCAGTCCTCCCAAAGTGTGCATGCACACACACCCCGGCAGGATCTTACTGAGAAAAGTCTGAGTTACTGGTAAAAATCCAAGTTCAGGTACTTTCAATGTTATATTTGAGCTCTTGGGGCTCTGAAGATTTACAGTTTGGATTTAGCAGTACTGACTTTTAAATAGTAAGCAAAGATTTCTGACATAATTATTTTTATAATACAAAGGGATCAGACTTAATTGTATATTTGGGAAATGAGATATTTACATTGTCTTATTCTGCTTTGATGACAATACTTTTGCTAGGTTTCACTTCCAAGTTAGTGTTTGTGCACAGTAAGAAAGGGAAGTTGTGAAGAAGGATGAGAGAACTGTAGAGACCAGTAATTAGGCTGTTTGGACAATGAAAAGAATGATTAATTCAATAAGTTGTTTGATTAACAGTGGGATTTTTTCCTAACTCCTGAATACTTCTCGATATGTTTTAGAAGAATAGGGCAATGTGCTGAAGAAGAAAAGCTTTGCATCAGCTGAATGGCACAGAGGAGCTAAAGGCAAGGGGAAACTTAGCTCTTCTTCAGGGAGGGGAAGGAACAGTGCCCTAAGAATGGGGATTAACACTAAAATTTAAATGCATAAACAGATGTTACAAACAAAACTACAGAAAAAAAAACCCACAGAAATATTCTGAGATAATCAAAGCAGACAGAGGGGGAAGCTGAGAATTAAAGAGAGGGAAATAAATTACATAATTAAGGCTAGTACATGACTCCTACGCTGGTGCCTCTCCCCTACACTACACCACTACTTCCATGAGATTACCTTGCAGCTTTATACTGAAACCCTTCTTATTGAATGTCTCCTCCTCTTACAATAACATGAATATGCTGCTACACAGGCACAGAGTATCTCCTCTGTGAAACAGCGCTCTCAGACTGGACACAACAGTATTTCTAGTTTGTATGTGTCATACAGTAAGATCCTGCTACTGTATTTTTTAACAATTTTTTAACTTGTACATGGTGTATATCATAAATGAAATATAACCTGCCCCAGAATGGTCCACTCCAATCACCCTAGTGTAGTAACACTATAAGCTTTTATTCTCTGACAATATTAGGCAGCTTATGTTCAGATTCTGCAGAGTATTTCCAAAGAAATGACAACAGTATTAATTATAAAAATCACCATTTTATTTGGATGTGCAGGAACAGAACGAAATACCAGTAAAGAATAACACATAAGCTCTGCTTCAGCCCCATCACAGGCTGAATGTGAGAGGCAGCTGTTCCTTCTTAGTGCTTATGAATTTAAGCATAAATTATGATGCAGAGAGTATATTTACGAAGAAATTGCACTCGCCTGCACTGTGGACTAATGACTTTCAGAAAGCTAAAATGAAATCAGTGTCAAATGCAAAAGTTCCTGTGACTTACAGGATCTCTTGTTCACATTCACGTGGCTTGGAGGATCTCTTGTTCATGTTCTTGTGGCTTGGAGGATCTTTTCTTCATGCTCATGTGGCTTGGAGGATCTCTTGTTCACAATCTTGTGTCTTAAAGGATCTCTTGTTCATATTCACATGGCTTGGAGGATCTCTTGTCCATGCTGATGTGGCTTAGAGGATCTCTTGTTCTCTTTGGATCTGAACATGAAATGATGACAATCATCTCAAACAATAAATTGTGATTAGGAGCAACAGGAAAATAAAGATATCTGCAGCACTGTGCTGTACAATATGTAGGCCAGGTCATTACATCACAGTTGTCATACTGCCAGACTGCAAATAAAAACAGGAGGAATACAACTCCATAACCCACACAAAGTCAGGCTTCCTTCTGTTTTGGCTTTGTTTCTTTCTTTAAAAAAATGGTTTGCTTGTTTGACAATGGAATTACATTAAGGCTCTCATCGTAGAGGGTGCACTAGGGGTCTCCCCCTGTAAGTAGTGTGGGATTGAGCCCTAAGACAGCATACTGGCTTTCGGACACGTGTCACATGCGAAAGTTAATAAATGAGAAGCACGGGGAAACATACAGACGCTACTCAGAAGAACATCTTTTCTTTTAAGATTGGGTACTGCTTCCTTATCTCCCGGATGCACACAGGCAGAGAAATGGCTGATCCATTCCAAGGTTCCTCCTGTTCTGGGATGAAGGCGATGCCCTTCGTCAGTGACAGGAAATGTAGTGAGCTGAAGGGAAAGCTTATGGAGAGGATTTAGCCCAATGAGGAGAAAACACGCTTTTCTAAAATGGTAAAAAAGAAAATAGGAATGCATGATAATTTTACCAGCCATGTGACAGAGATATTCTTACAGAATTATATGAATTAATGAAAGTGTTGAGTAAGAAATATCCAACTTAATTTCTCAAAGAAAGAAACAAGTCTACGTGCACAAAGACAAAGCTGAATCAGGGTTTGGTAATTTAGGACCAGCTGACATGCTGAGCAAAGCAACAGTAACTAACATAGCTTAAAATCTTTTTGCCCCAAATTCTTAAAAACTCTTGGGTTTGTTAGTGCAGACCAGATGCTTTGCTAAATGGAATAGCCTGGACTTTCATGGAACTACAGCAAAGTGGGGCAGTTACATATCCATTAGCACTGGCAAGCTCTGGTGCAGTTACAGATCCATTAGTACAGCAGACTGTGGTTTACATGTCAGAAGCTCCTCTCAAACACTGACTTTTCTGTCAAATACACTGACTTTGCACTTCAAACTCTACTTTCTTGTCCAAGACTCTCCCAGCCACTATGTTTATCTTTAGCCTGATAATGCATTTTAATTCCCCTATTTGCTGTCTTTTCCCATTATACCAGCTGTGGGTCTGCACTCTTTTTCTCTCTCCAGGTGAACTTAATTCAGCTGCTGTAGCAGACCAAATGCTGGATTTAGGTGAAATAACAGAGTTCAAATTCATTTATGTTGATATTTTTGTTTAGATTGATAGATAAATGAGGACAGCTGAAAACCACAGTTAACCTACAAAACTTGGATTTTCTTTTTTAATATTAATCACTTATTATAATGATGCCTAAAAATTAACCAAAAATGAAGTTCTGTTTGCCAGACTCTGTAAAGAACTAATCTTTGTTCCGAACCTCTGGTCATCTGAATAATCTTTGGCACTTTTCCTCCTACATCTTCTGTTCCCAGTGACCTATAAAACTCATGTAATAATTGTCAGTTGTTTCTTCATACTCTGTGAATGGGATGCTGGTCTCACCCACAGTCATAAAACGCCTCTTTTTTCTCTCTTTCAATCACTTGTAAAACCCAAAAAATCTCACAATCAAATGTTCTTGCAAGATTACCCACACAAAACCACACCAGGAACACAGGCTCCTCCTACTGCTCGTTGTGCTGATCCAGAATTAATCTGTGCAAGTTCACATCTGGGGATTTGAATTCAAACTCCTTCCATTGAAATTCAAAGAGGATCAGGTCTGAGGGTCTGGTTTTGCACAACTTTTAATCCTAACAATTTTGACCAGTCCAAGGCTCTGCTACGAGACTGTACAGTTTTAATCAGGGCACTACTAACACATTCTAAGGTGAAAATAGGAAGCTGAGAGTGACATATGCAGCTACCACATTCATTAGTAAAACATATTTTACTGAGTAAGCATTGCAAGAACATAATTTTTCTCTCAGTCTGCTTCTACATTGTTCCAATTTCAGTGAAGTTATTCCCAGTTCACCCTGGAACAAGTGGAGAAGGATTCCGTCTTTAACACTGTTCATATATAGAGAGCAGAGTTCTACAGCTGGGGAGGAATAACTGCATGCATCAGTACAGGTTAGGAGCTGCTCCAAAGAAGCTCTGCAGAGAAGGACCTGGGTGTTCTGGTGGACAACAGGTTGGCATTGGCCAGCAGTGTGCCCTTGTAGCCAAGAAGGCCAGTGGGGTGCATTAAGAAGAACATGGCCAGCACGTCAAGTGAGGTGATCCTGCCCCTCTGCTCTGCCCTGGTGAGGCTGCATCTGGAGTGCAGTGTCCAGTTGTGCGCTCCCCAGTTCAAGAAAGACAGGGAACCTCATAAAGAGTCCAGCAGAGGGCCACAAAGATGATTGAGGCCTGGAGAGTCTCCTGTAGGAGGAAAGGCAGAAAGATCCGGGGCTGTTCAGTCTGAAGAAGACTGAGGGGGGTTCTGATAAATGCTTATTAAAAAGTCAGGGGCGGGATGGTGCCAGACTCTTTTTGGTGGCATGCAGCAGTAGAATGAGGTGCAGTGGGTACAAACTGAAACATTGGAAGTTCCATATGAACATGAAGAAAAACTTTACTTTGAGGGTGACAGCACTGGCACTGGCTCAGAGAGGTTGTGGAATTTCCTTCTCTGGAGATTTTCAAGACCCACCTGGATGCTTTCCTGCAACCTAATCTAAGGAAGCTGCTTTAGCATAGGGTTGATCTTGATGATCTCCAGAGGTCCCTTCCAACTCCTACTATTCTGTGATTCTGTGATACAAGCAGCATTCATTCCCTTTTGCTCTCTGTTCTTTGAAAAGAAGAAACCCAACTTTTACCTTTAAGTAATTCATTGCCTCAGTCATCGCCAGGGAAGATCGAGTTTGTTGGTTTTTATTGTTTTTCGTTGCTGAGTAAATGTTCTGTTTTCTATTTACTGTCATGGGGCAACCTGTTTTTGTAGAACATGCCTTACTAGGAAGAGAGTTAGGATTCTCATCACAGTTTTTAAGCTTTGCCTTTATTGACTCTACATCTTACAGGCAGAAAAAGGCGAAATCACTTGCCACATCAACGTCAACAGATATGCATAAAGTCAGTAATGTAAATCCAGTCACAAACAAGGGTCTTTTCCAGCCTGACCCTTCGCATCTGTTCGGCTACATCTCGGACGAACGCAGCTCCCCTGGCCACAGATCCCAAGTGCCGTGGGCCCCGCCTCCAGCACAGGGCGCACTGCTGCGGACGGCCACCAGAGGGCGCTGCCTCCGTCCCCAATGGCTGTGCGGCGGGGCCGGGCTCCCCTCGCGGCACGGCTCCCCGGGCACACCCCGCCGGGAGCCGTGCCGCTCTCGCCCATGCCCAGCGCCTCCGCAGCCGCGCCCCGCGAGGTTAGAGGCAGCCGAAGCAGGTATTCTGCCCGCTGCCCCCAGCTGCCATGAAGAAACGTGCAAACCTAATTGTGCTGAACGGAAACGTACATCTTCATCGCTGATTATGATGCGGAAGAAGATTACTACAGGTTTGGCACCGTAATGGCCAACGTTGAAATGTGGTGACACGCTAGTATGATGTACATCTCCATTAGGAATGATAAATCAAAGGTTATTCATTTGTGCTTGATTTATTCCTGGGAAACGCTACCCAGGGAAATCTCGACTTCCGTCCCCCGAATCAAAACGGGGCGCCGCCGGCGCCCTCTGCTGGCAGCACTCGGGAACTGCAGCCCCGCAGCGCCTTCCCCAGGTGTTACTTCTGCGCAGAACGTAAGCGTTTGTTTTTTTCTCACTATCCCGTCTACCAACATCGCAGTCTGTGATATTTGAAGAAATATAATTCATTGTCTTTTCTTGCATTTTATCCTCGGTTTCAGAAGTAAACTGGGTAATATTTAATCCTGTGAAATCTCCCTTCAAAACCAGAGACCTTAATCTTGCTGGTAATCTTTTTCTAGGAATACAGCAGAAAACTGCACAATGTCTGCGCAGTTTATTACTGAGCACAGAGGAAAGGATTTGTATTTTCTGAGTTAGATGAGAGATGCAACGTCGTGGGTATATGTGAGCAGAATCTAGACCACATGAGAACAGAAGTATTACTGGGACTGCATTTGAATTCTTGGCTTAGTTGATGGTTTATCCTAAGCAGCTTCCTATAGTTGTCTGCATTTAATAGCTGCAGAGAGAAGAGCTGAACAGGAGATGAGGGGGAGACAATGCCTGGACTTCCACTAGCTAGCATTCTCTGTGCCCCCAGCCCTTTGCCCACCTTGCTTCCTGACGCTGGGCACAGCATACCGTGCTGTCTGTCACACATGACTGCGTGGCAGCATCGACTCTGACCTCTGTTACATACAGGTAAAGCCTCAATTTTTCAGCTGCTCACACCACCCCACACTCAGCTCCTACATCATCCAGCTCTTAAGGAGCATCTTCTTCCACTCTCCCTCGCAGCTAAAATCCTTGCCTAAATTCTCATTATTTAACAGCTCAGTTGCTGCAACATCCTTTTCTCTGGCCCCGACACAAGCCCTAATCACACTGAATGCTGCTGCTTCAAAGATCATTTTCCTAGCCTGTCACTTTGAACGTGTCACCCCTCTCCTGGCATCCCTGTACCGCTTCCCCCTCCCCTACCTCGCATCAACATAAGCTGCCTATCTTCATTCTCAAGGCCCCCTGGGACCCCACCTATCATCTCTCATTGTCAGGAGGCACAAACAAGGAACAGAGCAGCTCCAGTGACTGCCCTGCCTGCTGAGCAGGCTTTCAGCTCTGCTGTGCTCTGCCCTTATGTACCTTTTTAGAGTGGGATATGGGTCAGCAGGACTGGTCAGGAGCAAACTAAGGGACCGCTGTTAAACACAGCCAGGAATGCTGGCAGCTGTAACATTTAAACACTGATGGAACCTTGAAACGTACCCTCTCCTTTTGTCCAGTGTTGCTATCCTCCTACATTCTCATCCTCATTTTCTCCTCTGTGGCCTCTCTTATACTTAGAGGTTACGCTGCGCAAACGCTCTCGGATTTATTTTGGTAGCTCTCCAGAATGTCCTTAAAGCCCTCCTTTGCCGTGACGTCTACAAAAGCTTTGACAACCTTTATGCTGCTGGTGAGGTACTACTGCTGTCAGCCGCACTGAGCATTCTCATTTCCTTTATTCTCCATCTGTCTTTTTGTATTCGTCTGTGGTCTTCCGTCCTCTGTTAGTTTGTAATCACTTTTTGGGACAGGGCCATCATTCTGTTCAGTGTTTACACAGTGCTTCAGACAGTATCTGTGGTTAGTGTTCCTGCGTGGTCTAATAACACCGGCAATAAATAAGAACAGTAACTAACAGGCTGTGGCAGGTGCTCTCTTTTTGCATAGATCTCATTGATCTCAGGCTGTGGGCAGAGCACGCCGCATGGCTGCGGACTGTGCCTTGTGGGTATCCGAGCAAAGGGCGAAACAGAAGAGCAGCGCCGCGTAATCAAAATCCCTTTCTGTGCTTCGGATTGTTGTTTTGTCAGGCAGCATACAGCAGATCCAAGGGCAACCTTTTAATTTCATATCGTTTTTTTGGAGAAAAGGGCAGGGCAGGCAGGGGGAAGAAGGCTGAAGTTTATGGGCTTTTGTTTCTTCAAGAAAAATACAACAGGAGAGCTATAAACAGCAGGAGGAATTTAAGGAAGCACAGACATTGGAAGATCTTTAGACCTCTCCTTTTGCTCTTTGTACGGGGTAAAAAAGTACTTTAAAAACCTAATCTTCAGCTGTTTTGGTAGCCAGTAGTAAACTGAGACATTGTCTTAGTTTCCTAACCTATAAATGGAGCACCTCTTGCTTTAGCTGACACAGGTGCTTTAACCCTTTTCCTTTTTTTAAAGTCCTTTAAAGACAGAAGTGTGTCATGAATTGTTTTTGTTATTGCTTGAATTCAGTTTTATTAGCAAAATGGGTTAAAATCTTCTTCCATTCTGCAACCTGCTCTGACCAGCATGTAGCCATGCTCAGTGCCTGCTGGGCAGAGGAGAGGGTATGATTTGGCTGCGTTGCATCCTCAGAAGGGACTCTCTGTGGCTCTGAATTGCAGAGTTGTCCACAGAGAGCTCTCTTTAGACTGATAGAGCTCATAAAATGAGCAATCTTTGGGATCAGCTCAGAGTCCAAATTACAGAAAAGTGACTTAAAGTGCCTTAGTGATACCAGTACAACACAGCACCTCTGTGGATCAGGGTACCAGCCAAGAGTGGACAGAAAAGGATCACTGGGAGTTATAAAGCAGAGTGCAGAGTTACAAATTCTGCATCAAAGTACTGGATGAACAGGACAAGTATCCAATGGGATATATAATAAGATGCTCCAAAAGTAATGCCTCCTATTTATTTCCATGTAAACTGGAACACATATAAAGGGCACAATAACACAGTTTGATAGAGCAAATTCTCAGCTACAAAACACTAGTTTTCAATACAGTCACAACCATTATTTTTTTGCCACTGATGTACAAGAGCCTACATACCATGCTTGTACAAATCTACACCAGTGGAGGTGACCCACTGTTGCTGTCACCACAGCTGAAATGTACCACCCACCACCTCACAGTGCTCATATCCAGAAATGTTCAGCAAGCATTAATGAATGTCAGTAGGTGCCATTTTTTCCTATATGGAGGAATTAAATTACAGTTCATACACATGTCCCTATCAAACACCATTCTGTCAGAGTGCCCCTCTGCTGCTGTCTATCATACAGCAACAAAATGTAACAGAATATTGGCAAGAAGGTTCAACCTCAACTTCGTGGGCCAATGTCATAAAATAGAGGCATTACTTTCGGAGCAGCCCTCATAACAACAGTATAAAAACCACAGAAAGTTTTAGTGGCAATAACACCCTGCATTTTATTTAGTGCCTTGTAATTGGAGAGCTCCTGAAACACTTTCAGAGTAGTGATTAAGGAAATGGAGACATTCCACTGGGTTACAGAGGTAATTAATGATTGGAGATTATTAATGAAAGACAAAAAGAGCCCTGAAGGAAGACAACATCAGTGAGCATAAGGGAAATCAGGATGAGGAATGGAATGGACAGGATGATGTAGTAGATATCTGTAACACAAGATACAGGAATGTAGTCAGAACATTTAGCCCCGATTTATATGTGAGAAACACTCAGCTTCCTCAAAAGGAATTTAAATACTTTTTCTTGTCTATCAGCCTTTCCTCATCTTTAAGTGAACTCTGTATCAGTTTTTTTTTTTTTTAATTCAATTTAATTCAATTTTTTTTTTTAATTTTTTTAAGAATGAGACTGAACAAGCATAAGGACCTTGTAGCTAGATGGTAGACCATGAGCCAAACTGAAGGCATTTATTTATTGTCTCAATCAAATGGCAGCCTTAGCTTTTTCTTTTTCCTGTTATTAATCTTCTGACATAGAAAACATTTACATTCCCTGTGGAACTCCTCCAAGTCAATCCACCTCTGTGAGGAAATCCAACCTTTAGTACTTTGTAATAAATAAAACATCAGGATTAAAGATAAACAGCAACACATTATTATGAATATTACCAAAAAGAGTGCACAGATCTGCTCAGTAATGTCTCTTTGGAAAATTCCTCTACTGATGTATCTAAGCACTTAAGAATTAATATTTGAGTGTCTCACGATTACTAATGGATGTTAGGCTCTCATCACTCAAAAGGCAGAAAAGTATATTGCCCTTTTACAGACTTGGAACCAAATGGTCAGTAGCTTGCCCAGGGCCATACATACATCTTTTGGTAGGAGTAGGAATTGGAGTCAGGGTTTTTGTATCCTATTTCAGTACTTGAAGCCACCTTTTTACTCATTAAGAGAGGTACATGGCATCGTTTAGGAAAGGATGGTGATTTCCATAATGTTCTTTGGCATTTTTAATATCTCAGGTTTTTGTAGGCTTGAGTGGGAAATAAGGGAGAGCTAGCAATTAGCTTAGCCTTTAAAAGGAACTGCTCTCCAGTCTGCTACGTGTTTGCCATAACCTTAGAAGCTGTACACAGCCCTGTAACAACCTGTGTATCTGCAGCCTAGCACACAATTAAAACGTTCAGGAAAGGTGCAGAAACATGCTTTGCAGTGCATTTAAAGGCAGCTTGCTGCATACAGCTTGGTTGGGAAAATCCTCAACACGCAAAGTGATAAAAAACAACAATCAAATGCAGAAAGCCTCCCTCTGGCCAAGCTCTACAATAGCAGACAGCTCACGGTCGGGTCTGCAGCCGTGCCTAAGTTCTCCAACCTATATGCTTAAGGGAGCTCTTAAGCACTCTAGCCTTAAATGCATAAGCAATCCCATCGCCTGGGGGTGGGAGGCTGGGTGGAATATTCAAGGGCTTTTCTGGGTGCCTAACTGTAGGCAGTTGTATTTCTGAAATCCTGGCCTGCCTGTATTCTGTACAGCATCCCAGACATTTGGGTCAGAACGCTCCCATGAGGGATGCCTTCTCTAAACTACCAGCAAACCAAGCGAAACAAACCAAAGGGAACGGCTGCACGGCACCCTGCCCCCCACCAGCCTTCCTCACCCCCAAGGTTCGTTTGGGACCCACTCTGTTCTGAATGGCTGTTGATACGAAGTCATGCTCTTTTCCTTTTCATGTCACTTGTTTAAAGAGGAATTTTGAAGCGGTTGCTTACCGCAGCAGTGCTTGGGAAGAAAAAGAATAGCGAGTGTATTTTCAGAATGCCCTTAGCAGCTTTCTTTTTGTTTTGTTCCTCTCCAAGCCCCTGCTATTCAAGTTCTCCTCAGAGCACTAACAGCTAAATTGTTCTATGCACACAGCTCCCATTAGCAAGAGGAGTCATGCACATCATTCCCATGAACTACTTTAACAGCATTGCTCTATATGACAAGATGTGCCTCAACCAGAGAGGATGCTAGATAAATATTAACCACACAGTGGTCTCATTTTAGGCCATGTTTAAAATAGCACTGGGATTTTCAAAATGTACCCTCCCACTATTTGGCATCAGTCATCTTTGTCTTTCTGGTTTAAGAAATTAGATATGCCAGAGCATAACAAATCTGCATTAGAAGCATGGGCTTTACTGCTTTACAGTGGAGAAAAATGGGGGGGTGGCTGACATTTGGATTTACCATGCCATAATAATCCACAAACTCTAATTTATCAGCAACGAGTTCACGTCCTTTACTTTATATTAATTGCATTGAAACTTCCGTCAATTATTCAAACTCTCAGTACTCATAACTCATTTCACATCTCTTGCTCTATACAATCTGAGGTCTGACTGTGCTTAGATTCACATATGGAAAGACAGCATGATTTCTTTACATGGCAGAGACTCCCTTGAAATCTCCCTGCCCCCTGGTAAAGGTTTAGTTTAATAAGAATTAAAGTATGTCTCTGACTAACTCTCACACAGGAAGCATATCAGTTTCATGGACTGCATGAAGATCAATCCAAGTGTAATAATAAATATATATGCTCTCATCACATACATTGACACCTACTACACAGTATAAAGGAAACAGAAATACTTACGTTGAGTAGGGTGGGAGGAGGTAAAAACAAGTTCTTTTCCAATGTCAGACAATTAGTTTCTGATTTATTTCTCAAAGCACATCAGTTGGTAAACCTTGCAATTTCATCTTTGCTAGAGTAGCTGAGGATGGCATTACAGAGAGCTCATAAAAATTTAAAACCATTTCCTAAGTCTAGTAGACTTTTTTCTTCTCTGTTATCAATGACAGTGAATGCTGGTGTCTAGATGTGGATACTGTAGTAAAAATAGACCCTCTTTTGGATTAGTTTTGTTTGATTGTTTTTTTTTTTTTTCTAATTATCATTATTAAATTATTGGACTGCTTGCTCTTCATGGCTAGAAACAGTACTTGGCAATCACATGGGTATTCCGTAACCATCAATACCTAGTAACTAGAAAAACAAGCCAACAACACCAGTTTCTTAGTAAAAAGGTACAAACTGTGTCTCTTAACTTAAATTCAGTCCATGCTCAAAATGGCCAGGCAGCCATGCTCCAGTGCAGGGATATAACTTTAAGAGCTCAACAGCGTTCAAGGTGGAGTGCCCCCAACAGCTGAAATTCTCCAGGCAGTCCTTAATGTATACTCAGAATTTTGGGCAAGGAAAAAACAGAGAAGTGCCCCAAATTGTTGCATATTACCACCATTCATCATAACGGAGTCTTTGGGGTCAGTGTCTTTTCTTCCCCACTTGATATTATGTTCATATCCTTTTATCACCACCTGGGAGCCTGTGAGAATCTGCACAGCAACAAACCAGTGAGTTTATGCAGCAGAGGGCTGCGCTATGGACAGAAGAGAGATTCCAGGAGGCTTATTAAACCATCACAAAATGATTAAAAATTGCTTGACCATCTTTTTTTAATTGGCTCCTGATGGAAGGGTTAATAGGAATTCTAATACCTGTGTTAAAAAAAAAAAAGACATAAAGAAAATAGCATAACATGAAATAATTCATATTGTCTCTGTGTAAATGAGGCAATAAATGCCTGAAACACGAAGCTCTGTCTGACTTCACAGCAGGGCCTGGTGCTTAATTGAAAGTCCTAACTAGACCCATTTATCAAAGAAATCACTCAGAGGGAAATTTAATTATCACAATTAATCTATATTTTTTTAGAAAGCCTCAGTAAAGCACATTGAAAATTTCTTTGGGAAGAATGCTGTCTCTATTTCCACGCCTCCAGCGTGAGCCTGGAGTGCTGCATATGAGTGCTTGGAGGAGCAGATAGCAAAAAGAGCAAGTCTATGTGGGTAGCATGGCAGTGGCCCTGCCTGCGTGAGAGTGAAAGGCCTGAAAAAGTATGTAGGTCTTCACCATGGTAAAAACCCCTTCAGGTTTTTAGGGCTCTTGGACTTTAGCGTGCAGCTAGGGAAGTCAGGATCTTGCTCCTCACCTTACAGAGTACGGAGCTCCAGCACTCACCTTGGATGCAAGGTGCAAGGAACAGGCATTCCTGCAGTAGCTACAGTGGAGGGCAAAAGTGGGACAGGGAAAGCAGGGTCATGGATTTTCTTTCACCTAGTGTGAATTGCACACCCCCACTCCTGATCCTGTTCCCCAGGCTTAAGGGGAGTCTGTTATGCATGCCCAGGTAGCACCATCTTGGAATCTTAGAATCACCAAGATTATCCAGTCCAACCATCCACCTGTCACCAATACTTGTCTACTAAACCATGTCCCTCAGTACAACATCTACGTGTTCCTTGGACACCTCCAGGGACTGTGACTCTCTGGGCAGCCTGTTCTCCTGACCACTCTTTCAAAGGAGGAAATTTTTCCTGATATCCAGCCTGAAATCTTTCCCTCCTCTTCTTAGGAGTCAGGGAGCGTCAGAAATGATGACCCATGTTAACACTTTTGTGGATGCTCTTTTCCCCTCTTCTTCAGTGGGAAAAGTTGTAGCTTGATCTCCCAGTATCACTGAAGTTGTTTTCTGCCTTTTCTTCTGTGCTTCCTACATTATTCAGGTTATACCATATGGGAAGGAAACAACTCCAGAGCAGACTGAATTACTGTTTAATTGGGCATCCTGTGAAATAAACATTGTGACTTGGATAAGATTAAAATGTGAGTCACAAGTCGGGTGAATTTTCAAGTGTCAGAGAATGCACTGAGGGAACCAGGCAGGGACAGCAAGGAGAGAGCAGCCAGGAGCAGTGCTGGACACAGCAGCTTGCTTTCCCAAGGCTCAGATGAAAGCTCCAGGGGGCAGAATTGGGCAAAACAAACAATAGTTCCTTTGTTAAGAACAGTCACATCGTCCACCAGATTTTCTTTAGCATTCATTTGCCTCTGCTGTGTCCATCTGTGAACATTCTTTGGCATTGCCCTGGTGTCCAGTCCAGCTCGGTTCTTAGATGTTGGCACTTGGGAGCGCTGTGAAGGACCCTGCCAGTAGGACCAACATCTCCTCTGCACTCTGCATTTACATTCGACACTTTGCAGTACTTCTGGGCAGCAGTTTTGCTGGAAGAAACAAGTGACAGACATAGACGTGAGAACTGCATTGTAGAACTTCATTAAAATAGGAATGCTAAAAGTATAAGTCTGACCATTCCCACCAGCCTCACTTGATTTATCTGCATAAACCTGGTGCTGCATTTAGGGACAGAGGTCCTCGCCCAGCCACTAAAGCCTCCCCACTCCTCCAAGCTTACCTAGGTTCAGATGTCCTTGGATTGCTTTCTGCTTTGCCTCCCTCCCTGGCATAGCAGGAGCTGGCTGGGGTGGAAGGCTGTGGCGGAGGGAGGGTCCCCCTGTTCTGCACTGCACCTGAGCTGGGGGAGGTCACGGCTGGCGGCTCTCCCAGCGGTGGCTGCACACCAGCCTATGACGGTTCCCTGTGCTCTCTGCTCCTCAGGGTATTTATTGTGCCTCAGAAATTGCAGAGGTTGTTGGCTTGCCGTTTACCACCAGGTGGCCTAACTATTCCACCATTCATGAGGAACCAGGCCTCCATTAGAGAACGGCAGCTGGAACTTTTTAAGCTTTGCATATTTTTCTTACCAAGCCTCCACCTTCTCTCTTTCCTCCACATTCAGATGATTAAAAGCAAGCAGGGCTGCTCTTGTTTCTCAACTCAAACCTTCTCTCAAAGGAATTGAGAAGAATGGTGCCTCCAGCAGTCCAGTCCTGGCCTTAGAACCTGAGCTTAACTACCTCAACCTACAGCTTAGTCTGAAAGTACTCTTGCTGTAACAGCACAAATAACTGGCACTTCTCCTTTTCCCTCAGTAGCCGGACATGAATTCATTTCTTTGTTGCCTCAGATATGTCTCTGATAGCTGGTTTTGTGACCTCCCAGTTCTGCCCCAACCATGTATGCAGGGTTTAGAGCTGTCCATGAAGCAGCACAGAATGGATTCTGTGGGCCAGAGCATTAAACTTGGTGAGAGGGAGTTGATTTTTAAAACTATAGACAGCTGGGAATGTGAGCAGTGCCCCCACTCTGTAGATCCAGGGCAGCCATTTGGGACCTGGCTGAGCTAACAGCTCCTCAGCCGTAAAGAGGAGTCGGCATTACAGCTCTCGTCACGGACTGACCTCCCATCTTTGGCTGATAGGAGCTGAATTTAATGATCTAAAAGGGTGAGGGAAGATACGTTCAGGTGTTTGTCTTGGATTTCTTGGTGAGAAGGGTGGGGAAAGCTCTAGCTGGTTTCTCAGCATTGTGAAGTGAGAGTTAAGTACATAGACGCCAATGGTGTTACACACAAATGCCGGTGGTCAGAGGTCATCAGATGTCTTCTTAGGAAAAGAATGGTTTCAGGAGAAGACGAGTTATTTCAAGTTCTGTAACACTAACTGCTTAGTTTTGTATTTTCTACCATCTCTATAATTGTCTGAAAGGTTCGGAAGATACCTTCAGAACAAATCTCAGCAACTAAAACGATAAACTGAGCTGGTTTATTTGGATAAAACATCCATGATTCATTTGTTTACTCATCTCCGTAATGATGCATTTCTGATTTGATGCGAGTGGGGATAGCGCACAATGATGGCAAGCACAAACATCATGCCACAGCCCAGCAGTAGAAGCTACTTTCCCAAATGAGGTCAAATGAGCTCTTGAACCCATGCCTGACAATCCCAAATCAGTGGTCGTAGTCTCTGAATGTATCATAATACAGTTGCAGCACAAGAGATAACTCCATCGGGGAAATTTTCCTAAAGGATGTGGTGATTGAACTTTCAAAAATACCAGTCATTTGGAGAAAATTTCAGGAGTCTTTAAATTACTTTGGTAAATGGATTTGTTATAAATAACTAATACGTGGAAATTGGTAGAGGCTTCCAGTTGCATCACAAAAATGTTGTGAAGTAACACTGGCTATTTCAGCTGCTTTAACCTAGCCTTGGGCACTGAAGAGCCCAATTCTGATCATTTGCAGGATAAGCAATCAAATTCAGGGTAACGAGACCTCAGCCAAGGCGTTACTCTGGATTTACACCTCTGCAGATAGAATCAGATGCTATCTGCTAGTCTATGCATCCTCTGAGAATAAAATTAATTTTGAATTCTCGTATCATCTGCTTGCTTGTGCACTTATTTGCTAACTGTCTGACGGAGTGAGCTATTCTGGGTCAGTATGATTTAGGCATCCTTTATTACACAGTTTCCAATTCAGTACATTTTTTAATCAAGTCTAAATTGAAGTCAGGTTCCAGGTACATATAAATATAATATATATTTAGTGCATACATTGAAAATCCCTGAGTCTAATTTTGAATGTAACTATAGTAGCATGAAAAAAAAATAAAATAGGAAGGTTCTTTATTTTACAGAGAAGCGTTAAAATATTGCCACTTCTTAAAGGCAAGCTAAGACCTATTTTCATATTTTCAAAATCACATTAGCTAAAAGCTTGTTAAGGAATAAATAGTCCAGAGGATAATTGAGACTTAGCTGGCTTAAGCATTAATGAATCAAAATCAGATGCCAGATCATTAATTAATTCTACAAATTATAATGTTGCTGTTACTGGCAAATACTGTAAGAACTAATACCAAGGAGCAAATTAAACTGCATAGTTTTCCTTCCCGCTGTGTATCTTTTGCCAAAAATAAAAACATTGTGGTTATTTTTGGTCCATTACGCACAGAGTCTTTATTTTTAAAACTTGTGGAAGATTCCTAATTTTTAAAAACATTTCCATTTATTTATCATGCTATTTCTAGAATGCGCCTATCACAGACTATAAGGACATTTCCATCAGTGCTGTAACCCACGGAAAGGGAAATGTAGCAAAAGTGACAGAAAAGTCAATTCAACACTTCCTAAGCCTCACAAAAATTCACACCCCTTCAAATCAGTCTCTTTGGCAAAAGGCAGAATAATAGATGGGTCTTGCAATGTGGCCTGAAGTGCAACCATCTCAGACTCTGTCAGACCATTGTGGAAAATGGATTAGAGGGGAAGCAGGAGAGGCAAAAGGAAAGGTCCATTGAGCATTTCTAGCCACCTTTTCTGATCCTACAACAAGGAGACTTTAACATAGTTAGAAAGCGACAAACTTTAGAAACTCTTTTACAGAATGAGAGATCCATGTGGGCAGCTGGCTTTAATGTGTTACCACTGAGCCAGAGCCTTATGAGTAGTAAAAGGCTTAACGGTTGCAAAGAGGTATAGCTTGAGATGAAATAATGAGGTGATCTAATAGTGCTCTAGTCAGGATAAAACCTTAGGGGCAAAATGACAGGTTTTGGACCCTTCCCTGAAAGCTTCCAGTATGTGAACTCTGTCTCATGTCCTGGAACTTTTCTTGTTTTCCCATCGTATGCCAGACTCCAGAGTTTTCAGATCTAGAACAAGCAGGTTCTTCTCAAGCACATCCCAGAAGGTTTAAACGCACCTGAACACCAATCATAAGCCAGGGCATTGGGGTATTGACGTAATAGTTTACTCACCTAAGCATCACCAACTAAGTTGCTCGGTGCAATCTCTTCTAGCTGAGACTGAGTTGTCCTGAAGGATCCAACGAAGCCTGTCACATATGGCAGCCATGAGAGCACTGTGCCTGGAAAAGTGAGCTGTGAAAGCACAACCCATTTCTCCTTACTCCAAACATTCCATTTTTTCCATATCTATTGCACATTCATTCCATTTTCTTCCTAGTTTTAATTGGGAAAAAAAAAACAAAAAAGTCCAAGTGGACCTGTTTTTGTAGGAATAACAGTAAGACATTCTGAAATAAAAATGTTCTTGCAATTTCCCAAAACCAAACGCAGCTCAGTTTCCAGTTGGAATCAGAGACTTGTGAATCTTGTTAACGTGAGCTACATTTCAGCTGAAGAACAAGTAAGGTGCCACCGTACTTTCATTTTGTCTGTATTAAATTTCATCCCTCACTATCTGCCCACCGTCAATGGCAGACAAATCTTCGTTGCCAAAAGAAGCATATAATGTAGATCAGAGACTGCTAGCACCATGCTGATATTCTTTTATGATGGCTTCATATATATGCTGAATAGAGGAATTCTTGGTAATTTGTCATCCTTTGGGATCTCTGAGCTGCCGAAAGGTGCTGACCTTTGCCATGCAATAAAAATGAAACTGGCAATAGGCAACCCTGTAGATAATAATGCATTCTAATATATCTACATTATCTACCCCCGTGCTGAATTCATGGCTCTTTTCCATGTCTGGAGATGACAGATAATACCAAAGCTGTTTTATTACAACTTTTGGCTTCCTGCCAAAATTAGAGCATCTAAAAATAGATCTGTAATTATGATCTGTCTCTGAAGTCACTGTCTGGAACATGAGTCCAGAAGCTGCTGACAGCAGCCAACAGTGGGTACCCAGACAGAGCAAAAGAACAAGCGTGTAAGGATGCTCTCCCCACGGACTTTCCCAACCTGCAACAATTTGGAGCTCACCAACTTCTTGAGAGATAAAACAGCCCTTAAAGAAACTTTCTTTTATGAATTTGTCCATTCTTTTTGTTAAGTCTATATCAAGCCAAAAATATCACCAGTATGGGTCACTTCCATTTTTCATTTCTGATCAAGCTCTTTCCCACTGGATTGGTGGGAAGGTGACATATTTATTTTTTATGACTCAGAGGTGGAAAGGACTCTCTTTACAGGGCTGGATGGCCAAGTTTGTGGTGAAATAGCTGCTATAATTCTGCTTGGGTTTCCCATTATCCTAATGATTTGCTAGGGAACCTGAAGCCTGCAATGCAATCCCTTAAAAAGATTTTAAATATAAACACATTCAAAAAACTGTCCATTCGCTCAGCATGGCTTACATTCCTATTTTCTGACACTACAGCCCCAATTCTTTTGACATTCTGAAATCCGTCCCTGTGGGCAATTAATAATGCCACCGTCATCAAGAAGAACGACAGGCCCCAAACGGGCACTTGCATAGCAGTGCCATCAAAGTGGGGAGTGTTCAGCTGCTATAGAAACCTCATCTGCATGAGACTGTCTTGCTCTTTTGCTTTTGTTTCTATCTTTTGCCATCCATGGAAGTTAATTAATTATATCAATTAATAGAAACTTTGTGCCAAACGACCTGTGCTGGGTAAGGAAGGATAGCTGTAAGCAACTTTTTTGTTTTCAATGGCAGTCCAGTGATGGCTGTGGCAGCTGGGGGATAAGGAGGGAAAACAGTCAGATTTCTGTTGGCAAATAATTTACACTGACTGGCAAATGGTGCCAAAATGGATGCATATTTTTGTCTATTTGTTGCTGTCTTACTAGCTTTCAGATGCTTTATTGAAATCATGTGTATTGAGGTGATTTCTGTCTGTGATTTTATAGAATGCGTAAATGCACATTGATGCTTATCCATGATGGTCTTATCACATAGTGCTGCATAATCAGCAGACACCTAAAGATCGGATGCTCTGGAAAAAACATAATAGATGAGGCATGATTTTAAACAAGGATAATTATGCCAATATAATGCCTCATACAGACTCGCTTATTTCCATGTAAATGTGTGGTTTTTGTCTTGAGTTGTGTAACCTTGGATGGTATTATCCTGGAATGAAAGCAACTGTATGTCAATTAAATTAAGTTCCTATAACAAAGTTATCTGTAGCAGTACGAAAGGCAAAACTTTCTCAGTAGCCAAGCTGGCACTTGGCTCGCAGGCTGTATCTCCCATCTTTCATGGAGATGCTGCAGTCTGCCATGCCGATGAGTTTGCCACAGCCCTGACACTTCATATGCTTTTTGTTTCATACCCAAATGCCCCTAATCTGTTCCCACCAGACCATGTTTATATTACAAGTTCACTGGCACACACACGTTCAATGAGCTGGGGAGCACTCCTCACACTCCACTGTCATTTATTCTGAGGGATGACAGAAAAAGAAAGTGAAAGGTGGTACAATATACTCAAAGAGCTTTTTTAGATTAACAATTTGTGGAATATTATAAATCACAGCAGAAACCTGATGCTTTGCTCACCTGATTTTGTGAAGGCTTCCTAGAAAGCGTGACATGATGGGGAGATCTCGGCACCCAGAAGTTAATGGGAAGCATTTCGGTGTTGCAACAAGGGCAGAATTTTTGTCTGTCAGTCATTCTGTTCCAATCCTTCCTCCTTTCCTGCCCTCAAACAGGAGACAAAGAACTGTACCGCTGCTATTTCAGCTGTCATTTCAAAGGAAGAAGATTGACTTAATTCCCTATCACCAGGTCAGTTAATTGGTTGGTGCTCATGAAGGATAACAATTTTTATTGTTCAATTTAGACATAGACTAGAATAAAACAGTTTGAATTTTCTCAGAACGTGATCTGTCTCTTGGACGAAGAAGCATAAAGGTTTCTTTTGATGGGAAGTCATAGCTTGAGAGAACTGGAGAAATCCTGGCACCTAAAGTCACTGAAATAGAACTTCTCTGTGTAGCCAAATGCAAAACCCGTTCTGTCTGTTGTAAGAATTGTGAGCACTGTTAGGTGCATTTTACCCACGTCAGTTTTTGAAACAGAGGTTAAGCTCCTAGTTAGAGATTGTTAAAACAGGGCCTGGGAAAACTCAGAAATAGGCAGTGCTAATTGGTTGTGGCTAAGAGCAAAAGCTGTCTTTAGGATCTACCATTTCTTCAGGATGCCACAGAACTTTATAGCTTCAGCAGACACTGTAACCACCATATACCAAAAATGCATGTTTTGGCATCTTTATTAAGCATTTCCTGGGGAAATATCCAACCTGGTTACAGAAATGAAGTAGGTGATGAGTTTGCCCATGCTGGCACAGCATACCTACCTCATCAGCAGTTGGCTATTTTGTCTTATGACTACATCCAAACATCCTAAATTTCATCACCTGACACTCTGGAAGGCAAAGCAGTTTTGTAGCACCAATCTGCTGGTCACTTGACTGTGGTGGTATGCATGTGCTGACTAATGGACCCAAAAGAGGCAAAGTGGTGGAACAGAAAGCCGTGGAGGGGAATGCTTTTTTGCTTTCAGAAGTTTTCAGAAACTGTAATTACTGGCAGAGGCTCAGAAAATGCATGACCAGCCAAGAGATGCAATGATTCTGCAGATTCGGCACTTTTTCAAAGTATCTTTTTGTCAAAAGTTTTTCTGCAGCAACTTCAACAGATTCATTTTTTTACAGTTGGTGGAGCTGATGGGATGAAGCCTATCTAGCTTTTCCCCTGTTGAGGGCCAGCATTTTTCACAGTGAAGACATTAAAGCGGTATCAGCATAATGTTTTTTTGTGTTTGGTTGGTCGGTCTTTATAACCTATCCAACCTTTTCAGGTTAGGAAAAATTTCTTCTCCAAAAGAGTGGCCAGGTGCTGGAACAGGTTGCCTGGGAAGGTGGTGAAGTTACAGTCCCTGAAGGTGTTCAGGAAACATGTACATGTGGTATTTAGGGACACGGTTTAATGGGGGAATAGTGGTGGCAGGTGGACAGTTGGACTGGATGATCTTGGAGGTCTCTTCCAACCTTAATGATTCTATGATTCTTTTGAATCAGCAAAACTAACCTCATCCAGCTCCAGTATAAGACACACTTATTCCAGTAAACGACATCTTCTGAGGATTAACGTATGTTGTCTGGAAGTAGGCTTAGTTTTATGGATAAGAGTCATTGGAAATGGGGCATGAACTTCTCTCCAGGTGCTGTGCCTGTGTTAGATACCACAGTCATCTACTGACCACTGTGTGGCATGGATTAGATTCTAGACTGAAGAAGCCTGGCTCCATCTTTCTGTCCCTTCCCCATCCAAGCTGTTACCATACAAGCGGCAGCCTGAGCTTGTCCATCTTGTTACTTGATGAAGCCCTTGGGAAAGTGATGCATTTGAACATGCACTGTTAGACCTGGCTTACTCAGCTCCCTCTGTAAGTAGCTGGTGTGTGTCTGCACCTTCAGTGAGTCAATGCAACTCAAACAGCTCTGCTCCTGTTCAGCCCAGCTGAACTGATCCACCTTTTCTCATCCGGTCCTTTAACCAGCCCCTCTTTTTTCTTCCAACTTCTTTTCTCATCCGCATTTACCAGTCTAGTATTTTGAATTTTTATCCAGTCTGCTTTCATTTACTGTTAAAAATGCATCTCTGGTATCAGGCACATCATTTTTAAGCCTCCATCGTGCCAAGAGAGTTAGCAAAACATCAGTTTTTCACTTCAGTTCCCAACCCATATGTTTTCAAGTAGCACCAGGGAAACATTTTTTAAAGGACAGACTCCAGAGATGTCTTCTAATATCATCAGCAATGATAATCAAAAGCTGCTTCTGTAGAAGCCTGCGGGATTATCAGTCTCTCAAAAGGAAATTCAGCAGCTTTTCTTGCAGTAACATTTATTCTCCACTCTTCCACCTCTAGCTATCATTCACCTCGAGGTGGTGACACTCGGGACAACTCCATTTCCATATGTGCTACCTATTTACATGTCAGGAGGGACCCCTAATCTGGGGCCGCAGCCCCTCCTGACTTTTCAAGGGAAATGTAACTCAAATGCTAATAGCAGCTCATCATAGTTGATAGATTATTCAAGTTATGCCTCATTTGCAGTTGCAAGACACAACTCAGAGGAAGTTTTTTTCTTTTCTTCTCAAATTTAGACATAATTTCAGCTATTCGTGACATCCGTGCTAGGTCTGAGACTCCTCCACAAAGAAACACATTCCATCTTTCAAGCTATTTTGACTAACTCTGCTCAGGCCCAGAAGTAATGCAGCATGTTCCTGCCCTGTGCCTGGTGGTGTGCTGGATGTTTAGGAATATCCACCTAGCAATCCTCCTTCCTGCACATATTCCTGCTGCTGACCTCTTTGTTACGAAGGGTGACATCAGCGGAGCACAGAGAGGCAAGGGTGACAGGGAAGTGAAGCTCCTGAAAAAAAGTCATCCAAATGTTTTCCAGGATTGCTTTATCATCAGCAGTCTCATTGTTTGCCATTCTTCCATTCCTCAGACATATTCAGACTTTCCAGCCCCACTGGGAGCAGCTTAACATCACCTGGCCTGGGGGACAAATGGAGCTGCAGAGCCCAGCAGTGCCCCACTGGTGCCTGCCACAGGATGCTGGGTCCTTGCCTCGTGCCTACCTCTTCTGGGATGAGCTCCTGAGCAAAACTTACTGGCTGTTGGAAATCCCGTAAGGATGGGAATATGACAAAAAGAACAATAAACGACACCTGTAAGGCCTGCTGGCTGCCCTTCCTTTCCTTGAGTGGCTGGAAGACCAGCCTGCAGTTGCCTTTAGCACCCTGAAGAGAGCCTGGGGCTGGTGCTGGTTAAGGCAGGAGAGCAGGATCTGATCACAGCCCTGGACTGGGCACGCGTGTGGAACTGGAACAGGAGAAATTGAAATGGAAATGAAGTGCCCTGGCAATAAATTTCCCAGCAGCCTAATTTTCCCAGCGATGACACCCTGGGCAGAGCCTGTGTGGCCCAGAAAGGAGCGGGTTTTAAATTTTCTAAAATTCCCTAATCCGCTTTATCAGCCGCCTCTCCCAAAACTGCCGCTGCTCCCTGAGAGATTTAAAGCCGCTGTGGCTTCTCCAAGGCCTTTTCCTGATTATGATGTTTATTCTCATCCAGTCAAGACAGAGCAACATTAGCATGTGATTTACCGTGCATGGCCAATTGCAGATACCAGCACTCAACATCTGAAATTCAAGCAGCAGCTTCTCGCAGTAAACTGGTCAGGATCAATCCGGAGATAAGCAGGACGGCCCTACCTCTTTAGAAGGCAGTGGGGGTTCATATTCGAGGTCTGTCAGTCTTATCCTGCTGAGCACAATGCTCTGCATCGCTCCTAGGAATCAGTGCGGGCAGTGACAGCCGCATGGTATTAATACGTGCCCCGGTGCTGGCTTTAATTCCATTCTTTTGTTTAGATTTTTTTTTTTTTTTTGCTTGCAACCATCCGCTTCTCCTCTCAGGTTTCAAGTCTTTGTATATATCTGTCAAGCAGGCAGTGCATTCAGGACAGGTTTTCATGCCAAGGCATTCTT
This sequence comes from Phasianus colchicus, assembly GCF_987193195.1. Taxonomy (NCBI): domain Eukaryota; kingdom Metazoa; phylum Chordata; class Aves; order Galliformes; family Phasianidae; genus Phasianus; species Phasianus colchicus. The sequence continues at coordinate 20,592,951 of NC_143439.1, read as the reverse complement.
TTACCTAATGAAAACAAGTGAATAAAACATAAGAGAAGTTCCTTTAAATTAAAAATAGAGAAACAAAACTGAAGAAAGCTAACACCTGAAGGAGAACATCTATTTTCCCAGAAAAATGCCTCCTGAATGGATGAATCTTTACATATTTCTTCTAATTTAGGAATGTGCTTATGATCATACCCTAATTAAATAAGGAGAAAGGACCATGCATGGCAGCAGGAAAATACATGCATGCATGAAGAGTCAAGAAAATCCAGGTAAACTTCTGATAGTAAGACACATCCATGCAGTGTAGTGACTTTCCAAAACTGAAATTTTCTCCCAAGGGCTCCCAGTTTGTATTATTAATGCCATTTTTCTTAGCCTGCATTTTCATTTCCATTTGAGTGGTGGAGAAAACAAAGGCAAAAACTCCAGGAAGTTGGAAAGGACTGTGCTGTCTCTAAGCCATGAGCATTAGATGCTTTCAAGCAGCCTCCAAAGGTCAGCATGAGCAGTGCTCCTGGTGCAGCCCTGTGCCACAAGGCTCGGAGCTGAGATGCAGCTAAGCTGGGGCCTTTGGTCCCATTTTGCAGCAGCTGGGAGGATTTAAGCCTTAGTGAGACTGCCTGCTAGGAGCTGATGTACGCCAAAGACTCGTGGGGAGTGGGGCGGTGATAGTCACTCCAGTTGGTCCTTCTGCAGGTCGTGCGGATCCTCTGATACTATATCCTAAATGTTTGTCACTGACTGGCTGTCCCTCTTCTCTGTTTAACATGAATATCCTGTAATTGGAGTGTTGAGATGCTTGCTGCCATCCCCAAGGAGGAGGATACACAGGAGGATCCAGAAGAAATCCATCTTTGCTGTAATGAATGTGTGCAGCTCAGGCCAGATAGGGCTGTTCAGATGTTTTATTCCTCTTTTTCATCTCCTTTGTGGAGGCTCAAGTGATACTGGAACACAGAGACTTCCTTTTAGGGCTTCAAAGATGTGCCAGGTGCACTATGCGGGCAGGCTTTTTTTGATGCTTCACCGAAATTTCCTCCATATTATGTTGTATGGAAGCCTGGGGGCTGCTTTGGTTGGCTCTGAGAGGGACACAAAGAACCCATAAGCAGGCGGTTGCTGTGATGTTGCTAACTCGTTCTTCAAGCAATTTTCGTGGCACTGGACAGTAATTGCCACTGACTGTAAGCCATACGGCCTCTGGCATTTCCCTGCTATTTGAAGATCTATTGATAAGATCTGTGGTACCCAAAGGCCCTGGGCTTTTTTGCCCCCAAGCTGCTGCTAGTGATGGTTGGGATCCCTAAAGGTGCAATAGAGAACAGAAAAAGCTATTTATGCTCGCTGTCAGAAGAGAGAGGGCCAGGTCTGCCCATCACAGCTTCATCACCTCAGGTATCATATTGATATTGATGTTCCCCCGACACTCCTCAGTTTCTGGGTGCATGCCCACCTGCCCCGTTTATTTGCCTTTCCAGTTGTCCCAGTGAATGGAAAGCAGAGCTTTGTCACCTTCCTGCCTTTCCCATAATCTAAAAAGGTACCTGTAGGTACGGCTGTCCGCAAGGCAGGCTTCCTGCTCCTCCCGTGGAGAATGCCATCTACTCACTGACGAGCGGCGGGAGATTTTAATGTTGTTTTGTTCCCTTCCCTAGAAAGATCTGAAAGTGAATACATCACACATCTGTCCCACTGCTAAAGCTATCGATCAAACGCGTAAAGATTGGATGCTTGCAGAGATCTGGAGGGCTCTGCATCTGTTTTCTAGGATCACACTTCCTTTCTTCTCAAATGCGAGATTTGCAATTCTTATCTGGGAACCCGTTTTAGTATCTAGTATTATTGGAGTCAAGATTAACACTTGGAATAACAGTTAGTATTGACCTCTTCTCTGTAGTTGTTCTAATCAGGCCTTTAAAAATTGGTTAACATCCTCTCATCACTGGCTATATGGGATTTCCTGCATCTATTTATATAAATCTGACTTCTGTGTACAAAGAGAAAGCTCCAGAATAGATCATAGTTGGAGTAATATTCTGGACCCACCTGAAAAAAATACAGGAGTCATTTGTAGTCAGAAATGCAAGTTAAGATCAGAATATATATATTTAAATCTAAAAAATAACTAAATAAGATTTCCTGCAGACCTGAACAAACCATTCCTAAATGCGCATTTCAGTAGAGAACAGCAGACGGGATGACCTAACTCTTAGGCAATCAGGAGTATTTTACATCTTCTGTTCACCTACTCACTTTTTCACAACATTGCCCAGAAAATCTTAGAATTCATGTGCTGGGATCCAATAGTAGCTTAGGAAGGAATACCAGATAAAAAAAGTACCTCCCTGGAAAGCAAGATTTAAAAAATAGACCCCAAAAAAGTGATTCTCTGTAGATGTTCCAGAAGATATTAAACTAGCGGTGTCTAGGTTAAAAATATACTATTGATAGAAACCCTTCCTTGCAACTTTGACCTGGACTGGTTGTCCTTTTGTATTTACCTGATGCTGGTAGCCAACGTGAAGCATGACCCTAGCCTGCCTGGAAGATCAGCTGACAAAATAACAAAAGACTGGAGAACAGCATGAGGCCTTCTCATATTTCCCTTGCACCTTGCTATAAGTCCCCACTCTTCCTGTTTGCATCCAAGCTGCCTGCAGGAATGGGTCGTAGGTAAGCAGTGCTGGGTCAGACCATATTATGTGTCACTACACCTCAGTGCCAGTGGGCAGGACCTGCGGGGTGAATGGTGAGCCTCCAGCAAACATGCTGCTAATTCCAAAGTATTTCAGTCCATTTTTGGGAGCCAAGCAATACTGATTTCTGATTGTGCTTACCTCTTAGAGAGGATCATGCAATTCTCGGTGGCAGCTTTTCATTTCAGTGGCCACTGAAAGAAATCTGTTTGGGGAATTGCCTTTCCTTATTTGTGCAAAAATCCTTTTATGCCATTAAGACGCTTTGCAAAAGGAAACAAGATCCAAGGGCTTGTCGAGGCACGGTCTGCACTACCCAGTAGAGTTAGTCTCATTAAAATGGACCTCGTCTCCTCACTGCTCCTGCACATCCTGTCACTTTATCAGAGATCATCTGACATCTCTAAAATGGAAAGCATGATGTAAAGCAGGAAAAGGAGCTTGAGATTAAAAAAAAAAAACAAAAAACAAAACTACAAAGACTTTAGAGAAATGGCATTCAGGGAAGTATGCCTGTATATAAACTTGTCAAGGCTGTGCCATGCCTTTGTCCCCACAGTGGGGAACAAGGGCACTTAGGGCCACATGCAGCTTTTCACCCTCACCCAGGCTTTTCTGAGCACGGGGGATGGCTCAAGCAGTGCCTGCGTGTGTAGCCCCCATAAGAAAGCTCTTTCTGTAAAAGCCTGCGAAGGCCCCACCTCCCTTCTCCCGTGCCACACAAAAAGCGCCAAAGGGGTTCATAGAATCATAGAATCAAAGAATATCCTGACTTGGAAAGGACCCTAAAGGACCTACATCAGCTCCTGGCCCAATACAGGGCCACCCAAAACCTCAAGCCCTACATCTGTTCCTTGAACTCCAGCAGCTCGAGGCCATGCCCCCTGCCCTGGGGAGTCTGTTCCATGCCCACCAACCTCTGGTGAAGAACCTTATCCTAATATTACAGCTTGTGGGGACACTAAACCCTCCTGCAAGACCCTTGCTGATGGTAGTGCTAATGGGGCTTTCCCTGCTGACCCACATGGGTGGATAGCCTCCTGGCATACCTCATCCACACACCCCAGGGAGTATTCAACAGGGACATTTGAGGCTTCCAGTGCCAACAGCAGCAGGCCTAAATGTTAGGTTGCCCTTGAAATTAGTGCAACAGACGTGGAAGTGACATCAATGTCCGGATGAAATAAGACCAGAAGTCCCACGGAAACTCCAGTGAATGTGCGCCAGTGCAGAGACTGCTTGTGCACAGGTTTTGGGGTGGCAGTCCCAGAGCCGGGTGCCCCGGGATGTCAGTGGGATCCTGTAAGGTGACTGAGGACTGTGACAGAAGGCAATGAGCGGGAAATTACCATGGGGTGGAAAGGAGGTGGAGAAGGCCCTGGAGGAAGGATGTGGAGGTTGTCAGTACATGGGACGGTCGCGTGGCCCCACTGAGGACCACGACAGAGATGCCCCTGGGAAGCTTTCGATAGGAGATGTAAATTCTCCTGTTGGTTCCTGTGGGATGGCAGGGAATTCTTTTATTGCTTCTTAAGCTGCATTTTTCACGGTTGGTTTTCCTAGGAGACTGCTTCTGTATGCATTTCCCTGTTGCCTGGACAAGAAGACCAAGACAAATCTGAAGCCAGACTGTTAACAATAGCTCTGCACATCATGCTCGTTCAGGAGTGGCAGGGGGAAAACGGCCCAAGGATGGATGGGAAGAGACTGACATGGTGGAGCAGAGCATACTGTGCTGGTGTGGAGGTCAGCGGGTTGTTAACATAGACTGGCAGGGACAGGAGGGCTGATGGGGCAGTGGAGGCGGTAGCTTGTCAAGAGGCTTCTTTTTACAAGCCCCTTTATAAATGTTTATATATGCATATATTGTATGTTCAGTAGCCTTTTGTACCAGTAATGCAGTTCTTGGGCAGCTCAGTGTGCTGCTGCAGCCACCAGTGAAATATCAAACTGGGGAACCGAGATGGATCTGAAAGAGATAAAATAGCTGTGGTCAGAGGGTGAGTGCTGAACTAAAAGAACTCGCAGCCAAAACCTCATGGGGAAGTGCTGTATTTGCTGCCTTTCCTGCGGAGTACAGGTGACATCAGTTAACAAGTGAAAATGCTTAATGCATCGTTAGAGGAAAAACAGATTGCAAGGAGGGATGCTGGCCCTGAGATGCCAGTGCTTTCAATTCTCAGCTGCAAACACCAAGTTTGTGAATGAGTCTGCTGCTGCTGGGGCCTCTGGAGGAAAAGCCCAGCTAATAACTGGAGAAACGGCATGGCACAAAGCTCTCTGGGGAAACGGCATGGCACAAAGCTCCCGAGCACTTGGGCTGGGGGCCATGTGTCCATTAGAGGAAATCAGAAAGTCAAAGCGGATGCTGTATAATTTCCCTGTACTTGCATTAACCGTATTCCCAACACTCCCAGCATGGCTCACTTTAGTATAATAAAGCACTTTATTTCACCCCATCACAGCTAAGTGTTCTCATCAGATGGAGTATCGCAGTGGCTGGAATTCACTTTTCCAACAAGGAGGTGGTGCATCTTGCTGAGGCTTTGGTCTATAGCTCCTGGAACATTTTGATTATTTTTAAGAGGCCATAACTTCCCAATGAACACTCCACTTCCAGTCACAGAGGAACTTCTAATTAGTAAAAAAAAAAAAAAAAAAAAAAAAAAAAAAGACAAAAACCAACAAACTTTTCATTTCTACTTTTTGGGCACTTGCAGGGGAAAATATTTTGTCTAAATTGTGATCTACTTGTTTTGCTGCATGGTGAATTGTCTCTTTCCAAGCACCGGAACTGTTTTCTTCATGATACTGTATTGCATGAACTCTTCGGAGTTCCCACGTTCAAGAGAGCTGGCAAAATGTGGGCTCTGTTTTCTGAACCTGGAGCAGCTCTCTGCAGGGTGGGCCAACAAGAGGCTGAACCAGCCTCTTCCCTGCTGCTGTGTGGGTCAAGAGATACTGGGTAGGCCAAGAGGTGCTGAAGTTGACTCGTGTGATCCCAAAGTCCCTCCCAACCCAAATTGCTCTGTGAGTCTACGGTCAGCACAGGGAACAAGGGGAGTGGAATGGCAGCATGGGCAATTTGGCGAGCTTTCCACAATCACTTTGTGCCAGAACCAGCCGAGACCGAGTGAGATCCTCAGACCATGGACAACCTCTGCTCACCCACCAGGTAAGAGTGTCCTTTCTCTGCATTTTGAGACTTGGGACAGGAGGAGATGTCTTTCCCTGCTTCTGTTCTCCAGCATTCACTACACATGGGTACTGTGGCACGCCCTGTGGAGCCACGTTTGACAGCTTTCAGTGTTTGCTGGCCAGAAAGCCCTGAGGTGAGTCAAAGAGTGCTCACGGGTCTGCTGAGGTCTGCCTGGACGGGGAGGGCTGAGGGCACAATTAATACAGCAGTTCATTTCACTATCAGAAATTTCTACTCATCTTTTAGTCTTTGAAGTCTGTTCACATATTGGGCTTTTATTTTGTGCCTGTAAAAGCATCAAAACTGTATACGGACGCCGGCTGGTGTCATAACACAATTCCACTGATAAGCAAGGCCACCTTAAGCCCTGCTGAAACTGAAATGCCAGGCTGTTACTGTGGCGTGTTTACTCTCACTTTTAGCTGCATTGTGCTGTTTGGCTTCCTAAATCTCAGCAGGGAAAGGACAGCTTAGCTCCCTTGAAGGCTGAGCGGCACAGAAATGATGGCTGTTGCTGTGGGGGAAGGGGTTGCGCTCAGTGCAACATGATTTGTAGGACCCTCTATAAATCATTTACCAGCATGCCTTCACGGCAAGCCACAGGCTTGCAATTTGCGGTGCTTTAAGGAATGGAAGCAATAACAACACGGAAAGGACAGGATGAAAAAAAAAACAAAAACAACCAACGAATGAAGAGACGGACACCTCGAAAACCCTCGCCTACCAAAGTGACAGCCTTGATTTAAGTCGGAAAGACGATCTCTGACAGCATTTTAATGGGCAAGTGCCTCCTGTGCGGCCACACAGATCGCTGCGTGGGGAGGGGGGCTTGGCCAGCTGCAGGGAGCGCCACAACTGCCATCCCAGCGTCTCCCACTTGAAGCCCATTATAAATCACCCTGCGTGCTCATGAAGCAAGGGTTTGAGCCTGCAAACCTGATTGGAAGGACAAGGGGTTGGGAAGGGGAGGCAACACTGTGCGCTGCTGCCACCAATGTGCGGTCACGGACAACACCGCAGCAGCCACTGGGGACCCGGGCGTTAATTCCTACTGCTGGAGCTGCCTCCTGGCACCATTCCTATGCCAAATGGAAGTGCTGACAGGGGTTTCTAAGTGATAATTAATGTCAGTCAGCATTATTGTGAATAGAAGCCCTGTCTCAAAAAATACTTCTCTGTCTGAGGATGGATCTGGTGCGATGGCTCACCTCCTCCCACTGCCAGGTGCAGCGCTTGGTGCCCTGCAGCACGGTGATTAAGAAATGAGCACTCTGCAACATCAGTAGATATTGCATTAGATGGATGAAGAACTGATTTCATGAGGTATTTCTGAGTGGGACTTAAACAGAGATATTTCTAGGACTGACTGGGACAGTGAAGGCATTTTCCATCTGGGACTACCTTGAAATAACTTCACTAATGTGCTGATGGGGCAGGTCAAAAAGGGGCTGTCACAGGGACAGGGCTTCCTTTTCTCCCATTTCATTGCCTGGTGAAATAGTCACGGATGGGGAAAATAAGCTCACCCCAAGAAATCACACCTAAATACCAACAGGTGTAAAGACTGAGGGCAGCCGGACAGCCCTGCACTAACTGCATGGGGACAAGCATCTGAACTTAGGTTGCCAGGGGGAAGCCATGCTAAAGAGGTGAAATAATCCCTGTATACAAGGAGGGGAATGCAGGTAGATTCAAGCACAGGCTTTTTTAGGCTGCCTGCAGTCTAGATGAGGCCAGTTCCTGACAATGCGCTCAGCTCCAAGTTCATCTTTTTTAATAAGGGTGTAACAAAATTGGTGACTGCACAGAAAAAAGCCGCAGCAAGTGCCACGAAAATGATTTAAGAGCTGAGGAAAGTGCTTTAGAGTGAGAAACATAAAGAGCACAATCTGTTTAGCTTATCAAAAAGACGACCGAGAGGTGGCTTGATTACAATGTACCATTACCTTCACAGAAAGGAAACAGAGGGAACTGTGAAGCTCTTTAATGTGGTAGATAACAAGAACCATTAGCTGGGAGCTCGAGACAGACAAATCCGAGGTGGTAGGAATACATTTTTAAGAAGATGGGGGAAAAGCTGCAAAAAAGCTGTAGATGGAGGTAATGAATCCTTCGCCTCTGGACAACAGAAGTCACATTTTGTCAGACACGTCATTGCCATAGCTCTCGTTTTCATGAAAGCCATCCTTTAGCATTCCTAATAGCTGAGAAGACACGTGGCATTGAAGGGAAGGGAAAAACAGATGGGCCCAGAAGTTCTTCCCCAGAATATTTTGAAATACTCAGTAATTACAGCAGATTTTCAATAATTTAAGAGAGTAGTTTGCACAAAACCTCTGATCCATACTCTTGAAAGTAAAGTTCTACTAGACACGAACGTCTTCCTTTCTGCTCCTTGGAGAAAAGCTGGCAGAAACGCACTGGTGTTTATCAGACTTTGCCAGAGCTGCAGCTGTTGATGGCAGGCACCAAGAGGTGCAGATGCCCGAGGAAGGCACTCATGGGCAGCAGGCAGTAACAGCAGGCGTCCAGCCAAGAGCAGCTGAGCTACAAGCATGATGACAGCTACTTTAATCACCACCTGCACAGACCTTAGCATGGGAGAGGCTCCAGGGCAAGTTTTCTTTTGTATTCATACCAACATTGATACTAGAAGTTTGGCTTCCATGTTCTGTTCCACGATGTCCGGGAACAGAAAATGATCCTGCCTGTGGGATACGGGTTTCTCTTCTCAAGAGTGAATGCTGATGGTTCAGTAGGAAGTCAACTACGTAAGCACTGAAATAATACCTGGAGATTGTTCGTAGGAATCAACATTCCGTGGATTAAATAAGAGCTGGCTTACACTGACTTCCATTAGAATGCTTACCTACACTAATGATGCTAGAGGCTGAAGATAGTGCCTAACTTGTCATAGCTGTTCTTGATCTCTGTTTCCCAGAGTAAAGAAAGCAATAAAAGCTGATTCTGGTGTGGAACTGCAGTGTGCCTGTGGTGGCAATGCACAGGAAACAATTGAAATGGAATTGAGAGCTGCTCGCCACTCCACCACAGCAACTTCTGTAGGCAAGCTCAGGTTGCACCATTTTCAGAGTGATTATGGAATTTATTCCAAAGGTATAGCAGGACTGGGAAAAACAGGGGAATGTCAAACTGTAACATGAACAGCCAGGGAGGAGACTGAGAGTGATGCTGGAGCAACAAATGTGCACAGGGATGCCCTGCCTGGGGTCTGTGGCAAGGATGAGCATTTGAGAGCGAGGCGCTTAGCCTTGCTGCTTAGATTCCTGCAACCAGCCTGAGCTGCTGACATCACTACGGATTGGCTGTGCCCATGCTAATTTAAATTGATTTCTCACTGCAGCATGAAGCCCTCCTCCTCCGGCAAGAGGAGGCACCGTAGCAGGAGTTACCTTTATAAGCAGGGGAAGTGCCTCAAATCTGCAAGCAACATCATTTGCTCTGCTATCAGCATTCCCCATCAATAATGGAACTAAAAACGCAGCTTAATAGGCAGCAAAGCTACAGCAGCTGGTGGAGCTGCACAAATCCGGCGCTCCTGCTGCTGAGTTTATTGGACATTTTATAGTCCTGGGAACTAAAGATAATGGATCCCATTCCCATATGCTGCATCAACACGAGCTGGGACTCTGTCATGCCATTGATCTATGAGGCAGCAGTGAATAAGACCCAGACACAAATACTAAAATGAATCAATCCTAAGCTGTTAAAGAGACACCGCGAATCACTTTCCAGTTTTCTGTTCTTGCTTTCTAATCTCCATCTTGTGAAATACTCTCCCAAGGGTTCTGAAATACAACAGTTTGCAGCAGACTTTGGGATCGGGTTAAGAAGAATTGCCCCTGTGGACTGGAGAATGGAAATTTAGAGCCCATTGCCCTTAACAGCACTTGTGAGTTCCACCCACCCCTTGTACAGCCGAAGCCTTTTAGGGGTTCCTCCTGTTTTAACAAGTGCTGTGTGATTATGCTTATACAGGTTCCCAATGCAATATCCTCTCCAGGGTTCACAAAGTTATTCTCCTCAGTTGAGTGGGATTTATTTCCAAGTGCAGAAAACTGTAAATAGCTACAGGCCAGAGAATAACTTCTACAGGCTGTAGTCTAAACTTGACCAATAGTGAGTATTTCTCAGGTGCTCACACTCAACTACTTTAGAAACTATGACCTCTTCTGGTTTGAGCAGCTGAAGGTACTGTGGTTGCTGCAGTCTCAAATCAATTTATATTGAATTTACACCTGGTATGTTCTACTTTAGCCATTTAAAATACATCGTACTCTATACTAACAAATCATTTTAAAGCAAGCACGCAAGGAGAAAAAAACCTTAAAAATAGCAGCCACTATGCTGGCAACTATAAACATAAAGGAAAGACAAGAGAAAAATACCATGAAATAAAATCAAAGCAAGCAGAGGCTGCCTAGCTGCATCCACAAAACAGAAGTTTCACCAGGACATTGTAGCATGAAATAGTTGGGAGTCACTCCTGAAATTATGAAAAGCAAAGACAATCATCTCACTTATCCTGATTATGGATTCCAGGTGGATCTGATGACAGCCTCAGGCGCTTTCATGGCTCTGCATACCCAAAATGTCTGCAAAATCTCATCCGGTGGTATTCAGTATTTAACCTTGTTGTGCCCTTATGGCAAGAAATACATGGCTTGTTTACAAGGGCCCCACAGTAAAGTGAGTGCATTTTGGTAGTATCAGCTATATAACTCAAAAAGCTGGAGGGAGAACTAAAAAAGAGACAAATTCATTCATTACTGATGAAAAATGACCACTGCTGAATTGCTTTCTCCTATATGTATCTGGGTGGAGGGTCAGACACTGAGTACAGTACTGCTTTGCATCTTGGCTTGTTCTAGTCCTTGGGAAAGTGGGACACAACAGCTGCTCAAGAGCACAGGAAAATTTTCAACCTGAGGTAAAAGCAATGTCATCATTCCGAGAAGTGTTAAAGGTGCTCATGGTGCTGCACAGATTTGTGAGATGAGTTGAATGAGATGATAAGGCTGTATGGAAGCCATACCTAGCCTGCAGGAGCAAAGCGGAGGAAGTCCACCCACCCACAGAGATTCTCTGGGTGCAGGGGAAGACCTCGAGCTGTGCGTGATCCATTACTCACATGGCTAATATTTTATCAGTGCTTGTAAAAAATAATGCAGTCCAGTTTTCAATGCTAAGGAAAGACAAAGAGGAAAGAAGTCCTTCAGGATGCTCCTTGGGGGTACTTACGTGCTTGAACTGTCAACAAAGAAGAATACAAACAAAAACAAATGTAGGTGCAAGGGGAATCAACCAAAAGTTATTTGTGGTAAAACTCCATTGCTCTTCTAAATAAGGCATCTGAAGACTCAAGTATAAGATGGTGATTGAGTGATGGCATTCAAGAGAAGTTAGCAGACTTCTAACTGAAGTTTCTGATAGGGTCCAGTCTGAGATGGACATACTCAGCATGTCAGAAAATAAAAAGCTTCACTCAGCCCAGACGTGAGATCTACTCTGGATCCTACAACCAAACATATGTCAGAGATTCAAGAGGGCTGCAGGGAGCTCTTCTCCTGCAGGGCTTTCCCTTGCCCCACGAAAGCCCCACCAGCCCCTTCACGTGGGTAAGTCCACACCAGAACACGCACACTGAGCTGTACGAGCCATTAATTCAGCCCAGGGCATAATTGAACCGCGTCTCCTTTAACAGCCACCAGCAGGAAAATAAATAAGACATCCCAATGGAGGAGGAGAGAGTAATTTCACGTTTACGCTTCCAAGGGAAAAGGGAATTTGAAGCAAACAAAACATTTCTTTTTCCCCACAGAAACTCTGCTGCCCGTCAAAGCGGGATCGGAATGACACCGAGAGCTCTGTGCAAAATTCTTCTGTTTGCTTCTGCATTTGATTAGCTGCTTGTGTCGGGTGTTTTAATTTCCTGCGGTTGGAGCGCGTTGCTGTCATGGTGATAGATGCTCGAAAAAGGAGAAAAATAAATAAATAAAAGTTCAGAGCACTTTTGACCAAGTCGGCACTAATTAGCGTGTAAGGCAAACAGACAAACGTTTTCTGGGATTTGTGTCAGCCGTATCCAGATTCCTCCTCTGCCTCTCAGCTACAGCAAAACCCTTTCTAGAAACTGAAATAAAGGAAGGCGGCAGATGGTGCTGGAAATACTCTCTGAGAGCGATGCCTCCGTTTGGAGCCAGGTATCAGCAACAAACCACCCAACCTGCACGCACTGTGAAGTGGCAGATATTTAGCAGGGTTGCAGGGAAGGAGTGAGGAAGATGATACTGCTGGTGGTGGGTTCAGTGGGAACCACTGAGAGTGTGCGTGGTGAGAGGCTCCACGTGCAAAGGGGAAAGCTGATCTAGCAGGACTGAGTGGGATGGAGGGGAAGAGAAGGAACTTGTCTGCTGAGGCAGAGCCTGGAAGGATGGAGACACGTCTTGTTACCATGGCCGAGAGCAGCAGGACAAAGGGCACAGTAGCACTCATCTCTGTTGGACTGCTCTAAGACATCAAAATAGAAACAATGGATATTAGCACAGGATTTCAACCAAAGCATCCCAACGGTAAAACAAAGACTGACTCTACTTCAAAAATGAAGAAAGGACTCCTCTGATTGACAGCAGGAAGGAAATATATAAAAATAACTCTTTTCCAAACCCAGAGAGTTATTATTTATTGCAGAGCTTCTAGCAGGAGCCATCATCTTCCCCTCCTGGCTGGCTTTCCTGCAGAGTCAAAGACACAACACGTATCCTCCAGCCATGTAATATTGCTGCTCTTGTGCTGTCTGTGCACCTCTGATCAAACTTTCTTTGATCAGAAAATTAATCTTAACTGGAAATAGGAAACTAAAGGGATATTTACTGGATACAAACAATAGAAAATTATCAGATGATTAGTAATCTTTTTCCAGGGCACCATAGTTTCTCAAACACAAATCTAAGGCTGTAAGTGTAAATTCTAATCTCAGTAATGACATCTCCTGTCATATTGCACTCTCACCTGCACATGCACTGCAATGCAAATTGCTCCACATTCAGCCTTCCCTTCAACTTACACAACTCTACAGGGTCGCCAATAGCCTAGCACGGATCTGTGGACTTGCATGATCTGACCTGTTGACTTTGACCTCTTACCAGCAGAACTGTCCACCACAGTAACTGAACCTGACTTGCTGAGAAAGCAAATCACAACAAAATGCGGAATTTTGATCAGCCGTTGCTTTTGTTACAGTGTGTATGGAGATGCTGAGCAGTCTGTGTTGGCTGGGTGTTTTCCTCCGATTGCTGCCATCTGTACCTATGGATGTGTGCTTCAGGACCGAGGTGAGCAGGTCGTGGGCTGGAGAGGGCCTGCACACCAGTACGTAGCTGTGTGGTCAGGAAAAAAGGGTGAAGTTAAATCCTGGGGTTTATCTGAACAACAGCAAGAGGGGAATCTTATAATTCTCAGTCATCCAAGCATGGGTTTTTCTGGGGACTTGCTGCCTCATCACCAGTGGATGCATCCTCTCCTCCTTGCCATGGGCAGTCCAGCGGCACGGGAGGGCTGGGGCAGCTGTCAAAGCATGAGAAATTACTGAGTGAAGTGAAAAGCGATAGCCACAGACTATACAGAAAGCTGTAGCCAAGTGGGGAAAGACAACAAGTGGAGGCCAGCACAGCCTGCCATCATTTCATGCACGACAGCCCTGCCTGCAGCAAACGCACCAGGCAAACCAGCAACGCTCAGAGCACCAGCAAGAGCAAATTGGACAGCTGTGGGGAAAAGTACATTTCACTCTGGCTGCATCGCTATGAAAATAGTCTAACCTGCCGACAGGGCTGCCTGCAAGTGTCTATCTAACACAGCAGGCCGAAGCGAAAGGTGCCAATTTGCTGTGGTACGATGCATGCGTGCAGCAACTTCTGGCAAAGACATATGTGAGAGGCTAAGTCCATCTTTGCATCCAAAGCGAAGTTCAGAAGGAAATAGTTCAGCTCTGAATAAGCAGTTCAGATTGCCTATGTGCATACTTTTCCCACGCACGGAAGGGTTTGCGACAGGGACTGGAGGTGCCCACTGGAAGAGACTCCAGAGGTGCCATGGGCTGTGTGCGCATTTCCTCCTCTTCTCAGATGCAGAATATTTGGTAGACTTTTCTTCAAGGCCACAGCTATCATTGGTCCTGTAAATGATTGCAGTGGCACCAGCTCCTGTCCTTGGCTGTGCTTCTTTGTCAGGAGAGGCAGCGATAGCAATCATCCCAGTGCTTAGCAAACCTGCAGATCACTGTTGCCAATCTTTGTATAAACAAGGACTAATTAATCTTTACCACATCTCTCTGAAGAAGGTAAGTAATATCATTTATTATCTTCCCTGTTTTACAAAGACGAACTGAGATGGCAAAACAAAAAAATGGTTTGTCGAGGGCCATGAGAGATAAATGCACTGGGGGCAGCAAAGATGGGCTTGCTCAATGGTACAAAAAGCAAGAGGGTAATGCTGCCAGGCTTCACCTTAATGCAGATAATGAAAACTAGCCAGCCTCATAAATAGCCATCTACTCTACGAAGTGGAGGCTTTCCACTCTGAAAACAAGTAGAACAGAAGCCAGAATATTTTACTAATTTTATTACGTAAGAAAAAAGAAAAAAAGATGAGGGGCCAGAATTTTTAAATGGTGCAGCAGCTGCACGCATTTGGTTCCAGTTTTTAAAAGCAGCACAGTTCTCATTTAGGCTTCAAAGTAGCCGCCCTGTCAAAAAGCCCACTGACATATTGAACCTCTTGACATTTTGATTTTTAATTTACCCTGAAATATTGCAAAGGGATCAGTTAAGTACTGAACTTCATTTTTCTTTCAGTCTGCTGCAGTCAAATAGAGCAGAGCTGTATCTTTAAAATCTTGCCCCATTTTGTGTGTGGTAGGGACACGGAAAATTGGCTTTCTGTGAGTGCAAAGGCAAGAAAGGATATAGAAAGCTTGCTGAAAAGGAACTGAAAATTGCCCGCTTCGCTGTAGCTTTGTCTCAGTGAGATGCTCCTTGTCTGCTGCAGAAATAGCAGTCGCTTCCTACTTTGTTATTGCACGTATAAAAATTACGCTGGCCATTTTCAGAAGCTAGTTATGAGTGAGGATTATTTTCATATCTGGTCAAATGATGAATAATGATTTCGTATTCCTGTACCATATTCTCGCAAAGCGCTTTAAACTGATTTTAGTACATAAGCCTGATATTTTCCAAACCCATAAGTGAACAAGAAGTAGCTGAAATTGCTCAAAAAAAAAGCACTTGGGTGGCAGGTCATTTCCTAGCTGTAAAAGGCAAGATGGAAAAAGGCAAGACAGCAGTAAAAGCAAGGGGAAAATTTCCTGGGAAGGAGCCTGTGAGCCATCCAAAGGGAAATCCCTTACAGCCTCCAAGCAGGGAAATAACTGCATTCAGCTGTCCTTCAGCAATTCAGCTCACCTTTATTCTTTCTTTCTTTCTAAGGCAAGAACCCAGGCGGAGCACAATGGCTTGAATTTAGTACCTCTTTTTAGTATTTGATAAATGCTTTTTCCATATTTTTTCTCTAAATCCTAGACACTAGTTGCTAGTTTTCTCCAATTAAACAGCTTGGTTAAAGAGCAATATCCAAAGGTCACCTCTCTTCTGGGTGGGCAGAGCAAACTGCTTGGAGACAGATTTAGACATTAGTGATGCAGGAATGAAGGCAGCAATGAAAGGGAGGCCCTCCTCCTCCTCTTGGGTCTATATTGGTCATAGAGAAAGGGAACAAGCAAACCAGAGAAAATGGAGTCACACCGGGAACATCACTCTCCATGAAGGAGCTGATTCAGAGGTTCCTGAGAACGTCCATTAGCTGCGGGGAGGAAGACTTGGGAAGGTCATAATATTGAAGGAGAAGAGGACAGAAAGGATAGATAAGGGATAGATGGTTCTCCTGTAGACTTGGGCATCTCTTCAGCTGCTTCTACACAGATCTGTCAGAGACCTGTGCAATGGTGACTCATCCAATGCCAGGCAATTTGATGGATGAAGATCAGAAAGGAAAAACATGCACATACCAGCAAGATGGAGCAGAGCACACCCTGGTGCATAGAAATCTGGGGACAGAGAGCTCTCATGCATCGAGGGACAAGAGCAGAACCGGCAGGGCTCAGAACAGATGAATGCTGCCTTGTGCTGCCCATAAAGCCAAATGGAGCCAGGGACAGCTCACCAGGCAACAATATCCAAGAAAGGATCATAAGTGAACCAGAGGTGTGCTGTTGTTTCTGGAGTCATTAAACACGTTAATTAAAAGGGAGCTTGCCCTGCTGAAAGGGCATAAGTGAAAGGCAGCTCATTGCCAGACTGAGAGACGGAGGAGAGTGCATGAAGAAGCAGTTCGCCCAGGGAAGGTCTGTCATCAGGCTGAAGAGAGCATCAGTACAGGATGGGCAACAAAACTGCACCGCTGGAGAAACATGGGGCAGGTCCTGGCTTCCTTTCCATTCCTTTAAAGAGGAGCCAGATTTGCAAGCAGACCGTCTTACTGAAGTTTTAGGACAGATTTGTATTGATTTGAAGTTATAGCATTGTTGAACTAAGTGAACCCGCGATGAAATAATTTTATGCCAAGTTAAGCCTCTGCCAAAAAAAAACAATCTTGCAGTTGTTAAGATGAACTGACATTTAAACAAAGTAAACTTAATTTGATAAAACCTCAGTGAGAAGATGAGGCTACCCACATCACAGCCCTGCAAGAGCATTTGAAAAAGTTACTCGTATAATTCTTGCTGCACGGAAATAAAACCAAACCACCCTGGATTTGAATTTATAGAGCAATGTCAAACAGAAAGGGTTTTATGAACAGCTTTTTTAAAAAGATAAAAAAAAAAACTGATTGCAGTTTAAAGGCCTACTTCTAATTCTTTGACTAACGTAATTTTCTCTTGTAGTATAATTCACTATTCAGAAAGGGTAAGGTAGCAGATAGCGTCTAAAGCCAAGACAAAACAAGATGGCATGTAAAATAACCGTAATTAAACAATCAAATGTAGCAATTAAACATGAATGATTCTTTATTAGGCTGAATGAGGATGCCAAACAAGACTCCACAGGTGGTGAGTTTATACTTCCATGCTCATTGGTGCTTTCATTAGCAGCTCTTGGCACGGGCAGCCATGCAAATCTCCCTGTGCCTTTAAGAGCCAGCCTGCATTTAGGCACTATTCAAACCAAGGAGGATATGCAAATATCTAGAAGGACAGGATTAAAGTATAACGTGGTGTTTGGGAGATAAATTAAAGAAGCGCACTGAGATTCAACACAGCCAAGCAGCGTATTCTGCAGGGTGGAGAATAATGAAATGTGCTGCTGCAACACATCAGCAGAAAATGCTGGGAGTCGTGCTGTTCCTCTGTGCGATCTGGAGGTCACTGTGAAACCCACCAAAGCAGCAGAAGCCTGGTGAGCCGGGTGAGATGGGCTCTGCGCGGTGGCACAGCCACAGCCATGACTGGATCGTGCAAACTCTCCTTGCAGATGCTGGTTCAAAGCCAACTTCCCCACCAACAACCTGCTTTGCCCAGTCTGGTGCCCAGCGTGGACAGTGTCCCACCTGCAGGTAGACCACCACCAGCTCCTCCTGGAACCACTTTTGTGGGGCAGGAGG
Organism: Phasianus colchicus; assembly: GCF_987193195.1. Taxonomy (NCBI): domain Eukaryota; kingdom Metazoa; phylum Chordata; class Aves; order Galliformes; family Phasianidae; genus Phasianus; species Phasianus colchicus. Next base: position 20,575,392 of record NC_143439.1, on the reverse strand, counting down.
TCCCTAGAGCTGTTCCCTGCTTGCAGTACTCTCCTCCTTGCTTGAGCAGCCAGGCAAGGTGTCCCAGAAATAAAATGGTTAATAGCAGAGCTGTGGGAAAACCAGGCGAGATAATTATGCTAATGCTGCTGCTCTCCTTCAGCAGCAGAGGCAATGGTGCACTGTGTTCAGTATGGGGCAGCACATTTTTAAAAGGATTAATTGGGAAGAAGAGCTCACGGGAAAGCAACAAAGGTGATGAAGGGTTTGGAAAACAGGGCCTATGAGGGAAAGACAAAGAGAGCTGGGCATGTTCAGTCTGGAGGAGAGAGGGCTGAAGGGACACATAACTGTCTACGAGTATGTTAAGGGACATTATAAAGAGGATTGGGACCAATTCTCATTAGTCAGAGAGGACAGAACAGGAACTAATAGCTTTTACTGTGGTAGGCAAAAAATAGGTTAAATATAAGGGAAAACGTAACTCAAAGGTGGACCATGTAATGGAGCAAGAAACTTAGAGAGTGGATAGTGTCAAAGGAGCTTGGCCAGTAGCCACTGGCTCAGGGATGCCGGGAGAGGCCAGGCACCGGGAGCCAAAGGCAATGGGGAAGGTACCTGAGCAGCCCACCAGCAGCCAGTGGTCTCTGCCAATGCTCACTGCCAATGCACTGAGCATCAGCTCTCTGCCAAAATGTTCGTGAACACGACCCAGAGAGAGCAGGCTGCACAGAAGGGCTGAAAACTTTAGTGAGAACACCTAAAAAAATAAAGCAGAGCTTTTACTACAGAGCTGGTACCTCGACTTCATAGAAACAGAGCCATGGAACAGCTTGAACTGGAAGGCACCTTAAAGAACATCCAGATCAAATCCTCTGTTGCAGTTGTCCAAGGCCCCATCCAACCTGACCTTGCACACCTCCAGGGATGGGGCATCTGCAGCTTCTCAGGGCACTTGTGCCAAGGCCTCACCAGCCTCATAGTGAAAAATTTCTTCCTAACAGCTAATCTAAACCTGTCTATTCTAGTTGAAAACTTACCTCTGCCAGCAGAGATTCTTAAGGTCCCCTGCAAACAGCTGTAGCTTAATTAACACTATCAAATGTGTCTGCTAGTGCATTTTCTGTTTCATTTGCCAGAGGAAAGGTGGAACGACTTCACTTTTAGGCTGATTCAGAGGCTGATTTTGCATTCACCTGCTAAAAGCCTTTAACCTTAACTAAAACACATGTGTTCTGTGGCAGCAGATGCAGCCCATCAGAAACTGTGTTTCTGGCAAGGCCCTAGGGAGATGGAGTGAGAGGCAAAGAGCTCAGCCCTGTCAGCAACAGCCAGGCAAGGGTCTAAATCCAGTGCCATTATTAGCTCACATAATCCAGCATCGGGACTCAACCCTACATCAGTAGAATGGCTTTAAACCCATGAAATACAATGATGATAAAATTCATGTTTTTTTCCTCCTCGGCCTTTTTATTTATTTCTGAAGCTCTGTGGGTAACCAATGCCATGATTTGGAGAGGTTACATCTCCTTCTGAAGAAGAGAGACGTTCATTTACTTCAGAAGCATATGATTTAACAGACTCCCTTGCCTCCAGGAGCCGGAGTTTTGAGGAAGACAAGAGAGGAGAGCCTATGGAAGAACCACAAGCACTGATCGAGCCGCAGCTGCGCAGGAGACACGTTCGTTCTTCCCCCATACCACCATATTCACCCACTGGGGTGAGAGACCCAAATCTTTATTTTAAAAGCTGTCTTTTGTCGTATCCTGCACGGCATCTAAATCAGAGCTCTCTCATTCACCAGTGCTGATGTTTCCACGGAAGATGGATTAATCTTTCTTTTTTTTTTCCCACTGATCTGGGGCTTTAGGGCGGGTTGCAGATAGCAAACAGGAGGGGATTTAAGCCTTTCTCTTCACCTTTAAAAAAAGCCCTGCACAGCATTGCTCTCTCAGGAATAGGCCCACCTTATTACTGCAGCCACAGCCACATCATCAGAGCTACAGTGCTCGGAGTTGTAGATCATCAGCTTGCTGTCACGGCCATGATGTATGATGGAAAAAGCCATCCATCTGAAAGCATGCAGCACAAAGGGCTGGGGCTGGAGCCATGCGGCGTGGCACGGCCAATGTACAGAGCACCAAGCACTTTCCAACCCAAACAAGGCACAAATTTGGTAAACTGAGGTTCATTAGGAGGAAAGGGGAACACTTTCAAAGCCTCTCACTTGCAGGTGTCCAAAATAGCAAAATGCGAGCGCACTCACAGATTGAGAAACAAATCCAGCTACTGCTTCCTCCACACACACACCTCTTTCCCTTAAAGCTTACATTTGATTTTCTTTTCCAGTGTAAAACCTCAATCATATTTACACCAGCTTTAGGATCTTTACAGACAAAGACATTTAAGGCTGTGAAATCTTGGGCGAAAGTAAAATGATATGGTGGATCAATCAGCTGATGCTTCTTCCCTGCACAGCAGGGGACTCCAGCAAACCTCTTGTATTTTGTGCAGAGACTCAGCTCCAACTGAATTTTTCCTTTGGCACTATAAGAGCAAAAAGATATTTAATGAAAAAAAAAAAAAGGAGAGAGCAAGGGAGAAGGAGTGAGCATGAGAGCCTTTATGCATGGCTTCAGGTTCCTCAAATAAAATGAACTGTTGCTCTTCCAGGAGAGAAACCATTTCACAACCATTATTCTCTTGCACAACACTCCAAGTGTGGGTGCGGAAACAGTTTCCACCTAAAAAAAGCTCAAATTAGAAGAAGACAAGGCGTGCATGGATCACAGAGGTGCATCCCAGGGTGCTGCTCACCCACACATGGTTGTCCTGAATTTTTAACACCTGTCACCATGCCACAAGCAAAAAAGACCACTTTATGAAAGCAGATGTTCAGGAAGTTCTGTTCTTTCCCTCTGCACGTGAGAAATGCCTCATTTGAAAAAACAGAAATGGTGATCCCAGTAAAGGTAAGGAGCAAATGATGCAGGAGCAGGCACTTCAACAGCCCTGCCTTTTGAGCGGCAGCAGAGGGATGAGTCGTTTAATTTCAAATAGCCACAATGTAATTTTCAAAACATATACCTTTCTAACATAGCACACTTGAAATACCACATTCCTGTTCATTAATGGTAAATTATGGCACATACACCCTGCTGTTATTGAGAATGTCAGTCCGAAGGCCTTTGACAAACGCATCCCCTGCTTGTGGGGATGAAGGAAAACCAGCATCCGAGGTGATGTCCAATCTAACACCATTCTTCAGAGACCTGCTGATAAATCTGTTGGTGCCATGGGAAAGAAAGAGAACACCAACAATAAAAAAGTCAGCAAACTTCATGCTGGAGGGATCTTAGAACAGTCACGAGTGTGTGACTGTGTGCGGCTGCGGCTCAGGAGAGCTTTTCAGTTATTCTGCTTGAAATTCTGCACTGTTTGGTGTTCTTTTTTTTAAGGTACTTTATTCTGTGTCAACTCTTGAAAAGAAAACTGGGAGGAAAGAGCTCAAGGAAAGACTTTTTTTTTTTGCCTAAACAGCCAGGCCAGCGGTTTACAGAGCCAACAGAGGCACAGGTTGCATTCTCCACCACACTTGGCCTACCATGGGTAGAACTGTCCCATTTAATTCAGAAACTGAGCTTTGGCTAACTGTTAGCCTTAAATAGATCTACATGTAGTTAAAAGTCACAGGTAAGTCTTACTAAATTATCTGGAAGGTGAACATCCTTTTTACATAGCACCTTCAGCAACTTGATTTACGTTGCCTAAATGGTGTCCACCTCCACTCTGTTTGACATTTGTGATTCTAAGGCTGGAGCAACTATAATTAAAGAGCATTTCTGGAGTGAGCACAGCACTATGCAGTGTAACGTGACATTCAGAATATATCAGTGTCACTTCACACAGGAGTTCTGATTACTTTTACATGTGTGCTTCAGCCCTGTCATTCATCCCTAGTGAAGCTCATCTGCCTCAAACCACAGTGTCTCACCCACATCATGTGGTTTCACCCCCTCTACAAACCTCTGCCACTTTAATCATGTGTTTCATTCTTAAGGTAAATAATTATATTTGCATGTTAATGATTCTACTAGCCTATTGCCTAATACAAACAATCCTGAAATAGGGCAGCTCACCAGTGTGGATGTGAGACGTGAGCATCCAGTAAGTATTGCCCATTCACACAGCAAGGCGGGTCTGTAATGGGAAGAGAGATCTGGTTTTTTTTCCATACGATTCCAGCAGGAGCTGAGACTGCTCTTTGATTCAGCGATAATGAGTGAACATTGCACAACGACATTTACATTTTTCAGTGGTAAGAAAAGCACAAGACTGTTCTGCTGGGTTCAGATTCTGGCCCCCAAATGCACGCTGATTTCCTGAACTTTGAGCCGCCTCCTGATGCGAACGAACGGCCTGGCAATTAGCAAAAGGCGACATCAGATGTGAAAGGTAAACATGGCACACGGAACGCTTCCTGGAGGCTCTCTGTCTCAGAAGCATATTAACCCAACTTCCTCCTCTCTTTCCCCTGCTGTAGGTGAAATCAAATTTTCATCAGTTTCTGCTGTATCTGCTTCACTGGGAAACTTTCTGAAAATATATCAGAAGGGCTGTCGGAGGCCCTCCGCCGTGCTGCCACGTGCCGTGTCCAACTATTATCCAGGCTCCCCGCTGACTGCTGCTAGAGCAGGCTGAACTTTCACATCAGGGAGATGGCAAGATGCAGTTTGGTGTGTGCCTCACATGCCAGGCAGGAAGAAGCTGTGCTTTTCCTCTCCTGTGGACCCCTGAGGCCCTCAACAAAGGCAGGAACTGGGGGGCACTGACAGCCCCACAAGGCTGGAGCTCACCTGAAGGCTCTGGTTTTCTTTCCTGCTGGCTAGCAACAAAAGGGTGACTGTCACATAGGCATTGGCTGGGATTAGGGCTGTAAAAAAAATGTGTGTGTGGATGTACAGCATCACTATGCATCCCAATACACCAGGTTAAAGCTGAAGCAAGGAAAAACAAGATCTGGTTCTTTTCATTGACTAGTGTTGTAGCATGGACAGTACTGCTATTCCCTACGGAATTCTTCTGGTTGTAGCAGAAATGCTAAGCCACAGCTCGAACCAGTGACTGAGCACCTGGTGGGAAGGCAGGGCCAACCCAGGGGAGCTCAAGTGCATGCAGTGTACCTGAGTGACTGCAAGGGGTGGAGCCTAGATCATGTAAGGGCTGGCAGTGGAGGTGAGGGTATTTCTTGTTGGAGACTCCTGTGTACCTGAGGTCTTCTATGGCAAGTAGCTTTTTTTTTTTTTTTCCCTTTATTTCTGTGTTCATGGCTCTTGCATTTGAGTAAATCCTCACTTGCTGCAGCCTAGGACCTACTATTCTGCTGTGATTGCTGTGGTTTCCATTATGTTACGCTGGTATAAACCAGAAACACTGCATGGCTTACCAGTGTGCAAGGAACAATTCCTTGAGCATCTCAGTGACTGTGCCCTACCCTAAAATTCTTTGTTATCACAGAATCCAAGAACAGCAGGGATTGGAAGGGGTATCTGGATCATTGAGTCCATCTCTCTGCTAAAGCAGGTTCCCTAGACAATGCTGCACAGGAAAGTGTTAAGAAGGGTCTTGAACCTCTCTTGAGAAATAGACTTTGTTTTTTTCCTGTGTATATGTGTTGTACCCACTATGAGTTCCACACTTGCTATGAAATAACAGTATAGACCATTTTCAGGTAGAGGAATAAGTATCCTAAAGATAGGAAACCAGCCACCTTGCATCAGCTACAGCTGCTCGTATCTGGTAATCAAGGTACGACAAATGCTATTCTGGTAGCAGAAGCCCTGTGTGACTTCAGATGCTGCCAGCAGAGCTATTCCTCAGCACCTCATATTGAAACTGGGCCTTTTGCCTATGGACTGCCTTCAACAAACTACTAGAGACTTGCCCACAGTCTTGTTAATTACTGTTACCCAAGCTATTACAGGCAGTTGGCCCATGTGAACACATCTTTCCCCCTTCCCAGGACACAGGGAGGAGGTGGCTCTATTTGTTTTGCTGTGGTTAAGGAGGAAGAACGTGAGCTACCCGCAGCTTCCCAGTCATGAATTAAGAGAAATGGCTGTCCAGTTTTTTCTCCATAAAGGATGCACTTAAGCAATTTTTGGTACATTTTCTTTCTGTTTTTGATGAGAAAAAATAGTGTTCTCATTCTTCCATTAGAAACTATTATATAGCAGCTACTATATTTATAGACAGTAAGAGCAAGCACACCAGTTAACATTTTGCTGGCCAAGTCTACTACTGCAGGAACAACAATTTTAAAAATTAAGGGCCAAAAATGAAGCCCTCTTTCAGCTCTTAGCACTTTGTTGACACTGGCAATAGAAAAATACTCTCAAGTCTTACTGCAGCTACCAAAGGAAGATGCCATATCTTTAGCCTCTTTGCCCACAAGTTGCAGGCTGGAAAAGTGCCCTGCTCAGGTCCTCTGTGACGTGCCTACTTGGTGACACAGCACTGATGCCTCACTCAGAGTGCCTCTAAACCCCAGGTGGGTGCCGACCTAATTTTCTTCCCTCCTTGTCTGCCCACAGCTCTTTATATTCCTTGTTCCTCCTTTCCCTTTTGTTAATTTATTATACGAGGGCAGCAGCACATGACAGATTAAAATCATAAAAGCAAGGCTCATTAGGATTCTATGTCCTTTGAGTGGTATGTAGAAAAAAAATTCTGTGTGAAATGTCATGAAAGTAGATTTTGAGGTTTTGACAGATGTGAGAAAAGGAGAAATGTTTGCCATTTGTCTTAATGACACTTTAGTACATTTGGAGAGCCAAGGGGAGGAAAAAAAGAAATGCCAAAAAAACCCACCCAGCAACAATTCGGGAGGTATGTGAGCTGCTTCCAAAAGCAAGGTTGGGCTGAGAGCATACCCACAGGATACCAGGGAGCCTGTTCCTCTGCACAGACTACAGAAAGGGACAGCAAATGGGGAGAAATTAAGTGACAATCTCAACTCTGAATGCCTTGAGCTCTGGCTAAGCTGGCTTGCATGTTTCCCCCCCTCCCCCAGCAGGATTGCAGCAGTTTGGGCTCCTTGAGCATATCCATCAGCAGGAACAGAAACAAGCAAATCTTTCAGGAATGTAAGGGAAAGCATTTGCATGTAATTACTAATCCAGTTAAGACAACTATTTTCAATGCCATATCTGAACAAAATACCTGTTTGATAAAATCCAGTCCTACAGCAGTCAGATGCCAAGTTGCCAACAACCTGAAATTGTCTGATGGAGTTTTAAGTTTCATTCATGTGAGAAAGCAGGAATCATAGACTCACCGATTTCTTTTGACTCCTGAATCCAGGAGATAATATAACAGGAAAATGAACCAAGGAAAAGGCCTTGGTGAATAACTGGTATCTATGGCCAGTGGGTGCCAACATTGAGTCGTGACATTTCAGCCGTTCTTTGCGCCATTGAAGAGAAGCCCAGGTGGGAAAGCATCAAAGAGAGGAGACTGAGGAGCAGTGTGGCACACTGCTAGAGCTGCAGGAGAAGGGGTTAAAGAGGGAAGGACTCATTTTTCCACATGCCAGAAGTTGTATGTAACCTTGCTTTCATGATTCAGTGAGTAGGGAGTCAAAACTGCTAGAGGTAAACAATGCAATGGCAGAGCAGCACGCTGATTTGAGTTAGAAATGACGAATGTGCAGTGCCTTATTGTGAGGAACTAGTTCGGGAGAGCTATTCACCGCAAAGAATTGATTTGTTGAGTTTACCTTTTTTCCTGCACATGCATTGTCCTGAAAGGGATCACAATTTTCATGAATATGTCCAGCTCTCCAAATTATCTGACGAGCAATGCAAACGCATTCCAGGCTGAACTGCTGGTAAGCTGCTCGCTGTGATTGCTGCTTGGAAAAGCTGGTGTTAAGAGCAGAGCTGCTGCTCTGTGGGCAGGAAGCTCAGCTGGTTTGTCAACTGGCCCCACAGATCAGCAGGGCTTGTTCACTTCATTCACACTGTCAGCTGATTGCTGGCACTGTCCAGTCTGTCCCACGTTTGTCCACAGCTATTTGGCTTTCCAGACCATGATCTCCAGGGGCTGAATTGCACCCAAAACCCATCTGTGGTCAGGACCACTGGACCAGTCAGATGCTGTCTAGCAATATGACTTTGCAATAGTTATTACTAATAATAAAAAAGCAGCTTCTTTGTGCTTTTGTTTTGCTATAAAGACAACACCACACAAAGCTGATGTGAAGTCTGCATAATTAATGCCATGCTGACTCTCTTGCTATATGGGAAGGGAGGAAAAGCCAGGTGTGGGTTGCCCTGCTCTCTCCAGCCCTCCAAGCTTGCCTAACTCTGCCCAGAACCTCTCACACCTGCTTGCTAAGCACGAGGACTTGCTGTCCCATAATAATATTATCCTCATTGCCTGTGAATAGGTACCAGTTCCTACCCTGGCTTGTGCTTTCATTTGCTGCCAGTGATTGTTGGAGACTGCAGGTGAAGCCATTCTGGTGAAGCTCTGTAAGCAGGGCAGGTTCTCCTTAAGGGAAGCTGTAGTTAAACTGCAGTGACCGCAGAGAGAATTTGGGAAGCCATCACATGTATTGACTTCTTCCTCTATTTTGTGCTAATTTCCTCACAGATCTCCCAGCAATTTTTTCAACTTCGGTAGATAAAGGTGGCCCAAATATCTCAATTATTTTTTTTTTCCTCCTTCAGCACTTAAATCTATGTTTTTATTTTACCATAGAGCTCATAGCTGTTATTCTGCAAGCCCTCATGTGGCAGATGAGCATGCCCAGGCCCCTGTGAGAGGCGAGCCCTTTCCATTTCCAGCAGCCCTGTATCTGCTAATCCATCTTGCAGCCTGCTACCATTACAGCTTGCTTTCACCTCTCACATTTCCCATTTTAAAGAAAACCACATTGCTGGGAAGCACGTTTGTTCCCAGCCTGCAGCAGTACCTGGACCTACAGCAGCCTTTTGCTGCAGGAAAGAGCTTTTCTTTTCCTCAGCATTACTGCAAGAAAAATACGCGGTGTTAAAAGCAAAATGACTGGGAAGGCTTTTCCCTTGTACCATGTGAATAATGCTGAATTCTGTCTGTCTGTGGGTGCAGCGATGTGAAAAATGGAAAACCTGCACTGCCTGACCCTATGGGCCCCCCTTTACATCTGCAGATCCAAAGACGGCGCTCCAGGAAATGTGAGCACGAGCTGTTTGGAATGGAAGGGGAAAAAAAAACAAACCACAAACAAATATTTTTAATTTACTACTGCTGTAATTTAAGATAAGTCCTCGGGCTGAAGCACTGGAGAGAAATAGCGGATGTGCTTGGTGCCAGCACCTCCCTGCCCTGACACAGCCAAAGGCGCACGGGCCAGAGGATGCCCAGTGGTACAGTTTTGGGAGGCCGGCCCACTGGGCTCCGCGGCCCCGTGCTCCCGTGCTGCAAGTCGCTCACTGCACAGCTCTGCCAGCTTCCATGGTTTAATCAGGTTCTGCCTCCAAATATTAACAGCATAAATAAAGTTATGGACTGTGAAGCACTTCGAGAGGTCAGCTGGCCCGTTTCCTTGATTTAAGGTCGCATTAGTCACAGTATATCACTCCTGCCAAAGAGAGATGCAATCTGCTCTTAGACATCCTCGGCAGTCGAGGTCTGACAGCCTCCATGGGCTGTCATTTCGCCACCATTATCATTGCAAAGTCACTCCTTGGCACCTAACTGGATTCTTCCTTGCGGCGACTAAAGACCACAGCCCCTTCCCATGCACTGGTAAATGGAGGAGATTCCTCCAAGCTAACTGGTGGTGGCCTTTTATGCCTCTGAAGACCTGCACGTCCCCTCCATCCTCATCCCTCAAGGCCAAACACCAAGTGAGTCATTTCCTGGAGGCACATTTCTTTCTTTTCCCACTCCATGTGGATGGGAGCAAGCAAACCAAATCAGTGCAAGTGCAGAACTGGGAAGAAGGCTTGTGCCTGTGCAAAACTGCCCAAGAGAAACCCTAGTGTGCTACCTGGCATTTACACAGCCAGTTGTGCAACTATTTACCAAGCACAGTACACAGGGTTTTTAACCATGGCAACCTCTGTATCATGCAGCCCACATGCACAGACAGCTGTGGCAAATATTCAGGTGACAGATCCGAAATAGCAGCACGCTGTTGCTTTAATTGTTAGCCCACTGATCTTGTATCGGGTGTAAATAGAGCGCTTCTGGAGGAAAGAAACAGGAATCTCAATCAGCCCTGATCAAAAAGGGCACCATGCAAAGACCACGCAATAAAAGGTATGGCAAAAAACAGCTTCCTTGCTGAATCAGCCCAAACGTGCAGAAAACAAAACAAACAAAAAAACTTGACTGATGTGACAGCCACCTGCTGCTAAAACCTGTTTTTGCTGCTTTTCTTACTGTGCATATGTGCCGACATTAATGGTAATTATAACCTGCAAATACTGCTTTAATATCTAGGCCCTCATTCTGGGGGAGATGATCCCTAGATCCACACGTGGTTTCCATCCCAGTGCTGGTAACATCTGCCAGGTGGTGCTGGGCTCGGCACCTTGGTGGCAGGGTGGTTGTTTGCAGACAGCAGTCTGTCACCATAACCCCCAAATCCACATTCCCCTGGACATAACCCCATAACCCCAAATTCCATGCACTCAGTATGAGAGCGCAGTGGCAATGGGCTCCTAACAGGGAGCGCCCCTGGATGAAATCCCTCTTGCAGCACGACAGGGTACAGCTGAGACCTCCGAGCCAGGTCCCTCCCAGCCCCAGGAACACATCTTCACACCAGAACCCTTTCAGCTGCTGGCTTATAGGGCTTCACAAGATTTTCTCACCTGCTTCAACCTTCCCCACTCCATCTTTCCTCCCCATTGACTGACAGAGCACTTTGAGTCTGAATTTTTGAAGGGTTACTTGAAAAACCCCGACACAGTAATTCCCTTTGAACATCCAGTCCACGTGGTCTTGCACCCAAGAGCCTGAACAGCAGCTGCTGCAAAAAATAACCTATTCATTAGGCTTCCAAAGAGAGCCGATCAAATTACTCAATACAAATAATTGAGCTGACAATTTTCTCTTTGCAGGTCATCTACACGTGGGCCACTTCTCGCAGGCACAAAACTGCCTGGCGTCAGTAAGCCATGGGATGGGTACAGCCCCACTGTAGGAACTGGCCCAGGGTTTAATATGGCAAGCTTTCTGCTCCCCATTAATATTAGGGAGAGAGGGGGAAAAAAACCACAATGCCCTTGGTGGAATTATTGGATCCCAAATGTAAAGGCGCATGGCTGAAACAAACAGATGTATAAAAGCTGGTATCTGTTGGCTGGTTAGCAAGTTTACATTCCATTTTCTGTTGTCACGCTGACACAAATTATTTGCTCTTGTGTCTGGATTGCTATTTGCCAAGGGTGCAGCGACTCCCCTCAGCCTTCCTCACTTGATTAACCGTCTGCGAGCTGCAGCCCTGTGGAAGCAGGGAGTTCCCTGGCGGCTGGCCCTGCCCTGCCCAGAGCAGCACGTTGCTGTTAGCGTGCCATGCCAGGGGTGTCACAGCTCACCCTGTGCGCCATGCAATGAACCGCAGGGCTCCATGCTGCCACGGGACCCGGCACGGGCCAAGGGCTGGGTTCCAGCCAACTTTAAATAGAAACCACCATCTCCCTGCCTGCACCAGGGCTTGTGTGTCAGCCTGGGGCGCGATGACTGATGGCCCAGCTGCTGCTGCGGCCGCCTTTGGAGACCTCTAATTTAATTAATGGCTTTGGCTTGTGTGGAGCATCGCTCCCGTGGCACCCGTCCTCTGCCTCTGCTTCTCCGTGTGGTGTGCAAGTGGAAGCACCGGGAGCTGGGTTTTTCCCGTGGCTGGCAGCAAGGAGAGACCCAAAAGGGTTAATGGGATTTGCTCAGCCAAGATCTTAAAAAACTAAACAAAGAGCAGAAGCTGTCCTAAGCTTTCCTGACATCTGCAGAACTCAGAAGGACCTGAGAAAAACCTTTTCCCTTTTGCAAAACACGGCAGGATGGTTTTCTATTCTATCACAGTAACCTCAAGCCTCACCGAGAGCATGGGATGTCATAGAATCATAGCATGGCTTGGGTCTCATGGAAGGGACCTCAAGGACCGTCTAGTTCCAACCTCTGTGCCACAGGCAGTGTTGCCAACTGCTGAATCCAGTACAAGATTAAGTTGCCCAGGGCCCTACACAGCCTGGCCTTGAACACCTCCAGGGATGGGGCATCCACAGCCTCTCTGGGCAGCCCGTGCCAGTGCCTCACCATCCTCTCAGCAAAAACCTTCCCCTGACATCTTATCTGAATCTCCCTTCCTTTAGTTTAAAACCATTCCCCTTTGTCCTATCACTAATGCTTTGGAGCAAGGCTCCAGCTTAGAGAAAAGTTAGCTAGAATGTCCCACCCCCCCCCAGAAAAAAAGTCCAAAAAGAGACTGACCCTGCAGCAGCCCTCAGTCAGGCCTGAAGCCAGAGCCAGAGCGCTCGGACATCTGGGGTTAGCTCTCAGAAATGAAGAGAACAAGGGCAAAGAGAAGAAAAGGCTCATAGAGCCTCTGCTCCCAGATGAACAGATTTGGGATAAAGGGGAAGCGCTTTATTTTCTTCAGCATGCCCTGCAGCGTTTGTCCGTTTGCTTTGAGGTGCGCCAGGCTCAGCTCCATTGTTTACAGGTAAAAACAGCAGCTCCGCAGCCAGGCATCCCAAGCAGCATTTCCCTCCGCTCATCAGCCCGGTCACCTTTGGACCAGGCTTTAAAAACAGTACGATTCTAAGATTCTACCTTTATTTTTTCAATTCTTCCCTTGCTTCTTGCTTCCCATCACCACGGCAGGGTGAACGGAGCGCTCTCCCTTCGCTGTGAGCGTTCAGCCGGACCGCAGCCTCCCGTCTGCTGGGAGCGGAGCTGCTCTGCCAGGGGACGCCGCACCGCCTGCCTGCCTGCACCGCCGCATGGCCGCCTGCACGCAGTCGTGTGTGGAGCTGCAGCCAGGCCTCAGAAATGGGCGCTGACTTGTGAGGCGGGCGCCAACCAGCAGATTAAAAAACCACAACGTTGATAGTAATGAAAACAAAAAATAAACACCACAAATAATAAGCAGTGAATAATAAATAGGTAAATAAATAGAGTAAAACAATAAAAAGAAAATAATAAAAACATTTGAAAAGAAAAAGAATAGTAAAATAGTAAAAATAAAAATATAAATTATAATGAGACAAAACAATAAAAATAACGGAATATGAAATAAAAATAAAAATAATAAAATAATAATAATAGTAAAATTAAAAATAGTAAAAATAAAGGAATAAAATAAAACAATAAAAACAGAAAAATAAAAACTACTAGTACTACTAATATAGTGAAATAAAATAATAAAAATAAAGATGAAATAAAATGAAAATAATAAAAAGAAAACAAAATAATATTTAAAATGAAAAATAAATAAACTTGAAATGAAATTAAAAAAAATAAAAACCAAAAATGAAATAAAATAAAAAATAAATAAATAATAAAAAATAATAATTGTACAAATAAAAGAAATGAAGAAATTGAATCAAATATAAAAAAATAAAGTAAAATGAAAGAAATCAGATGCTAAATAAGACCATCAGTCAGCCTTCTCCCACATTTAAGCTGCAAGGCCCTCGGTGCCTCAGTGCTGTGAAGCACCCGCCCTGCTCCAGCACAGCAGCATTCCTGGCCCTTTGTTTATGGTTTACTTCCAGGTAAATATGACCATGAGTTTGACCCTAAAGGTCTTTTGCTTCTTGTTATTTGTTGCTGGCCTGCTGCTCACCCAGCAGCCTGCGAATGTTTCACGTATGAGGCTTCTATACATTTTCCTCTTTGAAAAGCATTATAAAAAGATGGCTTTGCTTGTAGCTGGTCACATGTGATCCCTTCTGCACAGAAAACAGCACCCAGCACTATTTTGCGCTTACGTGGCGGCAAGGTGACAGCGATCCCATCTGAGCTGAGCACAGGAGCTCAGCTGTGGGTGTAGATCTATAGGCAGGACAACGGAGAAGTGCATCGAGGGACTCGTGCTGCCCACTTTCCTATAGCTATGTGTCGTTATGGCCATGCTGCGTACCCCAGGCTGTCTGGTAATGGGAAGGGGAAGGAGAACCTGTGGGTAGAGGGAAGCAGGTATGGTTCAGGTTGGGTCTTAGGAAGCATTCTTTCTCAGAAAGAGTAGTGATGCAGTGGCACAGGCTGCCCAGGGAGGTGGTGTGGTCACTGTCCCTGGAGGCGTTCAAGAACCACATGGATGTGGCACTGAGGGACACGGTCATGGGCATGGTGGGGATGGGCTGGTGGTTGGACTGGATGATCTTAGTGGTCTTTTCCAACCTAAATGATTCTGTGATTCTGTGATTCATTAACGCTGCAGGAGTGCAGTTTTCATGCAAAAGATACAACAAGTTTCCATTCCAATGGTCTCCAGGAAAAAAATAATGAGCATTATTTACTTTGTTCTAGAAATCTTTTAAGGATTTAAAAATAATCCCTGTTTTATAGATATGGTGTACTTAGTCCTTTTACATATACTATAAAAGCAAAAATACTTTATATCTCATTCATATCTATAAAGGAACATTACGGAAAATTGTTACTTTTATTACGCAACCTGAACTTTTACGAATACCTACTCCATTAGATTTACACCCTGACTTCTTAGAGTTAGAAATGACACTATAAAGCACAGGAAGAGCTGGGATATTTATCTGGAAGGCCACATTACCGCTGACTTTCTGATAACAGCTCTTTCTCTGCTCAGCTCGTGAGCTCGTTGCTCCCCCAACCTGTGTCCTCCAGCAAACAGCGTGGTGTGACAGCAGCCTGGGAAGCACACCGAGATATCTGGGGGACCCAAGTGCTCCTCAGGGAGCTGGCATTGGTGTCCCCTACCAACATATGCCACCCCACAGAGGGCATCCAGAACCCCCCCTAATAACCCTACATCATGAGCTGGGACTGTGCAGCATTGCTGAGTGCTCGGATGGAGGCAGAAGGGGCTCCTCAGCAGCTCAGTCCTTGGAAGATAAAGAAAGAAATAAGTAGATAGATAGGTAGATAAATAACAGGACTGTGGGCTATAGTGCTCAAAGCCTACAGCTTCAGGCAGCCCATTCCACTGGCTGTCACTTTTATATATGCATATATATAAAAAGTGTGATAGCCTGTCACTTTCTACATATAAAAGTTTTACAGCGGCCACCAGTAGCGACCACTCTGTTGCAGCACACAAAACCATTTCCATGGGGGCACCACCTGGGCTTTGCCTCTCTATAGGTTCCCTGAGCATCACTGGGACAGTGGCTGTGTGAGCTCTCTGTCTGGAGGTCACAGGGCTGGGGGGTGCTCTCCTCAAAGCAAAGTTCTTCTTCCATATATAAATGAGAGGCTTCTTTGCTTGTAGGAAGCATCTCACATTC
The DNA here is from genome assembly GCF_987193195.1 of Phasianus colchicus. NCBI lineage: Eukaryota > Metazoa > Chordata > Aves > Galliformes > Phasianidae > Phasianus > Phasianus colchicus. Next base: position 20,559,931 of record NC_143439.1, on the reverse strand, counting down.
TCACAGACAGCAATGATGGTTCAGCAGGGTTAGTTTTTCCTTCTGTTTTGAAACAAAAGTGGGTTTGATTTGATAGGGATGCAACAAGTATCCCTTTTGGAGACCTTCTGCGAGCCACCAGAGCTGCACGACCTTGCAAAATCAGATTTATTTCTAAGTAGGAAGCGCACTGGGTATGCCGGCGTAGAATAAGAGCCTCCTGCATTCTCATAACCTACTTATTGCTGCTTATCTATTAATGAATAAGGCCTCGGGAAGTCAGGTTTAAAACAAAAACAAAATTGATAGCTAGGAGGAATGAAACAGAAAGGGAATTTTCAAAAGCACTTAGCATCGACTCCTAATGAGCACATTGATTTCCAACAGCATTGCCAGTGAAATACTTCCAGTAGATGAAATAGCTCCTAAAGATAACAAAGACCTGACACCAAATGTCAGCACCTCGCACCCCAGTCTTCAGAGCAAAGCTGGAGAACATGGCTGGGCATGTGGAAGACTTTCTCTTCTGGGGCTCATCTCAAAACATTTTCACATGTTTGTAATTTGCCAGAGAAGGCTGGAAATGCTCCTGAAAGTTGGTAGGCACTTCAGGAACATCTCCATCCACAACAAAAGAAAACTGCATGGAAATGCTAGCTATCACATACAACAAAAAGGAAGGCATCCAAAAGACAAAAATCCTCACTGCAGCATGCAGAAAACAAAGCAAGGACTGCAATATTGTTAAAAGGTCAGCAAACCTGAAAGGGAAAAGAAATCTAAATAGATGTAAATCCATTCAGCCTTGCCTCGTACAAGACACAAAATACTCACAGGCGGTGCTGCCTGGCTGCTCCGCACACCCGGGCTGTGAGAAGGTGCAACTGAGGGGACTGAAAGCTCATGGTGATACATCTGAGATGGAGAGCACTGGCCGGTGTCTGCTAAAATGTGGGTGTCAGGGTGAGGCACAGCGTGCTGACCCCAGAGGCTTCACTGGGCCATTGTCGTGATGCAGTGCCAGGAAAGGCTCAGGATGGCCCGGGGTGAGGGACAGTGAGGGTATTGTGTCGGGTGGATGGCTTTGTATTTTCAAGGTGTTGCCTTGACTTTATGCGCTGCATCTGCAGCACCTGCATCCCTGACACTCAAGGCAACGCCAGCCCATCTACCCCAGCTTCTGCCTGTCGCTGGGTTGGGAGGCAGCTCATCCCACACAACCCTACATCCTTTCGGCACTCCACTGCACGCAATTTTCTCTTTTTGTGGCTGGAGGTGCTGATGGGGGTTTGGGTGGGGAGGCTGCATTTAGGACTGTCGATCCTGGCTTTTTTCTCCTAGCGTTGCACTCAGGGTACCCCAACTCCCTGCAGCCCCGGGCTAGCCAGTGCAGGACACCATTGGCCACGGCGGGGGCAATGCGCCATCTCTGCACGAGAGCATCCTGAGAACGACTCAGTGAGTTGCCGGAGGCTCTGCCAGGAGGATGCAGGTGCTGGGAGGAGCGGGACCAGCTGTAAGGAAGGCGAGCGCAGCCGTGCAGCAGGAGGAAGCTCCGGCACAGCATTTCGATGCGGCACGCATCACAGAAGCAGAGCGAGACACATCTCCCTTCTCGTTCCTCCCCGCGGTAATTAGCGCGAGGGTTCCTCTCCCCGCAGCTGACAGTCGGCGGCGTAATTAGGGCCTAATAAAGCCCCCCGAAGTCACAAAGGCGACGCGGGACAAACAAGCAGCGAGGGGGGTCGCGGCGCGGTGCGGCGGGTGCGTGACGGCCGGGTGACGCGGCGGCTAAGCGGTGTGCGCAGTGACACTGTCACGCTCCCGGCAGCCCCGGGTGCCAGCAGCGGGCGCAGACAGACAGCTCGAATTAATCCCAGGAGGCGCGCGTGACAGGCGAGCCAGGCAGACAATTAGGAGGAGGGAGGAAATTGGAAATGGCAAAGGTGTGAACATATGTCAAATTACAACTAAATGATAAATTACAATTCTGTCATTGGAATAAGCGGTAATTAAGAAAGATTTCAGCTATCCCTCTCGGAGGGGAAGAAAAAGGAGAAAGAGGGAAAAGCAGATTTTTCTTCCTCCTCCCCTTTCTTTTTTTTTTTTTTTTTTCTTTTTAATTTTAATAATATAGCCGGGGAGCGCTGGCTGTATTGTTTCCATCCATCTCGCGCTCCGGGGCTGCTTCCTCCCACCTTTCTGACATTTGTGTCCTGAAATCTCATACCCTGCCTCCCCGCCCCATCCCCCCGCAGCAGCGATGCTGTCAGCCGGGAGTCGACGCAGCGACAAAACCCGCACGGACGCGTTAACACCCAACCCACCACACCGCATCCCCCCGCTCTGTTTAAGCCGCCGCACTCTAATTATTTTAAACAAGCCCAGCACAGCGCAGCTGACAATTAGGAATCCCTGCTTTCTGGCTCGGGGGATTGGCGCCAGCCCTCATCATCGCATCCCTGCGCTTTGGGCGGGGGAGGGGGGAAGCTCCCACCGGCCCCCCGGCACGGAGCAAGGGCTGCCCAGAGCACGTCCGCGGGGAGACGCTTTGAGAAATGGGATTTCTCCCCGACCCGACCGCCGCTCCCCGAGCGGTGCTCTCGGCGCAGCGCGGGGCTGATAGCTGGCAGCGCTCGTCCCCGAGGAAGGGAGCACGCACCCGAGCGATGATGGATGCTCGGCTTGCCGGTGGCGCATCCATCACGCGGAATTAAACCACGCCGGGCGCACAGCACATCCCAGCCAGGGAGCGCTCAGCGCTACGGAAATATAAACGAGGGGGGTTTTAATTACCCAGCGCGTACGCAGGTAGGCTTTGTGCCTCGGCGTGATCTGTTTGCGCCTAAAACAATTATGGTAGAATTTATCTATCGACAATAATTGCTTAAAATCCGACGGAGCTGGCTTAGCCTACAAATCAATACTAAATCGCTAGAAAGCGATCTAGCTCTCCTTGCGTTTCATTACATCTATTAGGTTTAATTAATCCACAAATGGAGTGACACAAGGGCTCAAAAAAAAAAAAGCAAGATGGGCTAATTACAGGTCAGTGTCTTCTTATATGTGTCCTTATTGTTTCTTATATTTATATATAACACGTAAGTAGGTAAGAGCTGCCCCACAGAGCCATATGCCCACTGACGCCTTGGCTCTGTGACGCAGGTCCCTTTGCCAGCCCTACGCCGGGCAGAGGGGGAGAGACACCACAAGTCACGGGGTTAAACACAGGGCCGCTGCTGGTGGCCACCATTAAGGATAAATCATTTCACAGCCACTGCGGCCAGAAAGTGCAGCTCGGATTCCAGAGAGCTTAATTAGGAGGCATGTTAAAAGTGGAAGGGTGAGAGCTGTGTTAATTATCAGGAGTCCCTCTTGGGGCTGGCCCTGAGGTGACTGTGCTATAAGGCGAAGCAGCATCGTGCTGTCCCTGGGATTAATCAACCAATCTCGCGATTTATAAGACAGTCACTTATAGGAAAAACGCACCCAATTGCAATTGCAAACTGCAGGTGGAGGCTGGGGTTTGATTGTACCTGATTACAGCAACATGACTCTAGTTTTTTTGGAGATATTTCAGACACAAAACGCGTTTGTAGAGGAGCTCCTGCACTCAAGCTACAAGTGTTCATCCAGAGGGCTGCAACCAGATCCTGAGGGCTGTTGAGTTTTCACCCTTGGAAGGGACTGGTATGGAAGCCCTGCCCTACAGCCAGGGGGTACAGCAGGGGCTGTCCTAGTTGCAGGACTGTGCCAAACACCATCACGTGCCCAAGTACTGCTGCACAAGTGTGGCCCAAAAGACTTCTCTGCTTTGTCCTCCTACTGAGGGATCTAAAAGTGCTGTGTACTTGAGGAATGTCTTCTCTCATAAAAATGACCTCAATGGTTTCTATCTCCTGCTTTTGTTTTAGATAGGCCAAGTCCTACTTTTCACTTTTCTGTGGGCTTGTTCCACTGAAGCCTGCCCTGTTAGTGCAGCCTGTTTTCATAAATCCCAGTTTTCACTTGTGAGACTCACATATCAAGCTTTGAGGTGCAATCAGTAAGGTTTTACCAAGCAGCCCCTGTAAATGGCATAGCAGAGTAGTTCCTTTTGGAGGTCTGAGGCAATTTATCTTTTCCACACTGTTAAGTGTGCAAGAAACAAGAGAAACCAGCGGTGTCTGCAAGGAAAACACTGAGAGGCTCTCTTTTAATGGCTGGTGGCCATAGCATGCTCTCTCACTCTCTCCTTCTCCATCCGTTACCCTCAGTTAATCCAAAGGGCAGGAAGGCCATCCCATAGGCACAATTCAAAAAACCACTTGGAAATTCCCATAAAGTTGATGCCATTTCCAAGTTTCACTCTTGGTTTATGCTTTGAAGTCTTCAAAATGGAAACCTCTGCTGAAGAGAGGTGCCAGGAGAGAAACCTTTGCACATGCTTTTTCAAGGACAGACTTCTCTTTGCTTCTGCCAACTCTACCAGCACTCGGTGCTGCATCGCCCAATCAGAGATGAAGATCAAAAATCTTCCTCGGCCTTTGCCTGACTGCTGTTTGAGGTGGGGGAGGAAGAGGAGGCAGGCAGCACCTGATAAGTGCCTTGGCCCACTAGACATATTAAAATGCACCATCAGCAGCAGTCATTAGCTATTCCAAACACTGAGCTATGGCAAGGAAAGCAGAGCTTACATGCACGAGTGGAAAAACAGCGTTTACAGCCAGGAATATATTTGGCACCGATAGCGCTCTGAAATCATTTGGCATGAAAACCCCATCCATTACAGGGATGCGCAGAGCGTGATGCTCAGCCCTTCTGTGGCCACAGGTCTGTGATGGGGTGTGATTATTACGCATGGAAAATGCATTCGCAGAAAAGACGTCCCGTGACAAATCTTAGATAATCATTAACCAATTGTGGCTGCTCCTGGCAGAATGAAAGCAAAAATAATATGAGCAACAGACTAATAATTCGGGCTATTTGGAGAATCACAGGAGAAATATTACAAAATTAACTGTATATAAAGTAAAAAAAAAGTGAAAGAACCCACAGGAAAAGGGAGACCAAGTACAGATTAAATGAGATCCTTTCTATGGTTTTAGAAGAACATATTCCCTTTGTAAATACTTCATCTCAAAAATCTAGGACATTATTACTAAAGATTTTCTATCCTGAGAAACACCCAGCTCTATAGCCTTCAAGAACCTCATATTAGATCACAGCTGGTTTTAACATTTTGGAAAACCGAGTTTAGCTTCCATTTGAGATTAAAAGAACATAAAACTGGTGGTTTTACTGCTGCCAAGCACATTAAATCACGCTCTAATAAGAAGCAGTTGACTGCAACAAACAAACAGGATTTGGACAACCGCAACCTCCTTCAGCCTGCATTACTTTTACAGATTGGGAGCAGGCAGGAGCAGATCAGATTCACAAACCTCAGGCATCGTGTGCATGCACCTGAATGGATCGAAGTGGCAAGATAAGTCAGGATATCGCTTTATGGGCCCGGCCCCTCCCTGCCCCTCCCCCATCCCTCCACAGCTTCAGAAAACCTTTGGAGATGATGGGCATTTTCCGTGTCTGCAGCTGCTGCAGATTGATTTATTCCTGACCAGAGTTGCAGCTGATAACCAAAACATCAGAGCAATATGGGGTTTGTGGTGCTCTCTGTATCACCCAATATTTCCCCCCCTCCTCTCATTATTGTTCAAAACCTATAGGCGTTTCACAAGCAGAAGCAATGCCCCAGTCTATCTTCTTCCTACCAGTGTTCTTTGAACCGCGTTTCATAATCATAATGCTATGGTAGCAAAAACATCTGAAAAGGAAGCAGCGATTCGCGGAAAATTAAAAAAAGCCTGTCCCAGAGCACGCACAAAGATTTGCAGTCAGCAGATGAGTGTGGAGGAGCCAGCACACAAATCACGGTCCTGAGTCAGCAAATATTTGGCAGGTATCCTGATGTACCCTGCAAGCCCGGAATAAAATAGGACAGGGGAAAAAGCTGAAGAAGGAGATAAGTGAGCAATGCTCTCTCGGGAAGAAATGAGACCGTCTCCCACCTTTCTGACCTGCAGTATTTCCATCAGTTGACAGGGCTTCAATACCGAGCAGTGATGGCACCTGCAGCCCAGCATGCTCTGTGCTGAGCCTTGCAACCAGCAGGACCCTGCAGACACCGGGCAGCTCTACTCTACACTTGTAGGTGTGGAAAAATCAGCTTTAGTGGGTCTGCTCCTGACCCCGCTGTGCTTCAGCCTGCACCAATACATGCCCAGAGCTGCTCATAGCATGGCTTGATTGGCCCGAGGGTTGGGCTGGGTGATCCCAAAGGTCTTTTCCAACCTACACGGTTTTACAGTGAGATCTGCTCCATCTTTTGCTTGCCAAGGACCCAACCCCAAACATTTATTCCCTGGTGGAGAACAGACGCTTCAGGTCTCCCAATGGTCTCCGGTTTTCCAGGCTGACCCAGTTTGAAGCTATGCTTCAGTACTGAACTAGATCCATCACAAATGGTTTCCTTTAAAACTGCTGCTCCCGAATGGCATGCTAGAAAATGTTTAATTTTTTTTATTTTTGTTGCGAGAGAGGGAGAGAGAGCGGGACTAATCAGAGAATGTATATGGAATAAACTGCAATGCTCGCTGCGTAGCATCAGCAGAGTGCCTAATTAATTCAGCTTCACTCGGATTTCACAATCCTCTTCAGAATCAGAACTTCTTTCCAGGTACAGGGAAAAAATTATAAAACAATACAAAAATACATGTAAATGCAGCTTCCGCACATATTAATGAACAGCAAAGTGGAAAAGGCAGCGTTTTTTTCCAAAGAGAACAGCGTCTGCGGTGATAGATGCAGGGTGCAGCAAAATAGGTCAGAACGGGGAAATACGTGCAACAAATTATATAAAGCTCTACGTATAAAAATGGATGTATTGATGAGAAGTGATTTTAAAATAAAGGCTCGGATACCAATCATTAATCCTGTGGCCACAACTAATGCGCATGCTGCTGCCATAACCGATGTCATTAGAAGCAAATAACGATGCCATCAGCAGCAGCGGGACTGGCTGGGGGAGAGCAGGCGTTACCCAGACAGTGCACACATACCTACTCCACTGCAGCACATTCCAGAAAGCAATGTGCAGATCATCTGCTGAGCATGTTTATTGTAGCGAAATGCATGCTCCTACAAATGAAATGCATAGATCATCTGGTAAAATGATAATGTCCATGCCGTTTCTTTATTTTGAACCAACTTGTTTGAGGTAGGAGGCTGTACAAGGTGCCTCTCCTCCCAGAGACCCACAGTCCAAAAGCTCTTGAAGGTGTGTTTGTTTGCACACAATGCAAACCCAAGCCCCATCCCAAGCTCACTGAGAATAAATTAGCAAGGAGCCTTCTCTCACAGGGCCCAAGCACCTCCTGAGATGGTCACAAAAGGGTTATGCTATGGAAGACAGATAGCAGCTATAGGAAACACAACGAAAGAAAAAAACAGAAGATGGTCAGGCACAGAACAGCTGCACTCAGCATCCCTTTCCCCTTACTTCCCATGAACTCTGCTGGCTCTCAGCCGCCCGGCCCATCGATTGGAGTTCCTCTTCCCTGCTCACTGTCAATTGCTTGGCTGCAGCCGCCAGGCAATCCCGTGTTGAGCCCACTTCTAGGTGGCAGCCCCGGCACCCCACACTCTGGGCAACAGGAAACTGGGCAGCCACTCACACACGTCCTCCCACTTCTCACATTTAGCAGCACAGCTCTTTCAGCTTGCCCGCGTGTCACCAGCTTTCAGAGCAGCTTGTCCGTCCAACTCTCAGCCATGCTGGAGACTTTTTATCTTCCTTAAAAACTTATCTTCCGAACACGCTTCTTAATGTGTAATCGTTGTTTGATTCGGCAGGGGAGGCTTCCTTGGGGCTTATTGTCCCTATTGTTGTGATCCCTTTTGACAGAAGATGTTGCAAAAATACACGTGGGGTCGGACTGGGTACATTTCACAGTGCAGCAGCATTTTCCTCCAACGACATGAGCCCCATTTCATTACGCCATGAACCTCTCGGTGAACCTGGGATCTCACTGTATAATTTATGTCTCCAGATACAATTCAACAGTGTAATCTCATGATTTATGCGCTTCATTTCTAATTTGATCATTTCGCCATAATACGCGTTTTCCTACATGATTTATGCGCGTTCTCAAGCAACGTATGTGCTGCATGCCACAATGTACACATTCATCAGCTGTGTGGGATGCCCCCGGTGGCACTTTCCCGGGGAGGAAGGTGGGACACCCCAGCCCGAGGCCAAGTCCCAAGGTTAATTGCAATCAATTCACCTTCCATGCAATTACACTTTCATCCGCACGCGCCTGTGAAGTGAGCGTGCTTAACGCGCTATCAGCGGGAAGGCAAATGTGCCTCTTTTCCCCCCAGAGCCAATAAAGCCAGCCGTGGCAGAGGATTACAGGCAGGGCAGCAGGGATGGTTCAGCCCTCCTTCCTAACATTTCCATTGAGGAGGCGCGGGGAATAATTAATTATCTCCCCGTTGCGCTGATTAGCACGGGTCTCATTTCGGCATGCCAGCAGCAGAGCATCCCAAATGCCTGCTCTGCTTTGCAGAGAGCATTCTCATGCAGCACCAAGGCCAGGCTGAGGGAAAATCTGGGGAAAACAAAACTACCACAGCACAAAACTGGCTGGAAGGAGCCTCCTTTCAGCTCCCTGGGGGATCAGCCCCTGCACTCACCATTTGGCCACTTGCAGTTTGAGCCCAGCCGTCCTTCCTTTAGCCCAGATAAGTCCCCCCCACTTCATCCTCCCTTGCAGGACATGTTCCCCTAACTTCACATTACCCTTCAGTGCTCTCTGCTGGGCTCCCACTGGTTAATCTGCAGTGCTCAAAATGGGGCAGAAAGCACCAGCTGAGCCCTGGCCATGCTGAGCAGAGCAGAAAGCCTGCCTCACCTGCAATCTCCCTTCTCTTCTCCCAGTGAGGTGTTTGCAGTTTTCACAGCCATGCATCGCATGCAGCTGGAGATGTTCCCAAGACCCAGAGGATATATTTTCCTTTTGTTCCCCTGTTTAACTAATGGTTCCTAGCCCGGGGTGCATGCCATTCATTTCTACCTCAGGGCAGCACTTCATACTTGGCCTTATCCAACCACATCACCTTCTCTCACTTTCCTCACCCAATCTGGCCATGAGCACATAGAATTCCTGCCCTCCCTTGAACTCCCTGTCTCTCTGCCTCTTGACCCCTGGTCCATCCCTGAGTGATTCTCCCAGACATTGACCATGGTGGCCCTTTGGACTCAGCACATCCTACCAGAGGGCACCACTGGTGATGGCTGGTGGGATGATCCTCTGCCCGTGCCATAGCTTACTAAAACCTACCATTCCCTATCATCCGTAAAAGAGTGCTGTGTGAGATGGCACCAGAAGCCTCCCTAAGCGAAGATATATGATATTCATTGCCTCTCCACAAGGCTTATTGCCCTGTCATAGGAGGAAATAAGGTGAGTTTGACATGATTTGTTCCTGACAAATCCCTGTTGGCTGTTACTTATCTCTGCACTATATTCTGGAGGCTCATAAATAATTTGTTTGATTATTTCTTCCAGCATTTTTCCATGCGCTAAGTAGACTGACTGTTCTATAGCTCCTTGGCTCCCCAGTTTGCCTTTTTCCAAAGACAGGCACTTTGCTCATCCTCTCCCACAATACAGGAACCTCCCTTCCTTGCCACAAGTTCTCAACAACATCACCTTCCCAACAGCTAAATGACTCCTTCTGTGAGCTCTCACATCCAGCTTAATGGAAAGTATCCTGCTGTTTTCTTCCTCCACCCTAAATTTGACCTCCTGTTTGCTGAGGTGAATACCATCACCCAAAAATTGTTCACTGATAGTGACGTGGGTAAGGCTGAAGCAAAATGAAAATGATACAGGGTGCTTTTGCCTTCATAGCATCACCTATTGCTAACTTTCCCACTTCATTTAACTGTGGGTCACTACAATTCCTTTATAAGATAGTGTGGAATATATATTTTTCTTTATGCCCCTTACATGTTGCCCCATTTCATGTCTTGGGCATTCTTATTTTGACCTCAAAGCTGCATGCCATTTCTTTTCTATTCACTGACTACTGTATGCGTCTGAATATATCTGCTTTATGTTTACTTGTTCTGTTACATTTTCCATCTGTCCTCTCTTGGTAGAGTGGCTTGTACTTGGATCTCAAGATCATTTATTCAAAAGAAATGCTAACTTACCTGATCTTCCTTTTCCCCCAGCCCTGCTTCCCACAGGTTTTCGTCTACCAAATAGCTCAGTTCAGAAACCACATAATGTTATACTAGCTTCACCTTTTAAACAAAGTATTTCCTGATGATAACATCTGTTTCTTTTCTTTACTTGCTGTCTCAAACACCTCTTTCCAGCACACCCACAGCCACCTTGGACAGGTTATGTCGTATTGCATTCCCTTTCCAACAGAAGCAGGGTTAACTCTTCAGCTGTTAACCTTTGCCATTTCTCATTACTTTCCCAAGTCTGAGCTGAAAATGCCTACAGATTAGAGTTGTTGATACAGACAGGATGACGTGCATATCTGCATTGGAACAAGATGTTTCCTTTTCCTCTAGTAGAATTGCTTAATAAAATTAATATATGTGTACGTACATGTAGAAAAGCATCGATGCATGTAAAAATAGAAATACATAACAAATATGTACATGTAGATATGAAAAAACATGGTGTTTTGAAACCACAACGGGTGGGATTCTTGACTGGACAGGGTATTCCTTTAAGTACTGGCACTGCTCCGTTTCAGACACCCCAGCCTGTAGGGTAGTGTGCCAAAAGAAATACCAACAAGTCTCAGCTTTTTACCACATGATGAGACCAAAGCCCAGTACAAGCTTCGTGAGTTAAAACCCAGCTGTATAAACAGCAGGGAGCTGGCGTGCGTGTCGAGACTTTGAATAGTAAGCCAGATGTGAATCTGGCCCTGGTACAGCCCTTCCAAAGCCACAGGCGGAGGAGCAGGGTGTGTGAGGAGCCCCATCTGCCCCACCACCACAGAAACACAGCTTGTCACGTCTGACACCACGCTCAGTTTGGTGGATTTTAACAATGTCAGTCAGGGACTCCCTCTTAAAGAGGGAGAAATCCAAAGGGGAGAGCATTTCTTGAAATAGCAATAAAAAATAATAATAATAATAATAAAAACTTTAATTGGGGGGATGATTCAAGCAGTGCTGAGGTCTACACTATAAAAATGAAGAATGGGGAAAAAAATATATATATATATATCCCAGGGAACTCCCACACAAGCTATGCTCCTGAAAGACTGGAATATGCTTGTGGGGAGCTACGACTAGGCTGGTTCTGTTAGATAACATTGACTGTCCCCACCAATTTTAAAAGCATCTGTTAAGAAGGTGGTTCTTAGAAGATCCTATCTAGATGCCAGAAACGCTCGGGCCGTTTGTATCTGAGATTAACGGCTGTGCTGGATAGGAAATAAGTGTCACCTTCACACAAGCGTCAGGGGAGCTCTGTCCATCTTAGCAAAAACCACTCACCCAAGGCATGGTCAGGGAGGCAGCCATCAGACTGCCACCACGTCAGAAAAGATAAAAGAAGAGCTTATCAGCTCCTGCCTTGCTGGGACAAGACCCGTGCCCCCCCATGCTGCCTGGCTGCCTGCATGCCCTCAGCTGTCCCACCGCTCGTAGGCTTCAGCACTGCCCCAGCCCCAGCAGCAGAGACTGACCATAGGCCAGCACTGTACAACTGTTTGTCACTTCGGTGGAGAACTCCAAAAGCAAACAAAAAAGATGAAATCTGAGAGGTGCAGGTCCCAGCTTGTCAGCAGAAACCCTGTCTGAGCAGCAAACAGACAGACTAACGCTGGGATGTGGGATGTGGGACTTGGCAAACAAAACAGTGTGACCAGGGACCTGAGGTGATGTATAAACCTATCCATGGCTTTCTGTTGTGTCCTTACTGAGAGAGGTCAAGCTGTGGTTGCCATGAAGGCCCCCACTCCTAAACACTTCTGCATCATGCATCCTTCCCACTATTTTTTTAAGGTCAGTGAATGTGATTTTTCAGCTATAATTTGATTCAAAGTATCCAGCAGTCAAAAAAAACAGAGGATAAAATCCAATCATTTATATTGACAAATATAATTAAAGCCTTTTAAACGTTGAATTAGACACATGAGGCCCTTGCCAACACCTCTGCCATGTCCAAGGGCTGGGTTCTGGCTCAAAGGACAGATCTTGACAGTGGGAGCAGGCTCCAGACAGCTGCTTGGCTGAGCCCCCCCAGCAGCAGGGCAAGCCTAACACAGGTATGGCATTTTCCAGATGGAGAAGGCCTGAGCCAGGCACAGCCCCTGCCGACCTCTTCTGCAAAATACCAGCACTTGGCTCAGCCAGGCACAACTTCTAAGAAATGTTAAGTTTGATGGCATATCATAGAATGCATTAATTTAAAAAGAATTCCAATCTCATGGCATTTCCTACTTTTTTTTTTTTTTTCCTGGAACTATAACCCAATTTTATTTCTTTGTTTCTTGGAAGCCTGGCCAGCTGTTTGTTTATGCCATGGTGTGCTGTGACAGTGTCACTCTGGGCATTTGGCTAATCAAATCTGCAGTGGAAATACCAAAGCTTTTTTGCATCGCAAACTAGCGATCGCAAAAAGCAGCAGCAGCAAGAGATGGAAAAGCAGTTTGTCCACCCTGCTGAAGATCTGCTCATGCTGCCTTGGGTACAGCAAGAAACCAAACAGACAGCAAGAAACAAAAGCTGCTCTGACACCATTCAGCTTAGGTACATCATCATGTGCCACAAGCTTATGTGCCCTCTGGAGAGGGCATGGGGCTAACAGGGACTGCCCCAAACCAGTGACACGTGGCTGAATGCAGTCAGTGAAACCATAAATTGTCTCACAGAGCAAGAACAAGGCGACACTTATTCAAGAGCCTAAGAAAAGCAGCCCTGGGTTGAGAACCTTAGGGTTCAGAGGATGACCCTCTTGGTCCTTTATGGCCTGACCATTGGTAGCTGGACTACCTTGACAGCCAGTAGAGGCCTAATTACAGTTTGGCACCCTGGTAAGTGGGAGCACTCATTGCCCACAAGGTTGCATCTCAGTGTTCATGGGAAGTGCAGATGTGATGCACAGGGGTTTTGCAAGGCAGCATACTGGTCTCCACCCACATAAAGCAGAGAAACGAGCATCCAGACAGCTGCAGAAGGAAGGAAAAGGAAAATTACTGCAGCCTCTCATAACACATCAAGCACGTCGATAGCTTGAGAGAGAACAGAAAGATGTTTCACTTGATTTCGCGAAGTAGAAAACAAGTCTAAAATGAGTTCTCTTTTGCTATCCAGGGAGGATGCTGTATGTATCCTACAGAGAGGAGGAGCTGACCCCACAACAGGCGGGGGTCCCCATGGTGGTTTTAATTGCAGAACGATAGCAAGGCTCTTTTCCTAAGGAAAAAAAAAAGCGACAAATGGAAGTCACCGTGTTTCTATCGCCCCGAAGACGCCAGTAAGCTTTTGTGTCTGTTTAGCTGAAACCTCCCGGTTCCCTTTGTTGTCGGAGTGCATTTCACTCTGGTGTCAAAGTGTGTCAACCCCAAGCTTCCCCTCTGTGCTGCTGGCATGGCTCCAGCCTCCCAAGCGCCTGCTTGGCTCCCTCCTGACACCTCCATCTGATCCGTCACAACACCTCCCCGCATAACGAGCAGGCATCATTTCCTCTCCATCAGCATACGCAGAAAGGTAATTAAAGCTGTTTAGGTATTTTTTGTTGCTGTCATCGCTTTCCGAGGCTCAACAGCACAACTGCGACTTCTGCTCAATTAAGCTCTTGGATAAAAATAAAATAAAAGAGGGTCTTTGGCAGCCCTTTATGCCTGCACATTAAAGCTGGAGCCTGGGATTTACACACACACAACCCGTGAAAGGAAATCTTCAAATAAAGATCTCTCCAGCTGGAATGACCATTATGATACCCGTTCACATGCATATCTATACCTATCTGTATGGATATATACATGTACACGCACCACATATAAAACCCAAATCTGCTGGTGCCTCTTCCTGCTTATGCTAAGGGTGCCTTCCTCCCCATTACAGCAGCATTTGCACATTTATGGGAGGAATAAAGGTGTGGGGGGGAAATGCGTGATCCATGCGGAGGAGCCTTCCCTCTGCCAGCCAGAGAAAGAAGAACTAAAAGGATTATAAAAGTTCAGATTAAAATGATATAAAATCTAGCATTTGGCTCCAACACTAGTGCCTCGGTCCTCTGTAGCTAATCTGTATGCACTCTGTGACCTCCTCGCAGCGAACCCTGCTAAATATATTATTCCCACGGGGGCTTTCACTGCTGCTTGGTGTCAGAAATCAATATGTATGAGGCGCGTGGATGGGAATTTCTAATAGATCTGCCTGGCCCTGTGCTGCTTTTCAATATCTGCCTTGGACTATTAGTGCCGGCTCGGTGCCTGTGAAATAACCGAGATAATCTTTTAAGGTGCACTGTTAAGGTGGAACCTAAATGTTGCCGTTTCAATTAAAACAGAAAAATATATATATTCATAAATCAGGCGGTGCCATGCGTAACCTTGCATGCAGCCTGATTATAAACAATGATGGGGATTAAAGTATTAGGGCGAGTATGCTAATGGCTGAGTTCCTGGGGAACGGCGTGCTTGTTTTTGTTTTTTTATTATCGACAGAAAACTGCTCAGATTGGGGGCGGGGGGACCCACAGGCTCACCGCCCCAGAGCGGCACTGTCACTGCAGCGTGAACCCGTCTTCCCATGGAGGCAGCAGCCCACCACAGCACTGCTCTCCATTTTGGACTGGAGCTGCCTGGGCGATCGCTTGACATTCTTTGAGGGGGGGCCTATTGATCTCTTATTGCAGAGTAGCATTGGGCCCCCTGCCCATCCCTGCTGGGTGGTGCTCCCATTCCCCCTTTGTTTCCAGCTCGGCACACAGGGGAAGCCGTCTCAGCTCAGCACAGATGTGCAGTGTGGGAAAATGATAACTCGCTGAAGGACCTCTGGCTCTCGCCTCTTTTTGATTATCATTTTTAAAAGGGGAGAGGTAATCAGCTCAACGCGCCATCAGGCTGAGCCCAGCCTTGTGCTGGCAATGACAAGTGGGAACCATCACCCCTTGGCCACCCTGAGCCCTGCCACCCTGCGACGCTCTCATCTTGGTGCAGGTTGTAGACCTGCCTCATAGCCCACCATTTTTCTTTCCCCCTCTCTCCAGAGCACAGCCCTGCTGAGAAGCAAGGCAGCCACCTCCAGCCTGAACCCATCCTGGGCACCCTGCATGCACTGATCATCCCCCACACCCTGAAAATGCAGATGTTTACCAAGGGCTCTGGCACCGCCGCGGCTGTGTCCTGGATGCCGAGAGCTTGGCTGGTGGTGTTTGCAATACAAACACTCCTCATCTACTGCACGCAATTCCCCGCTGTTTAATAGGGCTGAAGTTCCCTTCCCGCCTCCCCTTTCTCAACCCATCAATTAGGTAGGTAGATGTGAAAACAAACAGCCCATGTGTTTCCTGCATCTCTAAGGAGGTGTAATGGCGCGAAGTGCTGGTTGCCTGCATTTACTGATGGGAAAAGAGGAGTTGAGAGGGTCTCAGCAGGCAGCAGGCTCTGTTTCCATAAGCGCTGGAAGAGAGCAGCTCCCAGGGCTGAACTGCAGGCAGGCAGAGCAGAGAAAGGGCTGGGGAAGAGACCTAGATGTGGCCTCAACCCCCAGACAGGGACTATGGGCAGCATAAGCCATCTCCCAGGCAAGGAGTCCTTCATTCATCTCTTTCTGGTCCATCTATTCTCCTGCCTGCAGCTCTGAGGCACCTGAGTGGCCGGTTTCACAAGGAAGAAGCTTGCTTTCTCTGCCCTGCCTCGATTATGCCCATATCAGTGCAATGCATTCCAGTCCTCTATGGAGCACAGCTTGTGGCCAGCCTTAGTTAGCTGGCCTTGTTTCAAACTCTGCAGACAACCACAAACAGACCTGAGCCCATATTTTCCATCCACTTCTAAAATTCATCACTGTACCGTTACCTCAGAGATGCTGATCTCCTACAGCTCTCAGAGAGGTCTCCAAATCCAATGCATGGTGGAAACCCATGTGGAGCTCATGGCTCAGGCAAGCTGTGGAGAAGGACTCGTGACAACATGTAGTGTGCTCTTTTGAGTAAGTCTCGTGGTGCAAAATCTCAATGAGGTGCAAAATGGGAGCAGAACCACAGGAGCTAAGGGGAACAGAACCACACAAGTGCTGCAACTACTCGCCATGCTTGTTCTTATGCCCAGTGCTTGTGCCATCGCAGCACTGGGGCAAAGGCCTGCACATGCAAAGTGCTGCAGCCGTCTGACCTTTTGCCATGACATCTGCCTTGCTGCCTCACATCTCAAATCTACAAAGATAGGACTTGACAAGAGGTGTCACATCCCTTCCATCCGGAAGGCAAATGAATGTCCCTTTCTATCACGGGTGTCACCCTCCACTGGCTGCTGGGCGACTCCCCAGCTGGCACATTAGTCCTACTCCAGTTGCTTCCAGCACCTGAAATGCAGTGACTTGGATGAACTCCTGGAGAAAGTAGTGAGCATCAACCACATATCCATTGTGCAGTAGTTACACGTGCAACATAGGTAATATCAGCACCTGAACAGAAAACCTCTTTCCAGTAATAATGATCTTTTCTAAGGTGGACAGTGGTGGTGGGCATCCTACAGCAATGCTGCTAAGGGAAGTTCCATTAAACTGACTTGTTAGAAATTTGCTTGAGGCTGCAATGGAAGCACGCTGGGTGGTTAAACACCAGGAGGGATTGCTTCCTCTGCAAAGTCACCCTTTCCAGCAGAAGTAGGGATGCTGGTGCCCAAAAAGGTGCCTGGCTAGGACCTGTATCACTCAGCTGCACAGCTCAGCCTGACCTCTCTGCTGCTGCCCACTTCCTTCAGCAACATCAAGATCACGCACACCTCATTGGCCCGCGGTGGTGGCCGGAGCCATCCTAACAACACCATTTTTGTGCACGCTTGTACCGCGAGTCAGATTGGTACAGGCACAGGAATTCTTCACATCGGTGGACTGTGTGTAGCCACATGCAGGCATTCAGCCACCTGCTTCCAGTCTGCAGAAGTGATGTCCCACCCCAGGCAGCCCCTCGAAGGGACCATTCAGCAGGTTACCAGCCGCTGCCAGCTCATGCATCCCCCGAGGGACACAGCGAACAGCTGCAATGTGAGAATTCATTTCAATGAAATGCCAGCAGCATTTTCCAGCCGGCTGAGGCTGAGGACCAGATGTTCGCCACGTGTCGCCGCCTGGGGCACATCAGGCCCCAAGAACATGCGAGGACGTTACCCAGACCCACTCGTGCTGAGGGGTTGCCCAACAACATGCAAGCAGCCGCGAGCATCGCCCGGCTCGGGCAGGCGTGGAGTAGTGGCGGTGAACGAAATGCTTAATTGGTCTCAGCTGGAGGCGGCTCTGCACGTGTCAGCACGATGTAGAAAGCAGGGCTATGGAGAGGAGATGCCGCAGCGAGCAATTAGAGCAGCCCTGCTTCCCTTCCCCCTCTCCGCCAGACCTCAGCCCTGAAAGTTTGGTTGAGTTCAAGCAGGGAGCATTTCTTACCACAGAATGAACTCAAGGCGCTGCCGCTGGTATTGCCATGCCTGCTGTGGAGAGCATCTGTGGGGAGAACTGCAGTTATGTCAAGTCAAAGGCTGTACCTCCCTTTCTCCGTTCTTTTTTTTTCTCACCAACAGGAAAGAATCAACACAAGAAAACCCTTCGTCCAGTTCAAATCCAAGTTTATTAGCTCTTAAAAGTCTGTTTTCACACAGTAATCATAGGAAATGAATGAATGTTTATGGAGCACAGCATAAAAATATAGCGAGTCAGCCATAGGTTGGAGGTTATGTTGCTCACAAAAATTAATCAGCAGGTCACATGGCATTGCATCAAAAAGGCAAATCAGGTCTAGGAATGCAAACAATCAGATCAAAAAGGCAAAACAAGTCAGAGGAGAGTATCAGAAAGCAATAATTAGGTTCATACCTCCTAATCTGGGTGGCAGATCTTGTTAGACCAGGTTATTTACCCTGCTAATTGTCCAAAGTCAGCTCGAAAGCCAGTTGTTCAGTTTTGCATTAAACCACACATCCTCAGCCAAAACATCAGCTGGCCAAATGAGCTACCCAGCCCTAGGCACGAGCATCAACACGCAGGCACATGAGAGACAAAGCACACTTCTCACAGAGGCTGGTGGTTCAGACACCCGGCCAAAAGCAGAATCTCTGCAAGACACACAGGCCAAGTTGTTCTAGGCACGACCCTGATGTGCAAGCTTTCTTTCTGCCTACAAGCCCCCCAGCACCTTCACTGCAATCGGAAGGATCAAGAGGTTTGCCTATCTCCCAGACCCTGCTTACCCTAATGCTGGTCTTCTTCAGGGCTGCATCTGATTGCCAAAGGCAATCACAGGCTATATAGGAGAGCACCCACATTAGGAGAGGTGGGCCAGCAACAGGAGCTTCTGACCTGGGCTAGCTCTTTTCTCTCTCCTCCCACAGAAAAAAAAGTCTAGCAAACCAGTCCTCTATTCCTTCCAATTTATTTATTTTGCCTGAAGATGTGCAGATGGCTAGTGCTATTAACTCTGTAACAAGGGCAGATGTAGAGGAGTAAGGAAATAAAGGTGTTTTCTTCTCAGCTGGAGGATGCTTATACACATTATGAACAGAGCTGCGGAAAACTGCTCTGAATAATTAGTCTGGGCTCTGTTTGACACGGCAACATCTGACAATCTGCCCACAAGGATTCTGACTGCTTTATAGGAAAGATCCTGCACTCAGGAAGGCAAAGATGGCTTACACAGACTGATGAACCCTCAATTACGAGATCTTCTCATGGAGCAGTCAGCTTAGACTAAGAACTACCTTCTAAGCCCAGTAACCCATTGGGGTTCATGTCTAAAAACCCCTTTTCTGGGAATGGGCAATAGAATTACAAACTATTCCAGCTCATTGAATAATGCCACAACCCTTTCATATAGTTTGAATACTTAGAACAATAGAACCCCTTATTTCCTGAACATTACAGCTTCTTTAGGCGGCACAGACTTTTTCTGTTACGAGATTACTACACACATTTCTTTCACTCTATCTAAGGCAAAATGGCCGTTCGCAGGTCCCTGCTACCCAGCCAAACACGTCTATCCTAAAAGCCGAACAGAAAGGAGAATCAAGGCAATGGTAGGAAGAGATTATGATACCTAAGCTCACACTGAACTTTATCTTTCCTTCCTTAGATAGGTCCAATGGTCTCAAACTTCAGTGTATTTCCTACTGAGATGACGCGATTCTTAGATTTTAGGTCCATCTACCCATGCCCAACACATGCTGGTGACCGAGTAAATCCTTACAGTAATTTCCTCCAACTTCACAAGTTATCTAGCAAAGCCCATGGGAATCCAGGGAGGACTGGATCTCCCAGGAAGCATGTTGCCTCGTACCACTAGGCCATTCATAATTTCAGACTTGTTCCTTGGAGAAATATCAGAGAAAGCCAAAATGGCTAGTGGCAAAAACAAATTGAGTCCAGCACAGCCTAGAAGAATCAAGCTTCTCGCAAAATGATATTTTCCTTCCTCTTAATATCTTCATTAATGAGTTTGTCAGTTTTGGCTTTAAAGAATTACCTTCTTTTTTGTTTGGGTTTGCTGTTGTTGGTTTTTTTAAAGATTTTTTTTTTTTTAATTAAAAAACAAAAGCTATAAAAAGCTAGAGGTAGTTTTAAACTGCAGGGTTCATATCTGGGGTGAGGTTTTCTCTGGAACTAAGGGATATTTTTCATTCAAACTAGTATAAAACAATACCCTGGGGGAAAAAAGTTGAAAGAGAAAGCATTAAAGGAATAGGAACTCAGAGACCTTTTCCTGCTTCCAAATCGACCATTTCATGAAATTAGCACATTTCCTCCCTGTGAATTCTGTATCTAATCCAGAGAGATCACTGACTGTGCCTAAGCAACTTGGCAGCCCCTTTCCTCCTCCTCTTCAAACAACTCAAGGCTCATCCCTGGTACTGTCAAACGAGTGGTCTAGGTCTCATAAGAGCATATATCCTTACGGATTTTGATGAGAGAAGATGGGATCAAGGGAAAATCCACCTCTGTTCCTTTTGGTTTTGTTGCTTTCTCTAAAAACCAAAAGGATACACCTAGGCTTCCCAGAAAATCAGCTGGCATCGAAGGAACCTTGCAGCCCAACGGGCGTACCTCTTCTTTCCACCCCTCTCACAGTCCTGCACTGGTACACTGAGCTGACGTTATGTTTATGCGAGGTGTAATGGCAGAGCAATGACATTCCAAGCTTCATGACAGTCAGGGGACATGCTACCCACTCAGCCACACACTCTCCCACCTATTGGCATGATGTTAGCACCTGTCTGTAGCACAAAGGAAGAAAACGGAAACGAGAAACTATTTCCTAGGTAGAGCGGGTGAAGAGCAGAACTTCAAACTGAGAAGCAGAAAAACAAAGACAAGGATATTGCTGTCATTCTTACACAAGCCATGTTCGCAATCCCAAATGCTCCAGTACTGATGTGACAATTCACCCTCAGGTCTACAGTGTGCTGCAAGAGTTACAGATGAGATTTCACCATCATACGCTCATCCCTATGAAACAAACTGCTAACTCATCACATCACTCCCACTCCATTATACAACAGAGGTCTGCACCAAAGGGCTGAAGGCTTTTCTGCAATCTGTCTTCCTTCTAACTCCACTTTTCAAGTTCTCACAACTCAACATCACACTCCTAGTCTTACAAAGGTGGTGTTATTTTTCTGCTGTCTTAAACAATTCAGAGCACAGCATCACCTGCAGGTACACAACTTATGGGGTTTCCAATGACTGCCAATTGAGAAGGAATTAGTTGTGTAGCTATTGCACCGTCACTTCATAAGCATTCATTCCCAAATGCGCGATTGAGGTCAGCTTTTGGACCCTCTTCATCATTTTGAGGATTCTTTTTTAAAAGAGATTTTCATTGCTTAAGATCCCACAAACAAAACCTGTTTATGGAAAAAGAGAGATATCTTGAATACTAAAGTCCTTTATTCAACAACACAGAAATATCACAAAAACAACTTTACTGGGCAAATTGAATGTTTTTATACAGTTTTGTACATGCCCCATAAGTGATTTTTTTTTTTTTTCATAAATACACTGTTTTCCAAAACTGTTTTTTTTTTTTTTTCCATAATTGCACAAGCATACATACACCTTACACAAATATCTATTAGAAAATTTAATAGATAACTGCACAGTTCAGAAATAGGAGAACACTGTGAAAGGAGTACATTTCTGTGGCTCGTGTTTCTGAAAAAAACCTCCTAGTTCCCTGCAATTGTGAAAATGGAGTACTTTCTAACATAGGAGCTGTCTTTTATTCACTAAGAGTACAGTAGAGCTCAGCGTGAAACTGCCAAATTTAATAAAAACAAAATCTGAAACATTTAGCTGTTACATGAGAATCCACTGTTTGATATCACTATGCATCTAACCATGATCAAAGACCCACTACTGCTTTTTGCTGAGTGTATTCGACCCTGAATGGTATGTTCATTTAACTACTTTCTTTCTTCATTATTTGATTACAGATATAGCCCATTTAAAGACTTGATATGCTTTAACATTAATTGCATGACTTACATACCAGGGGTTCTGCACAAAAGAGAGCATTTCCCTCTTAGGGGGGGTCTGTTATTAATTTACAGAATGGGTACGTGTGCCTCCCGTTCAGCCTTACCATTTTTCCTACATTTATCTGGGGTATGCCAACAATGCTTCCATTAGGCTTAGTGTTCACACCTAGAAGACTGTGAAATTGTGTTCTTCTTTTCTTTTACAATTTCTAACTTTTTTTTTTTTTGCACCATGTGAATGAAAGACATAGAGGAATACAGATTTTCATACTGGAAAATATTTTTGGACTTTGAGAAAAGCACAAATTAGATCATTAGAACTTGAAAAAAAAAAGAAACCATTTTACAAATATGTATACAACAGGGGAGGGGGAAAGCCAGCAAAGGGATTTCCTTCTTCAAACATCCCAAACCAAAATGCTCTATGTGTACTACATCTCAGAAATACTGTTTTCCCCAAGTCTAAACCCGCAATGGTGTAAAGGAACAATATCCAAAATGAAAGCCACATGGGGAAACCAAAGAAAAATCAACTCTTGTTCTTTTTCAGTAATTAACAGGTTTGCTTGTTTGTTTTTTAACAATTTTGAATTGACATGTAAAACACCACAATTACAATATACAGATCCATCAGTTCTTTAAAACAAAACGACAAAACAAAAAAAAGAAAGCACATCAAGACATGCAACATTAGGGTATTAGACAGTAAGTACATCTCTATGAATATTCTTTGTACACCTAATGTAGCCTGAATTTAATCTTGTCTCTACTTCTTTAAGAACAATCACAATTTTCCAAAAAGCAAGGCAAGCTTACCAGCCAGATGTGCAAATAAGGCTTCGGTTGATAAATCAATCAGCGTTTTGGTAGAGAAGACCTTATAGAGCTTGTGTTGGTCAATCGGTCAACAACAGAGGCCCTAACCAAAAAGTCTCAAACACAAAGAGAAATCCGTACACAGTTGACATAAGAACAGACGTAAAGCTCATTGTATGGTTATCCAACTGATGACCCCTTATAAGCAAAAGGAGGGGCACTGTGACAGAAGCACTTTGAGAGCAACACTCCATTTCCAAAGTCATACACGCAAAGACATAGGCCTGTGCGTCCACCCTTCATTCAGCCATGCTCCTCCACATACAATGACATACCCCTGCCCAGCCCAGCCCTGCTGACACATGCAGGTAATCTCAGAAGGCTCCTCCTGGAGAACCTTGGCTTCCAAGAGCCCCCTCCCCTGCCAAAGCCAGCATCCTCTTACCCACACAGGCCCCGCACTGCCATGCTCCCCACCACCCCACGCGCTTCACCTCATGAGGGTGACTGGGGACCACAGGCTGGAGCACTGAGCACACTCACGAAGAAACAGCTGAAATGAGAGAAGATTTGGGTGGGCTGTGCACCACTGATCAGTTATTTCCATGCCCAGCACCTGTTCTGTGAAACTACTGGTAGTCTTATTTTGTATAAAACGATAAATCTATCAAGTATGCGGCACAACAGCATTCACTTACTTTGACGGGATGGCCTTTTCACTCATGAATGGTATGGCTTTGTCATACCGAGCAATAAGAAATGATGGTCAACCAGTATTAAGTATCGCTAAGTTTCAGTATCCTCCTTATTCTTCCCAGCCATTTCCTCCACGCAGACAGAGCAGGAAGGAGAGCAGCAGAGCACTCTGCTCAGGGCCTAAGGGAGCAGTGGTTCGGCAAAGCCGAGATCAGTGGACCAAGGACCAAGTAGGGAGAACAGGTCTGAGTTACTGAAGTATTTTTAAATTCAGTTTTATACTGCAAAAATATTCAGGTTCTCAAATAAATACAACTGCAAGTGAGACCCAAACCAGTCCAATGGTCAAAACTCAACAGTGAAGAGCTTCACTTGGACCAAAAATACTGCATTCAACTTTAGAAAACATTTACTCCACCGACCAAAAACTTTACATAAGAACCCGTACACGGAGGGCAACGAAGCCGAGTCCTTATTTACACTAAGGGCTCGTGCTCACTTCATTTTGCATCCTAGAACAAACTTTATGCACATCCACGTAGGCTGGGCAGTT
The DNA here is from genome assembly GCF_987193195.1 of Phasianus colchicus. NCBI lineage: Eukaryota > Metazoa > Chordata > Aves > Galliformes > Phasianidae > Phasianus > Phasianus colchicus. The sequence goes on along the minus strand of NC_143439.1, from coordinate 20,536,111 downwards.
CGCCTTAGAACACAGTGAAAAGTGGGTCAAACACCATACAGCATTTTTGGATGGATACCCCTATGTAAAGCTCCTTTGGAAGCAAGGCAAGTGCATTAACCACTACTCTAATATAGTGCGTGAAAGATTAATCTTACATTTTACGTCTTCCCTTCTTACAACACCATGATGGAAGGTAATTGCTAGATGCATCACAATCTTTTTCTCTTGCAAAACTTGGTATCAAGTCTCTATGGAAGGATGCATGATAAAACAGTGCTGCTGTTGCTGCTGCTGCTAAACAACTAGCAAAATAATATTTAAAGCTAGGATTTATTGCTCCGGATTTAACTCGCAGAACCACACCGTTGTGTACAAACCATTAATCTCCATAGATGCTCAGACATGATTGTCTCCTTGTGTCTAAACACACAAAATACAAGCGGCTATCTGTACAGTTTACAGTACTGAAACACATATATTTGAAAATGAAGTATAGATATGTTACTTTTCAAAGATACATGACTTTATAGCAGGGGTTTACCCAAACTTTTTTTTTTTGTTTGTTTTTTTGCGTTTTTTTTTTTTTTTTAACAGCCACTTTAAAAATAGACAACAACTTCACTAGTATAGCTAAGTTACATCAAAGAAAGAATCAGTGTACTGAATGTGAATAAGCCAGCCAATTCCCCAGGCTCCCAGATTTTTGTCTTTTGCTTTTGAGGAAACCCCTATACAGAAATGAAAATAGTATCTGAGTATATTCTTCAGTGGTAGACTAAGCAGTTTCTTAAAACAAGACTTTAGCTTGCCATTCACTTCGGACTGCCTTGAAAATAAGATACACTAGTGCTTAAAAGAACCATCGGAATGCTTCAGCGCTGGGAACAGGTGTTCTCTAAAAAAAAAGCAAGAAAACAAGTTAAGCTTTCTTTTGTGGCATTACAAAACTCGATTTCTTCTCTTTGTTCTTTCCCTGTACAATTCAGGCATACTTTCAGTTATCTAGGAACAGCACGATGCCTCATGCAGCTTGACAATTCATAGAAACATCCCTTCTCCAAGTACACGCCATTACAGGGTCACATGTGACACGTCTTAGGCAGAATGTAACACCCCTAGCATGCAGTCTCTTTAGTTAGCTAAGCAAGGTAGTCATGGGTGAGTGAACATCAATATCAAAAACATCTCCTGGAAAACAGACAATGCTTTTGGAATAACCACACAACCTTGCCCAGCTGCAACTCGGCACAGGGGATGGTCGGTTGGCTGCAGGCAGGTGGGCTGCTTGCCAGTCAGGCATATGTTTTGGCAGGAGCACTTCTTCAGACAGCGGCACAACAGGCATTGCTCTACCTCCCCTCATTCCACATTTCAGTTGAAGCACATCCTCAACTTGGTGTGAGGAAGGGAAACACCAACTGACCTGGAGGGATGCCCAGGCTCTCCACCTGCTTGCTTCCACACATGTGCTAGGCCATGGCCTCACATCAAACAGTTTGCCCTCAGAGCTGCTCTCCCCCCCTACCCCTCCACTTGCTGTCTCCTCAGAATGGTATCCACCTGCATTTGGGTGTCCCCACATGCATCTGAGCACAGGGCAGTTCCTTTCACACCTTAACACAGTGTAATGTACTTTACATACTGACATACAGAACCGCTGAGGGAAAGCAGCATCACAGCACATGAAATTACCCTAAAAACACAATCCTGGGACACAAAGACTTGCTGATGTAGCTGACCATGTATACAAATACCAGCTTGTCTGAACAGGGTCTGTGCTACTACTACATCTACCCCATGTGCCCACGGAGCAGCAGTGCAACCCACGCTACCCAGCACCCAGTCCACAAGGGCTGGCGTTCCACAGATCATCTGAACACCAGCTCCCACAGGCAGTGGCCTGGTTTGTAGATACACCTGCCCCCAACAGTAAGAATTTCCTTGGAGCAGTAGCCTTAAAACAGGAGTTGCTGGCAGCCAGCCTGCCAGCTCCCTACCAAAACCTGCAGCATGAGCAGCTGTCCGGGAACACTGAGGACAGCCCCAGGTCAGCACAGGCTGTAAGATGGCTGCTGAGCTCCAGCCAGGGATGGATTCATAATTCATAAGGAGGTCGGCTGCAGGAAAGGCTCGAGTTCAGAGTGGTAGGAAGCAATCACACGCCTAAATTGATCTCAAAAGAGCAGCCAGACATGCAAATATATTGAACTCGATATATTGTCTTCGCCTGAAAACTAAACGTAATGCTCCTCCATGGGTCCATCTACCTAAACACAAAAAACCGCATCTTGCTAGACAGATTTAAAGGCAAAGCAGCTGCAATGGCCTTTATTTATTTCCTCACAACATCAGGTTGAGTTACTGTCAGACGTTGTCATATCGGCTGGAAGGAAAGGTGCAATGTCTGATTAAAAGGTCATTCAGACCTTTAAATACACGGAATAGTATTTCTGAAGGGCAAGGCTGTAGTTTAAGATGTGTGCTTTCAAAAAACCACAAGATATGGAATTTTGCATCCGCAAGCTAAGTTCTAATTACAGATATACATTTACAATTAAATATCCAGTGTGCTAAGCTCCCAGCTTGGGAATAAATTTTTCATCCACAATAAACAAGAAAGCTTTTAAAAGGGGAGTAGGTGGCCCAAGTTAAAGCATACCCGATTTATGAGACAAGGCCCTCAAGGTTTAGCCCTGTGAAAGATAAGGTTATTTCAAGACAAAAAAGACCCTGCAGCTCACTCGGTGGCTCAGCTCAATTGCAGCCTCCATCTACTGCCCACACGACTACACTCGGGAGTCCCAGCTGGGAAAGGCAGCTCTGGAGGAGATTAGGGCACGCTGTGGCCTCGTGCTCTGCCGGCGGGGTATCATTATCCTGAGTGACAGCGAGGACAGATTCCCCCGTGCATCGGGCGAGGAGCAGGCCAGGGGCTGATCAGCATTCCTGAAGGCAGCCGTCGCCGTTCACGCTGGTGTAAATGCTGACAAACGGCAGCTTGGCTCCCAGGAGAATGCTCAGAAACCCGTAATGCTGTAAGGCACGGCGGGATGGAGGATTTATCCCTGCGCAAGCCTGCTGCCAAACGACCTTCCCGCTTAACACTCGCTATTGCGTTTTCCTCTCGGCAGCTTTCACCAGGACGTAAGTTTGCTGCGGAAGTGGAAGGTGCTGCTCAGACGTGGTGAAGATTCTGGGTTTCACAAGGTGAAAAAGGCAACTAGAACTGACAAACCTGGGAAAATCCCTGAAATTAACCAGCAGTAGGAAAATCACACACGTATTCATCACCTGAGACTCTATTTTGACAGCTGACCTCTTCATTCTTACATCAAAGGTGTTCAATAAAGATCAACACACTCCACATCCAGGGTGACTGACCACCCAATAGATCCTAAGGGGCTAACCACAGGCTACTTTCCCAGGCCAGCCCCAGCCCCAGCTCTTGGCTACTTTATACCTACAAAACCTGCTGGAAGTGTTCATAAGTCTCACAGCTGTTGGAAAGATTCTGGAGGCAGATTAAAATCAGGAGAGCCAGCCACTCCTGCTACGGATGCTGTTGTTTGGAGTGCACCCAAATCTTTGGGTTGGCTCTAGATCACTTTCAGTACTGTTTTCTGTAGGACTAGGGAATCCCTTGGGTAGAGGTGAGCTGCATTCAGAAATAGAATAGAATACTAAAATGTATCAGAGTGCTACATGATGATGCCCTAATACCTTACCAATGTTAAAAGACGTTGCATTATGTAAGAACCCTTTGATGTTTGATCCGAGAGCAAAAAACCTCTTCTCACAGAAGCAAACCCACACATTGGCTACAGCAAATTTATTTGTCAGATGTGGCATTTCTCTTCAGGAGTCCTGGCTAAAATGATTTGGCTCTACAGAGGCCTTTTGGGAGATATACTGCTGCTGGGATATGTTCAAGATACTGGCAACCCAACTGCCTTTACAAACCTACACAAGCACAGAAACTGGCAGCAGGGAAGGAACTTTGCCCTGACTGAATCCAAAACCCCAACTGCAACGCAACCGAAACTGGTATATTTTCTCATATTTCCCAAAGCAGCAGGACTGGTGCTGGCCACATAGAGGAGAAAGACCTTAGGAAAGTCAGCATTACAAACCCTATATGAGCATCTCACGCTGGAGAACCATCTCTGCTTGAAATCTCTTCCACAGGAGCGGCAGGCTGGTATTTAGGCTACTGGATGCACAGCATGAAATGTGGCCCAAATGTGTTTTTTTATAGTTACACATTTACACATTTGTAGGCATATATGTATACATATACACAAAACTAAAGTGAGAAATCCAGTGCTACATGATGACCAACAAGTTCAATTGAGAAGTCATGGTCCCGCATGAAACACCATTTGGATCAATCAGCAGCCCAAGAGGAAACACTGACCACTGCTGCTAGTGACTGCACACATCTTTTACACACTTATGAGTATGGACTACATGAGCACAATGTCTGCAAGACTGCCTGAGAAGAGCAGAGCCCCAGCAGTGAGCTCAGCCCCAAGGCGAAGCAACCTTCCCCCACGCCACGTGCCCAAAGGCACAGCCACCAGGAAAGGAGAGCAGTCTTTGGAAGCAACCGCTGCCCGCTTTGTTCCCCTCATAAATATACATTACCTACAGCGATGACTTTGGGGAAAACCTCCCGGCACTCACATCCAGCCCGCACAAAGTCTCCTTGAATGTTTGCCTTGAGGCGAGGAGGCTCCGGGGCACAGAGCTGGCGTGTGGATCCCCCGCCTTGTCCCCCCTGCAAACTGAGAGCCGCTGCCAATGTTGAGCCCAGGCGGTAGGAGCCATCCCAGTCTGTGGCCTCAGAAGGCACAGGGACAGGCATGGGGTCACAACACTGGCTGCAGCCCAGGCTAAAATCCCTCTTGCTGCGGCTGAGCCGTGGGCCTGTCTCTCTTCAAGCTGAGGAGGAGATTTAACATTTATTTTAAAAGCTAGCTTTATTTGCTCTGGGAGGACATGAATCTGCTTGCCGGCAGCTATTTTTCCACTCGCACTGCGTATCTCCCGCACCGTATTTGACACAAACCAGATTTAGCACACACCGGGTTAGGAAACTCATTTGGCTTTCCCCGCCGAGTGCACGAAGCGAAAAGCAAAGCTCTGCCACAAGACACAGCAAGTGGCAGCGTGAGATCAGCAGCTCATCTGGGGCAATGCCTCAGGAAGCCAGCTCCTCCCTGGCAGATTCCTGGAGAGAACCCCAGGAGCACCGGGTCCTGCTGCAGGGCTCAGCATATACAGCAGCTCCTGGCCCAGTCAGTAGGGTGAGCTTGGGGCAATGGGTTTCTCCCCAGGAGAAAGAATGAGCAAATGTGTCTCTCCTTTACATGCAGCACACACCAGAATTTATTTTATATATTCTTTTTTTTTTTTTTTTTTTTTTTTTGCTTTATATATGAGATTAAGTTTGGGGAATGGGTAAACAATTTCAATTTTTGATCTAAACAGAAAAAAAAAGCGTAAGATCACTGGGGAAAACAGATAGCAAACACAGACCAGAAGCCATAAGGAATCCAGCCTAGCCTAGCTCCATCTCCGCTGAGCACCAACGGCTGCACCAGCCATGCCAGCAGTATCACAGTGCTACGCCTGAACCAGGGCGGAGAGGGGTCAGGGGAGCTGTCACGCAGAGCCTCGTCCTGGCAGTGAGAATGTGCATCAATGAGCCCAACATACTGTCATAGAAAGCTGAAGAAGGTTTTGTAAAGAAATTCTTGGATGCCGGTTCATTACTGTCCCACAGCATGGAGTCTGAGGCTCTATGCAACTACTATGCAAAAGACACTACAAGTGAAACATCCAGACTGCTGCTCAGCTCCTGCTTTCACCTAGGTCGCAGCAGGTGCCTTCCGCTGATTGTCCTCTGTCAGACACGACCAGCAGGAAGTAGGCCTTCTGCCAGGGACCTGCCCTCTGCCAACCCCTCACACACCACCTCCTAATCAAATCCATCAGCCCCTCTCACCGAACCTCCTCCCATGCAGGCTCACAAACTGGAATTCTTCTTGTTAACATTCAGTCTGTTAATGAGAAATCCCCACCGGTTCATTACCCAGCGGTACCAGCCTCCGCATTCACACTCTGACATCTCTATCACCAGCAAAGCAGCTGCTGCGGGGCATGGTGAGCTCGCACGGACTGGTCCACAAGCAGAAGGAGGCACGTTTCCCAGTGCCAGGCCTGCACTTCAATCTCCTTCCCCTAGAGCTGCTCTGCCTTCGGCATCTTTTCCTCCTGCACAGAGCCTCGCGCCGGCTACGATGCCTCATTGGTTAGCTAACTGCTTCTGTCCTCCGGGATTTCACACATGCTGTTGATAAAAGAGCCAGTGAAAAATACATCCATTAAATGCTTGGCCTCTACTCGCTTGCTTCTTTTTTCTCCGCAAATCTTTTTTTTTTTTTTTTTTTTTTTTTTAACAGAAGAGAAAATGCTATGTTCAGGAGTCTACCTGGGCTGGGGCATTTCCAGAGACCTGCAGTGGGTGCTGGGTGCTGGCTCAGCTTTCACAGCCACTGAGCTCTGCAGGCTGGAGGAAAAAAGGCAAACCCCTATGCAGCAGGTCACTGCCATGTCTGACTGGAGTGGAAAGCCTCACAGGACTGCATGTGGCTTTGAGCTCCATTCATTCCCTGGTTATGTCTTCTGAAATTTTCAAGCATGGCAATTAAGATTCATCTCAGTGATTATTTTCACGACGCTATCACCTCCACTGGTTACTGACCTCCAATTTATTTTACATCAGCTTCCAAGCAAGCAGCCACTGGCAATCCCTGCCTCTGAAGCCGAGTTGTGCTGGTGATTTAGAGTGAACAGCTTTTATGTCATTACTGAGCTCCTGCCATCAAGTCCTCTCCCACTCACTTCTTGTTGGCCACATATCCAGACCCATGACTTTGCCAAGAACATTTTCCCCTCTCCCACTCACTCTAAAACCAGCAGCCTTTGGTTCAGATAGGTACCACTCATTATAGAGTTAGTGCATGGGACAACATCTAGTGACTGCCTCTCCTTTTCCATGCCTGACCTCTGACAGCATCCCAATGATCACGCTTTGCCCTACTCATATGCTAGAGGAATGGACTCCCTGTCTCCTTGCTATGCCCACACCTGCTGAGACCGGTGCACAGCGAAGGAGGCCCCACATGCAGAAAGATGGATAGCACCTAACAACAGCTGCCACTGCGTACTACTCCTGTGATGATGGAGCAAATTCTTTGAGTTCACATGCTCACATGCTCCTGGTGTATTCCAACTTCCCTGGGACACGTGGTATATGCTGCCCAAGAAGACTTTAAGCCCAAAAAGTACTTGTACAACAATCCATCATTCTCAGCCCTTCATTTGCTAGCATCACCTCCTTCTTTCACATTTGCTCGTTTGTACGTATGCCTTCATCGTGTCCTTGGCTCTGGAACAACTTGTTTGGATCATGAGATGCTCACCCCAGCACCCACATCCTCTCCATAAATTATACTCAGTTTAGAAAAAAAATGAAAGAAACCAGATTTCCCTATCAGTCATGAGACATAGGAAGCCCTGCTCACCCATTCCAGGGTCCTCTTCTGATGTGATGCCACCGCAGGCAGAAGCCGTGGGAAGAGAGCTATAGGTGAGCTGCTGTGCCTGCATCGCTAACACAAGCCGCCTGCTCCCAGCAGCAGCTGCGTGCTGCTTTCTCCCTACCATGGGACGTCTCAGTGTCACTTTCAGCACAGCCATGCTGCCCTTTCTGGCAGCAGAGCGCCTTCAGAACCCCATCCATCTACCTACAGTGTCTGACTCGCTCCAGCTGAGGAGCAGCATGCTCCTTTGAGGCTTTGCTCATTAGCACCATGCCAGAGTTGATCCTGGGTCCTTTCCTGCTTGAGCACCCTGCAGCTGCCCTCTCCTCCTCGCCTGACTTCACTCATCTGCATCCTGAACTCCCTGGGACTTCTCATAATTTGCCAGTGTTTATTAGGTTCCTGCCTACACCTCAAATTCTAACACTGCTTCTCTACTTGCTAAGCTGCTGAATAATCCATTATTAGCTCCTAGCCAAAGGAAGCCTGACACCAGCTAAAAACAATCCCATACAGAAGCTCAGCAGAGACTGCAGCCAGAGCAGCCTGGAACCAAAGGGAACACTGTCCTGAGACTGGAGAGGAGCTGAGCTTGAAAACCTCTCTTTTGAGACTGAGATGAGGACAAACTCTAGCAGAGAAGAGGAAAGACTCAAACTTCACAGTGGCAAGGGCAAAGATGTTTGATGAGTGCAGCCCACTAAGAATGCAGCATCCAGCATGACCCCCCCCCCCCACACGCTGCCTTTAAGTTCCTGTACTTCACTGGCACTGTGGTTAAATATGGGGAAACAGTGGAAAGCTACAAAAAATAATCAAAAGGCTTAACGCAAACTTGGCCGTGGATTTTTATGATCTTAATTAAGAAGATGCCTAGGAGTTCCAGTGAGGAGAAAATATTTCCCATAATGTCTGAGAGTAGAAGTTAACAAGCCTGCTGGGATCTTTTTAGCCACTGCAGAGCTAAGGCTTCAACATTATTAAATGGCTTTGCATCCGAAGTATGGTGCAACATAGCTCAACAAAGAACAGCAAGCACAGGATGCTCAAACAGGAGATGGCTTGAGATGATGCCACGGAGTGATTCAGGAGGCGTTTGTGTGTGAATGAACAAGACATGACTGTGGAATGCAACACGGGTATCCAAAAGAAGAGAAAAGACAGACAGAGCAGGCTCCCAAACAGCAAAGAAGTGTCTAACAAACTAGCATGCTTCTAGACATCATGGCTTAGCATGATCCTTTAGAGCAGGTGAGTTATTAAAAAAATGCAGATGCTAAGCAGCAGAGAAACACTTCCTTGGCACGGTGGTACTCCTCAGAAAGTGAGGTTTGTTGGCAGTTTTTAAACAAGTGGTTTTGGGAATTGTTAGCAACAGAGGTCAAGTCCCAGAGGTCAAGTCAAGTCCTTATGGGGACACAAGTTACTTTTTCATTCCTCCTAACTCACTCGGGTACATTCGAAAAGCTTATTGTAAGCCTTTCCCCGCGCAATCAGCAGCTGCTTCCCACCACAGCCAGTGATCAAAAGGATTATGCGGCATTTGGTGAGACTTTAGGGTGTACATTCTAGGTTTGCCTGCTTAGAAATGTCTTATTCATCAAGCCAAACCTTTAAATCACAAGTACGATCAGAGTTGGAATCCTACCATCTTCCCTTTCACTGACACTCTTCTTTTTGGCTCTTTGGAAGGCACCTGTTCCCAGCCATCACCGCGCATCAAATGCATGACACGGAGTACGGAAATTAATGACTGTCTTTTATTGAACTGCCTAGAGCACATTTCTTTTAAAACCAAAAATGCAGTACCAAGATGTTGCTATTCAACAGAGACTGCTTTCTGACATCCTGATCCATCCCCTAGGCAAACCAAGCCTTCCCCGTGCTTGGTGTCAACCCAGCAAACAGAGTTGCATGGACAGTGACCCCACAAAGCGATGTCAGCATACACATACAGGCAGACAGAAATGGAGTCTTGCTCTGAATTGTTGCTTACCATTCCCCACCTTGAATGAGCAGTATGTCACACATCTCACCTATCTACTGACTTAAACAAGTCTCCTCCTACAAGCAGTGTGGTGTGTACAGTGCACAGTATTTTGCACAATCACAGCTGTAACAACATTTCCCAAAAGTGCTGTAGCTGTCATATGGTTCCAACCCATACTGGCTTCCATGTACACATTCCAAAGGGATTCAGACCATTTGGAGGGAAAAATTAAAACAAAACAAAAAACAAACAAAAACTTGTTATGCTTATCGCAGCTCTAGAAAAAACCGTTATCTTCATTTATCATATTCCTCACGACACATGCAACTTGTCCTAAACAATGCACCTCCGATTTTACATCCATTTCACATCTACATAGAGTTAAAAAGAAAGACAGGAAGAAAGGAAGAAAGAATGGAAGAAAGAAAAGAAGAACGGAAGAAAGAAAGGAAGGAAGGAAGGAAGAAAGGAAGGAAGGAAGGAAGGAAGAAAGGAAGGAAGAAAGAAAGAAGACAAATGAATCAGTTGCAGTACTGGGCAAAGTCCTAAGTCCGACACAGCATTCTGAAACCAAACAGCACAGCTTGCCTTGATATGGACAAAAGTGTTCAGAGAGATGCTCAGTGCCATTGGGACTGCCACAGCCAGTTAACCTCCCTCTCCACATGGACAACTTCCCTGGCAAATAATCACAGTTCAACAATTTAAAGCAAACAATTTCCAACACGCATACAAAAAAGAGCTTGTATGAAGGAGGCTGTTCAGCCTTTGACTGGCCTACCATTTTCGCCGAATTACTTCAAATTTCTGTTCAATTACCAAATTTCACCAAGAAAATTCCTTAGGTGTGAGAAGCTTCATTTGGAACAAAAAGCGCGCCTTTCACCCCCCTTTTACAAAGCCCAAAGGCTGCTGCGCTCATCAAACAGTGGCTCCCACCTGGCATGGATTGAATGCTGCTGTCACACGGCTGGGGCAGCTCCTTTGCCGTGTGAGCATCACGTGAAGAAGGGAGAAGCAAGAAAATATGAAACAGTACAACAGTTACATCCAGCTTCATCTCAAGACATCCCTTATGCTAGGCTTTTTATGCTCAGTAGTCTGACAAAGCGCAAGCTCAACCCTGTAGGGCCCTCAGTGGCTTCCTCAATGCCACATCTCCGCCGACAGCAATACGACACACCTTGTGAGACATGGTTCTAGAGCAAAAAGCCAACAGTTTTTTTTTGCCAACAGGTGAGTGCTCTGAGCAGCAGAGAGAAGGCCTCAGTGAGCCATGACGACACGCAGGGGCCTGCATCACACTATCCCCAGGCATCTCAACAGGCTGAAAGGAAAATCCAGTCCCGAAGGCCTTATGCTGCGTGGCATTCCCAGCGGACACAAGCAAAGCAGTTAAGGTGTGATCAGGTTGGGTGTTGTTTCTGCTGAAACCAGTTGCTGTGACCCTAACCTAGTTGAAGGATCTCAAGCTGCCTTTGGATGTGGCTCGGTGAGGCGCCTCTGGTTTGGAGTCTATATTTTGTGTTGGTATACAGAAGCTGGCATTCCCAGTTGGTATCTGGAAGTCAATACTGCAGGTTGATATGCAAACTTTAATAGTGCGTGCTGCTAATTGGTGAGGCTGCTACAAGTAAAGCAAGCGGCACCACCTGTTTGACAGAAGCTATCTCGCATCAGGGTTGAATAGTGCACGCCAGCTGCAAGCCAGCCCTCCATCCCCTTCTGCTATCGCTAACCGACTGGGCAGCCAGGTCAGGAGGGCTTACTTCCAAGAGGGGAGATGCACAGCCCTAGCTGGCTCCCTACTTCCCTAACCCGCAGCAGGAGCGAGACACATCTGCCCATCCGAGGCAAACAAATAGTCTCAGTGGGTGAATAAAGATTATGCCTCTTTAAACCAACTGTAAATCTGCATGAAGACAGAACGTACATACACAAGTAGGCAGTGTGCAATGTGACGTCAATCTGAGTTTTACAGATTTATTATTACTGTACATAAAATCTCCTAGTAATAATAACATTCTATGTAAAATACTAGAGCGTTGGGACACTTTGCGGGTGAAAACCATACAAGAAAAATAGGAAAAAGTAGGTCAAGTGTTTAAAAAAAATGCTGGGAGGGAAACACGCCATTAAAAATGTAAGGGTTGGGGGCTGGAACGCATTAGTGTGAATCTCTTCCATTCGGTGTACTAACCTTGAGAGTTGCATTGCACAGAAGAACGAATTTAAAGGAAAAACGAGAGAAATGCTTGCATTGGGATCAATCAGTTCGCTGTTTATTGTTATTATTTTGTTATTATTCTCGCTTTCTGTTTATTTTGTTTTTAAGCACAGTCCCACCCCTGCCTTGAGCCATCTCCACAACTCGCAACCACGCTGAGTACAACTCTCACACCTTAGGGATGCACCAGGACACCCACCCGCCCACCCTGGCCATGCCGCCACGCTCCATTACGTGGTAAAGGAGAAGAAAAAAACGAAAGGGAAATGAGAAACAACCTCAAGAGAAGGCTGCTCCTCTTGGGACCTTCCTCGCCTACTGATCCTACTCCTGATTCTGCAAGGAAAGGAGCCACGCTCTGTGACATACTTGTGGCACGAGGCAATGCTCGGCTGACACCTCTACAGATGGGACCAGAGATCTGTGTTTGTGTGGCTGACAGAACACCAACAGGGAGAGGGAGTGAAGTGAAGGCAGTTGGTTACAAGAGCACATGAGTGGCTAGTAAATCCATGGTGTTTCAGTCACACTGGTTAAGCAATTCTGACAGGTGGCACCCCTTAGCAGCTTTTAAGGCTGCCAAACCCCTCCATCAGGAGTGAGGAAATTCTGGAGATGCAACCAAGGAAGCACATGAGCCCACTGGAAGATCTGAAAGCGTGCAAGCACATTTCCCAAGATATCTCACTTTCCAGACAGGTCGATGAGCCCTCTGAAGCTGTAATTTATCATGTTCAGCCCAACAGCACCCAGGCTGGCGAGCCCAACCAGAGAGCCCAGTGTCTTCCTAGCAAACTTTGTACGAAATCAGCCAAGGTGCTACCGAGAAAGCCATGAGCTGCTAAGCCTATTTGGTTTCTCATGTGTGGAGTCTGTGCCAGGCATGGGGTTAGCAATGCTGGGCCACTACACATGCGCAATGACAGCCAAGAGCATGCAGAGCTACAGAGCAAACTCCAGTAAGAGTAGGTCCCTCTCACCAGTGATTCCCTCTCACCAGTGACAGTGGCGAGGCTGGCTACAGAAGAGTTAATGCCATCAACCACATGTCACTTCAGACCCAAGTATCCCATAGCAGTACCAACGCCAATGGCATTATCCACATTGATGTAACGCAGAACAGACCAGCGGGCTCTTGCTGCTTTCCCTGTGGCCTTCTGGCTGGCTCACTCCTGCCTGCACCGAGCCGGGGCACCAAAAAAAGGTCTCAGTTGCTAATTTCTGTGACTACGGATCCCGATGTCACCCCACATGCACTGTTCCTCTGCACTGAATCCATCATCCTCGACACCTTCATGCACATCCAATGTACGCGCCTCGCCAGCAATGCTATAATTTTAATAATGACAAGGGATTACGTGTGATTACTGGGCTTCCCTCTCCTCATTCCCCTGCCTACCGACGAGCCCCAGCCGCGCTCTGTGCAGCGGGTGTTCTGCTTTCCATTGTCTGTTGGGCTTGGCACGTTCACGAAAACCTCTGCCACCGGGGGACCCTGTCTGCGCAGCCAGGAGTGCTGGGCATATCCATCAGGTCCAGAGGCACAGTGTAAAGACAAGTGTGGATGCAGATCAGATGGCAAGCAGCCCAGCGTACCCCTGCTATTTCCCCACCGTGTTCCCTAGGCCACGAGCGGGGGCTACTCTGCAAAACGTACTACATGGGCACGTGTCACAGCACCGGCTTTGCCACCGGCCAGCCCCAGATGGGTGAGCCAACGCTTCCCCAGACTTCTGCTGGGGCACTGCTCAGCTCCAGCTCTCCCTCTCCCCACCGTCCCGGCCCTAAAACTGCCCCGAAACAACCACGATCTCCAGGAAAATAAAAAGGAAAAAATAATAAAGAAAAAAACAAAAACAGAAAACAACAACAAAAAACAGCAAAACCAGCCGGCCACCAGTCTGCAGGGTCGCGCAGCGGGCGCACCGGGCGAGCAGCACCTCGGCTCGGCTCCGCACGGCACAGGGCGGCGGGCAGGGCGCAGCCTCCGACCCCGCAACCCGCAGGGGAGCGGCCGCAGGGCGGCGGGGCCGGGGCCGGGCGCGGCGGGGCGGGGGCGGCGGGCGCGGGGCCGCGCCGGCGGCGGGAGCACCCTCAGAGCCTGAAGGAGGCCTCGGAGAACGGGTGCTGCATCTTGAAGCTAGACAAGAAGCACTGCAGGGGCGGGGGCAGGGGGTTGAGGAGGGACGGCGGGAGGCTGGGGAAAAAGAAATCATCTCCTCTGACCTCTAGCGAAGTGCCAGGTTTTTTCTTAAGCTCTTCACATTTCCTAAATTTGCAGATCTGGTGTCCCGTTTTGCGGTTCCTGCAACTGCTGCAGACTCCACAGTTGATGAGCCGCTTGCAGGGCACGCACACCCCGCAGCGTTTCCGCTTCTTCTTGGCGGGGTTGCCCGCCCCGGCCCCGGCCCCGCCGCCTCCTCCTCCGCCGCCACCTCCGCCACCGCCGCCGGCCCCCCCGCCGCCGCCGCCGCCGCCTCCTCCTCCGCCGCCCCCCGCGCCGGCGGCGGCGCCCAGGGCGGAGGCGGGGGCGGCCGAGGCGTGGCTCTGCGGGCAGTCCGCCAGGTTGGCGATCTGGAAGGCGCTGTCTGTGACGGCGGCCGAGGCCGCGGCGGGGGAGTGCAGGGCCGTCATGACGATGACCCCGGGCGGCAGCGAGAGGCCGCCCAGCGCCGGGATGGCCGAGAAGGTGCCGACGCGCTCGGGGAGGTTCATGATGTCGGCTTCGGCGGCGCCGCACTTGAGCTTGTTCATGCACTCGCCCGCCAGCGGCCGGCAGTGCTCGGGGGCCAGGCCGGAGAGGAAGTTGCCGTTGGCCATGGGCAGCGCGGGCTGCTCGGCCGGCGCGCAGCCGGGCTTGCCCAGGCGCTGCGAGTCGCTCCGGTGGTGCATGCCGCCCCTGCCGGCGTGCAGCGAGGAGGCGGCGGCGGCCGCGGAGGCGGCGGCGACGGCGGCGGAGGAGGAGGAGGAGGAGGAGGGCTTCCTCGCGCCGCCCGCCGCGCCGCCGCCGCCGCCGCCGCTGCCCCAGAGCATGGCGGTGGCGGCGGCGGCGGTGGCGGTGTCGCAGTTCCAGGGGGACATGCCGATGCGGGCGGCGGCGGCGGCGGCGGCGCTGGGGAAGATGGGGGTGGTGATGCGCGCGATCTTGGCCGCCTGCGGGAAGGCGCCGCCGTTGGTCTTGTAGAAGGTGGCGAAGGAGCGGTACCTCTCCATCTCCGAGTTGTAATCCACAAGGCTGTTGAGGGCCCCCTCGGGCAGGTGGCTGTCCTTGGGCAGCCCCGGCGCCTCGGGGTTGGGGCCGCTCTCCACGCACACGTTGGTGTTCATGGTGGCGGCGAGCGGGCGGGGGTCGGGGGGAGCTCAGTCCCACGCGGGGCGCGTCCCCGGCGACGCCGAGCGGCCGGCCGGCCTGGCCTGCCGCATCCTCACGGGAGCTGAAAGACAGAAAGTGGATTCCCAGGGGGGGGGCGGGAGCGAGGGGAGGGCGCGGGGAAGTCCCGGAGAAGTCTGCGGGCGGGCGCGGGGCCGGGGCTGCCCACCGGCGGAGAAAGCGTAAGGGGAAAAAAAAAAAAAATAGGAAAAAAGAAAAAAAAAAGGAGGGGGGGCGGGAAGGGGATGAAAAAAAGCCCCGAAGAGGAGGAGGCGGGGAGCCGCCAGCTGCCGCCGTGTCCTTCTGCGCCCGGCGGTCATTAGCGCCGCGGCACAGCTGGCAGCAGGGCGACAGCCGACAGCAGCGCCGGGGCAGGCGAGCCGTAACCGCGCCGAGGCTCCGGGCGCTGCGGGAGCCGGGGCTCACCCCGCGGGGAGGGAGGGATCCCCGAGACCGTCTGCGGGGAGCCGCGGGGTCAGGGCTGCCGCCCGCAGGCCGCTGCCGGGGGGCTCGGTTTAGAGGCGGGAGAAAGGCACGTTACGGCAGCCTTCGCCAACTGAGGCGAAACAGCAGCAGAACTTCAAAAGCCCTCAGTTTCCGAACAGTGGCTCTTTGTTTTCCAGCTGCCGTACCTGAGCGGCTCAGATACTTCCAGCACCTTTTCCGACGGGCGGCCATCGGGCAGAGCCTCGCTCCGGGCACGCCGCGGGGCCGCGTCTAGCTGCCAGACGCCGCCGCGTTCAGTTCCAAATGGTTATCAATTACGGTAATTACGATCGTAATTAGATTAATGAACCGTTCGGAGCCCAACCTACCGAGCGCACCAACTTCATCTTCTCCCGAGGCACCGAAAAGCGGGCTTTATGTCAACAGATACGAGCGCAGGGAGCGCGAACCTGAGCGAGAAGCCTCGCCCCGGGCTGGAACACGGCGGGAGGAGACCGGGAGCCGCTCTGCGTCCTCCCCTCGGCGGGGAAGGGACGAGCCCGGCGTGTAGCCGGCAATACAAAGGCTGCCCGGAGAGGAAGGCGAGCGGAGCCGCACAGCCTCGGGGCCCCCGGCGGCGGCGGGCACACATCGATCACGCACCGAGAGGCCGCGTGCCCGGGGCTGAGTCCGCAGCCCGCACCGGGGACCGCCGGCGGGAGGCGGCCGTGGCCGTGCATGTTCGCTCCCGCACGTCTAGCGTGCAGGAGCTGGGGTGCAGAGGTCATATTTGACATTCGGGAGGAGGGGCGGGGGCAGATTAATTAATAAATTAATGCCGCGGCGCCTTTTCTCGCCCGGCTCTGGCGTTCGGGTACTTTGGCGAGCCCTGAGGACAACAACGACGGCAAAAAATAAAAAATAAAAGATACAAAAAGCCGCCGACAAAGCACAAAATGAGAAAGATAAAAAAAGAAAACCCACCCCCCTTAAAGAAAAAAAAAAAAAAAAAAACACGGAGAAGGAGGGAGGAGAGGGAAAAAAGCAAAGCAGTCACTTACCGGGCTCTTTATTGAGGGGGCTCGGATGCGCAGCCTGCGCGCCGCTAATTAGTTGCACATCAGTCCCTAACACAAAGAAGGAGACGGAGCAGCGGCGGCAGCGAGCATCCAGCTGTGTCCTGGCGGCTCCTCAATTACAACTTTGCGACTTGTAAACAAACTGCGAGGGGCGGCGGGAAGGGGCGCGGGGGGCGGGGGTGCCCATCCGGCAGCGCCGAGCCGCTAAACAAATACCTGCGAGCGCCGTTCCCCTCGCTCCCTCTCTCCGTCTCGTTGCAGAGAAAGGAGGAGGAGGAGGCGGGGGAGGCGGCGGGGGGCGAGGAAGGAGCAGGCACCGAGGGAGCGCGCGTGTGAGTGTGCGTGTGTGTGTGTGCGTGCGAGGGCGGGCGGGAGCCCGGGGCCGCGTCCCCGCGCCGCGGCCGTGCGCGCCGGGCGGGCGGGGCGGGAGGGAGGGAGGGTGGGAAGGAAGGAAAGAGGGAGGGAGGCGGCGGGGCCGGGGGGGAGCGGGCGGGGATGCGGGAGGCGGGCGGCCGCTGCCCAGCCGCCGCGAGAGGCGCGCACGGGCCGCCACCCTGCCCGCGGCACGGCACGGCGCACAGCGGGGGGGCTGCGAGAGCCGCGCTGACGGAAGGCGCAGCTAGGCGCGCAACTTGGTGCCGGCGGCTCAGCGATCGTCAGCATCGTTCGTTGCTGCTGCCGCTGATTTTGCGGGAGGTTTAGGCGCTGCGCGTCTGCGGGCAGGTGGAAGGGAAAGAGCTGGCTTGCAGATGTGACACGGCCTCTGGAAACACACGGTATGCCCGCGACCACGTTGCCATTGGAAAGCCGAAGTTGGGTGGCAGCGTCGGTGCAGGCCGCACATGGGGTCAGCCCATGCGCACCCGGCCAGACGCACGCCATTCACACCCCCACCGCTTTGAACCTTACATTTGCCTCTGGTCCAACAGAGCAGTGGCAGCCCGGGTCTGTCGGACAGCCCTCAATTAGCTCAGGAGCCACAACAGTTACATTGCGGACCAGCACGCATTATTCGGAACCCACTGCAGGGCATCCAACTGATCATCTGCCTCTAAACACAAAATGTGCATTTGAAAATACCCCAAACAGACGTTGACACATTAAAGCATCACCTCCCAAGGAGACGGCACAATCCTACAGGACGGTTCTTTTGGGAAGAACTTTTGGAAAAAATACAACCGAGGGGAAATGGTATTTCAGGAACATCACAGAGTGGAGAGGTTCTGAGCACCTGAGGCTGTGAGGCTCTGAGCTCATATATATATCCCTGTTCACTGCAGAGGAGTCAGACCAGATGGCCTTTCCGACTCAAACGGTTCTGTGATTCCGTACCCCTCTTCCCCCTCCCTTAGTTCCCGTGCCCTGTGCAATACCCCAAGCACTCGGCACACCATGTAAACACAGAATCCTCCTGAGCTGCATATTTCCTCTCATCGCAGCCTTGGTCACACACTAGCAGTCCTTTCTGAGTTAATATATTACTCTGAAAGAGTTACATTGTTAATAACCTAAAAGAAGAAAGGAGAAAAACCTCTGCTCATCTTTTCTCATGCGTAAGGAAGGACGTTTCGTATATTTTCTAATTGTCACGTGAGTTGGATTGCAATGCTATAGATAATCCTTCCACTCCAGCTCAAAAAACTTGCACACTTGTCTAGTGCCTGGGAAGAAGCATGGAATTCACTCCAGATGGGTTCTCTCCAAAACCTTCTGTTCAGGAAAGTTGTTTTGTTTTCAGATACGAGCCTGCTTTATCCTGCAGCCCACCCCAAGCTCGAGAGTGTAAGAGGATGGGAAGAATGGAAAATGTACAGGTGTTTGTTGGCGAGGAAGCCAACATTCCAGCTACAGCTTTCTCAGGGGAAGCCTTACAAAAGCAATTCCAGATTGTCCTTCTCACTGCAATCCCTGCTTTGATGGGAGGGATGGAAAGTTGAAAATCCCAGGCTCTGCTTTTCATCCAGAAGCCATTACTATTTCATTTTTAGCAGGAATGCAAAGCCCATGGTGAACACAGAAGCTGCTCTGCTCTGGTTGTTCAAAAAGAAAACTGTAAAAAAAAAAAACAATCCAAGATTCATTTTTTCTGCTCTTGTTCACTCCATGCTTTGCTCTCATGCCTACCTGTAAAGTAGCCATTGTAAACCTATCCCAACATGTTGCTGATCCTATAAGTGTTGTACTAGCATTAGAAAAAGGTGGGAGATATCAGCAAACATGACCAACTTTTTGAATGCCTCCTAAAACAACAAAAGGAAAAATAACCATAAAGTCATAGAATGGTTTGTGTTAGAAGTGATCTTTAAGACCATAAAATCTAAAGAAATACTTTCTTTGGTTGTGGTGTTGCATAGGTTTGGCCACTTTCTCCTTGAAATAACCACAGATTCTGTTATCATCTCAGTTCCACACTGCAAGAAAAGGCATGTGTGTATTTACAGCTCTGTCAGTGCCTTGCTCCCTTCATCTGTTGTCACATTTTCATTGTTAGAGATGCAGACTCATATGGAATAAGCTTGTTTCTTCAAATACTTGATTTCACACAACGCTATTATTTATGGTTAAGGCTTTATTGGGAGGAATGACAATCAATCACTCGAAGCTGGTGTCAGTGCCAGGAGCACTCATATCCTACAGGCCACCCTTCTGACTGGCAGCAAGCATCAGCACACAGCGGATGGCCATATCCCTTACTGTCCCTTGAGGTCACGTTAATCAGCCTTTGGCTTTTCTGTCAGAAGGCATAAAAAAGGGATTCCACATGCTGCGTGGTGCAGGACTGATGGATAATCCCACAGCAGTACACTAGACAGTCTCGAGTGTCCCCAGAACCTATTTCTTTCATAGATTTCAGAGGTATCCCACAGCCGAGCAGCGCTGTGGAGGTCAGCTGGCTGCTCTACACACTAGGGAGTCTAAAAAATGCCAGATGCTGACAGCACAATATCCATCATCTAACAACACAATTATCTTCTCCTTTCCAATGCTGAACATTCATCAGCAGGCACCGTCTTGCAGAAGAGGTAGCTGCTGGGGTTCAAATCACGCTAACTTCCATCATCGTGTAATTGTTACCCCAGCTCTCTGAGTACCTCTCAGTGTTGTCCTACTCACTGCTGTGACCCTGCAGAGTCAAGAAAGGAGTTGCTGGGAAAAGGAAATGAGACCCCTGATGCCAACAGCTGGTGGAAGAATGCATCACGCTCAAAGAACAGTGAAAAATGTGAGCTGCTGGGCCCAGGCAGGTGGACAAGAGGGCATATGCTGAGAAGCCAACAAAAGCTGGCAAGAAAGATGGATAAACTGTATCACGAGGATGTGATAGGAAAACAGGGGCAGGACAAAACACAGAAGGCGCCACCAGGGACACAAGCAAATCGCTTTATCTCAACAAGATCTATCCTTTCTCACACGTGCACAGTGAGAAAGGGTGCATCCAAAGGTGCAGTCACACCAATATTTTAAGCCAGCAACAGAGCTGTTATCAAGGCAGCTGGTGCTGCACTGCCTGGACCCCCTCGGCTGCCCCTCCCTCACCAGCTGCTTCCCTGCCTGCATGCTCGCACTGAGGATCACCTCCAGCCCCTGCTGAGCCCTCCCTGAGTGTAACTCTACCCCCAAGCAGGTATGCACCTGCCGTACACCACAGCCTTACAACACAGCAAACATGGCCCCGAGTACAGAGATCTTGTTAAAACATGCTGCAGGCAGGCCAGGAGATGCTATCAAGAAGCTGAACAAGAAGCAATGTACCTCTGGTCTTTAAATTCTTGCCTGCTATCCCCGCTGAATCTACTTGACTCAAAGTTGCAAAGCGTTACTGGAAGCAGGATGGCAGAAGTGCACCTTGTGAATTCACTTATTGCACTCAGTACTTAAAGGCCCACAACTTTTTAGTTGATAACTGAGATTAACAGGCTTCTCTCTTTTATACCTGGGATTGTACTGCAATACAAAAATCACACAAAAAACTGACACAAATACTTCAGTGCAGAGCTCGCATGGCACACAGAGCTTCCTTAGTACCCAAGCCCGAGTTTGCAGTTACACACAGTAATGAACTGACCAACAGACAATTGCCCGTATAGACAAAGTGGACATTAAGGCTTTACACAACACCACCAAAGTATTTAGAAATTAGTTTACCATGCATAACAAAGATGGGCTTGTTGAGACTTCTAATGAAAGCTGATATAGCCATTACCTGATTACTGTAACATACCCGCAATCATTAATACAAAAGTCCTCCTTAACTATCTTTATTTTATGGTCACAGCTATTCTAGGAGGGAACAGGAGGGGGAAGGGGAAAGCAATGCTTCTTGCTTGTGTTTATGCCAACTGTAATGGGGTTGTGGCATTGAAGAACACCAAATAGACACCAAAGTTTATTTCATGGCCTTGACAACAAGACGTGGGTCTAAAAAGACGTAGCCAGCAGCATATGATGTTCTGAGGGCAGAATGGAACAAAACGACACTGTTTGATATTAATCCAGGGGCTTTGGCCAGCTTTCTGCAGCACCAGAGATTGCTGGCTAGTATGTGAAGATGGTCTGAATCCACAGTCCCCATTTCAGCTGCACTAAACCAAGTCCTGTTACAGGTAAGGAGCTGAGCCCTGGCGTCTGCACGTAAAAGATGATCCTGTTCTTCAGCAGCAAAAACACGGACAAAGAAAAGATTCATAAGGGATCTGGTAATTATTTCTCAAGTTTGTTCAGCAAACTGTGCTCTGTTGTTATTTTGCTGCTGGCTCCTGCTAATAATTTGCTCTCCATTTATAAAGAATAGAGCCTCCAAAAAATTTGTTGGCATCTGGCTCAATCAAAATGAAAAAAGTCGTAATAAGGAAAGTGTCTTTCAGAAAGAGTGAGGATTGTGTTCTCTGAATGTAGATTTTTTTAATGACTTTGGATTTTGCAGATTGTAGTCATTATACAGCTATTTATGAGGAAGTATTATTGTTGTCTTTGTCAACAAAAAAACCTCGAGAATACTGTCTGTCACCTAGAATTGGTATTGCCACAAAATAAATCTTCTCTCAGCGTTTCTGTGGATGTTTTCACAGGATCGTTAGAGAACCTGAACCCCACTATTAGTGCAAATTAAAAATTATTTAATAGTGCTGCCTGTGAAAGGGTGCTGTTTTTACAGCTGTCAAAGACCTCAGACACTGATCATTTTGTGTAACAATACGTTATTTTCTTTTAGTACTTCTAGACAAATTGCAGGTGTTATCTTATGATTCTTTTAATGTCTGTATTATTGTAAAAGCACTAGAATGAGTGAATAAATAGTCACCTAAAATAGGTATTGATTTTGCATCTTTAAAAGCAGAGAACCAAGAACATCAGTAATATGTTTACCTCAAAATATGAATATCTTTACGTGCCATTCCATTCACACTGAAAGTTTTGGAGCTTTGTACCTCTTTGGAGAGAGTTCCTACTGTGTATCATTTACACCTCATGTAAACTTGTAGGTTAAGTGGTACATTAGTCTTGTTTGAAATTGGAAATTACACCTATCCTTTGGGAATGCTTCTAAATATTTTGACTTTAATGATGGAGCTTTTTAGCCTTTCTCTTTGTTCAAGTCAGAGTTAGCTTCTTGTTGCTTCTCTGTTGCTCCTTCTCCCATGTGCAGAATCTCACCTGCTAAAGCCCACCACTGCCAAACATGCAACAGACTGTAGACAAAAGACAACGTTCAATGAAACAGGAACCACTGAATTTCCCATTCAGGTCATGACCATAAAACAGTGGGGTCACAGTAGATCTGTAGTATACATGAAGAAGCAGATCTTTAAGGAATGCATGTTTTCATATATTGAAAGAAGTATAGGGGCTGCACATTTCCCAGCCATGTGCAACTCCTAGCAGTAATTCTATTTACATTCATGTGTCTCACTTCCTGCTGCAGCTGTAATAATCATCCTTTTATATTTGGCAATTTCAGGGTTATTCATCTTTCTTTCCTACTGTTATCAAGTCTCTATTTCAAATATCTGCCTGTATCCTGCTCTTTCCAGTAATATATATGAGTCTACAGATAATATATGCACCCCACGTGTACAGATGCTCATGCTAAGCCTCCAGAATTCAGTGCGCTGTTCCCTTTGGTTGATGTTCCTCCTTGGCAACTGCACCCCACACCAATTCTTTCAATACTATCAGCTCATTTGCCCTTTCTCTGCATTTGGTCCAACTCAAAAGACTTGCTTGTTTTTTTCTGACAGAACACTGGAAGTTTCCAAACAATTTTTGCTTCCTAAGGTAGACTTCAAAATGAATATGTATGTATGCAGGCACATAATGACCACTGACTTGTACAGTGGTCCCAGGGAAGAACAAACTTTAGCTGTCAATAACATAATCCTTATTAGAGTACAGGTCACAGATAGATCCTAAGGCATCTTTTGATTTTCATTTATCTCCCCTGACTCAGATGTATAGGTTAAAAGGTGAAGTTAGGTAAGATGAGTCCAACCCAGAGTGTCTAGATGACCCTCAAAGAGGAGGCTGCTGTGTCAGAGCTGTGAAAGAGCACGTGCAGGGAGACAGCAGGTTCTAGACTGATCGAGAGAAGTCCCACAGTAGTGATGAAAAAGACCAGAGAACATTGGGCAACAGTGCAACCATGCACATTGGAGTAGTTCTGAAACCAAAGTAGTTTTATTTATTATTAAGAATGACTTATGATCTCTGTAACTATAAACTCATATCTTCTTTATCACCAATCAATCTAGGTACCTTTGGCCAGATGTTTTCTTTAAGCATTGCAGAAGGATTTAAAGGGTAGAAGCAGATGGATGGATTAGAGACTGTTACAGAAGAAGTGAAAGTCAGTACTGCCATGGATGGGAAAAGTGGTCATGATTTGATTGACTGGTCTTCCTTCTATCTGGCAGATACATAAGATGGTTCTGCCTGCCACTGCAGAAGCAACTGCTCCAGTGATAAGATCCACAATACTACCTGTTCTCAGGAAACTCCAGCACAGAAGTCTAACTTTCTTCTTCCATCAAATGTCTGTTAACATTTCCTTCGCAGTAGATCTTATCACCAAGATGAATAAATTCATTAGTAGTAACACAGACATACACAATGGCAATTACTCTAGCATGTGCACACCAGCTCTCCAGTATGTTTCACAACACATTTGTATACAATCATGTGTTCTCCACTGAATACACTGTGCTTTCCAGTCACAACATTTAATACTGAGAAAGGGAAAGAAAAGAGACTAGGCAAAAATAGATGCTGATCAGAGAAAGGTCCCAGAAAAACATCCAGGAGAAAAAAAATTCCTACTTCAACAATTTCTGCTGGTTTGACATAATTTTTCTCCATTTACTATTCATTTTCTCTGTACTTTTTAGCTTTTAACAACCCATTAACATACCATACAAGTCAAGAGTTTTCAGGATTGCATTTCCATCATTTGCTTCTCCTTGCTATTTTTCCATTTTTTTAATTCAAAAATTGTACTAAACTTTAAATTTCACATTTACTGTTATATTTATGAAGTCTCACTTTTCTTTAAATAACTTAAACTCCTTTTTATTTTATGTGATTCCAATCAATTAGCCATCATGCCAATATACTGCCAAGAATCGAGCAGAATTGCTCCAGGGTGAGTTGCCCTATGGCTTTAGGTTACCTTGGTTTGGGGTGCTGGAGAAGTCAGTGTAATTAAGAAAGGTTCATAATCTTTATAAATATCCCAGGGTTATCCTTCCCTTGTGGCTTTACTCCTTTCCTCACCATCTGAAGTCCTGTCCCTGCCAATACTTGCCATGGGTAAATAACACCCTTGCAACTCTTCTCTGCTGCACCTCCAGGAACCTCCCTCAGCTGGACACAGGACACTGAGTCTGGCTTTAATTTATTCTTCCCCTTTTATCAGGTGTAAGGGAGCAAAAGAGCTAAAACTCTCACCTTCTCTCTCTTCGTTAAGGATAATGTATTCAGATCTCCGAAGAGAAGTGCCTAATGCTCTAAGCGCACTGTCTTAGAGAAAGAACATCACTTGAAAAGCTTAAATGTATCGAAGTCAAAGGCAACCACAATTCTAGCACTTCCTGCAGTCCCTGTCTTGGAAAAGGAATTGCCACAAGAGATAATATCAAAGAGCACCCAACATAAGATTTCAAGAGATCACTTTTGTATTCTAGGTGCGTTCTTTAGAAAGGCTTTTTAAATTATAAGGAAGAGCCTCAGAACACAGGCAGATGTGCATACACATATATGTCTTTAACACCACTTAATTCCTCCATGTGTTTTACCCCAAAAGATTTATCTTGTAGGCTCTGCAATAGACTGAGGGAGCAGGGATGTCTGCTGGCCCAGTAATGTCGATGAAAGTCAGACAACCCTAGTGCCTCCATTTCATTCGGAAGCGATCTGTCTCCTGGTTGCTGCTGGTTATGACCCAGGAAAAAGTGGATGCATGGCTTGATACAGCATAGGAAATAGAAGCTATATGTTAACGATCGTGTGCTGTTTCTACCTTGAAAAGACAGTTCTATTACTTCCAGTTAGAGACTGTTTGATTGGGAGGTAGGAGGAAAGGGAACGTATGATTCAGTTCTAACAACTTGTAAAAAGCATCAACAATTTTAACCTGCATTTTCCCTTCCATCGTACTCTCATCTCAGTTAAAGCTTCTTGTTTGATGTTTTCCTCCACCAACTATGACCAGCCTTTAAAACACTTGAGATGAAGCCAGGTAGATCAAATAGAATACAGTATAATCCGTAGATGCTCTAACAGCATTAGCAGACATCAGCAAAGGGAATGGATTACTTCCCCACTCAACTTAAACTCAATTTTGCCCTTAAGTGCCATAAATGTACAGAACACCGAGGACAAAGAGATCAAGTAACATTAATTGCACGGTTTGGGGCACCATTTAGACTAGCTGCTCCAGACAATCAGACAAATCAAGCTTTTGATTTAGATGCCTATGTGTTGATAGGAAAGTGTGCTATATCAGCTGGTCCAACTTGGTCTCCTTGGTTTCATTTTGGCATGGGAGGTTACAACTGCAGTGCTTTACCGGAAGCTCTTGGTGACAACCAGATTTTGCTAAGATATTAAAGCTCTTCCTGCAAAGCCCTACTGCTTTTTCCATATATTAGAAACTGCATTAGTGTTCAGTCAGGTTGCACAAGAGGAAAACAATACATCTAGCTAATACCACGTATTCACTTTGCATTATAGCTTGCTTCCCATCTATTATAAACTTTTCTCACTCTGCAATAAATTGATCGTCTTTTTTTTTTTTTCTGTCTCCTTTTCAGATTTCCTGATTCCAAACCTCTCACTAAGCTTGATTTGCTGCTTCTGCTGGGCCACCTGAACTATACCATGTGCATTATACCTCAGGGTAGATCATTAATTCTCACCTCTTTGATTTAGCTGCAGTTTCACTCAGATTCCTGCATCATTTTATCTCCCTCGATTTTTTCTGCCAGTTTGAAACTCAGCTTTGGTTCTGCCTCCTTAAACATCAGAAGAAAATACATTTCTTTTACCTTGACCTCATTTTCTCACCTGACAACACTTGGCTTTTTTACTGATGTCTCCCCAAATCGTGTTTTTGCCATTTAGCACTAAGGAAAGCATTTCTGTGTTCCAGCAAGGGCAGCTATTTGCGTTCCTATCATGTTCTGATTCATCCCATGCATCTGTCTGGGCAATTCTGAGCTCAGTGCCAAAACAATTTGGGAGTTTGTATTATAGCTAGAAAGCCTCTCTAGTATCTTGATGGCTTAGCTGTATTTGCAGTACCATATTAAAATAGGCCAGTCAACTCTGCATTCACCAGTACCTCTCTGTGCTGTTGGCCCTTGGTTTCCAATTGTAAAAATCCGTTATCCTGGCAAAAATGCAGATCTCCAACTTTCAGATTAAACCCACAGTTCAATCAGTTTTATATTTAATTCAGTATTAACTTCCTTCACTTTTCAGTCATTGACTCCAAGTTCAGGTTCATACTCTTCTGTGTCATCTCCACCACTCTATAGCATTAGCAACCCTTTCAGAAAAGGTAAGAGAACGTTATCTTTCTTTTATCAAATACTGCCACCAGAGCTTAATCATTAATGCTCTTTAGTATAGATGGTCCACGATTTGCTTGTCTCAGTAATTTCACCTCAATGTAATGCTCATCAAACCACCACATCCACTATGAACTCATCAGAAAAAAAGCATCTCATTTAAACTCAAGAGGAAGCTGGCCTGGCAACCCTGGAGATCAAAGTACGCTGATGTATTTACAGGAGCCAGACATGCACCCACACAGCCTTCTCTCATATTTAACTGTGCAAAGTGCATCCCTTTTCCCACTGGGAAGCCACCTTTACTCATCAGCCGTTCAGTTCTAGTACCAAGCTAGTCCTCTCCCAATACAGAAAGCAGGCAGCATACTAGCTGTGGGTATGATTTTCTTTCATTTTGCATATATCCATCTACCTTCAGCATTTATAAAGGCACCCAAACCACACCAAATTGGACCAATCATCTGCTGCTGCTACTAAATGGAGCCACCAATACAGATCTCCAACTCTCCAAACACAATTTATTTTTAAATGAATATATAGCTCTGAATCCTTCTCACTAATGAAAAGCCACAACTGTGTCTGCTACACAGCAGGAATGACTCAGGACCTTATTTTCACAGTGGTGCTTTGCAGCTCGCATCACTATGGGCTATGGAAACTAGGAGATTTTGTATCTGATGGGCTTTGGCACATAGAAAAACATGCTGCTGTAGGGGACCAGGGATAATTAAATCAAAAGAGTTTAATAGAAAAAAGGTCTCAACTTGCCACTTGGTCAAACCAGAGCAAAAGAGGAATTGTTCAAAAGCTTCACAAAGAAATTCTAGGGAAAAAGGTATAAAAAAGCAAGATGCCACTTAGTTGGTTTGACTGGGTGTGATGGCACTTGCTACAAAGGGTAAGAGGCAGGATGTCACGGCTGTCATCACCAGCACACAGCAGGCAGCAGCTGTCTGCTCAAGCAGTGTGTGGCTGTGCACACTCTGACACCTGCAAGAACAGGAGTCCAAACGAAAGCAGCTTTTGAAAGCATCATTCTCTCACCTGTAGGCAACTTCTTCTGGTCTGCCTCCTTTTCTGTCCTTGATACTCCTTCCATGTTCTTAGCAACACCCTGACCACCAGCACTTAACAACTCCAGCAGAGTGGGTGTCTAACTCAGGACAGAATATATCTTGCATTATCTTAAGCTTTACATCAGTATAATGCAACAAGAGCTTTAATTTTATTTGATCGGGTAGTGGGTGTGGATTAACAGTGCATTATATAGCCTCTTTCCAAGACTGTCGTCTTGCTTGACAATCTAACTATTGGATGAATAATCTCCCAAAGGCCTTGTACCCCCATGCTACTAGGGTGAGATTTTCACAAGACTTCTGATCCTATTTAAGCATCTAAATAAATGTCAAACTTCTCCAGGAGTCCTGCATGTTGAGCGCAACATGAGGTGTTGCTACGAGATAAGCTCTTCAACATTCAGTCCTGTGAAGCATGATTGTGCTATTTACTACTACTGACCAGGACCTTCTGGTCAAACTGGAGGGCAAGAAGAAAACGCACAGGCAGCGGAAGTAGAGACAGGTAACCTGGGAGGAGTATAGAGATGCTGCTAGGCTGTGTAGGGATGGAGTCAGGAAAGCCAGGACCCAATTGGAACGGTACTCAGTAAGGGGCACAAAGGACAGGAAAGGCTTCCATAGGTACATCAACAGGAAAAGGAAGGTCCAAGAGGGCATACCCTCCCTAGTGTGCAAACAGGCAGGCTGATAACAATGGGCACAGAGAAGGCTGATGGGTACTCAACAACTTTCTTGCCTTTGTAAGAGTTGAACCAATTTCTGAATTACTATATAAATTACTGAGTACAGTGCATTCAAACTTTTTACAGTATCACTTGTTTTACAGTTTGGGCGGAAGGATTTCACAATGTAGGAATGCCACATTAATTTTACATTTAATAGTGATATTTCATTGCTTCTAAAACTTTTCACACTATCTCATTTCTAGTAGCCATTCCTAAGTCATGTTTTTATCTGCCAAGATGACACGTTCAAAGAACTTTGGCAAAGCTTCTGTGAAAAACTTGTATGAAAAATACAATGAGTAGCACTTCCCAAATGTGGGAAACACACAGCACAGTGCTTTAAAGGCCAATCAATTATGGAATAATTCCTGCAAACTGTAGCAGTAATTAATGAGCAAGTAACATGCAGTATTTGGAAGCAAACAGCAGTTAGCAAACACTGCACACAGTTTTCTGATTGCAATTCAAGAAATAGTCTTCCACCCATTTAACGATAATGGGCATTAACAGATTTCTCTAGTTAATGATGTGTCTTGCACTTATATCATCTAGTTCTAATCTGAAAGATGACTATGCAAAAAAATAGCACCTTCTTTCCTGCATACATTCACAGGAGAGAGAATCAAGTTTCCATAAGAGTTTGTTTGCATTGAAAAACCAGTGGTGATTAATTCAGGGGAGACATCTGTAAGCCCGGAGAAATTAAGATTTCACTGCACGACAGGAAGGATGAATGCTGTAACTGGAGGGTTCAGGTGGCTTTCCTCTCGTGCTGGGTGTAAGCAGGACTGATCCCCTTCTCCAGCCTCATGATACATTCTATGAGCTTTGGGAAGCAGCTCTGACAGCCCCAAGAATGGGATAAGTGTGACCTGTTCCCTTAGCAATTGGTGGGAAGGTCTGCCCAGCTTCTGTACGCACCTCCAACATCACTCTGAATAAATTTTTTCAGTGTGGACCAATGGATTTTTTTGCTAGATTGTCTAATCAGCTCCAAAAGCTGAAATCCACCAACAACCTACAAAATCAGTTGGATTATGTCTTATCATCAAGGAAGATCTCCAGAGAAGGGCCTCTTTCTCACACTGCATTTGTACAGCAACCAGGGAGAAAACAGTACTAATTGGCAAGTCCATTAAATGATGTTCTTGGTCTTAAAAAAAAAAAAAGATTATGAAAGACCAGACACATGATTGTTACACAGCCAGACACTGGACAAGGTAAAGTAGGATTTTTAACTTAGAAGTGGAAGGGAGCTGATTTTTTTTTTTTTTTTGATTTCACTAGCAACAGACACAAGAAACACGGAGAATATTTTTACACAGACTGTCACCATGCTTTAAAACTCAAGGTTGTTTTAGCATTACCCTTCAATAATCCCAAAGAGAATCAATTTACTGAAATGCATTAAGACTGGTGTTTTTTCTATGAACTGCTTCCAATAGTGCAATGAAGCTGACTAAGAAAAGAAAGCCTTTTGTAAGTAAACTTACATCTGCTACCCAGGGGGTCTGCCTCCCCAAAGTATGGAATGCATTAGGCATGTTCAAACTGAAAAAAGTTGAAAAACACTTTTTGAACAGTGGATCTATTCACCTGAGAAGGCATGCAGAAATCTTGAAACAAAATATTCTTAACACCCGACTTTTCAACCCTGAAGTGGTCAGGAAGATCATGAGTAAAATTCCTTGAGTCCCGTCACTTGCTTCAGATATCCCTCTTTCCAAATTGAAAGCACCCAGAATTTGGTTATGGGTACCAAGAACTTGGGATCATTCAACTGTTCTACGGTAAGTAGCATCTTCTGTGTTGTGCAACGTACTTTGAGCTTCTTGCCCCCATCAGGAATGCAACCTTACTACAAAATAATTTAAGAACTGAATCACTGGCTTTTATAGCAGGTGCTCAAGACCCCGCAGCCCACACTTCCAGGCAACAACTCTCTTTCCAAGGGCAACTGCTTTGGTCTGGCTTCGTGGTTACAGCCCAATTGCCTCAGAATTTCGATAGCTAACAGCATACAGCTCTTCATTGGAAACAGTCTGGATTTCCAACACAAAGCATACTCAACAGTTTCACAGAAATTAAAAAAAAAAAAAAGTAGGTGCTTGCCATGTATTTGAATTTACAGTTATTTGGTTTTTTAAGAAACTTGAATCAAGTGTGTGTACCATGTGAAGAAAATGCACATGATCCATGCAGTATTGCCAAAATACTTGCAGAAAGACCACTAATGAATTTAAGCTCCCAAGTCTGAGCCTTTTTTTTCTTATACACATTAACAGTCTTGGCAGGAGGTGTCAACCTGAGCCAGAAGGCGGCTTATCTTTCCTCACGATTCCGCCTTAACTTAGCCAGCGGAAGTATCTAATATGAAATATTGACAGGTTGAGATTGATCTGTCACAAGGGCATTAAGAATTTATTGCTGCACTAAGAAAAAAAAAAAGGCAACTTTTTTAGATGCCTAAACCACTTTTATTTTGTCAAGAAAAAAGAAAAAGACAAATGCTGAATGTATGTGAAACCAATCATGGGATTGCATTGCTTTTCCCTCACTTTCTTGAGGAAAGGAGAGTGTTAAACTGCCATCCACTAAAAGCAGCGATTTTATGCTGAGGTCTCCAAGTCAGTGAATTTACATTTCGTAAGAACACCCTGAGGGGCTTTCAGCTACTTTGCTTAAAAGGTAGACAGATACATTTACAGCAGTGCATGCAGAGCTCCATGTGCTAACATGGCCACAGAGCTAAAGATTCGCTTTCTGGCACATGTGTGTTAGAGGTGACTTAGTTCTAAGCAGGTAATGCATAAGGACACTTTTATGTGTTGGCTGGGAATACAGTTCAGTAAAGAATGTGACTGTAATTACTGGTAACGAGGGTATAAATTTCTGATCCCTGCTTTGTTGGCTGAATTTTGCTAGTGTTTCGAAGCATCTACATTTTACAATTGCCTTATTTATAGCCTGAAATTTGGTACACTAGTTTTTTGTGCATGTGAAATGCTTTTTATTCCAGTTGGTAGGAAACTACTGCCTTCACAAACTTGTCCTTCATAAAAAACATTATAATCAATTTAGTTTAAAATATTTTAACAACATAATAGATTGTTAGAGATTTTTAGCTTGAACACATTAATCGTATGGATCTTCTTTGTCTCATTTTGAATAAATAAAAGCCCTGTATCATGTTCAAATTCATATTGCTCCTATGGAGAAATCATTTGTAAATTAACAAAAAATCTCTCCTATATAATTCCCCCCAAAATGAGTCATATCTGCTATATGGAGTTACAACAGGAAATCCAGCATGTTAGTTCACCCTGAGCTTCAACCACCCATCATGCAGAATAGCAATGTTTCATCTCCATTCCAAAGTCATTCAAACAACTTGCACAAGCAAACAGTCTCTACACAAGGGTTGAGCAAACACATTTTGGGGTCAGGCTGTCATCCAGACAGGGACATCTGGGAACATACCTTTTCTTGATAATCAAGTTCTCCAAGAATACATAGCTAGAAGATCTACATGCTGCTAGGTTTAGACAAATGGATACAAAATAAAGACCCCCTATAAGTACCTTAATTGTGAACTAGCACCTGAATGTTGTACACTTGTATCACAGACTGAGATGAGGCTGCCCAGTCATCACAGCAATGGTACATTCCAAAGCTGCTCCCTTCTGCAGATACAGCAGTGACATTTTTAGATAAGATTTTATATAGTTTTGAGAATAACTCAAGCTTACTGAAGTCAGTGACCCAATCAGGGAGTCACCTTGCCTCATTACAGTCAAATTCTACATCAAATTAGTAAACTAATATCTATTTGTGGCATTATCTTGGCTTTCCTCAATGACAAATCAGTCCCTTTTGTTGACTCTTTGCTTTGTGAGCCAGTAGGTAAAATTTCCAGGCCTTACTTTGCTTACTTAGCCCTTGACTTCAGCAGAGTTGCACCACATTTACACTGGTATCAGGGGGAGCAACATTTGCCTAATCATGTATTTCTTTGAAAATAACTTCAATCAAAACATCTTAAAGTGAGTCTTTGATTCTCTAAGTGGTGAGCAGGAGTAGGCAAGTCATCCTGCCCCTATACTCAACATTGGTGAGGCCCCACCTCAAGTACTGCGTTCACTTTTGGGTACCTCAGTACAGAAAGGACATTGGAGTGCTGGAGCAGATCTAAAGAAGGGCATCAAGGCTTGTGAGAGGCTTGGAGAATATGGCCTATGAGGAATGAGAAGGAACTGGGGATGTTCAGTCTGGGAAAAGGAGGCTGAGGGGAGACCTCATTGCTCTCTTCCAATATCTGAACGGTGCTTGCAGCGAGAGCAGGGCTGGTCTCTTCTCACTGGTGACAGAATGAGGGAAATGGCCTCAAGTTGTGCCAGGGTAAGTTTAGGTTGGATATCAGGAAACACTTCTTTACAGAAAGGGTTGTTAAGCACTGGAATAGGCTCCCCAGGGAGGTGGTTGAGTCACCATCCCCGGATGTGTTTAAAAACCATTTGGATGTGGTGCTCAGGGACATGACTTAGCAGAGGGCTTTTAGTTAGGGTAGTTTGGTTAGGTTGTGGTTGGACTTGATGATCTTTAAGGTCTTTTCCAACCTGAGCAATTTTTTTATTCTATCATGAAGACATCAGTGATATCCGACTCTCTCAGAAATACTTCCTAAAGGACAGACTGCAACTGGTCACGAAGGGGTCAGAGGAAGGAGGGAAGAGAAAAAGGAGACACAGTTCCCACATGTGCTATCCATGGAGCAGGCTCAAGATGGAACTGCACATCTCCTCCTCTGCTTTCGCTAGGAGGCGATGCAAGAAAGAAGCAGACCACAGTCCTGCTTCCCTCTACTTAGAGGCATAAAGGAATGAGAGCACAAAGGAGGTTTCTGATCCAAAAACACGTTGAACACACAACGACACATTGTTAATTGTAGTCTTATTTTCATTAGCATACTGTGCAACTCAGACTGTAACCCTGCCCTCATAACAAAGTTAACTTTTGGTTCTTACTACAACCATCACAACAGCAGCTATTCCTCAAAGAAGAGACTGAACCACTGCCAAACTGCAGAGAACAGCCTGGATCTAGCACCTGCTGGACTATTGACTGTTTCATTTTGTTTTAAGCTGACAGATCAAGTACTTGAGAAGGACAAGTGAGAAGATAACCTTCTGGAAGCAGGAGGGAAAGACCAGTTTGAACATATCCACCATGGAAAGTGGGGTAGGGAGATGAGCACATTAAATCACCTCTGCACTTGAGATGGACAGTATATGGGGTTTAGTTTATTTCCTTTTCATCATGCTTCCCTAAAAATTCCAGCCTACCCCTGAGAAATTTTCATTGAAATCAACGCATTTCCACAAAACATTTTGTATTTTTGGAAAATGTTGTATTTTGACAGAGTAATGTTTTCTTGAATTTTTTTTTTTCCAATAGTTGTCATGACAAGCTCTAATAGATGCTAGTGGTGGTGTTGACAATTAACATAATGGAGAGATACATGAGCTCAAAAGTAACATAAAACGCTAGGGCTCGATCTTGAAAGAGCCCATTGCTCATACTGACACTGACTGCCATCCTCAGTACAATGCTTCAGCCCATTCGCTATCATTCTTACCATGTAACAGCAGATAGTTTGGGTCAAAACATACCACCCCTTCCATCACATCACTTTTGAAAGCCAGAAATCTCATTCTTAAGATACTTCACCCAAAAAACAGTGTAAAATTGATATAAAGATCAGAAAGCTAATGGTCTTGACCACGTGGACTACTCTGAGATACTACATCCTAGATTTCTGTGGTAGAAGTTGGGCAGTTGCACTCCCCAAAACCTGGGTCACAAATCTGAGGAAGTTTCGAAGAGACAACCTTTCATACAGTAAAGAGCTTTTCAATGTAATAGTAAAAACAGAAATCCTTTGTTTTCTTCAAATCTCAAGACAGTGGCTTTTCATCCTATGTTCAATCAGGGCACAGCAGAGAGATTTAAAAGGAGAAAAGAAAGGCTTTGTTTTTACATGGCCCTAAAGCTGCTTCTCCCTCCTCCTCCGCCACTATATTTCTGAAGACTTTTAGATTCCACAACATCAAGCAACTGTCATTAGGCCTGGATACACCATGACTTTATAGATAAGTGTCTAAATTTAGAAAACCTACTGTGTGCAACTTTGTACATTTTAAGTTTTATGGATGTGACCTCTTCAAGAAGAGTCAGATTATTGTCCTACGCTTGATTTCTGTGTGGTTTACCCCAGCAGAAGTGTGATCAAAGTGTAATTTGCCATATTTAAGCAGCTTTTTAAAGGGGCAGAAACAGCTGTATATAGGCTTCCCTGGATTCCAAGACAACTTTTGATTTTGTGCAGGTATTCCAGGTGTTGCCATTAGTGAAACATTCTGATTCCTGCTTTCTAATTATACAGTCCACAATTACTATCAACTTCCATTTCATTTTTGACATGACATGATCTATTTGTAGATATATTTTGGGCATTCCAGAAAGTAGAGCTCCAGCTAGGCATGATGCGACACAAATTGCATGTGGCAAATTATACGTTCAGGACTCAGGAGCACAGCCTCATTTGTCAGTCTCCCAGGGGGGCTGGCAAGTGTAACGGCTGGAGTCACTTACCTGCTCAGGGAGCACAGGTGCTGGCTTTTTCTGGAATCTAGGCAGGGGCAGAAGGATGCAGCCCGTGATTTGATTTTCTGCCAGTTGGGAAGAAGGACTCAGGGATGCCACGAGAAGGTGCTTTCTCTGGAAAACCCTGTTTTTTCAAACCTCAGTGTAGAGCTGAGTAGTAGAGGGCAATTGGAACCTCCCGAGTCCCTCCGGCCATGAGGCAGGGGTGGGTGGTCAGGAAGCCATGGGTAGCTTGTCTATCACACAGAAGACTCCAGTGATGTCATTCCTTCACAAACAACATTCCAACATTTCCTTCCTTGGGAATCCCAACCAAAAACAGTATGTTCAAATCTCAGAAAGCTTTGCTTGTTATTACAGCCTCTAACTAGCATCTTGAGGCAAACTGCTTACACAGCCACCTTGATAAAACTGTCTTCCCATGTTGGAAAGAAACAGCAAGTGCTATGTGAAAGTGCAGCCATGTAATGCTTGCACTTTAGCATAAATACCAATATTTAGTACCCTGTGGGCACTATAAAACAACACCCACACTAGGTGAGACTTACTCATTGAAAGCAAAATTATATAAAAAAAAAAAACTATATTTCTTTTTCAGAGCAAGGTGGAAGCAAGTCATGTCCTTAGCTGTAATGACATATTTAAATCTCTAAAACTGTTAAGTGTTATTTCCACTACAGAACGTGACAAAGAGGATCAGGAATTTTTTTTTTCCTCGAGTGACATCACATTTTACATTATTTAAGCTTTTTCAGTCAGCAAAAGCTTAGCTGGGAAAACAACTATGTACACTAGTACATCTTATTTCTATTTTGAAATAAAACTGGAACAATTCTGAATTTCAATTGAGAAGGGCATTGGCTAGAGCTAAGCATATTTTGATGCAGTGTATCAGCAATACGTTTGGTTTCTCCCCCTTCCTTTCTCACTCCTACTGCAGTCTCACAGAGAATGCCCATCCCAACAGATTGTCTGAATGTCCCTAAAACACATCGTGAGATTGCCTTCCAATAGGACTGGTGAAAAGATGACTTTACACAGGTTAATTCTCAAAGCTGACTCCACAATTTTAAAAAATGTTTATGGATACTAGTTTAAAATCATAGAATCATTAAGGTTGGAAAAGACCTCTAAAGATCACCTAGTCCAACCATCCACCTAACACCAAAGTTGTCCACTAACCCACACCCCTAATATCACAACTACCCTTTTCTACTACACCTCCACAGTGACTCTACCACTCCCTTGGG
This sequence comes from Phasianus colchicus, assembly GCF_987193195.1. Lineage (NCBI taxonomy): Eukaryota > Metazoa > Chordata > Aves > Galliformes > Phasianidae > Phasianus > Phasianus colchicus. The sequence continues at coordinate 20,499,646 of NC_143439.1, read as the reverse complement.
CAGCCTGTTCCAGTGCCTGATTACTCCACCGGAGAAGAAACATTTCCTAATACCCAACCTGAAGTCCCCTGGCACAACCTGAGGCCATTCCCTCTTGTCCTATCACTAATTCCGGGGGAGAGCCTGCTCACTTGCTGCTGATACTGCCCAGGTGTGCAGTACTGGGAGTCCCACAGAGAGCTGCACTGAGGGTAATGGCTGCAGAAGAGGTCTACTCGAGCCTCTTTAGCTACAGTTGTTTTACAGCCACTGCCAAAGGAGGGAGTCGTGGATCTGGATTTATCCTGACCATCAAGTACTAAACCAAACAAAGAACAGGGCTGTCTTCTAAGGGAGGCTACTACTGAAATCCAACAGCCTCAATTCAGGCACTGGGGACCAGAGCTGGAGGTGGGGAGTGAAGACGACAACAGGAGGACAAAGCTCCACAAAGATCTGCATCCTGTTTTGATGTGCACTCAATCAGACCCAGATTTCTCCCTAGGTTGTATGAAGTCTCTCCATACCCCTGTATCTAAAAGGCTGTTTAAGGAAAGCAGGCAGGACACAGCAACAGAGTCCCATTTCCAAAAGAGAGACAGACCAAACTTGAGAACTGAAGCCTAGAATAAAGGTGGCTGTAGCAGAATGACACAGCTCATACGCACACTGGAGCTGTTCAAAAGGAACACATTAGGCACAGCGTACCGAGGAAGGAGCTAAGAAGAATCACATATATGAAACAAAACATGTAGAAGACCACAGCAGCAGGGGTGGGAGAGTTTAATTATCTAGACCTCAGAGTGGATTACATTAAGCGGAGGAAGCAAAGCTTGATCTGGTACAGGACTGCTTTCTAATTTAATGTGTACATAAACCGACAAGGAAGGGAAGAATGCCAGATGTGGTATTAAGCAACACAGAGAATATGATTTAGGACATTAAGGTATAAAAAAAAAAAAGGTAGGAGTAGTGACTGCTAAGCTAGAACAGCTCCTGCAGTGCCTCCCTACTCCACTTACACTGTGTTTGCACCCAGCAAAATGGCACTGAGCAAGGAAACGCACCAAGGTGCCACTGCAAACCTTAGCGCAGTCAATACAGGAATAGCAATCTTCTAGGAAGAAAAAGGAATTTATTTCAGAACAAAGAGCAGAATTCCTATTTTCCTGAGGAAGTCCAAGCTCAGCCAAGCTTGGTGTTCTGGTGAGTTTCAGATTTCCCAGTGGTTGCCCTACAAAACACTGGAGCTCCAAGCATGAGGCAGCCTCGCAGCTACGCCAAGCTGAAAAGCCCCAGGTCATTTCTGAACTATTCCACAGACAGGGGTGGGTTCTGCTCTCACTCCACACACTGTAAAATTGGAGCTGCTTTCAATTCAGCATATCCAGTTCCAGACAAGTCTGCCATTTGGGCCCATACCGTGGTTTCAGTTTCCTCTATTGTATTATTATTATATTACTTAGCAGGTCTGCTGATGACATCGCATTCAAAATTGGGCAATTATAAACACTGGCAGGAAACTCTGGAGTAGCAAATGCTTTTTTTTTTTTAAAAAAAAAAGCAAGGATGTGAAGAAATTCAATGGAGATCTTTCATTTGATGTATTAAAAGCATACAACCAGGGAAGGAATTTGTGGGGCTGCGAGAGGGTATGAGTAAGAAGTCAGTGACAGACAAGACTGATGCAGCAATGAGCCTGAATTAATATTCGGTGCCTGAGTATTTACAGAAGAAGCTGAAGGTCACATCCCAGAAACAAGGATACACTTTCTTGTGGGGGGAAAAAAAATGAAATGCTAAAAGGCTTTATGATCCAATCTGGACAGGTAGATAGTTAATTAGAACTATTAAAAGTTGACAGGGCCCAAGATGTAGATTAACTGCATCTCACAATTTGGAAGGAAATAGCAAGGGAAATTGGAAAACCTGTAGTAATACTGCTTGATAGCTTCCTGAGGAAGGCATATCTGAGATGCCTAGGAGGTAGTTCTCCAGCTTTTTTTTTTTTTTCTTCCCCCCCCCCCCCCCCGCTTTCTTAAATCGTGGGAGGATTTAGGAATCTACTCACCAATAATCCTAACTGCAGCCACAGAACGGATATTGGAGACGTTAATGTGGGACAGGATTATGCAACACAGAAATACAGAGTCTGGGGAAGGAGAGGCAGCCAGGATTCACATCGTGTCTGTCAAATGTGCTTAAAATTCTTACAGCACTGTCCTAAATGGAGAGGCAGAAGTGAAGTGATGGGCATAATTTATCCACATGGAAGGAATTCACATGGTATCACGCCTCACAAAGAGACTGATCTGTAAAAATCAGAAAGTATAGGAAAGACCCATTCGAAGTCATCTTCAGGACAAGAAGTGGTGTGTTCAAAAAATGGAAGGGCTCAGGGTGACTAGTGGGACAGTAACAAGGCGGTGCTCCAAATTCCAGCACAATACCGCTTTTGTTCAACTTATATAAATGGCCTGCAGGGGATATAATTATTTAAGCAGAATTTTTTGCTGATAGCACATAAGTGTAAAATGGTGCACAGAGCAAGGAAATTTAAAATGATTTGAATAAATTAGGCTTATGGACAGATAAAGGGCACATCCAGTTCAGTGCGGCACAGTAAGACGTAATGACTGCAAGGCACCAAATACAATCACAGACGGGGAAGAGGCAGCAGAAGAGTGAATACTGACCAAGGGAAAGGATATAATGTAATTACTGATAAAATACTAAATTAACGTTCAGAATAAATGGTCGAAACAAACAGGCAAATTCTTTGTGCTCGGGAAGAAAAACAAATTCTTCATAATACACACTGAGTTGCATCTTCAGAAAGGCTGAACTGTGGCACTTTTCCCAGCAGTCTAAAAATACGGTGAAGAAAACAGAGGGCTTGAAAGTAAAGAACTGCACTGTCTCAATAAAGGTACAACAGGACAGACGTTTGAGATGTATTTTCCCCTCGCCATCTCAGCAAACAAACAAGCAAAATTACTTTCTCACACTCTGAATGTTAATTCTGGGGCTATCGCATACATAAATTGAAAGGTAGCTATTACCAGTAAAAAGCACCTTTCTACTGCAAAGGTTATGACATTAACCCAGGGAAAAATTCATGAATATTCACAATTGCCATTTGTCATTAAGAATCATAAAATGTGAAATGTTGAGCAGGGCTTTAGAAAACTCCTCCAGCCTAATAAATTCCCTCTCTGCTACTTACTAAGATGTTAGCACACATCCCACTTTTTTTTTTTTTTTGCATTGCATTGCACTTTACAAACCAACTTCCCACAAGTTTTTCTTATACATCTCCATGAAGAAAAGAGAACAAAGACAGGAATCACAAAGACCTGCAGAAACCTTATGGAAAATGAACAATTGAAAAAAAAGAACAACTCAAAGTTTAGCCAAGGACTTCTTTAATATATGAATATTAAAAGGCCATGAAGTTATTGTTTACACCCCTGAACATATCCAAAACTATCTAGTTCCCACATTTTCACTTGTCAGATTTGTTCCAGCTCCCAGGTGCTATGTAATGTGAGTAAAAACAGAGCACAGAGAATTTTAGCAGGGAATAAAAGGGCTGGAAGACAGACTGAGGCAAAAAAAAAAAAAAAAAAAAATAGGAGGCAGATGCTTGTCAGCCGCCAGCAGCCAGGTAGAAAGACTGAATAAAAGGATGAAACTGGGTGAGATACGTTAACCACAGTCTCACTAGGCAAATGGCTTTTGCCAGTAGGCTGCAAAGCAAAGAAACAACACAGGCAGAAAGCAGAAAAACGGGGCTCCACTTATTAATGAGAGCAAATCCTGCAGAGGAGAGCTGTTGCACTGGAGGGATGAAAAGTCATAGCAGTGAATGAAGAGCTGTGGCTAAAGTGGAAACTGTGCCCATTCAGCAAGCGAAATAGTCTCCCAAGTGGAGCACGAGAAAAGTCCATGTGTAGGTACATGTACAGAGATACACAATAGCCTCTGAAAGGTTTAAGAAAGCTCAGCTGCTTATCTACATATGCATTCACCCTTACAGTAGCAAACCAGTGCACCGGTGGAGGCCCAGTTGTCAATCAGCAGTGAGAATAGCTGTTCCCAGAGCTGAAGCATTACAGGACATTTGCATGGTGACTGCATGATGATTAATACGCAGTGAGGTGGCAGGACCAGGGTACCACATGAAAAGAGAACAGCCACACTGCAGGAGGAACTGGGGAAGGTAGCCAGCCTTTCTGACAAGGAACTGGGGAGAAGTAGCTCGAGCCCTTTGTCCCTGTGCTTTAGGAATAAGGAAAGACACAAAGCAGAGAACCAAAATCTGGGGAAGCTGAACCCTAAGAACAGCTAGCAGGGCGCAGCCCCTCCAGCAGCCATAGGTTTTTACAGCAGACACAGAGGGCAGCTCACTGCTAGGGTTCTGGCACAACACTCCCTAACCCCAAGCCACAGGGGCCGCTCCACTGAGATGCTCCAGCATCTGTCCCCAGCCACCTCACAAGCACAGAACTGCTAGGGTTTTCATAATGCTGCTCTCTCAGAGCACTCAGGCTGTCCCTGGAAGGATGTTCTCAAAGTGCCCTAACAGCCCTTCCTCCCAGAGATGGCAAGCACTGAAACTGAACATCCGATTTCCACCCCGCATCCAAATATTGCTGACAATACAGCTCACCTCTGGCAGCTAACACTGCCGTTGCATTCACGTCTTCCCTCTGGCCTATTAATATATACAGGCACTTGTGCTCATTGGCATGGTGACTGTGCTTATGTCAGTCATGCTTCTTTGTATTCTCCCTGCTTAGCCACTCGCTGTTGTGCAAAGGATGTGTGCATCAGGCTCAACACCTGCTAGAAATCTGAGCTCTCCGTGCCTTCCCTCTCTTCCCTAATGCTCTGTCCTCATGCAAAGGATTCTGTATTCTTTTCCCAATCTGATTCTCAATTTTATTACTTTTCCTACTCTTATTTTCCTGCTATCCAGCTTTCCTGATATTTCCTCCTTTGTTATGTTTGCCATATTGCTTGAATTTTGTTGTATTTGAACTGCAGCCACTTAGAGCCACATTTGGATACAAAAAAAAAAAATCCCACAACCTGGCTCTCATTCACTTTCCACTACCTTCTCCTGCACCCCAGAAAAAAATAAAATCAAAAAGGCAATAGCCTACAAAAGCAAAAAGTGAAAGACAAGGAAACTGAAATTTTCTTACAGCCTGACTTACAAACACAACAAATCCTGAAGGCAAGTACATAGGGCAGCAGCCACACTCAGAACCAAATAAGCCCCCACACTAACAGGGGTTCTTGCTGCCACTGCCCAGGCGCCAGCACCCTGCCCCCCTCCCAGGTCTTTGTTCCCAGTAGTTCCCTGTGCCGGGAGCGGCAGGCACACAGCAGCACAATAAACCACGTCAGAGCAATCCTAATGTAAAAACTGTCACAGCTATGACCAAACTTGACCACGATGGACACCTACATTTAGCTGTGTCTCTAACCATGCTCTAGATCTAATTACACCAGGATCTTCAATCCAAGGTAGCCAGAATTCACTAAACTGTTTTCAGTAAAAGGATTTTGGCAAAGCTCTGTCAGAGCTTAAACGCTCTGCAGAGAGATGATGGATTTGGGCAGCGTTAAAGCTGGGAAGGCTTTTGGGGTTCAGGGCAGACCCTCTGGTTGCTTAGAGGAAGGATCTAATTGAAACCTGCACACTCTTGTCGTGCAGATGTTTTTATATGAAATAAGCTCATGAAAATGTTTGAAAAATGGGTTAGCTACAGTAGGAAATTAAAACACTTCCCCAACCCTTACCACTCATTTTGCCCCTTGAAATTTGTTCCCTTTTTCCTCCATTCATGGAGATGAATGTTAAACAACACAGAGCTGCCAGTATGTTTCTATAACCATATAATAGTTATTATCGCTAATGTTAAACATCTTATTAATTCTGAACGCAAAGTTTGCCCAGCTCTGCAGGATTCTCCCTTGCATCACACACCAACACAGAGCCTCCAGCTATACTCACACTAAGCTCCCCATGCATTGCCCCTGAGCAGCCCAGAACCACAAATCACCAACCAGGGCTCAAGAGGAACCTCCAGTCAGCTGCTCTGCAGCCCTCCCATCAGCTGCAGGAGAGCTGCACACAGCCACCCCTGCCCCCACCGCTCATCATTTCCTCTTTTCTCAAAGATTTTTCCTCTCCACTTGCTTGCCACATTATTTCCCGGAGGAGCGTTGCTGGATTGACTGGGCTTTAATTGCTCAGCCCAGCCAGGCTCAGAGTGGAATTTCACCTTAGCTTCTTCCTCTTGTTCTCTGGAGCTTCCATGGCTCTTGATGATTTCTAAGAAATAGCCATTAGTGATTCATCCCGTTTGTCCCTTTGTTCCCCACGAGGTACACACGGTGTGGGCCAGATTATTTGCATTTATACACATTGCCTCTTCCCTGCAAAATTCCCAAGGCCTGTGCTACTCTCCAGTTGCCCCTCCTTGTGAGAGGAGTTTATTGCCATGATGACTTGACCCGTCACTTCCTCCTCACTTAATAACAGACACACATTCTGCAGCGTTGGTGTCCCCACTGATGCATTCTTACACTCAGTTCTGGTTGCCCAGAAGGGCTTCAGCCAACGTTGCCGCTTCCCACCTATCCACACCATGTAGCTCTTTCCAGACCACATTTTTGCTTTTCTCTGCCTGCTGCTCCACTGAGGAAAAAGGTCCTTTACATCCTTATACTTAAACGCCATCTTTCACGCGTCTACAACAGGGAGAAACGTGCTCACATGAATCTCTGGCACAGGGCTGTCAGGCAAATAGCTCAGGTGAATGAGGAGCACCTTCATTATCACAAGCTCTGATGCAAGCCTCAGCAACATCTGCCATAAGTTGCCATAGCCTTCACTATCAATCATTCCTCAGGCTCCTCCTGACAATGCTGAGTTGGAGGCAGAGGCTCAACCATGGGCAGGTAGGTGCTCATGCTGGAATGTGGCTCAGTTGCTTCATTCTGCCTCCCTCCTGCCCTCCTACAATCAATAATGCTGCCTAGGGGCCAAAAACCTGGGCCAGATCTCCTTGCATTTCTCTGCAAGTACACAGCAGCACTGTAAGTTTCACAACGGTCTCAAACAACACAGCCTCTGGTTGGATGCAAATCTTGCAACATAACAGCAGTGATTTTCTCAAAGGGGATGAGTTTCAGTGAATCTCTGCAAAGAAAGCAAACCTCCCATTGTCAGCTCTTGCTTCTCCTCTCAGTTTTTGGTGGTGCTTTCTGCACCCCACCTGTCTCCTACCAAGGAAAGAGTGTTAGGGTTGCACAGGAGGACTCAAGGACTGCAGCTGGATAGCCAAGCCTTGGCATTGTCACATAAGGCTGCATCTGTTACTTACGTTCAGTGGAGCAGGGAAAATAGCCAGCAAAGATAAGGAGAAAATAGGAAAGAAAGGCATTAGCATGAAAGTAAAATTCAGCTGAATATCCGCCAGAAAGCAAGAAATAGAGGCCTTGGCCTGCATAGCCTCCGCTGATGAGCTTGCACAAAGGGCCTCAGTGTGCAGCAGGTATTCCAGCTCTGTCGTTGTGCAGATAATTAAAAACAATAATGAAAGAGAGGTTTTTATGCCTGCGCTCTGCTCACCGCCACAGCTCCCGAGCTGCAGAAGCTGAGTGGTCCCTCTGCTGCAACATTTGCATTACCGCTAATCTGTAATTGGGATCCCCACTTAGCTCTGTGATTCTCTCTGACCATTTTCAGACCTTTACCGTTCAAGTCAAGAGGCTCCTTCCTCCAGAAATTATATTAAGATTTGAAAGCACGTTTCCTAATTTGTTTTAACAGGCTGCAATGATTTCTGCTCAAGCGCATTGTTTTCTCAGCACGCAACTCAAAAATAAAGCAAGAATCACACCTATTTTATAGTTTCCTCTAAAATCAGACATACAGGAATTTAAAAGTGTCTGTATTTTAAATATCTCATAGTAACGTGAAATAATGACGAGTCCTGCTTTCTCCCTCAGACACTAAAGGCCAAATGCACACACAAATCTGAAGTATTTCAGTAAAAGTAGGCTATGCTTACCCTAAGTTATATCTTCTTGTAACTTTCTAATCACCATCTTTCTTGCTACATATCTTCACAATCCCTCATCATGGAAATTATCCCATGTTCTAACCAAACCGAAAGGGGTCTAACAATAGAATTAGCTTCAGTGATGATGTGTAAGAAGGTATAGATTCTGCACTGAGGCACTGTGTGAAGAGGGATGGGAGCCTGTGTGGGTGACTGCCCAGGGATTTAAATGAAAAGGAATCCCAACCCTTTTTAGCACCATCAGGAAGAGGCTGAGGACTCAGGAAGCACAAACTGCCTCAGCCCTCACGTATCCCGATTCATCTCTCAGTTTGGACATTCAGTAAGTCTTTCATAGATCTGTCCCTTCCAAACTTGAGGCAGCAACTGGAAACAGCGAGAGCTGTTCTTTCTTGAGGAGATAATTCTAGAGTTAAACAAAAGTGTACAGCTATATAGCAAACAAAGCCAGCTATACTTAGCTGAGGACGTACTCAGATCTCTAAAACACATGCCACATGAATACCAAGTGTCACATAACTTCATTTTTATTCAGTTACATGGGAGGCTCAAAAACCAGAGCTGCTAGGTGGCTGCGGGTTTCACCAAGCACTGGCTGTGTAAGCTCTGGAGGAGAAGAATCAAGGCATTTCTTCTGCTGTCTTATTCTAGGTAGAGGTCCAAAGGTTAGAGGTTAGAAATTTCTTGCAAGCCTGAATGTTTGCAGATTATATAAAAAGATGCAAAAAGAACATTGACCAAAATCCTTTCAACATTCACATAGTTCCTGAATGTAATAAAGAGTGTCTGCCAGAATAATCAGTTTTCTCTAGGTGCAAAAATCAGTCTGGAGATAAACAGGCACAGCTTGAGAGCTACCAGTGGGGCAAACCCCAAGATATGTTTGGGCCTGTAAATCTGGTCAGAACAGAAATCCCACACATTTCACATTTTCTCCAGCCTTGTTGAATAGGCCACTCCTGTGCTTTCATGCTTAATGAGAAAGATGGACCGCAAGCTCTCAGCCTACTGCCTCATGAAAATTCTTGCCACAACATTTCTGAAATTGAGAAACTTTTAATCCATTTAACATGCTAGAACCTTCCTCCACTGGGCAACTGAAAGCTGTAACCACCTAATGATTATTCAGCAACATCTGCAAAATAAGTTTGATGTTTTCAGGCTGTTCGCCGGACATTTTGATATTGACATGGACAGATGTCAATATCATAAACAATGCCATGGTTGGCACTAATTGGTATTGTCTCATTAAACATCCATAGAATCACCAAGGTTGAAAAAGGCCTATAAGATCATCCAGTCCAACAGTCTGCAGCACAGAAGAAAGTCTCCAGTAGCTACATTTCCCTCTTGCCTATTCAAGCTGGGTTGCCACCCCCAAATCACAGACTCTCTTTACCTGGTGATTCCTGTAACTTAGAAAAACAGAACTTGTCAAGGTAAATTTTTGGGATTTTGCAGCACTGCGGAACCCACAGAGAAGAAACAGACATAATATCTCATTCTAAATCATGTTTACCCTCAGTAAATATTTCTTCTTGCAAAAAGCATTGCCATGGCATTGCGCAAAGCTGTATAAACAGTTGTAATTTTCATCCTACTTTTTGATCCTCACAGCCAGGTTGCTGAATTGTTTGGTTGTCAAGGGCAGGTTTAAAAATCTTATGCAGCGGCATGGTGTATGCTGCAAGTTCTCATGCACCTGACACCTCACACACGAACAGCTCAGGTGTGGCAGGGGGATTCACTTTTGAATTTAAAGGCAAATAAGAGGAGCTTTCTATGAGGATACAACAAAGTGAGCTCAATTTTTGCTATCAGAAATTCAGTAGTATTTCAGATCACACATTAGACTGTTGCTGTGCTAGTTTCTGTTTTCCTTGTTCTTTCTGCACTGGCCTCTTCTAATCTTTTTTCCTCTCACATCATTCACTAAAGCACCACCACTGCACTGAACTATGATTTCACTTAAAACTCTATAAGTTTACAGTGGATATGACACTGCAGGGTATGTCAGGAGTCCCACAGAACTGGCATTTTCTATCAGTAAAACAACTCACGTAAGCTTTAAACACATTCAGTGGAAACAAGCAGTTAGAAGGTGCCAACAGCAGCACGAAGTCACTGTGCCATCAAAACAGAAGATTGAAACACAAATAACCATCTACCGTACAGAATTTCCTGGATCACATCAGTCCAAAGGGAGGCTGTAAGAACGAAGGGAACAGACCCTTTAGCAGGGTCTGCTGTGGCAGGACAAGGGGAAATGGTTTCACACTAAAAGAGGAAAGATTTAGCTTGGACACAAGGAAGAAGTTCTACAACGAGGGCCATGAAACACTGGCACTGGTTGCCCAGAGAGGCATTGGATGCCCCATCCCTGAAGACAGCCAAGGTCAGGCTGGAGGGGCTCTGAGCACCTGATGGAGCTGCTGGTGTCCCCGTTCATCAGACCAGGTGATCTTTAAGGGTCCCTTCCAACTCAAATGATTCCATGAGTCTGTGCCCTAAAGCTGCATACAACAGTGTGAGCTCATGTTAGACATGTAAGCAGCATCTTGACTACTGCTTTCACTGGGCGCATTAACACTGAATGCCCACATCTAAAAATCACAGCCTTAATTTGGGAACTCCTGATAATTTTTCCACAGGCAAGGTTCAAACTATTCTCTACATACCATTGGCTTCAGTGTGAATTAAATATGAATTTCCTGGAGGAAGATAAGGGCCACAGTCATTTCTCTCTCTTCTCAGTCTCCATTTCTTTTCATTTATTCCACACCAGCAGTTACAAAAAGTAGTCTGAGGGCTGCAGTGCTATTTGGCCACGAGTAATAGGGAGTTAGAATTTGTTAAAATGGACAGCCACAAAATAAACAAACTGATAGATTCAGGTGGAAAATGATTATGAGGGAGAAAGAGGGACTTCTGCCTAGCTCAGACAGACAGCTACCACCAGCTCCCAACCAGCAACTAGTCCACATTGCTCTGTTCCCAGTTAGTTTTCCAGGGAGACATTCCAAGGCAAGCCTCCGAGGGACACAATTACTCCTCCCAAAAGAGAGATGTGAAAAAAATTAGAAAAACTGAAGGCTGATTGAGAAGGAAGAATTTAAAAGGCTGCCAGATTTCTTCCTATGGCAAAGTGGGACCTAACTGTCACCTGTGTATCTTTTGAGACTCTCCTAGGCTTCCAGTTAACGTTTTGGTTTTTTTTTTAATCCTTCTTTGGTCTAATCAGTTACTAAGAGGTAAAGACACATTCACATCACTCAGAAAAGGTAGTAATGCAAAGAGTTTCCAATTACTCTTTAATTAAAATATTAATTAATTAACAAAGTGTATTTATAGAATAATTACATAATTTCACACACCATCGATCATATTTTAAACAAATTCATTTAATTAAGTTGACATGTACACTGCATTCCCCCATAGAGTCATTTCTCAGAACCCAGTGCATATCTAACTCTAAGGAGATTCAGACTGCAGAGGGAAGCTCACAATGGCCCACAGTGGTATTTGGAGCAGAATGAAGCCACTTCATACTTTTAAGTAAATTTAATACTAGTGGCTGTAACCCTGAAGGCTGAAGTTCCACTATCTACATAAAAGGCACTGGGAAAGCAAGAGCGGCATGAGCCTTCTTGCTACCAATATCCCTCATCCTGACCTAGAGGGGCTGACTTTAATAAACAGTTAATCATTATCCTCTTCACCAAGCCTGCTAAGCAGCTTAAGAAGCTTGGCATTTCTGTGGTGGAACTGAGCTAAGGCTACCGAATCATTTCTCGCAGCCTGCTGAGCACCACCACATGCACACAGCACAGCACGCTGAGGCGGTGCACAGAGCGCCCAGAGTGTGTTTGGCAGCCTTCCTGGAGCTATCAGCTTTGCTCTGCCTTCTGTGCTCCTGGGCTGGGTGGCAGCCCTGATCCACGTGAGCATGGCTTTCCTACCTGCACAGGCTGGTCAGGCACTGTTCCATAGCCTCACACATGGAAAAAAACTTTACTGCTTTTTGGGGTTAACTCAGGATGATCTAACATGATGAGGATGATCTGCAAGCTGTTCGCAGTTTGGGTCTCTCATCATAGAATCATTAAGGTTGGAAAGACCAATAAGATCATCCAGTCCAGCCACCAGCTCATGCTTGTGACCACTCTAGACAATGCCACTCAGTGCAACATCTGCCCTTTTCTTGAACACCTTCAGGGATGACGACTGTGCCACCTCCCCAGCTAGCCCCCTCCAGTGCCTCAGCACTGTTTCGAAGAAGTTCTTTCCAATGTCCAACCTGAAACTTCACTGGCACAACTTGAAGCCATTCCCTCTTGTTCTATTGCTAACTGATGCCCATTGCCATCTATTTCTAAGCCAAGGATTCCAAATTATCTGTACAGCTCTTAAGTCTTAAGCCTGCTACACATTTCTGATTTCCCCTTCTTCTTCTGGTCTCCCATATGAAACTTGCATTGTAGCTCCAGCATTTTGTGCTCTCTCAGTACAATACTCCTCACATTTCTGCAACAGCTGGTAACAGTTTCATATTTCCTTCCTTAGGTTATCAAACAATTTCTGCTTGCTTATCAAGCAATGTTAATAGTCATTTACTCGTTGCTTAGATTCCCTTTTGGGCACTCCGTTCAACTCCATAGAAAGGTGTTTGCTGAACTGCTTTTCTGAGGACATTTAGTGCTTTCCTAGTGCACCTGGGAGCCTTAGCTACTGTTTCACAATGGTCCCCAATCACCACCTTCTTCTGCACTGCTTCCCACACAGATACCTCTCAGACCCTCAGCTGTTTGTAGGACTGCCTTATTTGCATTTTGCAGCAAGTACTGCTTTGATGATACACAGCACCAGTTTCCCCTGCATGTCCGTTTCATAACAGCAGCCACATCTTGTCTCACGTTTAACACAAACCTCACAAAATTCACCAAGCAAGTTCTAATCTGTGTAGAGATGTTGACTTGAACTGATGTTACTGAAGTAACAGGAATTACATCCATAGGGACCTTGTCCCACTAATGTCACTGAAATGGGCTAGTCATGAAAGTGAATACCAGAAGCTGAAAAGAGAAAATATAATGTGCTCCTGGATGTTCACAGTCACACACTTCAAGCCTTTATGTTTCCTAGCATCTTTAAAGTAATTCTTCACATCATCCAAGTCTGAAAATTCAGCCATCGTTTTTTTCACTCATTGTTTTTATTGAGCTTATCTGTAATGTAATGAAGTTGTGATAAACTGAGGAAGGGAAGAAACACAACCCTCAGACTCCCCCAGTCAGCCCTACTCACTTATCCCACTTCTGATTTTTCATGACATCAGTAGTCAGAATCAGGGAACTGGCTGAAATTTTCAAGAGTCTCTTAATACTGCAGGGATTCTTTAGCCTCTGCTCAGACACAGCTAAATAAATAACATCCTGAATCAAAATCGCTACTTATAATCATAGATGGTATAGAACTCATGTTCAGTTTTAGCCTAAGGAAAGCTACTCAGACAGAAAAATTGAGAGTAACGAGATATCACAGATTAGAGTATTAGCAGTACACAAGCATTTCATAAAAATGGGAAAAGGTTGTCAAACCATCCACTAGGAAACAAGGTGAAGCTGACCTATAACTACAATCACTCAGGCTGACTGAGCTAGCAAGGCTTGCACAAGCCCCATCAACTCTTCCTTTCGTTGTCTCAGATATTTCTTCTGTTTTTAAGCCGCTGCTCCCCCTTCCCCTCCTCTTCATCTAGTGAGGATGTATGAAGCTGTAGCCCAATATGTAGTATGAAATGATTTGCTGACAATCTACTGCAAAAGCAGTAAGCTGAGCCTCCCACCATTCAGGTATCTGCTTGATTTCTAGAGATCTACATCAGCAAAGAAGGAAGAATAAGGCCAAGCTTCCCACATTTTTCTTTCTTGTAAGTTGCGCCCTTAAAATCCACATTCGGATGCTCAAAGAAGCAGACTGAAATTCACCTGTGCTCAGCATGCAGCAGTTCTTCTTAATGAATTCACTGCCCTTTTTACCTTTTTTTTTTTTTTTAAAACATTCACTGTGAGCAGCTCATCATTCCGTCTCCCTGCACAAGACCCTTTCCTTCTCTCCCTGTAGGTTTCCGAGCATTTTGCCTACAACCAAACAGACCTCCCCAGCACAACAACTCTGAATCCCTCACAAAGCATAGCAGCACATCTTCTTGCTCTTACAGCCAACCTCTTTCTTCCATCTCTTCCTTTTTCTTGCCACCTCTGCCTGCTGATTGCCAGCCAGCTCTTGGACCTTCCACATAGGGTTGTTATGACTGGACCAGCTTTTCACTCTCATACATCATCCCAGATTTGCAATTATCTTTTTTCCTTTACTTCCTATTTCAAGCCTTTTGTTTTCATTCTGGCTTTTGAATGTTGATGCTTCCCATCTTTCCTGCCTTTTCATTGTTTTCCCTTCCTGCTTCCCCTGGAAGCTCTTAATCACACCTGCTTGTCCTCCCTGAATCACATCTCTCTCTATCTGGTTACAGTTCTGCAGGCAGCATTTACGAGCAGGGATCTCTAGTGATGTCCTACAGGAATAGGGTTTGGCACACTGTCTGGACTGTTCAAGCCCTACTGCACCCCTGAGTGCCACAAAAAGCTCTACGCAGAGAGGCAGAACAGAAAAGAAATGCTTTACAGCCACTTTCTTGTATGCTGTTTTTTCCTCTCAGAATCCAAGGAAGATTTAGAACATGGAGAGGAAAGAGCCTAGATTTACAAACAACAATCAGGCAGGTAAATATTCTGCAGTTTAGTTGCAGTCAAGGGAATACAGAAAGAGTGTATTTAAGGAAGAATAAGCCAGAATCCCCAGTGCTTATAACTCACCTAGCAATTTCAAATTCTTCTGGTGCGTCACCTAGTTACCTCAGTACTATTAATACCATAACCTGAACCCACTTAGCCCTCTTTAGAATTGGCATATAGAACAGCTTGCTCTGGGATGACAAGGTGAGTGCCTGCTGAGAGATACTTGGCATTAGGGTACTGGCAGCATTAGGTCTCACCACCAAGTCCAAGCTGCAGGAGAATGTAAAAATGAATAAACAGCCACAGGCTGCTCTCAGCTATTTTTTCTTTTCCGGTTGATTTTAGAAGAACACTAGTGTTACTCAGAGAAAAAAGCTCAAAACATATTTTTATACTGATCATATCTACGTAAGAGATGGGCATGGCATTACATCCTGCAGTGCGGATTCCTGAGTATGCTCAGAGAGAGAAATTACTTTGGTAGCAGCATGGATGGACCCACGTGGTCAAGTCCCGACCTCAAGGCCCAGAATTGTGCCCAAGATCCTCCCTCCCTGCTAAGCTCCTGATGAGACAGAAATTAACAAGGAATGAACGCACTTCCCCTGGAACTCAAGATATCTGCATTACTCTGCCAGCAGGCCTCCATTACCTACTCTTGTGATGGTATGCACATCCCTCTTTCAACTCCTCACTCTTCCAGTAGTGAGAGAAGTCCTGACTTAGAAAGGAAACAAACATTTATTTCTAAGGACCAAGACATCACTTATCTTACGTAGTTTAGTAAACTGGCCAACAGAAGAGCATGAAGATCAGTGACCAAAAAGCTACCTTTGTACAGAAATAAGGAAATTTTGGCTCTAAACTGAAGCCTGTTAGAAGACTGAAACCATTTACTGCCTCTCAGACCAAAGTTTCAAGGTGTGCTTGCACAGCTGTGCAGTACTTTGTGCCACACAGGACCACAGCACCAGCCAGTGAGCTGGAGAAGGTCCTCAACAGCTTACTGACACATCCAAGCCATCCTCTTATTCTTAGTTACACTCCTTGAAATGCTATAAAGTTTACCTGGAGCACAAAGAGGAGTTGTTTTTTGCTGAAAGTAGCAACTCCATTGTTAAAGCAGCCAAGGACACCACATATAAAGCTGAAGAGCCAGTATAGACTTTGTTTTGTTATTGTTTTTTGACAACACAAGCCTTTGGAACAAAGCTCAAAGGAAAAAAAAAAAGTCCTGTCTCTACAATTAATGGATTTTATGCTGGGTTTTTATCCTAAAGAAGTCATGGTTAGCCAGAACACAAACGTGCCAAAACCTGATATTTTAATTAAATACTCTACATTTCTTACTGCTTTTTCTTACTGGTTTTGTTTGCTTTTCTGTGTGTGTATTTCTCTAAGGTAGCAAAGCTAGCAAACCTGCATACTTTTTAAGACGCCCCTCTGCAATATGTAATTGAAACTCCTTGAAATATTTAGACAGTTCTAGGAGGGAATGTTCTGCAACAATAAATTACTGTAGTGCCATGGTAGCAACATTGGTGGCATGGCAGAAAGGGCAGAGTAGTTTTTAAATTCTTATTCCTAGCTACTTATAATTTTGTACATATGAGGAAGTTTTTTTAGCATTAATGCCTAATTGTACCTTCGGGATGCTTTTTTTTATTTCCTTCCAGTTCCTAATTGAGTTCAGTATTATAACTGAAAAGCAGTTTTTTCTAAAACTCTCTATCTGTCACGCCTGGAACTGAAGAGTTTTGTTTGTTTTGCTGTTTTAAAAGAAGTTTGAAAAAACTCAATTGGGTAAGAGTATATGTTTACAGCTCAGGTGCTTGTGCCCCAACCTGCCAACTTTCCCAGGCTGAGCCTAGTACATGTCCCCATCTAGGTAAGGACACACACACACACACACACACACACACCCAGCCAAGTGCAGAGATGCTCGTCCAGAGCTCCGCTTCTGCTCCGAGCCAAATGCTTCACAGCAGGCAGCCGCCATTTACAAGGTATTTAATTCACAAGGCAAGACCTCTAGCATTCCTTTTCACTCTGTTTCTGAGAACAGGCCAGTAGGTAGCTGTACAGAGCTTACATTTTCACTACTATTTCTTAGGTTTAAGATTGATGAGACAAATCTTAAATACACAGAGCAGAAAGTAACTGCTCATCTCATATTTCTGTATCCTGAAAGATCAAATAACTTTTTTTTCCAGATAGCTTAAAATCCAAGTCATTTGGGCCCAGATTTAAGGTATTTAGGTGCTCAACTCCCACACAGACACTTAATGCAGTATTCAAATATGAGAGGCCTTCACCACACTTAAAAGTCTATTCTGTGCTTTCACCACTTCAATTGTTTTTCAACGTTTACCTTTTGTTTAGCTCATTCCAGACTTTTGTTACTTTTGTTTATAGGTCTTTCCTGGGCTTCCTAGGATTTCCCAGGGCTACTTCCTCTCTTTTCTGCAATCTGCTTCTATGCATTTTACAGAATTACTGGGCAGAACACTGCCCTTTATGGGGGATAATGCCAGCAGCACTGACACCTTGCAATATGTTGTGGAAGCAAAGCTATGCTTTGCATCTTGGGTGAACCGCTGTATTGTGTGAAAGATTCTTTGAACACATATTCACAGCAGTGAAAGCTGTTGAACCATTACTTTCCAGTGAAGAGGAGTAAAACAAGGGATAAAGGTATCAAAATAGAAAACTGTGCCAAATTAACAAAACAGCTTAGTTTGATTAAAGGGTAGAAGAAACACCCGGAAAACTAAGTGGTTGAACAGATACCAAGTGACTTTTTTACCAAGGCTTTTTAATACATCTTTAGAAACAAATATGCTATAAAGTAATATCAGATATACATAACAAATATATATATATCTACACATACATACACGCCTAACAGTGCTTGCAGAGTGAAAAGCCTTACTTTAGTACAGGCAATAGTGGTTGAAGCTATGAAGGGAATATGGTAAGGACAAACCCATCCTTCTCTAAGAAGAAAAAAAAAGACAGAAAGATGCCCTCTCTAATCTGTTAGAATCCTTTGTGGCTGTCAGCAAGAGCACAGAGAGAAAAACCAAATGACATAGATTATTTGGACTTTCAAAAAGTGTTTGACAAATTCCCCTCCAGAATGTTGTTACCAGAAACGAAGAGGCACAGTGCAGGAGGCACGGCAAATCTCAGATCTGAAGGTGATAAAGCAGAAAGGCACCCTGCACACAAAGGCATTAGCTCTAGCTCTGCTGCTGAGCACCTCATGCTACCAGGTAAGTTACCCAGTTGGCATAGACCCCCATCCATCTGCTCACTCACCCACCAGGTCCTTGTGGGGTGCCTGGAGCCATGCTGAGGAGGGTGACCTCCAAAGGAGAATGCCTGCAGAGGAATCTGCGAAGACGACAGTGAAATTCAAAGCCTGAATTTCCAGACACAGTGGGTTTCATGCTATTTGGAAATACTTTCTAAAAAAGAGTACTTTTTAAAAAAGAGTAAAAAAAAATTGAAAAAGTGCTCTGTATTCCAGTTGTGATGTGTTATCTGGATAAAAGTGCATACCTGTGTTTCATATACTCCCTACTCCCCCCACCCACCCCAGGTTAAAGAAACATCAGAAGACTATACATTAGTATATCTTCTCAGTTAACCCATGGCACTTTTCAGTGCACTTAACAGAATCCATAACAATCCAGGATATTTTAATTACAACATTCTTTAGAACTGCCGCTTGTTTACATGCCCCAGTGAAGAACATGGGAAAAGATTCATTGAGAAATGTGCTCCAATCTATGTTGAGGAAAAGGTTGATTTACATCAGTATTTCTGATGCCACAAAATCCCTATTAGGCAGACAATGGAAAAAGATATCCTAAAAAGCGTGGCATCTGTGCCTACTATTACCCTTTGAGAAACCCTCATATTGAACAAATGACAAGGGACATGTGGAAGTTGGAAGACGCACTCATTTTGGTTAAAAAGAGCTGACGGGGCCAAAAAGCAGTCCTGTTTTCTTGACGCTGACTGAGATTCTTGCACCCTTAACCACTCCCAGCATTAATTCAAGGGTACGTATACTGGAAAAATGTATTTTTATTGTGAATAAAAGATAGAACTAAACCACAACTGAAGATGCATGAACAGCACCACACACTAGAATGTATATTTAAGGGTGGGAAAAAACCGACAAGGAGAGAATGAGAAACTGATAAAGACAACAAAGAGTAAGTTACCTCAATTACAAAAAGAAGTGATCTGCTCATTAAAAAGGATAGGCAGGTGAGCCTTTTTCCAAACCCCTATTACTGGCATCTGCTCTAGACACTAAATCCAGCACTTTGCTTTGGCAATGCAAGGTCTTCATAGAATCATAGAATATCTCAAGTAGGATCACAGAGTCCAACTTCCAAAGCAACAGGTTATAGGACACCCTGGAATGTGAAAGGACAACAAACCATTGTACTGCAATGCAGAAGACCATGCTGTGCCTTGCAATGATCACAACTTAAAGCTGGCAACATTTCCTTTCCCTGAATAAGGGCTGCAGGTAGAGATTCACATCCACTTTAGTATGCTACTTCACTCATAACACTGCTAGGAGCAAATCTACCAGAGAAACAACAGTCCAGAGCCTTAACAAGGTAGCCAAAGTGATCCATAGGAACGATGAACACCCCTGAATTTTCCTTTTAGGAATTATCTGCATTTTGAAGAACTTCAGATTTCAGATGATGAGCCCAATTTATACCAATCTTGGGCTCACTGACAGCCAGGAGACGCAGCCATGTTTCTGCAGCTCCAATATCACGTCCTCTAGCCACTGAGCTCTTAAGTGCAATCCAAAATTTCCAGGCAGTGATTGACCTTGCAAAATTTAACAGTCATCATGGCGGAGCTTATGCAGACAGGGCGCAAGCATTTAGAAAACAAGAACAAACAAAACAAAAGAAATAGTTTGATATTTCCTCATGCCTTGCCTCACAAACATTAAAATCTCTTAAGGAGTATAATACAAGATAGGATGCTTCACAATCAAGAAAGATATGAGTTGAGACTTTGAAGTCCAGAATATCACCTTCTTATACATGAATCCACAGTGAGAAATCTTCGAGGAACAGGCACACTCCAGAAATCTCAATAAAAGGCCTTTCAAAGCAACCTGAAACCAGAGCTTCCCGCTCTCCTCCAAGTTAATTACTTACCCTCCTAGAAAAAAGCAGCAGAAAAAAATTGCTTACACATGACCTACAAAGAGCAAGCAACATAGAAATGAAAAAGGAAATCAGAGCTCAGAGAGCACTTTTGCTGAGAGGCTGCACAGTGGTGGTGGGGAGAGACAGAACTAGTGTTTTTACTGTTGTAGGCACAGAGGGATCCCGATTTCCCAACTGGACCTCAGGACATCAATACAAGAAAGATAAGGAATAGACAGATATTAGTTTCCATTTCAAAAACAGTTCAGTCACCTTAATCTGATTGGACCATGTTAGGGAAAGCACGCATCATCTAACTCTCCTCTGCATGCTCCTTTACATTCAGCTTATTCCCTCCTTCACTCTTCAAGTTTTCTATTGCTTATTCAATTACTGAATCTTACCCTTCCGACTACAAGCAAACGCAGCTTTAAGTTTAAATTCCTATTCTCAATTGGTTTTGTATTCCAGCAAGGTACATGTCAGCCTGGAAACAAGACAAGTGGCCATCGCCATGGAACACATCCCACACACCGAGTAATTTACAGGAATTTGAAGAGAGAAAGCTATTTATGAGGAGAGAGCGGAGGAAGGGAAATAAATAAGGGAGGGAGGTAAGACGACTCCTTTCTGTTTTCCTTTGCTGTCAAAACTGAAAAACAAGTGCCAAAACCCTTGCCCCATGTTTGCATCAGCAGTAATCGCATCCACACACACCTCTGCAGTGGGCAGACTCTGTTGTCCCCACCAGGAATGCCACCAAAGGCAAGTGCACCCTTCCTGCACTGTCTGGCAGGGCTCCATCTCACTTAGTACAGGCTGGGGTTTCCTTACTTGGTCCTATATTCTGCCCTGCCTTTCTAACCTCCCTGGTTCTGATTCCCTTTCTCATTTTCAGTCATCTCCCATTTTCAGTTTGTCCCACTGAGACAATAGAAATGGAAAAACATCACCCAACGGGAAACAGAGCCAGGTTCTCCTCCACATAAGCACAAGCAGCAGCTTCCAGCCCTTTGATAGTTGTCAATTTTGAGTAATCCTGGTGGGTCCATTTAAATCCTTGTTAAGGGCTCCCTAATTCATTAAATATAAATCCAGCAGTTATTTGACTGCGTAATTATTAGGGATAATTTGCAATTAAGCGATTGGCCTGTGATGAAGGGACAGATAATTCATCGGCCTGCTTTGGCATTTTCGCATGGGGTGGGGGTTAATTAAGCAAATCCAGTCAGCTAAATGTCTCTCTTCCCACTATATTTTCTCCCACCTTTAAATGCAAACCAGACCTCATGCAGCTGTGCAGGCCATGGGAGTCTAAGCCTATTAAAGAAATCTTTTAATGGCTGTAAAACTACCACTAATTGAAAAAGATATTTTCACACTATTTTTGCATTGTGAAAATCGATCTAAAATAATTCGTAACACAATACATGATGCACAAACTGCTCTGCCTGGCAAGTGCAGCATTTAATTTGTACTAATTAGTCTAAGGTGGGGGCAGTGTGAAATTCATTAATTCCACGGCTTCTGCATTATGAATTGCGTGTTTACATTTCCAAACTCTCAGGTTCTCTGCAACTCAACACCCCACACTAAGGGGAAAAACATTTGAGGCTGACAGGAATTCCACACCTCTTAGGGTGCACTCAGACTTTGATTTTTGAGACTGCAATTTGTTTTCTGCTTGCCTCAAAGCCTGCAGCTGGATTTTACACTGTGTGGTCCCTTCCTTTCTCCTAATCTTGGTCTCAGCTCCCGTCTGACAAAAATATTCGTCTGGGTGGCTCAGGTCACTGTGGGACAAGCATGAACAGAGCAGCAGGTGAAGTCATTCAAGAAGCAATTTCCAAACTACTTTATGTTCTATAAAAAAATGTAATAAATCCTCCGTATCGACTAAATCTGAAGTTTTCATGATGCTGTTCCAATATTTGCTCCTATAATGATATCAGGAGATGTTCATTAAAGATCTAATCCAGAGCCCCATGAAAGTCAACAGACAGACTTTCACCGACTTCAGAAGGCATGAATACGCTACCTTCTATTTATGTTATAGAACACAACACTCCAAGAATCACAGTATTGATTAAATTGTCTTACAAAATAAATCATCTGAAGTGAACAGTGCAGAAAAGCATTATAAAACACATCAGATGAAGCAAAACATAAGATATATGCAAATTAAGGTGTAACAATTATGTTATATATAGTTACTGGACATACTGCCAGAGTTGAAGCTGATCCATTGTTTCCAAAGCTACAAGATACACTTATAAGTCCAAAGCAATAATACACTGAGAATAAGGGGAAGCACAGCTCACAAAGTTACCACAAACTCCATTTATTCATAAGCAGCAGTAACAGCTACTGAGGCAATACCCATGCAAGAGACCATACCATCTGCCTCTTGCACACAGGTGCCTACCAAACACCTCGTTAGTCTCAGAATGAAAGCAAAAAGAGACACTAAAGTTTTCCTACCTCTTGCAAATCAAAAGAAAAGAGAAAGAAATTGAGACTAACTGCTTTCTATAGCTGAGCAACAATGGACAAGTTACCCTAAAGCATGGAAGAGCAGCTCCTGAAACTGGAAGGAGAAGGACAAGCCAGAGCAGAAAGGTGCCTAAGTCCTTATGCTAATATTTACTGCTGGATATCCAGTGGGGTGCCAGGAAGGTAGCACAGCCAGGAGCTAGAAGTACATTAACAAAGGGGAGTGGTGCAGGCACTAGAAGCCTGCTCAGGTGGTAATTTCAGGACTAATGGGAGAGAAGCCATTATCTGGAACCTCCCAGAAAGTGGAAGCCTGCAGGAGAAGTGTCCTCTGGGAGACTTTTAAGAGACAACAGAAGAGAACAGGGATATTTTAATGGTATAAGTATGGTGAAAAATGATGTCCTCCACCATACCTAAAGAAGTAGGTGGAACAGGCCTATTTGCTCCCTTCACGGAAACGAGCTAACCACAGACTAACTGCAGTCCAGAACACAGCCACAGCAATGACCTAGTTGTGAACAACAAGGTCCAGACCAAATGTGCATTCACAGCCTCACTGTTAGCAAGTGTTTTGTTAAATAAAGCCATCAGTTAAGCACAGAAAAAGCACATGAGTCCTCCATTGAGCAAGGTTTCCCAATTGGCTTTGCATCCCTGGATGACTTTTTTGTGTCAGTATGTCTCAGGACACAGCTGGGGCATACAGTGTCATTAAGAAGTACTATTTGATTATGGTACAGTACTTCGGGTGGCTTTTAGAAAGCAACAGATTACAGCATTTCCACGTACTGTGCATAACATTTCCATACCACTTAGTAAGCACAAGGCTGAAACCAAGGCTCTAACCTTGAAAGCACATGGTTAAAGTGCTGCCTGGCAGACTGATACACAAAACCACAAACTAAACCATCTTCCAAACCCCAGTAACACGACAGAAAGCACAACAATGACAGCAGAGCTGCATTGCTGTAGCTGCAGCAATAACAACTTGCTCAAACACAACAGCAGCAGGCGCAGAAATAAAAAAAAATACATATATTCCTACCTTTAGAAGACTTCAGGTATACAGGGAGCTCCAGAGAAATACCTTCACCTGCACTGCCAACCCTTAAATGAAGTCTGGGAAGCAGTGAATCCTGGCTCCAACCCTGCTGGTTACTCAGGTTCATTGCATGCACCTGAGCTCCCCTGGGTTGGCTCCACCTTCCCTCCAGGTGCTCAATCACTGGTTCAGGCTGTGACTCAGCATTTCCACTACAAACATCTTCAATAGTACTTTGGCTACACAGAGTAGGAAAGACACTTTAAAAAGAATGGCCTTTAGCAAGGAGCAGATTCCTTTCAGTGTATTCTTAAACCTGTTCTTAAAGTTGTAGTCAGGCAAATATCCTTATAAGCTAAACACTGTGCTACCGAGATATACTGAATCAAAGCTAAGATAACATAGAAACAAACAGCGTGGGTCTAGAAGTCATGATGCTTCATCGCTACAATCAATTTAATTATTATGTTAATTTCTGCTCTGTTTGGAAGAGGAAGTTAAGCTAGCAGTCTCATTATTTAAACTGGAATTTCTATCTACCTTGAAAGAAATATCTTCAGATATTCCTAGCATTGTTAAGAGGCACGGCTGCCAGTACTGAGTAAGCATAAGAAGGTATAACCACTAGGCATGGTCTTGTTTAAAAAAGCTAAAACTTGAGCAGTTTAGCCCAGAAAATGAGGGTAGCATTTGTTTTTTTCTTTCTTCTTTTACCAGTAAATGATAGAACAGAAAGTTTGCTCATATAATCTGCATTCTAAAATCACTTTGTGAGTGACACAACAGCCATTGACTTCAATGTGCTGTTTTTGTGAGCATCACAAACACAAATGGCCCATAACAAAACAGTTTTGATAACTTTTAAATGAGCAACATGATCAAGAGATATATGGCTGGTTTTCATACATGTAAACCCAAGCTACTTTTGTAGCACTTCTCTGATTCTATTTAAGCCTGAAAAGAACTTAAATATCTCCTTGGCTTTTGAATACAAAAACTCTTGGTGCTTTCAGTGCCCTTTCACCTTTCCAAGTGCATTTCTTTATCTGAAGAAGTGTCTGCTTAAAGGTGGACCCTCTTTATCTCCGTATGCAAGCATTCATGTTCTGGGCAGTAGGCTCTTGGTGTTACATCTGTGCATTTACTTACGCATGTGCCTGTCTGATTGTTAGCAAAATAGTGTTGGTCTTGTATAAGGACCTACCTGAGACTCATACAGATGAGAGGAAAGAAGTATCTTCAAATCTGGTATTAGTGGGAGTTGTTTGTAATTTTGCACTATTTCATTCTAATGGGAAGCTTCTAAAATCACACTTGCTCGCCTGGAAAGGATTTGCACAGCTCTAACAGAAAAGCTAGACTAAGATGGATGGGTCTAGGAATGTCACATGGCCTTCCTGAGCATAAGTTATGTTACTAAATCAGCATATTGATCTGGGAACATGGTGTCCTGGAATCCTGAAAATGTCAGGCACAGTCTCAGTGCTTCACTTCTTTAAAATCAAATTAATTTAGCCAGCTTACTATAGTGAGAGAAACTATGATGTCAGATACATGCAGGCAGCAGGGCATCAGGCATTCCAAGGCCCACTGCCTTTAACTGTTTCAAATGGAGTCACCCACAGGGAAACATCTGGGTTGCCACCTCAATCTTCCTTGCTGGAGACAACAACCAAGGCAGGCAATCTGTGTCTTTGCTTATGCAAAATCAGGTGTTCCAGAGCTTCTCAGCTCTCCATGGATCTCGGGGGATTCCAACCCTGACGCTCTGTCAATGGGCTGAGAGGTAAGATTAGATGATTACACGTGACAATACTAATCCATCTACCTTACCCACGGGGCACATCTGAGATTAAAGGCTCATATAGTACATGCCCTTCTACTATGATCTCCAGTTCTGTATATATGTTTAATCAAATATGCTAATCCACAGATATATGGCCATGGTTGCAGAATGTGGTGCAAGCAGGACGCTTTTAGCACGCAGGACTCTTCAGCATGAATATGTTTGCACGTATTAGCCATGCAGATTTTGTCTGCGGAGCAGTTAGATATTGGCACAAATTGCTTCAGCAGAAAATGGAACAGTTGGAGAAAATGCACTACAAAGTAGACATTTTCTTCTTTCCTAACTTGACAAAACACACAAGATAAGCATACTTTGCACATAAGGAAAATGAATAATTGGGAAGTTTCAAAGCCTTTACATTAGAATGGAACTGGTCTACACACTTGAGGAAGTAGCAGCACATCCTCTCCTCTCCTCACCCCACCCAACATCACAGCTAGCTTTGGTTCCTGCACCACAAGGACTGCACAACATGCACAGTGCCCAGAGACACAGCCCCCCACCCTGCCCAGTGGGGCAGGAGGAGCAGGACTGGCTGTGGCCCTACAGGCACACAGCTCCATGGAGCACCGGGCAGCTCCATGGCAAGGAGAGGGCACCAGAGCAGTGGCCAGGGAAGAGCAGCCTCCCCAGCCTCCTGCCTCCTCCTGACCTGCAGGCTCACCTGGTCGGACAACCACCTGCTTCCAGGTTTTGCCGTCCTCAAGTTGGGCACCCCTCTTCTGCGCTGAAAACTTCACCACAGCCAACAGGTAAGCCTCCAGCTGGTTACTACATGCTGCTACAGGAACATTTTAACTAGCCATTTTTTATTAGCAATCCTAAAGGTGATGCAAGAATCGATACCGTGATCTGAGGGTCACCAGTGTAGAGACAGATACATCAGGAAGCTGCAGCCAGAGAAAGAGACAACAGGACCTTGTCTGACCTGTACCCTTTGGGGAGGAGGTGGGCAGACTGTTATCTACTGTGAGAGAAAAATGCACAGCCACAACTCACCGATAGCACGAGCTAGCAAAAGGTGAAAAAGAGCTGAATATGTTATCAAGATGACTACACTTTCTACACTAGATTTCAGCAGAGCAAAGCTGTACAGAGACAGCTTGGCAGCTTCCCTGTCCTGCTTCTCCAGGCAATGATGAAATAACCACCCAAATTTCCTCGCTAGCATAAACTGGAGGATTCATATTGTTCGTATTTGAAATAGGATTATGCAAAGGAGAGCTGGATTGTAGGTTGTTTGATGGGGAAAGAGGAAAAGCAGTTCTCGGTCCCAGTAGGACCTAAACTCCTTTAGAATAATATAGCTAATACAGCAAAAGGTGATGTTTTCTCTGGAAAACATTATACATGGCAAAATTCTATTTAGCATTTACAAAAGGGAATAGAGATCCTGGGAACCTATTCGGTTCAGTAAAGAGAATGAGTAGCAGGCAATAAAGCACAGCATCACGTGGAGCACAAATACTTGTGCCTGCTGCAGCTAATACAAACAGCTCCCTCATATACCAGACATCCCTTTCCATTTGTCCCACTTGCCCTGCAGAAACTCCTTGTGGCTTGGCTAAATATAGACAGCTCTGACTGCACCAACACCCAGCCTCAGTTCCAGCTCTCTGCTTCATATTTCTTACTGAAGCAACAGCAGCACAGGACACCATCAGAACCCTGATATTCATCTCCTCTTCTTTTGCCAGTACAAGGAAATGACCTGCACACCCTCTGCCTCTGCTCCACGTGAGGTTTCCTCACATCCTCCCAGCTAGGGGCAGGAGATTCCCTCCGAGACACTTCAGCTCTGCCACTGGGAACATTCTCAGTTCTGGCTGCTCAGGCAGTTCAAGAATATCATTAAATCAAAGCTAATCAGATGGCTCCCTGATCATCTCAAGATACTGTTCAGGCTTCTTCATTTAAAACCCTGCATAGATTTGGCTTAATCTCTTTCACAATTCTTCCCTTTCTGATTCCTCTACTTATCTAACATCGCTTTTTCTTTGTCATTTCCCATGCCCTTCTGACACAGCCTTCCTACAAGTTTTCACCTCATCTCACCATTGATTTTCAAGCCTTGTCTGAGGATTTTCTCCTCTGTGTCTTAATTTCTCTCCTTGAAAAGCAAGATCTATTTCAGCTCTGCTTCCTCTGTTGAGACAGGGAACAAGGCAAGCATGCTACAGTCACACTTGCGTCCTAGCCATAGAGGGCATTGCTTACAGGATAAATTGAGATGCTGCAATACCATCACTCTGTTCTGAAGCTTTATATGCTCCTCAGGTGGTCTTGTTCTGGACCTTTTGCAAAAGCCAAGATTTTACAAATTGCAAGAAGGTTGCTGTTGATGCTGCACTGCTTAGGTCTCACACTGAATACAACAAATCATTACCATTCCTTATTCCCAATTATTTTCCCTCCTATAATGCATAAATAAGCTGGTATTAGCATAAAAGCACAAAACCTGCAGACCTGTGTTTGGTATTTCTTATTTTTCACATCCTTTCCCCATCACACTCATTTGCACGCTGAACCTCCTTTGTAGACAGCCATGGATTTCTATCATCTGAGGATCAGAGTGCTATGCATCCATCAAGAAGCATAAAATATTCACAGAAAGAGAATACAAGATGAGGAGGAGGTCCAGAATGCACGTGTCAGAGACACAAATGTACAAAGAAAAGAAAGTTCTGCAGACCACAATAAAAATTTACTCCATGGCAAGAACTGTGCATTTTTTCCATGGCTGTCACAGATTTCATGGAACTCAAGAAATCCACCCAATTTTAGAAATCCAAAAAATGTATCTTTTCACCTGAATCCACATAAAATCAGAATTTTTCCATAAGAGCTCCCATAAAATCAGGCTATTTCCCTAGCAGATCCTGTGAAATTATGTAGAATACTGCCATTTCTTTTAGCCCAGTATCTCACTGCATGTCTCAAAACAGTGAGACAACTTTGGCTACTGCACTTTCGCAGTTTGCCCTTTCAGAAAGAAAAAGATTATGAAAAAATATAACAGGAGTGAGAACACTCTTCTGTACAAGAGAAACTAAAAGCCCTCAAATCTATTAAACTTAAAGAAACTTTTGATTTACATACAGTCAATTGCTACTAGATCAGTAGTAATTTCAATGAAACATTCCTCATTTGACTATGGAGATACTGATATTATGAGAATAGGTAGCAGAATTATAATGTAGTGAAGTTTGTAATGAAGCTCTCTACTTGACTTTTCTAGGAAAACAGGAAGGGACAAAGTTATCACTCCAGTTCCTGAACAACAACAACAACAGAGCAAAAGAGAGAGGGCACCCAGAAACAACTTGAGGGGGTAAATGGCAATGTGAAATACATTCTCTAGACAATTTGTTAAAATTAATTCTTACCCTTAACAAAGAGGAGAGTATTCTTAATCCTCTCCCACTGACTGTTGAGTCATTTGTTCTAGTTAGTTGACAAAAAATAAAAATAAAAATCAATATATCAACTCCAACCCAGCCTTGGTCAGCAGACATCCCAAATCCCAACACACCACATTATTGCAGCTCTCAGTTTTAAGCAGGGCACTCATACATTAGCAAGAGTGCTGCCAGAGTAAGAAGCAGAAATTAAGGCTGTTTCCCTAGCCTCCAGTTACGCCTCAATTCAGACACAACACAACCATAGCTGACAGCAGGATTAAACCCAGGCAGTTGGCCCGAACTCAGACCTCACAGAAGGCAAAAATAAATAATTAAGGAGAGTTGGGAGTGCCTCTGAGAAACTTCTAAAGGACACAGACGCCAGTGCAGACAAGGAACAGAATATGTACCAGCACGAAGATAATGGCCTAAAAAGAGCAGATCAAAATGCCCTTAAATAAATTAAAGGTCTTCGAATTGACTGGGCACAATGAATTTCAACCCCGGATTCTTAAAACTCATGTGATTTCTAAATCACTGGACAGTCACTTCTGTGAGTGCTGGTGGTGGAGATGAGGTGCCCAAGGGCTGGAGGGGAGCAAACAAGACCTTGCTTGGCAAGTGGGGGAAAGCAGAGCTGAAGACTTAGCAGCCAGTCAATTTGTTTTCAATCCTCAGAAAAACACCAGAACGAGTAATCAAACTATTTGTAAGCGCCTAGAAGATAACACTGAAATGAATAGCTGCTAGTATGGATTTGTAGAGAATAAATCCTGTCAAATCAATTTAATTTCCTTCTGCCATAGGGCAGCAGGCCTCGTAGACAGAAGCAAAGCAAGAGATGTCACATTTCCTGATTTAGTCAAGCTTTTGGGGCTGTCTCTCTCATATGCACAGCAAGGAAACACAGCCAGAATGAAAAAGTTACAAGACAGATACAAAGTGGCTGAACATGCAGAGAAAGTTACCGTTTGCCCACAGCCAAAGCAAGCCATCTGGGGGAAGATACAAAATTGCTGTGGATATGATTCTGTTTGGTATTTTCGTCAATCATCTAGACCTGAAACAGCGTACTTACTGTGCTTACGGACTACAAAAACGGGGTGCTCAGGGCAGCTGCAAGTAAGGAGGCTCCCAGTTTGCAAAAATGTTGACAAATCACAGCAGAGCCAATAAACGGCTGAAATTCAATGGGAGAAAGAAAGGGGAAGAGTGCAAGGTAGAGACGGACTCATTGGAGAGCCCTGGAAGAGAACCAGAGGACTACAAAAAAGATTTGGAAATGTTGGGGTCTTTACACAAGAGTTCTTGAGAAGGCAACATTAAAACTCTTAAGTGTGTAGAAGATTGTCATGCCCAACGTTCCTGTAAGCTAGAAAGCCCAAACATCAACGGGTTTAACTTCCAGCAAGTCAGACTTGAGGGAAAAACATTTGTAGTAGTAACAATAGTGAAGCACAGGAATAGAGCCTGGGAAAGCTGTGGAGTCTCTATCACCAGATGTTTTTAACAACAGCCGAGGAAAAAAAAAATCTGCCAGGAATGCCATAAGTATAACCAATCCCAGAGAAGGGAGATAATTTCTTCATGCTCCTCCTAGCCCTGCTTGTCTAGATGCCAAATGTCCTCCTATGTTTCAAGGCCTCAAACCACTGAAGCATATAAACATACAAGTAATCCCGTTGACTTCAAAGCAAATACACACGGGTTTAAGCATACATTTAAGCAATTTGCTAGATTAGCTCCTACATGCCTAGGATTTCCAGCTTAGCCAAAGGAAGTATCTTGCAAGAGTGGCTGCTTTTGTTTAAACTCCCCTAGATAGAGATCAGCATCATATTTAAAATGTGGTTTCCTGGATTTAAGCGACAGTGTATAGGAGAATATTACTTACATTACAGATTTGTGGTACAGCCTTCTAAACAACTGTTCACTAGCATGGCCCCTATAATGCAGTGTCTGTGTTCACTGAAGCTGGCTTGGGGGTGGGAAGTCCAAACAAGGAAATAACACATAAAAAATGGCAGTGTTTCTACTCACAGGAGCGCTTTTTATTTTTTGGAAGCCAGGCTCCATACAGACAGTTTCAATATGTAGTCTCTATTATGTTGAGGACACCAGATTATAAACATGTACAGAAAAGTGAAAGGCTTCCTCTAACTGTCTCCCACACCTCCTTCCGTATGTTATCACCAAATGTTTTGTCGTATGCTGATTTTCAGCAGATATCACTGGAATCGACATTTATTTAGCCCACAACTTAGTAGGGTTTGCTACAGGTTATTAACCGTCTTCTCACCCTGTCTCTGCTGTATTCCTACCATATTTCTATGGGGAAAAAAATAGTCTCAGGTCCAAACATCATCAGCTACTATGTCACCACGAATGATCAGGGTGGCTTTATGCTCCATTTCTTTGACCACTGCGCTGGATTTGAGTCTGAAGCATGCATGGCAAAAGACTGTAGGATACTTTGGTGTGCCAGTAGCCTTACTAAGTAAGTGGCTGAGCAGGAAAAGCACATTAGATGCAGCCTTTCCTTGCCCTAGCTGCGTAGGAGCCGCTGCCATTTATTTTGTCATTGATTTACACAATAAATCCTTCTATAAAGATTAGGTGCACATATTATAAGCACCTGAAATTATATATACCTCCATCTATCTCCGAGCCTGAGAGAACTTACATCCCCTAGCAACAACACATCCCTTCCGAAGCAAACACCTGATTAAAGACGAGGCAAGCTCTGGAGCCCTGTGCAAACCAGCTCTGGTGCACTATCAGGTGTGGACTTCACAGAACGGGATCCTACAAATACACAGAGCACACAAGGATTAACTCCAACACCACTGGTGTGATGAGCACCAACCAAGGTGCAGTACTGATCTGTAAGTCTCACATAGCCAGAAACGCGTCACCTAAAACTCTAAGGAGAAAACATACAATCTGGAGACATCTCTGAAAACAGAAAGGCAGCCACCAAGGTTAATGAGCTGCCACTCTTAGGCATTGAAAAAACGCCATTAAATATAAAAAAATAATCAGTGCGTCTCTGAAGTTTTCTTCAGGCACAGGCCAGCACAAGTTTCCCAGGAAACCAGGAATTCCCACAAAGGTGGGAAGAAGCTCACATGCAGTGAACAGCAGCTGATTCAGGCACAAATAGAGGGCAAAGAAACAGGAAGCAGAGAGAACCCCCTGCCTGTGCCCAGCTCTGTGGACCTGCTCCCCACCCTGCCCTCTACCTGGGCTGCCTGCAGCTTCTACTTGACTGCTCACTCCCTTCAACTCCTCTTTGTCTTCAGGGCCATCTGAAAACACTGCCTGTGAGACTGGCAGTCCCAGCACTATGCCTGCTGCCACTCACCTCTTGCTTTACGAGAGCCAATGAAGGCTTCAAGTCAATAGCCTGCTTTGTGCTCGTGACTCGACATGACAATTCTTTGTTTACTTCTATAAATGATTAATTTCAAGGGCTTGCTATCCCTCCTGGAGTGAGGCCCTTTTAACATATTTTATTGTTACACCTTAGAGTCAAGATACAGAACCAGAAAAGCCCACAGTTACCATTTAAATCCAGTGATACTTCACATTGCGCTCAGCTCGTAGAATCTTTTGACCTATCAATCCAAATAACATTTAAAAGCTTGGATGGCAAGAGGCTGTCTGCTCGAGGCTGCCGACACACACAATCCCTGTATAAATCATAATATCACTGAAGTCACGAAAACTGCGAATTTTGGTGTCAGCTGTGAAAATATTCCATCTGGTTTCTGTCTTGTAGAAAAAATGTTTAAAATCTGTCTAAGTACAGGAAGTTTATTTTTGCTTCATCAGCACAGCAGAAGTAAGCAGGGTAAGACCAGTGAATAGTGCCTCAGAGCCCTGCCATTGCTCCAGGTGCCTGCAATGTTTCCAAAAGAGCTTTTCAGGTTTCATTCAGAGGTCCAACCACATCGCTATTTAATTTCATGTCCTTATTGCAGGCTGAGCAATCCACCAAATGAATTTGTAGCAGTTTCTCTTGAGGATATAACAAAAGCAACCATCGGCTCTGTATCATCAATTACCTCAAGCTAACTTTGACAACATATTGGGAGGGAGGATGACACATCTGCATCTACATAAAGATGCATTTATTTCCCTCTCCCACAGGACCAGTGTCCAACCATGCTGCTTCCCTAGGCCACAATGAGTGAAGAGGAATTGTCCAGGGCCAAATCTACAACAGTTGCTCTGAAAGTAATGCCTTCTAATTGTTTCCATGGAAACTACAACCAATACAAAGAGCGCAACAACTGCTTGACAGAGCAAATTCTGGACTACAAAACACTCTTTTTCAACACAGTCACCACCATTAGTTCTGCATTTTCATCAGTGATAAACAGAAACCTACATGCTGCGCTCATCGCAATCTGCACTAGCGGAGATGATGCACTATCTCAACTCCTTCTATGTAGTCCCTCTTGACAGGGACTGATTTTATGCTTTCACTTTATTTCTCTTCCTCATTTAGGTCATTTATCTATTTAATGGAAACTGTATAGAAAAATTATGATAAAAAATTACATGAGAGATATATTACTTTTTAAATCACTATCATTACCCCATCCCAGACAATGTGACATTCAGGAAAGAGCCCAACATTCATTTTATTTATGCTTTTGTCACCTTCCTGAAATTCCCAACAGCTGGAATCTCTACACTCTACCAGTCAGACCTAGTATAAAAAGAGACCATGAGGCCAACATGAAAGGGAGAAAACTGTGCTGCAAGAGAAATTCATGATTTCTGAGGACAGAACAATTCAGAACAACTTTCAAAGGAGTTTAAAAAAGACCAGTGCCCAGAGAACTGGGCATGCTTACCCCCTCCCTGGATCTCCTCTCCGTTAAAGCCTGCCTTCCTCCAGCTTCAGCATGAACCAGAGGGGCCTTTCAGAGCATCTGGAGGCCTCACAGCACCTTCTGAACCAAACACCTGTAAGAAGACTGATTGTGAGCAAAAGGGCCATAGGAATGACTTCATAATTTAACAAAGAATGGAATGGTGTAGGTAAGCCTTGCCAGTCCCGGGTTCCTGTATCAGAGCAAGCCCTTTAAAATGAAGCAGAAACTCCGTTTCCGTCAGAGAGGCTTCCCACAGAAAAAGCTCATTTTCACAGGTTTTAATCCACTGGTAGAGACGCCGCTACTGCAGTTTGTTACAGAAGCCAACTCTCCTGCTTCCAATCCCCCTCTATTTGACTGGCATTCCCACACCACCACCCAGCCCAGCAGGCGCTCTGTTCTCCAGCGGAGGTGAAGAGGGGCTGGAGCAGGCAGCAGGCACCCTCCTCACTTGCTTTCCTCTCCCTGGTGGCTCCCAGTTTTTTTTTCCCCCTCCCTACTGTTTTTTGTGTGCAGGTGGAACAAGGGGAAAGAGGTCTTTAAAAAATAGTGGGAACTGCCACGGTGATTTCAAGATGGAGCACGCAATAGCTATTTCTGATTGTGTTAACCCAGCCGTAATTATGTAATTATCCACAAAAATTTAGTCAGAGTTTTGCATATCTAAATCATTAACTTTAACAATTGACAGGCTGCTTTGATTAGTATTTTCACAGACTAGCATAGCATACATTTGTCAGCTTTCCTATGATTACTTGTAATTTGGAATTTGTTTATGCAAAATGTTTTTATTGCTTGTTTGGGGGGGAGGGAAGGAAAGGAGGGCAGAGCAGACATGTTTATCCTGTCAGGAGCATCCTACAGAACTTACCAGGGTTGCAACAGTATTTTTGCTGTGTTTTAGTGCCATTAATTTGGTGAATTGATACAGGAAACACTGGCTTGTATTTGTTAACGGGGAGAAGAACTATGGATGAGCTCCACCTGCCATGTGAAATCTTTGATTTTTAGAT
The DNA here is from genome assembly GCF_987193195.1 of Phasianus colchicus. NCBI lineage: Eukaryota > Metazoa > Chordata > Aves > Galliformes > Phasianidae > Phasianus > Phasianus colchicus. The sequence continues at coordinate 20,464,886 of NC_143439.1, read as the reverse complement.
GAAAATGTAAGTAAATGAATTCAGAAGCACCTAGCACTTTATGTAACACCATATTTTCAGTCTATTGCTTTCCAAAAACAATACTGACGCACTGATGCAATCAGTGTAAACATTTTAAAATGCTTCTTGTGTCAAATACAATAATGCCGGCTCAGCCTTTTCATTCTGTGCTGTAATCGATATCATAATTTAAGATGCAGTTTATTAAGCTAAGCAATAATAAACGATCCTATCCTGCACCTGCTAGCAGGTCAGCTAAGCTCTCTGACAGAAAAATCTGAGAACTACACAACTTGTTCTCCACAAGGCAAATCCTAATGAAACAGAATTGTGTTGATGCAAGGTACCGCACTGAACTCCGTTCTGTGGTGTGGAGATTCCTGAGTTACAGCTGGAGGTCAAGTGTCTGAAGGGTGTTCATTTTCCTTCTGCTTCCCTATTAAAGACCACATGGACAAAATGCATCCTAAAATAATGCATGCATTACTTCCAGACATTTGTAGTACTGCGTTAGTGCACCCATTTTTCTGTGGCTGGTGGAATGCTGAGTTCATTAACATTCACCTGACCTCTGAGAAGAGCAAGGAAAGCATGCTTTGACTTCAAAACCAATGACAGATTGTGATTTGTGATTTCATCTGCCCCAAGGCAGCTGCAGTTTGGTAACTGCAGTTAAAACTTGCCTGTTTCCTTCATGATTCTCAGGGCTCCCTGTAATGGGCATAGCATAAATGCAGAGGCTATACAGATCCCACCTATGCCTAATAGCCTCATCTAGTTAGGCCTCAGTTTTCTCCATCAGAAGGGAAGTTTTACTTCAGAGATTCATTAACAATTAATGGAAAAGGCACATTTAGATGGGTAAGGTTTTTTTTTAAATCCTAAATCCTTTCATGTATGTACAAGCAAATACCATACTCTCATTCGTAGATTATCTGAGCCCCATCATTCAGCACTCAGGTGTCTGAGGCTTGGTTTTAAAATCTTGCTTCCTAGGTACAGCTGACTGCTGGCATATTCACTGCATCAGCTCTCCAAAGGTTGGCTTGCTGCTTGGAATTCATGGGGAGCAGCCCTGTCTGTCTTTGTAGGAATTTTGGCTGCATGACTGAGTACATGAAAATCAGGGAAGCCAGAAGAAAAGAATGATCTGTTACCTGAGTTTCTTTTGCCATTTGAAATCCACTGAAAGAGAAGCATCTTTGTAGCACAAGCTGTTGGCAACTCCTCTCTCCAGAGCACATCATCAGTCCCAAGCTTGCAGTCTTTTATTCTTTTAATTTTAATTGGTAGCTCCTGCCTAGAAACCAGTTGGGAATTGAATTGCTTGTGCATTCCCCATGCTCCGGAGCAATTGCCTATATATTCCGTGTGCCTCCAAGCAGTTGCCAGCCTGCTCCTCGTGCTTCCTAGTAAATGCCAGTAATCTGTGCACTGGTATGTAAAACTTACAGTACTTGATTATGTCAGGAGAGAGAACAGCACAAAATACAGTGTGTGCTGCTATTTTCACCTTAGCATGTGTGCTGTTTTCCAGTCTTCAGCCACAGCACTGTGAGCAGCTCAGCTGGAGGATGGACAAAGAATCCTCAGCCCTGGATTTGTACAAATTTATGGGTGGCCCAAGGGATGCCCTGAAATTCTTCTCTCTCCCATCTTATATCTTGCCTGCCCATCCTATTCGTGTTGACATAAAAGTAGCTTTGCACTGGCACCAGGATTAATGTCTCCAGATGTTTATTTGCTGCATATCCGCTGTTTCCTTGTGAAGCTGAATAGTCTCAGCTTCTGCTCACCCCATAAGCTCTTCTCCTTCAGCCAGTTAAAGGCAGAGGTAGACTAGATTGGTTGGCAGGAGCAAACAGAAGCCATTAATTAAAAAACTCATCTCTCCCACTTGTCCATGGGCTCCCTTTCCAGCCTTTTTTTTTTCCTCTGCATAAGTGGGATGTGCTAGAGAGAAACATGCAAGGAAGGGAAGGATAGGAAACCAGTCTTTATAATAATGTTCCCCCCATCAGCACAGCTCTCTAAGCAAATTAGAGAAAGATAGCAATGACTTACTTCCTCTAACAGACCAATGGAGGGAAGGAAGTGCTACTTTCCAAATCATCAAATCCTAAACAGAACCCCCGCCAAAGCACAGCCCTCATTACACATCACACTAGGCTAAGCCTAAAGGCCAGCCAAGCCATACAGAACCAAACGGGTATTTCTAACATTTGTTCATCAGGAGCCGCAGTTGTTCACAGAAATCAAAGTAAACTAGATTGGATACATTCAGAGACTGACTACCAGACATGAATCTCTGTGAGTGAAGGGCCTTTTCACCCCTCATCAGGGAATCATCCATAGCTGTCCAGTGCTTTCTCCAGGTCATGGAGATACATTTGTATTCTTCCTACTCCTCTGTATCCTTTTTGGTAACAGCACTCCTCTCCTTCCCTACCTGTTACATTTTAAGGAGACAACAGCTCATTCCTTCACTTTCTGTACCTCCACCTCGGCTGCTTCCAGACCTATCACCACACAACCACAACAGCTCCCATGCCATTAGTGCTCCTGTAATGTAGCTGTGCTTTGATCTGTGGTAAGCTCTACACTGCCTGACTTCACACAGGCCAAGAGATGGCTGTTTTGAACTCTCTTACATTCCCTTGATGCCCACAGCAGTTTTGTGGTTTAATCTGGCATCAGCTCAGCACCACACAGCCGCTTGTTCACTCCCTCACAAGTGGGATGAAGGAGAGAACTGTAAACCAGACAGAACTTAAAAACTATTTACTAAGACAGAAGAAGAAAATGGAAACATACATGCAATGATAGCAATTCACCGACCAATGCCCCACCAGCAACACAAGGGTCACTGCTGCTGAGCAACGCCCACCAACCCCCCAGCAGTAGCCAGGCCCTGGTTCACAGCTTGTGCCTTTATAGTCCTCCACGTGGCATCATGGGGTACAGAACAACCCTGTTCCTAATTCAGGCACCTGTGCTGGTTCTGCCCCCTGCCTCATGCCATCACAGCTGCAGCTCTTCCATGCCGTGGCCCAGCAGCTCCCACAGCTCTCTGTTTAAACAAAGGTACTGTCATAAGGAGATCAGAGAAGTAAGCTCAGCTCTGAGTACAATTTGAGCCTTCTGGAGCCATTCTTTAATGGTTAGTTCCAGTGAAAGCCCAAATGCTCTCCCTTTAAATGGCCACAGTAGGCTTGGTTTACTGTCAGTACTGTACAGAGGAGATCCTGAGTCACACCCTAATCCTTCACTCTGCATTGGACAACAGTACAGACCCCTGAAGGGGCTGACATGAGTCGTGCTTCACCCCCAGATTCCTCCCTTTTGCAGTGGGGAGCTGTTTCCCCTGCTTTACAGAGCTCACTACCCTCATGCACTCACCAGGATGAAGCTCCTCCCATTTCCCCCTGCCTGATTGTCCCCTGCTCACAGGAGGTGAGCATCTGTTATTTCTCTATGTACGCAGCCACAATGTTCCTGTTTCTTCCCCCCCAGGACAGAAATACAAGGCTTGCTGAGGAAAGGGGCTGGTACAGAGCAGACTTGCTCTTCTTCACCCACTTGCTTAGCCAGGCTGAGTCCAAGGCTGACTGTCCTGTTAAGCTTAATTCTGTCATGACTGGGATAATCTCATTATAATTTACAAGCTTCCTCTTCTTTTTTTACATGGTAATGGCAACTAAAATAATTTAAATTAAATATCCATTTTAGCCATCTTTTTTAAAGGAGAACACTTACCAGATTTCTTACTCCCATTCTTCCACATCCTAACCCCAAATTCTTGTTCAATTCAGTTACTTGTACAACTCAGTTATTCAATTGACTGTCAATTCAGTTACACTAAAGTGGAGTTTAAAAGGTAAAGCAAGGCATTCTTCGCAAAGAGTCCTGAGATGTATGGTACCAAACATCGTTCTCATAGCAATGCTGTTCACCAACTGCCCTGCCAGTTTCCATCAGTGGTAATGCTGGGATTCATCTAAAGAAATATTTGACCTCTAAATCAGGGCATATGCCCACTTCTGTGTGAAACATACACTGTATCCTATGAGCAAAGTAAGTACATTAAACTCAGAAGCAGAGGCACGTCATAGCTGAAGCTCCCTAACAGGCTGGGGGTTAGCTGGGCCTCACTGCCTCCAAGTGAAGCAGGACTGGGCTCTGAACTCTTCCTCCTAAGAACCACAGCTGAAAATCTTTCTGTTTCTAACACACTGACAGATCCCTCTTCCCCTTCTCTTCCAGACATTTAAAAGGAATGGTACTTTCACTCCCATGAAATACAGGAAAGCAGGAACTGTCTTTTCTTGCCAGCAGAAAAAACAAGGGCTGTCAAGACACCTAAATCTTATTTTCTTACCTGAACTATGGGGTAGGGTTTTCTTGGGTGGCTGCTGCTGTGCTGCTTAAAAAACACATGAAAAGGAGCCACTAAACCTAGGCAAATCATGTTGTCTGACATAAAACTGTACAGATCACTCCTGAATGACATGGCAGCCCAAAAAGTGGAGCACCAGATCCTTCCATCACAACCCAAACAGACACTAGCTTACCCTCTCAGCACCTGCTGGGAGTTACGTGCCCCTCGGCTTAGCAGAGGTCACAGAACGTGATTCATCAGCGTTAGCTGAACCCAGCACAGGACCACAGCAGCAGCATTTGAAATGTTGTTCAAACGTTTCCCAGCTGACAGTGCCCTTCATTTACAGTTAACAATAACGTGACAGCCTGTTCTCCCAGTGTACTGTCTAACCACACACAAAATCCTGCATGTGCCTCGGTCCGGAATCCTGTTTTTATCGGAATAGACGTGTGTGCTGAGGCTTTAACCAGTAGCTGAGACGGGGTTTTAGAGTGAGATTTCCAAACCTGTCTCAGGTATTTAGAAGCACAAATTGCAGTGAAAGACTAATTGAACTGTGCTTCTAAATCCCCCAGGTGCTACTGGAAATCTCTTCCCTAATAACTTGGAATCTCCTAAAGAAGAAACCTCACCAAACTCAGATGGGTATGCAGATCCAAGGGTTAAGATTTTGAAAATCGCTCCGTACTGGCTTAACTCCCATTGACTTCAGTAGGAGCAGAATTAAGTTGACACTGAGCCCTTCTGAAAATTCCCCTCCAGGTGTGTTTTCTCCATCTGGATTTGAATAATCTGTTAACCGCTGAGACTGCTTTTCAATTTATCAGTATGAAGAATTTAGGGAGTTTTTCCCTTAACTTTTGATGAACTGAGACTCAAAAAACAGAAGCAAATCACCACAATAACTCCATCTGCTAAATTGACAGAAGAAACTAAGTTTATTCACTGCATGTTTACCGTTATTGTTATTATTTGTATTTGGCAGAAGACAGGAACTGAAAGCACAGACGTTATTGTGGGAGGTGCTGTGCAGTCTGTTAAAATATTTGCACAACGCGCAGGCAAGCTGTCTAACTTAATACTAATAGTCAGGCTCTGGAGTAACCCAAGAATCATAATGAATATCCCCAGTAGGTGTAATTATACAGCAGCTTTTCACTTACTACTTCACCTCCTTGCAGACATTGTCAGGAGACAGGGATTTCCTTCAACTCCCTTGAATGCTTTAGTTTACCTTTTAAATTAGTCCTACTTAGAAGAGTGAGGAAAGCTATTTTTAATTGTTGCCACGACCTGCAGTTTTGCAGACTGCATTTTACTTTCTGTGGTGGAAGAAACGCAAGCTTTTAGAGGTACAAATGGGATTCACTTTCAACTCACAAAACACATTGGGACCCAAACTTTCTTTCTGGGATGTGGGAAATAATAATACAAACAAAAGGAAATGCACGGCGAGGAGCCATCTATTTAGCAACAGCATCACTGAGGACAGGCTGTCCATGCCCCAGATTCCTTGTGAGAAAAATAGCAGCACTAATACCACCCACAAACAACACGATAACCACAGCTTTGTTCCCACCAGAGATACGACAGCAGAATCCTGTAAGAGAAGTCATCTGATATGTCAGCTCATTAAATTAGTCAGAACGGGTGAATGGGGAAGAGGAATATACCATTGTAATGTACGTTAATTAACAAATGCTATAAGAGAGGCATTTAAATGTATGAAAATGAATATTAATGAGATTAAAACACCTAATTATTGTGCATCTAATGGTATTATCCAAAGCATCCAACAGAAAACGCCTAATTGTCATGCATCTAAGGCAACAGTGCAAATCTTCAGACACAAAGATTCAGTGTACATATAGATCGCATTATGACTTCAATTAAAGGCATTGCAAAATCTCTACAGTGAAACTTGAATCTCTAAGGTTTGCTTGGTTTTGATGGTTGTTTTTAAATTCGATTTATGAAAATATTGCAAATTCCTGATATCATTGTTGCACATCAAAATTGCATATTTCCTTCTCTCCAAGTTTCTGAAACGTTTCACTGAAGCGTTCCCCATTTCTGCATGCATACCTTAATTCTGTAAAAGTACCATTAGAAACAGTGGGCTGCAAACCAGTATGGAATGAAGCTTGGAGGAATTTTTTACGAAACTGCACGGAGCAAGACTCAGTCTGCATGAAATTCCTTCCTGCATGGAGGGCTACCGAAGGAGAATCCTGAGCTAAAAATAGTATGGATTCCTGGAATTGAAGACCGCCTCGTAATACATATGCATTAGGAAGCTGAAATAAAATTATACAGGCCACTTGAATTCTATTATTTCCTAATTACTCAGCGGTCCGCTTTACAACCTTAATGTTCCTTTAATGTACATTTTTCAAGATTTTTTTTAAATGCAACTGTAGATAGAGAGCACATGTCTTGACTGTAGCTAGAAGGACAGTGGGAGTTTTGGCTTACAGAGGAATTCCAGAGCAGCTGAGCTGTGTGCACATTCCCTGTTTGAGGCTTGACTGTATACCAGGGACGTGTCTAGGAAAGGTTATAATTTAATGACTGCTCTCTGTGTGGTATTTGCAGTCCCAACATGACTAACATCATTCACATACAATCAATGAAGTCGTAATCCTACCATCAAAGCAATTAACGAAAACAGAGCACATTAGCTTAGTATTGGAGCCAGAATTGATTCCTGAAAGACAGCTCTCTCCTCTCCCAAATCTGAGTTATTAATATGTATATAAGCACCAATGTGACAAGCACTTTAGATATACCTTGACATATATATTTACTGTCGCTCAAAATGACTTACAATCCATCTTATTTTATAAAAATTATATCTTATCCAGGCTCCTAAATTTCTTATGAGAATGTAGTATGGAACTGCGAGAAGAACGTTCCCAAAACTGAGGGGATTTACCTTATCCACTAAGCTTTTTATCCTATCAGAGAAAGAAATTCTGTTCGTTTGTATGACTTACTTTTAATAAATCCTTGCTGCCATCTATTTACCATCCATATTGCTGTAGCTGCATCCTAACTTTACTAATAACTCCAACAACATATTTGGGACTGAATTCCAGTTTAACACACTGCTTTGCAACATCCAGATTTTGTGATGTTCCCATTCACAGGTAGGTGCTGCTCACCTCAACACACTTAACAACTGAAGGAACACCAGGGGAGTACTTTACATCACTGCATATGCAAAGATTCTCTGGGGGTTTCCCAACCCTATACATACAAACCAACAAAGCACTTCTAATACTACAGCTAGCAGAGGGCAGAACCAATGTGGCGACAATATTTTGCACTGGTTGGGATACAGGTGGAATCTCCAACTGCAAAAAAGAGTCTCCCAGCAGTTGTGTGCCCTTGAGTTAACTGTCTTTGAGTTAGGAGCACTAGAGGGAGGACAGTCGTGCTGCAGTGTCACAGTTAAGCCATAGAGGGGAGTCCTATTAGCAGCTGCTGTGTGGTAGTAACTCTCATTTTTGCCTATACTCTCCAAGCATGAAGACAACTTCAGAAAAAGGCAACAATGCGCTTCACTTAAGCCAACTCAAGTTACAAATTTGAATTATAGCGTATTTGCCCACAAATAGCTCCACTTCTCATTATTTTTCTCTCTTCTGTCTGTTTCAATCTATAGCATTAAATTGTACTAATATGGGTTGTGGAGTCTCTACAGTGAAGGCACATCCTTTGAAAACCAAGAGCAAATCCTTGCACTTAATGGATTGTAGTATCTGTATATTGCAGGGGAAAGAAATAGTTGCCCTCAAAAGGATGAGCAACAACACCAATATTGCCCCAACTAAAATTCTGGGATCTAGGGAAAACTGTTTCAGAAATGGGAAACAGTCCAGCATGGTGGTTAGCATCTCAACCTGAATGGAAGCCAGTCACGAGCTGAGATAGCCCAGATATTACAAAACATGTTTGGACCCCAAATGAAAGCAAAGAACCACGAAAACATACACTATAAATTTTTTTCTATAGAAGATAAATACAATCTGGCAAAAATATAAATACATATTTTAAATGCCCGATTCTCAAAAAAAAAGTTAGCCCCCAAACCACTTCTCAGAAGGTTTACACAGTCAATATTAAACTACTGTGCAGAAGAGCTGAAGATATTGATAGCTGGTAATGCAAACGAGATTGCAGTTAATTGTTAACATCTCCTGGGCTACACTTCCTACGTCCCCGCACAGATGATGAATAAAATTATTTACCTATTCAAGTAATGAGAGCTATGCATTTTGATATCCACATACACTGTAACTCAGACCTCCTCTGAGATCCCTACCTGTAATTAGGAACAGATGTAAGATCTTGTTCTTGAATTGCTAAAAACAAATTTCAGCCCTCCTATGATAAATGACTTAGTGGCACAGCTCATGGTAAGAATGCTTCTGCCAAAGGACCCTCCTCAGGGCACTGGACCTCATCAGCCACCCTTGGCACAACAACCCTACTGGGGCCTCCCCACATATTTCACACGGCCTTTCCATTGCTGACATGGGACACTTGCTAAAACACCCCCAGGTGACAGGGCTACTGTAGAGCAGGAAAGTGGCAAGCAACATTTATCTGGCCTCATTCCTGATGAAGAAAACCATAGGTCTGTTCATCTGAAACCTCGGCAATTCTGTAACACATACAGACTTCTCTGCGGTCATTTAAAACTAAGCATACACAACATTATGTACTTTCAGCAACAACTCTCACAGCTCAGCACATGCGGCTGGGGAATACTCTTCAAATTATATCATGGGGGAAACTCATGATGACGTTCATTTTATTCTCCAAATGTCATGCTACCACAGGAAAACATGTCTACTGCAAGCAGCCAAGTTTCTTTTCATCAACTATTTTAACAGCTGGCTGAAATAACCCAGGAGGAATAGGCTGGTTCATTTTCTTGCTCTGGCATGTGGGTACCAATCCCAAAGTCTGGCAGAGAAGATTGAAAGCTCTGGAGAATTCGCTGTCTAAAGATGCAGCAGGGTGACCTCACCCTAGTCAGATGCATTGCTTGGGCTATCCTACATGTCCCAGCCCCATGGCAAATTCTGCCAGCAACAATAAGGCACCGAGGATGCGTAGCAGGCCCAACACATTTACAGCAGCAGGCCTGAAGAGGTTAAAAGGAGAGGAGGGGGACAAGTGAAGCTGCCTTCTTTCATATTCCTTCTGGACTAAATTCCCTCCCTTGAATTATGCCGATTGGGCAGAGTTTATAACCCCCCTGGCTCCTGGCTTAGGTGATTAAAATGATGCCTTGCAAAAAGAAAGTTGCAGAATAGCTGCAACCCCTCAGGCCCGTAGAAGACAGACAGAAATTTATATTTACTGAGGTCATCTCAGTACAAGAAAGTTTCACCGGTTTCATTTGCATCTGACTGAAACAATTCAAGTTAAACTGATGCGAATGCCTTCATACATCTTTATTTGAAGATGTTAAATGGGGGTTTACTTGATTTCAAAGCTAATCTACATCTAAAAGAAGCAGCCAGATGAAATAAGACTGCCCACAACATATTTTGCATTGGTTTAACTAAGCAGGTTTATCAGTCATCTCAGTGCAACTCCCTCATGTATACAAGGTCTGGAAATACATTCACTCTCCAGCATTACTCTGCTTCATGCTGGGAGAATTTGCAGCTGGAAGGGGCTCAGGGGAACCGCAATGACTAGAAATAAAAGGATTGTGGGGGGAATCATAGCTGGTGTGCTCATGGGCCCTCCATGGACATTGCCTAAATTAGAGTAATTAATATAGGGGAATGTGTCTGTGTTCCTCGGTAGTTTATAAATGTTACAAAAAGAGAAACGTTTTATATGTCCCCTGATGGATTTTAAATGTTAATAAATGATGTGCAGGGAGGTATTTTACATCTCTCCATTTAACAGTGAGCTGACAGCTGCAATTACGGGCCAGTCTCTGGCCCAGCAATTCTTACAGGAACCTGAGGCATAAATGGAATAGCTTTCTTCCAGAATAACAAAGTGCATCAGGATGCTGGCTCAGCATTTCAACACCCAAACAAAAGCCAAGGTGAGACATTTTTCACACCCTGGAAACTCCCTTTCTCTGTGACATGCACTTGCCAGTCATTGCTTCCCCTGCCAGCAGAGACCTACAGCTTTGCTTCCTGTGGCAGCTCTTCACATCACACGAATGCAAGAATTAATGGAGCAATCAGTTACTTACTATGGTGCTCCTCTGCTGTGAGGCAGACATAGATCTGGACTGTACCTGGCACATTCAGAGCAGCACAGGAATAAAGTGGTATTGCATGTCTCACTGTGTGCACTTTCAACCTGTTTTTGGTCAGAAACCTACTAACTCTGAATCACAGCAGCATTCTTTCTGGTCCCAGGTTTCTTCACGGCACTAGGAGGTCTGTGTCTGCATACCTATCTTCGCCAGCACAGACAGCCTATCCCTTCAAAAAGCAGCATAGGGACTGCTCAGTAATGTCTGCCCCAACAGAAAGCCCTACTAGGTTTCAGTATGCCCTAGCCACTGCCCCTCCCATGTCCTCTGCCCAGTTCTCACCAGTAGAACTGAGCCTCTTTGAAGTTGAAAAAAGTTTGAAGCAGTATTTTAGTTGTGTATGTTTCAGGTTGCAACCTGTGTCACGAAGTAACAACAGAGAAACCAGTACTCAAAACACTGTATTCCTGCTTGTCTCCTTTCAACCTCCCCTTTTTCTTAGCTACAGAACAGCCTTGGTACTGATCTGTTAGTCCTATTTTCACTCCATGAGAATTGCATCCCATTGACAAGAAAAGGTGATTCAGAACTGAATGAAACCAAGCAGAACTGTGAGCAACACCCTGCATTTTCCCAAAGGTAAAAGAATGTGGTTTACAATTCTATTAAAATCCCACAAGATAGTTTTCATTTTGTTTTGTTTTTGTCACTGACAAACTCTTTCTTTCTTTTATTTTACAACGGCATAAGACTACAGCTTAATATACCAGATTTATTTTTTAAAAGCCCTACACTTCCCACCACATCTTTATTTACACAAAGGGTTGTAAAGTGACTGGTTTCTTTCATCCTCCCCTTTCTGTCATTGGAAAACACTGGTGAAAAAAGGGCAAGTTCAACTATTAGAACGATAGTTTTCTTTCAATTACTGGTTCCAAAACTGCACCTCAGCAAAGCTAAGAAATTCTAGGTCGTAAAAGCAAGGTTTGGTTTCAAATTTGGAAAAGAATTAGGTTCACACTTTCACTGTAGTTGTGCTGTATGCAATTATAACCAAACATCATTACACATCTACCACTTACATATTCTCTCTGTTCTACACAAAGATTTCTCAGTTGTGTCTTAGGAATGGGTCTTGTTTACTCCTTTTAAGGTCTAGGTCTTTAGTACAGAATTTCTGGTACTGCTTTTCTTCAACAGCTATCTGTGGCTGGTTACACATTTCCTCCATTTTGCATTAGTTTGAATATAAATGTTTGTGATTGTCCTTCCATTCTTCAGAACTCTGCTGTTTATGATTGTGAATGGATTTCCAGAGCTTGTGAACATCAGGGACCACGTGTTAATAACCAGTTTATGTTACGTATCACTTTCAGTTCATTCTTAACGGCATGGTTCAACCACCTTCATTTAAGTAAAACAGTAACACTGAGGTTACTATGGCCACTATTTATAATAAAGCATGACAGTAGCTTATTGTATTGGTCTATCAGATTATTATAAATGCCTGCTAATTAATCCAAGCTAATAAATGAGGGTAGAAGCAGCACCACCATATGGAACAATAGCTATAGGTGCCGAAACACAGCTTGGCAGCTGAAAGCCACAGGATTATGGTAAAGCATTTCCAATGAGACACCATACCTAGGGCAGAGTGAGGTAGGAGAGGCTACAGCACTAGGAGGTACACCTGCCTGACCTAGCTCCATCCAAAACCTAATCCCTCCAGTGCTGGATGTTACCCTTCACAGAAATGCCCCGCACAGTCAGCCAAGCCTCTCAGAAGAAACACCCACAGCCTCTGCTGCTTTCCTCCCCCTAATGCAAAGGGGAAAAACAGTATTGTGCATACCTCCTTGAAAGATTGTCAGTCCCTGCAGCTAGGAGGTGAGGTAATATAATAAGGAAGGCCAACAGCAGTTCAACTGAGAGCACTAGATCTTCTTAGCCCTCATTATTGCGTGGACCCATCTAACCAGCTGCTGTTCTACTGCCAGCGACTGCCAATATTCAAGCCCAACAAACATTACAAATCCCCTCTCAGCTGCAATCTATTCTTTATGTTCTACCACCTCAGTGACAATCACAGAATACACCCTAAACGAGTCTCACTTTGAGGCAATCAAATTAAAGTCATTCCGCAATGGCTTGTTTGCAGAAACATCAACATTGTACCCGCCTTGTATCAGAAAGAGTGGTATTTTTCTACAGGGAAAAAGTTATTTGCCACTGACTTGACTGATTTGGCAATTTCTCTGCTTATCAATATCTCACAGTTCTTTCATGTTTACAAAATATAGTAATAATACTTACCATCTTGTGGGCTGCTGTGAGGAATAATTCTTCAGTTCTTCAGAAATGCTCAGAGATCCTCCAAAGCATCAATCTGGAAATAAAATAAGCATGATCATTAGCACATGTGGGGGATTTATTCTATTCATCGCCATTCTCCAATACACAAACAACTGCATTTGGGGTTAGGTGTTTGATCCTCTGTGCTTGCACGACAGCATAAAACTCACCACATTTTAGTACACCTCAGTGGTATCAGGAATCACTATTGGAGGTTACTATTATTGGTGTTTATATTTTTTTTCTCTAAAACAATACCTAAGAATTTAATCTAAACATGGAAACCTCCCTAGACAAAGAAAGTTCATGGGTCTATCAAAAACACAGAAATGGTATGAATTCACAATATGGAAGACAGAACAAATGAATTTATACATTCACAAAGCAGTAGTACTAAATGCCTGATGAAGGTGACCTGCGCTGTTGCTTGAACACAACTATTTCTTTCCAGTGGCTACCAACAGAATCCAAAGCAACAATGACCACTAGGCATGCCATTTAGATGCTTGAGACCAGGAAGTTAGCATAGACCCAAAAATAACAGAAATTACTAGTTCAATCCCACTTCAAACTGGACAGAGCGTCCCCACAGAGCTAAATGTCTCCACATAAATGTATTCCCAAACTTTGCTCACCCTTGGAAGTGAGCACATTTCAATTAAGGAGCACGGAGAGTCAATTTCCATGCCTGCCACAAGACTCAGTATGACCCTGAGAAAATAGAAGATGAGGGATTTTCTCGCACCCAAACTGCAGGTAGGGAGCCTGCATCCTCCTATCTGCAGCTTTAAACAAATTCCTTTCAATCCTTCTCTGTCCCTGCAAAATGGGGGTAGCGTTTTCTCTCTCTTCCCATCTGCTGCCTGCTTAGTCTGGGAATTCTTGGGGACTACGTCCATTTCTTCTAGGGTGTATAAACGGGGTGCTTAATGCAGGTCTGAGCTGCTCTAGGCTCTAACAAAAAGCAAAACAAACACAGCAACGACACCTCAACTGTGGCAATTGTGAATCTACACGCTGCTCACACAGACAGAGAAAAGCAGTCCACTTTCACCCCCAATCTAGAGTGCAGGTCTTTGTTGAGCAGGTCTCCAAGTTTAAAAGACGCCCTTCTGGGCCTCCATGTTTCTTGTCCCTCAGTAAGTTCAATACATACATTCACCGCAAGAAAATCAAGAGAGGGGGCTAATTAAGCCCTCCTGCTCCACAGTTTTTGCCAGAAACTTGACTCAAAACAGGTTTGTAGTCCAAGAATTGGGTTCTATTTTTTTAATGCATGCTTTATGCATTTCTAAGCTGCACCTAGATTAGAATTGGATGAGCCAAAGCAAATACATATGTGCACACGCAGACAGTGCTAGGTGCATTTTTCTGAGAGACAGGCAGAGAGCGAGTGAGTTTGCTTTCCCAGTATTTCTGCATCTATAAGCAGGAAGGCTTGAAAACCTTGCAAAGAAAGTCTGTTCCCTGGAGAATTCTTGCCTCGCTCTCTGCAGCTTCAAGAAGCAATCTCTGGCTACCGTGCATGGGAATCCCAGGATTTTGGCACAGTTTTAACATCGCCATCATTAGAAACATTGATTTACTTTAATTACCACCTCGTACCCTGCACTGCCACATGCAGTCAGAATGTCAATTCTTTATCAATGTGTGCTGTTGACATGGAAACAGATCAGCTGAAATGGAAGCAAAAAGAAAAAAATGTGTTACTGCTCTAAGTTATACTTAGAAGCGGTAAATCTGTGTGTGCTACAACAGATTTAAATACTCAATAAACTACACAGACGAAATAAACAACTGTTTGGGGTGACAGTCGTTTCAGTTGTTTACATCATAGACTGCATTTAGAAAAGCTCCAGTGTTACTATGGTAACCACTTTTGCTTAAACGTAGTTGTGGACGCACTTTAGGTAGGCTCTAAATTAACTGCAGATGGAGGAGCAGTGCTGGGGATCCAGCCAAAGGAGCAGATACCCCCATCAGCCCTTCTCTCTGCCCCCTGCCCTACTGGGGACACAGGCAGAGCATTGTGCAGAGTAGGCACCCCAGCTCACTCTTTCTGCACTCTCAGCAAGGACCTGCAGCAGCTGACGGGCTGCACCAGGTCAGTTTTAGAGATAAAATGACACGGAGCTGCTTCTCATCCCCTCACAGCTCATAACACAGCCCAGAGCTGCTCGCTCGCTCCCTGCAGTCACTGGCTGGGTGGCACTGAGAAGAGGGGCCGGCAGCGGAGGCCTGCTGCATGTCTTTGGTCCTCTTTGGGACCTCTCCCTGCAAGAGAGCAGAGCTGCAGGAAGGTGAGTGTGCTGCACACACATTCTGCCAAAATCTGTGAGTTGGAGCAGACGCTGCCTCACTATTAACTTCACGGAGCTAAGAAACCATCCTAAAAGATGCAACACAGACCTTTGACCAGCACTACATTTCCACTAGAAAGATTAAATCACTGTGCAGCTAAAGCTAGTTTCATAGTCATAGGGAACAAGGCCAGAGGGGCCACTGTGATCTGCTGTTTTTAATAGGGATTAAAGGAGCCTACGGTCTCAGGCACACCTGCCTTCCAACCTGAAAGTGAACAGCAGTGAGATGGAGATCACTGAGCAGAAAATGGAGGGAGAGGCTCTTCTGCCCTCTTGCCATGTGCCAGGGCAAGGGGCGGCAGGAGGAGCAGACACACTAAGGATGACTTCTCTAAAGAGGATCGTGGAGGCGCTGGGAGCCAAAGGCTGTTCAAAGCCCTTGGAGCCGGCAGCAGTAGAGAGACATGCAAGTCCTGAACTGTAGGCAACGCACCCCATGCTTCAACTGTGAGAAAACGTCAAGGAAAGGGGATTTTTTTTGTTGTTGTTTCTTCCTTTTTCCACTTTTCACATTTCTGCATGATTACATTTGATAATGATGCCCACCTCCCAAAAGGTCGTGCATCAATTAGCAAGGGAAGGAAGGGCACACATCATTAATTACACACTGGCCTGCGAAATAAGAACATGGAATAAAGCATAACATTCTAAAAATAGCAGGAGGCCTGCCTTGTTTAGGTCAAGTTTTATTTTAATTCCCTTAATAAAACATCTGATATTAAACAACGGAGCGGAAGACATGCCGCTGTTTAGCCTCAATGGGTGCTTCAGACAGATCTGCTGCGATTTAATCTGCACAGCAGAATGCAAAGCTGGAGAATGTAAGTTTATGCGAGCGTGAGACATAATTGTTCCTTAAGCTTATGCAGCTCTTATCAATCTAAATGATCCCAAGGTATTCTACAAACCATATACGCATGGGAACGCTTCTACCTGTACTGCTGCTTTACATATGGGATTTTGGCGAGATCCAGGATGTGATCCAAAATGCTGGTACAGATACATGCAGTCAGAGAGAAGGAGAAAAGCTACGCACTGCCATGGGTGCGTGCCACAGACAGAATTATAGTGAACAAATTCTGCTCAAGTAGGGCTGAGGGAACAGAAAGGGATGAGAAAAGGACATGCAGTGCGTGACTCTGTAGGTACAACCAGTCCACATCAGAAGTGGCCAGCGAGTGTTACAGCACAGTATTCTGAGGCAATTAAAGCATGCACACTGGAAGTGTACATGCTTCTGGAATGAGAGACAGCCTCTGTCTGACACTACGTGTAGGCTAAGCAGAATAGACTGATGAAGCAGGCAGAAAAGCATCTTGCTTATAACCAATTTTCAATTAGGGAATAGTAATGTAAAGATCACACAGGAATGTTGCAGAAAAGAAGAAAACAACGCCAGCTGCCCTAAGCATAAATCAAATGCCTTACACACACACACACGCAAAACCAAACCACCTTGTTCCTCCTCTGGAGAGCGGATTGTGGTTGCTGGGAAAATGTATTGCAGAGGGACAAAGGAAAAAATATAGTGGAATTATTAGTGCAAGCTCTTACTCTTTTGAAGCATGCCCTATGGGCAACTCAGTTTCCAGTCAGAATGTACCAGATAATCGTTTTCAAAGCCTCATCTGAAAACACAAGTGATGATCTTACCCTACACCAATGGCAATAAAGGCAGCAATCTTCCACCTATGCTAAACCAAAGGTACTGTTTTCTTATGCCCCTAATACATCTGAGGAACAGATGCTCCTAAAAGCCACAGTCTTTTGATCCTATAAATTGAATGCTTTTCAGAATGTCACACAGAATTCTCCCATCAATCCTAAGAAAACATAATCTAAAACAGAAGATGATTTTGATTTTCCTCGTGACTTGGCAGATGAAGAGATAATTAGATATGGAAAAACGAGTGGTTTTGAGGATGAATGTACCTGCTGTAATCCTACCACCAAGTGAATTAAGGTTTGCCTCCTGCAGTAAGAAGTATTCTAACTCAGCATCTGGAGGAAAGCTAAGACCTGCCAGATTACAGAAGTCATCGGTGGTCCTTCCTGTGAAACCAGTGAACAGAAGGAAAGGGAAGAGAGGGAAAAGTCGAAAAAGTCCTTCCTGTCTCCATC
Organism: Phasianus colchicus; assembly: GCF_987193195.1. Lineage (NCBI taxonomy): Eukaryota > Metazoa > Chordata > Aves > Galliformes > Phasianidae > Phasianus > Phasianus colchicus. Next base: position 20,447,428 of record NC_143439.1, on the reverse strand, counting down.
CGTGGTTATAAGCAATAAAAGAATCCAGCAACACTACACACACACACAAAAAAAAAAAAAAAAAAAAAAAAACACCTAAGGTGTGTGATTGCCTATTCTTTTCTCCCCATTAAACCTAAATGATTCCTCTTATGGACCGGTCACATGAAGCAGCTTATTTTGTCAAGTGCTCTTCAGCCTAACCATGGCTCCCACCTCTGGAAGTGGAAGAATCCCATATGTCAAGTAAGCGAACACAGGTTATACTTCTGCAAGGATAGCTCAATGCTGATTGAAAGTCTCATTTGTCAAAGGAAAGAATTGTTGTTTTTCTTTTCAAATTAACCTAGATGAAGAAAAAGATATTTGTCCAGACCTAAGAGCTTTTTCATTCCTCAAGCAGCTGCTAGTTTGAGAGAATTTTAAATGGTTGGCCTTTATGAAATGAATTGGTAATCACAGCCCTGTGCCTCACACTCTAGACAGAACGATTCAGGGGACTGGTAATAGGATAAAGCCTTTCACCTCGCCAGCTGTGGTTCAAATTCAGAATAATTCTTAACTTACTAAACACTGTCACTACATGATGGGCATTTGATTGTTATCGTACAATGAATCACGTGTTTTTCTATCGTGGAAAAGTACTCATAGCGCAGATAATACACTAATTATTGTTAGTAATTAGCAGCACTCTCAGTAATGACAGTAGGAGACCTGCAGAAAATTACCCATATGTTCACCCCTTGGAGGTTGTCATTTCAAGGCAGGGGTTAAGCCCTTCAGACAGTCACTGTGGCGATTCTTGTAGCTCTTTCCCACCTTGGGTATGTTTTGCAGATGAACTGAGTTCAGCCTCCAGAGCTGTCAATCTACCACTTTTATTACGGCTAAATTACTTTTGTTTCAAGTGCTGGAGGCGACTTTGAATGCCGGGTCTAATTAGAATGTAATTGTCGGAAGATCTGAGCAACTGTGGCAGGTTTGGGTGGAGAATTTGGTGGCTTAGAGTATTTGTGCAAACAAATTTCACAAGCACAAAACCTGCAGCTGCTTCTAACAGTGGGCATTTGCTTAGGCAGCGCACACAACTAACTGTCCAAGGCAGAGAAACAAAACTTTGAATTTCCACATGCAAACTGATAGACATGAAAAAGCCATCTGCCCAAATAGGCTGTTTCCTGGGTCAAGCACTTTTCATGGTACCAGGATGATTTGGTGCAAACAGCAGAAAAGGAGTTTAATCAGGAACAAATATATCTGTACAAATGGAATGAGGTACATTGAACTATGCGAGGACCAATAGCAACAAAGAAGTATACATGTTTATAAATAACCCTGTTTTCAGAATAATAGTTTAAAAAAAAACACAAAATAAATCTCAAATATACATATATATATATAAGTATATATATAAGAATAAATCCTGCCATTTAACACTAGAAGCCTTATCTTTCCCTAGAGGAAAAATATTCATAAACAGTCCAGGAACTCCACACCCTGTTGCTGACTAGCATTTTTCCTCTACTTCCTTTGGGAATGCACAGACCCTCACCACTTCAACCCCTTTAATACAGCACAACCCAGAGATTTGCAGGGAAATCCTGAAGATCTGAGAGTGAACATTTAAAGGCCAGGGAGCTTCTGCTAGGAGACCCTGTGCTTCCAAGCTATCTCCTGAGGTCTACCTATCATAATGACAGCGTTACCTCTTTGTGCAGCTCCAGGGAGAGCTGTGCAAATATTGGATTATCTGGTTCAATGGCCAAACAAAAAACAATCATGGGTAGAAAAAAATTCAGTTGAATCTACTTGGAATAAAGCTAAGGGGGTGGGGAATATGGCTAAGGAAAAAGAAAAAAAAAAAACCAAGGAGGAACAAAGGAGGAAATGTTTGCTTTTAATGTATTAAATCCTCTCCTCTATATTTTTGACATGAAAGGGAAAAAAAAAAAAGGCCACACAAATTTAAATCAGTTTAAACCCTTCCTTTTTCTCAGTGTGATTTTTATTTGTTTGTTTGTTTTCCTTGCAATAAGCCTGCACTAAATTTCATGTCACACCAAAACAGATCCGGTCTCCCTGAAAAATTTGTTTCCTTCAGCAAATCTACTGCTTAGTGTCACTTTGCTTTCATCCAGCTCTAGGAAGAATTGTACAGTCTGAAGTATAGAGCTCCAGTAACCAGACTTCTGCCTATAAGGAAAGAGACAAGTTTTCAAGCCAGAAAACTCATCTACTCAGTCATTATGTGATAGCCAATTTTTTTCCCCCACAAAGGGAGAAGAGAACCAAATACCATCCTCTGAAGGACAGACTAGTAGCCTCACTTACTCTCCGTACCATACTTGCTATGTTTTGTTCTCCTGTAAACAAAACCACAGCCACAGTTCCTTACTCAGCTGATTTTTGTTTTGCTCCCACAGCCATGCCTGTCTGAGATGAAAGGCAGACAGATTTACACCAAGGGCAGTAAAGTCCATGAGATGCCATCAGCACATTCCCACATGCCTATGTAATGTGTTCCTTAGCTTGGCTGGCAGTGGGTGCACCTGGAAACCCGAGTGGTTACTGGTTTCATACAGCTCTATCAGGACCGGCTGAGTTGTAGTTGGCTCCTCTGCTTGCACAGAAGCAGATAAATTGGATTCAGGAGCTTCTGCTGCAGAACTGGCTTTAGTGAATATGAACAGATACTCTCTACTACATAAATACATATAACAAAAATCAGGTTGAAATTTGCTCAAAATGACAAAAAAAGAAAAATACAAAGGTCTGCAGAACTGCCGCTGGGAAATACGAACATTACCATTTTCTAGAGAAAATAGATACTTATGTATATATACCAGAATTGGAGCCAAATTTTCTCAGAATGACAAATGTTGTAAGAATTCATAAGCCTTCATGAAAACCCAAATCATAAATCCGTAAGTCAAAGCAATAGCAGACAGGCAAAAGTCTGTTTAAACTTCTTTCCTCCACACATTTTCTACATGCAGAATAAGGCACTGGCCAATATTTATGCTATATTCTACAAACTACTGTCCACAAAAGAGTTTGCTTCCATGGATCACAAGCCAGCTAAACACCCCAGAAGCACAACTAGAAGAGACTGAAAGCCCATTCAGAGTTTACCAGCAGCTTTGTCTGGATAATGTTTGCATGGGAGGAGAATAGCTAAAAAGTAAAGCTGAGAAGAGAAACCTGACAGCCAACACGAAGAAGTTGGAAGACACATTGACAAAGCAGAACCAGAACTTCAAACAGCCATAGAATAATATATATATATTCAAAAAGAACTCCAGAAGGTAAAGGCAGAAGCTTGCAGGGGGAAGCAGAAACTTGATGGATTTTGAAAAGAGAATATCTAAAAAGGAATCAAAATGTGCAGGGGCTGGGAGTGCAAGTGAAGATCCAAAAGTAAACACACAAAAAAGGAAAATATAATTCTTGCTGGGGAATGGTGGATATTCTTTGACAGTGTAACAGCAACAAAAGATAAATTGATACATCCCTGCCTTCCATTCTAGGTGACTGTAAAATACCAGAGAAGAAAGCACACAAACGTTACAAGTAGAAAAAAAGTCAACGTGAAGAAACAGGAAAAAAAAGCTATTTAAATAATGAAAACGCAGAATCCTGTAAAGAAAATCTCTCTAATGTGTAAGATGAATGGTCTTCTCCAGGTGGCCACGGGATGAAGAAAAGCACAGGTATTTGAGAATGGCCCCATCCTAGAGCCCAGGATTACCTGAAGTCTAAGCAGACACTCGACAAAGGGAGTGCTTCTCCTCATACTTGCTCTGGGCTCATGTAAAGGTCAGAGAAGTATTGTTCCAGTCCAGTACACAGCCATCTTCTGGGATCAGGGAGCATGTATAAGTAAAAGGGCAGGAGAAACCTAGTCTTTGTCATCCTGCAAATACACAGCCATGCTGTGGGCAGTAGAGCTGCCCAGTTTCATCAAAAAAGGCTCTATTATCAGTCGTAAAGGACCGAAAGAGTCCTTTACATGTTGCACTTCCGCACTAGACATCATCCAGGGGTGTGATGTACAGCACCTGTGTTTATGGGATGGGGATATAAATCATCCCCAAGAGTACAAAGCTGCAGAAGAATACATCCACTAACCTTGATTTAATAGCTCACGGCAGACACAAGGAGACACATAATGGCAGATCTCTGTAAAGCCAACCCATGTCTGTAGCACGTCTGACAGGGTATGTAACAGTTTTTAAATTCTGCACGTAGGGATCAGATTGCATGGAGTCTGCCTCTAAGACATCATTACAACCTGCACGTTCACACCTCACATGGGTTTCAGGAGACCTCGCTGCCTTCTCAGCCACGCTCAGCCAGAGTAGCACTTGCAAGACAGAGAACATCTGCTTCTCAGATACTCTGTTTATTCCGGCTGACAAACACACTACATTGGTCCAAGTGTCCCACACAGCCCAGGAGCAACACTGTGATGTCTCCTTCCCTCCGAACACGCACAGAGCAGGAAACTCTACCTTACAGACAGGCCCTGGCAGGGTGTGATGGGCGGGGAGGGCTCGGCAGCTTCTCCTGCTGACACGCGGCCCTGCTGCATGCAGCACTCCTCATCTGCGTCAAAGGAAGGGCACAGACGCAACCTGAAAAGTCACAGAATGCAGAACACACCAAGTTGGAAGGGATCCATAAGGATCATCGAGTCATACAATTGTTAAGGTTGGAAAGACCAGTAAGGTCATCCAGTCCAACCAACGCGAGCTGAAGGCCTCACCCCATTGCTGAGAGCTTCCCCCTGGAAGAGCGGGACTGCTTTGGGCTCCTGCCCCATAGCTGGCCTACAGGCCCCCCTGGGGGACCTGGGCCCTGCTTGGTGTGTGTGTCAGCCCCGACACCACTGCCCCCATTTGAGGACCGGGAGCGCGCGGTGCTGAGGCGCTCCCCCTCACCTCAGGAGGGCACAGGCCTTCCCTCAGGGCTGCCTTTTGTCCCCGGGGCTGCCGCCTCCCTCACCTTTCATATTTACAAGAACGGTGCCAAGGTTTGCACGCACAACACCTAGGATTGAAATTAAAAAAAAAAAAAAAAAAAAAAAAAAAGGGCTTTGGGGACGACATTCAAGCTTAATTATTAACCCGCGGGAGCGCTTTCCCCGCACCTTTCTGCTTCGTCACGCCTTTACCGCGCCGGGGGACAACATGGCCGCCCGGGGGCGAGGAGGAGGGGGAGAGCGGGCGGGGAGCCAGCACGGCACTGCGCAGCGCGGCCCGCCTCGCCGCGGGGGGCGGCCACCCGGCGGCAACACCTGCCCCGGCGGCTGCCGCTCCCCCGCGGAGCCGCCGTCAGCGCCCGCCCAGGCGCTGCGATCCGGCGGGGGCTGCGGGAGGATGATGGAGGAGCCGCGCGTCGCCTCCAATTAGGATCAACGCTCCCGCCGCCCCCGCGCCGCCGCAACGGCGGGGCCGCAGCGCCCCCTGCCGCCGCCCGGCGCCCTCCCGCCCGCGGCGCTCACGGCCCCCACCGCCCCGCCCCGAAGCCCCGAGGCACGCAGGCCGCCGCAGCGCCGACCCCAGCGGGAAGGATCGGCGGGAAGGGATGCCGCTTCTCTAGCGCTCTGTTACACCCTCGGGTCAGAGTGCCCGTGCCGCCTCCGCTCCGAAATGGTGTCAAAACGAAGGGTGCGCTTTGCTGCCTTTATGGAAAACACCGCATCTCTCCCTCACACTTTTTACTACTTTTTGGCAGCTGTTTCAGAGCTCAAGACGAGTTCTTTAGCCTGTCAGCAGGCTGGAAAGTAGGTTCTGACTGCAGAATTACTGTTTGTGGATGAAACACAGACCTTCCTTGTGCACCTGCTTGTAATGTAAACATCTCGAGTTGCGTTCTGAGTCACAGCAGGGCTCGGGTCTGGATCCAGTGTGCCCTACAATGGCAGTCCATGGAGACCCCACACAGGCACGCAGTGGCTTCCACTGTTGGTACACAGTTGTGGCGCTTTGCTATGAATGAAAGTATGCCATTTCCTGTAGGTGAGCCTGCTCCCAGGGCACAGCAGCCAGGCAGAGCCTTGTTTCAGAGAATCAAAGTCATTTAAGTTGGAAGGGACCCCTAAAGGCCGCCTGGTCCCACTCCCTGCACCAAATAGGGGCATCTGCAGCTCCATCAGGTGCTCAGAGCCCCTCCAGCCTGACCTGGGCTGTCTCCAGGGATGGGGCATCCACCTCCTCTCTGGGCAACCTGTGCTAGTGCTTCATCACCCTTAGTGTAAAACACTTCTCCCTTGTATCCAATCTAAATCTCCCCTCTTTTAGTGTGAAACCATTTCCCCTTGTCTTGTCACAGCAGACACCACTAAAGAGTCTGTCCCTTTCTTTCTTACAACCCCCTGTAGATACTGAGAGGCCACTCTCAAGTCATCCCAGAGCCTTCTGTTCTCTATGCTGCACAGCCCCAGCTCTTTCAGCCTGTCCTCGGAGGGAGGTGTTCCATCCCTTGGATCACGTCTGTAGCCCTCCTTTGGATGCACTCCAACAGGTCTGTGTCTCTCCTGCACTGAGGAGTCCCCATCTGGATGCAGTTCTCCGGTGAGGTCTCACAGTGCAGAGCGGAGGAGCAGGATCACATCCCTGACCTGCTGACCATGCTTATGTTGATGCAGCCCAAAGTATGATTGGCTTTCTGGGCTGTGAAGGCACACTGCTGGCTCATATCCAGCTGCCATTAGCCAATGCCCCCAGGTCCTTGTGGCAGGGCTGTGCTCCATCCTTGAATCCGTCAGCTTGTACCGATAGCAGGGGTTGCCACAACCCAAGTGTATGACCTTGCACTTGGCTTTGTTGAACCTCATGCCTAGTCACCCCTTGCGAAGTTCATCCTCTGCAAATGGGCTTGTATGTCAACAGATAAACCTCACCATTTGCAAGGCACACTAAGCCCTTGGGAAGGGAGATTCATTCTGCAGAGAGGAAAATTTGGCAATGCAGCTGCACAAGTCATAGAGCAATGCGTATAGTGACTCATTATTTATCAACAAAGAAAGAACCACGAGCAGGATGTAATGGTCTGGGGACAGGCTGATGTCACAGCAAGGAGTGGGAAAACGGCAAAGACAATTAGAGTATTATGACTATCTTTAACTACATGATACAATCAGACCCTTCATTACTATTATTAGTCACTATGGTTCTGTAACTACAAACCCACTCCATCCGTGTGTGAGGTTGTGAAAAATTTATGTTAGCAGATCATTAATTTTTCTTACAAATTCCTTCTCATTTCGTTTTTCTAAGAGATGTCTAAACTGGGCAAAGTAGTTTTGAAAGAAAAGCTCTGAAGTTATCCCTGGGGGAGCAAAAACGCAGTATTGCCAACACAGTCTATTCAAAAGAATGAATCAGCCTCCTGGAGAAAGGAGGAGTAGTTCAAAACAGGACTAAATGGAAAAAGAAAAATCATTTGCTTTATAGTTGCTTCTGTTGCTTTGGCATACTTAGGGTTTACATTTTGAACCTTTTCTTTGTAATCACGGCAGCTGGAAACTTGATCTTTTAATGGAAAGTGAGAATGGCCAGAATCCCAGTGACTGGGCTGCCAGGAAAGCTCTTGCCCCCTTCCACCCAAGATTTGGCATTGGTGAAGATGCAGGCAGATCCAGGACTGACAGGGACAGCCCATACTTGAGAAATGTTCAATTAGCTATCATTGCAGTTTGTCATCTCTGTAGGTTGTTTCCAAACAGTAATGTGGCTGATATACACACAGAAACTGAAAAACCATAACTCCTGTGAAGAAGCAACCCCTAAAAGACTATCAGTTCATAGTGCTGTAATTGTGATGGAAATGAAGCACAAAATCTCAGCCTCCTTATCCAGCGAGCTGGAAATCAGCAACACCTTATGCTTTGCAGCATTGGCACAGCTTGTCAATACTGCACGCTTCTCCCTGGTAGATTGCCCAAATGACATCTCCCATATGAGGATAAATCACAGGTGCAATCCTGCGGGAGCTCTCAGAATTCACAGTGGGAGAGAGCCCAACACCCATTCCTGTTCTTCGTTCCTGATGGGACTGGCATGTTTTCCCATCCTCTCCTTTTGGTTATCACTGCCTGACATAAAATCTGTGAAGATTAAGCCAATTTTATTAACTTCTGGGGCTGCTCTAAGCTTTCATCTAGGCAATCCATCAGCACACCCCATCATCACATTCTCTTTACCCTCAGTTTCATATGCAACCATTAGTGAAATCTGTTCACCATGCCTTTTCCCCAGGTCACCCATATGGCCCCTATTGCATATGGTTATGTCCATCCTGGGCAGAAGTTGTTGTTTCTCTATGAGGCTTTGAGCCTGCATCATTTCAGCCTGGGAAATGTGCTGTGCCAAGTATGCCTAGAAAGCTGAGGAGAGTCTTGGTGCAACAAAGCATAGGGGCTGGTGCGCTTTCAGCACATTCCGCCCTAAACAGGTCTTCAGTTCCTCCAACATGACTCTTGTCATCAGCAGTGTGTAGCAGTGAATTATCTCACCCCTGTAAATTCAACACATGGCAGCACATCCCCAGCCCATCTCACCACCTGCTGCAATGGACACGAGCTGGGGGGAAGAAGCACAGCTTCTTGCCTCCTTCTGGATATAATGGTCTCTTGGTGCTACTCAGGTAATTACAGCTGCATGTTTATTTGTAAGCTTCTTTATTGTCCCTAGTATTCCCTGTGGCCAAGAACCAAGGAAAACATCAATTTTCTGAAAGCATTCTGGCTTAAGCTGGCCACTGGTGATGTAACATGGGCATCCCCAAAGTGTATAGTGTGTACCCATAACCAAAATAGGGTCATCTCTTGTTTCCAGAGAAATTTCTCTAGCAGTATTAGGAAAGAGATTGTAGGAAAGAAAATGTGCACTGAACTGCTCCCCTCTGCAAATACAGGAAAGTATTTTTGAGGTATTACTATCAAAAGTATTTTGGTAAAATGCTTCTCTAAGAATACTCAACGTCTGCTGCCAGCAGAGAAATACGTATTCTCAGCGTCGATGTTTATTGCAATAGCTTTGAATCTGTGATGAGCACGGTATTTTCATCCCAACAGGTTGTTGTACCACTTATCCACATGGAATAGATAAACATTCTTTGTGTGGTGAAGAGAGGCAGAGCTGCGTTATTTGAGAAGAATGCTGGTCACTTTTGAACGTGCTCTGTAAGACAACAGTATGCTCTTTTTCCACTCATCCTTAATAGGTGTTTGAAATTACAGTAAGTGTACTAAAGTTAATACTAGAGATAAAAATATATCAAAGGACTCACATTAATTGATTGTCAAAATATCTGATTTCACTCCTCTATACCTGTCTTATTCAACATCTTCATCAGTGACCAGTATGAAGGGATAGAATACACCCTCAGCAAGTCTGCTGATGATTCAAAGCTGGGAGGAGTAGCTGACACAACAGAAGGCTGTGCTACCATTCTATGGGACCCAGCCAAGCCCCAAGAGAATTGGGCAGGGAGGAATCTGATGAGATTCAACAAGGGCAAGAGCAGAGTCCTATAGCTGGAGAGGTATTACCTCATGCATCAGTACAGGTTAGGGGCTGACTTGCTTGAAAGAAGCTCTGCAGAGGACCTGGGTGTTCTGGTGGACAGCAAGTTGGCTGTGGGCTGGTAGTGTGCCTTTGTATCCATGAAGGTATATGGTATACAGGAGTACGTTAAAAAGAACATGGCCAGGATGTCGAGGGAGCTGATCTTCCCCCTCTTCTCTTTCCTGCTGAGGCCACATCTGGGGTACTGTGTCCAGTTCTGGGCTCCCCAGTTCAAGAAAGGAAGGGAACTGCTGGAGAGAGCCGAGCAGAGGGTCAAAAAGATGATTGAGAGCCTGGGGCATCTTGCTTGCAAGGAAAGGCTGTGACCTGTGACTGTCCCCCTGATGGGGGATCTAATAAATGCTTATAAATACCTAAAAGGGCAGGAGTCAAGCGGATGGTGCCAGGATCTTTTTGGTTGTGCCCAGTGACCCAACAAAGGGCAACAGGCACAAACTGGAACATAGGATGTTTCATATGAACATGAGGAAAAACTTTTCTTTGAGAGTGCAGAGCACTAGAACTGGCTGCCTAAAGAAGTTGTGGAGCCTCCTTCTCTGGAGATACTTAAAACCCACCTGAACGCTTTCCTATGCAACCTACCCTAGGGAAGCTGCTTTAGCAGGGGTTGGATGCGATGATCTCCAGAGGTCTCTTCCAACCCCTATGATTCTGTGATTATTTTTTTTTTCTTTTACAGTAGCCAGACACCCAGCTGATCAAAGCTGATACGGTTGGAGCAAACTTTTATACCATAGCTGCATAGCATGACCGGAAGCAATCTGTGCTGTTCTGTGGCCCTACTACATTTTCAGTCATCTCTGTTTTCCCTTTTAGTAAGTGGAGTGCTTCTGACCCTACTCAATGCTCCAGCTAACCTGATGAAGTGAAGTGTGCTTCCTTCTGGTCAATGCAGATGTCTGCAATCTCTTTAGGGTCCCCTCCTGTTTATAAGTGTCCCTCCAAACTCAACATATCTATTCACACATTCTCCAAAACCAGGTAACAATTCTTCCTATCTAATGGCATATGAATTGGACACTCAGAGCTCACTGTCTTGTCTGCAAATGGCCCTCAGGTGTGCTCACTGTCAGAACAGCAAGGAAAACATCACTAATAGTTAGACTTATCAAAGGCACAACGGTGCTTCCTCCTCGTATTTGATTCCTGAGATGAAAATTGGATATAAAAAAAAGTGGTAGGCATAATGTTTTTAGACGCTCTATTACCTCTTTATACTCTTTCCCATGAAGTTTTTGTGGAAAATGTAGGTCTTTAGGCACTCAAAGTGCTTTACAGCCAACAGGAGGAAAACAGCCTTTGCTGAGCTGCATTTTCTATAGCATTTGCATAAAAATACAGTTCAGTTCTCTGTATATCCTGCAAAAATCTGACTCTTTTTTTCCCCATTCAGTTGGAAACTGTCCATGTTGCCATATGTAGCCATTTCATCTTTCCTATTTCCTTTCTTATAAAACACAATCCTTGATGCCAGCTTTCTTTATGGTTTTGCCATTCACAGGGAAGTAAAAAATAGCAATACTGTTCCTGAAGAAATAACAGCACAACAATAACTTTGCTAAGGATCCAGAACAGTGGCTTACAAAGCAAAAATTCATCCAAACCAACCCTTTACACTTCCCCATTGCAAAAAATAAGGTTCAAACTGTGTGTTTTCATAGACACTGCTGGTCTAGAAGTAAGCTCTTGAAGTTTAAGCAATAGCAGATTTTCCCAGTGCCTCACAAAATTGGACATTTATGATAAATGCTTGATAGGCAGTCATTTAACGAAACAGAGCTTCCTTTGTCCTATTTCTGTGTTTGATGGGATACATGGTACTGAAAACATGCACAACAGTAACAGGCTTCTGGAGACAAAGCAGAATATCTGCAAACATTTGCTATCATGTAGCATAAAGCCATTCCCCTCACCACTCACGCTGACTTCATCCACACAGATGTGGACCATAGCATCAGCTCTATCAAAGTTACAGGAACAATGAACTCAGCCCTTTTAGTTCATGCTTACTCAGTAATACATTCTTTATAATTCTACAAAGAGATTTCTATTTAAAGCAGAGTTGTTTTGTGGGGTTTCTTGTTGTTGTTATTGTTTGTTTTGTTTTTCTTTTTTTCCAGGAGAATGCTATGGTACCATCACAGGATTTCACGGTGCTTAGATGCAAACTGAGTAAAACCAAATGCCGCGTGTTACCTGGTTTGGCACATCTAATCGTGCCCACTGCTATACAGGCAGCACCAGATCTATTCCCCATCAGTCCTTATGCCCTGTTTGTGCCAAGAATTAGTCATCTAAGCTTTAAAAGCATCCAACCTTTTGCTTCCTCACTTTGACCACACTGCGACATCAGAGAGCAGAGCTCAGATGAAGACTCGTGTGTGACTCATTTCCTTAAAACACTCTTTCTCCATTTCACGTGTAGGGACTTGCTGAGGAAAAGAAAAACAAAAAAAAGGGCTAAAGCAGAGAATAAGCTTTGGAAGGGAAGTTGTATGTCGGAAGTATTAAACAAATCCTGGCTCACTAATACCGTCATCCCATCCTTTTCTGCCTCAACACCTGTCAGTCATTTCCCTGTTCTCTTGCTAACTTCAGGCCCCAGCAGGCTCTCCTGCAGCTGACTACTGGAAATAATCCCACCCCAGATGAACAGCACTATTGATCTCAGCAAAGGTGACCCCACCTAAGTGACTGGCTTAGGCCAAGGACCTGGCACATGACACTTTGAGGGCAGAGCTGCCATGGACCTGTCCCGCATCCAAAGAGACCTAGCATTTAAGTCAGTTATGCAATATTCAAAACTACAAGCCATGACCAACTGTTTCTGCTGCTTTCCTTCTCTTTCCATTGGGCCAGGCTATTTTTAATGTCTGGGAGAGGATTCAAGTCAATTGAGGAAAGAGGAGAAAGAAAAACCAACCACTTCTGTGTATATTTGTACAGCAAGCAATTTTTCTTTTTTTTTTTCCCTCCTGGTTTATTTTTACATGTGATGTGTATCCTGCATGGGACTTTTCTTCCAAGTTTTTTTGGTTTTTCTCCTTCAAAAGAAGCCAATGAAAAAATCCTCATCGTTGTGGCTGATAGCTGTCAAGTTGGAGACAAGATAAAAACCAGAAGGGGTGATACAGCTCTGAATACACACACAGGAGTGCTGCTCCCCAGAGCTGGGCTAGTGGGCAGAGCAGGGTGCTGGCCAGCAGCCTTTGGCATTCAGCCATAGCTCTACTTTTGACTCTGTTGTGCTATCTTCCTCTACAGAATAAAACATCTTAGTAATATCATAATTAATTTTTAACATTACGTTTATTAGCATTTTATTTAGCCAGTTTTATTTAGCTGGCAAAAAAAGGCCAAGTGTCATCACTCTAAAGTGGAAGCCATACATTCATTTTTCAAACATGTGCTGACCATCCTCCTGCACAGGAGACCCAGACCCAAAGTCACACTGGACACAAGCTGCCTTAACACATTCTTACATGACATTTTAAGCATTATTTAAAGCACAGGAAAAGAATAATAATAACAAAAAGGAACTGTTTAAAGTCAGCTACACAAAGGTAAGATCTGTTCAGATAAGTCTAAATGTGACTGCAGAATGTTCTTTGGTCTTCTTTCTATCAAATCTGAAAAATTATTTTTAATTGATTCTTGAAGCACTTTTGAAGTTCAATAAATGCTTCAGAAATCAGTTGGGAGTCCACAAATGTTAATAGTATTTAGCTCATTTCAATAAAAATGGCCTCATTAACATGCCAGCTGCTGAAATGTGTGATACCAACTGTGTCCTTCTGCCGGCCTGCAGGGAAGCATTCCCACTCACCACTCAGTTCTGTTCTAAAATAAATTATTTAGGAAACATTCCTATTTGACTGTATGCCTCCGCTCAGACTATAGTTACTTCAGCACTGTCCCATCCCCCTAAATGTCTGTAAAAGCTCCTTCGAACAAAGTGAGCTTGGTCTGTGTTTCCTCATGGATTTTTTATATTTTTTTTTTCATAGATAATAGAATTGTTTGAGTTGGAAGGGACCCCTACAAGCCGTCTGGTCCCACTCCCTGCAGTGAACAGGGACACCCACAGCTCCATCAGGTGCTCAGAGCCCCTCCAGCCTGACCTGGGCTGTCTCCAGGGATGGGGCATCCACCGCCTCTCTGGGCAACCTGTGCCAGTGCCTTAAAAGCCTTCTAAAACACTTCTTCCTTATGCCCAAACTAAATCTCCTCTCTTTAAGTGTGAAACCATTTCCCCTTGTCCTGTCACAGCAGACCCTGCTAAAGAGTCTGTCCTCTTCCTTCTTACAGCTCCCCTTTAGATACTGAAAGGCCACTCTCAGGTCTCTCTGGAGCCTTTTCTTCTCTAAGCTGTACAGTCCCGGCTCTTCCAGCCTGTTGTCATATTCTTTCTCTGTAGTAAAGTAGAAGCTCATCCACCTTTTCATGAATCTGCATGGGAGGAGACAGGTGAGCTCCACTCCTTTTTGGGCACAAGGTGTTCTTCATTGTAACTCTGCTCCATTGAAATAAATAACCTTTGCTGAGCTCTGCCACTGCCAAGCCGGACTACTTGTAAGCCCCTGACCCACAGCTCAAAAATCTGAGTGGCATCATTGCCTCCAGAGAGGTTGCTGGCTGATGCAGAGGATACTCTGCAGCTTGGCTCTATAAGCACTTTCTGTAACAGTGCTCTGAGGACTTGGTAACAATGTATAAAATGGCTGTCATTGGTTGCAATGCAAGTAGTACTGTGTTAGTATCTCCAGAGAAAATATGATTCTTTGTTTGATGAAGTAGGATGATAAGATGAGATAGGAAGAGAGGGAATGTACTTAAGTTGTGCCAGGGGAGGTTCAGGTTGGATATTAGGAAAAAAATTTCCAAAAGAGTGGTGATGCATTGGAATGGGCTGCCCAGGGAGGTGGTGGACTCACAGTCTCTGGAGGTGTCAAAGCAATGTGGAGATGGGGTACTTAGGGGCATGGTTTAGTGGGCAACGTTGGTAGTAGGTGGACGGTTGGACGAGATGATTGTAGAAGTCTTTTCCAATCTCAGTGATGTTATGATTCTAAATACCATCCAGGCCAACGAGATGGGCAAAATCTAAATCAAAAGTGTTGCCAACAGGTGGTAATGCCAAAAAAATCCTACATTAGTATACAGTTCTAGCACAGGTTGAGTTAATTTTTCATGCATACATCTAAGCTCAAGACCAACAGCACACACTGGCCTTTAAGAGTCATGTTTTATTACCAGAACACAGTGTGTGCTTCCCCTTCACTGTTTATATTTTTGAGCAATTGTGGAGGTGGGGGCACAGGAGGCCTTTCCAGTCCCAGGACAGGCAGAGACATACTGGGTGATCCATGCCATGCTGCTGGTGGCTTCAGCAGTAAAATCATTGCTTTAGGGTCAACCTTTCCCATGAAGATCATTGCTGTTGAAACTACTCCGCCACCTCTCAGAAAGCCTCAATGATATCCTAGAGGATACATAGCATGGCCCACCAGCAGGCACACTCAGAATCATAGAATCATCAAAGTTGGAAAGACTAATAGGATCAGCTTGTCCAACCATCAGCCTATCCCCACCTGCCTACTAAGCCATGTCCCTCAGTGCCAGTACCTACACAGTCCTTGAACACCTCCACAGATGTTGACTCCACCACCTCCCTGGGCAGCCTGTGCCAATATCCCACATCTAGCTGGAAGTCTGAATGAGCAGGCAGCTGCCTTCTCCTTCCCCTCCCTCCTCTGTTTTATTTCGGGTCAAACGTACTTCGCTGCAGAGGTCAGAGTGTGGCAGCACAGCTGCAGCTGAGGCCATCCCAAAGGGAGGAGGTAGCACACAGAGCTTTTGAAGAGATGATGAGAGAGTGGTGTAATTAGGGCTTTTTCTTTTTCTTTTTTTTTTTTCTTCCCCAGTTTTTCTGACAAATTTGCATTTTAAATTACTTCTTGCTATAATTGTTTCATCTTTCTTTTCACTACGACTTCTATAACGTTTGTTATTATTTCCCAAGGATTTTTAGAAATAGTAAAGGACTACAATACAAAAATGAAGCAAAAAAAAAAAAGAAAATAGTTTTATATCAGTATGCCTTTTTCCCTAAAATATTCCTTTGAGATTAACTATTAGGAAGGGAAAAAAGAGAAGTCAGCAAGGAGAGGGTGACACTGACAAGGATTTTGCCGTGAGGAGAGGCCTGTAGGTTCTGACTCATCACTCCAACCACTGCACGAGGAGCAGAGAAGCTCTCATCCCCACAGGGGGGAAACCCCAATTACTCATCTCTTTCCCCCGGGGCTCATGGCTGGGCCCCAGCTCTAAACCCAATTATCCCCAGGCCCAGTGAGCAAAGACACCTTGACAGCTCTGCTGTCAGGAGAGATTAGCTTGCTGCAGAATGGCCCCACGACCCTGTTGTCTCCCTGACTCCAGCTGCAAAAAGTCAAGCAGCACTGTGGTGGCTGAGCTTCTGTGCCCAATGGAGCTGTGGTGGTGCTGAGCACCCACAGCACACAACAGGAGAGACAGCAGCGGTGAGAAGATCTCAGCTGCCTTGATAAACCAGAAAAGCACATCTGGACCTCTCCAGCAAACAGGGAAGAAAAGCTATTCAAAAGGAAGATGTACTCAAATCTGCAATAAAATAACACTGCCACTGTTGTCAAGCACCTGAATGGTGACGTGGAGGCTGCAGGAGTCTCTGTTAGACTTAATTCTGCTGAGCACCGCTTGAGTACATGGTGCAGCTCACATTGCCACCACATGCCCTGACTGCATGGCTGCCAACAGCTTGAAAGGATCACAGGGGTCCTAACTATCGTGGGCCTAATGGATGAACTTCTGTGAGCTGCAAAATCTGAGTCTGAAAAGGATGGAGAGTTTGTGCTTGAGAGTCACCTCCGATATATCACATTGATTTTCCTCTTAGTACCCTCATCTGGATTCTAATGCTAGGTGATAGCATTGGTATACAAAACCAAATGGAAGCAGCTTTAAGTAAGAGGGCACCAACTCATGTCCCATCAGGAAAGCATTGTGTGGATTGATTGAAATAGCCATCCCAAAATTGATCCGAGTTAAGCTGATGTCAATTGAAAGTATCTCCCTTAAAAAACAAATAGACCAGTGTCTGGGGGTTTCTAGGACTGTTATTGCCCAGCACATCTCCTCCCACAGCTGTGCCTCTGCAGAGACCAAGCCTGGCTGGACACAACCATCCCAGCCAGCACACCAAGGCCACCTAGGATGTCTCAGCAAGCTGCTACGTGCTGTTTTCAGCTTAGTTTGTGGGATTTTTCTTAAACAGTCTTATCAGTTTTATATGCACCGTGTTCCTGGCAGAGGGGGAGGGAAGAAGACAGGGGTTTTCCCTCCCTCTACACTGCAGTTTCACTATTTTTAGGTGTTGTTGTTTAAACAAACAAAGTCTTTTAAGGCAAGAAAAAGAAGAAATAGCTCAGTAAATCAGTGCTTTATTTTATGGCACTGGCAGCATGAGGCTTACAACGATGTCCTTAGGATGCTATTAATTAACAATCCAGCTCCTCTGGCTTCACTGTGGTGGGATGACACTTGGCAGAAAAAGAGGCTCCAGATGGAGGAAATCTTCTGTATCAGATAAGACCTTGAGTGACAAGTCCTTGTCACTCACATTTAGGGCCAAAGACTAAGCCACTTGTTATGTTGCAAATCAGCTAAAAATACCCCAAATGCAACCTTTTTTCTCCTTAAAGCTACCTGTTGCATCAGATGTACTCTGAGTCCAACTATCTACTGATTTTGGCATAGAAAGCACTTTAATTGAAAGGAAAAAGTACCAGCATTGAAAAATAAGGCAGGAAAGGATGAACTGCAGCCACAGCCTGGCTTCAAACACATCCTCTTAAAAGTTGCACAAACCCAGCAGAGAAAGTCTGCAAGCTGGGTGAAATTTTAAACTGATCAACTTTTTCTCCTGCAAAAACTGTGTTTTATTCCCTATTCTAAGTTCCCTTGAGAAATGAGCTCTTGGGGGTTTGATGCCAAGTACACAGAACTAATTATACCAAACCAGAAGACACAGAAAACACATCAGAGCTCTCCAGGAAGCCCCATCTCACTGGGCTGGAGGCCTCCAAGCCAATACCTGGAAGGCTTCTTGAAGCAGAGAAAGTTAATTGTAAGGTCTGTGCAAAATAACTGCTTTCAGCAAATTAAAATGAAGGACATATAACAAAAATATACAGTGTGCCCATCAGTTTATCACAACAAACCTGAACAAGAAGGGCAACCTTCTGACACTGCCTTGACCAGTGCTTTAGTACTGCAGAGATGCATACAGCTTTGGCCTCCCCCACTGGTCCCATAGCCCTGGGCTTTCTCAGTGCCCATGCTTAAGTTCACCTTACAAGCAAATACATTTAAAGGAGCAAAAAGCCATCATTCCTCTCATCCCAGAACTTCTTCCTGGCTTGCTCATCCTTGTGATGGGAGACCACACCTCACGTTCCCTCTTGTAACTCTGGAGATAGGAAGCCAGTTGTTAGCCCAAGATGTAAATCATTGACCATGAGGCTACCTAGACAACTTCCTCTCCTGAGGGATGTCCAACACTCAGCCAGCCTTAAAATCCCTGTTCACATCTTTCTGCTCACGGCTGCCCCTGCTCTCACAGTCGCCATTTAGTTAGGCTGCAGCGATGACTTACACTCTTTCCTCAAAGTTATACAGTTTGCTATGTTATTGGAGTGGCCTTTTATTAACTGATTAAGATTAAGCACTTCATTTTGCCTTTCTAAATCTATACTCTGTATCTTCTCATGGTTTTAAAATGCCTGCTAGGATTAAACTTAAGACTTTCGTCCATTGGGTCCATTAAAGCTGCTGCAATTTGAATCTGTGCTTTTTGATAAGACAAGAGGATACCACATAAATCACCGCAGTTTATTATTTTTAAACAATCCCCCTCATCCGCACAAAGGAAAGGATAATTTGAATTTTAGATTTTAAATGCCGATCTCACTTGTGTCTCCTTCTACCGCAGATAGTGATGTTACCCTTACTGTCTAATTAAGGAAGAGATGGATTAAGCAGTAGATTTATCACCTACCTTGGAAATTACCATAGCCATTATTATAACAGTAATGTCTACATCCAGCAGGATCTGAAAGTATGTAGCCAGCTAAATAAACCCTTCTTCCTTTGCACATGCATAACAGCAGTAGCATCTGGAACATCTCCAGGCTAAAATGCAGACCTGGATTCAGCCTAATGCACATCTGTGTTAGATGTAATGCGAGCAGCCCTCCT
Organism: Phasianus colchicus; assembly: GCF_987193195.1. Lineage (NCBI taxonomy): Eukaryota > Metazoa > Chordata > Aves > Galliformes > Phasianidae > Phasianus > Phasianus colchicus. The sequence goes on along the minus strand of NC_143439.1, from coordinate 20,428,559 downwards.
TCCTGCAAGCTGTGATGGTGTAACGCAGAGGCTTAAGAGTGTATGAAAACAAAATGGAACAACAGTACTCCACACCCAAATAATTTCTATATATAGCATTTATCTATAGAAGAATAATTTTAGGAACCCAAATCTACTGCTAAGTTATTAAATACCTCCTGCAGATGTTGCTGAAGCACTATGTGCATCTTTTCGATAGCTTATATCTCCCCAGGAGCTTTCATCTCTGCTTCTGGAGAGAGCAGTGATAGAGCAGACCATTTTGGTGCCTTACATGCACCAAAACCCAAGTAGTGTATAAAAAAGTAATGGCAGAGTGCAAGTGCTTCTGTGTCCCAAGGTTCTGGATGAGGACAGTCCTGCAGAGGCAGCTCCTGTGCAGAGGGGAGTTCTGAGAGAGCTTCCTACTGACCTTATTACTCCTCATCCTTCAGGCAAGGAAATACATCTTCGCCTGCTGCTCTCCAAAATCTGAATTGCTGATCCATTTCCAAGGATGCTTGCAGTAACTCCTCAAATCAGCACCTACAGCTACTTCTGGACAAATACTTAGGCCAGGATTAAAAGCACAAAACTCACGCTCAGAGCAACAAACCTCCATAGCACCGGTAGCAAGCAAGCTTAAGCCTGACAAGGTCTCTGGGGCACAGGCAGCCCTTGCTCAGCCAGGCTGTCCTCAGGGCACACTGAGAGGACTCCATTAGGAGTGCAGTGCACCAAACCTGTTCACTGCACCTGGAGGATGGATGTTTAAGAGGGAGAGAAGAACACAAACCTTACGTTTAATGCTCTAAAAGTTGATGAATGTAGAAGAGAAGTGGGTTTTTAGCAGGGCATGGGACTGAATGCACCCTAAGTAAGCTTTCAGATGACACCAATCTGTATTTGTGCAGTTCACATGCCTGAGGGACAAGGTGCCATCCAGAAACACCTAGACAGGTTCAAGCAGTGGGTTCAAGTGCAAGGTTTGGACTTGGATTGTGGCAACCCCCGCTATCAGTACAAGCTGGGGGATGTAAGGATGAAGCATAGCCCTGCCAAAAAGGACTTGAGGGTACTGGTTGATGGTAGACTGGATGTTAGCTAGCAGTGTGCACTTGCAGCCCAGAAAGCCAACAGTGTCCCAGGTTGCAAAAACAGAAGCGTGGCCACCAGGTCAGGGAGGTGATCCTGTCCCTCTGCTCTGCACTGTGAGACCTCACCTGGAGCACTGTGTCCAGATATGGAGTTCTCCATGCAGAAGACTCATAGACCTGTTGGAGTGCATCCAGAGGAGGGCCACAAACATGATCCAAGGGATGGAACACCTCCCTACAAGGACAGGCTGAGAGAGCTGGGGCTGTGCAGCATGGAGAAGAGAAGGCTCCTGGGAGACCCGAGAGAGGCCTTTCAGTATCTAAAGGGGGGCAGTAAGAAAGAAAGGGATACACTTTTTAGCAGGGTCTGCTATGACAGGACAAGGGGAAATGGTTTCACACTTAAAAGAGGGGAGATTTAGTTTGGGCATAAGGAAGAAGTGTTTTAGAAGGCTGGTGAGGCACTGGCACAGGTTGCCCAGAGAGGAGGTGGATACCCAACCCTGGAGACAGCCCAGGTCAAGCTGGAGGAGCTCTGAGCACCTGATGGAGCTGTAGGTGTCCCTGTTCAGTGCAGAGAGTGGGACCAGGTGGCCTTTAGTGGTCCCTTCCAACTGAGATGATTCTGTGATTCTATGTAAACCACAGCACTTCACAGTCGTAGCCAGCTTTATTGTGTTCGTGTATTGATTTGGTGGTTCTTGCAGGCCAGGAAGAAGATTATCTGGTAAAAAATGCCATACTTACAAAACAGTGCATTAATTGCTGTGATAATTTGCACCAGCTGAGAGTCTCCCCTGGGAGCTGTTTTTACCACTCATCTCTGTGCGCACATCATGGAGGCCTCTGACAGGCCTGGGGCCTGTGGTGCCCCATCCTGCCTTCCTGCCTTTCCATTCCTCTAACCATAGGCCATGACACTCCACAGAAAAAAATTTAAAAGGCTTGAGGAGCGAAGAAGAAAGCATCTCCAATACAGGCCCTGCTATGGGGATTGCTGTTTGTGCACTTCACAAAACACAGCCTCACTGGGGCTGATGGAAACAATATGGTGAGCGCATTGCAGCAGCGAGGTCAGAGCGTGGCTCTTCTCTTTCCTTTTGTTTAAAGCATCTACGAAGAGGTTGCTATTTTTTTTCTTTTTCCTGCCACAGTTTCAGCTTTCTGAAGAGCTGCAGGACATGGCCAGGGTCAGGGCAGCCACAGCACAGCACCTCTGGGAGGGAGCAATGCTCACAGCATGCACCAGTGGCTGCTCTCAAAAGATCTGGGTGCGAGGGGGATGTTGTCTGCTGCAGGGCCATAAAATTGGTTGCAACAAGTTTGGGATTTATTAGGGTGGCCTCACCCTAAAAGAAAAAAAGCCAGTCATATTCTTCCGTACAACAAAGACAGGATGAGTCCTCACTGCTCCAGAGAGATATTTGTACAGAGAAAATTCAATTTCTAACATAAAACATCTGCAGTTTTAGTAAGTTTTGTAGCATGCATAGATACCACAACTATAATCATGTTATACCTGCCTGAATAAAGATTAGATCAGTCTGATAAAATGCTTCAACCATACCCCCGGTTAATTTCAGTGCAGTTCAAATTTCCTGCACCAGTCTGCTAATGGAAATGCTGGTGATATTTTGCTGTAGAACACAGCTTGCAGTGGCTCACTGTCACACATAATACCCATAATGTTCCTTTCCATACCAATCTTTATAGAAGCAGCAAGTTTTCATTGAAGTGTCTGTTCCCTCACACACAATCCCATGAAATAAAACAAAGGCATCTTGAAAAGACCCCAGCTCTCTTTGATTTGACAGTTCCTCATAAACTTTAATGAGGATGACTCTCACCCAGACTGAAAAACAAGCCAATGTGCTGTGAAGTTTAGTTACTGGGGGCAGCAACACAAGCCACCAAGCCTATGAATGATAATACAGTTGGCCATCAATTAAACTTAGTAGTTAAAAACAGCACTAAGAACTCTTTTGACCATTAAGGATATTAGTTCTTCCTCATCAGAAAGTCCTGCTGACCTTGAGAAAGGGAAAGCATCCTGCAAATGTTCCTGCTGTGGCCAACCCCTGTCTTCCCCACCCTGTATTAGGTCAGAGCAGTGCCAGTTCCCATTGGCACCTGCTGGACATCACATCCCACACGCAGTGACCCATGCCCACCTGTTCCACTGCCCACAAGACAGCCCACCTACTGCTGGAGGTACAGATCCTTTGCTTCCATCAGGTCAGCTAAAGGAAATGTCTCATGGAAAAGACCATTTCCCCGTGTCCAAAAAAAGGCTTTGGCTGAAGTCCCTGGGTAAGATACATCTGTGGTAAGTCTGTCCAATGGATGCAGAAATTTGCTAAACGTTTCCATCTGCTATAGAGTCTGGCCATCAATTTGTCCTTGTAAATTCCTAAGTGGCATTGATTTTCCAATGTTAAAAAAAGGGAAATGGTGTTTGTGGGGATACTTAAACCCATAAATACCACGCAGCCGTGCATACACACGCTCAGAAAAAAGAGCATGGCACGCTGTGCAGAAGCTTGATGTTGCCAATTAGTAAGAGGATTTTAGGAGTGCTCACAAACTCTTCATGAAAATAGCCTTGTAGGCAGGCTGACATCACCCAGATGTTTTTAATTACATCGACTCTGGGACTAATTTCTTTGCTTATCTGTTACTGCCCTCCAGCACTGGTTCCTGTTGATTAAATCTGCCTCAGAAACAGAATACAACTTTCCTTCTGGACACAAAATGGCTGGAGATCTTCAGTTTCCTGGTTATTGTGTGTTAACGCTTCACTGCATTTTCACATACACTAATGATGCAGCGTGACATGAATAAGGGAGATCAAATGCAGAGCGTATCACGTCCTTCACCTCATCTTGGGTTGAGGTTCATTTTCTTCGCTGTACTCAAAAATGGCCCTGAATGCACCCTATCTGCCCATCACTGCATGCCAGAAGCCAGCGGCTGCAGTTTGCAGAGGTGACCAGGACCCACGCCTTCACGCTGAAGGGCAAGATCACCTTCAGCTATAAGGCCCTCTCATGATGGGCAGCAAAAGTTGCTGAACAGAAGTCCAATATGAAAGCAAAGGCAACAACAGCAGAGAGTAGCTCATGGCCCCTGCAGCACCCCAGCTTTTGGGCTTACTAAATTAAGGTCTGCTTATTCTTTGTAAATCTCTGGGAGGACATCAAATCAAAGACCTCCTCTCAAGAAGTGTTTGAGGTTATTAACTTTCTTTGGCTTCAGTGGAGAGGTGCACAATGCACACTGTACAGATGTAGTGTCCAAGCAGCCTAAATAAAGCCACTGGGAGCAACGTCCCCTGCAGGCAGGCCCTCATTGGTGCCCCTTGTTCAATATCTAACACAGGTCATGATGCTGCCTGTATCTCCACCGCGTCCCAAGAAATCCCTTTCCATAGTAACATTATGAGCTTTTATGGACTTCCCTTTACATATTTAAAGTGACTGTAAGTCCACTAATGACTATAATTGTTCCAGACATCCATTAATTTTGATTTATTAACTTATTCAGTTTCCCATATTGTAGTCTTGCCCATTCTATGAGGAATTTACTGTTTTAATATTGTGGGTCAATACTAATCATATAATCTGTAAGTTGTTTAATTAATAATAATTAGCACCTCCCATCAAGAGCTCATTTTCCTGCATGAACACCATTAATGTGATTTTCAGAATAAATCTTCCTGTTCCCTCCCCCAGTGGTCTAGTCAACTTGCTTCTATGGAAAAGGTGCTTTAAACAGCTTGCCATCTTCCATGATTTTATCAAATATCTTGTCATATTTGCTTTTTCTGAAGCCTTGGTCACTTCCCTGAGTAATATCGTGGAAACCTGTGTTCCAACGTAACAAAAAATGCTACGTAACAGGAAAAGTCTTTGCAAGCATGAACAGCAGACTCAAAAAAAAAAAAATGGAAAGTAGTAAGGACAAGAGAGATGTAAATATTATGCCCTAATTTCAGTGATTTCAAGCTGACTTCTGTTTTTCTGAGCCCACCATTATTTTCTGACATTAGCTGTTGGCATTACTGCAGCATTTAGCAAGGAGTGCACCAGTAGAAGAGTATTACTGGGACAAGGGGAAATGGTTTCAAACTAGAAGAAAGTGGATTTAGCCAGTACATAAGAAGTATTGTACAACAAGGCTGGCGAGGCACTGGCACAGGTTGCCCAGAGAGGCAGTAGATACCACATCTCTGGAAACTGCCAAGGTCAGGCTGGAAGGACTCTGAGCATCTGATGGTGCCAAGGTGTCACTGCAGGGGAGTTAGACCACAAGTCCCTTCCGACTCAAACAGTTCTATGATTCTATGATTCTATTTAGGTTTCTTCTATAAAGATCTCTGCAAACCCTCTACATCATGGTCAGCACAAAAATAAACAGCAGGATTTAATATTCAAGTTAATTAATGTCTATTTACAATTTCTCATCTCCTAACTTTTTTTTTTTTTCCTGGAAAGAACTTAAGCCTAGCTTCACCAATTAAGACGGCTTTGCTAACTCCTAACCAAAACTCCACCAAGAATACTTTCACATGCACTATCATGCTCCCCCACCTACTGCTGCCTGTGGTTCCCCTAGCTGTTTTCTTGTGTACATTTTTAGCAGCAGAAGTGAGGGCACCAGTTATGAAGTCCTGTTGGAGGATGTGTGCTACCCAACTGACACAGAAAGGGACCACTAGAAGAAAGTCCATCAGCAACAAGGAAAGCAAAATCAAAGAAAAAAGACCATGATAACCAAAGTGATTGTTCCTCATCCCACTTCCTACCAACATTTCACTATGAAGAGGACACTCGATAGATGTCACCAGCTCAAGCCACTTGCAAACCACACACTGCTTTTGCTGTTGCATCAGTGCAATGCAGGACTTTCCGTGTGGCTGGCAGAAAGGCTCACAGGCAGCACAGAGAGCAGCTCCCACATTCTCACGCCTCCCCAGCCAGCACTGGAAACGTGGTTACCTTTACGTGTGGTGTGGCCTCCAGCCCAGCAGGCAGAACAGCGTGGGAAAAGAAACACTGATATTCTTATTTTTATACTGATAAGTAACACAAAAAGGTGAAGTGAGAGCTCGAACCCTGCAGAGGAAGCCTGTGACAGATGTGAGGTAGCCCCTGATGGCTGTCCTCCTCATAGTGCTCCCCTGTGCAGGAGATCTGAGCTCACTTTCCCCCTTTCTTGCTGGGGCTGGTGTCCGTGCTAGCCGGCTCTTCCCAAAGGAGTGAGAGTCAAGCCAGCAATTAATGCAAATACACAAGGTTTCAGAAAAATGCCAGATGTGGGAGATAACATTAAGTAACCCCAGGAAGATTTAACTCTGTCCAAAAGATGTTTACCCCAAGATAGCTGGAAAAGGTGTTACAATACAATCCTTGGCAGTTGCTTTATCTTAATCTTCCGTGTTAAAAATTAAAGACTGTATTAATACAATGTCAGACTTACTTAATAGTACTCTTTTATCAAGCTGATATGATGGTAGCTAATTATTAAATGAGTTAATGTATGTCTTGTTATTTAATCTACCATGACTGATAATGAACTGTGTCAAATACTTATTAGACACTCATTCCCTCTACACCTAGCTGACACTAACATGGCTCACAATTAAACACAACTGCTCCTTCACTGCCAGGCACAATTACGCCATCAAACATTATCCCACTCGCTATTCTTTGGTCTTAAGTAGGAGATGTCATCCTCCATTTGTCCGGTCCCAGAAACCATCCAAGAAAGGAGAAAACAAGGGGAAGTCTAATGCGAATCGGTCAAACCGGGTTAGATATGCCCAGAGGTAGCCAGAATAATTGGTTAAAGTGGGAGCCACCTCCTCACAAAAGGTGGCCACCCTTTGGTGGCTGTGTGCTGGTGCTCCTTCACAGGGGGTGGCTGTCCATTTTCTGATGGTAATATCAGGCCTCTAGTAGTGAAAGGAAATCTCAAGCTTGGCAGTGCTGAAGAGCATTATCCTAATTGAGTTGGAGTTTCTTGAGGAGATGATGAGGTGATGTCCAGACTAAGGAAATGGCTCACTTCTGAAGGGCACTGACTCATGGGGACAAGAGATGAGATCTCCTTCTCCTTGGGCAGCAGGGGCCTTGAGGTATCCCCCGGGATCAGTTTTGTGCCACATCCACCAACAGCAGGTTTCCTTGACTGAGCCGGGCCAGATTGCTGTGCAGCTTGTCGGGCGCACACTGGCACACTGGTTGCTAAGACCGATGCCAGGGGCTGGAATCAGTGCCACCTAACTACACGGTACCCAAACTCTTGTCATGCAGTGGAGACTATCCTCCACAGCCCTGCTGCTTTCAGCCAACAGAGGGTCCCGCCTGGAGCTTTGTTCTCTGCTCTAGTTCCCAGGACACTGCAATTTCATGTGGACATGGATTTCAGCTGTCTAGTGTTCAAGTAGCCTTCTATTGTGCTGTTTTTGGACATTAGAATTAGGATGCATTTACACCCTTCCCAAGCAGAAACCTCTGAAATTTCTTAGAATCACCTCAAAACACAAATATAGTAGGGAGATTTCAGCTACAAAGAGAATTTTCTCAACAACCGTGTGGGCTGTACTGCAAGTTTGTCGATCTGCCCACCATTCTGTCTTTGTTTCAGGGAACTGAACCTGGGATATCAAACCATTGGCTTCATTGCTTAGTTAAGGGGCAGGCTCCAGCCTGCATCCACTTCCAATACTCCCGGCCAGGGGAATGTTCCTGCTAGCAGCCTTCGTTGCGAGTCAGCTTGTTAAGTGCGTGGGGTGTATGGGGTTTAGCAAGGCATTTATATCTCTGTTTCTACCAATGGAAAGTGTTCCAGTGGGTTTTCATAGCAATCTGAAGGCTGGAGAAATAAAGTTTTGAGTTATTCTCACACCATTCTCACTTCTCTGGGGACGTTTGTATAGCAAATGGTAGAATTAGGACAAATCTTGAGCCAGGCTTTTGGCCCCAAACTTGCAATAAGGGCTTGCAAGGTGCCATGGCATTTTGAATTTATTTTTTACTGAGGAAAATCAAGAATGAAGCAAGAACATATTTCATTTTTTTTGCTGATTTACTTAGGGAAAAGAGCAAAACTCGGACAGTATAATACTAAAAAGAAATTGTAACTTCAGTCCAGAAAAAGTCACCGGAAAAGGTTTAGTCCTAAAAATGAAAGTTATTTGTTTGCTCACCAAGAAGTCAATTGGAAATAAATTAAAATACAGCCTGTAGTCGAACTTCTTCCCACCTCTTTGTGAACGCCTAAGGGAAATTACCTGCAAATGCAGAAATTGTTATACAGATCAAACAAAGGCACTTATCTATAATTACTGGACTTATCTGTTTGTCTCAGGACTGGCAGCAACAGCTCCCTTTGTTAGAAATAAATTTGGTGCCGTGATTTGTATTCTTCTATCTCTTCCTCCAAGATCGTTCAGGAAAGGTTCCATTTATAATAGAAAACAGTTTCCTTAACTTTACTAAATAAAGGCAGATTGAAGAGATCTGGCCAGGAAAATGAGGGAGAGAAAGAGAGCAAGAATAGCCAAGAGCTCTTCAGAGGAGATATTCTTTTCTTTTAATGACTTTACAGTTGGACTTGTGAGTATCTCAAACAGTTTGGAAACTCTCTTGGGAAACCGCTCAAATTTCTGCCATGTCCTGGCTCTTTTCCTACCTGTTCAGTAACTAATAATTAAAGTTTAAACCATTCATAGAAGAAACTTCCTGTTGCTAAGACCTCGCAGAGTCCTGCCAACTTGACAAGACAACAGCGCACTGATGATACAGCATCAAAGCCAGAGGATAATTAGCCAGTTTATAGAAAGCTGAAGGAAGTGGGTGCCCCTGCTAGCTTGTAATCATTTGCCCTTGGCCAGTGTCCATGAAGATTTGTCTCCATCACACGCTCTCAGGTTTACAGCCTCCTCAGGGAAGGAGCCATGTCCATGATGGTGGTTGCTCACACTCTGCTAATAGTTGGAGTCAAGGAGGCAACCTGCAATGAGCATCTTGCAGATGGGTGGGCAGCTCAGAGGACTGAATGCAGAGGAGCTGGAAGGACCACGGGATTCCAAGGAGATGGGCTGGGAATGGCCAGGCAGGTGAAGCACGTGGTATAGAGATCAGAGCTATGCATCCTGAGCCATGAAGCTGTCACATCAGATAGGATGTAAACACAGGAGGAATTAGAGTTAATTGCTAATCACTGGGAGATATATCCATTACACGTATGGGGGAAAAAGCTCTATCTGCGGGGCTCCTAAAAAAATCAATTACTGGAAAGGGCCTGCTGCGGCCCTTTGGAACTGCTGTTGGCTTAACTGATTATTTCTAATTTAACACGAGCCATACACTCCTCACAATTCCATCTGCTCACTTCACGGAGGTCAACGTGAAGCCTGTGCCTGGATAAAATATTCAGTGGATCCCAAATCAGCTATGCTGCTGCTTTCAGAGAGCAGGGTTTTACTGTTAGGTATTTCTGACAACTTGCTTATGCCTTGAGGTGCAGTGCAGAGTTTGTTTTCCAACCCTCTGTGGAAGAGTAGACCCCAGGGAACACCTCCATTGATTGCCCCTTTCAAAGGATGGCTGCTCCTTTCTTCCTCCTTTTTCCAAGGTCCAAGCTCTGCTCACCTTCCTTCCATGGTTTTGCTCTCAGTATGTGTCCGGGGCCAGAAAATGGGCGTGTTTGGTAAGAAAACGGGTGTCCCAGGTCCCTGTCCCACCCTGGCCAGGTGCTGCTCACCAGGCTGCCTGCAATACCCTCCTGCTGCAACTGAAACCCTCTTTTGATGCCGCAGTGTCAAAACATTGGATGCAGCTGCACAAAATCTGTGGCATCCCACAGCACGTCCCGCTCTGATGAAAACCATAAGCCAAGGCTCTGGGGCAGTGGTTGCTAGCTGAACTCCAGCTGTGGAGGTCTCACGTCATTTTTTCCATACCCAGAGGCACAGATGGGTCGGTCCTGAGAGCTGAGCAAAGTGCCGGGGGTGAAATAACCCCTAAATCTGAGTAACAAAGGAGAAGGGATTAAATATGCTTTCAGCTCTGCTCAGCGTTGGCCCTCCAACAGTACTGCTCTTCAGAACCGAGCAGCAGGGTGGGTTTTAGCAATGCAATGCCACTCTTCAGCCTCTTCCACCTCATTCTTACACTTGCACTACTTGGAAAGAAAGCCACCAGGGTAAAAGCAATATGAGAGGAAAATCTGGATCATGATGGCTCTTGCAACTTCGCAGGCACAACTGGTATTCCTTTTTAAAATGCTGAGTGCACACTTGCTCAGATAAATGTGTATCTGAACACACAGGCGATTATCCTATTTTCATATAATTAATTTTTTGGAGCTTGCATGTGCATTTCCTGCTTGTTTGACCATGTAATAATTAATTAGCATTAATTATATTAGATTGCACCTTCAGAATCTACACACACATTCAATTAGGAAGGCAGGGTTTTTACAGCGCTCCTATTTTCAGAGGGGAGAAGGGGGCATCCGTAAGCTGAGAAAGAAGCGGGGGAGGCAGACTGCACGTCCACCTGTGAGGATAAGTACAGGACACTATTGCCTGAAGTATTCAATAAAAAGGCAAAGGTGTCCACTGAGCAGTGTGGGGCTCCTCGATGCCTAATGCCCACTCCTCCTCTCCAGGCACTGACCGCTTCCAGCATTTTGTGGTGCTTCAGTTTGGGGCATAAAGAAGAGTAAATTGTAAAGCAATGAGCACAGGCAGCTGAGATGGTAGAGGAGGAGGGGAGAGGTGGCCAGGTCCAGCCGCAGCAGGCAGTGCCCTGGGGCTGAAGCTTTTGAAGTATCGGCATGGGCAGATGAATCATCTGGGGATTGAAAGAAAAGAAAATAGAAAAAAGCAAAAAGCTGTCTAGCCTGAGAGTGTGCAGATGAACATCGTGCTGATGCTGGGGATGAATCATCCCCACCTGCCCTGACTCAGAAAAGGGATGGCTGCATGCAGAGCGGAACTCTGGCTAAAATCCTGTGCATCCATACAGATATACTGTTATATGGGTGCATATACATTTCTCCTGTTTCTGATGGTGCTGGCAGTGCTGCTGCCTTCCAGCTTCGGGGCTGGAAACTGTGGCACATCCCCCAGCTCTCCTCAGCAGCACTGGGACACTTCGGTTTCACCACCTCTATTTCAGATGTTGTTGTTCTTTGCTGCTTTCCTGGAGGAAAGGCATGTAATTTCTGCAGCTTTTCCTTTTCCACTCCTGTTTCCCCTTCTACCTTTATGAACTACAGCCTTGCTAAAGCTGACAGGTGATTTCTCCTTGGTCAGAGCTTGGCAACGGGGAACACTTTGTCATGATCAAGAGGGCTCTGCCTCATCCCACCATTTCATGTTAAGGGGACCATGAGTGCAAAGCAAAGAGTGGAGGAATTGAAGAGTACCAACTCTGCATTCACAGTACAGCAACACTTCCTCTGTACTCTCCTTCCCTGGGCAGGTTTGGTTTGTGCTCAAGCCAGACCAAAGCTCACCAGCAGCTCTTGTAAGCCAGGAAAACCCCCAGAAAGGCTGAGGTACAGATGGAGATGAAGGAAAGAAGGATCAACAAACCTATTCCCAAGCTGCCCCCTGGGAATCTTAATGTTCTCTCCCGAACAGAAAAAGAAAAGCCAGAAAAAGCAAAACCCCTAACTCAAGTACTCTCATACATTGTGGAATGAGAGTTTAAATGGCTGTCAGCCTATCTGCCAATAGCAGAAAGCAGATTGCAAATGTAACGGGATACAATCGAGGCAGGCGATTGCAAGGATAGCACCAGAAGGGCTTTGTCTTGGGACTACTGCCCCCCTCCCCAGCCTTTGGTAACGACTTTGCAGTTGTTCGGGCTGATTTGGCTTTGATATGCAGAGAATGTCGCTTTCTCTATAGAACTATAGAGGACTATAGAGAAGCCATTGGTGATTTTGCCAATTATGTGATGGCTGCTTTTTTCATAAATACATATTCCCAGTGTCTTAATGTTAAATATATATGTTAAGGAAATGAACAACAATAAAAATCAAATCTTTGGATCACACACTCAACAAAATGGGCATTTTATAGGCAATTTCCTACCCAGCAGTATTACTGTGGAATATGCAATGGAGGTGATAGGCCTCCATGCTGTCTAATGGCAGCAGAAAGCACCAAAAGGCGAGAGGGGATTCTGCAGCATCCCTCTGAGGGCAAGCCCCTCTCCAAACTCAAGAGCGCAGATGTTTCAATGGAAAGCCTCTCTCCACCCTTGGGAATTGATGGACAAGCCTGCCAGCAGCAGGTGCTGAGGAGAGTCTGCTGATGGAATATGAGAAGCATCCAGACAAAAATTTCAGACACAGTGTTTGGATTTTGGGTGGTCTTTGTGGAGCCAGGATTTAGACTCAATGATCCACGTGGGTCCCTTCCAACTCAAGATATCCTACGATTCTATGATTATCAGCAGTGAAAACCTGAGCATCGTGCTGGCCCCACTTCAGCTTTGCTTTTTTATCTATTTGCCTCTTGTGGGGCCCACATCAGGACACTGTGGACCACACTATGATTTCAGGGGTCACAATGAGGTTTTGGGACTGGCTGGTATGGAGAGGGCATCTCCAGCCCAACAGCTATTCTGCTGCAGTGAGCCATCAGCCTCCAAGAGCTCATGTCTCCTTCAGCAGCAAAGAGGCATCCGTGGCAGCAGGTGTGCGCTCAGGTTTTCCCATCTGCTGCTGGCAGCTTTGCGCACCCAGAGGTGTATGGCCTGTAGGGGTGGCCGCTGTCCTTCCTTGAGCTCAGCCTTCAGCTCCAGCTCATCCCCTACACAAACGCCCCAAGCTGCAGAGAGGCCCAGCCCCAGCTAACGCTGGCTCCAATGCCGCCTCATTCCCGTTAATGCAATTACAGCAGATTAATATGGGTGAGTAGATGTGAAAGACAAACGCACCTCGCTGTTCCCGTGCCGCCCGCATTTATTAATTAGAGCCCTGCCCTTTTCAGAAACCGGCTGCTCTACTGACCCCCCATTCTAAACCTTCCCTGCCTTGAAATTATAAATAGGTGAAACTTCTCTGCATCTCTCAGGGGTAGGCAAGTATTTCTGAGCCCAGAAAAATGGCCAGGAAATGATGGCAGTCTGCTCCAACCTGTCACTGTCACCTAGACGTGCCCCCACACAGCCACAGCCTCCCAGCAGTTACAGAGGGCCACCGCCTCCCTGTGCATTGCCTGTTGCAATCTTACTTATTTCATCTTTCTCCACACACATGTATTTTTATTATATTGAAGACATTTTACATACTTCTGAAGCTTGCTTTTGCTGGACTGCCACCTCTGTAAACCAAAGCTGCTCCTCAGTTTACAGCCTGTCATGCTTTAAAATGTATTTAATAGCTCAGGTTCAGCCCATTTCTCAGCATCCTGTAACAGAAATGATGGGAATACTGCCCATAGCTGTTTGCGTACAGCCCAGTAAGAGGCACATCTCTCTCCTGTACCCTGCACATGGTACCCCAGCTTTTATTGTCCATCCATTCTCCACTTGGGACCGCTCTGGCACCCCATCTGCTCGCTGTGCCCTGCTGGCTTTGCTCACTTTCCCCAAGCAGGCCATGCCCTCCCCACCTGCACTGTCCCCCACAACCCTGCAGTGCCACTCACTCATTCACATCCTGCTCCGCAGCTCTGCCAGGACTCTCAGTGCTTCCTGTTTATTTTCCATACCTCTGGCACGGTTTCTGAAAGAAATAGAACCAAATCTGTTTATCTTTTCTAAATCCCTCTGCCGATAAGGGTATTAGTGGTCTTATTTACTAATGGGAAAGCACAGCAATGTGGGACGGGAAGGGAAAATTTCCTAAAGCAGATCACTGATGTGACTGTTGGCCACAGGTGGCATTCAGAGGCACGAAATGGAGTGGCCCTGAAGACCACTGCAGGCTGTCTGACAGCAGGAGCAGGGAGAGCCGGCTTCAGCCCTGAGCGGCAGCCAGGATCTGTGCATACTGTTGAGAACCCTTTGCATTGAGCAGCCTCTGGCTCCTTCTGGAAGAAAGGTGACTGAGACCAGAAAGCTGACTGAGACTGCTCCTCAGGAGAACCAGGCTGCCCCCAGAACAGGGCAGGGGAAGCTGCAAAAGTAAGAGAGAGAAGGCAAAACACAGAGCAGCACACCACCCTACAACAGGAAGCACTGCAGAAACGCACGTGTCTCCCACCCTCCTACACGCAGGGCGCGGACGCGTGGGTTCCCTCAAGCAACAGAGCCGGGACAGAGCAGCGAGGCATTGCCCAGCAGAGCAAACGCTGCAGGGATGAGAAGGGACGGGACCACATCCTGCTGAGCTGCACCTTGCAGCAGGGCAGCGACTGACCCTCCCTGCACACGTGGGCTTACAGAGCTGGCAGCGCTCGGAAGAGCGCTGCAAAGATGCACAGAAGCCTGTGGCAAATCTGGGAGAGACCTTCCTCAGTCTCTGCGTTGTTCCCAAAAGAAACGGTCCAGACTTTTGGCACGGCTTTGAGCTGCTGAGGGCAGCCGCACGGGAGCCAACGCAGTGGGCTTTGTCTCAGAGCCCCACGCACTGCGATACGGGACAGAAGAGCTGGTCAGCTCCTCTCCCGGTGCCATGAGAATGGGGGCATGGAGTGCGAGCGCGGCGCGGCCGGGGGGCATCTGCCTGCTCACAGTAACTGAAGCAGAACCAACCCCAGCAGCAAGCCCACAACGCGGAAAGCACGGCGCTTTGCGAGAACTCGGGCTTCCTAAAAAGCACTGTGCCCTCTGTGAACTGTAAAGGACCAACGGGACGTGACACCCTCACGCCTCACTGCACGGCTGGCGCTCCACTTCCCCGGGGGGGATGGGGGGGGAGGGAAGAGGGGGGAAACAGCCAGCCCCCAGAAAGCCCCCAGAGCGCCCCAAAGGCCCCAATCACCCCCACGACACCAACGTGGGGAGGGCTGCTGCAGGTGGGCGTGGGGACACCGAGGCGGCATTTTAGGGGGCACCTCTTACTTGCAGGGGGGTATTGGTGGGACTGTTGTCCTTTGGCGGGGCTCTCCCAGAGGGAAAAATCTGGTGTGGATGTCAGTCGGGGGCGCGGGGTTCAGCAGCAGCGCTGCAGGGTGCCCGCACGTGAGTTCAGGGCACAGGGCTTTCCTCTGGAGGAAACGGGGGGCGGGGGGGGAGGGGATTTACTGCTGATTTATGGGGAAAAGAGGGAAAAAAGAAGGAAAAAAACGAGGAGAGGGGAAGAAAGAAAAAGAAAAAGAAGAAAAGGCAGCAAAAGGCGTTTCAGAGAAAAGCGCAGAGCGGCTCCACAGCGGCGGCGCGGGGCGGGCGGGGGCCGGGGGCGCTCGGGCCGCGCGGGGTCGGGGCGCGGGGGTGCGGCGCGGGGCGGCGCGGCGCGCGGGGCGGGCGCCGACGTCAGGGCGCCGCGTGCATATTGATGCGGGGGCCCGGCCGCTTTCGTCAAGGAGCAGAAGGAAGCAAGATGGCGGCCCTGTAGGAGCGGGGAGCGCGGCGCCCGGCTGTGCGTGCTGGATGTCGGCAAGGCTGAGGGACGCGGCGGAGGTCAGAGCGGCACCCCCGCCGCCGGCGGCTCTCGCCGGCTGCCCCGCGGCTCCCCGGGAAGGGCGGGGGGGAGCGGCGGGGGTCGCGCCGCGCGCCCGCGGGTGGGTGGGCGCCGCGGCCCCCCAACATGGCTGACGGCTGACAGAAGCGGCGGGGCCCCCCACTCCGCCCCGCCGGGTCCCGGCTTCGGCCCGCCGCGCCGTCCCCGCCTTTTGTGTGAGCGGGGGGCGCGGGGCGGCGCTGCCCCCGGGGGATCGGCGCGGCTCGGGGGCTGCGGGCTGCCGGCGGGGGGGCGTCGGGGCCGGCTTTGTGCCGCTTCCCGGCCCCGGCGGACACAAAGGCGGGCGCAGCCCCGCGGGGACGAGAAGAGGAGGGGGGAGCGGGGCCGGGGGGGCGGCGGAGGGCAGGGGAAACGAAACCGGGGCCGGGGGCGAGAGGAGCGTGTGAGTGTGCGTGTGCGTGCGGGAGTGCATGAGGCTGGCCGTCGGGCCTTCCCTTTTTTCTTTCCCTTTTCTGTTTGTCTTTTTTTTTTCCTTTTTTTTTTTCCTCCCTCCGTGCAACCTCCGCGCGCGGGGCCGTGCCCCCCTCGCTCAGCCCTTCCACCGCCGGGTGACAGCGCGGTGCCCCGCGGCCGCCCTCGCAGCGGCGCCCGAGATTGGGGCAGAGCCGCTTGCCCCAGTGCGGGGCGGTTTCCCTTTCGGGAGGGCGATGCGAGGGGCAGCGCGCCGCACCGCGCCGCTCACACGCGCTGTTTCCACGCACGCGGGCGGCAGTGAGAGCGGCGCCGCGCCGCGCTCCCCGTGGCGCTCGTAACGCGGCACTGAGGAGTTTCGGAGCGGAGGAGAGGCTGCCCCGGTGAAAGCAGGTCAGCGGGGGTCGTTTGCCGGCTGACGGGGCCGTGCCGCTCGCGGGCTGACGGCAGGCTGCCTCGCTGCGGCGGGGGTGCGCGTATCCTCAGCGGGTGGCCGCTTTCCCCGCGGCTGTGAGGTGCGTGCGGGACGGGACGCGCTCGGGGTGGCCGCGGGCGTCCAGCCGGGAGAGCCCCGCGCTCCGGGGCTGTAAATCATCCCTCCTTATCTCCGGGAGCCGGGGCGATTTGCCTGAGCGGCGCGCGATGGCCGCCTTAGCTCCCGTCCTTCGGGCTGCCCCCGCTTTTCCCAAACGCCTCGCGTTCTTGGTGTGCGCGTTTCGGGTTTCTAGGGGTTTTTCTTTTCCTCGTTGCCTCAAAACCTGCCTCCTCTCACCCCTCCGCGTCAAGGTAAGCCTGTGCTGTTTATATACGGTTCACCATTTGCGCGTGATGACTAAGAGCAGTCGTGCAACAGGTTTTGATAGACTGTGGTGCAGAACACTGCCTCTTTCAGCTCTTTCCCTCTCAGACAGGCGGCACCGAGCTGTGCTGCCCTCCAACACCTCCCAGGCTCCGGTTCTCTGGTGCTGAGTAGTTGGTGCTTTTCTAAAGACTCAAATAAAACTCCATACAAAACATCGATGCTATTTTGCTACATCTGTGTTAAAGACAGTTTTGTGTGTTTCTCATTCCGCTCAGAAGTTTTTTTGTTTGCATTGTGCTTATTTCTGTTCTGTCCCCAAAATGCTGGTAAATCCAGCCAGGCAAGGGCTCCTGGTCTGTCTGATCTGTTGCTGTTAGCACTAAAAATGAATATAGGTGTCTTGCAATTCTTCCCGTAGAAAAAGCCCTTTGGAACCAATGTAAATAGATCACTGTGGGGCATTATTCTGACTCCTTTCCTTAGTGCTGTGGAAAGCACAGTGTGAGCCCTACCAGTGAGTCTGGGAGGGATTTAAATCTGGTGTTGGGAAGAGAAGAAAGGGAGGGCAAAGATGTAAAAAGTTGAGTGTTGAGGTAGTGGGACTAAGCTGCTGCTCACCAAAATGAAGAACTCAGAAGTCACGTTTCATAGGGAATAGTTCTGTATTGTTCTGGGGAGTGATGCTGAGAAGCTTTGCAAATGCTTCCAGGGACCCCAGAAACCAGTCAAGCGTTGCCTGATGAGAATGTGTTAACAAGTACCCAAAAGAAGAAAAAGTTGAACAGTTGGCACTGGGGCTCCTGAGTTTGCTGAGCTATCACCGCTCGTGGTAAGGTTTTTAACTGGGGCTTTGGCATCACTGGTTCCTGGCTTTTTGCCAGGGAGACTGGCATTGTTTTGATGTAGAGTGCATGGTCCTAGACTTTGGTGTGTCAATTGTGTGTTGTTTAAAGAACACAAACAGTGTGCCCACTGAGGAGCTGTATTATGACGGACAGACTTCCAAGGTCTCGTGCTGGCACCAGCGCTGCGTTGGGTGACAGAAGTGGGAGGCTGTGAATGTTTGGGTTTCTGCATGCAGAGTCAGGAGGCTCTCTGGCTGCTGCCGGCACCAGAAGGGACCATTCTCTTATCCTGCGTGTTTCAGATGTGCTGGGATGCGGTGTCCCATATGGTTCTTTTCTAGGTTAGCAATGGCCAAGTGGCTCTAAAGGAAAAAACCCATGCTTTGGAACAAATCTGCTGTTTGGATGTTGAAAAAATTGTGGAGTTTGGGTTGCGGTGATGTTACCGACCCAGCAGAGTGCTTCTTACAGAGCGTGGCTGAGCTTTAAATCACCTGCTCCGTTTCGTTCCAACTTGTAGGCATTGGGCTCCTGTAGAAACAAGAGGTGGTGGTTTTCGCGTTGTCTGCTTTTCATGGTGGAATTTCAAAGGAGCTGTCAGACCTGGCTTATCAGGGTGAGCCTCCTGCCTCGCTCGTGGAGCACCGCACGGGAGCTGGAAGCGTGGTAACAGCCTCTGTGAGCCAGCTTCACAACTGGAGCCTGAATGCGGTGGGACAAAGTTGCCAAGTTTCAAGTAGAGTTGGTGGTTATCTTGGAAACAGTGCTGGGGAACACAACCACAAATGATTTTGCCAAATAATATACAGTATTTGTTTAGTCCAGCTCTCAGATTGCTGCTAAGGCAGTCAGCCAGCAGCAGTGAGCATTGTGACATCACTTTGAAAGGCAGCGTGCTGGTTCTGAAATGGAGTGGGATGTACTATGATTCATGTTTTATTTTTTTTTTAAAGCTGTAGTCTGAATAGAGATAAAGCATATGACTGCATCATGGCTGAGAGCCAAAAAGGGAATTATATGAATCAATCACACTTGCAGCATTTTTCCCATCTCATTCTCCGTAAGGCAGTGAGTACCTTCTTACTCATGTAATGATATTCTGTAGGAAATGTATCCTTTTAAACACTGAACAAGTAACTAGTAACAAGTTGCCACAGTTCAAGCTGGTATGCTTTCAGATCGTCACTGATTGCGTGTGCAATTTGCATAGCTTGTCCCTATATCCTAGGCAATAAAGTGTTAGAAATGGAAAGTACCATGAGTAATCATCTTCTCAGTCACCCATTGAAAGGAAATCACTTCTGCCTTCCCTGAGGGCAGACAAACCTCTTAAAAATGGAGAGGAAAAAAACAACCACCCATTTCTCAAGGAATTGCTCAGTGTGTGGAGGCGGAGATGGAGGGGTTAAGGAATAAAACGGTGAAGCTCCAGCATCAACTGGACTAATCCCAAGGACAGCTGATGACTGACCTGAAAAGTTGTTTGGATTAGAGTACTGGGAGTATGTCTCATGCTATGTAGCAGGGGCTGACAGAAGGTAGAGAAAAGCAAGACTAGAAGCATAGGAATAAGTAGCAGCTAACTTCAGCCACATCTCTCTCAGTGCTCGTGAAACGAGGGAACAAAAATGTCCTGTCTGTTAAGAGCATCAGAAAGCACCACTAGTTGTTGATACTAAAGGATTGTAAATCTGGTGGCACCAAAAAGAGTTGCTGTGCTTTGAAGAACAGGTTCACAATTAAAAAACTTAAAGATTTAAATTGCTGGCTCTCTTTTCATGGATGCTTGTTCATCTCTGTCAAACACCTTCTAAAAAGCTGAATCATCTCAGCAACCCAAACAGAACTCAGGTTCTCCTTTTAAGCCCACATTTCTGGGGGGCGGGGGGTGTGCCAAGTTGGAGTGTTGTTGCCTTATAGCATACGTATGATGAGAAACTCCAGTAGGATTATTCTCACAAATAAATAAAGGCTTGTAGCATTGAGGCTTCGGTTTGACCTAGTTCTTGTTGTGTTTGTGCCTCTAGAAACAAGCAACAAGCCAACCTTGTCTAAAAATAAATAAATAAAATACATGCAGCATTTCTGTTGCAGTCTGTAGAAGAACAGACTTATCCTATACTTGAACTGAACAAGACAGGATGGAAATGCTGAGTTTTCCTAACCAAGTAAAGCATGGCTTTTAAGATAGTTTCTCCCGCTACTAGTATATAAAAGGCTTGTTTCCTCAGAAATGTATCTGAATGCTGAAACAATTAAGAATTTCATGATGAGGTAAAGGCAAGTGCTTCCACAGTCTGTATGATTCCATTTACCAGAGAAACTTTCCAAGCTTTGCTATCAAGATGGAACTGTGAAAAAGCCTCTATGGTCCTGGATGAGAATGTGATTTTTGTTTGTTTTTTTTTCTTTTCTTAGTTGTAAAAAAAGAAACAAAAAGGGAAATCTGATTTCATAGAAAGCATGTTGTATTAGGAAAAGTGTTTATGTTCCTCTCAGATCAGGGAGCAAAGCAGTGAGTTAACATAACCAAGAATAACTCGATAACCACAAGGTACCCATTGGAAACCCCTTCCACAGGTACAGGGCAGTACCCTGGGCATTTTCTGGTTAATTATGATGATGCAACTTAAGCAACATGAAATACCCTCATGTGTTTCATAGCATCACTTCTGACCTCTAACATATTCCAACGATTTCTGCATTCTTTACTTTTCATGAGCTACGTTATCTTGAATGTTACATTTTGGTGACTAAAACTTAAGCAATTCTTCCGCTTAATCTTCCCTCTAATAACGCATGAAGAGCCCAAGCTCTGTCTTCCAAGTGTCCTGGCACGAGCTGCTCCAAGTCCTGTCGTGTTGGGGAAGGATTTGGCGCCAGTGCAGTGACGCGGCAGCCTACGCAGTGGGTAGGTGCTGAGGTCGGCGATGGCTCCACGCGGCCGCGCGCACGTGGCTGAGTGTTTACAAACAGTGTCCCAGCATCCTGGGCAGCTGCCCTGACGCAGCCCGGAGTTCTAGGAATGTCCCCACTCCTCATGGGAGCAAGGGGAAGAAATCCAGCACGTGGAGTTTAAGAAAACATTGTAGCTGGTTTTTTGGCTGGGCTTGCTGCCTCTGTGTTCCATTCTAGGTCGTTGGCTCCTTTCTCCAATGCCCCCGTTTTCCCCTGCACTTGAATGCGTTGGAATGGGCTGACCCAGAGTACAAGACATGGTTAAGGGAACTGTTACAAAGGTTTCAAATGATTCCTCCCCATTCCCTTTTCAGAAGCATATGAGGAATCCAGTCCCAAAAGCTTTCGTGACAAACAGCTCTTAGCGGTACATGAATCCCACTGTAAGTTGTTAATATATTTTTTCATTAATTAGGCATGACTCCCTGCCTGCTCAAGTAGTAGCACTTTTTTTTTTCCTCTTGAAAAAAATAAATAAGAAATAATCATGAATGCTACTAATTTCGTAAGTAAAATCAAATAGCTGAAAGTCTTTATTACTTAATGAGATGTGTTGACACAAAGAGGTGTCACTATTACAAAAGCCAACACCACTGCAAGGCAAGTTTGAGATCTCCATTAGGCTTAAGAAGCTCAGTGGAGATTTCGGCACTTGCTCAACCAGTAGAATCATGCCACCAAT
The DNA here is from genome assembly GCF_987193195.1 of Phasianus colchicus. Taxonomy (NCBI): domain Eukaryota; kingdom Metazoa; phylum Chordata; class Aves; order Galliformes; family Phasianidae; genus Phasianus; species Phasianus colchicus. The sequence goes on along the minus strand of NC_143439.1, from coordinate 20,407,133 downwards.
CTGCTGGGATTTTTTTGTTTTAAAGTGTTGGTAATTATCGGGGCCGTCTTGCAAGATGGCTTCAGGAAGCACAGACAAAAATGCATCTCATTGTCCAGAAGCACCCAGCTGGCAATATTCCTGGTGCCATCTCCTGTAGACCTAGCCGAAGCTGTCAGACAGGTTCTGATCGGAGGAGACTACTCACACCTGTGCCATGTGCACCGTATCTCATCCTGTGCACGTTTTTCAGACTCCCTCGTGCAGGTTTGCAGCGAGCGCTTGGGAGGGTGTATAGAGTGCATCACTCCCTTTGCAAAACGTGTCCCAAGAGCTGTTTCTTTTCCATACAGAGAGGTTGGTACAAGTGTCTCTTCCTTATTCTGAATTTGTCTACATGAGTCATGGCATTCACTATCATACAACAGAGTTTGAAGGCCAGTGCACTTGTGACACATGTAACTTTTGACATTAGTTGTATGTTTGCACGAGTTGCTTCATTTCACACAAGCATTGATTATGATCAGCGTATTTTGTTACTGCACTCCACTGGTTTCTTTCTCTTCAGTCCTCTTCTTCGCTGGGCACAATGGTTTGTGTCACATCCAGGATGTGCTTTTGTTTCACCAAACTCTTCACCTTCTTTTGTTTTCTTCTCTGACTTTTTTGATCCACAGTTGCCATCACTCTTGCAGCCACTGTGCTAGCAGAAGGCAGCGAGCCAAAATTGAGAACAGATAAGAAAATATATGAAAAAGGCATTTCTGAGTTTGCACTACCTGTTCCTCCTCTTGCCACTTTTAGTGCTGTTACAGGGATCAAAGGGCAAACATTACCCCTGTTCCTGATGCTGACACTGGAGTTTTGCCCTCAACTTCAGTGTCCTTTAATCACCTCCCTCCCTATTCGTTCCTTTGCACTATACACGAGTGTTCACACAGCACTCACCCTTGCACTCCTGATACTTGTTTCATTTTTGTTTAACTTGTTTGTTCTCTCGGTGCTCCTTCACTTGTGTCTGAAGTCACGTACTTTGCAGTTATCTAATTTTTATGCTTGTCAAAGGACATACAACTCCTTCTGCTCTTATGTAAGCAGAAAGGAGAAAAGAACGACTGCATATTTCCTCCTGTGCAAAAGCAGCATTACTGACCTGGTAAAACAAGGAGAATGAGCTGCTGCAGGAAAGTTGGTGTTGCCAAAGTCACTAAAGTTCACACAGATGAAAGATTACCATGAAGCTTAAAGTGAAAGTATGGCTTAATAAAAAGGAGTGCAGTTCATCCCTGAAAGAGAACAGATGAAAGCTGGAGGATTTATTGGACCTTCTTTTCTCTGATACTAGGGGAAGTGGGGGTGCATGTGTGTAATAAAGATCCTCATGTTTTGTTTATTGATTTATATTTCTAAAAGATGAGCCTTTCATTCCCACTCTGCTCCTTCGCTGTCTTTTCCATTTTGCTTTCAAGGTGAGCAACTGGGAAAGGCTGGATTTTTAACCCCTGTGTATTTCCTGTAACTGGCAGACATTTTGGAGAGAAAAAAAATCAGTGCTAGTGAGTCCACATTTCACACAGTTAGTTTGCAGGAGCGACTGAAAACAGTGAGCAAAGAGGGCAATGCACTCTTGGTATTTATAAACACGAAAAATGCACAAAAGAGAAAAATGGTCTTTCAGCTTTTCACTGTTTCTGTGCCACTCTCCTTTCCATGGAGCATTTGTGCTTTTTAAAAAAGTCTAGACCTGAGCTTTTCCGCTTCTGCGTAGTTCTTCTTATTGCACAGAAGAACCTTTTGAAGGTACGAGAAAGAAGTGGGAAGAATAAGAACTATGCTGATGCATTTCCTTTCTCTCCATTATTACATGTAGTGCCTGAGAAGTGGAAGAGGTTAGGTAGGGGAAAATACATCTTCTTATGCAATTTTCCACTGTGCTTATGTTGTGCAGTTGACAACATGTTAGGTACAGGTGGCTTTTTTCTTCCCCCACCCCCGGTGCTGTCAGCTGACTTGTGATCCTGTGAACTGATGGCAGCCCCTGTGCTTTGCAGAGCTGTAACAGTTGCCCTATGCAGATAGAGTGGCAGGAGCATCTCCTTGCACTGTAGCAACCGAAAAAAAAAAGTCTGGGGGTACTTTTCGCCCTTTTGGTGGTAAGGGGAAGGAAATGGGTGGGAAAGTGCATATAGAGATGGATTTATTTATTTATTATTGTTTAAAAATAAAAGTTTCCAAAGCATTTGCAAGTTAACATGTTTCCTAGAAAATACATATCCTAATTGATGGGGTGAAAAGAAGTTTTGCTTCTGGAAGGGTGAGTCTGTAACTACCTGCTGAACAGCTGCTTTTTCTTGAAGCAACTGCTACTGGCTGCTTGGAGGTGCTTTGTTGGGCAAGCTGCAGCATGAGTCGCATTTGCGATGGCAAATCTGATGCTTCTAAATACAGGGAGAGTGGATAGAGTGAAATTAATTATTGCGCATTAGGAGGCACCTCATATCCCAGCCACGAAACAAGAGTCCCACTGCGCTCAGGGCTGTACAAACATAAGCAGCAAAAGGGAACAAAAGTGGCTTAACTCGGTGAAGGAGGCAGTGACAGAAAAAGGAAGCCTGGCAGTGCACGAGGACCAGAATGTCAGGATGTCAGAATGTCGTTTGTTTATAAAGCAAAGCAGAGGCAGACAGCTGCCTTCCAAAAACCTAAATATTTGCGGTAAATAAAGCTAAGCTGCTATTGCTACCTGCTCTGTGCACGCATATGAAGAGAAGTCCCAGCAGTCTTTTCGCTGGGGTAGTATTAATGAGAAGGCAAAACATGCATGGAGTAAGGGAAAGTGTGTAGAATTAATAAGCAACAACTGAGAGCCAAAGCTCACAAAACGTGGTACAAACTCTGCTGGAGCCATTCATTTCAGTACTTTAGAAGAAAACCTAAAAGACATACAGGAAAGCTGTGGTGTAGCTGGGAAGTGAACCGGTATCTCCTATGCCCCAGTGCTCTACCCATGATACCCTCCTTCCTGCTCATTCAGAGCTTTACAGATAGTTTTCTCTGCTTACTAAGATAACAGAAGTATCAATTCTAAGAAACAGAAACTTGAATCAGAAACAAGTGGCTTTTCACTTTCTTCAGAAGCTGTTTTTCAGTAACATTTTCTGTTAATTGACAACACATTCAGTTTTTTAGTTTTGGTGTTTTTCTTCTGTTGCTGTTGGTTTGTTTGTTTGTTTTGCTGGCCAAACCTCAGAACTTTTAAAGCAGCAGCACTTGTCCTGCACAACCCAGCAAATTGTACCTTGAGAACTTCATTCATCTCCTCAGTGAAGAGGACTGCTTTTCTGTTGTGCTTTGACCCATGAAACCCCTGACTGAAGTGAGAAAAGGTGCAGAGAAGGGTGTTAGCAGCCTCTCTGGTGCTGCAGATGTTTCCATGCACTTCCAAACAAACAAGCAGAATCTCACAATGAGCTAATTTATAATTAAAAATAGTATGTTGCGTCGGTTAATTGCAATGTGTGGGACGGAGTTGTGTAATGCCATTTCAGTAAGTAGGTACTCCAGTAACTCCCATTAACCTTTAATACCCTTGATCCTCCTATTCATTCAGGCAGGATTTCCCACAATCTGCAAACTGTCCTATATGCCAGCCCCAACCTACCACACGGGTCCCGTTTTGATCTGCTTTATCAACTAATGGCTCGTCCGGGTTCACAAACCCTCACACTGACATCATACTTGGTAAAGGAGCTCAAAGAAGAATTAAAAAAAAACCAAAACACAAATGTAATTTGCTGCCAGAAAGCCTCTCTGCACAGACCTGTGTTGGTGACACAACCCTAGGAGCATTTGGAACTTTTCATGCAGCAGACTTGAATTGCAGATGGTAAATCGTAATGCTGTCCTTTGGTCATTGGGAGTTCTTTGCCGTGAGCAGCCACAGCTCAGACTCCCCATTTTGGTCCATAGGACGCCGAGCCAGGAGCCTGCCTCAGGGAATTTCAGTGCCTTCAGAGACTCATGATATGAGCCATGATGAAGTGCTTTCGGAAATAAAATCCGATGGGTAATTTAGCTCGGCAGCATTCCCTTGGATGCTGACAGAAGCAGTTGACCATGAAGGACAGATGGATTTTCCCCACCATGTTTACAGATCCAGCCGTGCGGCACGCCGCCCCACAGAAAGATGGGGAGGTAGCACAGGGGGTTGCCTGCTCACTCCTCCCAGTTCTCTCTCATCCTCAGGCAGTTTTGAGGTTTGGCAGCCGGGTCCCACGTGGCTCACGCACGTGGTGGCGGTGTTTACAAACACTGTGACATGCTGGAGGGTGCCACACGGCTGGGCCTCACTGCCGCGGCGCACCGTGTGCCAGCCCATTTCTCGCCTGCACCAGTCACAGCAAGATGCAGCTCTGACGGAGGCCACTGGTGCCTCTGGGTTTGCTCGTTTTACGTTTAGGCAACGTGCAGTCCGACGCTTTAGAGCAAGGTTGTCCACAGTGAGTCAAAAATAGAAACTTTATTGCTCGATAGAGTAGTAGCGCTGGAGAGCGCTAGCTAGACGCACATGCAACAGCGAGGAAGGTACTTTTCTGCTTTCCAGAGACATTGCTCAGGAATTGGGTAACGCTTACAGTAGGGCAGAGTTTCAGAAAGGAAATGAATGGGTGCCTTTTCTTTTTCCCCTTAACGAGCCTGGGACCCCTTTCCCTCCAGACTGAAGGGACAGGTCTTGACAAAATGCAAGGTGCTTGGAGCAGCTGGTGTTTGAACCTACAGTTGCAGTATCCTTAGGAGAGGACTGCTTGGTTTTGCTTTGTTTTTGCAGGCCAATGGCATTCAGCAAGAAAGAGGTTTGGACAGCTGTGCGTTGTGGTATTAAATGGCCTCCCATAGCTGGGTCACACGGAGACAAAGCATGCTTATTTCCAGGCTCAGCTGAAATGTATTGACTTACTTTTTGCCTCTCTCCTCATGAGTTCGGAGTTCAAGGACTCATGTATCTACTGTACCTTGAGTTCAGATAACCAGATAGAACACACAGAGAGAAACAAACAGAAAAGCCTGTTCTCTTCAAAGACAGACATTTTTCCACACCGGTTCCCCTGTTGTGTTTCAGGGTGTGCACTATTTGTTCTTCCCCTTTTGTTTCGCTCCCTCCCGGCCCCCTCTGCCGTGCTGCACGCTTGCCCGCTCACAGCCGCCGCTGGCTTGCCGGCCTGAGAAGTGCAAACTCAGCAGGGACTGGTAACACTTTAACTCTTTGTCCTATTCTCAGCTCTCCCAGCAAAGGTCAAAGCAAACAAGACTTACAGCTGCACTTGAAACAGAATGGTAGAGGAGGGAGGGACATCTGCCACGGGCTGTTGCCCCTCCTGCCTGGTTCTACTCCAAGCACGTGAAGTGTGCGGCCAGGGTGAGATGAAACTTTCCATAGGCTTTGGGAGCCGTATCTGCTAATTTCTCCTGAAGAGGAAATGAAAGACTCATGACTTTTGTTTGTGCTGGCCATATCTGGCTTTGTGCAACCTCTGCTGATAAACAGGAATAATTTAGGAGTTACTTCCCCAAATGTCTGAAACACGGTCTTAGTTTCATTGGTGCAAAGCCAGCAAAAAGCTATTACAGACACGACGTCTCGGTTATCTGTCCTTGAAGTCATTTCAGAAACATTGGCAACGTGCCCCTATACAATTCTCTTCCCTAACAGCCATAGTTTTGCATTGTGTTGAGGGACTACGCCGGTCCCTCAGTTTCACTGAGGGCAGAAATGAGTTTTGTTTGCCGTGAGAATGTTTCAAAGCCCTGCCATTTGCTCACCGCCGAGCAAAGGAACGTGCCTTGACACCACCAACGCTAGCACGGGCCCACCTGTGCCACACACAGGGAGAAGGTTCCCGCTGTGCCCTCCTGCCAACCCGCCAGCCCATCCCACGTGGCCGCGAGGGCAGCGTGCCGGTCAGAGAGTTGGCGCAAGAGAGTTGGCGCAAGCCGGCTCAGCGACATCGATCCGGCGCCAAGGTTTGCCTCTCTGCCTGGCGCCCTGGCCGGTTTTGATGCTTCACCACGTGCTTACGCACGTGGTTCCAGTGTTTACAAACATGACCCCAGAAGTCTTACGGGCAGTGAGGAAAGAGCCAGCAAATGCCGCATGGCCTGCGTGAGGCTGACCCGGCCTGCTGGCGCCAGCAGCGAGCAGCAAGGCGTGTGCACCGAGCGCAGCCTCTGCGCAACGCCACACACACAGACGATTTTGCTTCCAAATTGTTTTGAAATATCATTGCCACCATGAGAGAAGTTTCCGCCATAAACTAAAAATAGTTACTATTAGCTAGCAGGAGCAAGCAAGTGATTCAGAGACTTGAGGATAGAAGCAACTGTGTTCTTCGGCACCGTAAGTTTGTTTCTTTGCCGAACTGACTCAGAAAGTAATTTCAGTGGTAAGGAAGTGCAAAACTGGCTTACTTTGGCTACAATAAAAGAACACTGCTTGAACGTGTGGTTCCTTATTGACAGTTCCACTTTTATTCCTTTATTAACACTTGCACTCTGGCGCTAACGAATGCTTTGCAGTTGGGAATTGATGGTCTGTTTAGGAAAAAGGTGGCTTAGTAGTTTCCAGTGACACACTTTCTACAAAATGTAAATGCCACTGCAAGGCTGACTTGATTTTTGGCACAGGCCTTGAAAGAGAAATGCATAGCTGAAATGTCCCTCTAGCAAACCAGGCATTACACTCAATTGCCAGATGTCCACATTTCTTTTCCATATGTACTTTCTTAAGCACTGCTGGATATATTAAGTGTTTATTAAAAAATAAAATCTATTTGTCTTTTCCTTATCCTTGAAGTTCTTCAAAGAAGTTTGTATTATACTCCCAATTACTTGAAAACAGTTTCTTTTCTAGAAGTTAGCAATTTATTGTAAAATGGAAGTACGTAATCAGACCATTTGTTGTTGACAGGCTCCAGTGCTCTTGAAGTTCTCTCAGAAAAACATGTATGTGGAGGAAGACAGGCTATACAACAGTGACTAGTTGTCAAAGATAAACACAGCTTTCTTAAAAAAGCTGCTAAACTAGCAAAAATAACCCATGTTTATTAATAAATCACTTCCAATTTTTACTTTTGGAATCAAACAACTTACTCCCAGCTTTACAAAAGCCTACTAAATGCTGAAGGGTTGTTTGGTTTTTTTCTTCCCAGACAGAATGGTTGACCTTTCTGAGGTAGACAAGATAGTAGAAAGATCATAGTTCTATTTTATACTTGTTACTATGATACATCTTGGTGTTTGTAAATATCGTAATGGCAGAGCCCTTAGGAAAGACACACTATGAGCTTCCTGGTGCTCTTTTCCAATATGCTTCAATCCCGTTACTGAATGCAACTTCTGCAAGTAGAAAGCTAGCCCAGAGTCTTCACCTTTTCCATCCATACCCATAGCAGCTCTGCATTAGTCATCAAAGCCACTGCAGATATTTTTTGTTATTTAGACAACATTAAGCAAAGAGGCCAAAGCATGCCTGCTCTGGGCTGGTCACTAGCTCCTTTCATGCACTCCAGTAGCTCTCACCAGTGCAGGTGAAGTGCTCTACAGCTCTGGCCCTGGCTCAGCACTTGTTTTTTCCCATCTCCTAGCTAGCTGAATGTTGCATTCAGCATGTGAGCAAATGCATTTCTGCCAGTTATTGATAGCTTTTCTCTGCTAAACTTCTGAATGTTCATTATGATGTTCATTACAGCGTGTACAATGGATCTAGAAATAAGCATGGAAGTACTAAAAACAGGTCACTGCCATGTTACTATTTTAAGAGTTCTCTGTTGCATATTTTCTGCCTGAGGAAAAAAAATCCACCTTACAATGAATCTGTATGAGTATGGGCAGTCTCAGAGAAAGAAGACCCAACAGTCTTACTGTAAAACCTCTAAATATGTATAGTTTTTTTCTGGGTACATCATAGTACATCTTCTGGAGTCTTTCTCCAGAAGTCCTGAAGCATTTTTCAAGATGTTCTGAATCAGAAAGCATCGAGGTTTACTAGGACTAGTTTATTAGTATTTATGATGGGGCTGTGGGCTTTCTCAGAACATCTGATATCACCAGGGGGAGAGCTATACACAAATGATGCATCTAGCGCATCTTTGACTCACAGAGCCTTCTTGCTATTGCCGCTAATATTTTCTTAAATTATAAGACCCTCTTCCAATGAAGAAAATGTAATGAAAGAAATGCTGCTTATGATGAATATTATTTTATTCAGTACTTTCAAGTTGGAGGCAGGGGGTAAAAGAATACTGTAAGATTTGCCATTGTATGCTACAGGGTGAGTAACCACTATTGTGTCAGTTTAGATGAGTATCTCAAAATAAATACAGACTCTGTCATGAGTCTGTCCTCTAGGTAAAAAAGTAATGGAAATCTTGTTTAACAAGTTCAGCAAAAGGCACACCTAAAATTTAATTATGCCTTCAGATGCATAGGTGCAATTCCTAGTAAAGAGTTTTGCCCAGCTGCCAGGGAACAGTCTCAGGATGTAATTTTTCTTATATGTAGAGCATTCACTGATCAATAATCAGTCAGTCTGTAGTTATGGGAAAAGAATTCCTCAGTGAAACAAACGACTACTACAAGCCACAGCTTTCTCTGCCATGGGTGTGTATGAGAGATTCTTGACCATATTATAACTTTCTGCCAAGCTCCTCTTCCCTACCACCAGCAAAGCCAATCTACCAAAAACCAAGAGAATACGGAAAAGAGATGAAAGAACACCTGTGGTATTTACCGCAGGGGTTTTCCACTAATATCTCTTAATTGGATGAGAGCTGGGAATTTTGAATGGGATCTGAATTGCTCTATCAAAATTTGCAGCACCAGATGGAGCAGAGGGAGGACTCCTTGACCCAGGAGGGCAGAAAGGGACCACATTTACCCTCTGTTTCCTTTACTAGTTGTTTTCTCAGCAGAACAGAGTTCCTTAGCAGACCAACAGCTTATTATTTTTGCACATGCAGAGGAGAATACACAGGGCACCTGTTGGCTAATACATTAAGTTATGTTAACAACTGCCTGTAGCATTTGAAGGCAAGGTAGGAACATCAACAAACCTGCAGAGTATCTGCTCAGCACAAACCACAGGCACAAAATGCTTTCCAGAACTGCTTACAAACAACAACAACAAAAAAACCTCCCAAAAGGCGTGTGAAATAGCTAAGGAAAAGGCCATTTCATCCTTCTCCTTTCCCCCAAGCCAGATGAATTGTAAGTCTCTTGCTCTTGATAAATACTTGGACAGTTTTGTCTTGAAGACCTCTGCTAGCAGAAATCCTATATTATTCCAAGTCTCCTCTTTTTGATCAACTTTCTTCTTTCTGAACAGATACAACATTCCAGCTGAGGCTGTGCCAAGGCTGAGAAGACAAGTAACTTTATGCCTGACAAGGGTGCAGAAATGGGACCGTAGCCTGGACAAAAATTGTCTTTTTTCTCAGAAGTCTTTGACATCAGCTGTCCAGCTTGATATCCACTGTAACTCCCAGAACACCTACCCAGGCAGTTTCTGACTCAGTGTCTGCACTCACCACTGTTCCTGCCTCTTGAGATACTGCCCTTGAATTAACAACACATGAAACCCCAGAACTTCAGAAAAGAGATTACCTTGTGACAGCAGATAAACTCTGTCATCGAGTAGGAGGAAATGAAGACAGGATGAATTGCAAAATGTGCCATTTGCACTTTTGTTGGGGTCTGTTGACTCACTAGGCTGTACATTTCTTGAGCAAAGACCACGTCTTCATTTTACCTTCATTGCTGCTATTTCATGCATAGCAAAGAGCTCTCTTGCAGAAGACTATCTAACTCCCTCCTGTGGACTTAAAATCAAGAAGCTGGCCAGTGATAAGACTCATGATAAAGGGGTAAGACTGTATAAGCTGGAAGCCAAACCAATGGGTTGTTTTGTTACACTGCTCTAAGAGGGTCCCAGCCTCTATCAGGCATTAGGTGGTCAGGTGCACTCTTGTCTTTCAGCAGCCTCTTTTTCTCATCCTTTTCAGTTCAGTTTATGCCATACCCATAGCCTTACTTCAGTGTCATTCCTACCCCTTTTATCTTTCTCCTTGAGTCCCTGTGACATCAAACACCTTCATGGGCATTGTATCTTTGCCACAGACTGATAGATTGTCTTGATGGATATATTACTTAAGACCAAACCTCCTCCCCTGAATTCTCTCATTAAGACCAAATCCTTCCAGTGACAGCTTTACTTGTTCATATTGTTTATTCTTAGTTGGGAACTGGAGTTGGACTCGATTATATTTATGAATCCCTTCCAAATTGGACTATTCTGTGATTCTATGATCTAGGTAGTACTGAGAGCAGCTGAGTGTAGGTACTTGCACTACAGGGCACCAGTAAAGAGAGGTCAGTAAACAGATGGTTTTACATGAAGCTGATGGTTCTTAATCATAATGTGACGTATGGTTTCATTATGCTATACTGAATGGAGATAGAAGTATATTTTGGAGAACCTGAGCACTAGAAAAGACTTTTTTCTTTTGCTCAAGTGCCAGAGGTCTGTGGTTTTGCAATGGAAAGATCTGAATTCTCCTCTTTTTGGTCCAGTGAAACTTTCAGATGAAACTGGCACATTCTGCACATTCTCATGCATCACTGCTTTGATTACAAGAGCCTGCTCTGGGTGTGGGCCTCAACATGGGCAGCAGGGAACTAGGGAGGAGCAAGTGGAGCCCAGCAAAAATAACATGAGGGTGAACTCTGGGTGCCATGCACTAGCAGCAAGAGAGCAAGCAGAGCTTTCCCTTCAGCTGTGCTGTTACAGTTTGAAGGAAGAGATATTTGGAGAAGTAAAAACTGACATTTTTCAAACTGCTAAAAGGAAGCAAGTATGATCTGGTGTGCGCAATCCAAGGACCTTGCTGTTGCTGATGCAGGTTCCTCTGAAGTGGCAGGCATTTTGATGAATTAGGGCAGCATCCAGGCTCTCACTCCTAGGCACGCTTTGGGAGCTGCGAGCTGCAGGTGATAGAACCCTTTACCATTCGTACCTTCCTCCAAGCATCTGTCCTTTAGAGACAACAATAAAACAGCGCTTGCTCCAATGTGGTGCTTCTCAGCTGCTGCTGGCTATTCTCCTCTCTGCTCCTTCCTCTAAAGACTTCGCCACAGCGCCTGGGAGAGTTACTGCTGCCAAAGCAGGGCAAAGAAACTCTGTTATTAGGGTGAGCATGCTCAAAGCGACCACCTACCCCAAGAAGCTGTTTTCTTCAGTTGTTTGTTTTTGCAGCACCCAGAAAGTTGTAGTTTATGCCACCAGCAGCTAGTGCGGTCACTTAAACAGTTATTTCTAAAGCAGTGGCACGAACTGTTAAATTATCTAAAGCAAGCAAACCAGTGTTGTGTTTTTTTCCAAAGATTAGATAGAAGGAACAGGAAAAAGCTCTCTCCTGTCATTTTCTCCTTTTGTTTCTTGTTTTAATGTTTAATGAACATGTGATATTGTTTTAAGCTAGTCCTGATGGTCTTGTGAAGTTAATATTTAAAGCAGATGGCCGCAGTGCTTTAATAAGGCGGTTGCTATAGAAACACAGTGCTGGGAAAGCAATAGTTTCTGTAGCGCGTGGTCTCACTGAACAGTTTAAAGGCTCTCAATCTCCATGTAGCAGGCCCAAAGAGGACTAACCAAGAAATGGAAAAGGAAGACAGTATGCCTGTGTGGAGTATTTACTTCAGCTGGGTTCCTCTTAGAGTTAGCTGGATAGCTGACATTTTTGTGGCTTGCTAAAGAGCTGTTTGAAACAACAAGAAACATGAGAAGAGAGATAAGCAAAAATATTGATGGGGGGAGGACTGTGGGCAGGAGATAGATCATTGCAGTTATCTCTCCTTTGGAAGGTGAATTGGATACAGACATTAACACAAACAAATTTAGAAGCACAAAACACCCACAAACAGTTTGCCAAAACACCCAAATATTTACTTTGCAGTCCTTATGCTTTTTGTTTACTTCATCTTTGCATATCTAATCTTGCCTACCAACAATGTTGCAGCCTTAAACAGAGAAGGACACATCCTGTACTTTCAGGATTTTGTTTCTTCATTGCTGCTTCTGGTTTTCTTTATTCTGCCAAAACTGTTCTAACCTGAAAGTACCTAAATTCCTCTGCGTGCGCTGAAGAATCTTATAGGCTGTCATACGGACTTTAGAAATCTTTTTTAAAATGTTGATTGCATATATAGCTATGAATTTTCACTAGATCGGGATATTTAGGAGGAAAAACAGCAGTCTTTGGGAAGGGATACTGCTTCTTCAGACAGAAGTGGACAGGAAAGTGTGTTGCCTCATGTGATCGTGGCTTTCCCTCCAGGGAGTTAAGAAGTAGTTTTCAGAAGTTGAGTGCATGCACAGAGATAATGGTTGTAGAACCATGAAGCAAGGAAAGTTGCAAAGCTGTCATGAAAAAAAAAAAAAAAAAAAAGTAAAAATACCATGGAAACATTGTAATCTGATGTAAAGATAGCACTTGTGAGAAATAGCCATCCTTTCATAAAATCTGGCATCCTGTTGGATTGCAAGTCTTGTGGTATAGCCAGCAATGGTGCTGACCTGGACTAGGTTCAGAGGGAACTGGAGACAGCTTGGTTATTTTCTTTGCTTCATCCTTTCTCTTGTTTCTTTCTGTTCTCCTAAACTCAGCAGATGTTTGTGCTTGTGTGGTTTTTGCTTCCCTCTGCACTTTAAAGCATCTTCTCTAACTTCACCTAATCTGGGTGAAAGGAAGGATGGGGAAGCAAGAAAGGAAGAAAAAAAAAGGAAGAAAAAGAAAAAAGCTGTGATAAACACTCCAGTAATGGGGTTTTCCTCTATCCTGAGACTTAATCAGTGCCTGTTTTTCTATGGTCATATCTGATTCCTCTATGGGCTTTTCCTGTGACTGAAAACTTTAGGAGGAGGAAAACCACATATGATCTAAAATACCTCCCACTTTTCTACTTTGTTACCACAGTCCTCACCAACATCATCCTCTACACATAGCCGAAGTGCGCCTTGCCTACTTTGTGCCCTCCTTTAACGTCCTTCCTTGGCAATGTTCAAATGTTACTCTTCACCCCCCCTCACAGGGCTTGGTTGTGTTTTACTCTCTCCCCCTCTGCTGTCTTCCATTGAATAGCACTGCTTTGCAGGGAAGGCTGAACAAGTTGAGAATCTGGAGGGGTGTTTCCTGCCCTGCTTTTCATATCCTCTGCTTTGGTTTGGGATCACCGATAGTGCAGCAGTAGGGCTACGGACAAGTAGTCTGATATCAAGCCCTTAGGTAATTCTTCAGTACAACATTCATGCTCCATGGATGAGGCAGCTCAACCTCAGACCTGATCCACATGCACTTACACTAAACACAGCAACAGAGCACAATAACAGACATAGTATCTCTGCCTCTATTTTCATAACAGGAATATTTTTAGGCATGACAGATATTATGAAGGAACTCTGCCCAGCTGCATTCAGGATGGATGAGGCATGCTATTTTAGGTTATTACATAGCAGTTCTCAAAAAAGAAAGTTTCATAGCAGGCAGCCAAATGCTGGCAGGGAAACCATTCCCTAGGACACTGGGAGGAGGACCACGAGGGGAGCGGGTGACCCTGTGGCTCCACGTGGATATAGCATCAGTGGCCTCAGGAGGGCTTCCCCCATCCTGGAGCACCTGCTGCCAGATCCCGTGGCTGCTGCCCTGGGTAGGATTGCAGTTCCTGCTCTGAAAAGCTTCTTGTCTTTTTCTCTCCCTTAACTGTAAACCTGATCAGGAGCAATTTTTCCGCAGTGATGAGTTGATCTCACATACAGTACCATTGACTGCAGGGCGATCACATGTGGTTTGAGCTGTGTCTGTGTAAGAAGCTCACAGTGCAGCCTTCTGAGAAGGAACAGATAACAGTAAGGGGAATCAAAAGCACATCATGTGTTGTTTCAGAGCCCCTTGCACAGCTGAGACCTGAAGACATTCCTGCAGTACATAAACAGCAGATGAATAATAATTGTCCTGCATAATCTGTTAATTAGTTGTAAATGCAAGTACATGATGGAGGTGCAAAACTCAGGACCTGACTGAGTGAGACAATGTACTGTGGAGAAAATCCTCGCACCTTTGAGCTTCAAATACTGCTTTTGTGGTAAATACAAGAGACAGAAGAGGCACAGAGCTCTGTGTAGAAAGGTAACAACAACAAAAAAAATCAGACTAAGCATGGCTTGCAGTTGTGACACATTGCCACTTGTCTGCTGTGTATGGGCTTCTCACTCACCCTCACAGAAGGAGCAAAAAATCCAATGACTGTAACCCCTGGGAGCACCAGTGTGCTGATTATCTCAAAACGTTCTGCATGAGTGCTACGGAGCTGGAAACATTTGACGTTGGTGCAGTCATAACTAAACGTGATCCCATCGCAGTCAGCAGAGCTGTTTGTGGGATGAGCTCATCCCCTGTATGAGTAAGGGGCTCGTCACTCAGCCAGTAGCTGCTGTGGGAAACCTCTGTGGGCTGAGCTGAAAGCTGTTGAGAAGTGGTGGCATTTAAATGGCAGACACGGCAGTTCAAGAACATGGGGAATGAGAAACTCTGCTTCTAACATTTCCTGGCACATGACAATTTTGATAAGGGGATTACTCTAAACAAAATTCTCAGTCTCGAGTGCGTTCATCGCTTTAATTAGACCTAGCGTAGATGGAAATTTACAGTCTGCTTAAGCTTCTATTTAAATCTCTCTGCTATGTTCCCTTTGCACACCTGTCTGAAATAAAGTTTGAGTGGAAAGAATAAACTCGTGGTACTCTTTCAGCTTCACTCTACCAGAGAGGTGCCTGTGTCTGGGTAAGCTGCTGGTATTTAGAACAATTTTTCTACTAGATAAGTGGCATCTGTGTGTCAAGCATGCCTACGCACGGGTGTAGTGGGCAGCCAAAGTAAGGGGCAACGTGAGGGGGCTGTAACCTCAGGAGCATGAAGACCATTCATCCACTAAGTTCCTTGAAGTTGCCATGATAATGTGCTACTGGTATATAATCCTGTGTCAGCTCTGTCCGTAAATTACATTTTCTCACATAGAAATACACCACTGACTCTTCTGAAACCACGTATTTGAATGCTGCAAGCTTTGAATGCTACTTCTGATAGACAGGACCTGCCCTTGTAGTGAAAGTGTGAATATTGACTCCTTGACACGATTTCACATTGACTGCTAACGCAGTTCATCACTTTGTCTAATCTTGAAAAACCCATATGCAATGGGGCTGGAGCTCTGTCCTCTTAAACAAAGCTTCACCCTGCAGGGGTGAAATGAAAGGTCCAAGGTGGCAGCGGGCAGCTGGTGGAGTAGGGGGGGCTGTGTGGCTGCACCACCACACCCCTGACCCAACCAAGGGACCGCAGCCTACTGCCACTGTCCTACATTGCAGGCACCGTGTACATGCTCACACTCTTTTTGTACATAAACTCCAAAAAAACCTTCTCACAAGAAGATGTAACCACATTAGAAGTCTCTTGAATCATACCAAAAAAAAAAAAAACCAAACCCAAAAGAAAAAAAAGAGCACACTCCTTAAGCACCCCCACCACACTCCCTAAAAGCAGTGACTTAATTGTAAACCCACAGGAGTGAACGAAGTAGATCTGGTTTCAGTGATCTTGGAGTCAAATCATTAAGTTTGATTAAACAAGAGCTACCTAAGCATACAGATATGACTTAATTGGAAAGCTTCCTTTACAATCCCACCTGAATTATACCTGCAGTGAGGAAAGCAAGCCCACCAAATTTCTGGATCAATGTTTCTGGCGATTTCTGTTCTAGCAGCAAGCTGCCTTGGGTGCTGAGCGATAATCTCTTTTTCTCTGCTTGCTGACTTCCCTTCCCCCTTCCCTTCCCCTTATTTACTCTGTTCTTTTCCTATCAATACGTGCCACAGTACTGTACGTGCAGTTACATTACTGTTTATCTGATGGAGCTGAAAGCCTAGATCTTTCTCTATAACTTCTGTGAGCCAAACTTTAAAAGCCTCTCCCTCTCCTCCCCCTCCCAGATCCCTTCAGGGGAGAAGCAATATGAACAAGAATACGCACAGATCTCTTGAGAATACAAATTATGTTCTGAACAGAAAGTTGGCTCATGCATGTCAATTACTTGTTATAAAGAATAAAACGTTCACCTATATTTAACCTTTAGAGGGAATGGAAAAAATAAAGTTATTGCTTTTTCTGTGCTATTTACTAAAGTGGCAACTGGCAGGAAGAAACTGCAGAGGGAAAAAAAAGTTGCTTGGGAGGATTGTGGGAGAGTAATTCCAAGCAGGCAGCGAGGGAGAAAGTCTCACAGCGAAAGACAAAATTGATTTGTTGCCAGGGTGTGCAGCATGGGAAAAAGAGACATGCTCAGCAGTGGTGCTTAATTGTCCTTTTTATCCTCAGTGCACTTTTTGTAGCTAGGCAGAAACAAAACCCAACCCAGTCCTGAGTCAACTAATGCAAATGTGCAAATACAGAGGAGTTTCAGCCTGCCTGTCCCAATGGCCGTTTCAGCTTCTTTCTTATATGTGTTAATAAAACACCTGTAGTTTGGGTCACTAGGACATGGGCCATGGATTATTTGTTTCAGGAAAGCTTGTTTCTTGTACATCTGTTAGTTAATGTCTTTTAAAAACTCTTTTGCTCCATTTGAGGTTGTGTGTATTTATTTGCTTACTGCAAACTTTTCTGCTCTCCTGAGGGTTCTCGGTGTCTTCAGGAGATTATATTGGCCTGTAGTAGCAGAGCTGTAAATCTGCCACTCTAATTAGACAGAATTAGCATACTCTGTGACTTCAACATCTAGCAAGGTAATAATTAGAAGGAGACAGGGAATAAGAAATTGGTCAGTAATAAAAGCATCATGTGCAAGGTAGTGAAATGTGATGCCAAAAGAAATCAGGTGAACAAACTTTTTTGTGAAGATGCATAAATGTGAGAACCCAAGCTGAACATATTTTTTTGCCACTGCTCTTGAAAAACAGGGCCCTGTGCAGTTCTCCCCTCTGCTCAAGTCAAGCTCCAGAGCTCCAGCAGGCATTCCTTCACACCAGTGTGCTGTCCTGTATACTCCCTCATACATAACTGTTTAGAACATCCACTGCATTTTATCTAAAGTAAACCTCCTAGGCCACACTATAAGCAAAAAGTGCAAAAGTGCTTTTTTTTTTCTTTTTTTTAATACACACAGCAGAACTATTATTTGCATAGATCTCTCTGGCTTCTGTGTACAGGTGTGGATTGGTACCAGGAGCCAAATGCTTATCTGTGCATGGCACCTACCCAAGTGGGAAGCTGCCACGTAAGTTGTTCAGCACCCAGGTGCTGGTCTGGTGATGTGCATGTGCCTCAGGAGACACAAGGGGCAGCTTGGCCCCAAACTTGTGCAGACACACTGCTGAGAGAGGGACTGGTGGCTGTAATACTATCCATGGTAGCAGTCACGTGATGGGGATGTGGCTGGTGCTGCTTGGGTCTTAATACTGCTCTTGACACCTGGCCACCCTCCAGAGGGGAATGCAGAGCACTTGGTGCAGCCATCCAGCCAGACCCCCAGGGTATCGAGGGAGGCAGGCACTGCTGTAAGTCATTCCTGGTTTGTTTGGGGAGGGAGGTGTTAAACGAGGGCATTTCCTTCTTCGGGAAATGGGTACTTGCAATAGAAAGTTATTTTTAGTCCCTCTGCTTCAGGAGCTGATACACACAGCCCTGACCTGCCTGCTGATAATGCATTACCTCATTTGCAGCTCTGCTGCTGACGCTCACTTGCTGTGTCCTTGCCTGAACCTGGCAGGCCCCGCGTGGTGCGGTTGTCACAGCATTGTTTGAAGAATGGAACTGCGGCAACGAGGTTGCTACCTGCTCCAAGCAACGCAGGAATCCAAGGAAACCCAGCACAAATGTATCTTAGCAGTAGCAGGTTCATGTCTATGTTGGGCCAGAACTATCTGGAACTATAGTCTTGTGCGGCATGGAACAACCTTGTTGTGCTACTGCCATCGCTCAGGCCTCAAGCCCAAACTCTACAGAGGTAAATCAGCACGGCTCTGCTGAAATCAGTGGAGCTACCCCATCTACAGCAGTGCGACATCTGCCCTCGGCTGCTCTGTCTCTTGCAAAACCACCAGACATTCTGGCCAGAGCAAACAGGCTATCTCCGGCATGCCGCTTGCTTCCTTAGAAAGCTGGGCGCGGACAGCCAACAGGCTGCCTCCCTCTTGCACCAGTGCCAGCGGCTGCCTGCGCGGCACCGGGCCCATCTGTACACGGGCCGGCCGCTCCCCTCGGCGTTGCCCGTTGCCTTTCCATGAATTGGCGCGGGGCCGCACGGCCGCGTGCTGATGGGCTGGAAGCCTCCCGCCGGGACCGCGCGTCACCCCCGTGGCACGCTCGACATCCCTTGGCCTACGGCCCACGGTCTGCAATTCCAAGTCAACACTCAGACGAGGCTCGTCACCCAGCTGACAGCATAGTGACCTTACTCCGTGACACAGATTCGGTTCCACAGGTCACAGGGAAGGTATCGGATAAGCCATTAGATCATTTTGAATGGGAATTTGTGCCAGCGATTAGAAATTAGCTAGGTGAGTGACATCATCCTAACCGCTTCTCCCAGGTCACCTGTATTTGGCCATGTTGTCACCAAAGACCTTTACGTTGTCACATCTGTCACTGTTACTGTTAGGTCACACCACAGTAGTCTAGAATAGGTAATCCACAAAAAGCCAAATCTTATGCTTTTGTTTGTGACGTGGCATTAAAAGAAAGTAAGCAGAAAGCCTTGCTTCTCCACAGTCTCCTTTCTTGGCTATATAAACTTTGTTTCACCTCTTGCTTGCTCTGTTCACTTTCTATAAGCTGTAAAGCATCACTGCTTTATTTCAGAACTTGCTTTCGTAAGCTTTTTCTTCTACTATGTTCATAACCTCTTTTTTCATATCTAACCTTCCCCACTGCACATTCTTGCTCATCTGTTCCTGCCCTCCTTAGAGATCCTTCCTTTCATCTCACTGCTTTCTTCCCCGTGGCCAAAGAAGACCAGACATTCGATATCTCTAATCTAATCAAGCGCTGCATCTGTGTCTGGACACGAGCAGCACTTTCCTCGCTCAGTTCTTTGCAGCCCCATGTGTTCTGTTCCTGTGACTGCTCATCTTCCCTTCACATCCCTCAAGCCTCTTTTTTTCAGTTCCTGTCACCAAACTTTGCAGCCACCTTCAACTGTTTCCAAAATAGTTCCCTTCCTAAATTAGAAATTAGGAAAGGACTTCCCCCAGCATACTCCCAGTTTCCGGGCCTTTTTGGTTCAGAGGCTCTCAAGCCTTTCATTTTAACATGTTTGAAGTTATTCTGTGGGAAAAATTGTTGCCCAGCACAAAATCATCATCGTGCAGCTGCACAGCTAACCCTGCGTCAAGGCAACCCAGCATTTTTTTCAGTTGCAGCACCTCTCAGCGCTGTCTATTTCTGCAGCATTTTGCTCTGGGTGCATGTCTGATTTACCCTCCCTAAGCCATCAGCTGCCAGAAAGCTGTCAATCCAAAGCACAGCCTTCCTGCCAGCACCACATGACAGCTGGTTGTAACTTCTTACTTTCTCACCTGTCTCAAAAACCTCAGACAGGGAGAATCTCCCACCAACCCACTCCCGTTGCCTCCTGAGGAGCACACCATCCACCCTATCCACCCTACAGAGTCCAGGAGTTGATGGAACAAACTTTTCCAGGCTTGCATAGGAATTACGCTTCCCTGTTGTCTCCTCTCCACTCACAGCTCTTACAGACAGTGCTCTCTAGCTTCTCCCTCTGACTTGCAGTTAAGCTTTCTGCCCTTTTACACACTTTTCTTTCACCCATGAACATCAACGACCATTCTGCCTGCTGTCATGAACTACTACCACCATACATCCATCTGGAACTAGCAGAATACATGTTAAGCTGCTTGACTAGCAAAATGAAAGAAATGAATAGTAAGTGATGATACCATGCATATGTACTCCCCACAAAGAGTCGGAGGCAGCCAGGTTTCAGCGGTGTGGCCATCAGTGCTCCTACTGTTTGTGACGAGCGGAAGCCGGGTGGAGGAGGAAAGCCCTGTAAACATTCCCAGCGAGGGAATGGCCAATGCATAACTTCACATGTAATGAAATGCCAGAGAATCCTCACGGGAGAGAGATCTTGTGTGTATTCCAGCCATGGGAAAAACTCCTGCTGAAATTTGCAGTCACCATAGAAAAGCAAATCCCAAAGGATCCACAGGCTCCATGAGCTTTGCTGCCCTAAGAACAACCTGCCCGGGGAGAATGTTGTGGGGCCCGAAGTAGGAGTGGTCACCATTCCATCCCAAATCACTCAGCATTTGCATTTAAACTCAGAAAAAGTAGTTCACACACAGTACAGTGTACTGAAACTCAGAGTACAAGCAGCAGGAATTAGACGATTTCTGTGAATGCACAGGCTAGCAAGAGTTATTTATTTCTTAGGTTAGTGTTGGGGAATAAAGGCCCTCCAAGAGATTGAGGATGGGGACAGGTAATGGTTCTGGAGGTGCCATCAGCCTCCCGGTGCATTGATATGCTGACCCTCATGCACGTCTACTCTCTTCCAGTAACAAGTCTTTGTATAACCTGCTCACTGCAGAATAACCTATGTAATGGGAGATTTACAATAAAAGTATTTATTCAGTGGAGACAAACTGTGAGGTTCTGAGCACATAGTACATGAGGACATAGTATTCACACAGAGATAACTACCTTAAAAGGGAAGAAAAATGACTTCAGATAATGCTCAAATGATTTAGAATAACCTATGCAAAGCTGGAGGAGGGAAGGAAAGCACATGTCTGAAGACATTTAGGAATATTCTGGCTTGCACACAGCGTCACGCTCACTAATATAGCAACTCACATTGCTATATATAGCTCCGTATATCCCGAAGCCTGTCAAGGTGCTCCGAACAGTTTACATGAATCAAACCCCAACAAGTGAAGATCGCTCCTTTCACTCCCTGCCCTCTCCTTACTCCAAACAAAAAGTAGTTAACCATTTCGGAGCAAGACAGGTTTCCGGGTGAGTAATCAAGTTATTCTGTCCTTGTGCATTGAGGTCTGGCTGCCAGCATACGGAGATGGTTTTACATCAGGAAATGCGAGCCCTGCTTTTCTTATAACTCTGAAATGAAGTCCCCCTGCATAGTGAGGGAGGTCCAACAGCACAGCTCCAGGTGTGTTTGCTATTGCCCGATCTGAGTCTATAAGGCTGCTCTTAGTGGCTGTCCACATATTGCTGGGATCTCGTGGAGGTCAGCAGCAGTCCCACAAGTGGCAGAGGGGATAGCTGACCACATGCCAGATGTGTTGGAGAGCTGGCTGCTGCGGGGTGGTGCGTCAGGGCTCAGTGCCTAGCAGGGGGTCTTTGCCTGTTAGTATTTGGTCTTTGCCCGCCCAACCTGCGTGCCTGGCTCCTGGTGGACCGGGCCCTAGGACTGTCCCTGCAGGGGCACTGAGAGGTTCAGCAGCTACTCCTGTAATTCTCGTAAGTTTTTAATTATATTAACTACTGAAACACTTTTACAAATCCCCACAAGACGCCCAAGACCCGCATGGCTATGTGTTTAAACACTGTTTCATCTGCTCATCTCTTGAGCCCTTTATTGAGTTGTATTAAGGTTTCCCAAGCAGCTGCCAGGAAGAACAAAATCCAGCTGTTGCCTGATGAGCTCAGATCAGTGTGGAAATCGTTCTGCTGCCAGTTGAGCCGTCACCTCGTTGTTGCTTTCTCCTCCTGCATTAGCTGGTTTTCCCCATTACACAACCCGCTTAGTCTTCCTGAATTGACGCTACTCCCATTCCTTGCATGTTTCCACGCTTACGCCGCAGTCGCCCATGATGTAATGAGGCGCTGTGCCGGCCTGGCACCAGGCTGCTGCTTGCGGAGGCTGCGGATCACAGTCGCACAGCTGGGCAGCTGGACCGAGGGGTTCCCCAGCACAGACCCAGCTCCGTGCCGCCCTCAGCTCGCTCAGCTGCTCTTTACCCACACACTGAGTGTCCAGAGGACTTCAGGGCAACAGAAGCAGGGCTTCTTCCTTGAGCATATTTCTTCCTTTTGTGCTATAATTCCAAGCTGTTGGGACCAGCCCACCTTTCCCCTTTCACGACTTCCTCTGGTTTCCATCTTCCTAGCACAGCGGGCTGCCATTGGGGTGTGGGGGAAGAACAGGACAGCCTCGCTGGTATTTTGTCAGACAGAACTGCTCCTGAAGCACTCTTTCCTTAGCGTGTTCTTTATTGTTGTCCATAAAATAATGAAAGGAAAAACGTGCCTAAGTTAACTTGCTGAAGGAAGGAAGCGGGGCAAGAGACTTGTTTTTAATTAGTCATTTTGTGAGCATTTGTGCAAGGACGCAGACTGCTGCCAAACAGCATCTCAATTAGCACAGCCCCGTGGGCAGACCTTGGCTGGAGCTGCAGCTTTCAGCCGTGGCAGGGGGAGAAGGCAGAGGGGGGATTTGTTTACTGTTGTTTGCTGCCTGCTCCTTTGGCTTTGCCGGGAGAGGGGAT
Organism: Phasianus colchicus; assembly: GCF_987193195.1. Lineage (NCBI taxonomy): Eukaryota > Metazoa > Chordata > Aves > Galliformes > Phasianidae > Phasianus > Phasianus colchicus. Next base: position 20,384,521 of record NC_143439.1, on the reverse strand, counting down.
TGGGCCAGTGGGTGCTGTCTGACTGGAAACAGTGACCACCAGTTCAGTAACCCCAGCTGGGACTCTGCTGGGCACAGAGCTGCTTCTAGCGCCGTGCTCATGGGCAAGAGCCAGTAGGGCAAGGAAGGATCCAGGAAGGTGCCAGAGCACCACGAAAATGCACACAAAAGCATTTTCTGTCACTCTCTGTTTTTTCTTTGCAAAGCCCACTGCATGTGGCAAGTTCCCCGAAGTCCAGTGGGTTATTTTTGAAGGAGGGGGCAAATGGGAGGAACTGGGAGAAAGGAATAGTTTTTCCTCTACAATAAAATAATAAAGAGTTGAGGGGGAATACTTTTTCCTGCTGAAAAACAGATCCGCATCCAGGCTTCAAAGAGCACGGGATGGTTTAACACTGGCAGGTTTCAGCCTTTTAGTCAGGCAGCAATCCGGAGCTGTGCACCGCGGGAACTCCCCGAGGAGCGCGGCAGCATTTCCCAGCACGCTAATTGTCGTGTAAGGCGCCCGGTAGCTTCTGCTGGGGGCCGGGGGGGAGGCGGCGAGGAGATTAAAATGATGATTCAATCAGCAGGCTCACAGAAATCTGCCTAGTGACAACTCTTTTTTTTTTTTTAAAGACTCAGGCTCTGTGCCGTAGTTACAAAGGAGGACTCTTAATTAAAATTAGCAGGCAGATGAAGCGTTTGAATGGGCATCTTTCAATTCTTTTCAGCTCACAGTAAACCCTCTTCTCCTTTTCTGTCTTTTCTCACAGCTAGCAGCTTAGGTTTGCTTCAACAGTTTCACTTGTCCATTTTCTTTCCATCACAAAAAAATTCCCTTAAATTATACTCTCTCTGGGATGTGATGCAAATAACTCACATTTCTATGATTCCTTTCAGCTACGAGCTATTTAAGAGGCAGCTCTGCTTCTTATCAGCCTGTGAGATAGCCTGTGTATCACTCGCTATCCCCTGGCTACAGCCCACAGAACAGGACAGAAGCAAGCCAAGGGTCTGCACCAACATCAGCCTTTCCTGGGTTGCATGTGGTTTATTTGCAAGTTATCAGATCAGAACAGGAATCTTGTACAGCTCTGGCTCCAGCTGCTTCTGTTTCTGACACCTGTTGACAGTTAGGGATAAAATTTCCTTCTCTGAGAGAGGCAAACAAGAACTCGGACTGCGCAGATCATACAGCACAAACAAGTGCTTAGGCATTTCTGTATATGCATATATATGCATCCAGGCATGCAAGATTCTACTCTTAGTCGCAAAAACCATGTCAGACCACATGAATTCACGCTACTGCTGTATAAATAAGGCTAATTAACAACTTAATTTGTGCTCTCTGTCTTGTCTATCCCATTAATTGTGCGTGAGAGCAGGAAATGCCCATTGCCTGCTTTCTCCAGAGAAATGACACGGGTTTGTTGTTTTTTTTTCCCACTGTGTCACATCCTGAAACCACATTGTCCTAGCAGAGAAGACAACAAAGAAAGCACGTATTGCTGAGCTACTGGCAGCACTTAAAGAACAGACCAACAGAACTCGGTTCTGATGGTTCCCACTGTATGACTGAGCAGAGCACAAAGCCAGGTAACTTAGCATTAAAGTCTGCAACATTCCTGGCATTTGGAACAGCTTTGGGTTCAGCAACTCGCCATGTGCGTCCTCTGCCAGGCATAGCAAGCTGGCTTGCTTCATTTCTTGCTAGGATTTGAAATTAAAGTGTAGATTCAAAGCAGATGGGGATGTTTCTGCAGCAGCTGAATAGAAATACACAGAAAGGAAGACAGCTCCCTCCCCCTCCCAGCAAAGTCAGTGATCGGCTCACTCGGACAAAGGCCCATTCTTCTGCAAGCACATAACATTATCTCTGGTGACCGTCTGAATTTATGGACTATCGGGGCATTCGGTGCAGTGCCAGGAGCCCCGAGGTCAGCAGCACAGTGCTGCTGGGAGTGCACCCCATGGGAGGAACAGCGTGACCTCCCTTCAGGAACTCCCTGAGCACTTGTTTTCCATACAAATAAAAAAGAAAGCAAAACAACAACAACAAACGATATCAGCAAAACAGCGAATTACTTCCTAGATGGCCTCGGCGGCATCCAGCCCAACCTGCCCTGCGCTGGAGCTGCCCAGAACAGCCTGGATTAAGGCTGGTGAGCACGGACAGCTGCTCAGCCCATCCCTCTCCCACACTGACCTTGCGGAGGGAATCCCTCCCTCTTTTATCCTCAGATAAACTCCTGTCGGCCGCACTCAGAATAACTGTGCCATCTCTCAGGCACGGCGCGCCTGCAGCTGTCACGCAGCGGTGCGGAGTGCTTTGTTTGCAGCGGGGAGCTGCAAGTCATTACCTGCCTGCAGCAGGATCTATTCAGGGCACTGGTGCCTCTGAGGGATTTCTCAGCCCGGGTGCGGAAAGGTTTCCTACATTTACATTTTTCTTCTCTGTTAAATGAACATTTCATTGGATTATTAGAAAAAAAACACCCCATTCTTTCCCTAGAACAGAAGTTTCAATCTGAACGCTGATCTCTGCCACTTCACCCTTGATGAGCACATTTTCCTGCTCCAGACGTTGGATACCCTCACAATTATCTCTTTTCTTAAAGTTTTTCAGTGCAATTGGTCTCAGCAGTGATACTGTGCATTTTCTCCTTCCCCTGGAAAACATCTCCCCCAAACAGTTGCTGGCTGTTCCTTCTCCCCCTCCTTAAATAATTCACCTTTTAGGAAAACACAGCTCCCTCCCCTTGTGATACCATCCTAATCTCCTCAGTGCACAGCAAGAACAAGAATTTCTACTTCTTGAGAAGACACCCAAACACTCAAGGGGAGAAAAGCACAGAATCATAGAATCACCAAGGTTGGAAAAGACTTCCAGGATCGTCCAGTCCAACTGTTCACCAGTATTTTTACACTAACCATGTCCCTCAGGACAACATCTAAACATTTCTTGAACGTTTCTCCAGGCACAGTGACTCCACCACCTCCCTGGGCAGCCCCTCAAGATCAGCTGTGAAAAAGATTCTGTGTTTCTGCAACTCCTGTACCAATCTAGAAGGATTCCTGCTTTCTGTCTGAACTGAGCACTGTTACAGGGCTTAACTTTGGAAAAACAAGCGTGCTGCTCCACTTGCATAGCCCGCTACTAGCTGAAGTTACTGCTTTTCATTATGACAGATGTTTCTGTTGCTACATTTCTAAGATGCTATAGCTACAAAATAATCCCTCTCCCTCACTCCCAAAAGACGGTCAGGATTATGGTTTTAAAATTTGTAAGGACAAACGAAAAATGCATACAGAACTTTTGCTGCAGGACAAACAGTATGAGCACAAGATTTGCCTACATTTTCTCCCTTCCTCAGCAGCTCTCAATGTTGAAATGAAAACAATAAAATCAATTCAACTGCAAAGACTGCCCAACTGAGGAGAGAGATTTCTGCCCTTCCACTGCTGATTTGGTTTCCAGCTACAAAACATTCTGCAATTCTGCTCGTAAGACAGAGCGACTGTGGTCTGCAGTTGTGTGACATATGAAAATGCAGACTTATGACTTTGGGGTGTCCTGTAGGAGTAGCCCTTTTATAGAAGAGTTTGCAGTGCCAAATCCTCAGGTGCTGAATCCTTACATGCAGCAAGGCAGCCACAGATCCATGGGTGGATTTGGGAATACATGTTCAGGAATAGCATTGTACAGGACATGGGACTGCAATGTAGACACGCAGTGCATGTTAGTTTTAAATGAAGAAATGTACAACTTCTAATCTGCCATATGCCATGACTCTAACTATGCTTGGTGCCATGACTAAAACATAACAAGTGAGAGAACTGTGCAGCTCTTCCCAGCAGATGATATGTGCGACAGCATGGCTTTGTCAAATGCACTTTCCAGTTAGGGTGAAAGAGAGGATTGATCTTTGCTCTTTGGACAGGTCAGGTACTTAATACTATGCATCATTTTTTCTTCAGTCAGAAATTACAAGTTTATTTTTTCCCCTTTGAGAAGATGTGAAATATAGAAAATCAACCTTGAAATTAAATGTTTACCAAAAAGAAAGTAAGACGGAAAGAAAAAAAGAAAGAAAAAAAGAGAGAAAGAAAGAAAGAAAGAGAGAAAGAAAAAAGCTCACAGAAGAGTTTCCCTTCAAGCAAAGAATACAAAGAATGCAAATAAACATCATCATGCAAAGAAGGGCTCAGTATTACAAAAGAAGAGCACAGTGGGAGTTACTGGGGCATGACCAATATGAAAAATACCACCACAGCCTACTTTTCCTGTTATGGAAAGCAGCACCTTGAAGTTACTAGAGTCTGTAATGCTGCTGGGTAAAATCTTGCCTCTGGTCTAGCCAATAGGAGCTTTCCTAGCCACAGCAACAGATGCTACATTTTATGGTCTGCCTTTCCATGTACACATAAATGATAGCATAAATAGAGCAATAAATCACTAAGCACTTATTTAAGTAGCCATGTGTTATGTGAAAGCTACCTGAAGCTAAATCTAAAACAATGGCAAGGCCATAAATGAAGTACAGAGGGTTAACAGGAGCTGTTACAGCTGCCCCCTCTTCAGTCAGACTATCAAAAATCCACTAAAATCTCAAGTCAGCAAAGTTCTGATTTGACACTGAGAAGTGTAGCTATTTCTTCTACAATGTCTATGACTAGGTCATCCCTGAATTTCTGGTCAGAAGGAAATCCTACATGCTGTGCTACATGCTGTATGTTTTCCCATGCAGAGCTGCACACAGTCTGTGGGCACTGCCTTATGCATGCATGAGCTACAGTTTGGGCAGGCAGGTGCACAGTTGCTGCTCCACATGCTGGGGCATCCACCTGTTTTAGGTATGTTGAATGAGAACCATGTAGGTATAGACTCCCCTCATGCCCATCAGATGCCCAGAGGAGCACTAACATTTAGCAGATTTTGTTCTCCAAATGCTGGGTTTTCTCAACACCATTGGTGGTGACCTGTATAAGCAAAATGATTGGCTAGGGCTGGTTCCTGCCCTGTTCCAGCTGCAATGCAAAACAAAGGCTAAGAGTGGTGATGTACGACTGCAGCATCCCAGTGATCCAGGGCTCTCCAGGGACAGCCAGCCTCAGAGCAGTGCCTTCAGAAATCCTGCAGCTGGTACCCAGGGTCAAACGAGCACATCTCACAGAATCATAGCATGGCTTGGTTGGAAGAGACCTCAAAGATCATCAAGTTTCAACTCCTCTGCCACAGACAGGGCTGCAGCTGCTAGATCAAGTAAATGTGGAGTTGCTCTGCACTGGAAGATTGGGAGGGTCATGTGGGAGAGTTCCTCTGAAGATTGATTGGGATCAAAGTATTTCAATTACTTGAAAATGAGTGCTGTAGTTGCAAAGCAAGAGCTTAAACTTTCAATTAAGAAGGGAGGCTTTTCTCATCAGCTGTCTCTGCAGGAATTAGCTGGATTCTCCTGCCTTCCTTGGGCCTTTGAATTGCTATTAAAATTCTAAGCAGTAGACAAACAGAGAGCATAGAAATAAAATGCTGTGATCGTTTCAGCCAGAACTTCATTACGGTCCTCCTCTGACTCCTTGTTACTGACAGTGTTCTGTAAGCATCCCTTTGCTGGTTTTCAAAGGAGAGCTTTTTATAACACATAAAAACAGCATCAGCTGTTAGTTTCACCCCTAGCCCCAGGTACTTGCTGTTTCCCAGTTTACATCATTTCCTGTGACTGCTGGGCATTCCTGTGGTGCCTGGAAGGCCGGCCTGGGTGGGAGCTAGGCACCAAAGGGATACCTGGGCTGGGTCAGCCAGCCAGCCTCAGTCCTCTCAGCCCCAGGACTAATTTCATAGTCTGCCTCGAGCTGCAGGTTCTCATTTCTGTGTTGCCTTCCTTCAGCTTCGGCTTCCTGCAGTCCCATGGAGCTCATTCCCCATCCACTTCCTCCTGTTAAACTTGTCACAGAAAACCTCTTTTAAAACCTCTCCTTCTTCCTTGCTGCTATCTTAAGTCCACCAAACTTTCCTCCAACACAAACACAATAGACTGAGAGCTATTAGATATTTTAATCTTTTTTAGCAATTTCCTTTGTAATCCTGATCAGGCTTTTCAGCGTTCGACAGATGCGAGCTCTATCCGATGGGTCTCCTGTAAAACAGAACGCAAATCCCTTCCCACCATCTGAAGCAACAGCAGTGCTTATCAACATCTAATTATTTGCCTGATAGCCAGTTTGGTCAAACCAGGTTTAAAACACTAACATCAAAGAACACCTCTTAGTCTGTCATGGAGATGTTGCTCTTCTGCAAAGCCGCTCATCTTGTTGTAAAGCAGTCCCTCAGCCATCAGCCCACAGTACTAGGCTGCTTCAAGCAGGATCTCAGTGTCCTGAACTCACTGGCAGTAGCACTGCTTGAGTTAAAGTGGTCTGGTTTTCTGGCTTAGCTTTTTGCTGATTTCTCAGTATCCTGTTTTACAATAGCCTCCTTCAGGCAATGGAGGCCAGAGCAAAATTTAATCTTGAGAGTGTATAACAAAAGAAATCAGCCTGAGTTACCAGAAGATCATTAAATAGTAGCAGCTGTTTTGAGACGTTGAATATTTTCAATGAAGCCAGAAGAGCTAAGGCACAGTCTCATATTTTATGCTGCCCAGTTACGTTGTGGTGTGTGAGGGATGGGACGCAGAAGAACAAACAAGTATTTTAATTGGAGCAGCCAGTGTTCTGGTCGTACAAGTCACTCGCCCAGGTTTTTCTGCAATCTCATTTTTAATTCTAATTGTAGGTGCAACTAACATTCCAGGACATTATGGACTTGTGGGAACGGGTCCTCCTGTGGAGGTGTATATCTATACAGCAAACACAGGCACCTGACCTCAGCATGCCTGCCACTCTTCTGAGGAACAGCGAAGATTTAACATGCTTCTATTAATTTTCACTGTCTGTAGTGAAGATGTTTACCTTAGCTGAAAAAAGTCCCAAGCTACAATTAATGAGTTCCATTCAAAGTAGTCCAGTATCTCAGATTTGTCCGTATTCCCAGCTTTCTAAAAGAGGCCAAGCGTGCACTGTACCATAGCGAGCTCTTTGCCCACACTGCTGCTTTGTGCACTAAAAGCATGGCTACGTTATGGATGGACAATAATCAATTAGTGAAATGCTATCTCGTGACTGGGAATATGAGGCAGGCTTTGCGGGAACTGACAACGCTTCCTTTAACTTACCCATTCCTCTGTAGCTCTCCGTATCCCCAAATATCAAAGGTCTTTCATTAGTCTCAAACTCTCTCAAGCTCGCTTGGCTACTGGGTACCTTGGAAGCCCATGAACTGATTGGAGCCGACAGTAGCTGATGGCAAGTCGCCAGAACGAAGAACGACCAACTGTTTTCAAAGCTTTGAAAATATTTGAAAAGGAACGACAGGGAGAGGAGTGTTGAAGTTCCCTTTAGGACTGTTCAAATACCGCTCTTCCAAGCATCAGCTGCGTGCATCTAAAAGTCTTAACAAGAGTTAAAACACAATCTGCTGGGTTTTTTCCCTCTCTTTCAGCTTGGCAGCAGAAAATTTTCTGTCTCTTCATGTTGCATCTTGCCATAAAGAGGAAAATTTAAACAGGAGAAAGAATGTGCTTTGAATTATTGGAAATTAAAGGAAAGTGGGAACAGCAGCTCGTTCTGGCACTCCAGCCCTTTCTCAGTACAGTAATCTCAAATTTTTATGCAATCCTATAAGCTGGTAGAAGGGGGAAGCCTTCATGGTAGAACTGTTTTTAGACAGGAATCCTGCTTGTGAAATCTCAGCTTGCTCCTGGCTTCCAATATCCCTGAAGCACAGGAGAGACATTTGACAGAAAGGCTAATGCAGTAGGCCTCCCTGCAGCAAGCTTTCTTCTCTAAGAGCTCTCTAAATGCTTCTTGCCACAAAATGAAGTTACTTGCATACTGTCCATTGACTTTTGAATGTTAAGGAGTTTTAAATGGCTATAGATAAAATACGAGTTCTGTAGAAATGAGGATATAGCAGTACAAGAAGGAACTCTCAAACTGCCCTGGTTTTGTGTAAGAACAAACTAGAGCCCATAATTTGATCCCCAGGATGGATTAGTAGCAGCCTTATAAAGAAAAAGCTAAAAACTCTTTCTAAATAGTAGAAAGATAAAATTAGAATGATGTGGTGCGGGGGTGGAATTACTGTAGCCAGGAAGGCAACTACAGAAAATCTGTTTTCCAGGCCAGCCTGAAGATGCTAGGCTCTAATTCCTATCGGCATGGCATGCGGCGGGTGTCTCTTGCTTTACAATTTGTTTGGGCCCCAGGTCATTTTATCTAAGAGTGGTTGATGACCAAGTTCTTCCCAAACTAGCCTGTTGAGTATTCAAAAGCAAAGCTCCATCCCACCTCTCCATCTCCAGCCCACAACCAAACAGGATGGTGGCTGTATCATGCCAGGCATTTGCATGCTCAGAGCCATGGAAAGGCACTGCCAGCTCCCATGTTTCTCTCCCAGAGCTGAGCTGTTATCAGAGTGAGATCTTCCACTGCTCCCGGGTCATCAGCTGGCTACAGTCATGAAAAACACCTTGCCTTTCATCTCTTGTACATCTGGAGAGGCAACTGTAGCTGTTTTTCCCGATGTAGATTTCAGCATGATAATCCACACCATTGTTGCCTGGAGATTGCAGTAACCCACATAAAACTTCTCCTGAAGACCACACACAAATGCAGAGAGAAGCTGAATGGCAACTGTAGCTCCAGGCAGCATCTTCTAATAGACCTCTAAAAATGCATAAGATTCTTGTCTTCTGTGGTGCCTCAGCAGCAATGTAAATCAGGAGAGATGCCAGTAGTTTGTGGACTGTAATGTACTGAAGTCAGAGGCTTCAAGGAAGGTCTTTAAAAGTCTTTAAGGAAACAGCCTCTGCTGTAAGGTACTGCTTGAAATAATGAATTGGTTTTGTTGATTTCAATGAAATTTACACCATCCCTCTCATGCTGAGGGAATAAAACTGAGACTTTAATTGCCGAGGGAGAGCCAAGCTAATTCACGCTGGATTTTAAATGGTCTACAGGCTTGTGTTATAGCTGCTTATATATCAGATGTCTTTAGCTAGGGAAAGTGTAGCAAAATGTAGCACATGCAGGAGCACTCCAAGGAACAGACCCTTGCATTTCGCTGTGTGACCTTGGTGTGTCTGGTCGGGGAACAACTGCTGTGCACAGAGATGCAGTTGGGCAGGAGATCAGATGGCACAAACTGGGCTGTTTGTTCTGATTGAAGGGGGAGTGTTGATAAGCCTTCAGTGGCACAGGGAAAATAGCCATAGCACAAGAGGAAAAACTGTCCTGAAAGTCAGTGAAAGAGAGGAAAAGAGTTTGAGTTTGTTTTAAATTAGAGAAGCTCTCTCATACAAAAGGTCAATGAAGCACTGTATGTAACTGGGTTATCAAGGAATCTGCATTGTTTGAGACCTCTGAGAACACTCTGGGTTGGGCTAAAACAGGTCTGGCCGGTGTTGTCTAGGGTGGAGGAACGGGGCACTTATCTCCTGAGGCTCCTCACAAACCTATTTCTCCCATATGCTTATGAGTCATTGGTTTGCGTATCATACAAGGCACAGACAGAGTGGAAAGAAAACATTACACGTGGGCAAGAAAACTCAGTTTCCAATCAAATCACACAGTGATTAAAATATGTACCCTTGTTTTGGCTCGGCTCCTCAATCATCTCCATCTGGAAGTAAAGCCTCAGGTGAAGCAGGAGCCCAGCAGCACCGGCACGCAGCATCTTACAGATGGACACACCGACATCTCGTGGCTCTCTGCCCAGGGATTCCCAGCACTGGCCTTTGGCACACTGCGGTAAAAGAGGAATGCGCTTGGACTTACAGGCTGCCACAAGCGAGGCCAGCAAAAGGGACAAATGCTTCGTCACCTGGGGGCATCTGTTGGAGCAGTGCTTGGAGAAACTGGCCCCAGTATGGTCACTGCACTCTCCCTGGCCACAGCCTCCTCTCAGCATGGCCTTCACCTCCATGGTGGAGGAGGAAAAATTTAAGATAACTGCACTTCAAGTGATCTTTAAGGGTCGCTTCCAACTCCAAAGATTCTTTAATTGTATGATTCATCCAAAGTTCTGTTTTCAGCAAAATCAGGAGACCCAACTGGATTTCCTGATTGAAGTTTAAAGGATGATGGAAAGCAGAGCTGTGTAAACAGGTTTTCTGAGAATGCTGCTGCCTACAACACTTTTTTCTCTTCTACTGATTTTCTTCTTCCCAGATGCCAAGCAGGACCATTTCTGCTCCCGTTTTCCATTGTTACTGACACACCACAATGAAATACTGAAATCTGTTGCAGGTCTTCAGGTCTATCAGTGTTTTTTCCTTTGGATCCTTACTCCTTTGTAGAAAGGAGTGAAGAAAGCCAAGAACATCTCACCCATTGCTTCTGGTTTCCAAGGAAGATACACTATTTAGCAGGGCTGTGATGAAATCATTATGGAGAATCAACCTTCAGCTGCTGTCAGGAAGCGATCAACTAAAGAAATCCATGCTACATCCAGGTCTGAAGCCAGATGGACAAAGATCACAGAAACTGGAAGATAGTGATGACGCTGACCTCTCGGTAACCTTCCCTAAATGGCAGGTTGATAACATCAAGTGTGTCTTGAAGAGCAGTTCAGCCACCAACGCTTGCTTATTTTGGCAAGCTCTCATGCTCGCAGAGGCACGCCGCTCTGCAGAGCTCGGCCAGAGCAGCATCAGCACTAGCTGCTTTCGGATAGTTGATATTCTTCAGCCACAAGTATCAGCATTACCACTTGACACATGGGGTAGTTGAAGTACCCAAGAGAAAATCATCTTTCACATTCTACCATGTTTCAAGAAATAAATTCAGTGCCTGTACACTTGATAACTTTACCCACTCTACCTTGCCAGCCGTAGATTGACGTATCTAAAACTAGCATAACTGGCTGAGGTGAAGGGGGGAAAAAGAGACTTTGCATTACTTTCTTACCCCAACATTTTTCTTGATGTTGAATGGAAACGCCTCACTTTGAGCATGCTTACTTGAGCATCCCCAGCTTTGTGGTGTGATGTGATGGTCTGCCAGCACACACCAATCATATACACCAGATCTAAACCACAGAAACATGGTTCCAGCCAGCAAGAACAAGAGAAAGTAGCAGCCTTGACCTCAGTGTTCTTGTTTCTTGCAGCAGGGAAGTCCTTTTGTCTCTTACGCCCTGTCTGCTCCTGAAGATCAGGTTTTTGGGAAACAGTTCCCATCAAGTGATACTGAGTTGGCATGGCAAGTGATTGGGAGCACTGCATGCTTCTGTTAGAAGCACTGCCTGGTATGATCAGGTGCAAAGCTTCTCTGAAGTATTAATGAGAAAAAATAGGAACAGGAGAGCTATGTGAGGTGACATTATAGTTCCTGTTTACTCGCATTTCATATTCCTGAATTCATTCCCTTCACATAACTGTTTTTTTCTATCCATACTGTAGAGGCATTTAATTGTCACTCTCCTTGATTTTATGCAATTGTCAGGGAGTGCAATTTTTCATGCCTGTGTAGATATTATGCAGTATCCAGTCTTGGTGATGGGCATATAATAGGGCAGAGGGAAATCACTGTGCAGACCAGTTTAGCTTTACTCTCTTGCCCTGTTTTAAGGTCAAAAATCAAACTGATTCAAGTGCTTTTGCATTAGATCATTGCACCACTGAAATGCAAGTACTGGTGTCAATAAATTGAAGAGTGTTAGCACTAGTTGGTTTAAAAATGCATGAATTATGAGGCTTCTGGCTTGGATAAGATTTAATGAATTATTAATCCTCATATTTCACAAATCCCATGCCCTTCATTCCCTTATGCCTGTTTATATCTATGTTCACCAGTCACCATTTCCCCTGTAAATTAAGGATAAATTAACTATAAATGAGGTAACAAATTTTTACCATCCCACATTTTCTTTCCTGTTTGACACAGATTATTCGTATATCTAAATACCAGAGAAGACAATTACATTCATGTAATATGACCTCCTGCAGAATGCAGTCACAAAGCCTCATCCAGTAGTTTCTAGATTAACCCCATAACTGCTACATAAATCTACAGTGAGAAAACAAGATGTATATTTATTTTAGAAAGAAATGTAATCTTAACTCAAAGGCTTAAAACGACAGTGAACGCATCGCATCCTTAGGCAAGTTTTTTCCAAAGCATTTTTAATGCATTGAATAAGTACACCATCCAAATGAAGAGACAGCTGAACGTGGGGCAGAAGGACCCCAGTGTCAGCCACAGAGCGCAGCCGACAACAGGCTGCCTTTGTCCTACTGGGGCCTCCTCAACGTCTGTGTTGAGGTTGCACTGCATTCCTCTGCTGCCACACTGCAGTGGGAAAGCACTGGTGCTGGTAGGGAGGACAGCAAATCCTTAGGGAACACCTTCTTCACGGGCCAACATGGCATCTGGGTTTTTATGGCATGGGATTTATTACAAACTGCCGGCAGTGCTGGCTTGGGAAGAAGGTGCTCTGTGAAGGACAGAGCCCCAGAGTGTGGGCAAGTGGGTGTTCCTGGTCTTGCCTTCCACATTGGTCTCCATGGGGAATCTTGTTTTGCTTCTCAGTCTATAAGCACATTGCACCAGAAATGCAAAACATATACAAAACTCATTAAACTTTACAAACAGTTTCCATATGTGCAACAGTAATAATGAAAATGTCTCCCTAATAAGAAATCTGGATGTGTTGCATCACCCATAAGGGATCTGAGTTAATGGCACATTGTTCCTCCTCTAGTGACCTTTGTTGCTCACTTACAAGTACTAACCCAAAGCACAGCTGAAGTAACTGCTAATTGACAAGGCCAAAGGAAAATGACATGTCATAATATCCACACAGCTATAAATCATGGGGCTGAGCATCACAACCCCTTACACATCCAGAATAAGAGAGAAAAAATTCTGGTGCCAAGATAACCAGAAGCAATATTGCAGATATACAAGTCCAGAAATTTTCAGATTTTAGTGCTGAAGTTTTTTTGCAGTGTTTTGCCTGCAGTCTAATGGACTGTACTTGGGCTGGTACAGAGAGAGGTGGTGGAGTCACTGTCCCTGGCAGTGTTCAAGAGGTGTCTGGATGAGGAGCTATGAGATATGGTTTAGTAGCTTGTGGTAGCAATGGTAATGGGAGGATGGTTGGACTAGATGATCTTGTAGGTCCTTTCCAACCTTGTGATTCTCTGATTCTATGATTTTATTTATTTCTCAGTAGGCATCAGGGCTGAACTTGGGGTTACAGGCTTCTCAGAGTTAAAACCTGAGGCATATCCTATTTGTCTGCCTACTGAGCTTTTTGATATTGCTGTGTATGGGTGGCCGTGTGTAGGAAGCACTTTGCTTACGCCTTTTCTCAAGTTTTCATTCATTCATTCTCGAATTAGGGAAAAAAAACCAAAACTCTATGGTTCAGAAGCTTTTCCACTCAGCAATTCAAGCTTTAGACCTCTTTGCCAACAGCGTGAGCTTCTCAGGAGAGAAGTAATTGTACAGCAGGGCATAGCAGTACATAGCAAATTAAGCCAGAAGTGAAGCCAACTGTTGTACCCAGATGACAGGAGCAAGAGGGTGTAATGAGAAAGTATCAGACTGCACTTTAGCAAGACACAAAGGTAAATTCACTTCCCTTGTGTATTCCTGCCTGGCTGTGCAGAATTCTGTGCTGCCCTGCAGCACCTCTTTGTCCATTCAGCTGAGCTGCTTTGCATTCACAGACTCCTGAGGTATGGGCACTATTCAAAACGAGGTATGAATCTCTGGATCTGGTTTAAAGTAAAGATTTTCCAGGAAAGAAAATCAATGTAGCTATGAGTACTTCTGTTGCCACGTGGATAACAGCACCTTACACAGCTTTTCTGTTTTGATGTATTGATAGAGGTAGCAGGAATATACCAAAGTTGCCCATAAACCAAAGAAATCTCTAACTCTCTTTCAGTGCCTGGTTTCCAATTTGCACCCCATATGTGGGGAGAAATAAATGTATGTACGTGGCTTGTATTTGAGAAAGTCAAGCAGCAGTGGACTGAATTATAACCTGAATGCATATCAGTGGAATGAGATGCTGATCCATTTGCACAGTAATGTGCTATATTTAAGTCACGCATCGTGGAATCTTCAAAGAGGCCAGTCATAATTATGATGGATTAGACTGCAGAGTCAGTCCTAGATGCAGTAATTGTTTCACAGATGCTGCTGATGTGACTTGAATTTCTAATGAATTATAGCTGAGGAAGAATACGTATTGCTGCTAAATGGTCTGAATAAAGTACAGTTATGGGAAGAGAGAAGTGCCTAACTGCTGTGCTTAGGGAAAAGCAGGTTTCCTTGGAGGGGCAGATCTGTCACCCCACACCAATCGTGAGGTGCAAAGAGCTCGTATGAGTGCAGAGACTTGGAAGGACCCCAGGCCTGCTGAGCAGCAGCACCAAGACATCTTCACAGCGCCTTAGGTAAAACCAGTAAGAAAGGCCAAGCTGCCACGTGCCAGTTTTAAATTACAAATAATTGCTGTGATCTGTAACTGCTTGAGCAAGAATTGCACTAAGATGCAGCTTGAGAGGATTGTGAATAATGCAGACAGAGGACAAAGCGTAACAACCCTAGCTGCACTTTGAAGAACATAAATGTGGCATTTTTTAATCAGTGAATTAACTTCCTATTTTGAAGAACCAAGTACTTATGTTGTTGTTTGTAATGCTAAGACACTCCCTTCTACGTTGGAGATGAGCAGAACTCACGGGAATGGGTTGGCTCACACTGTGAGGCTTTTGCCAACACTGGGAATGATTATCCTTGCCTAGGATATTTTCCACCTAGGGAAAATAATGTTGTGGGTTTTCGGGACGGCACGCATCTCAGACTCCCTTTTGAAGCACAGATGCACTCCTTGAGGGCATCAGAGCAGTCAGGCAGCCCCTGCTTGGAAGCAAAAGGTGGGCTTACCTGTGCATAAGGTGCTGAGAAGAAAGATTGTCCGGGAACATTTAGAGGGAATTAAGCTGTAAACCATACAATCCACCAGAACACAACAAGCTAGACTAAAAAAAGAAACAAATTTTGTTTCTTTTCTAAAAAAGAAACAAATATGTTAGAAACAGTTTGACAGCATGGTGTTAATTACCATGGTTCCTTTTATTTCATTTCATACTTGCGCAGTAGAGCAGACTACACGCTCGTGTCTGAGCTGCGGGTCGGCTGCAGTTCTTATGTACGAAAGGTGTGAAGGCAAAGAATGGTTTTCAAATGAGGCTGACGTTTTATTTTTGAGATACTGTGGGAGCGTAATTCTGCTGCCTCGCATGGAATGACACATCAAAGGGATCCTTTTTGTGCTGCTTTCCCCGGGAAAGAGGCGAAGGCTCACGTCTCAGGGTACTTTAAAGCTAGCTGGAGAGATATACTGGAATATATGTAGAAGGGAAGAAACCTGCCTTACCTTGTCAAGAAAATAGAGAAGATGGTCAAATATTCCATCTTCCTCTTCCACCTCCTTATTCGTATCTTCCACTTCAAAACCTCTTTTTTTAAGTACTGTTATTTGCAGAGAGGACCTCTCTACTTCTGTCACACAAAAGATAAATTCAATACAGAAGAAATGAACTTTGGGAGGTGAAAAGTAAGTGTAAGACCTAGTTTGGGATAAGGATGAAGTGGATCCAGGTTGTCGTATGCGTGCTTGCCAGTCAAAATTTGTTTAAATTGTCCTGATACCAGGATTGGAGCCACAAGCAAGGATGTTTCTGCTGGAAATAACCAATCTTGTGAAATACTACTACTTTAAAAAGCATTTTGAGCAAAGGAATACTGCACTGAGAACCATATAAATTAGATCTTCTTTAATTGTTTTTTTTTTTTTTTTTTTAACATTAGTGTAGGATAAACACATGAGCAGAGCAATGTGATGACAGAAGTTTTTGTTCTTGGGTAGTGGCAAAACAGCCATGTGCCATGCTTGTGCTGACTCTGCAGTCCAGCCAGGCATGACCTGGTAATGGGGAAGCCTTCCATTCCCCTCAATGCAAACTAAGTATAAAACCTTCAGGGCAAAGGCATGCACAATTCGGATTTTCTCTGCATCTCACATCTGGAAGACCCTCAGCCAGTCTGTCTTCTGTCATTCTGACTGTTTGAGAACCATAAAGCCAACAAAGAATAAATTACATGCAGAGTCAAACAATGGCTTTATCAGTGGGACTGTGCATCTTGGGAAGATCCATGTGAACAGGATTAGATTGTCATTGTATGGAATTTATTCACTGTACATTGTCAGTACTGTTATTCAAAGAAAAACCCGATTTTATAAATAAAACGCATAGTTTAAAGAAGAAAATGGGACTTTTTGTCCAAACAAAGGAAAAATCCGAGTTCCACAGCTGTGGGGCTCAGTTCAAAACTCAAATGCAGAGTTTAAGCCATGCCTGATGTCTATAGCCTAAATTTAAAAGGATACCTCAAAAAAAAAAAATACAATTTCCTTCAAACTTTTCAGAAATCTCTTGATTTGTTTCTGTCAACATTATCCAGATGTTGAAGTGTAAGAACTCCTACAGATACCAACCTGGCGAGGTTTTGTCTCGCGTGTGGATTTTGCCACTTGTGTATGCTTTTGGGATGCCAGTTTTACAAGGCCTTGTCAGACAGCTGAAGACTGAAAAAGGGAGGTTTTCCCCTCTAATTGGCAAGCTTGGTGGCAATAATCCCTCAAGTCACACAGAAGGGGTTTGGCACGCATAATCAAATAACAGGATTAGCACCAAGTCTGGGAACCAGAGTTTCCGCGTGACTTTTCTGCCTTACCAAGGAGAATGGGTGACAACAGAGGAGCTGATGCAAATAATTCAAAAGCAGATAGTACTTTTTTTCACCATTATGAGAGATGTTTTGGTGAAATATTTGTTTGTGTGCTCAATGGCGGTAAGGAACCGCGCTGTATTTTCTCTCTTTTCATCCTGAAGAATAAACCCACAAGGGGAAAGGGGAGGCACAAGGCTGCAAAATCTGACCGGTAGCGAACCTCCCCGAGGTGTGCCTGCGAGCTGCTGCTGTGTGTGGAAACCAGTTGGGATGAAGGTGTGGGAATGCTGTAGGAGTTGCTGGCAATCTGCTATCCTGAGCGAACCTGCAGCTGACCTGGGCTTTCCCCATTTCTTCTCTCTTGCAGATACGTTCAGAGGGCAGCCTTGTGGATGGCCCCGGAGCAGGCCAGATGGAACAGGACAGAACCAACCATGTTGACGGCAATAGACTGAGTCCATTTTTAATATCACAATCTTCTCACATTTGCCAGGCAGAGCCTTCAGCAGTGAAGCTACAGAACGGAAGTCCAGCAACAGAGAGGCCTGAGGTCGAAGTCAACGGCGACCACAAGCGGCTGTTCAATAAGAGCAACTACGGAGAGCCCCACACAAAGGGAAGCCCAAACCACCGCATTAGCCCTGACCTTCTACAAGAGAAGAAAGCATGCTCCAAATATATGCAAAACGGTGGGATAAAACGCACTTTTAGCGAGCCCTCTCTGTTTGGACTTCAACAGAGCAAGAAAGTGAAACAAGACAAAGAGGTAAATGGAGAAAAAGCTGAGCCAGAGGATAACTATGAAAAACCAAGCATCTCCAATTGCTACAGTGAGAAGAAATCTGAGATGGGACAAGAAAACGAAGCTTCGGAGTTGATGCCATCTACAAGATACAACAGTGGTGGTTCAGAAGACCCTCATGAACTCCTGATTCAGGATGAGCAGGAGCGGGAAAACATTAATTGCCACAACAGGGACATTGTCTTACTACTCAAGAACAAGGCGGTGCCAATGCCTAATGGTGCTACAGTTTCTGCCTCTTCCATGGACAGCATGCATGGTGAACTCCTGGAGAAAACACTGTCTCAATATTATCCAGAACATGTTTCCATAGCAATGCAGAAGAACACATCTCATATCAATGCCATTACCAGTCAGGCTACTAATGAGTTGTCCCACGAGACAACGCATTCATCCCATACCTCAGGGCAGATCACTTCCCCACAGACCTCAAACTTTGAGCTGCCTCAAGTGCCAGCTGTAGTGGTTACTGAGGTCTACGGTGCTGACGACTCCAGTAAGCCACCTGTATTGCCAGGTAGCTGTTCACTTCAGAAACCAGAACTACAGCTACAGCAGCAGACTCCAGGCTACGATACACACCGGTTACCTGTAGGAAACAGTGCTGTTCATGGAAGCATAGGGCAGGTTCGCAATCAAGACCTCTCTCTAAGTTCCAGCAGTAACCTGCAAGCTCAGAACGCTGCACCGGAAAGGTTTTCTGAGCAAGCAGAAAAAAATGGTGCTTTCTTTACACAGAACTCAATGTTTCACAAAGATTCCTCAACTCCTCCTGCTCCAGAAATGAACAGTGCACTGTCCGTCATGGTGCGAGAAGGACGCCATTCCTATGACAACAGATGTGATGAAACTCTTCCTGGAGAGATCAAGAACGAAGGGCAACAGCAGGGACCAATGCCAGAAAGTCCCGTCCTCAGCCAACAGCAACTTCACCCCCAGCAAAGGCTTCCGCAGCAGGTGCAAACGTCACAGCACGAAGTCAGCCAGAGCGACCCCCGAGCTGCTGCAGCCGCCTCCATTCAGCAGCACCCAGAAGAAATGCCGCCGCCGCCATCAGAGCCTCCCCTCCAAAACCTGCACGCATGCGGAAGCGATGGTGAGTTGCCTCAACTGTGTCAGCGTTTCCCAGGACAGAGAGAACCTGAGATTCCTCCTGACAAAGAAAAGGACCAAGTGAAAGAGTCTGTGCAACAGCCTCAGCGTTACTCAAAGCCAGCCTGGATAGAATTGGTTTCCACGCCGTTCCGGCATGGAGAGCTTCCCCACAAGCCCAACGAAGCATTACTGAGATCAATTCTTCAGTACCGGGCAAATACATCCAAAGCAGCTTATATGAAACAGTATGCTGGAAGTCCTGATGCATTAAAGGGGCCGTCGGGACAGCCCCAGAGCCAGAAAATAATGCAACAAGAACAAATGCCCCTGCAGTACAAAAGCAAGAGCTCCCAGCTGCAGCCGCATCCCACAGCTGACCCGCAGCTGCTGTTCCAAAAGCACTCACCGCAGCCACAGCTCACAAAGATGGATTCCTTGCTCAAGCCCCGAGTGCAGCAGCACCCTCCACAGCAGCTCCATTTCCAGCAACACCCTGAACAACAGATTGAACAGTCTTTAGGGGCCCCGCTGAAACAGCAGCACTTGAATCCCCAGCCAGGGGAAAGCGAACAGTTCTTGCATTCACACATTTTACAACAGATGCTCCAAAAGCAGACACAGCAGACACAGGTGCCGTGCAGTCCACAGCTAACTCCAAACCAGCAACAGGCTCTGCAAATGAAAAGTAAAGAACCGCCCCAAACTATTCCGCACTCCCAAAACAGTGCAGAGCAGCAGCCAGACAGGACATCCTTTAGTCAGCCTAAAGCAGATGAGTGCTTTCAAACTGGGAATAAGTACATGAAACCAACTGCATTCCCACTGCACAGCCTTCAGCTAGGGCTAGAGCAGGTACAGAGCATGAACAACAAAACTCCCCTTTACAGCCAGAAAACAAGTGCTGGTCTGCAGCATCCCTGCCCAAACAACGTGCACTTGATGCCAGAGAAGAAGGAAAATGCCGCAAATCTTGAACACTTTGGAGCAAACAAAGCGCGTGACTTGCAACACATGCAGTATTTCTCAAATAACTTGCCCCCCAAGCAAGATGTGAATCACTGTTTTCAAGAGCAAGAGCAACAGATGCAACAAGCTTCAGTTATACAGCTGCCACAAGGCTACGGTGGTAGCCTCAGTCAAGATCCCCCGAGCCAACAGGCTGCACCGATGCCCCAGCGGTACTTACCGCACAGCCAGCAAACTCCTGCACACTCACAAGATCAGAGAGGCTGTCATTTGCAAAGCCAAACCCCGAAGGATTTTCACAAGCACGCCGCTCTAAGGTGGCATCTCTTACAGAAACAGGAGCAACAAGCATACCAGCAACCCAAAACCGAGTCTGGCGCCAGTGCAGCTCGCAAGCCTATAAAAATTGAGGCTGGCACAAAGTCTAACATTTGCATGCGCCTATCAACTGGGCAGCTGGAAAACAAAATGTGGAAAAAAACAATTAAACAAGAGAATCAGCACTTCGGCTGTGAGAACACACAACAAAAGAGCATCATCGAGACAATGGAACAGCAGCTAAAACAGATACAGGTCAAATCACTGTTTGATCACAAGACTTTTACTGTCAAATCGCCTAAACACGTGAAGGTTGAGACAGCAGGCCCCATTACCATCCTATCTAGAAACACCAGTGCTGCAGAATTTGATACTCACACCCCGATCTTAGAACAGCAAGCAAATGTGTCTGCTGAGAAAACCCCGACCAAAAGAACAGCTGGAACTGTTCTCAATAATTTTTTAGACTCACCTTCCAAGTTATTGGATACTCCTGTAAAAAATTTATTGGACACACCTGCCAAAACCCAGTATGATTTCCCATCTTGCAGCTGTGTTGGTAAGTGCTGAGAAATGTACTAAAGACATAGTTGTTCACAAGAAAACTAGCCTTGGGTTCAGACTGCAGGGTTAGTTGGATGTTTCTCTTGGAGGTGGGCTATTTGGTGTCTTTTTTTTTTTTTTTTAGAACAGCAATGAACGAGGATTTACAGCAATTTTTCTATACTGCTTTTTCAGTCAGCATGTGTGTGGACAGTCATGTGTTCCCTCAACTTTCATTCTCCTTGAGCAGCAGACGTAATGACAACATGCTGATAAAAAGCGGGTCATAACATTACAATCTAATTATTTGTCAAGGCTAGATATGGCATTTACAAAACATGTCTCGGGTCCAAACCTTATGATACTTACTCCATGTTTTGCTCTAACAGCGAGACTGTTGAAGTTTGCCTCAGTATAACCTAAGCAAAGAAGGGAAGACAGACTATTCCTCACTTGTTGCATGAGTTTACCATCCCCCTCGCTCACTTTGTCTAGTGCAAAGCTAAAGAGAACAGCAGCTTAAAGAAGCTATACAGGCAGCAATGAAAGAGCAGCAAGGAGACCCTCAGTATTTCTTCCCAGCATACCCAGTCCCTGCAAGCTGGAAGAGTAGAGCTGAGGGAAGAGAAGCAGAGTGTGAGGCATAGACCCATAGCCTGAGCTTCCATGCACTTACACTGCACATGGCCAGGTGTGACAGGCACTTCCAGGCCCTACAGCTGGAGGAATTACTCAGACTGAAGCAAAAGATAGAAGTGTTTCAGCAGCAGCCAAGAAAAAAGTAAAAGCTTTGCTGTAGTTTCACATACCGGTCCTAACAGCTTGAAATTGCATATCAACTAAAAGAGTCTGAGTTTTGGCTCCTGCAAAACTGCCAGATTTAAAAACTGCTTTTTCAAATGCTTGAGATGATACATAGAAGCAAAAAGGAGGTAATGCCTTTTCAGAGACCCAGGGAGAAATCTGGAAGCCAATTATTGCTGTTTCTTTTTGTTTTATAAGAAACAACCTACAGCATGTAGGTTTTTTTGAAAACTCTGAAGCTGTTTTGTTTTGAAGACCATTTCTCCAATGTAGTTGGCAAAACTGTTTTTCTGGCAATTATTTCATTCTTCCGGGTTTTGTCTTTTTTTCAGCCTGCTAACTGCTAACTAAGCAAAAAGAGCTTATTTTCCACTCATGTTTTAATTCTTAGCTTACCCCTTAGGAAATAAAGGAGCACAAAAGCCAGATCCTGCCCTCTTTGAGGAATCTAGTGCCACAGAACAACTGGTAGAGCTTATTGCTCTTTCCTACCAGTATTTCTTCATTGAGGAGGTACAAGCTACACCATTTCCCCACTGACATGTCCAGGCTTACAGGATGCCTTCGTTGTGCTCCCAGAGTCTGTCAGCAGCATCACCTCACTCAGCCTTCGGAGAAAACAGCACAGAAAGTCGCCCCTCAGCCACATCTGCACACCCCACTGGCTGCCCCTGAACCCAGGCAGTGCCCGGATACTTCCATCTGGCTACTGCACCATGCCTCCCAGTGTCAAAACCAACACACAGCTGATATTGCCAGTACTGGCATTGTCCTACCCATCCACAGAAACCTGAGGCACCGTTTGTAGTATGCAAGTAGTCTGACTAAGCCTTGTGCAGGATTTCTTTCAGCAAACACACTTTCTTCATTTCTGTAGGTGGCAGAAATTCTGTATAGCCTTAATGGCACTTTCTGGAGCTGCAAGTTGCTGCATAACACGTCTGCTGAAAAACAAGTATTGTACAGCTCACTAGCGTCAATATTTACCATTGTTATCCTATTTATCCTCCTTTCTAGATATTGGGAGAGGAGGAAATGGGAGAAGGAGAAACAGTTGATCAGCGATAACAGGAAAATGGCCTTTTGAATCTCAGCATGAGATTCAAAACATGCTGAGATGTGAAACAACTGCTTGTGCTAGCAAAAAGCACACAGCCTATATCACAGCTATTTGCAGAGTTAGCTGTGTGTACTTTGTATGAATTGCACATGCATACTTTAAGACATAAGTGTTTGCAAATGGACCCGAGACCCGTACAGCAGTTTTCTAACCAGTTAAATGCAAACCTTGCAATGTTACTTTTTTACATTAAAGAATGAGGCTTCAAAGTAATAACCTTTATTTTGTTTTAAACAGAGCAAATTATTGAAAAAGATGAAGGTCCTTTCTATACCCACCTAGGAGCCGGTCCTAATGTGGCAGCTATTAGAGAAATCATGGAAGAAAGGTAATTAGTGCAAAGGCACAGGGCAGATTAACGTTTATCCTTTGGTGGATGTCAGAATTTTTCCAGCTTTTGCACATAAAGAAATAAACAATTGCAAATCAAGTAATTACTTGTAGGCTTAGCGACTCCAGTGTTGCCAACATGACGCACTGTGCTATTCACCAGAGAGTCACAATATTTGACAGGGCTAATAGTCTGCTGGCTGGCATGGGCTGCGCACTTGGAGACAGGCGCCAGCAAACCCAAGCAGGAACAAGTATGCACCAGCCTGCCAAGCCAGGCAGTTGGCAGTGGCTGCAGGAACAGGCACAGACCTGGTGTTCCCTCTGCGTGCGAGAATGCCAAGGTGGAAGCGAGACGGAGAGCAGGATACCAAACTGCACGGTTGTCTTTCTTTCTGTCCCAGCTGTTAAGTATAGGGCACAACCCTAATGGGCTAAATCTAACTCTGTCACTTCCAGAGAGGTGAAACAAAGTTATTGATAGAATTTCAGCCCAAGAATCAATAAGTAGTTTTGTGGCAAAACATCTCGCACCCTTGGAGTACTGCATAAAAACAGCCTTATCTCGATTGTGGATAATCCCCGTATCATGTTGCATCCCTTAATAGATATATAGCACAAGTACAAAATCCACCAGCATTTCTAAAGTATTTAAATTTAAAACTGTCACACACAAAAGTGACCTTGGCACCATGAATTCTGCATTACCTGTAGATTTTGGGAAGCATAGATGCTAATGGCCAGATTTTTAGAGGTATCTGGGAATTCAGTTCCCTCGTGAACAAACAAGCAAACAAAAAACCTCCCCAGTAAAGTCTGAGACAGATGGCAATTTGATCTGTTAATACCTTAAAACTCTGAACATCGAAAGCAAATAGATGTCTTTGTGGTGCTGTGTCTTGAGCTAAGGAGAACAGCCTCTCAGCGGGGTCTGCTAGCTTGTACTCACAGAGCATGGACCACTAGGGCACATTAAATCCCAAGGATTATCTTTAAGTGATTAGCCCTAAAGTCCTTTCTCTTAGCACCTCCTTCCCTGTAACTCCTGTCCTCGGCCCAGCACTTGTTTTCAGCTTTGTGAGCAGTTGGAACACATGTAAGCTACATAAATCAGCTTCTTTCTGCAAAGGAGGAGTGAGCACTGACCCTCCTGGGAAGCTTCTTACAATTTGTTATCTCCAAAGCTCTAACTGATTAATTCTTTAATATTCACAAACAGTAAATAAAATTGGAAAGTCGCTCATGTCATCACATCAATTATTAGAGATGAAACATTTTTCATTTCTTGACTTTGGAATGTGATGTTTCATCCTTAATACTGACCTCGTCTTACCTCCCTCCCCATTAATTTCATTTCATGCTGGCAGAAGGAAATCCTGAGAGATTACAGATACCATGCATATATACTTGGCCAGGCTCAGCAGAGTATAACAGCAATGAGCCGTGGCTGGTTTACAGCTGTTCATATGGCATCAACTGTGTGATGCCATGACAGAAGAACTCCAGAGCTCCTTCTGATTTTGTATCCCTAAGAAAAAAACACTACACAGATTCTCTCAAACACATGTATGCAGTTGGTGACATTAAGCACAACTTAAGCACTTTTAAACTGGCTTCCTGCAAATCTGAGTCGACTTTTAAGGTATTAGCACTGCCAAACAAACCAGGATTTGTGTTTATTCTTATAGTGGTTATTTTAATTAAAACAAATTTATTGCAGAATCCATGGTGGATACATGCTTTCTTCTCCCACTTCTTACTTCATGGTCAGTGAATTCTGTTCTGATTTTGGCCTGAAAGCAGCCATGAGGCACAAATCTGTCTGTGACAGCTGAAAAGATTTGAGATGAGGCCTATTTCGTTTGCAGTGTGCAATGTAAAGACAGATCTCTAGTAGCATCCACACAGTTGTCCTGCAGTCCAGATTAGCAAACCAACAGAAAATGTTAAGATTAAAACGTATATTTTTTTGTGGCTAATTAAAGAAATGAGTGTATGCTAACTTCCAAAACCAAGTAGGAAAAAGTGATCTAACAGTTGCCTGCAGAACATGCATAGTGCAACTTTATTTTATTTGTATAATTTCCTGTGACACTGAAATTTCACAATGAGATCACATCTAAAAATAAGTATTTTTCATTTCCTTTACAGGACAGAAGTTTAAATACAAGTATTTGATCTTAAATATGTCACCAAGATTTTAGGGTAAAAAACTGAGGGATGAAAGGTCAAAAGTTCTCAGGGCAGCATTAAATGGCTGCACAGTAAGAAGAAGCTAGCTTGATTGCTCCACAGGTAACAGGAAAGAATGAGAAGATTATGATTTAGTCCCCACATGTGGTTACGTTAAAAAAAAAATAAAATGATCACCAATGGGAGCAGCAGGATTGAAGAAAGGGAGCTGGAGGTCAAATTTGCCAGTCTCTAAAATGCAGCCAAGCCAGCATCACAGCTGGATCTGCAACATGGATTGCAGCTCCCGAGGTCTCTGATAGACAGGTTCCTTTCATAAGGCTCACCTCAGCCTGGCATGCTCCTCCCTTGGCTCTGCAGGTGGGGCACCCCAGCTGCAGCAGCCCTGGGGGGAGAATAAGCTCGGAAACACTCAACAGGTCTGATGCTCTTTGCTAACATGAGTCTTGCTTCGCTTAGCATTTGCTGTATATTTCCACTTGGCCCATCACAGGATATAAAAGGTGTCATTTGTCTGAGCAAAGCATGACTTGCCTTTGGGGATAGGCCCTGACAGCATCAGCACCTTGACTGAATGCTAGAATCGAGCTTGCCTGCTTTGTTTGCAAAAAGAAACCCACAAATGGCATCATCTGGGGGTACCTCATGATCCTAATTCAGTACAGAAGTCAGGCAGAAGTAAATAAGTAACAACTTACGACCAGATGATAAAGTAAAAGAAATAGATATGAAGCCAATTAATCATAGCTTAACTGATTCATACTGTATCTATGCCAGAAACAAGCACAGAAAATTTAATAGAGTGACTACTGAATGCCAGCTGTTCCATGACAATTATATAAATTTCAGAGTTGTCACTTTAAATTTAACGTAGAAATTGAAGAAAAAGGTAGAATTCCTTCCCAAAATGAAGAGACTTCAAGTCCACTTTTCAGAATGTCATTATCTGTAACAATTTTTTTAAGGAAACAGTTAAAACTTTTGTTTGGTAATATTAATGTGATATGGATGATTTTTAGTCAGCTGTGATGTATGAAAGCCATTTGCCTCTTTCAACATATCGATCCACTACCGCAATAAAACCAGCAAGATAAACTGCACTGCACACCCTTCCCCATAACTCACAGTATTTATTTTTTAAGATAAAACTGGCAAATGTGCCCACATAGAAAGAGTTTAATCTGCTTACTATACATATTTTTGTCTGTTTAAGATTTGGACAGAAGGGTAAAGCTATAAGGATTGAGCGGGTTGTCTACACTGGGAAAGAAGGCAAAAGTTCTCAAGGATGTCCAATTGCTAAATGGGTAAGTGATGTCCACAGATGTTAACGCTCATCCAGTTTGGCACGGTGGTTCACGTAAGCAAACAGCAGTGATGGCCTTCTGTTAGCTGACACTGGGAAACCTAAAACAGCTCACTGCAGGAGGCCCACAGCCTGCTCCCACCGCTGTCTCTCACACTGCATTTGCTCAAGTTGCCTGGAGAACAGCAGAAATAAAATGCGGCCCAAGGGTGTGAAAACCTGAGAAGGAAGGCAGTTACATTTGGATTTGAGATTCACAACATCAGATGTTCTCACTGCTATTTAATTTTAGCTTACAAATAAATCTGGGAAGTACGCTGCTGTGATATTTTTAAAATGTGCTCCCAGTTCAAGAGGCATTAGTACACCCTCTTAGCAAACACTGTCTTGCTTTGGCACAAATTACTGAGTGGTTTGGGTAGGCTAGGGAAAGACAGGATGAGGAAAAACTGATCTGTGATTATAGTCTATGCGTGCCAGCCTGCACCTTTATAGAAACATCCACAGTGGCACACAAGCACTGAGAAGCAGGAACACTTTTCTTTGAGCAATGTCTGCTGCTTTCCTCTCATTGATGTAATGCTTCCACGTAGTAGGGGCAGGCGAGGCCACACAACTGGGTGCGGATTACAAGTTTAACTGTTCAAGTAAGGAAGGAGAAGAGAGACAGCTCCTACGTCAGGCTGTTCGGTCTCTTCCTCCTGCCCTAAGTGCAGCTTTGCACATGTAGGCATCTCACTCCTGGCTTTCTTTTGCCCTCTAATCAAACTGGATCACCTGTACCACCATGCCGATCCAGGAGGATGTTTCTGCTAAATCAGAAAAGCTGTTTTCCACCACTGTGGCTTTGCATGCTGCCCTCTCAGAGTCAGATTCATTAACCAGAAAGGGTGGCCCCGGCTTATACTACCAGGGGGGAAAAATGGCGCGTTACCAGAAACAACAAGGAAGAGAGAGGTAGAAGTAATCTTGCACGCACACGAATGCTGTGGTTCCCTATTCTCTCACTCCTCACACTAATAAACGCTTTGTTTGTGTTGGGGCTCTGGGGCGTGTGTTGCTGTGTATGCAGGTAGTCCGCAGAAGCAGTCAGGAGGAAAAGCTGCTCTGCCTGGTGCGTGAGCGGGCGGGCCACACGTGTGAGACGGCGGTGATCGTGATCCTCATCCTGGTTTGGGAGGGAATCCCAACCAGCCTGGCTGACAAGCTCTATTCCGAACTCACCGACACTCTGAGGAAGTACGGCACGCTCACGAATCGGCGCTGCGCCCTGAATGAAGAGTAAGTGACACAAAGGGTGTGCTCACTGACCTGCAAACCCACCTCCAGCCTCAGAGCTGGCACCCCTGCTCGCTCCTTTACCGTAAATGCACGTACCTGCCAAGCTATTTCAGGCAGTCTGAAAACCCACAAGCCTTCAGAGAAAAGCAAAGTAAATGTTTTGAAAAATCAGGGGAAGAAAAACAAACATCTCAGAGCTGTGAAGCTTCTTAGTGTGTTTAAAGGAAGAAAAATGATTTAAAGGAAGATCTCAGCTGTGCCCAAGAAAGCAGATAGTTCTGCCTTGAAAACTAGATGCATTAAATCATATGATATGCCTACAGAAGCTAGCCTGAACCCAAAGTAATAGCACTTTTTCCATGTCTTTCTGACAGTGAAGAACACACAGATTAAAATAACCTAGTTACCACTGTATTTTACTTACTTTGGCTGCATAGATACAGCCATGTTTCAGGAGTCTTTTGCCAAACCCTCGTCAGAGAGCTCTGCAGCCTTGCAGTACCATCAGCATATACTCCTTTGAGGTACTGTTGATACCAGTATCTATTTGGGCACCACACAAACATCCTCTCTTTTGCACAAATCCAGGTTTCTCACATAAGTATATAAAACTCACAGTCTTTGCTTTGCAACCATGAAATTATTCCTTGTGATGAATTCCTCTGCTGTAGCACGTGTGTCTCTTTCATTTCTTCATTATTTATGGGTGGAAGAAGATCCAAGGCTGGTGATCCCCCACGGCACTGGCAGAACTGACCTGCCTGCTGCTAACAGCCATATTCTCTTCTTCTTTAGACGGACCTGTGCATGTCAAGGGCTGGACCCTGAAACTTGTGGTGCTTCATTTTCCTTTGGTTGCTCCTGGAGCATGTACTACAATGGTTGTAAGTTTGCCAGAAGCAAGATTCCAAGAAAGTTTAAGCTGATGGGGGATGATCCTAAAGAGGTTGGTGTCCATTTCTAAAATGAAAACGCCTCATTTGCAATGAAATGCTTTCCGTTGCTCTGCAAATAAGAGATACATTACAAGAGGCCAAGGGCCAGAGCCCTGCTTGAACTGCATACATATAGGGTAATTAAACAACTGCCAGCAAAACTGATTGATTCCCATCACTGAGCCAGCTGAACTGACTGTCTAAATTCTGACAGCTGGTAAAAACCCTGAGACTTGAAACCATGTTTGCAGGCTTTCACAATTAGAAGAAAGGGCATGGCCTGAATAATTGTGGCTGTTTGAGGCCTGCAATTGGGCATTCCCTAGTGGCAGAGTGGAAGGGTTACCAACTGAAGGCATATAACGTTGCAACTGGAAACCAGAGCAGATCGCATGGAGGCTAATATGATGAAACTCTGAAATTACAATAGGAGTAAGAGGGTAGGAAGACTACATACAACCTTGCCCCTCTGATAGTTTCCAGACAGGGCTCTGCGTTACAGCAAACAGGCAACTGTTTAAAATGAGTCAGAGTAAAACAACATTGACCTTAGCTGGGGCACAGAATACCTTTGAAGTCATGACTGCAGTGAGTGCTGGATACCTCCATGCATCTGGGAGCTTCCAGTGGTCTTGTCTGTTTTTCAGCACGCCTGTGCAAATTTAGTTCTTGGACTGCTGCTCATAAACTGATGCATAGGTCCGCAGCTCTCACTCTATTCTGGCATCTTATGTAAACCCAAGCATCTCTTGTACGTAATCAGTCAGGCATGTTTGCATCCTATGGCCTGTGCTGAGAATATTATAATTACCATATACCTTTTCCTTCCTCCTGTCCCCTATCTCCCCAAGAATGATAAAATAGTTCTCCTTCAGTCAGACTGTGGCACAAAGTTTTCTTTATCATAGCCTGCAATCCTAAACCTCCTACATTTTCTAAGCTAGATACCTGGCCAGAGCCCACCAGGGCACTCTTCCAACTTGCATTCCTGGATTTACTTCCCGTGCTAGCCAAGACTGGGCAGAAAAGACAGTTTTGCCCTCTAATCTTGGCCCCAAAGTCAGAGGCAGTCAAGGCATGCATCCAGACCGGGTGCTGAGTCCCACAGCATAGACACTGTTTACAGACAATATAGATGACACAAATAGTATCCTCACCAACAAAAAAAATGAAACTACACTTAAAAATGGTAACCTTCCTACCATACAGAAGCTCCAAATTTTGGCAGCAGCCACAAGGTCACAACAAGGTATCTTTGATGATTTTGCAGTGTCATTTTGGAGTCCAAAATTCCAGTTTTATGAGGAGATACTAAGTTTTAAAGTACTGAATGTGTCTCTCTGACAAAGCCATAGGTTTTTCACAGCTCTTCTCACGTTGATGAGAAATACAAACTCCTAAAAGTGAGTACACCACTCCTTTATGCCACTATTCTTTATGAGATTGAAATGAAAAATCACCTCACGAGTGAGGTTGTCAATTCAGGATCCTCCTCCTGACAGAATGGAGAGCAACTCTGGAATTTGCTACTGTAGTACAGCATTTTTAAAAGGCCCTTCATTTTGAAAGCGTGTACCTCTCCTAACAGAAAGGAACATGGTCATTCCTACCTCCTCAGCACTGACTGCTAGACACATCTGCAACTTGGGATTGCTTAAGGATTGGAAACTTTTGAAGTCTGAAACATCACAATAATTTTAAATTGTTGCATGAAAAGATAATGTAAATGTGTTGAAGTACTGTAATCACAGTGTGCAAATCCCTTAAATTAGCCAGATTAACTTGATGGAACATTCAGGTATTATTTCTCTCAAGTTTTCTAAAGAGTATTATTTTCCCAAAACTCCAGTAGAGAAAATAATGAGGGTCATCACGTTTGGACCTGAAACATCTTCATGTTGAAGAATGTGATTCTTTTTAATACAAACCAAATTAAGATAATAGTACGTGATGTCCTCTTGCAAGGATCACACTACACTACTAGCATGTCGCTTTTAAGGCTGTGAAACAATATATTTAAGAAGGAGATTCATGATAGAGATTGTCTAAACCACAGTGACAATGACCTAGGCCTTTACACATCTATCACTGCATTGTAACAAACCTTAAACGTTTATAGGTCCCATACACACAGTATGGAAATGTCATTGAGCTGTATTTCATCTGCTAACAGGAAGAAAAACTAGAATCCCACTTGCAGAATCTGTCAACCCTGATGGCACCCACCTACAAGAAGCTTGCACCTGATGCCTATAACAACCAGGTATGGTGGGGAAAAGGGGAACCAAAGCAGTCACACAATCTGACTTTTTCTACACTTCCCACAGCACTTCACCTTTGAGCCAGACCATGTATGTACATTTTGTACCAACATTCCTTTGACACTGGGCTAATGGAAGCAAAAAAAAATCCTCAGCTCCTCTTGAAATGCTTTCAAAAGTAAAACCAAATGAATCTTAACTACTAACTACAGCTAATCTTTTCACCTATGTAAATGCAACAGGATTACTACTGAGCAGAAATCTTGAGCTCTGCAACACAGAGTTTCTTGATTTGGAATGATTCACCAGCCAAACTCACAAAACAGCCATAAAGATGGTGCAAGGCTGGCTGTAGCATCAGATGGTAGTGCACTATATTGCAGTGGAGTCTTGAAAACAGTTTCAGGTCTGCTCTCTCAAGTGGCTATTATAGATATGCTTTTAAAACAAAGCTTCATAATGGAATGCACTCAGTCCTGAATATGCACACAAGTGCCTGCACCAGCATTCTCACACATGGGGCTAGCTTATGCAGTGTTCTGTTGGGCCGTATACACAGGTGCTAGCACAGTCCAAGCTGTATGAGGTTCCCGGGCGTGGTTGCCTCCCACCTCCATTCCTTTACCAAACATCTTCCAGATATTTGCACCAAAATTTGACATCAGAGCCTTTGAAATGTGTAACAGTTGGCCTTCATTTCCATTGTTCAGGCTCACTACCATTACAAACATTCACAAAACGTACAGCCTCCAGGCTATCAGCATAATTGCAAACTGTGACACCTTCTTTCTTTTCCATTGACAACATCAAGCCCAGTCAAAATACTTACTTGCTGTCACAATCAGCATAGAACAGATTTTCAGCTGTAATGGAAGCAGTAAGCTATAAAAAACTGTCCATTTTTACTAGCAGTTACAATTACTCCTTTTCTACATATTTAACAGCAATCAGACAAGGTAAGCAGCTTTAGTACAGACTGACGCGATTTCATTTACCTGATCAGATAATGCTTGGAGACTCATTCTGGAGGAAATTGTGGCCATGTGCCCACTAGCTGTGGTTATCTCTCCAAACATCTGAGACATTCTGCAAGAGAAGAAAGGTGGAGGAAGAAGAAAAAATGAGGGGGTGGTGAAAAATAAAATGTCTCTTTGCTTGGGCTGCTTTCTTTTTCCATAAAAGCTCTCTAGAAAATTTTTCTTCATATAAACCATAGTTATGCTTGATACTAGTTGACAATACATGCTTTTACAAGTTTCAACTTTTACCTTAGATAAGAAGTAACATGCATGGCCTGGCCCATCTCAGGAGTTCCATGCAAGCCTTAAGTTTTTGGGAAAGCCAAGATGAAGATACTGTCAGAGAGATGATAAAGGCCTAAATTGTATGGTTTCAGTGAAAGGTGGTGAAAACCAAATAGCCTTAATGCTAATTAGAATTCCCAAATTTGTTCTCATCCCAGTCTGGATTATAGCTTGAATTAAAATCTAGAACTGGACCCAGCAGAACATCTCATAGAACCTTTGCATCAATATGTTTTAAACATACCCTTCAATGCTATCCAAATTATAATGCGGACAACATTTCAAGCCACTCTCATTTAATTCCAAAGAGGTTTACACGTTTCAAGTTCTGTTTCGATTTTGTTTTTAGATTCCAGTGAAGGGTACATTCCAAATATTAAAAACAGAATTGCTGTGAGCAAACTGGACATCTATTTAATGAACTTGGATCAAGACTTGGCAAAATTTCTAATTTCACATCAACTTAAAATAGGATCCATTAAGATCCATCAAGTGTAGTTCTTTTGTATTCACTTGAAAGGCTCAGGAATTTCAGCAAGGCATTTTACAAATGGAGTTTCATTTTTTATTTATTAAATAAGATACAAAATGGTCACCTGTAAGACTTGATGTTTGATTACCAAGTCCTTTTCTTTTGCTTAAGACTTAATGTTGCATAATAAGATCTTTGTAAAGCTTCGTAACAGTGAATACACACAGAAAATACTGTCTTGACTGCGTTATCTTTTTGGTCAGGGCTTAGTACTGTACTAACACTAATGAAATTTACTTTCAGCAAGCAAAATATTACAAATAGAAAAGCAAGTTATTTTTCCTGAAGTCATTCTGAAGTCAGTTTTCTCAAGTAATTTTCTTGTAGTAGCTTGGTATATTTTCAGTCTAAACCTACATATCACTCTTACAGTTCCAGACACCAAAACCATGCACTGTATTTGTAATGTAAAAACACAAACCAGTGGCAGAGAATTAGAAGTAATATGCAAGGAAAAGTATTATTGGCCAATTTTGCAATCACAGCAGAGTCAGATTGGAGCAGCAAGGAGCAAAGCAGACATCGCATGAAATTACCACAGAACTGCTTATTTGCCTGAGATCTGTACGTCACCACCTCAGAGGTGTCAGCAGACCTGTTGTTCAGTGCTAAGTCCACGTACTGGGGTACCAGGGCAGGCTGTGGTGATACCTGTCATCTCTTCGCAGATCGAGTACGAACACAGAGCGCCTGAGTGTCGCCTGGGTTTAAAAGAAGGTCGCCCATTCTCAGGGGTCACCGCCTGCCTGGACTTCTGCGCTCATGCTCACAGAGACTTGCACAATATGCAGAACGGGAGTACACTGGTAAGTCAGCGATGCACATAGCCTCCTTATCCCAGCAGTAATTTCATACATTTAATTCATTATCTTCAGTCTCTTTAAATTTATAATTACATAAGATAGATTGCTAAAAAAAGAAACATTAAGCATTAACTGAGCTATCTTATTACCCCCTACATCATTTTTCATTTCACTGAATGAGACTTATGAAATATTAAAGAAGGGTTTAATGTAGAACTAGTAAAAGAGAAACCATGGAGACAATGGAAAGAAGACTCTAGCAGGGCTGAAATGCCTGTTTCAGTGTTCCTGGGACAAAATGTTGTATATTTGTCATCTTGATTTTTTTTTTTATAATCCAACTACTTTGGATTGTATCTTCTACTCCATTAAAATGGAAAAAAAAATAGTGTGGCCAGCAGGTTGAGGGAGGTGATCCTTCCCCCTGCTCTGTTCTGCTGAGGTCACATCTGCAATTCTGTGCCCAGTTCTGGGCTCTCCAGTTCAAGAAAGACAGGGAGCTGCTGGAGAGAGCCCAGCGGAGGATCACAAAGATAATGGAGGCCCAAAGCATCTCGCATACAAGGCTGGGGCTATTCAGCCTGGAGAAAACAGATTGGAACTTAGAAATGCTTATAAATATCTAATGGGCAGGAGTCAAGTGGATGGGGCCAGGCTCTTTTTAGTGGTGCCTAGGTGCAGGACAAGGGACAACAGGCACAAACTGGAACAAAGGAAGTTCCACGTGAACATGAGAAAATAACTTCTTTACTTTGAGGGTGAAAGAGCAGTGGAACAGGCTGCCCAGAGAGGTTGTGGAGTCTCCTCTGGAGATATTCAAGATCTCCCTGGACACTTTCCTGGGCAACCTGCTGTAAGGAAGCTGCTTTATCAGTAAGTTGCACTCAATGATCTCCAGAGGTCCCTTCCAACCCCTGCCATTCTATGAAACTGTGAAACAAATGATTTTTTTCCATAACTTTCTTCTAAGTAGACTTTTCAAAGCTGTGGATTTCATTCCTGCTTGGGATGAGAATAAAGTCTGCAAGTCTTACTATCTTTTGTAACATGCACGCTCACTTTACACTTTTCCATTCTGAACTCCAGCATTTACAGCAAAGGTTCCACAAATGATAACAGAAAAACTGTCTGTTTTTCAATGCTGGGTGATTTCTGTTCCCTGCATACTCTCATACAGTCAGAGAAAACAAGAGGAAAAAACAAGTTTCAGGTCTGAATAATCTTCAGTGTGATCTGAAGTAATTCACAGTGCAGCTCCTATTACCAAAGAGATTATCTACTTTCTTTTAATACCAACTAAATTTGCCCTGTTTCCAGGGTCTGACTTAATTGAAAAGTCAACCACCAACAACAGAATATGTATTTTTAGCTGAGCTTTCTTCATAAGATCGGCTGATTCCGTTATTTTACTGCAGAGTATGTCTGTATCAGCATCTTTTTCTCCACTCAGATATTCCCAATACCCATTTTAGCTGGAGCTAACACAATAAGCATGCTACAACATACACAGTGCTAACTTCCCAAAATCTTTATGCAGTATTAACATGACTTGCTGCTTTGCAAATCATCCTAAGGGGGCATAAAGCACAATGGCAGTATGTTATATGCCCCACGACCTCTAATAAGGTACCTAGTTAACCTACTGTAGTAAAAAAAAATCTTCATCTGAGCACAGTTTTCACTGCTTTAGCTCGCTGCCCATGGTGCTATGGACCACACTGTTTGTTTCAGTTTAGGTGATGCGCATCTATAACTGCTTCTTTGAGCACAGGTACAAAAACCATAGATTTTTACACTTTCTGTTTCTATTTACGCTGTCCAACAGAGCAATGGAAGAAATGAAATTGCAGACTTCTTGTGATAATGTGTAAATTGCACAAAAAGAAAGCTTACAAGTAATTTGCCAGATGCTGATACTGACAGTGCTAGGGCAAGGTAAAACACACAGGCCAGCATTTCAGGCAACTTGTAAGACTGGTTTGAGAGAGTTACTCTAACACTCCTTTCTGACAGGTTTGCACACTAACTAGAGAAGACAATCGTGAAATTGGCCAAACACCTGAAGATGAGCAGCTCCACGTGCTCCCCTTATACAAAGTCTCTGATGTGGATGAGTTCGGAAGCACTGAAGGCCAGGAGGAGAAGAAAAGAAATGGCAGCATCCAGGTCCTTACCTCCTTTCGACGGAAAGTAAGGATGTTAGCAGAGCCGGTTAAGACGTGCCGGCAAAGGAAGCTAGAAGCAAAGAAAGCAGCTGCAGAAAAGCTTTCCTCCTTGGAGAATGGGTCTAGCAAAGCTGAAAGAGACAAGTCTGCTGCAGCACGCAACAAACAAGGCAACTCTGAGGCAGCAGGTCATACAAAGCAGCTAGCAGGTAAGCATGTGAATCGGTTCATGTGGTAAGTGGTAAGCTTCCTAGGAATTACAGCCATTTACAATGAACTTCAAGAAAAGTATTTGTTCTCAGCACATGAACACTTCTAATAAAAAGTGAACAGAATTCTTGAATGTAAATATCGATATTGTATATTTATAAATGCTAGAATGCCAAATTGTGGTCAACTCTGGAGAATGAAAGAAAGAAAGAAAGAAAAAGACACACCAGAAATCCTTTACTGCTGAATAGCTAGTCCCTGTAGAAGTCACGTGCTTCAGCAAACCCTCCTTGCCAGTGTATTGCAAAGCACCTTTAAACAATTACTAGTGCTAGAAGCCATGAAGAGAAGCATGTGATGTTACTGCCAAAGAGCAACCTACACCACTCACTGTTGCTGCTGTTAAAGAGAACCTCATAATTGGAGTAGATTCTAGCCTAACCTAAGCTCTTTAGCAATATTTATATACTTTGCTTCGAGACTAAAAAGCAGAGCGGATGTTCTCATAGTGGACAAAACACACAACAATTGCTGGCAGTTCTCATCACTAGATTCTAGAATCCTGGGCAGAGGTGTTCATGACTATTATTACAGAAAATTCCACCAAGAGGAATAAAGAGATAAATGCAAGGCTATCCAGAAGGTCAGTGAGATACCTATGAATAGAAGCTGCCCTGTGACCCAGGCCAGGGTTTTAACCATTAAATTATCCCATTGCACTTGAATGAATGATGTATTTTTCCTCGTATCTTCAGTTAATCTCACTGGTTACTGAACTGTTATCACTGTCAGTGAATGTCACCATTGTTGCTTTTTACATAAAGCTGGAGACATATTTTTGAGACTACTGTTAATGCAGATGTAGAATAATTTATTTATTTATTCTTGGGGAAAAGAAGGTCACCTTGTGCGTGGCTATTTGTGAGCACTTTGATGCTCCATTTCACGCACTACTTAAGTGATGATTCAACTCTTTAGACTTTGTGCTTGTGACTCTGAACAGATTGCACAGTCCTCTTTTCCCCATTTCAATTAGCATCTGATCTCAGTGGATGCACGCCAGAAAAGAAGAGTAGCCTTAGTATTTTTTCAGCTTCTTAAAGCATGGTATTTGATGTATCATATGATACGCTTTTCTTAAAAATATCAGATATATTTATCGAGAAGAGTGTATAAAGTTTGCATTTTAAAAAAAGAAAAAAGCTTGTTTTTTTCTTTTCACATCTACAGATCTTTTACGTCTTTCAGGACCAGCGACACAACAACAGCAACAGCATCCACAGCGTACTCTCCCTAACAACCCTCAGTCAAATGCTATTAACACTTACTCGGGTTCAGGTTCTGCAAATCTGTATGTAAGGTTGCCTAATCCAGTCAGTGCTTATCCAGGCTCTTCATACGCTTCAGATCCCTACGGAGGGTCTGGTCCCATGAACCTCTATACCACCTCATCACAGCCTGCGGGGTCTTATTTGAATTCTTCCAGTCCCATGAACCCTTATTCTGGATCGTTAAATCAAAATAACCAGTGTCCACCCTATCAATGCAATGGAAACATACAGATGGACAACTGTCCCTCTTACTTGGGCTCTTACCCTTCCCAGCATCAGCACATGGACTTGTATAATTGTCAAAGCCAAGACCCTATGTCCAAACTAAGCCTACCACCCATTCAAACATTATACCAGCATAGGTTTGGGAATAACCAGAGTTTTGGTCCCAAGTACTTGAATTACGGAAACCAAAATATGCAGGTAGACTCTTTCAGTAATTGCACCATTAGACCAAATGTACACCACGTAGGGTCTTTTTCTTCTTACTCCACCCACGAGGCTGACGGTCATTTTATGGAGGTTGCCTCAAGGTTAAAATCTAGTCTGAGTAATCCAAGCATGGACTATGCCTCCATGAGTAAAACCACTGAACACCATCATGTGCAACTCCCTCCACATTTAGCACGTGACTACCATTCTGCTTCGACTATGTTTAGCGGTCCTCCTAATTCGTTGCATCTCCAAAGTAAGGATAGTGAAATGATTTCACATGCAGTAAATGGCTTGTCTAACACGATTCCAGGTCAGAACCACGATAGGACTACACCCCAAGGTGGTTTAGATAAAACAGATGTGCTGAATCCTGAAAAAGCTGAGGATCCCGATGAAGTCTGGTCAGATAGTGAACAGAGCTTCCTGGATCCGGAAATTGGAGGAGTGGCAGTTGCTCCATCTCACGGGTCAATTCTCATAGAGTGTGCAAAACGTGAGCTCCACGCAACGACCCCCCTGAAAAACCCCAACAGGAACCATCCCACCAGAATATCCCTTGTCTTTTACCAGCACAAGAGCATGAACGAGCCAAAACATGGGCTGGCTCTGTGGGAGGCAAAGATGGCTGAGAAGGCAAGAGAGAAGGAGGAGGAATGTGAAAAATACGGTCCAGACTACGTGCCTCAGAAATCTTACGGCAAAAAAGCAAAGCGAGAGCCTGCTGAGCCACACGAACCCTCAGAACCAACGTACCTGCGCTTCATCAAGTCTCTTGCACAAAGGACACTGTCGGTCACCACGGACTCCACAGTAACTACATCTCCATATGCCTTTACACGGGTTACAGGGCCTTACAACAGATACATCTAACTTCACACCTTTGTTGGTTACCTCATCTGAGAAAAACAACTCGTCAATAGGGTAGCTGTCGCTTAGGTTTTGGGGAAGGCAAGGGTGGAGAAGAAAACAGTGTTTTTATTAAACTCATCAGTGGAAAAGGCCTCGGCACACCAGCAAAAAGAGGTAATCTTGCTAGCACACTTATTTTCCACTGATTTTTAAGTGGTCACAGATGGCACGTAGGAAACAAGACCAAAGCATCCTATGCAAAAACAGAAACAAAACAAAACAAAGTGTTTCACAATTTACATTTGAAAACACTGGCCCCGTTGCTGAAAGAGATAATCTGCAAATGGATTTTTTCCTTCTTACAGTTCTGCACATCTGTGACCACTTTTAATGTCATCAAGTTCGCGTAGTCATGGAACAGGAGCAAAAAAATTCCTATTAAAAAAATAATACTGTAGTGTTACAACTGCAGGAATCTTAAAATAACATCTGGTGCTGAATCTGCGATGTACTGAAATACTGGAATGACGGCTTTTTAACATGCAGTTTTTACTGTAACATTATTAGTCTCTTAATTTTATTTAATGAAGTAGATAACGTATAAAACGTAATGAATAGACAGCAAAACACTGAATTTGTTTGGATATTCTAAAAACCATGGTGCTATCTAAGAGAATGGTGTCTTTATTTTAACAGTCAAACAGTTAATGCCTTTATAACAATTAAAATGTCAATGATGTATTCAAATGTTCTTCAACAACAGGGAGGACCTCTTCATTCGTGTATGTATTGAATTTACCTGGTGTTAAAATAAGCTTACTTTTTAATGTATGGGAATTACGAGGACCTCTGGATGTGGCTCATCCAGTCAAGTCCTAGGAAAGGACAATAAAATAGAGAGATATTTTTTTTTAAAATAGTGTTTCAAAAGCACTTTGTCTACCTAAGCTTGGCAACTTGATCAATGCTAAGGTACTGAGACATTAAAAAAAGAAAAGAAAAAAAAAGAGTTTACTTTGATTTTAAAACACAAAGATAGTTTTTTTAAAATAAAAAAAAAAAAAAGCTTTTAATACTTTTGTTTTAGCCATGCATCTGCTAGTGGGCTACATATCCATTTTTAATACAGTCAGTTATGGTAAAAATGGGGCTTACTGGATATAAGGGAATACTTCAGTACACAAAACACACGTTTTTCTGGTGCTCATCTCACACAGCTATACTGTAAACTGTTTTCTACAATTATTATGACAAGTTCATTGCTCAAATATGTACAGTTTTAAGGAAGGAGTTTTATATTAACCACAAGTAATAATTAGCAGCATGCGACAGACTACAACTAGTTAGCTTGGGCTTCTGCTGTTTTTAAAGATCTGTATGCTCTTCAACTATTGAATGGCAGATTGCTTTTGTGTTGATAATTATGTACATTGTGGTGTAAGTCATTTCCCGGTGCAAGCATCCTCTTT
Organism: Phasianus colchicus; assembly: GCF_987193195.1. Taxonomy (NCBI): domain Eukaryota; kingdom Metazoa; phylum Chordata; class Aves; order Galliformes; family Phasianidae; genus Phasianus; species Phasianus colchicus. The sequence continues at coordinate 20,344,634 of NC_143439.1, read as the reverse complement.
TCCAGGAAGATTGAGCAGACCGATGCCTACACAAGATGAATGAAACAGGGTTAGTTCTGTGTGATTCCGTTGATTAAATAGAAAAAAAAATAGGCAGCTGGCTTGCTGTGGTGGTTTTAAATCATTAATTTCTATTAAAAAAAAAAAAAAAAAGCAGGAGAGTTGTATAGTAAATTAAATTGTAAACAAGACTTTTTTTAACGCAATGCTTTAGTATTTTAGTACTGTAAAAATATTAAATCTATATATATTTGGGTTTTGAGCTGAATTCACATCATGGTGCTACTCAGCCTGCTACAAATATATCATAATGTGAGCTAAAATACATTAAAAGGTTTGAGTGATGTTCCTACTTGTCATATACCTCAACACTAGTTTGGCAATAGGATATCGAACTGAGTGTGAAAGTTTATATATTGTATACCATCTTTTTCCCCCAATAGCCTTTGAAAAAAAAAAAAACAAAACAACAAAAAAAAACCTCTCTCAATACTTGACATTTTCGCAAGTGTAACTTGAACTTCAGCTTTTTTTTTTTTTTTGGTTCTAAAAATTCAGGGATATTTCAGCTCATGTTCTCCTATGCCAACGTGTCACCTGTGTGTATGTAAAGCTGTTGTAGGTTAAATATATTATTCTTGGGTTTTTTGTTTTCTTTTTTTGTTCCGTTTCCTTTTTTCCTTCAGGGATTTAATGCTTTTCTTTTGAATCCCTTCTCTAATTTCTCTTGTACATGTATTGATGTAACTAAAACTAATTTTGTAAATTTGTTAGCTCTTTTTATCGCGATGAAAGCGTTTAAGAGATTTAGAATGTTTTGCCTGTTTCAAATGAATAAACAAAAGAAAGTAGAATGCACTGAGCTGATTAAAGGGAAAAACGTAAGGCAGGGGTTTGGCAAGTGACTGTTTGCTAGAGTTTTTCAAGTCACTCTCTAAAGAAGGCTTCTCGGATACTGTAATGAATGAAAGAGAATATAAAAAGGTACAGTCTGTACAAGGGCTTCCCTAAACACGCAAACCTCCACGTCCCAGATATATCTTGTGCAATATACTGTAAGATTAAGTTCGGTTGAAAGAAATTTTATCTAAGAGAATCACAAGCTAATAACGCAAGGAAATCAAAGGAGGCCTTTGGGTTTAATGGTCAGATATTTATTATGGCAATTTTGCTCTCTTTTTTTTTTTTTAATTCTCAGTCTGTGACTTTACTCACTGCATTGAAACAAAAGTTTCACCTTTTTAAAAAAGTTTTTTTTAATGAGGGTTATGTGTCAGATTAATTAAATCATAAATCTTCACCTGTGGGTGATTTTTGTATTCTTCATCCAATCCATAGTAGACGTTTGGTTAATAGGCCGTGCACCGTCATTTGCCAAACTGCTGGCAGCAAGAGCGGGAAGCTTAGCTGGCGAATCACTTCTGTATTGTAAATACCCAACCTGTAACTTTGGTGTACAGAACCCTGCCTCAGTTGGAACGAATGACAGAGCAGACATAAAATTGCTTGTATAGGATTATCAGGTTGACTATAGCCATACTTGAAGATGCTTCTGAGTGGTGTCAACTTTACTTGAATGAATTTTTCATCTTGATTGACGCACAGTGGTATAAAGTTCACTTCTAAAGCTAGTGGTTAACTTGTTTAGGAAGCTTTAGCAGTTTGACACTAAGGTAATGAACTTCTGTGTGCATTTTCTATGCTTATGTTCTCCTTTTTTTAAAAAAAAAAAAAAACAAACTTTAGTTTCATTCATTTTCATGAAATGTTTGGTATGTCTATAAAAAGAATCCGAGGATGGTTATAAATACTGTAAGTATTGTAATGTAATGCAGGTTATTTGAAAGCTGTTTATTATTATATCATTCCTGATAACGCTGAGATGTGGGTGTTTTTAATAAAATTTATATTTATTTAATGCACTCTAAGTCTGTCTTACAGAACCTTGTTTTTATCTGCCACTTTTATCAGATAACAACAGGAGTGTGCTCAAATGAAAGCTCTGGTGCCAACCACAGTCCAGGAGCCCCACAGGGAGCGACAGCGCTCACGGGGCTGGGGAAGCTGCCAGCCTGGAGAGACAGCACTGTGGGTAACAAACTGCATACATCAGTAGTTTAGAAATTGAATACGTTGACCAATATATCAGGACAAACCCTTTCTTGAGTGCCAGCAGCAGCAAGCTCAAACTGCTCAGCAAAGCAGCACAGACCATATTGTTTAGCCACCTCCATCCTCCTCTGCTGAAAAACTTAAACGAAATGCATCATTAGAGACCCTCAAACAGGAGACCTGGGCACCACGCTTACTCCTAGCCATGCTTATGCTTTGACTCATGCCTGCTGGCCTTCCCCTCCTCACCACAGAGGAACATGGCTCATTCACTGCTGGAATTTCCCTGCTGCTCCAGTAACAGCACAAATGCACACCTGACGAAGGGGAGAGGCAGGGCAAGGGAGTGTCAGGGGCTTCACTGGGTGTGTTGGCAGACTTCTTTCTACCCCCTTGTGCATTTTTCAATTTCAAACTACTCCAAAAAAACAGTAGGATGCTTTAGAGGAAAGAAGTAAGAAACAACAAAATGATAAAAACACGTATAATCTAAGTCAAACAATCTAGAAAAATAGCAGAAGCAATTAGAAAGAGTATTTTAATTAACAGCAATACCTGCTGCACTTGTGGGCACTAGACAAAAGCATATTTTCTTGGTCCCTTATTTTACTTTCAAGGGATATTGGGACAGAAGCCTGAAACATTCTCTTCTGTAGGAAGAGGCAGAAATTGCTCTCTCAATGGCTGCAAAATGTTGCTGTAGCAATCAGCACTTTAATGCTTTTCAAGCTTTTCTTCTCCCAAGATCCCAAACCTGCTGTCAACCCTGCTTTACCCCATCCATCAATGCCATACAGCTCAGGAAAACCTCCCTGCTATGCCATTTATATGGCTAAGTGTCTTAGGGAACTGGAGATTTAATATTCCAAAGAGCCACAACGTTCGCCCCTGGCTCTTGTTGTATTCTCAGATGGGAACATCATGATGCAGACTAACCCACTGCAGCAGCCCAATTTCTCTATTCCATGTGCAGGTGCACTCTTAATGCACCAGACAATTGCACCAGATCTGACAAAGGTCCATCACCCTGCTAGCCTTCCCAGGAAGAAGTCCTGCCCTTAATGAACATTCCCACCAGCTGCCTTTTAACATAAGCTGCCCTCAGCGCAGTGCCAGACAGATCTCAGTTCTGAGGTGCTGCTAACAAAGCAGTCCTCCCTGGTAAGCCAGCAGTGTGCTCCCAGCCAAGGCTGAGTCCAATCTGCAAGGCAGGGACCTTGGTGACTTCCACGCTGTGCGACAGCCATCACACGCCAGACTCACTGAAGCTTGCTGATAGTCTAGCAGCACCAAGTTTAAAACTGGTAGATATCACATCTCAGCAATGACTTAATCATCTGCTAACTCGCATAGTAACATTTTCTTCCAGAAGAACATGCATCTGTCAAATTCCTGCTATACTCAATTGATATTTATCTAAGGCAGATGTAACAATTTTAAGGTATGCAGCAGCCAACCACTTCGTCTCAGAGGACTGATGGCTTCAGCCCCCTCCTGCACTGAGCCAGTGACAACTCTATCACTCAGCTTATGCATTAAGTGGGTCCCTTTACTTTAACCTGTAAATGATTCTCTAAGTTAGCTTAATTAGGGCAAATACTGTACTAGCAAGGATCCTTAAAGAGAAGTCAATCTGCTCTACGTTTCATTTGCCTCACCTCTCAGTTGCAAAAGGAGTAATTGCTACATATGAAGTCAGCTCAGAAAGCTCCGCTGATTAAAAAAAAAATCCTTCTGTTTAGAGGGGAAAGCAAACTTACATTGAGGTAAGAAAATGAGAAAGAAGTGGGGAGAGGTCTGTTAAATATCTACTATCCTTCCTGATCAGAAAAACCTGGGGCGTGAAGCTGCATACTCCAGCTCTGCTCCTTTCAGATGTAGGAAGGAGGTCTACAGTACCACTCCTTTACCCCCCCAGAGCATTTACCCCTTAGGTCAGTGCTTTGAGTACTTACAATGCTGACATTCAGGTCCCCTCTGCCTGAGCTAAATCAGAGCATCACTTTCCAGGAGGCAAAAACCTTAAACACCCCCAGGGAACACGCAGGCACGTCATTCCCCTCTTTCCACATTCTAAAATACTTCAAGCCACTGTGTGATAGAGCAGGGTGTGAGAAAACCTACTGTTTCACTGCACTTTACAGATGGGGTTTAATCCTCAGCAAACAAATACTGCTGTCGGAGGAGGCCATGAGAGGGCTCCATTTTTGCCTTCCAGATCCAGCCAAACTCATCAAGGTGAGGCTAGTTCTCCCACTCCATTTGCTGCATCTAGCATATTAAACACTTCATAGTATGTTACAGAAGAAAAACTATCACAGGGTAGGCACACTTCCTTCTTATGTCAAGGAAGCATTGCATGCACTCATCAGTCACTGCTGAAAACCAAGCCCACTGTCAGGCAGAAACAGCTTGTGATTGTGCTTCAGCTTTCTTTTAGCTTCCACTGCATTAGCATCGGATTTTCAGGCGTAATCATCACCCTCTTATTTTTCTGCTCCTGTTGTGATTATTTATAGAAATGACAGCACCATTATCTTCCTGTATGTAAGCCTTCATACAGACCACTTTGGTAAAGAGATTTAACTGGAGGGGATGGTTTAAAGTGCAGCCTGCTCTGAAAAGGGATGGGGAAAGTGGCATCCTGGGGATCCCAGGCTGCATCTCAATTATCGACATAGCTAACACATCTATTTAGAAGGAGGCGGCACTTCCCCATCTCTCCCCCTCCAAAAGCAGGCAGCAGTTTTCCTGTGAGCAGCCCATCTCCCCAGCTGCTCAGTTTGAGCTCCATCGACATTTGCACAGATATAAAGTCGGTCAGACGGCAGGAATTTGGGCCTAATTAATGGGAACAAATGCTTTGCTATAAACAGAGGAAGACTTGGCGTGGGGGCAGGTGACAGATGTCCAGCAAAGGGAAAACATCTATTAGCTGTTCCATCCACTGCCACCCCCAGCACATTTGTTTTGCATGACAGCTCTTCAGCCCTAGTTTAAAGCACCCAGACTATGTTACATCTCTACTGGAGAACCTCTGCAGCAGGATACTGAAAGGGCCCGTATAAGGAAGAATTTTAAAGCCTTAAGCTTGTCTGCCCTTCAAGAATTTAAGTGTCTTATAATTGGTAACCCTGGAATATCTCCCCTCTGCACACTGCTCTGCTGTTAGCACTCTCCATACCAGAAGCCTGCCTTTTGTCAGAGGGCTGCAGTTTGCAGGCATCTAACCCTCCCAGCTCTTTCTTCAGATGAAAATAACTGCTCTTTTACACCGAAGCACACAAAGATCTCTGGCATAGGATGCAAAAAAGAGCAGCCCATTCCCACACTGACCTATGCTTCTATGGTACCTTCAGACAAGCTACACAGTTCCCCACCTGGCTGTTCCAGGTAAGATAAGGACTGAGGCTGTCACACAAACACACACCAGCCCCATTGAAGACACCAGCCTTTCTTCTGCCCAGAACCCCAGGAAGAAATACCAGCTAGTCCAATGGCAGCACATCAGCAACTCACCTGCATCAGGGCTATGACCACTATGAGGAGGTGTGCCTTTCCCACAGGACAACTGAGAGCACATGGAAAATGTGCTCTTCTGTTGCACATTTATATACAGTAAGGTGCTGCAAAACACACATAACTAAGTACCTATGTAGCTGATGCTTGAGCAGTTGAGATTATTATAAGCTGTTTTCTTCCTCGAAGAAGTTCACTGCTGACACTGGTCAGTACTCACCAGCTACATGTAGCTATTAGATTTTTCTGTAGGTAGATCTCTAGAGCATAATATATGAACTTTCAGACAAGAAAAACCACTGCACTGTTTCAGGAGAGCTTCTGTGTTTATACCCTGTGCTGATAAAAACAAATCAAAGATAAGTGCTATTTGATGCCTGCCCACTTGCCACTGAAGCAGGGACTAAGCAGTGAGCACACTGTCTGAACCAAGGAGGGCCCTGCTGTTAGGAACTTGCCAGACAGCACTCTGGCTTGTTCTGTTAACTCTCATCAATCAGTTACAGATAAAGAGAGACATATGTTACACATGACCCCTTGACACAGAGACTGGAAGGATCTGCCCACCAAACTTGCAAACGTCTTCCAAAAAGACAACGAGGTTCCTTTTGGGAAGTACAGTCACTGTTTTTAAACTACAGCCGACAGATGTAAGCCTTCAGTACAAGAAGTGGAGGAGAGAGTCCAAGATATCCCCATGATGGAGGAATGAGATTGGTCCTGCCACTCAGTTTAAATTACAATAATATATTGGCTGGACCAGAGGGAGAAGAACTACACCTAAGGGAAAGCATGACTTTGTAGTAAGCTCCAATGCCTGTTCACATTTCTGCTTATGGATGTGATCTTAATATTAAAGAGCACATGAAAGACAGAGCTCAGTGACAGTGCTTGACCCCAGCCTCTCTCTTCATAGGCAGGCACCTTCCCTACCAGGCTTTCCCCTCCTCCATCTAAGCTTTAAAAATGGCCAAAGCAGAGACGTGATGCTCACTGGAAGCTCAGTTCTCCTGAACAATGAGCACGTTCTGATAACAACTTGGGCACAGGTACACTCTGTTTTGGGGTCAGGTCACACTTTTTTATGAGCCAGGCAGTGGGACTCCTATTCTAAGCAGTCTGGGACAAGAATGAAAGCAAAATCCAGTTGTCTGCAGATGTCACAGAGATATATCACCTGCAGGGGCAAGTGAACAGGGAACACACAGATAATAGTTACAGACTTGAGCATCTAACTCTGCTTAGAACCTGCTTAAAGTACCTTGTTTTGTTACTGGGTTTCTAGGTCACAGTTTCCTTGTACCAGTCTGCTCCAAACCAGACAGGAAGGTTACAGCAACACACACATTAATAATTTAGGTATTCAGATGCTACAGTAACAGGGCCTGCAGTGCGTATCCTTGAACTGAGAGAGCTCAGTTGCCTTTTCTTGCTTACGTGAATGTCCTTCTTTCCTGCTTTACACTTCCCTTATGAAATAAGCCCTATTATAACACTTCACTTTGCTGCTTCTTTCCCTTAAAAACAACTCTGTTAGTGAATCTTTCCATTGCCAATGTAGTTTATAAAAAATAAAAGAAAAAAGAAATGGAGGGGGAAGAGAAAGAAAGAAAGAAAGAAGGAAAGAGACAGCTTTCTATAAAGCTTTGCAGTTCATCTATCCCATATCAAAGCAGGTATAGACAAGAATAGCTGCTCAGCGTGCATGGAAAATTGTTTTACTAAATGTAGAAGGAAAAGCATTGATTCAATCTCATGGACACGAGAAGTCAAAATTGCACAGTTGCCATTAGTGCTCTTGCTGCTGTGAAGTCTGAAAGGAGTGGAACGGCTGCTTAGAGGACAACAGAAAGGCAATGAAGGAAGCCAAAATTACTCTTCTGAATTTCCTCTCTCTGCTGCTGTAATTGGGCACCCCAAGGTATTCTCTTCTCAGCCACAATGGTGAGCACAGTCAAACCTGTCGCTGCATACATAGTAGGCAGCACAGAACTGACAACCAGAGCAACTATTTCCATTGATTTTTCATAACACGATCAATAAAATATTTCATTATGACCCACACAATCCTATTTGCATCATCAGAAGACAAGAAAGATGCTGTCATGTCTACAATTTTATTTTATTTTTAATAAAACCCCCAGAGATGTAGATCTGCTGACTGTTTTTTTCCCTCCCCCAGTAGAGATCCATACACAATGATTTCTTTCTCTGTTCCAATCATATCATATCAGGTATTGGATGGCTGAAACAAAAAAACCCACACTAGTCTGAAGCCAGTGCTTTTGCTCCTAGGCACTCCCTTATCTTCGAGGGTTGAGGTAGTTTGAAGCATAGATACATAAATTCTCTTCCTTTAGTTCACCTCCTTGAGCATGAAAAGCAAATCCCCACTCTTTTTATTCTGCCCCCCTCATCACTAGGGTCTAATAGAAAGAATGAAAGAATGAAGCAATATCTTGAAGCTAACAGAGAGTATTTGGCCACACGTGCTACAAGGTTTTGGAGCCTTGCAAGTTTTTCTAAGTGCACAGCTTGAAACCTTTTAAAGCCACCTGATGATTAGAATTTAGGCACTCCAGCTTCTTTTAATGTCACCCATTAACCATCCACCACTCAGCTAGCCACTTTGAAAAGCTGGAATGCACACCAACTGTAGATCAGACTACATAAACACCTATTTCAATACTTACTAAAATATTTCCTTTTCCACCCCCTCTCCCCAGCAATTTACAAACAGAGCATTTTTACACAGCTTTTCAGTGCTTCCAAAATAGTCTAGGGCACACCACAAAACCTAAAATATAAGTGTTATAGGTACACAGACATGGTTTATGAAATGCACGATTTTTCCTATAAGCAGAGCCTTGCTGATGAGGCCCAGCTCAGAATACAAGAGCTATTTAACAGTGCTGCACTGAACCTCCCACCCTTTCAAGGTGCCACTGCTTTTCAGATCTCCAAAGTCCTCCCCAAAAAGCAAATCAAACTTTTGGAGCACTAAGACTACAATGGTCTCCAGCTTGCATCAACCCTACCCATGAGACAACACTGCAGTTCTGCAAACTACAGAACAGCCATGAAGGTACAAGAAATGATGACAGAAGTACTTTCACCCGTTTGTTAGAAGTAATACAGTAATCATGCAATTTTGGCTGAACTCCAGCCTGGCCAAATGCACTTTTTACTCCAAGATGCACACAAGCCATACAAGATGGTGCTTCTTGTTGAGAAATTAGAGTGAGACATGGCCTGGTAAACTCTGAATGTACCATATGTAACAGAGAAAGGATTGGCTGGAGAAAGGAGCAAGCTTTGTGTAATTCAATCTCCTCCTTAAAAGAAAAAAAAACGAGTTGTGAAAATCAGCATAATCCTGGCATAATGCAGAAGGGGGAAGGAGGGGAAGGCCAGAGAGGAGAGGGATTGCAACACTTCCTTGCTGCTAGTAGGATTTTACAGACAACAGCTGCAACACTGAAGGAAGTCAGATCAAGACAAAGGGATCACCGTAATCTACCAAGGGCCAGGTTTCCCACTGTAACAGAGGACTCCATCTGATAGTCTCTGCAAGCAGGGACCTGAATGTAAACCCTACACAGAAAAAGCTACTGACAGAACATGCTCTTGGAACAGAGCATGAGCACTCAGGTGTCAAGTGAATGTACAGCAAGTGGGGAGAAACTGACTGGGGAAAGCTCAAGTGCAGTATTCAGAGCTGGCACCACATTCAGTAGAACTACAAAAAGGTCAATAGTGACCATAATCCTCAAGCTGCTTCCTGCAGTACCCACATTCCTGCAGGCTGTTACCTGTTTGGGATGCCCACACTTTCATGCAGCAGTAACAAGACATCTTCCCTCCACAATCTCAGCACTTTAAACCTGACCACAAGCTGACTGCAGCTTTCCAGAAGCCATCATACCTTCTCAGAGGCCTCCACTCTTCTAACAGGCTCGCCACTCTAACTGCCTGAAATCCATAAAGAAGTTTAACATAAATGCTTTTGTCATGAAATGGCTGGGAATGGAAATGGCCCTTTTGTCCATTTTGTGAAGAGAAGCATAAAAAGAGGAACACTGAAAACCTTCACTTGTGCTGCTTGCAAAAGCAAGTGGATGAACAACGCATGAGCCACACCAGCTCCAAGTGCTCTCACAGGGTAGCCACACCCAAACTGCAGGGTTTTCCACTTGATTTTAAGGCACCTTGGAAATTACACAGTAAGAAAGGGGCTGGAGATGACTAATTCCCTCAGGCTGAAAGATGGCACAATGACTGGATCACTAATAAAAACAAATTACAGCCAGGAAGTCTAGGGAAAGAAAGAGGTACAACTCTTTAAGGTAACAAGCAAACAGGAGGTGAGGAAAGCCCAGGAGCAGCCATTACACAGAAGTCACTCTCACTCCTTTTCACTATCTTTCTCAATAAGACAGGTATAGCTGCATAACCAAAAGAGACATGTTGTCAAATGGCCTGACTCACTCTGGATGCAGTCAGCTTGCAAGTTTCTATTTGGTTGGTAAGAGCAAGCTGTTTAACTAGTCTATGATCATCTAGTTCCTTCACCTGTTCCTTGTCAGCCTTGTCCATAACAGGTTTGTCCCCACTGAGCTGTAGAGCCAGGCAACCACAGAAAATTACCACTCCTAAGGCTTCACCCAGCACAGCTTTGGAGCCTTACTTGGAACTGTTACACTTCTAACGTGACTTGCTGCTTATCAGCTACAGGGAGAGGTTTCACACTGCAAAGTAAATGCTTGCAAGCTCCACAAGAAAAAAGCAAAAGCTATGATTTCTTGCTTTGATGCACAAAAAGCTTTAGCAACATGAGTAAACAGAGAGGAATGTCAGTAACAGCTCATTAATAAACCAATTCACACTTCCTAGCTGGAACTCAGCCACTTAAAATTAGTGAAATCTAATTGAAATCTAACATGTTTCCAGATGCAGGCAGTTTCTCCTTTGCTTAAAGTCTCAGATTTCTTTGGTAAGCCAGGATAAAACAGTCTTGTTCTTCTCAACAAGAAGTTTTACCTGCTTGCTAGGGCCCCAAGCCACTAACCTAGTTTAGACATCCAGCCCCCCCATGCTCAACTGCATATCTGCTTCCAAAATGTGTTAATTATTACACTAACACAACAGTCCTATCAATAGTACGTTACAAATCCAGACACTCTGTGAGCTGTAAGAGCATTTACTTGCAGCCTGAGAACTACACAACACAGGAACAGGCACCATACATCAAGACAGTTCTGTTTCCAGTAATGCCACACAGGTCCTTTCTCGTGTCAAGTCTCAAGAACCCTACTTGCAGCCTTACTTTCATTCTCCTGCCACATAAAAATATAACACGCCCCATATCACATCTAACCTACGGCTCTGTTTATGGAACACCTTCAGGCTGGGAGCCAGGGACGTGAGATTAAAGACATCTTCCTCTCTCTCAGGTTATTTTATCACAGGCAGAGCACTCAAACAGCACGCACATTTATACCACAGGATGCAGCAGCACAACCCAGAGTGCTTTTTCCATTTTTAACTGGATTACTTTCATTTAAAAACTTATTCTTAAGTCTTACCATGAAAACAAACAAACAAAATGAAAATCCCACTGTCCCCTGAATGTTGTAAGATACTCTATTACACCAAGCATTCAACTCACACAAGTTTCAATGGTTTCTTTCCTGGCAGGGTTGACGCTAACTAACAGCAAGCAACTCAGCTCAGAGCAGGTTGGCACTACAGCACCTAACACAACTGCCAGTCAGGACATAGCACTACATTAATACAATCATTGCACTAACCCAAAGCCCAGGGGCAAGCAGGGAGCTCAAAAGACACAGGGGTGGATATGCAACACAGCCTGGGATTCGTGGCAGAGCTCCTAAGCCTGCCCTAGACCTTCAGGGGTTTATGAAGCAGCAGCACTGCTTTGCACACAGTCTCTGGTTAAAAACTAGTACTCACACCCCTACTCTCAGAGCAGGAATCATCACTTTCAGATCAAACAATTAAGCATTTATCTAAAAAATTATACAGGTGGTAGATCAAGCCTCAAACCTCATTCTGGAAGGGAGCATAAGACACTCAAGCCCCTCATTCCATTTCAGATATGGACACCAATACTATAACTCTCTCAAGACTGCAAGATTAATACAAAGAGATGAATGAAGACTACTGCCACTGAACAAGAATCTACTTCTATCTTGTTGGAAAAGTCCTTTGAAGGGCATAGAGATGAGGAATCCAAACCCTGAGCCCAAGGAAGAACTCAGTTTCCGTATCACCACCATCACCTAACATCATAATCAACTTCCTCTCATGAAGCTTTGCCCTTCCTTCCTGCTGGGCACTGTTTAGGTACAGTATTCACTTTACGAAGGGAATTACAATTTGATAGTACCACAGCAGCCACCTTTGAGATGGCCACGGAGAACTACAGCCCTGTTAAATTCTGCCTGATCAGCCATGCTACCAGATAAACCAGTACATACTCTAAGCAGCAAACACAATGGGGGTGGAGGGAGAGAGAGAAAAAGGCAACAGTAAGACAGATGTTAGTTTCCTCAAGCGTACACTTAAACTCCTGCACTTCCGAGATTTCTTCTTAATGCTTTCCAGACTTGTTGGTAGTTCAGCCATCCCCTTCTTAAAGGGAGCCCTACCTTTACCTCAACTGATTTGAGATTGTTACAAACTCAGCCACATATTCAAAATTACTGGAGCTTCATAAAAAACAAAAGCACAAAACCAAACTCACCTCATTAACTCCTATTTCCCTGAAGTCTGCTAAGGTCTAACTTCAAAAGAGCCCTCCTTTCCTTTGCCTTTGTTTTATAACCTACCATCAGAGACAGCTGGCCTCTGCAGCCCAGCCAGGGCACTCTGGGAAGGGAAAACCCTACACCTGTGGAAAGCAGCGCCCACCCTAATAGGAATTAGTGCCAGTCCCACCCACACTGCTCAGCTGTGTGTACCCTCAGCCAGCATAGCAGAGCAGGCTCCCAGGTGAACACATCACTACCAAGTGCAGTAGTGTAGTACTGCACCACCACATCAAAGCCTGAGTGGTGTCATTTGGGTGATTTTGATTTCTACCTACAAACTGAAATACTGTGCCCTTAAAAAATTCCGTCTCATAAGCATGCCAATTTACCTTTAAGAAGTGGAAATGACAGAACCTGCTTTTGCATTCCTACTGGTTAATTGGATATAACTGGGTGGGGAAGAAGGGAACCCTTCCCACTGGTTTGGTTGCTTTCTTTGTAATGCAGTAATTTAAATTTTCTCTGATACCACAGAACCCAACCATCCCTTGATTAATAGCAAACTCCCATTTCTACAGTCCAGACTGTTTCTGTAGCCCCACAGCAGGCTATCTGAGATTTCTGTCTTGGGCATAGTAGCATAATTAGGCTAATTATGAGAGAGAAAAGATAACAGATACAGAAGTTCTTTTCCCTAATCAGCTCTAGGTCAAAGCTCTACCTGTAGCTAACAAGAAAATAATCTATTAATGAACCCACGACAGGAAGCAGCATAGCCACAGCAGTGGAAATGTGGAAAGCCATAATTTGCAGCAAATGCAGTTTTGCTTTTTAGGGAGGGGGGGAAGAAACCCTTGCACAGATGGAAATGATGACTGACTGGTGTGCTGACAGCAGCCTGCAGTGCAGGTGGGACACGGGGTCTGGCATTATGTTGGCTCCTTTAATTCTGTCCATTTTAACTGTCAAAATTACACACATTGGGGGTGGGGGGGAAGCTAATGCATATTTGATATGCACACTGCTGCAGGGAAGGTTTGGGAAGAAAGTAACATCAAATGTACTTTTTCCCTGCAAAGGAATACACTACTCCTGAGAACTGTGGTGTTAATACACCTTAAGGAACAAGCTATTAATCTGTGCACCCAGGTTTTCTGCACAGCAGGACTGCACAGAAATACTTACCAGCTTTAGCCTCCATATTTTGCAGCAGAAGCAACAGCTGTGTGTTAAGCAAGAATGTTCCCCGTGCAAAATACAGGAAAGGGTTTGATGCCTCAGAGAGAAATCCATGTAAAACAGCTCCGTGCACGGTGAGCTGCCCTACCTTCCACTTTGCTCTGATGAAGGCAGCATCTTTACTACACAGCATGGCCAGAGGAAGCAACAGTTTCCTTGCCCTTCCTTAGCGGTTAGAGCTCTCATTCAGGATGTGGGAATTAGACATAGCTCCCTGTCTACTTGCTGGGATCCAGATCCATTTGTTCTGCTTCACAGGGGCTGAATTTCCACGGAAACAGGAGGCCTGAAACTCTAACACAGGTCAAACATACCAGTGTGCTAAAAGACAGCTTAGAAAGCTCAAGGGCAGCAGGGAGAGCAGCCTACGGTTCAGGTGAAAAGAATATGCCATGCCACTTCAGCATGAAAAGCATATTCTGAGAATGCCAATAGGAGGACAAGAGTGTCTGGGGAATTAGAAGTGAAAAATTAGCATTCAACAGTCTACACATCTAGATGGTCACAACTGGGCTAAACTGTGGGTGTTGCTCCTTCCTGCAGCCCAGTGCTCCACACAGGTGGCAGGGAGAGACAGCAATTCTTGTCTACCATAATCAGACTCACTGGAACGGTGCCCGAATGCACTGCTTCTCAACATCTGAGAAATAAATAAATCAAAGGACTATCTGCTCCTTTTGGAAACCAAATGAGCAATATCCAAGGCTATGCTTGCTGTCCTGTTACTTACTAAAATTTCTCAACAAAAATTAGGCTCGAACTCTGAATGCCTGCTATTTTTAGTTGCCCATTTCCTCCCACTTTGTTGATTTGCTCACATATGTGAGAGCACACAGTTTTGAGTGTTTTACTTTCCATCCTCCCTGGGATAGCATTCCATATTTTATGGCTGAGCAGCAACCCAGGATCGTAGCCTAAGAAATGCCGACGCTATAAAGGTTCTTCAGTTACTGCCATCAGCTTTAAAGACTTCATTTCCAAATGTAATGGGGTACGGCAATCCAAAGCAAAGCTCCTATCTTATGTTAAGAAAAGTCATAGCTGGTCATAGCTGTTTTTGTTCATGATCACATTTAAGGGTTCAGGGTCAAATAATGAAAGCATTCAATGCAATGAAAGCATAAAATTCAGCTGTGGGGAGAGGGAGAACTAGCTTACACTCTAAACAGGATAAACCAGCTCACACAGGTTTACATGAAACACCCTAAATAACAATGCCAACACTGTGTGGCAAAGCACTGAACCAACAGAGCATGAGATCAAATTGCTGCTGGATAATCAACAGGCCCCTGAGACTGACAGTATTTATCTTCAGAGAGCTGGTAGGCCCCTGCTAATTCTTTAAGGTGTCTCACACCCTTATGCCATAGTTTTCTTTATAAAAACTTGTACCGTTGAAAGGATGCTTGAGGGGAGGGACAAGCACAACTGAAAACGTAATCTCTTTTTAAACTGCATCTTTTTTTGACTATGGCTTTCTCACTACTCTCCATGTATACAAGCTAGTGCAAAGCACTACTCTCCTGCCAACTCCCTTCCTTTTGACTGATGTCTCTACTTCTCATATCATCTTCCAGATGCCCATCCCATGCACTCAGCCAGCTGAAATGGCTTTAGCTGCTGTACATGCGACAGTATACACATCACCCTGAAATTACTGTTGCTACACACAGAATTTGAATACAGTTGCAGTGTACAGGCTTTCTGGTCTAACTAGATCTGGTAATTCCACCTCAAAATGTTTCTATTCTTTTATTTCTGTAATGCAACAACAATTCAATCACAGTTTTGATCTCAAATGATTCTCAAAATGACACAGTAAAAGTCAATTTTTATTTATCCTAGCAATTATAGACCACAGCTTCCTGCTTCTTAGCTTTTGGGGTAGTTTGAAAGACACCAAAAACTTGGGCTGTATCAGAGCTAAGGTTCTGTTGTTATGTGAAAGTAGAAAAAAAAAGGGAAAGTAACTGTTAACCTTAAAAATCTGAACATGAAAGTTCAGTGTTCTTTTTCAAGCAATGCATGTTATTTCCTGCCTTTTTACTTAGGATTGAATTTATTCTTGTGTTGATAATGTAGGAGTCAGAAGGCAATCTGCATGCTTTCAACTATGCTGACCACACAAAGCAGATTTTAATCTAAACAATAAGCATATTCAAGCCAGAAATAGATACGTTAGTCTCCCAGTAAAGGAAGCCTTCAGGATATTCTCAGAGCAAGATTTTACAGGATTGGTTCCACTGATAATGAAAATAGCTCCTTTATTGATCACGACAAAAAACACCAAACCAACCAAACAAAAAAAAATGTAGCAATTACAACCATGATATGTGTAGTAGTCCTAACATCTATGTAGGCCATCAGTTACTGGGGCTTTTTAAACTGGCTACAAGCTATATGCATAGTTAAGCAGAGGACCCAAAATGTGTCTCTACATTACCCCTTGTCATTACTGCATTTCCCCTGCCCTGTTTCCTGAAGAACAGACTGCAATCATCTTTGGCCTTCTTTGGCCATTTCTCATCCTCTCTGGTGCTGGCATGCTCCAACCATCTCTTCTTTTGTCTTCCCACGCTTCTTCAGAGAATGCCCAGCAAGGTCACAGAAAGATGATCACAGGAGGTCAGATGAGGATGTGAGAGAAGGCGAAATCAGAGAAAAAGAAAAAAAAGAGGCCAGAAAAGACAAAAGAAGAGAAAGTCATTGGTCAGAGATGGTCAGACAACATGGGGAAAAGTGTTGTGGGTCAGAGAGGAAAAGGTCAGAGCAGAGAAGGTCAGCATTATTAGTTAGAATTTTATTTGCATAATTCAGTTAAGTATTTTTCAGTGCTGTTAATTATTACAGAAAAAGCAATACAATTTAAAATAGTGTTATTAGGCAGTCACTTGCACTGCAATGGGGAGAAAGGTGAAAAGCATTTAGCATTTTTTAAAAAGGAGAAATGTCTTCAAAGTAGGTCACTTCCAAACATCAACTCATGTGTAGCTCCTATAACTCATGAACCCCAACAAAGCACTTAAGACATCTGCAATTTTAATATTTCAGTTTTTGATACCATTAGCTTAAGATTTTGATGAGCCACTGTGCAGGTAACAAATTGAGAAGCTGAGCTTTACTGTTGCAGGAAAAGCAATGAACACAGCTGTTCAACATGCTCGAGAAAAGATTATTTCCTGTGACAGGTCAGAATGGAGGATTTTCTTGCTGTTGTTTAATACCTGTAACAGCTGAAAAAACAGCTGCTTAGTTTGAACGTTTCAAAATTCCCCAATGGAGAAGTAACATTTTTTTTTGAGTTCAAGACGAAAAAGTTGCAAAGCCCTCAACCAACTTGTCCAGGATCTCTCAAATACAGATAATCCCACTACTCTTCTACCAAAACATAGCAGTTATTTTGTGAAAATACCAGAGGAGGCATGTTATAACAGCCCCATCAAATAATCTAGGCTGTTTTAAGTATATTCAGCACACAGCACTGAAACCTTGGAATATTTCCAGAGCATCAGAGAAGTATTATGTTGCCAGCAGTGCAGAGCCTCTCTTACTTCTGCCCTTTGCCAAAAGCAGACAAGGCCACCCTTGAATTGGTAAAGCAACAGCCTGCTATTGCCAGCACAGCCTCACCATCCATTTAGGATACCCTCTGCCTTGTAAAAGATGGACTAGCTTTTTTATCTGGATCCTGGCCTCTAATACACAGATTTCCTCCTTCCTTAATTAACTGAATGAATTGAAACAAGACTGAAGTCCCAAATGACTCCATTCACATACTTTCTCCAGGAGTTGCTTCATCACCACATCCAACCATGGGCACCTCTCCCATCCTTTTCTGATGTGTTCAGTGAAGCCAAAGGATTACAGCAACAGAAGTAAATTAGCCATCTCGCTGTCTGCTTTCCCTCCTCTACCTGTTTTTCCAAATTTCTTGTGGACTAAGATTTGAGAAAGTAAATCCTGGGTCTGATTCAGCACTTGTGCTAATAATGAGATAAGAAACTCCACCACTGGCTTGCTGTATCTTATCAGGAACAACTCCTTGTAGAGGCAGCACTCATGTATGGCACTGTAGTGTCAAGCAGGCTTGAGAGCTGTAATTCATTGGCTTCCCTTCACCTAGGTCAGCATATTCCAAACTATGGTAAGCATGTCATTCATGATGTGCAAAGCCAGTTGAAAGTGATGTGTACTAAAACCACAGCCACCTCTAGTTCCTTTCTCTGGAGGAAATGGGGACAGCAGCTACTGCCCAGGCAACTGAATGCTTCTTTCTGTGACTGCTAGCTGCCCCAGACCCATCACCTCATCTCTTTGTATGAAAAAGTCAATGCTGATGATGGAAATTAGTAACATTCAAGCATTTACTTGCCTGCACTAGGATTCTTTGTGCTTTGTCTCCTAGGCTTGGGTTTTCACAGTACAATGGTGGTTTGTGACACAAGAAGAGATTTTGCTGTTCCCAGCAACCCAGCGCAAGACACAGCACCAGAGACCCTACTGTGCCACATGACAGTGGGTCCCAGCAGTCCCTGTCTTTGCCTTCCCATGAGTAACCACCAAGTCACTGAGTCAGTGAGGATGTGAATATTATGACCATGCAGCTGTGCTCAAGTCATCCAACTACCTCGTAGAGTTAAACAGGAAACCGATCTGGGTGAAGATGTCATTTCTCCTTATCTTACTCCCTTGTTCTCATTTTACCCCCTTTTTCTCTTCCCTCACCTCCTATAAGACTCCCAGAGATCTAAATGGCACATTTCCACTTACGGTACTGAAACATTTGTCACAAACTGATAAGAAAGCAAACCTCAGAACATTCAACCAAGAGTCTGTAATCAGGGGAAAAAAAAGGGCAGTGACAGTTAACTCCCATCTCCAGCATGTATCCATAGGAAACAGCACGCATCCAGGAAGGCAGAGCTGACACACCACCACCACTTCCTCTTCCCTGTCCCCATTCTAGTGCATACAGTGAGAAGGAGAAGCTCTGTGGTTGCAGAAGACGACAAGAGAGCAAGTCAAGGAAGAGCAAGGAAAGGGAAGGAAGAGGACTGTCAGAGAAGGCAGCTGCTTAGCTACCCCAGCTGAGTGCAGGCAGAAGTGCAGGGCAGTGGGATGCTGCGTCTGCTCTTCTGCATGGGTCTTGGCCAAGCTGAAGCAGCACACGGGGAAGCTGCAGCCATTTCTCACTGCTGAACATCGAGCTCCTTATGTAGGTGTTTAACCAAGAGTCACTCAAAGGTCACTAAAAGACTCAGTCTGCAATAAAACTTGAAAGTCCTCATGATGCAAGTTCATCAATTGCCATAACCACTAGATCACATGCAGAAATCAACATCTGTAATAACTCTTGGGGAATGGCTGCACTTAAAATTTGGAATCTGCAGTGCAAGAGACAATTTCCCAACTATTTCAAGATTAAAAAAAAATAAGCTTAAACTTTTCTTAAACTGTTCTTAAACTTTTAAGCTTCTATTAAACATTTTCATTTTGACTTAATCTTTATGTTTGAGAGTATGGGGAGATGTATATTTTAAGATTTGAACTCATTTTCACTTGCCTCACCAAACCATGTTTTCCAGAAGACTTTCAAATGTAATCACCTTAATGAAAAAAACTTTGTTCTAACTCACTGCAAGGAATTGGACCAAGTCACTATATAAAGGCCAAGAAAAAAAAAAAGAAATAAGAAAACTATGAGAAAACTATGGTAAATGCACAACCAAATGTGAAACTCCTGCAAATGTGGAAGTACTCCTTCCATTCTTCCTGACATTTCCAACTACTCTTTTCCTTCTTGGGTCAGTGCCTGCACTGTACAGATCTTTTCTTGAACAGACACTGTAACTAGGAAAATAACACAAGATAACTCAAGAGCTAGATGGTCTAAAAAGTGAATCAATGAAATGTTCTCATGCTCATCCTCCTTTCAGATTTGGCTGGTGCCCAGAAAAACTGGAAGAGTTGGGGCAACCACTGCATAACCCCTTTCTAAGCAACACCACAGTCTGAACATATTATCAGAATGAGAAACAAGCAGCTGTGGGCCAAGTGCATGTCACAGAGTTTTGCTGAGTGATACAGAAAGGCTGGTGGGCACTTAGAATAAACAATGGAAAGAAGGGTCTCTTTCATTTGCTCCCCTCCACAAGTATAAAATTAGTAGTAATGCACAAAGTAGAAAAAAGGATACCTCAGAAAATCTGTCTTTACAGCTTTGGAACAGTACTTTCTCCCTCGTTTTAATCCACTTCAACTCCATAGTGTGTATTGTCTCCTCTTGCCTTGCAGATGCACTGCAGCTCCAATACTCCCACCAACAAATCAGCACCCTGCAGAAATTAATATAAGTCCCCTGTTGTCTGAACTGTCACCATCCCCAGCATCTGAAACATGAGGTCAGCAAAGGGAAAACTGACTACAGCCTCTATTGCTGCCTAATCCCATGCAGCAGATCAATTTTTCCTCTGTTCCTCAGCTTTTCATTCTCAATTGCATGAGTCTGCTATCTTCTTGTCTCAACAAAGAAGCAGAACTCCTCAGAGGGTAAGCCATATCGAGTACAAAATGCATATGGGATGCAGAACTCCATCTCTGCAGAGATCACTTGTGGATGGATCACACCATGCTGCTAACTCCCTGTCAGTCCTCTCCGACATCATCTGGAATGGGTCTAACTGGAATTAACAACTTTAAAAGAGAGAAAGGGGGGGGGAGGAAGAAAAAGAAAAATGACCAAGTGTTTGCCAACAAACAGACTGTAAAAGTGTTGCTGAACTTCTCATTTCTCTGATCCTCAGATGGTTCTCTTTTTCAGATGGAAAGGGGAACTGTAAAAAAAAAAAAAAAAAAAGCCTTTTCTTATCCTCTTTCCAAACTAGTATCAAAGATTTTCAGATGAACATCCAGGGTTTAAGGTTGTCACAAGGGGATTTTTTTGAAGGCTGAATTCTTATGCAAAGTCTCAGCTTCATGTTCATGTCCTATCACTATTTGGGACTCCACTAGAAAAGGGAATCACCTGTTCATTACCATTTAAAACAAAGCAGAGATTTCATTCCTGCACTGCAGTCCCAGTTCTGACACTGGTCTATAAACAGACCATTTCCTCTGTCTGTACCACTGCTGAAGAGATGTCCCTCACTAACCATCCATGCCACACCTTGCTTGTTTACCACTCCCTCAAATCTGCTGACTTGAAACGTGTGGTTATCCCTCCATCAGACATTTCTATCAGAACGTCCTTGGCTCTCTTATTCAATCAGACAAGTGAATCTTTGCAAGCCTGATCTGAGAGGTGAAAACCTCATGAGGCATTCGCTACGGTTATACACTGTACACCTACAATCTTTGGGGAAATTCACTCCAATGCCCTGTGTTACTTGTAAAATCTCTCTTCCAGAACTGCTGCTTAATTTAATGTAGCTAAATAGCACACTGTCAAAAGAAAACATGTAGCATTTTCTGGTCTCCTGACAGGAGAGACAGTATCGAATAAAACCATGGAAATCCTTATCTTCCTATCCCTCCCTTTCAAGGGTTTCATGGAATGAAATGCCTCTTGAAACCCAATCCAGCCACACCAGGACTTACCATAGTAACTAGAGCACAAATTCCAATGAGGGCAGATATGTCTGAACATGTTTGGAAAATAAAAAAGCAAGAGATTGTTCAATTGATTATCACAGCTGTTTTTTGCTGATAATGCCATAATCCCCTTAATATAGTTGCAATCAAGTTTAACTTGGCTCCACATCTTTAAATGTAAATATTTTGTGGCTGCTGGCATTAAACATGTTAACACTTAAGCATATGGTTGAAACACCACATTTTTACTGAAATGAACATCATCACATTGAATTAAAAACCAAATACCAGAATTCTTTATTAATGGAAAGCTACTAACAAATATGGTTCATTATTGCGGCTGTATGAACAACTCAAGTTAAATGGCTATGGTCCCATCACACAAATACTTAGTCACCCTGCCGAAGGAATTGGCTCTAGCATTTGCTTTCATCAACATGACAGGATTGAAAGTAAGCAGAAAGATCGGCCTCTGTAGGTCTGTGTTACATGCACAAGTTTCTCCAAGTAACAAAGAATTTTAACGTCCTACCCATGGCACCAGGTGTAAGGTGATAGTCCTTCATCAACTGCTTTAAGGGTTCTGCATTAGTGTAGGGTAGGTCAGTAATCTCCAAATGCCAGCTCAAATAGTTTACAAAAAACAATCAAGGAATACTAGCTTAACTCACAGAAGGGAGTAATTCTTCACAGTTTGGCTGCACATTAGAGAAATATATCTTGGCTAGCCTCATTCATGGAAGCTCTAGGATTCAGCTGCCAGGACACAAAAGGCAGTTTTTTGTCCAGGGAAAAGTCATTCCTCAAGGTGAGTTGTGCTTTTATATATACTTCTCTCTCCTTTGTGAATACAAGGCTTAATTTCTGGGCCTTAGTAACATCTGGTGCTTAGACAAGCGAGACATTAATACACAGCAGTATAGATTTAATGTTCCACTATCCTATGTTTTTAATATTTAAGGTACGCTAAGTCTATCAATTAAACTTTAATCGTGCTTAAACAACTGTTCTGTGCTACAAACAGCCACCGCTGCTCCAAATATACCATTTCATCAGACAATAACACCATGCCATTATATGACACAGCCTGAGAGGTCAGGATAAGGCTCAGAGAAATTCATCTCCCCCACATGTAAGATACTGTTCCTGGTTAACCCACCAAGGTTCAGGGGCTCTGCAAGTTCTCTCAACAGCACAGCAGGAAAGCATTTAGTTCTTCTCCCACTTTTTATTTTCTACTTAGAGTATTATCTCTTTGAGGTGCTACATATATGTGAAGTACCGACTATACTCATCTCTGATCATAATTACCAGTAATAGTAGATACCGAAAATGGTTACAGCTACAAAATAAGCTTTTTTTGTTACTCATATTCTGAAAAAGAGCGTATTTTAAATCAAGAAAAATAGCTTCTTATTTTTCTAAGGAGTTTTCTGAGTACTCTCTGCTTTTGATGGGTCAGAAGACTTCAGTACAACATTGTTTCAGAATGAAACCTTTAAAAATGAAGGTTTTTTTAATAGGAAAAGTCACAATCGAAAATTTACATGCAAGATTCAGAGAGTAAAAACTGATCATCAAGGAAGAAGATTGAAAATGAGTCAGCTACTTCTATCCACTATGTAACTAATCATCAGAAATAGCTTTTGCTGAACTTATTTTGAATAAATTTATATTTGGAAAGGGGACAGGCTTTTAAGTCAAAAGAAAAAAATGCTGAAGTTTTAAGAACTGTTGCACATATGTTCATTAACTGCTGCATTTAGCTTGGTCTCTTCCTGCTAAAGAGCACTTCACCCCTCCCCCCCCTTTGCTTTTTTCCCTTCTCTCAAAAAATAACTTTTGTTTTCACATGAGATCACAAGACCATTCAGTGAAAAATATCACATGCAGTGCAACTTGCATACATTACACTTTCAGGCCTTGAGCTTATCGGTATTATTCAAATTAGCTATACTACGTATATAATAAAGAGCTTGCATGTCACAGAAACATCATTACGGTATTTTCAAGAATTGTGTCACTTCTTCCAAGAAGCATGAATTGAAAATAGACATGTAAGGTTCATTTGCATTTCAGTTAGTGGTCCCACAAGCTATTCCAGCTCAAGAAAGACAGCTAAGCACATCAAGAGAACTACTTCTATAGAGCTGAATATCAGAAAATAACAACTGTATGTTATTTGTAGTTCTGATGAACTGTTCTGTTCCACAGAAACATGAAGCCCAAATTGTTTCCAGCATTAGCACAACAGATGCCATTTCCTTTTCCCCATTTGGGTCCCTCCATTCTGCTCTTCTCGTGCTTTCACTACCAGCTATTACTTTTTCACGTGCACTTTACAATGAACCTTCCTTAGCTACTCTGCTCTTACCCCAACTCCTTTTCTCTTGCAAGATTTCCCTTTCACACACTCTCAGCTACAGAAACTTGCTGTGACTGGATTCCAGAATTCCTCATCTGAATGCTTAGAAGCTTTGTGCTGCCAACCTATGGGATTAGAGAGACATCTGTTAAAAATAAGGCTTCTTTGGCATTTAAAGTTTTCAAGCAACTAATGCCCACAACATTACTGTAACATAAACACATACTGTCCCCCTTTATAGACAGAGAGAAAGAGAGAGGTTTATGTGATTTATCTGAGACATAAAACCATCCAAGTAAAATGCTAGGAATTCCTAAATTCTTGATTCCGAAATTATCACATAAAAAGTGTATATAATCCAGTTAAAGCAACACAGTAATGAGGCAAAAAGCAAGTTTCACTGAACAGCCCTGCCAGTGGAACCCTGTCCTAACCTGATTGTGCCTTCCCTCTCATCTCAGATCTCCAGGGAATGCAGGCTGCCAAATACCACTCTAATAGATGAGATTTCTCCCCATGTAGCAGGATGTCTAAATAGAAAAACTAACAGGATATTTTCACTTTGACTTTTAAACCAGCTTTGCCCCCAGGCCTCCTACGATTTAAAGTTAAAATGTTCAGACTCCCAGGTGGTCACGCATTACATTCTGAAACTGTTTTTTTCTGTGCTCCAGACATACCACACATAGGCCATTAGAGGACTTAAAGACCTGCTTATGAATTGTGTCTAGCCTCCCATAGAATTTAGAAGACCAAGATGCCACTTTACACCTTGAACTTTCCCACCATTTATGCTCTTTTCACTCTTAGGATAATTATACCATCAAACAACCCAGGCAGATGAGCCTGACCAGCAAAAACCACATCTTCATCAAGTCCTTCAGAAACTGTGTCAGCATAGCAAATCTCACTGCGAACAAAGCTGAATGTGCCCTACAGTTTTCTAGGCATTGGTAGGAGTTGCTCTCTATACTGGAGAAGTGTCGGGTCTGTGTTTGGTAAAAACGTCACCACTCAGAGTTGAAATTTTCCTGTTCATCTTACAGACAGCATAAAGACTATGCGGTCTGTTCAAGCCCAAAAGATACACTAAGGAGAAGTGGTACCTGAACTTAATTCTTCAGATTCCAACCCAGGCTTCTGACAATGGATAGATGTCTACTCTTCAACATATTTAATTTTGAAATAGAAAATGCTTATTAAAAAAATACACACAAAACTGCAGATGGTATAATAGCAGTAGACAGCAGACAGATACACAGGGTAGACAAACCAGCTTCATAACATTCTGATGCCCCCTGATATATGCATCAATAAAAGAGTACAAAGTTGATGAAGTTTAGACATTTCGGTAACTGCACTTACTCTCTTCACTCTGAAAGAGAAGCTGAAGAGACCATTCAGTGATCTATCAGTATACAGATCTAGGATCTTCAGGTCTGAACATATTTTCATTTCTGGAAAAGAAAACAACTCATATTTTCCAGGCAAGCATTAATGCATATACAGAAGCAAACAACAGGAAGGAACAAAATGGAACGAGCAAATTTGCATTTGTGTTGTGATACCTGAGCAAAGCAAGTACGTGCTCTTCCAAAGACAATAAATAAAAAAGTTACTACTAAATGTGGTGACATCTGTAAATAATCTACAAGTCTTATGAGGATGTTCTAGGGGAAAAAGCTAACAAGCAGCAGTGTTCTGGCACACAAGTCTTCCTGCACAAAGTAGTGCAAGCCTTTCTGGCTTCTACATTTTCCCTTACAAAAGACAATCCCTTTTTGACCTTTACAGCAGCCAAAATCATCATCAAAAACCTTACTTCTGACTAAGCATGATAAATCACTGGTTAGATTGGTTGAATTACAATTAATTAAATCAATTACAACTATGACATGCAGCACTACCTGAGCTCAGCCCGAAGCTCCGTAACATTTAAAAGCTTTTGCCACAAGAATTAGTAATAAATTAATAAGCCAACAAAGAAAGCAAATAATCACAAAGTGGTAATCCGCTGCAAAGATCTTGGCTTTTTTTTGTTTGCCCTCCGGATGCCATCTGTAGATTTTGGAAGAAAACACTGCATACATCCTGCATACAACTGCACAGAAAAGCAGGCCGTGAGGAATCAAAGACGGCATGTGGATAAGTCATTCAACCTTTGCTAAACACCCAGGTCATCCCTGCACAATCCAAAAGACTGTTAGAAAGTGAATTCAACAATAATTACAATTGCTGCCTTCTATTGTTTTCTCACACTCAGGGGACCAAAGATTGAAGTCCTACTTCCAGGCACTTCAGAGATGCAATTCCAACTTCTGTGCTGGAGGTAAATGTTCTTCTTCCTTGGTAAATACACCCTATTGATCTCTCCTGACACATGAAATCAGCATTAAGTACTGCTGCAATATTTAGGCAAAACTGTTTTAAAGCATTTCATTTCAGTCACTCTTCTTTCATGATTTATTCTCTACCTACCTGCACTCGCCTGAGCCTTCTAGAATGGGCTTTCTCCTTCTGTTCTCCTCCAGCTAATGCTCCACCCCTTTGTTCTCTAAATCCCTGACCTCTCATCCTCAGGACGTGAATCAAGGTTATCAAGTCCGGTAAGAAATCAATCTCAAATTTTATGGGAAAAGCAGAAAACAACTCTTCCCTCTACTAACCCAAAGCTGTTTTTGCCTTGTCATTTAATTAAAATTGGAAATAAAATGCATTAAAAAGTTCAATCTCAGCTAAAGGAAATGGAAGCACAAATTAGTGCTTGGGTCAGTTCAGGAGCACTTCATGCCACAACTCTCAAGTGTTAATACAAATAGCAACCACAGACAAGCTGTGGTTAGGCACTGTCCTCACATAATGTCTGTACACAGATTTCCCAAACGCACTTCAGAATTACTTTCTATTCTTCTGCAGATTTTCAGAAGATGTCTGTTGGTCTGTTGTTACTACAGACATGAAAATAATATCTCAACAGTGACAAGAGCATACTGTTTTCACAATCCTATTATTTTCCATCTTTAAAAAGTAATATGCATTATTTCTCTGCAAGTAAAACTCCAGCCCTATTCTTCACTGGGTGGACTAAATGTAGGCTCCAGGTCAGTAAAAGATACAATACTGGGCAGCATCTAATGATTTACACATGTAAAAAGAACCTTTAGAGCAGTGTTTAAAAAGTAAAAAAGTAACTTCTACTTTCTCTCCAAAAGGGAAAGAAGAAAACACTGGAGATGCAAAGTAACTCTTGGAAGAATTATATACATTATATACTCTTATTCCCAGACATTCTTTCCACAGCTATTTCAGAACATTTCATTTCTGAATCCTACTGAATCAGTGATATTTGGTACGTTTCAGCAGTGAGGTTACACCTAACTGTATGTCCTTCTATTCCACTTGGGAAAAATCTGCAGAAAACATGTGAAAGCAGATGTTGAAAGTGGTCTGATGACAAGACAGTCATCTGCTCATACACTCCTCATGAAATAAGCATTTTAATGTTTTCCAATTTACAATAGTACTGGACATTTCTGGTCATTTAAATTGTTCATTTTCCCAAGCACTCCCTATTGGTGGTTTCTTGCACAAAGTCAAATCTGTTCTATAGATTTATTTCTGCTTAATTCCTCATCACATGCCATCAATACAGATATAAACTGAAAAACACCACTAAAATAGTTTATGGTAAAAAATGAACTAACTTCTGATCTATCACTGATAGTTCAGAATGGATGTTTGTAATCAACATCTGCTATTCACATGTACAAATTTTCATATGATGTCTCAAAAATCAAAAGAAAACAGCAATGAGGAACACATAGGGAAAGTAATTCGATTTTACACAGTGCCCTACATTGTCGAGCTGTCCCTGAACACTTGGCAGGACAAGCCTCCTAGATATACCACCATATAGCTACATACAGCAGCCGTTCTGCACTCTAGAAGATCTTACCTGTAAACAGAATAATTTCATAGTGATAGGCAGAACATAAACCAAGACAGGGCAACCTTTACTCAATTAAGAAAAAATAAAGGAAAAGAAAAAAGGTCGCTATATCTGTAGGTACAGTGCTGCATGCTTAGAATCCTAAAGTGTAACGCAAAGTATAATTAATAGGTACTTCAAAGGTAACTGTAAAAAAGGAAAAGTTCTTAGTATCTGAAGTTTATGCTGCATTTCTCATACATCTTACACCTAAACCCTGTATATTTAACAGTGCCATAGGCCAGATAGAACAATGCAGTAAAAAAATGCAGCAGATATTTTTACCATGAAAAAGCAAAGCTCAGTTCTACACAATTTATTAATCTTCTCCCACTGCACGAGGAACTATAATAAACCTTCAGGCATACACAATTCTAAAAATGGAAGCTTTCCATAAGGAAAGTCCTTCCTGTGTGATGAAACACATAACTCATCAAAAACAGGATGCAGCACACAGAGCACATGTGCATCCTTGCTTCAATTGTTATAGCGTTCATTAGCTCTTCCTAGCTGAATTACTCATACAGTTGTATTTGTTTTTCAAAAAGCAAATCTACTCTGCCCACAACTCTGTGAAGCAAGCAGAGACAACTGGGCACAAAAATGTATACAACTCAGAAAACTATGCACAGTTGCATTTTAAAGAACATGGTGAACCGCTAAGCCTATTACATAAAGATTATTGTCTGCTTGAAAAGGATTACAGTCAGGGTGGCCAGACAAGCCCAAGATATCATTTAACACAGCATTCTACACACCCAATGACTGGATTATTCCAAAATCTGGAGAGCAAAGTTGAAGCCAACTTATCTCCTATCTCATTTGACATTACATGTCATGAGCAGATCAGAACAATCCTGGAGGTCTACGATTCAGAAACAAACATGCAAGCAAGCCCTCCTCTTCACAAAGACAGACATAGAAAGGAAACATTAATTTTATAATGTCAGCATTTATTTACATGATCAAAGGTTTACATAGTTTGAAAAGTTGTCTCAACGGGAACCCAACCATTAGTGCCTCTCTTCAAAAATGGGATGACTTAAGATTTGAAGATGTGGCTTCAGAACACTTCAATGATCACGTGGAAAAAAGTACCAGGAATCAACTAAAACAAAAAATACACATCAAGAATGACATTAATTCTATACAACCAGCCTGACACAAACACTTAAAAAACAACATTCTGTCTTCAAATAATCTCCTCTCTCATAACAATACTTCTGGGCAAGTTCTATGCCTAGTCTATGTAAAGTTTGTCCTCAAAATGGTATCTGTTCACTTTAACAGTTTGCCTGAAATAATTTTGAAACAACTCTTAACATACTGACATGACCATCCTTGGAAAAAAATCAAAGATTACGTTCAGTTGTTTGTCAACGATCTGAGATGCAAAACTCCAGTAAATAAAAGCTACTTATTGGCATGCCATATAAGGGCAAATTGAATGCAACTTACTTTCCCATGACACAGACTACACAGATGTTACTTTGCAAACAATTTGGAACTTGACTCATGGCTAAGTTTCTCTTAGTGCTTCCTTCCATCTCAAAAAGTACATGTCTTGTCTGTAGCTCCTGCCAGGAGAAAAATCTCTCTCTTTTTTTTTTTTTTCCAATAGTTAACAAAAATGAAAATCTAGGATTTGCTTTTATTTCTCGACTAAAAACACATGTTCCATTAACAAGAAAACCAGTCAAAAGTAAGAAGAGAATTTTGTCTTTAAAAATTACACTTGAGAAGTGTGGTTGTATCACTTTTAAGAAAAGAGGTTATCTGATTAGTTAGCTACTGTGAAGAGCAACAAAAAAGTAAGGCAAAGCAACCTTTCTCCTTTGGAAAGGATAAATGTCATGCATCTATCTTCCATGATCAAAGAGATGAAAAAAATACTTAGTCTTCTCATCTTTTTATGTGAACTACACTTTCATTCACCCTTAAAAGCAATCTCCCACAAACAACTCAGAAATTGCTGCCCATGTTCTATTTAACAGAGGACAAGCATCAAAGTCTGACAAAACCATATTCGTCATGCTCTTGTGGACAAAAACACCTTTTTCAATAGGGCAGTTTCTAAGCTAATTTTTAAAGCAAATCATTAGAGCAATTATATGGTATTTGGGGAAAAGAATATACCTTCTGGGCAAACAGAATCTCCGTTCTCAGGCACTGGTGCCTAAAACAACAAAAAAACACTGTCATTTTTTTGTTTGACAGATAACACACAAAGCTATTTTACTGCTGAAGCCGAGAGGTAACAATAAACGACAAAACAGGCAAAATAATGAGTGACAGATTAATGCCATCTCTAACATATATCTATTTTACTACATTGTCTTAGAAGGTAACAGAATTTTCCATTTACACGCTACAGAATAAAAATGCCTTTCCAATTACATTATTATACATTTGTACATTTATGAGGTACATACAAGAGGATATGTGTATATGAACACACATACAGTTTGTATTACAGGTAGGCAAACATTTTAAAATAAATATGTAATCATACTCTTACAACTACATTTTGACAGAGAAGGACAGTTCTGTGCAGAGTGACAAATTGTTTTAAAATATAGGTCTGTCACTCCAGGTTTATTTCAAAGCTGGATACACTCTTCAATCACAGTATTACGCAGCATGTCTTGTCCCACTACTTAAGGGATGAAATTAAAGCTGGTTTTAACACCAGCTGGAAGCACCTTCCTCACAATGAGGATGCTAGCCACTCTTATGGTAACAATCCTCTGTCCATCATCCCTCAGCTCCTCACAAATGGGCAAGTCTCACTGATGTAGATGAAACAGCATCTCAGCATAAGAAATACTGCAACATTCACACCCCCCCCACACAATTAGAGTACAAAACAACAGGAGGACATTGGCCACAGACACGATACAAGCTAGTTCCAAACAGACCTACACAAACACAAAACCCCAGGACTATTGACTTGTCTGAACCATGCAGCAAAGACAGCCTCAAAAGTTCAAGTTTGAAGCCTCAGGAGAACAAAGCTGCAACACATCATCTGCATTGCTAGGTGGAACTTCCTGCCATGGTAGCAGCATGCGAAGACATCAGTCAAAGACTTGCAGCATTTTGCAGGAAGGCTGACCCACAGGCAGTGCAGGTGGGCTGAGCACAGGGCAGTATTCAAACTGAGCTCACAGGCCTGGCTGTCTCTGAGCAGGAGCAGGGCTTGCTCTGCTCAACAGCAAGTCAAAGTCTCTGAGAAGGAAAGGGAAAAAGCAGCATTTTTTCTCCTGCTTTACCCAGGGTAAATATGTGCACAGAGGGGTTACGTGACAGGTATGAAAGGATGTGCTGGCCTTATCGCCAGACCACTATCTTTCCTTCCAGACAAACACAAAGCTTTTTTTGCACAAGGCAGGGAGAACCAGTGGTCACCATCTAGAAGCAGGTGCTTGCCACTTCTGCAGCAATCGCTCAGAAAGTTTAAGACAAGGACTTAGCACCTTCCCACCAAGAACAGGTCAAAAATTCATTCCACTGAACCTCTTCACTACAGAATCCTTTCATCAGAAACACTACTTCAGGTGACCCTGCTTGAAGCAAGGGGCTTGGATTAGATGATCCCGAGCAGTCCCTTTCAGACTGAACCACTCTGTGTCATTTTGTTTAGGATGTCACCTCTCCATGCCCAACCCTCCGAGTCACAACCTGGCACTAAACTGAAAATTCTGCTTCTGAAATCCCATATGGAAAAGACTGCTCAGAGAGAAAAGAAATACAAGAAGAGAGGCAGTTGATAGGCTTTCCTGGTTAGATCTAAATTATTCCAAACATACTAGTAAATACACATATCCAAACTCTGTTGGAGGTTTTTCTAAATTGCCAGGAAAAGTCAAGTATTTTCCCCTGTAAGACATTTTTCTGCATTTTAATCAAAAGATACCTCATCCAGCAAAGCGATCTTAGTTTTCTCTCCAGCATTATAAGGGAGGAATTAAGTGATAAGTCTGAGAAACTGCACTACTAACTATATATAGATTGCCTTGGAGATTTTCCAACTTCAAAAGTCCTCAGCGGCTCCTTCTCAAAGCAAGTGAGCAAGCAGTTCTCAGGATTAATGTTAAACAAAGGTTTGGCTGTCCCGGTCATTTTTACAGATGGCAACACTTAAAAGCCTGAAATAAACAGTACATCTTAGAGCTAACACGTTCAGCTACAAAGCTCTGTTCCTCCTGGGTTTAGTTTTCAAAATGTACTAACACTGAAGCTGAGAAAGATGAAACAATTTTCAGATGTAAAGAAACAGAAGAAAGTTTCACCACCTAGAGTGTTACTACCCAAGTGGGCTTGTAGTTGCAGGGACACAGTATAATTCTGGCTGGTTCAAACATTCTCTATGTGGTCCCATATGCACAGATCATCTTCTGATCTCTTCAGAATTGACTGGACATGGCAACTTCAGCAGCTGCAGTTATTCCTAATTTGCCATCAGTACAGATGAAGTACAGATGACAGCTCCCAGTCTGTAAACTAGCTAAGCATAACAGAAATTCCCTAAATCCAAACCATTCTAGTCCCATACCTGTAAAATAATGGAAGGTCAAATATCAGCAAAATAAATCCTATCGATTTGAATAAGATGATCTTGGGAACTACTCCAGCAAAAATACATGATATTCTCATTACAGCATGATTTGGAAAGCACTTCTTAAGGACTTGTTTCATATCTTAGCTACAGTTCTCTTGCTTACAAAAAAAAACCAAAAATAAACAAAAAAACAACCAAACAAAAAAACAAACAAAAAACCAAACACCAACAAAAAAAAAACCCTGTTTTACAATAATACTGAGTGTTGAAATTTCTTTTCTTGCTTAACATTCAAAATATCTGACCTAAGGCAAATATCATCCGTTCAGAAACTCCATACTCTGACTGCAGAAGCAGGAGTGTAAGGAAGTTTCACAAAAGCCAAAATACATTTCTTATTGCAGATAAAATCTCTACCTCTGCTTTTGCTCTTATGCTTTTGTCCAGAAGTTAATAAATGGACATAAAGTAGAAAGAAAATGTATCTGCTTTCAGTTGGAAAAAAAAACCCCAAAAACACACTATCAGAAAAAACAAGCAAACAAACAAAAAACCCCAAACCAGACACAGGCGGCTTTCATTTAAAACTACCACAGCCATTAAAATTCTGCAGCCAACACTCACGTACTTTCACTTTTGTGTGAAAGACATGAGTGCCTGACAACCAAAGTGGGCAGTAGAGTGTACCAAACAAAAGGATATCTGCTTAAAATGTGCAAGTCAGTTTCCCTGCTTGCATTCTGAGCTTGACTGTACACCATTCTTACTTCAAGAGCATTTGTGCTTTTCTTAGTTACCGCAGATTGGAAATTGCATGTGGTAACAACAGCATTCAAAATAGAACTGCATCTATTTTCCCCATCTGAAAAGCAGCAAGAGATGGTAGCCTACAAAGCCAATTAAAATGCTTAGAATGAACTCTAACTGAATGATGAAGTTTGTGATAACCTCAAGAAAACAATATCACTTAAAGAAAATAATGCCAGACACAGAAGGGCAGGAAGTGATAACATTTGATAAAAAGGCAAGTGTGCAAAACAAGAAAGATGTTAGAATTTGATACAGAGGATCTGTTCTACAAATGGGACTTACTTTTGCCCCCTTCCCCCCCCAAAGAAAAAAAACAAAATGCTAAACAAAACCAAAAAAGACAAAATAAAACAGGAAAAATAATTATTTGGTGATTAACTAGTGAATTTTGCTGTTTTAGACAGATAATTATTTAGTCCCTCAATTCAAAAGTACAAATAGCACAGAACTTGAAAGAAAAGGTCTGACACCATTCAAACCATGAGTACATCTGAACTTGAAATCTGAGTTGCATTTCAATGCCCTCGAAACATGATTTGAAAATTTCAAAACATACAAAAGGCAAATACTTTTTGACAGCTACAAGTAACACATCTTAAATGTCTGAGTTCCAAAATCAATTTTTCTTTCATTTAAAACTCAAAGTCCCATTAATCAACGAGGACCCAAACACACATACAAGTGCAAGTATGTAAAGGTATTTTCAAGGAAATGCTGAAAGCATGCGACATGAACAGGAAGAAGTTTTGACACTTCTTTGTGACTTAAACTGACTTTTCTGCACCTGATCACTTTGTTTGTTTAAGACAAAAAGGCACTGGGGACAACATTCTTAACAGAAATTGTGTTGGAATGTTACCTGCACAGAAAGTGGACATCATGTCCTTTAACATCTGAACTTCCACCACTGCTGTGACTACTTGGGCAAAATACTGACTGTGCACAGCCTGAGTCAGTTAGCTACCCAATGCACATGTTAT
Source organism: Phasianus colchicus (assembly GCF_987193195.1). NCBI lineage: Eukaryota > Metazoa > Chordata > Aves > Galliformes > Phasianidae > Phasianus > Phasianus colchicus. Next base: position 20,310,697 of record NC_143439.1, on the reverse strand, counting down.
GCATATGAGCAAAACACTTGCCATAAGCACTGATACATTCATAGCGTATGTAAAATAATAATGATTTTTTAAAAGCAATATTTGGAGGTATTTTTCTCCATTTAATTTCTGAAACTTGGTTTAAATTCCAGCATCCAAACCAACATATCTTAAAGTAGAAGAAATTCTCCTCCTCTGGCGTTTGCACATGAAAAGTATCAGACCTGCAGGACATTTTCCTCGCCTGAACAGGAAACCTGCATGTTTTAATTTTATGTTAATTTGCAAAATATGACAGGCATTCTTTACAAAACATTCAGAAAAGCAATCCCTTCTTTTACAGCAACACACTCAATTATGCAAGTAGACAAACAAAGGATCCCTTTAGCAATTAGGGACTACAGTCAGCTAGTCAATGAGCTCTAACACTGGGTGGTAACTCCTGGCAACAGGGGAGACAGAGAAGACAGCGGGCTAGATACAAATAGCAGTCCATTCTGCTATTCAGGATCAAAAGAAAAAAACAACACATCAGAACAGTAATGAACCTGCCTGAAAATACAACTGAAGCACTGCAATAGAAGCTTTCTGTTATGATGCTTACACTTACCCCACAACATCTGTGTTTCTTCTTTCAATTAATACCTTAATTTTTTATTTAATTAGGGACCACATCAGTTTAGGTATTTTATCTCAGTTTTGGAGCTCGGAGTTGTTTTTTTTGTTTGTTTGTTTTGTTTTTTTTTTCCTATTTATTACTTTTTTAAAAGGGTGAAATAAAGTAAGAACTGTCCTCACCGACTGCACAATTGATCGGGCCTCTTCCTCACTGCAACAAAAAGGGCTACCACTCACCAGAACATTTGTGCTGAAAAATAAAAATTAAAAAATGTTTTATCAATCAATGGAAAAGAAACAACACACAATTAGTACCTATGGAAAAAAAATAACAAAACATCTTCACATACAGAGCTCAGAAATGTATCGCTCATGAAATGAGGAAGCCAAAAATGCAAAGTAACAAGTAACACTGGAAGGGAATGAGAGTTTCTCCGGGTTTGGGTTTTTTTAGGCTATAAATTCTACGCTAATATAAGCAGTACTCACACTTACTTCTGGCAGCTCACTTGGGTACAGTTCAGAGGACTGCAGTTAATAAACTAAATCCCCTTGAAAAGTCAACAGAGAAACTGGCATTTCTACAGGGAGCTGAACACCACCTAGATGGCTAGCAGTGATGGCATGAATTACCCCTTGTCTCTTGTGCTTTAATGGATGGCCAAATTCTACAGCGAGCAACTCAGATATTACAGTAAATGCCTGCAGCATATAGCAAGGAGAAAGAATTAAAACAGAAAGCAGGTCAAAATTCTGCTTTTACAAAAATCAGCAGATATCAGTACTTCCATAATGCAGACACAACTTTGGGGCCAACTATTTTTCAGACAAGTTTCTCTGCAGACTATGAATATGTATCTGTTCATAGCAGAAGTGAGTTTGGTCATGAGTTTTTAGAGTCTTAAACAACAAATGGCATTAATTCTCAAAGCAAGACTGAGTTTTTGGTTATTTTTAAGCTACATCAACAAGAAGTTTGAAGTGGCCCTGAAACAACCAGGATTCAAAGTCTGAATATTTCCTGTAATATTCTTGTAGTCCTACAGCAGAACTACAACACGTGTTAAACGCTCAGTCACTCAAGAGTCACATTTTGCCAACAAAGTGTAGAGGAGTGAAGAGGACACAGCCTCCCCCATAGCCTTTGCCCTCTGGTTTAGTTAAAGGTAATCCACAGCCCTTGAAAATCACCAGTCCAGATAGCTCTCCACTATTCAAGGCCACTGGTGCCAGAAATGCCAACACAAGCCAGCTTGGAAAGCTTAATGTAGTTCACTTTAATTTAGATGAGGCCAAAGGCTGGTAATGAGCAATGATGTGGCAGTTTAGAGAACAACTAAATAAAATTACGGAATCTGAAGCTGCAAAAGAACATCACAGCAATACAGCACTGAAAGACAGAACAAACAGTGGCAAGATCTGCATGGGATTGTGGGAACCTCCCAAAATGATCTCAAACCTTCCAGAGCCATTATTAGTAAGTTTAAATAATCTATGTCACTTTGATATAACCAAAAAATTTCTAGAACCACTTACAGCCAGTTAATCATTATCATACAAGGGGCAACTAGTCAATGATAGTCAATTATCAATCAAAACCACAGGTACTCTTGTCACTTCAAAGTAAAATCCAAGCAGTTGAGGCACAGCTGTCACATGATGAATACCAAGAGCCCTAGCACAATGCAAAGAAGAAAGATGTGGCTGGGTACTTACCATTTAACAGTACCTCCTTCTGTTTTTTTATGAAGCAAAGCTTTCCAGTATTCATGGGTTGATTTAATAATTTCAACAGCAAAATCCTAGTTTACATCAAGGAAAAATGTTATGATTTAAAAGGTTATTAAACAGAAAAAAAAAAGACATAGAACTAGTTTATTAAGACACACTGCCTCATGTGTTATTTTAAGGGACCTCCTTTGAGGCCTCATTAAATTTCTGGGAAATATAACAGCAGTTTTTATGAAAAAAACTGAGCTTCGCTATCTGTCAAACATACTGGCAACATATTCAGGACTTTTCCTCAGTCTGCAGCCAGAAAACAGGAAAGCTGCATGAAAAAACAAAGTCAGCACTAGATGTTAAACAGACACCTACAGCTACAGAAAATCATACCAGGTCCTAAATGGGACAAAGTGTGTGAGATATGACTCTTCTGTTACGTGTGCACATCAGGGTCAGAGTTAAGGTTTACTCTCCAGTGGCAAAATGTGCATTTACTTCATTAATTGCCCAACTGTACACTTAAGCATTTGCAACAAACAACGTAACATTGTCAGCTGCTTAACAATTTTTGTTTGTTTAAAAACCAAAGTAATATGAGGAGGGGAGGGGGGAATTTAAAAGTCTTAGGAATTTTTTTAAAAGCCCTCAGTGTTCAGATGATGATATCTAGACCGAGTAGCAAAAATCTGCCAACAGAACACACACTTCCTAACAAGGAGTGACCTGGCAAAATGCCACTGGAACGCTGTGAACTTCACCAGAGCTGTTGGAGCACAGCCATGGCTGCCTCACCACATCCTGAGTCTCTAGAAACGCTTGAGAATTATTCAAGTGCTCCAAACCAGCTATGTCAGGGCATTTAGTGCCTCGAGCCTGAACTCTGATGGCCTGACAGGGATATACCCCCATTAAACTGTTGCTACAGCAGAATTACAGAGCAGGAAAATTTGAAAGAGTAGCTCCTGGGAGAACAAGTGAGAGATCACGTTATCCATCCTTACAACTCTACATTTGATTGATTTAAAAGACAGCTTTAGTGCAGAGGGGAGTTGGAGCATCTCTTTAAACAGACAAAACACGCAAAGCTATCTGTGCTGGTTAAAAGGCATTTTACAACTTTGATAGCACACTGAAGCCTGAACTAGCTGACACATGAACATCATTCATTAGAAACCTGTGATTCTTCGCAAAAAAAAGTCTACAGAGTAGTACAGCACATGACTTGAAAAGCATTTTTACTCAGATCACATGTGATTTCCTCTGGAAAAATCTAGGCATTTTATTCAGCAAGGTCTGCTCCCAAGCCCATTCTCCTTTCAAACTCTGGCCATTTTTCCTATAGGATGTCTAAACAGCCTTTCCTTTTTTTCTAAAAAAGGTCAAAATATTTTTTAGCCTTCAAGCCAAAAACATCTCAAATGTTCACAGACAGAATTACCCAGAAAAACCTACACCTTGAGCAAATACCAAATATGAGAAAATCTGCAATCTATTGTCTACCTTGAACTACACAGCCTTGAAAAATGTCAGGAAAATTTATCAATCAAAACTGAAAAAATATCTGAAAAGATAATCTGTTCATTTCTCTGACAAACAGAATGAAAAAGCTGTGACAAGCAATACAAACCTACACACACATGTGTAAGTCATATCAGGGCTGGTGCTGAATGCTTTCTACAGACTTCCTTTCATATCATATGAATTTTCTCTAAATAAAGATAGTAAACATTACTTATTCCTATTAGAATACCTTCATTTAAAAATTCTTTTTTGTTAATGGTTCTCTCTCTCTTTCCAATTCCAACAATTCTAGAATGTATCAAAGAGGTCACAGCACAGAAAGATCCATCTTTAATTTTGGATTATCTTCACCTTGTCTTTAAATTCTCCATTAAAAGCGAAGTGATTTTCTGGTTTACCATCAGGGACTTTATAACATCGGAACCAGTCAATCGTAGCTTCAAGGTAACCTGGTTTGTGCTTCCTGACATCATCAATATCTGCAGGTTAAAAAGAAAAAAAGAATAAAGAAAGAATATGGACCATTTTTTTTTTAACTCAGAATTTTTTTTGCATTTTTTTTTTAAAGGCTCAAAGGCTTGCTAAGCAACTTGATTTAATTGAGTACTTTCAAAATTATTGGGGAACTCCACTTTATTACATTAGCTATCCATAGTTGATATTTTATGATTTTAGCACCACACTAAACAGGGAAACCAGTTACCTCCTGCTCTTCCTTAATTAAGACCCAAGGGGACAATGAATAGAAAGGCCATACCCATGAAATGAAGAAGAAAACTCCATATTTATAGGTTTTCATCTCAATAGGCACCCTCTTGCAACAATCAGATTAAAATCTGTAAGATCTTAAATCACCACCTCAAAACAAAATAGTCCTCACTCCTCAAAAGTTATATTAAAGGCATCTCTTTGCTCACTAATTCTAAATTAAACCCATTACATACAAGAAGGTTATGTTCCAGGAGCATTAAACACAAACTCTGCTGATAACCCCACGGTATCTGCAGACAGTGATAAGCCAGATAACCTTTTACCTCTGTAGTTCTACTGTGCAAAGGTGGAAAAGGACACATAGAGCACATGTCATCTGTGGGGCACCCTTAGGAGGCAGAAATGAACACTGCCTCATTGGTACAGAGAGGATAAGTACTCACACAGCAATGCTGCTTGAGAGCTATACTGCTATGCACCTTGTGTTCATAGACACCTCCTATTTCCTTCTGCTGCACATATCCAATTTTACCTGGTTTTCCTGGGAGGCTACCACCCCTCCCGTCACTTGAAGTGAGGTGGTCTTTGCCATATGAGTATCAACTCTCTGGCACATTAACTCTCTGACATCATGTTTAAATAGAAAAGCCCTCAATGCAATTTTTATTTACTGCAATACAAGGATTTTGTCCTTTCTGGAAACCAAGCTTTTTTTTTTTTTGCTGGTGCAGCCCTTTTCTTCACATTTATTTCTCTCCTACAGTTACTCTGGATGGAAATGGGAACTGACTTTTTATTGCTGTGCGTTATATGCAGTTCTCCATCTATTTCATAACCTCACTCTGCCCAGTCCATCTTCTATGATGTTATCCTCCTCTGGTGTTTTGCAAATGACTTGATCCTTACTGCCTTCCTAGCATCTCAACTTTCACCACACTGCTCAACTACTTCAGTCTCTTCTCCCATAGATACATCTCACTTGAAGACAGCTCCTGGCTTGCAGACACTGGTAGATCCTCCTCTGTCTACTCAGCCTTACTCACTGCAACAGATTTCCAGAGGTGTTCAGTACACCAGATTACCAGCTAGTTGTGTTCTTTTTTTTTTTTTTAATCTTCAAGTGCCTAAATGTCTAAAAGTCTAGTCTGTGAACCCAAACAAGGACATTTCTAAAGAGAACAGCACTGGACTTTTTCCAGTCCCTTAGTACAGACCTCTCAATTCTCTGCAGACTGCTGAGAGAGATGACATTTAGACTTAACTGTGAGACCAAATGTGCACGGGAACATATGCTAAGTACTCATAGGCATCTGATAGATACCCTCCCAAATTCATCTGGATCATACATTATCGAAAGAATGAAGTACAAAACCTTGAAGAACCCAAGGTACATTTTTGCTTCTGCACACACTTAATAGAGCTACGTGTTTATGGACATAGAGTAAAACACATTTTGAACTTGGCTGCTGGCCATGTGCCTGTAGAAGATTAGGGAGTTTCACTGGCAGAATCCCAGAGAAAAAGCAAGGGCACATGAGGCTGCGCTGGAGGCAGGTCTTCTAAGCCAGAATGCACGTTTGAGCGTACAAGAACACTTTCACAGTTGTGAGACCAACAAAGAACAAATGATTTAGAAAACAGTCATCTTGTTTGGAGGCAAGATGCTTCATTCAGGCTCTAATAAAACAACAGCTCCAATTCAAACCAGACTCTAGCACACGATCCTGTTCTCTCTCTGAACAAGCGAACGTCCTTCCTCCCATCTTGACCCCTTGTGATTTTCTCCTCATGCAAGGTCTGAACTCACGTTTTCTAGTACTTACTGAAGAGACAATAGATACTGTCAAGTCTGTAAAGCAAACCAGGCTGCTGAAGCAATTTCCTAGACTCCCAGTGGTGGATGAACTCCAGGTTTCTGTCTCCGGACACTGCTTAAATTCAAGCATGCTTTCTCAGACTGCTGCTCCTTTTTTTCTGGTTCCTGTTCCAATGAACCTCTCACCTAACTCTGCCTCTCAGAGGTCATTTGCCTCCTATTCCCACAAAAATTGTTCAACAAAAGTGCTTTACTGTTTACTAAGTGCTTTACTAAGTAATTTACTAAGACATGTGAGCCCTTTCCTATATGGCATTCCTTATTTACAGGCTTTGTTTATGTTTGTTTAGAGGACCCAAATAACAGAATAGGCTTTGGAGCAAGCTTTCATTACCTCCTTAACACAAGGACATTGACCTTCATGGGCAGAATCACCTCTGTGAATTTCACTTTCTCACTACTGAAAAATACCTCGCATAGGTAAAACAAATCAGGCCCATACAATCCTGTACCATCACAGAGCCCCTGAAGTATTAACTGTTGTATATTGTGTTTCTGAGAAATTAAGAGGGATAGTGGTTGCTTATATTTCCTTGGCTCCATCCAAACTACTCTCCAACTCTGCCAACCCTTCCCATGTTTTATTTATCTTTTCCTTATTATGATTGCTAGCTACAGAGCACCAAATGAACCTTAAACAGTTGACTAAAAAAAAGAAAATTGTATTATAGTGGGAGCTGGTGGGCAAGCAGCAGGAGAAAATCCAACTAAAAAAAAAAAAAATCAACCCTGTTGCTGTGGCGTCCGCACACAGCACAGAATACAAGGCAAACTGCAGCTCTCCCATCACTCAACAGCTACCTCTTTGGTTTATTAAAAGGCACCACAGACAAGCATGAAAGGCAGCCTGTCTCCCACTTTGAAATCCAACCAGCATCTTTGGGGTACCAAGTGGAAGTAGAGACAAATATCTTCAGATAACAGAAGAGCAAGCAAAGGAAGGTAAAAAGAAATATAATAATCAGTACAGAGATTCTGTGCATTAATACCTATAGAAACAAGCTGCATATCACGAGAGAGATACAAACAAATGAGAGAGAGATGTCTTCTCCACAGCAGACACTGTCCCTGATCCGCTTACCTTTCCTCTGACTTGGGTACTCCCACTGATAGCAAAGGAAGCTAAGCATGAATGGGAGCAACAAGCATGTACTTGGTCAAATGTGATTTCATCTCTGCAAGCAAGCCCTCAGTGTGGCAGAAGACAGAAAGGTCAAGCTCCTGCAGGCACATTTTCAGCACATATATCCACCAGGTACCATGGGGAGATTTCTTTATACATACAACCACAGGTCCCATTTTTCTGGGCACCAAAGTTAAGTAACAAGTATTTTTTAAAATGGCTAATCATGTTAAGGGCTGCAATTCAGCCTCAATAAGAAAAATCTCGAGAGGCTGGCACAAACAACTGCTAGCTCTCTGTCAAAGGAGCAAGCCAATGCAAATGCAGCTCCCAGTTCTATCAGGCTTTACAAAAGGGAGTGACAAAAGCATTTGTACAAAACTACCATTTTTAGTATGACAGATGCTGCTTCTTGCAAGCAAAGCTAAAACAACACGCTAGCAGCAAGCTTTCTAAACAAGGTCTGTAGGAAGACAGGACATATGTTTTTAATAACATCTTATAAACATTCACAAGAAGCAGCAGCTACATTCCATATAAAGGCATTTGGTGTATTTTGTGCAGCATGGTGTGAGGGAGTAGGAGGGGGAGCCCTAGTACAGATAATTAATTCCTTTATATTTAATGCTTACAGAAATCCACAACAAAGGTTTTCATGGCCTCTGTTGCTGCTCTGCATATAAATACACTCATATGCAAGAGTATATAACAATATATGGGACAAAATGTGCAATATACTTGATTTTTGCCATTTTGGGTTTGATCATGTAAACTCAAAAAGCCAATCTTGAGTTGTACATTGGGAAAGAAGCATGACAATGTATCACAGTTAACTACATCACTACCAGCAAATTGCAGTACAACAAAGCTGGTAGAAATCACCAACTTTTGTTTAATATATCTGGTGATCCTTCCACCAAGCAATAGTATATAATGGTTCCTAAAATCCTAGGCCAGTAAGTCACCTCAGAAATGGCATCCAGCATACACAATTGGCCCAATTCACCTTGGGCAGGTAAAACAACCTCTTGAAAGTCAGACCTTTCATAAGTTGCTTCAACTGTCAGTCACTTTTAAAACCTCTTTTCCAACATGAAGATACGTTCAGACCAAATTACAGCACCAAAATAGGGCTCATCCTTTCTAAGCCCAATCTTGTAAAACACATCAGATATACATGTGAATTTCAAAGCATTAAATTCAATCCAAATTATGCAATGAGCAGACAGAGGCAGCCTTTCCAGTCCAAGAATCTGCTTCTTCTCTTGGCCAGTATGCTACATTAAAAAAAAAGCCAAGTCTATTATACTGCCAAGATTTAGTGTTTCAGGGCACAGAGAGCTTTTAGGCCCTCTCCCAGATCCTTGTCTGAAGTTACTTCGTTGGTCTGTTAACAACCATCTGGCGAGCAATTGCTCGAGCAGAAAGACAACACAGTGGTTTCCAGGTATCACAAAGACAGATCTTACTGAACCAGATAAATACCTGAACACGTCTAGATATTAGACTAAATGAAGGTTTCTCATATAGGCAGCTGCATCTCATGTGCAGCTTGTATCAGGAGATTGTCCTTGCACCCATCCATATTAAGTCCTATAAAAGTGAACTGATTACCTTCCAAAACTCAGTCCAAAAAGACACTAAGTCTCTGCTCTTCCCACTGATGACACAGCTCCCACTCCAGCAGGTGTTGAGCATTGCTTATTATTCCTGTGTACTGCCACAATAAACCAGAGCTTTTTACTGCTCTGCGTGAAATAGGGAGTTCTAGGCAGGGATTCCAATTTAAAACAGTATTTATCCATAAACGCCTGCAGGACAAAATACAGTGGAGAGCTATGAATAAACAATGAGGACCGCTCAGAAGTTGGGACTGCTCAGTTTTAAGTTCTGCGAAGTCTCAGAAAAATCAATTGCACTTATGAGAACGATCACAGTCCCTGAAGGAGAATATACAGAGTACCTGGGGTGTGCTTAAAGCAGCAAGTGGAGTTAACACACTGCGTGAGCTCAGGATGGGGTTTACAAGTAATCACTCCAGAGCCTTAGAATTATCTTCTCCAAATGTTCACTGGGGGCTGTGCACATACTGAGCTGAAAGCAAATGTGATGATTCTCTGTTCAATTCTAAATGTTTAGAAAATGATGCTAAAACGACTGGACAGTCTTAGAACGCAACACTTGGCTACATCTTCCCCTAGGAGGCCACTACTGATAACATAGCAGCACGTCAATTATAGAGGGAGGTATCAGTTTTATCTAGAGCTGCTGTCCCTTTATGCAGAAATAATTAACATCTTCACGAAAGGGAAAAGAACATGTATAAAAGGATATATTGTATTGCCTACTCCAACAGATTTGCTTGTTTTTTAGAACAAAGAAGGATTGCTGTTAAACACTGCAAACTAGTCATGTTTTGTTTTTTTTTTTTTTAAATACAGGACTGTAACTCCAATCCTAAAAGGAAATCTAGATAAATATTTCTCCATGATCTAAACCTCAGAAAGGCAGCTCTTCATGAAGTTTTGCTTCCATTCTCTGATAAGAAAGCATACACATAGCAATTACAGGCAAGGGTTTGCATTTAAAAAAAGACAAACTCTTACTCCCTTGCCAAACAAACCAAAGCTAACAGCTAACACAAATCAGTCATAACCTGTACAAAAACAAATACAATACAACCAACCTTCTGTTTTACAACAAAGCTACTTAATCCAGTGGTATAAACTCTCAGTTTTATTCCTACTACTCAGTTGAACTCTTTTAAAATTCTTTCATCCACTTTTCTGATGAAACTCCCACAGATTATTAAGGGAAAAAATAGAAAGTAAACAGAATAAAGTACAGAAATAAAATGCTAATTATTTGTCTTTGAACTACTGACAATTATATCACATCCCAATAAAAACTATAGGGAGGTTTAAATTGAAACAAACAGTAACAGCAAACTATTAATTACTATTTCCCCAAGTTGAACTTCTTAATCTGTAACTGCAAAAATAGTTAGTCATAAGAACTATGACGTAATTTATCTGCCCCATGATTTTAATCAGTATCAACCCAAGAGTTTCCTTTCCCTCATTTCCTCTTCTCCCCTTTTTCCCCGCAAGTATTCTCCACCTCAAAGCAACCTGCAACAAAACTGAGAATGAAGGGCCAGGCCAGTGATACAGTTACTTTACATCCAGAAATCAAGAAAAAGACTCAGTGGCTGAGAAACACAGTTCTGAATTATCAATTCAGTACTGAATTATTCAGTAATCAAAATTACTGAATACCCCTACTCCTAAAGAAAGGCCATGCTGTGCCTTGGTGAGATCTGCCAACAAAGAACAGGCTCTAATCATGAAGACTTAATGGTACATATGATTTCTGATCTTTTAACAGCCATTAACTGCCAGACAAAGCTCACATAACTCTCATGAATTTCAGAACTACTGCACTTGATGAAATGAAGTTCTGTTTATCCAGAGGAGGACTGCACATTACCTGTCCATAAAAACTTAACTCCCTCCAGCTTTAATGTATTTACATCCTCTTCTTAAAAAAAGAAACAAAATTGTAGCTCTCATTTTATTCAAACTACTGCACACACATTTTACTGAGTTCCATTCGGATACCAGAAGCATGGTCATAAGAAGGAAGACTGCATAGTATATTTCATCCTGCAAAGCCAATCATCAGCAAGGCCAAGAGAAGGCTGCATCAAAAGTTCACTTTCCAAATTAATAGGAGAAATCTTACTGTTCATATTAGCAACAATCCACAGTAGTAATGCAGTTACAAGTCACAGAACATTGGGAATGCTTTGTCAACAAGGAAAACAGCAATGTGCTATGCAATCTGAGTGGGTAAATATGTACTACTGCAATGGAGATAATACTAATTTTAAGAGATCTCTTTCAGAATGAATTGTTCCTGAACACAAAAGACTTTCTGTATATCAAGTCCTCTTGAAAATCCCCATCAACCTTTCCGAAAGTTCATTATGAAAACATACATGCCCACTTTGAGGAAAGCATTTGAATTTAAACAGTGAAAAAAGAATTTTGTCTCTTGGCTGTCTGTATCCTCTTGTCCTGGGTGGCGTAAACTCAGGTACAACCATTCAAGTGGGTGATATAACTTACATTAAGAAAGGTAAAAATGCTTACCATGGATCTTCTGGGCTTCTGGGTCATCCATACCAATGGCAATTATCTTCCAATCTGTCTCTCCTTCATCAAGAAGAGCTAAAACACCCAAGACCTTCACCTGAACAACCTCACCAGAAGAGCGAACCTAGAACAGAACATAATAATAAAAATACGTGAAAAACACTTTCTGAAATTTCTCTTCCAACAAAATGGTTTAGTATCTGTTTGGCCAGCAGCTAACAACATGGTAGACCTTCAAATCCAGTACGCATCAGCCTTGTCCCACCCTTGCTGATCTTAAACTCTCAATTCTCCAGCCAATATTTATTTAAGATAACACAAGCTAGAATATTTTCTCTCCTCTATCCCACCTTCCTCATTTTTGCCCCAATCTGCAAGTTAAAAGCATCTCTCAAGCATTATCTAGCTCCTTCCTGCCCCTTAACTCCCCACTTTCTCTACTCCTGGTTTTCATCTGTCTCTTGCTGTTCCTTTCTCTAGACTCCAACATATGCACACACACAGACACACATTGTACACTCTCTTACCTAAAAATATTAGCACAACTGTTTTTTGCATTTTCCTTGGAACTTCCTTCCTATCAGATAACATTCCCTTATAACTTTCTGGACCCCTTGAAATTCAGCTTCAGGTTCCCTTCCTCACGTGAAATTATGTTTGCTGAGTTCATCAGTTAAGTTTCCTCTTGCCTTAGGTAGCCAAGTGATCCCTCTTTCGAACTCTTTTGTGTTATTATCCCATCTTTGGTACCACAGCAGATTAATCCATTCTTTGCTGCCTCCAGATAAAGAGGATTTTATTTCAGTGTGCTAAGCCTTCCCTTTATACCTACTAATAGTGTTTATGTGCCTCCTTTTCATCCACCCATTCCATACCTTACAACTGCAATGGGTTCTTCTCCTCTACAGAAGGAGGGTCTATCTATTTCTCATGGGTTCCACCCATGAGAAAACTCAAACTTAACTCCTTTGTGGGTCTGACCTTTTAATCTTATTTGCGTGACACTGCCATATTTCCTCATCTTTTAGTGACTTCGCTTTAGCTCTAGTGCTGCTAGCTGGGGAAAAAGAAGGAAACCCTCTCCTTCCTTCCTCAAAATCTTAACTCTCTTCTCCTTCAAAACTCTCTGCCCAGCCACAAAACTCCAAGAACTCCAATTTTCTCCTTTATCCAGCACCCAGACTTCTCCAAATATTTTCCTACTTCACAAAAAATGAACAACAAAAAAAAAAATACAACAACAAAACAAACACTGCTTTCTTATCTATTATCAGACCTATCAGACATATTTTAGTCGTCCCAAGATTGACTACTATCACCTTTTCTTGCTTCCCACCTGCCACTGTCTTTGAAAAGCTGTAGACAAAGCATGAAATTAATCTTGACGATGACAAACCTTTGAACCTATCTCACAAACATCAACAGGATCATTATCCCCACAGCATCCTGTAATTTTATCTGTATGGTTTGGATCTTCCCAGGTCTGTCAAAGGAAAAAGAATTGTGAGTTACCAACTGATCTGCAATTACTATTCATCTAACCACTAAATTACTGAGTGGTTGTAAAAACACCAATTGAAAAGTCAGCTTGCTAAGAGCAGACTTACTCAATCAGAAATGAAAAAATTAAACCAATCAACCAACCAAAACTCTGAACAACCAACTGACTCAGGACAGATAACAGCAACAAACAGATGAACTCTGTTTAAGACAGAACAGGCACTTCATTAAATAGCAGTGATTAAGACAGAAGAGGACCTACAATGTATATATATATATATATTTTTGTTATCAGCACTTGTGGGCTTAAACTTAGACACCCTACAATCAGATTCTTATTATATTCTTTAGATGTACCTGCACTAGCGTAAGTTCTCTTCAAAATCATCTAGACTTTGAGCTAAGTTCCTAGGTATGGTACTGTCAGCATCCAATTTTTTGAAGTATTGAATTTAGGTCTGAAATACTTCTGAGTGTTTTTGCATACACAGATGTACACATACCCAAGAAGAGCCAGCAATTGAGACTAAGGAAGGTTCACTGAGAGGTAAATTCAAACCTCTGCTTTAAAGTCTGTATGAACAAGGAATCATACCTACATTAGTATAACCTAATTACACGACCAGTACTTGCTTTGTCTCTTGGAATGAAAGCCATGATTCTACAGTTGATAAGTTTTTTTCTGGCAAGAATTTTAAGACAAATAAGGTTTTGCTGAAAAGGTGTTAGAAAATATTTTACTTGGTCAAGCCTCCAACTCATATTCTTGTTCTTGAGAATCTGACTGATGCTAAAAGGTACAACTGAAAAGCAAATGCTCAAGTATGTAGACAGTAGCATTAAAAAAAAAAAAAATCACTTAAGCGGAACGAGGAGAGAATTTCAAATTAAAACTTATTTTTCCAGTACTCTTCAAAAGCACTTTTTCTTTTAAGACCTCATTATATCAATGCCATTCTCCAGCTGTATTTCTTCACCTGCAGTTCCCATAAAAACAGAAGAACAGATCAGGAATGGTAGCGTTCTCTGGACAGTAAAGCAACTCCTGCAATAATGATAATCCTAATGACATTTTCCTTCTTTGTTCCAGGGTGTAAAACAGCACTCACAAATACATATCTGTCTTTGTACATGACATTGAAACGTCTGGTAACTGCTGACACTGATGAAAAGTTCTCTTAAGATAATGGATAAACAGAACTGGGTCAGGCTCTGAGTTTGTGACAGTTGCTACTGAGAATCTGGAGTATAATCTAGACTTCGACAATTGCATGTGTAAGGATCCAAATGACCTTTTAAAGTCATTAAGAAAAGAAAAACTATAATCATCTCCAGCCCTGTTACTGACAAGGTAGTAAGGGGAACTAAATGCATTTCCTCGGGTCTGTTTTTATCAGTCCAGCAAAATGTACATCCTTCAGGAGATTATTCAGATGTTTAATTTTAGTTTTGTACTAAAGAGCAAACAAATTTCAAAATGTTAAATGGATTTTTTTTTGTCCTTCGCAATATCTATCTGGAAACTATCTACTGAGACTGCTAACTGGATAAGGACTTCATTGCTATGCTCCACTCCCTACCTAGTATCTCCTCTTCAGGGATGAAATACGTAAGCACATTTTCAGGAGTAAATTTTCAGTGCTTTAAGTGTAATAAAAAGAAACTATCTTTTCTAGCCCCATCATGTCCTTCAATACTGGCTTAACATTAAAGTGCTATTCAGAGAAATGAAAAACAGTTGTTTAAAACTTCAATTATGTCAGAAACTTCAGCCATTAGTTTCTGGTTTGTGTGTGTTCACACAAGGCTCAAACACAGTTTTGAAAGTGCCACAATCAGTAAAGTCTTCCAGTTCAGAGCAAAGTTAGCTAAGGCAGTTGAGGTTTAACCTAAAGAAAGATAAGCTATTGTGTTCCTCTTTCTTAAAAGATATTAAGAAATCCTGATTAACATTTATGCTGCAATACACGGAGATCCTAAATGAGTTGTGTTTTTGTAAAATGTCTTGCTTAAACAGGAAAGGGCTACTTGAAGAAGTATTTCTGACTTGATTTGTCAGATTTACAGTTGCCTAAGGGCCAGAGTTTATGTTCTCATAATACTCAAGAGTGAAGCTAGCAGACATCTGGCAAGCAGAGCTGTAGGGATCGGGCATATATTGTAAGGATGAGGAAGGTGCATGGGAATGCTTCATTTACTTATTTTGAATGATTAAGACTACTTCCTCAGCTGTACTATTTGAGCCATGCCTTAGCTGCTGGAACTGTGCTTAGACTTCAAGACCAGTAGATTCTCTATGGACTCACTGCCCAGAGAGGCGGTGGATGCTCCATTCCTGGAGACAGCCAAGGTCAGGCTGGAGGAGCTCTGAGCACCTGATGGAGCTGTAGGTGTCCTTCTTCATTGCAGGGGAGTTGGACCAGATGGCCTTTAAGGGTCCCTTCCAACTCAAATGATTCTATGATTCTATGAAAAAGTTTTCTTGAATGGCAAACTATGACAATTTAATTCTGTAACTACAATTCACAGATGCACACTGAAGATTCAAAACTTCTTGATCATTTAACTCCCTCCTAAAACAGCACTCATATTTACACTCACACCCAAATTCTGACCAAAATTTATGAAGACAATAAAGTCTTACATAAAAAAATTATAATTTCCAAATTATCAAAGAGAAACATCCCTCTTGCAGCTGATCTGCATTCAGGCAGTACTCAAGATTTACAAGGCAATTTACACAGAAGACAGAAAACTTTCACCATTATAACAAAAATGTTACCTGAGGGAGGGCACCATAATTCCATATATAACCCTTGTGAGGAAAGATATTTGCCACATATCGAGGCTTGCCTTTCTTTGTATCTTGTTTAATGGGATTCAACGGCTCCTCAGTGGCAATCTAAGCAGATCATGAAAGACAAAGAGAAAGAGAGAACTGTAAAACAAAAAGCAATTCATTCAGTACCCAACCATTTAGCTCCATCCTGGAGCATGTGCTTGTGGTTTGAGGAGTATTAAGAGTCTGATGGCCCCACAGTAAATCTCAAGGGTCATATTCAAAAAGTTGCTTATTAAGGTTTTAAATAATGCTGTTGAAGTATGCAGAGGAATTATTTCTAGAAGAAAAAGACATAAATTTGTAAGGACACTGTCACGGTCAATCAAATACTGAAAAGAATTTGCTCTTTATGGTACAATTTCAACAGAGATACAAATGGTGGGACAAGTTCCTCAGACAACAAGGCCTTTGACAGCAACAGGGGAATTGTTTCATCATCATCACCCCCACCCCCCAGCCACTGCTCTCCTACTGCATACATCCCTTCTCTCCATCACTTCTAAGCATACATACAGAAGCTTTTTGGTAAGGACATGTTCTGTACAGGCACCACTTGACACTTTCATGTTAGGTTTGGAACAAATTAAATTAACATTAGAAGGCATTCTTACACCTGAAGTAGCACTCCTGGAAGGACAGGACTAATTATTACAAAACAGTTTATTACTGTCATAATCCTACTACCTCAAATATAAACCCAGCAGCCTATCTACTTAATTCACTTGAACTGCCCTTTTGCCACTCCACATCACAGCAAAAATCCACACTAGCTTGACTCACCTGGATGCTGTTGTATCTGTTAAGGGCTTTGAGGTGTGCTGGTTCAGGCCGTACACACGGGCACACAGCACTTAGTTCACATCCATTTTAAAACATCCTTGTAATTTAACTAAAACACCAAAAGCAAAGTCATCCTAAGGGAATTCAAACTGTTTGGGCCACATATTTATTCCATGAATGAGCTCTCCCACACTTATTTTCACACCTGATACCACTGTTTTGATCATAACCTAACGGGAAAGATATGGAACCTGGGATTACGACAGAAGTGGAGCTCAGTTATGGTTTTTTTGATATAAACTGAGGCAAAGAAGATTAAGTGACAACAGTAGGCAGAGGGCCACTAATGTCTCATAAACAGTACTTTTGGTAAAATCAAGGGAAGGACAAGAGAAATGCAACAAATGTAGCAGTGCAATACATTCTTTCAATAGCAAGGTTTAATTTCCTACAGTCCCCCTTCCAGGCAAGTAAGCCTCAGCACAGAGGCAGAGAAGGGCCAGTATTGTCATCTTACCACAGCCTGTGCTGAAGGACTTACAGGACACAACAACAAGGCAGGTCAACTCTCTGCCCTAACAAAGGAACTTCCAGGTATATTAAAATGTGTGTATTATGTCTGGTATGCTATCAAGACAGAAAACATCCAAATCCAGTACTTCTGATCTATCAGGACAACAAACCTTTCTCCCCTCAAAGTAACATACCAAGATAAGGGGAGAGAGAGCAAAAATGGAAAACTGAACTCAGATTCCACAACAAACCTTCATCTTATAATACAAGCCAATTATCCTAAGTAATCCCACTTCTAAAATAACAACTCAGGTGATAAAGACAGTTCAAATGATATTCCAGCATCAGGGAAAAAGAGAAAAGGTTCTGAACAAAGAGGCTGGGGAGGTTCGTCAGGGTTATTTTTAGTAATCAAAATAGTTCACCAGCTAACCCACACAATTTCTTGAAAGCATCTAGAAAACATTTCCAAAACTAACAAATGTTCAGAAAGATAGAAAATACCCTTGTGAGATAAGTTTTCACAAAATCTATACATGAAGCACTACTTAGCTTCTACATTGTAACAGCAGAGGAACTCACTCAGCTCTACTTTTAAAGTAACTGCAGAAGGAGATACTTTGTATGAGTGAGGCCTAATGTGGTTTTTTGACAAAAGGAAACTTCCTTCCCTAGCCACTTCATTTGTCAGGATGCGGCCTATCAAACAATAGGAAGTGAGAGGAATTCAACCCTAGAATGGTTTGAGTTGGAAGGGGCCCTTAAAGGCCATCTGGTCCAACCTCCCTGCACTGAACAGGGATACCTACAGCTCCACCACGCTCTAAGAGCCCCCCCAGCCTGACCCTGTCTGTCTCCAGGGATGGAGCACCCACCAGCACTACGGGCAACCCGTGCCAGTGCCTCAGATCCTCTGACCTGAGTGTTTTGTGAGTGAGCAGGACTAAGGCTAAGTGCTAAGACAGTGTTCTGCAGCCCAGCGCCCCAGTATCTGCTGCAGGTATGCAGTAGCCTGCAGTCAGATGGCTGTCAGGACGGAGTACCTGCAGAATGAGAACAGAATTCCAGCCTCAGAGCTTTTTGTAACCACACTGGTAATATCTGTATGCACAACTTCAAGTTAATATTTTAACAAAGAAAAAAGAATATCTATAAAGAGAAATCCACACTAATCTGCATACTGGAACCCACTGTATTGTCATTGCTTTCATAAATATACCTATATATTCAAGTATTTTTCTTAATTACCTCCATTTTTGCATTTGTCCAACGAGGCACTTCTACAACCATATTAAATAGGACCTAAAATAAAAACAATTAAAGAACTGAAAATAAAACCCACTTAGCAAGTAATATTTTTCAAATAAAAAAATTCTCTGTGTTCAGCTGCAACGTACAACAAATCTCACTATTGCAGCTGCTTTTACTTAAGTACAATTTGTTTAGCTCCTCACAATAATATTCAGCCTCCTCAGTTCATCCTTCACCCATTCACCTCTGAGAATATAAATGAATAATGGAAATACACAGTTGTTCTTGTTCCAGTACCAGTATTGCTCTTCACACAATGTTAAATAAGCCCACAGAATAGTTCACCACAAGGCAGTATTCTGTCCAGTTGTCAAAAAAGACTGAACATTTCTACATGAAAGAGTTAGCTTCTTTCAAGCACTGAAAAGGACAATGCATTCTCTCACAACCACCACGAGGATTTATTTCTTCAGGTCTTCTTTTCTGCCTTTTTTTTAATTAAAAAAATAGAAAACACCTAACAGCTACTGACATTGCTGATTGTTTGTCAAATCTATTTGAAGCGAGGCACAATGAATCCAAAAGCAATGGCAGAGAAAGGATGTAGGTACCTCACTTTAGTGTAAACTCTCTTCATTGTAGAAACAAAGTAAAAATTAACAATGGAAAAAAAAAGAAACACCTAAGAAAAGCTATCATTGCTGTAAGGTTTCCCCTTCCAAAGCTATGAGATATAAACACCAAAGAGAACAGAGTATTAATCAACGTGGGTAACTAGACCAAACCCAGCAATGCCTGTAATTACTTTCTCCATGAGTAATAATCCCAAATATCACGTTACCTGAGATGCCTCTTCATATAAAAAGAAAAATTCTTGATTATTAAAAATGGCACCAGATCAGGAAAGGTCAAAATATGTTCTTGAAGACATTTGTAGAAAAACAATAAACCAACTGAAGAACCGTACTGACTCTCAAACTATACCATTAATAAAGCTGTGAACATTTGGATTTTTCCTATTTGCCTGTTCCAGTTACAGCAAAAAAATAACCACTAGCAGGGGCAATGCCACAGTCTGACTAAAGTCACTCCGATGGTTTTGTGATCTTTTCCCCTCAAAACTGGAATGCAAGAAGCAAAAAGGCAGCTTTCACAGTCACCCACTGTTTTTCCCATGAGACCACAAGCTATACTCAATGCTGATGGCAAATTCCAGTAGACTTAAATGAAATTTGCCATCTCTAAGTACCATGCCCATACTGTAATCAGTGGCATTTAAGTATGTAATTATTAGGACATAATTAAGCACATTAAACAAGTGGAAAAGGAAAAAAAAAAAAAAAAAAAAAAAAGGAGAAAGATGCTCCAGATCACTTCCATAAAGCACATTTCACGTATATAAGCATAGCTGAAACTGAGAAATCCTCAAAGAGAGTTCAAAGACATAACACTAAGGAAGCAGATGCAGAACAAAGAAATGTACATGCAGCAGCAGGTAAGGGCAAGGCTGGAAAAGAGCCAAAGAAAGTTTGCACATCCACCTCAGAAACATTTGGAAAAAGAAACGCACACCATGGAAGCCGGGTGCTGACAAGAAACTGCCAGCAAGTGAAAGAACTGTTCTGACTGGCAGTGACAGGCAGAAGAAGGACAAACTTCCCCTGCAGTTACACACAACATCTCATCCTCCATGAAATGCTTGTGTTGTGAAGAACGCAACTGCCTATTTTCCTCACTGCCTCAAACACAACAACCTGTAAATGCTGCCTGGAACTTTAACTGGTCCTCACTAGAACAATTCTCAGGGCTGGACCACAGCTGGACTGAAGCTAACTACAATGCTTCTCTCAAAAGAATGACTTGGCTTTAAGACCAGACCTTCATAATTTGTGGTATCAGTCAAACATGAATCGTCAGGTCTTAAATGTGACAGCCTGACAGATTAATTCATATGCAAAAAAACAAAACAAAAACAAAAACCCAGCCCCAGAAGTACTCTCACTAATACTAAACTACCACAAGCATTTACACAAGATTAATAACTTCATGCAGTGCTTACCTTTAAAAATAAAATTTTATTTATAGGGCAATTACATTTTCACAGTGATGAGGCAGAATTCACCGAAGTGGAAAGAGCACATATTAGACAGTTTGACAGAGGGAAAGAGAGAGGTATATTCCTCCAGGTTGTGGGTTTTGTTTTGTTTTAAGGTTGCTTTTCTTTTTTCCTCTGCTTTCCTACTGCCTTGTTTCCCTGCTCGACTAAATGTCATCCAGGATTCCTTTTCCTTCACTCTTTTCCATACCAGGCATCTATTCCTTCCATCCACTCCAATGCTCTCCCTCAAGTGCTTGCTGCAGAACGCTCCTGGCCCCAGCTGCAAACAGAAACATCTCAGGTATCCCATGCCTCCACAGATTACCACCTGCATATGCCATTCAGTGGTTAGCTTTGGTTGGTCAATGTGTCTGGCAATTGATATTTTTATCTTTCATCAGTAAAACAAAAAAAATTTCACCTCAGGAAAAAGCCACATGAGCACTTCTACCCCTTCAAGCAAAGGTAAGATTGCTCCAACAGCCTATGGCACACCTTCCAATGAGAGAAAAAAAAAAACCCAGAAGCTAATTTCTCATGAAACAAAAACTACTGCTTTAGTAAGTTTAGCATTTAGTTGCCTTAACATGCCAGCAGTCAGCTGGTCTGCCTATGAGATCACTGCTTGCCAAAGTCCAGATTTTATCTAGATTCAGAAAAGGAGAGAGAACTCATAAGCTAGGGAAAGTGACCTTATAGGGTCCAGAGGGATGTTTAACCCAGGGTGTCATGGAGCTTGTTTGACTTTGGGTTAATGTGAACAGAGGACATACGTCTGTATTTCTGCTCTATTATATCTGGAGGAGAGAAAGGGAAAAAAAAATCAGCATGGAAAGGTCAAATATATATTTCCCAGTTCCTCACACTGAGTATGAAAATCATCAGAAAATTACATCAGAAAAAGAAACTCTCTAAACAGAATCCTTTATTATCTAAGGACAGTAAAACTACATCACATAGGAATTCATGTAGGATGTAAATAAGTGTTTGCATTAGCAGGGTGTTTTCTTTAACAAGGCCTGGCAACTTACTGCATCCCATTTGAATTAAATCGTTTCTAATGTAAAATCGCTTCTACTTCTATTATTCAATAGACAACAAGAACAGGGAGGTTTTTTTCTTTTGTTGTTGTTGTTGTTTGCCTTTTAAGCATACATTCTTCAGAATGCTCATACAAGTGTTGTATCTAGGTAAACTGTGGGACACTTGTCTCCACGAATGACCAATGGGAAAAAATTACTGCTGGCTCTGGTTTGTTCTGAGAAGAGATTCTTAGAGAAGATGGCTCATTTTGATCAAGGTTTGTTATAACAAATTTGAATATCACAAGTAAGCAGAAATTAAGCATGTCTGACACTATTTTTGCAACCCACCCTTCTGGATTCCCATTAATCATTCTCAGAAACGGTTTTTCTTCCTTGCCTAACTTTTGCCCCTCTTGCTCAACTATTTCATTTCTCAGTCTCCCTAAGTTCCTGTGTTGGTGTATTTGAAGGGCGGGTTTTGAATAGGTACAACTGTGCTCAAGGATTGCAACATGTAATGCTCAACTCTGAAGCGTCAGCTTATTTGAAGAAGTGGAGCAACCTATGCAGAACAAGAAGAGTGACAAAATGAGAGATATGAAGAGAAGAGAAACTCAGTATAATTACTATCTTTGTAATATGCTCCTTAAGGCCTGACTGCCATTCACCATCAGTACTGCATGAGGTAAGCTGAAGACTAATCGTTACATTACTCATTTTTGTACTAGAGTACTTTAAAAAATATATCTGAAAGTATTAAAGGCTGCATTTTGGGGCTACTGACCCTCCTCATGGAGAAACTTGGAGCTCACATGACAGAGATAAGAAAAAAATAGCTACGATTTTCATTTTTATCTACCTGTTCATTTGCAGTCTTACAGGGATTCTCACCAGCAGCTTGCAGTTGTGGACTAAGGAGAATGAAAAGGATGAACTGCAATCCAGCGCTAGCAGTATGAACAAAGGATAGTGTTTTCAATAACATGAGTTTATAAGAAGACAGAAAGAAAAACAAAGGGAAAACAAAAAGAGAGAGAGAAAAAAAGGACAGACTGGCATGAAATACAACCAGAAGTAAATGCAGAGGGTCTTGTTCATAAGACGACAGCCTGTGTTATAAGCATTTCTGATATAAAACTTGCTATGAGGCATCTGCCAATGAAAACAACAAACTAGATATCAGTAGCATCTGGAAACCAAATTCTATATCTAAAGAGAAGTCAGCAGAACTCTCCCAAGACAAGTTAATAGAGCACCTTCCAAAAAAGGAATACAGTGCCCACTGTAAATGTCAAGTGCCTTCAAGCTCTTCACAGTGTCCTTCTCTGAAGTTATAGTGCAATGAGAACCAAGAACATCGTGGAAGAATTTTTATCCACAGATACATAAACAGTGATCAACTAGTTAGCAGACACATTCACCTGCAGAACTACTCAGGATAGAACATTGACAAAGATGCAAATAAAACCTCAGATTTCAAGAAATCAGTTCTCTAAAGTCAAGCCTAATCACTGATACAGCTTTCATAGTAAACCAACTTTACTCCAATAAAATCCCTGAGCAGATGAGAGAAGATTAATAAATACTGAGAAGAACAGAAGTAATCTACAAGAACAAAGCAAAATTTGCAGCTACTGGAGAGATACACAGAAAAAAGCTAGGCAAATTCACAAATCAGGGTGAAACCTTCACAGATAATCTAGATTTTGGAACACACAACTCTTTGAACACATGTAATGGACTCACTACAGCCCAGGTTATACACACCAAAAAAGTGTCTAACATGACTACAGAAGGTTACAGAAGCCATAGTTAAGAAAGAACATACAGCCCAAGTTTGCACCTGCATTATATAGGAAATAATGCCAGCTTTTCCCTGCTTATGAAACATACTGACATTATCATAAGACAACTCTGACACCACAAATGGGAACTCTGTTGCAAGCATCAGGCCCTCAATCAGATTGTTTATTTAGACTACATGACCACAGTGATGAATCGTTGTACCTCATCCCACTGCCTAATCTATCAAAAGGTTTTGCCACAAGAACACAACAAAACCAAACCTGTCTTACTCCTTTCTGCTATTTTTCAACTGCTTTGGTGGGTGCCTCCAAGTTAGGAGTATAATTTCTGCATGCTTGGACAGATTAAGGCCAATGTTTTAAATAAACCTTTGTATTTAGGAACACCTGAGTTCCCTGAATGAGATAATGTGAATACCAAAGACATATACACAACAATGGATTAGAAACTCTTGCACTACAGCAGGGAAGCAATGCTTCACATTAGTCTTGAAAAGAAAACTATGACCTCTTCAAACCTTCCTGCCAGACTTCTAAGAATGTAGTCAACAGTCCATCCCTGACAGTTTTGACTGTAACCGCAGTGGGAACATCCATCCCTTCAGACACAAATGTGAAACTTCAGGTGCCTTTCAGCAAGATTTTCTCAGGAAGAGAGGATTCCAAGAGCCTGCAATGCTAAAGACAAAGCAGAGGTTCAGACTGCAGCCTGGCAATAGTTTTGGGACTGAAGCTAAATATGATTTCTTCCAACATTTCTTCAGCTTCTCCCTGAAAGTAACTCCTTCCAAGTCTCCCAACAGCCAAAAGATCAGTTGTCAACAACAGCTGCAAAACTGAATTTAATAGAGATTTGGGAAGGTCTAAAATGTTGCAAGAAAGAAGGGTTCCTTACAAGATTTAATACACAACTATCACAGCTTTTCCTTTCAAACTAGAAGCTGAGACTGAAGAACAGCTAATGGACTTATATAAGGCACATTCCTTTATCCCATAAACAGACTCCTATTTCTGAGACCTCGTTCCCTGTATAAGAAATGCAATGAACAATTTAAAGTTAGAGAGACTGAGCAGACTCATGCAGAAATTGCATCTTTTTCCACTCCTAAACATATTTATTAAGTGCCACCCTGAGTTTTAAAGCAGGAGCATGAGTTTTAACTTTGTTCCTAGGACAAGCAGAACTCATACCTTTGAATTCTGGCCAAATGCAGCAAGAATCAACTCAACACCCAGTAACAACAGTAGCCTTTGCATCCCTAGACAAAGCTACAGAATATAGTGCTTCAAAGATCTTCAGAAATCAGTACACAGCATTATATTTCTCATTTTCTCTTTATAACCTGATTGAGCTATACTTTCCCTGATCACAAGCATGCAGGGATACATTTCTCCCTAGGCAAGGGTGGGTAAGACAGAACACTGCTTTCCTGAACACAAACATCCCTTTCTTTTCTCTCTTCTCCTCAGCTCTCAAACATAGTGGAAAAAAAGGTTTTCTAAATGATTTTCATTCTCCCCTTTCACCACTTAAGACCAAACAGATTTGGGAAGCCTGCAGACTACATGTTCATTTTCGTACTCACATGAGATGCTCAAAGACCAAAATCTGCATTTGCCTTTACTCCTTTTCCACAGCTTTATGCAACCACAGCCCAGAGTTCTCACATAGTAAGAATTAAGTGAAGCAGCTCTAGAGTCTACACTGGTCCAGAAAATAAGAGCTGCTCAGCTCAGGTTTTTTGTTTTTTTTTTAATTTGTTTTGCCCACAGAGTGATCCAGAGATCAGAAAAAGGGAACCAGAAATACTGTTTTAAATGAACTACCATATTTCCCCCCCACGCAGACAAAATTTAGACACTGCACAGAACAGGGTTTGCATTTTTGTAAACAGCAGACAGTGTCATAGTGTTTAAAACCAATAATTAAGAATTCATATTGCAAAAAGGTCAAGAAAGGCTATTGGGACATATTTCTTCTCCTTGTCAACTTATTTGTCAGGTACAATTCTACATCTACCAAATAGTATTTAAATGGGCATCAAGCAGCAGGAAACCCACTAAGTGTCATGCAGCTTGAAGGCAGAAGAAATACACTGTGCAGGACTGTGTTGGGACTGGTGTGCAGTACAGAAACCAGCATGTCCCATGCTAGTTGTAAACCTGTAAAAAGATATTTCAGATAGTTCTTTAACATTGGATGGATAGTTACAGTTTTGCAATATGACTGGTCAAACAGATACTGAGAAAACAGAGGAGCACAAGGGAAAGAAAAAAGGACACAACAAAACACATGTCTGTCTTTGTTTATTCCACTGAACTTTATCCCCCACCAAGGAAAGGAAAAAAAAAAAAAAACCAACATTTTTGGAAAAGACACTTGCATAAACAACTCTGTTTCACAGAAAAAGCTTGAACAGACCAAACATGTTTCTTTGGGCTTCTCTAAGGCTCAGCTTTAGTGCTGTTAATACTGAGTCTTTGGGCTTACTAAATGAGCACAGAAAATGATATAACTTCAGGTGTAAAAAACAGGAATAGTAATTCTAATTTCTGCTCTACATACTTAGAATCTCTTAATTTTTGTATATATACTAAAGTTAACCTACAGTTAAAGCATCATGAATATTTCACTAATGGAGGTTTTTTACTGCAAATGCTTTTGCCAAAAAGAAAATATCTCTACACTGTAACAGTTATAATGAAACTTTGAAAGAGTGGTATAAAAGTGTTTGTCTTTGAGAATTTTTTGATGAATAAAAGAATTCTGACATTTCTGACCCATTAAAAGAAGAGAATATTAAATCCCTGTAACTATTCTTTTCCTGAAAGACTTGCATTTGAACATATGTTAACTATATTCAGTAAAAGATTACTTTGCAGAACAGCAAAATAATGCAAAGGAGGAAAAAGAAAAGGAGGAGGAGGGAAAAGAAGAACCTAGCTGTACCTCATTTCCTGTAGTCTTTGACCTCTTTGCAGGAATCTCTTTATCCTATAAGGTAAGGGTGAATAAAGAACATTAGAGAGCAATTGTATTCACATTAATACAGATATTTCTAGTTTTAAATGCAAATGAAACACTCTTTTTCATGTAAGAAGGCACAAACAGTAACTTTTAAAAATAAGTTGCTGGTCCTATTTGATTGTGAAGTTATAATCTTCCCAATGTTAACAGAGCAAGAGAAAAATATACATGCACATATTCACTTCCTCTCTGCTACGCAGAGATTTTAAGCAGCAGTTTAGGTATCAGCTGTTTAAAACACATCACTCATCCTTCTGCTCACCTGAAAAGAATAAAAAACAAAACAAAAACAATATGGAAAAGAGGCTTGAAGTTATCCACCACAAAATTAAGTTAGATTAGAAGAGGCAAAGAATGTAACACGCAAGTCCTAACCTCCTCATTTTGAAAAGAGGGTAAAAATAGCACAGACCTTCACAATAACTCTTTTCTGGTGCTCACGTCCCACAGGAAACTCTTTCCTTGCTCACAGCCAAAATTAAAGGCTCTCTGCATTAATCAGTCATCACTGTACTATAATTTAATCCACAGAAAACTCACAGACCATAATCCTTCTCGTCAAACCTTAAACTCTTGAAGCAGACCCAGCAAGGCCTCCAAAAAACATGTGGGTGAAAATGCCCCCTTGATTTTATATTAATAAGTCCACAGAGCATCTTAGTAATGACAGTTTAAATAATTCAGGAGATTGGTTCACTACTCAGATAGAGATTTCTGAACACACTACAGCTGTTGACTTATCTCACCAGTCACGTCACCCATAGAGTTCCCGCAACAAATCAAGAGAACGGCCAAAACCCTCCCAACCTGTTTGTGTAACAAGTGTACCATAATAAGCAAACCTAAGTCTAAACCAAAGACTGTCAGTTCCCACCAGTGACATATAAAACAGGCGTTTCATTATTGCTATAATGAAACTCCAGGGAACGTGGCTAACAAGACGTGAAAGTGCTCAGCTGCACCTCACGCCTCGTAATTCTCTAAAGGTGCGATTACCACTTCTCTCTCGGGCATTATTGTTGGCTTCCAATTATAATCCTCCTTTTGGGAATTAAAAAAAATACACCAGAAGTCACGTAAGTAGTGCTGCACATGTCCCACAGCAAGGAATTGCACGTTTAACTGCAGACATAGAAAAAATCCATTTTTTTAAATAACAATAGAAAGTGAGCTCAAAAACCCATGAACACAAACTTTAAACACAGAGAATTACTACATGATACTGAGAGGGCTCTCAGTACCCTCAGTCATCTGGAGATTTAAAAGGACAAGTGGTTTATTTACACAGTTACAATGCTTCAATACAAATTACTGAACTTCACTGAGAAAATGAGGTGGAGTTATCTTGCTTACATTATTATTCAGACTGGATTAAAATGCCTCTTCTGGCGCTACAGACTTGCCTCTTAATTGTTTAAAAAAATCCCATTTAAAAGTGCATTTCTACCTAAAGAGTACTCAAAGCAAAAATATATACCTCTTTGGATCCAGCAAAGAGTGGAATATCATGAAATGGGGAAATGTATTTACCATCTGCGTTCTCTGAAAAATAAAAAAGTGAAGTAACATTACAAATCTAGATATACATGCTGTAAGATGTCTGCACTGATAACGGCTATTATGCAGTATAGAAATCTATGATATGACAACATATGCATCAATTAAACCTCTTCCTGAAGTTTAATTCCAAAGACTGAAAAATAAGCTACGTGCAGGACAACGTACTTGATTCTTTGACAGTGACTTACTGGAATCAGAATTACTGCTTTAGTATTCAATACCACACTTCTCTTTTCTAACTAGCTGGCAATACAAGCTATGGAAAGATGAGAAGATCCCTTCCTTGTCTTTTCCTTTCCTCCCTGCCAATACACAACCATTAACAGAGAAAAAAAAAAAAAAAAAAAAAAAAAAAAAGTGTGGAATACCAAGGGAACCTCAGTTCCATGCATGATCAGTGAATCTCCATGGTCTTCTAGTAGTACAGCCCTAATGACTTTATTGTATTTCTAGTGAGCTAAATTTCACAAGTACGAAGAGAAAACTCTTCAACATGCTGAAATCTGATGAAGAGAACATACAAGAGATGGTATAATAGCTCAGGCCCTACATATGAAACATGATAACCTCAAATCCTGCAAAAGTTGACATTACCTTAATGGAGGCCTAGTCTGCACCTCAGCCTTGCTTCCACTGTAGAAAGGAACAAAATTTACCAGAGTAAACGCTGAAGCATTTCAAATCACTTGGAAACTCTTCAATATACCAAAGCCCAAACATAAACAGAAACATATAATAATATGTTTATATATAATACAAGGCATTAACACTGATTTCAAGGAGTTCCTCCTTTGTTAGCACTCCTTTTTATGGTAAATGGAAACAGAGAACTCTATTTAGTTTTGGACCACCTCAACGAAGAGGAATACATGCTAGCTGTTTTTCATAGAATGGCTTAGATTGGAAAGGACCTTAAAGGGACCCTGTTGTGAGCAGGGCTGCCACCCACTAGAGACTGCCCATGAGCCAATCCAACCTGGCCTCAAACTCCCCCAGGGATGGGGCACCCACAGCTCTGGGCAGCCTGTTGCAGTGCCTCACCACTCTGACTAAAGAATTTCTTCCTAACGTCTAACTCAAATTTCCCCTCTTTTAGTTTAAAGCCATCCCCCCTTGTACTACCAGGCTGTGTAAAAAGTCACTCCCCCTCCTGTTAGAGGAGGATTAAGGCTGCAATGAAGTCTCCCTGGAGCCTTCTCCTCTCCAAGCTAAACACCCCAAACTTTCTAGGCCTATCATCCTTGTGGCCCTCCTCTGGACCTGCTCCAACAGTTCCACATAATTCCTGAACTGGGGGATCCCAGGCCCAGACACAATACCCCAGATAGACCTTACAAAGTCAGAGCAGAGAGACAATCACCTCTCGCCCTGCTGGCAACTCTTGGAAGCCTCCCAGACCATCCTCCTAATTAAAGCAAAGTTTAGCAGTGGGCTGCTTGCTTCCACTCACTGACGTGCCCTGCAGCTCCCTGGGGACTGGGCACAAGGAGCCCTGGCAGAGTGCTGCTCACAGGGCACATGATGACTGCAGACGTCAGAGGTAACTCCCGAGAAGGTGACGAACCAAAGACGTCCACAACAGCAAAGCGCTGTGCGGCCAGCGTAGTTAGTGACACGTGTAACGCCGAAGCTCCCGCTGCACACTGGGAGGCCTCCTGGAGCCCTGCCCGCGCTCTCCCAGTGCCACCTCGCTGCTGCTCAGGCTGCAGCCCTGCTGTCTGGACGCCAGTCTCTCCTCAGCGTGACGTCTCCAGGAGGGCCGGCCTGGCCACAGGGCACAGGCAGCACTCCCACAGAGCTGACGCGGTGCTGAGGCGAGGCTCCCTCTGCCAAGCCCACCCTTAGGCTCCCAAGTGCCCCACATGCCCCCAGCCCCCCCACACCCTTCAGGGAGCTCTGCAGGGCCCGTGCGGCGCACACAGCGGCCCGAGGCCTGTGCAGGTCCGACATTTCCTCGGAAAGGCAGATCTGCCGGGAAACCCCCTCACTTTCCACGCAAATCGCCCCCTCGGCTAGGCGGGAAGCTCAGGGCCGACCCCTCCAGCAACGCGAGAGGCCTCAGCGGGAGCGGCAGGCCACCGCCGCCTCTCCCCGCCGTGCCCCTTCCCGAGGCGGAGAAGGAAGGAAGGGGGGGGAGGTCACCGGGCCCCGGGTGCTGCTACTTACTAAAGTAGAGGCGGTAATCGGGAGAGTTGGGCCGCCCCCGCTGCTCCGTGCCGTAGCGGGCCATGGCGCCGAGGCAGCGGCGCGGCGGCCACCCCCACCCCCGCGCCGCCAGCAGCCGCCCCAACCCCGGCAGCGCACGCATGATGGCTGCGACCGCCTCCCTCCCCTTCCTGCGGCCGCCGGGCCTGCGCCGCGCCGCGCCGGCCTCCTGCCCCCTGCCCCCTGCCCCGGCTGTCCTCAGCGGTCCCCGCCGGCAGGCCCGGCCCGGCCCGGCAGACAGGGTGCTGCTGCGACAGGACCCGCTCTCCTCCTGCCGCACCGACGCGGACGGACAGCAGCACGCCGTACCGCCGCGCTGCCGCCTGAGGGGAGGCGCGGCTCTCAGCCCCGAGAGGCCCAAGATGGCGGTTTGCCCCCAGGCAGCGGCTGTCGCAGGACCCAAACTCTGGCTGCGGGGTCCGTGAGATGGCTGCTTGCCCCCAGCCTCGGGAGAAGGGAACAGAAGGGAGGAAATAGGGGCATGGAAGGAGTGGTGCCGTGGAAGGTTTGTCAGCCCCGGTGGGGGTGTGATGATTGCCATCCTGCCCGCTCCCTGGCAATAAAGCGTTCCCTTCTCAGCACACGGCTCCCACACCTGCGCCAGCGTAGCTGGGCTACTGGCACTGATTCCCACAGATAGATAATGCTTGTTATTATTGAACTTTGCTGACGCATAAATTAGGTTATCATCTGTATTCTCTTTGTAGTGGTTTTGTATTCCTCTATGGACGATGTTTCCTGCAGCATTGGTGGCTTTGAATTCTGGTCTCATAGAATCACAGAATTGCCAGGGTTGGAAGGGACCTCAAGGATCATGAATCTCCAACCCTCCTGCCACATGCAGGGCCACCAATCATCCCACCTAATGCTAGACCAGGCTGCCCAGGGCCCCATCCAATCTGACCTTGAACACCTCCAGGGACGGGGCATCCACAACCTCTCTGGGCAGCCTGTTCCAGCACCTCACCACTCTCTCTGTAAAGAATTTCCCCCTGACGTCCAACCTAAATTTCCCTTCCCTCAACTTAAAACCATTTCCCCTTGTCCTGCTGTCACTCACCCTTTCAGAATTGATTCCCCTCCTCTTTGTAGGCTCCCTTTAGGTACTGAAAGGCTGCAATGAGGTCACCCCGCAGCCTTCTTTTCTCCAGGCTGAACAAGCCCAGCTCCTTCAGCCTGTCCTCATAGGGGAGGTGCTCCAGTCCCCTGATCATCTTCGTGGCCCTCTTCTGGACCCTCTCCAACAGTTCCCTGTCTTTCTTGTACTGGGGGGCTCCAGACTTGGACGCAGTACTCCAGATGGGGCCTCACAAGAGCAGAGTAGAGGGGAACAATCACCTCCCTGTCCCTGCTGGCCACCCCTCTTTTGATGGAGCCCAGGATCCCATTTGCCTTCTGAGCCACAAGGACACACTGCTGGCTCATATTAAGTTTTTCATCTATCAGGACCCCCAGGTCCTTCTCCACAGGGCTGCTCTCAAGGACCGCTCCTTCCAGTCTGTATGGATGCCTGGGATTCCTCTGGCCCAAGTGCAAAACCTTGCACTTTGCCGTGTTGAACCTCATCAGGTTCACCCGGGCCCACCTTTCTAGCCTCTCGAGGTCCCTCTGAATGGCATCCCGTCCTTCAACCGTGTCGACCGCACCACTCAGCTTGGTGTCGTCAGCACCGTCTCTTTCCCTTCATCCTCAAGGAGGGTTACAGATGGATTTTATCCATGGATACAAGTTGCTTCTCATCCTCTATCTTTCAGACATTCCTGAGAAGGGACTGCTTGAGTTTCACTGATGGAGAAGCAGGCAGAACAATTAGTGTTACTGTTGTCACTCTTCAATCTCAAGCCAGTCATCTTTGGTGGTCAGTATCAATTTTGGATTTTAACTCTGATCTGAATTACGCTGGAAGATTTGTGCAGGATGGGGTCCCTCCGTTGGAAAGGCCTCATGGTGGTTCACAGGGAGCAAAGGGGCAGTGCTCAGCTCTGCTCTCTGGGGACGAAGATGGGGCCTGAGGGAACAGCATGGAGCTGTGTCTAGGAGGGTCAGGGTGCTAGGAAAAGGTTCTTCAACAGAGGGTGCTGGGCATGGCATAGGC
The DNA here is from genome assembly GCF_987193195.1 of Phasianus colchicus. NCBI lineage: Eukaryota > Metazoa > Chordata > Aves > Galliformes > Phasianidae > Phasianus > Phasianus colchicus. Next base: position 20,278,285 of record NC_143439.1, on the reverse strand, counting down.
TCCCCAGGCCAGTGGGCATGGCCCCAAGTTGCTGGGGTTCAAGGAGCATTTGGACTATGCTTTCAGCCATAGGGTTTGGGGTTTTGGGTGGTTCTGTGTGGAGCCAGGAGTTGGATTCAATGATCCTGTTTGGTCCCTTCCAATTCAGGATATTCTTCTATGATTTATCTTATGTGTGCTGGTAGGTGGGGTTTTCATGACAGCAAGGGCTCTGGATAAAGCTGTGATATCCTTTCTTCCGTTCTTCTCTCCCTTTTTCTTTTCCTTTTTTTTTTTTTTTTTTCCCTTTTTGTGTGTGTGTGTGTGTGCATGCCATTGTTTGCTAAATTTGTCACAACAGGCTTATCTCCAGGAGAGCAGAAAGGGTGTAGGAGTAGGCCAATTACCCATATCCACATTAGCTGCTAAGTAGTTGGTGTTTTGTCTGAGGTGTTGGCATCTTTCTTCCCCAAGTTCACCAAATGCAAGCTTTTCCAGGGTAACCTTCTGTCTTAGACACTTGGGGGTTGAAATTTATCATGTAAGGTGTCTGTTTGAAGTTCTTCATGTTTTGAATTTGTAAGGAGGTGAGTCATCTGTTTTTCATGTGGGGAAAACAAAACAAAACAAAAAACACGACGGTAGAGAATCTTCTCTATTATAAAAAGAATCTGTTCTGCATTTTCTTTGAGTTGGCTTGCTGCTGAAACAGACAAGGTAAAAAACAGACATATGCCGTGCCAAAATAGACCCTTGGGTCTGGCAAATGTGGGGTTTGTTTATGGAAGCTCAGAGCCCTTGAAAAATTGTTTACTGAGTGCACATGCAGTATTTTTACATTTACAACATTGGCAGTTGGGTGTAGTATTGTTCTAGGAGGAACCCAACATATTTATCTCTCCATGCAAGCTGGGAAGTAAAATACACAGCTGTGGTCAAGAGTTGCTGTAAGATGCATGAATTCTGAGTGCAGAGTTCTCCTTTGTCGTGTGAGGTCTCATCTGAACACTTGGAATTTATGAAATATAAATGAGTTTCTATTTAGGCACTTTTTAGGTGAATAAAAAGGTGCCATCCTGTTACTTTGCAATGGTGAATGATATGGTAGAAAAACACATGCAAGCCCTGTTAACACTGCCAGAGCAGAAGCCTTACTGTTTTAATACTCCAATGTATCAAAAATTCTTCTAAAACTACAGAAGTAATGATGATAAAGCCTGAAATAGATTTGACAGTGTTTCTCAGTATTATGCATTACATGACATGGAACATGACAGAAGTATGCACAGTATTCCTAAGGTCAGATTTAAGTGATACTGCAGCTTCCTTACTTACTATTATTGAATCTTTGGAACAAATTCATGTTTTGATTCACATATTTAGATGATGCAAATTCTTTAAAATTACTAAAGCTTTTACAGGCAAGGTTTTTGGTGGGTTTTTTTCCACTTCTTTTTATTCCCAAGCATTTTACATCCAAATCCTTAATATATTGGGCCAACAAAAGGTATGTATAGGACTGATCCCATTCATTGACCTTGAAACAGGTCCCACTGAAAGTCGATGAAAATATTGCTATTTATTTCAACGGAGTTGGAAGCAGGTCCATAAGACTTAAGTAGAGTTTACATGGTACTTGGGTTTTATGCTTGCCCTTTGCACAGGGGTGAATCTCATTCCACAAGAATGCCACTGGTGTATAGCAAAAACTCAGCAGCAGTATAATCACCTAAGCCTGAAGGACATCCTTCCTTTAACAGTTTGTACTTGGCACTATACGTTTACTTTTTTTTTATATACATGCATTATGAAACTCTGTGTATGTTTTGATGGTGAAAATGCCCTACAAATTAAATGCAGAAAACAATTTTTTTGTGTTATAAATAAATAATGATTAAAAGAACAATTTCCCTTCCTCCCAAATGAAAATGGTTTTCATCTTTTAACTAATAAGGCTTTGCAGACTGTCATTAGTACCACAATGTGCTATTTCAGCGCGTTAGCTCTTGACTGGCGATTACATCATTATCATTAACTTTGCTGTAGCATAACTTCTATCTCCATTGCTTATCAAACCATTAATTGGAAGGAATCAATTCCTGTCAGCCTTCTGCTTTGCTGTTCCCCATTGCAAAAGGCTAGTGCTCACGGGCAGCTGTCCCCCTTTCCAGCCTTCCTGGTGAGCACGTACCTCCTTGCCCTTGCTTGTCAGTGCTCCTGTGTTGGGGAAGCACTGTAGCTCCCTAGTTCAGGTTGCACCAAGTGAGGCCAGCTGGAGCAGGTTAAAGACAGCTTTGTCAGGCTGCTTTTTGACTGAAGCGGGTTAAGGAGCATGAACTCCTCTACCTACTTGCAGACGTTTGCAGTGACAGACTCGAGCAGGAAGAGGAAGATAAGCTGTTGGAGTCAATAACCTCTCTCATTGGCACAGGTGGATTTGGGAGAGGATGTCAGTGCACAGCCTAGTCACACAAGCATTTGTGCTCTACATGCTGACAAATACCTGATGGCAGCAAAAATCTACATCATCTAATTACGAGGAACAAATTGTCTATTTTGGTAACTAGAAGAAATTTTATTAGGTTACATTATGTTCCTAATAAAGATTGTGACTGTATTGCATCAGATTGTGAGTAATTTTTTACAGTGCTGAACTTGCCTGAGTAACCCTATTGCTTTAAAAAAGATCAATCCTCAGTATTTATGGAAAACTCATTTTTAGTCTTAATATTCACTGTCAGGTATGGGGAGATGTCAGGTTTAAACTTTTTTGTTGTTGGTGTAAATTATTTCTATGAGCTGATAGTTTATGGTTTTTTTTTTTTTTTCTAACCATGCTTTTAATTACACTGCTTGTAACAAAGCATAGGATTCCTGTGCCAGATTAACATGTCCATGAGTGGGCAGGGTATCTTGTGCAGCGGATGCTGCTGGCCAGGCAGGCATGCCTCCACTTTGCTGAACTTCTGTCTAGAATGTGGTGTCCTCAGGAGGTGAGGATCCGTATCTGTGTCGAGCTTTGTCATAGAAGCATGTTTCTTCCTTCCTGGACATCTGTGCCCTGTTCATTTTAAGCCCCATGAAGCAGAGATTTTTAGTCTACTGCGAGTCCCACCTAAACTTGTTTGCACCTTAATTTTTTTAAAGACTCTTAACCTTTGTTACTCTAGAGCAACTTCTCCATCACAAATCAGAAATGGACAATCTTTCGTTTTTCTTTCATGTCTGTTCATGTACACAAAATAGAGAAACAGAAAAGAAAAATAGTTCCAATAAATCCAAAAAAGCATTATCTGGAAACATGAAGATTTAGTGCAAATCTGCCAAATTATACTCATTCAGAACAGGGACCTCCAGTGAAAATTAATGCACCCTTTCCCTCTCAATTTTCAAATTGTCAGACATACAATTCTCAAGGGATTCCTCAAAAAATATTTTACCTTTGGTAATTCCTACACTCCCTTTTTTACATTAAAACACAATAATGAAGATTCAACCTTCTGTACTTTTATCTGCTTCTCTCATTTGCATGTCTTTCCCTCGTTAGCTTTGATATCACAGTGCCATCTACTTGATGGACAGAGTCAGATTATTTCCCTTAGCAAACTGCCACACATCTGTAACCCTGCAGAAATCCAATGTCTACCCAGTTTGTTCACCAGTTCTCCCCTCCTCCACCCCTCCAAGCCCGCACCTTGGAAAGCTGGCCTGGCTCCATGCATGTTTTGTGAGCTAATAAAACACCCTGGTGGGACAATGACAGATTCAACAGCACACTGAGAGCAGTTCAAGCCCTGGTGACCCCTCTCCTTCCTGACAGGTGTTTCGTTTGAAAGCTGGGTCCCTCTCTGTACACATAGAGCACTTCAGCCCTTTGGACGTGTAAACTGGGGCAGCAGCTTTGTTAGGAGTCCGAAGGCTTCACGGTAGTCAAAGGAGCTTCGTTGCAGAGCCTGGTAGATTGAGCTGTTCCCTCTTTAAAACACCTACAGCCTGTTCTGAGCCCTGGAGGTGTATGCTTTATTAATTTCTATGACAAATATTTAGAGAAGAAACACTAGAGACGGCTAAAAGGAACAATCACTTTTCACTTGCTTCCAAAGACCTGTTTCTCTACTGGAATCACCAGTCTGGCAAGATCAGCAGTCAGAGGCAAGGTGACATTGCCACACAAAATTACTTCCTACCTATAAGACAGGCTTTTTTCTTGCTCTACACTATGGAAAGGTTTTTGAAGTTTTTTTTTTTTCCTATGTATATTTCAAAGTAGTTTTGACTCATTCATTTGAAAGATGAATGCGTAGTAGACTTCAGTTTTACCTATCCTTAAGTTTTCCGTTTTTATTGCTTTTATCCTCATCTGTCATTCTTTTCTTATCTTACAATTACAGCCCCAGACAGATAGGGTGAACATTCTCGCAGCTTCCCAGTGCTCAAAGTCCTTGGTGGGCCTTTCACGTGAGTGCTCTTATCACCTCAACGTTTTGTCTCTCAAAAGATATCTTTGCTCTGACTCATGCATACAAGCAGAGCAAGAAGAAGTACAGGCTTGCTTTTATCTGCACCCAGGTGTGTGTGTGTGGAGACTGGGGGCTAATAGAGACATCTGAGCCCGTTGCTGTCACCTCCCACCCGTAGAGGGGGTGGGACTGCCCTCTGTAGCATTTCCTTGTACCATGCTGATCCTCTGCTACCCACTGGGTGTAATCACTTTACTGTGGAGAGAGGAGAGCTAATTTCAAGGATGTAGGGAAGCAAGGATGAGGAGCACCTGTGGACTCATCATTAAACATACTGATTAATCTATCATTAATTGTAGCGATGGTTCTCAGGCAGGGCCCAGAAGGGAATGTGGGCACACCGTTTCCCATCTTGAAAGATTTCTAATGTTGGCATTGAGCTAAATTTGTTTGCTGCAATTTCATGCTGGCTGGTGGGGGCATGGTGCAGTGCATTAGGAGGCTGTCTTTTCACTGGGTGGCCACTGCGCTGAGCAAACCTGAGGTGTTGCCTGGTGTTGCTGCCACGGAGCTGCAGCTGCAGTGCTTCCTTCCACTGGTAAGGAACAGCATTGTAGTCAGCCCACAGCAGCACAGTGAGTATGTGCTCTGGGATACCAAGCTATAAAGAAATATTCTGTAACAGCTGTGAGGAGCTACAACAAAACAAACAACTGTTTGCCTTCTTAATGGCCATCAGTCTTGATGGCGTTCCTGGTTCATTTATAGCTCAGGATGAAGATAAAAGTTAACATTGATCGTACAACAATAACCTCTTATGTGCAACTACTACAGTTGCTTGGGAACACAAAGCCAATATTTTCCATGTTGACACCAGCACCTGTTCTGTCTCGTGAGTGGAGAGGTTCCATGTAAATATCCCGTATGAGTGCTAACATCCTCCGGCTTCCAATTTGCTTAGGAGAATTAAATAAGCAGAACATCCAGGGTCAAAGAGATATTTGCAATGATTGTAAAATGTGCATTTTGTCCACACAGATGCCAGATATTCCCTCTTGTCTTAGAGCTTAGTAACTTTGATACAGCTCTGCCATCAGTTGCTACCATGGCCAGAAAGGAACAGGAGTTGTTCACTCATTGAGAGCTGGTAGCTAGTGCTAGCTGAGTTCTTCATATGCAGTTCTGGTAGTGCTTTCTCAGCTGTTTTATTATAGTCCAGGTGAAATACAGCATGGATTACATCTGGTTTCCTCTATATTAAACCTCATGTGGAACATGACTTCAGACATGCTATTTTCAGCTTTTTCCATGCTAAGTGGCACAGAGGAGATATTTTGAGGTTTCAGAAGGGACTCTGCATTTCTAGTCTGTGTTGTACACTAGCTTTGGGCTCCCTGCTGCCCCAGAAATACTGCTGTTGCCTGTACTCAGACCACTACAAGCTCAAAGGCAGAAGCAAACCACAGCCGGCTTTCCCTGCAGCCACTTCCTTGCTGAATGAACACAAACCTTGTCAGACTGCAAGAGAGTGGTAGAGGAAGAGGAAGACACCTCTTGCATGTGGGTAGATTGCTGTCGTAATAAACACCTGAACAAACCATTATATCTTGGCTAGAACTCTTCATGTGTGGCAGAGATCCTGCAAAGCCAAGAATTTAATAAAATTTGTTCCTCCACCTCCACCCAGCCAAAGTATATTCCCTGGTTTTCCCTAAAGCAATCTTAATTTAAATAAATATAATAAAATCTCATCGAGATGATGAGATCTGTGCTTTCAGAAAAACGTGGCATGGTAAAATCCTTGAGGGGGTAAATAACTTCTCTGGGCAGTGCCAGCTTAAGCAACTACGTGTAAGCAGCTGCTCACATGTACCCCTGTGTCCCTCCCCTGCTGCAACTGCTGACAAAGCTGTGTGATGAACTAAGTGGGAGAGCAGATCCAGATGGAAAATGGCCCAGGGGGAAGGCAGGGGGCTTTCAGCCAGATCACCTCCTCCATCCAGCCTCAGATGCTCAGCTTGCACCCTACCACCAATAATGGGAACAGGATTGCAGGGCGAAGGGGACACAAAGGGTGGTGACCGTTTAAACCAGTTTTGCTACCCTTGCTGAATGTCAAGCCATTGCTTGGATAAAAAGAAAACAAACAAAACTCAGGAAATCCCCAATGTAAGGAAATAGTGCAGCCAATTTCCCTCAATTCCCACCTTAATCTGTTTATTCCTTGCTGTGATGCTTGTCCCTGCTCCCTGGGCACCCTTCTTGCCCTCATTGCTGTGCCTCATTAGGAACTGTTGTGGTCTGTCTTGCAACACACATGGGTTTCTTGGGGAGTAGCAAAGGGGAGAGGAGATGCAACACACGGGCTGCATGCGTACTGTGTGCCTTCTCTGTGCCAGCACGAGCTCTTCCTGGTATCCTCTGCTTTAGTCCTCTGCCAGGTTGTGTGCAGACTGGACACTTTGTGCAGCACTGGCACTGCACCGTAATTTGGCATAGAGAATTGTTTAATGGTTTCTTCATCTTTTCCTTACTCTGCAGGGTAGAAATGAGGGGCTTTGGTCAGGAGGCAGCGTCATAGTGGAGCAAGCTCTTTTTGGATGAACATAAGTTGGAGATGCATTAACACTGCTGCATTGTATTCCTGTGCTCATCACTTTGTCCCATACAGTCCTTGGGGATGCAGCATGGCAACATGGCAGCAGAGCAGCTATGAGCTGTCACCCACTGGGCATGTGGCCACCTCACGCGAGCAGGCTGCCCATGGTGCTCCTGATGCACTGCTCCCTAAAAGCAATGGGGCTGCAGGGCCAGTGTCACCGCTGCGGCTGTGATTGCTGCTGACGGATGTTGGGGCTCTTGCCAGGATAAGTCAGGTCCAAGCTGAGATGCCAGCAGCTCCTGCTGTTTTGACATGAGTTTGATTAGACCGGCACGACACAGCATCCACAGGCAGTGCCTGAGTGCCAGGGGCCATTGCTAGCAAATAGGATAATAAGGTCTCTCCCAGGGACTGAGCCAGGGGTACTGCGAGCAGCTGTTTTGCTGCCATCAGAGCACAGCAATTTGTCACAGCAGCCCCTCCAGGTCCTCCACATGCCTCAGTGTCCCCTTGGTGTGCACAGGCCCTTCTCTGCTCCGTGCCTGGGCTTCTACCAGTGTGCCTGTGCAAGAGGAACACAGCACTGGGTGGAATCAGAGCAAGTCGCATGCTGTTTCTGACTTCGCTGAGGGGTTATGACCGCCCTGCAGCCAAAGGAGACTAGAAGCGTCCTCCGAAGTAGGGAAAGGCAGTGGCTGCAGCTTGGGCTGGCTCTTAAACCGGCCCCGTAGGGCTCACACACACACGCAGTAGGTGAATGCAAACACCGCCTGGGGCGGCAGCTTCCCGGAGGTGGAGCCGCACCGGTACAGGTGGAAAGGCTGAGCCTTCCCCTGAGCAGTGAGCTAGCTGCCTGCCCAAGATCACCCCCTCATCCCCTGCCCCACGCCAGCCTGGCCATGGCGAACACGGACGGCGTAGGGGGCCGGAGGAAGAATTTGGCCCTGCTGCGGCACAAACTGTACATGGGGGAGAGGAGGAGGACGGAGCCCGTGGTAGAGAGCAGCGGGGCTGGGGAGCACGGTGCCTTGCGCAGGAGTCAGTCGGACAGGACGGAGTACGGCCAGAAGCTGCAAGGTACCCGGGAAGCGTGCTGGGTGCTGCGTTGCCCGTGCTGGGTGGGAGCATGGCGCCTCTGGGGTGCTGTCTGGCTCTGGAGATGGGCACGGCAGGCTCTACCCAGGCACCTGCGCTGCAGGACTGAGCGATTTTCAGTGCTCACCACTCATGTTTTCTAAATCCCATCATGCACATAGCGTGTGAAATATAATTGAGGTCGGTATGGAGGTTCTGGTGTGTTCCTGTGCAATGCATCTGCAGCTGGTGTCTTTCTCCTCTTCTTGACCAGAACACATCTGCAACTCAGGCAGTGACTTGAAAAGGCCATGCCTCCGCCTTGGCTGTCTTTTCTTACCGCACACAGTGGGCTGTACACTGACTGATCAGAAGCATCGAGGGCAATTTTGTCTTTCAGTTGAAAATACCAGCATCTCTAATGTGTTAATCTGTTGCTCAGATTGTATGAGCCTGAGCTGAAATACATCCAAATGCATGCTTTGATGGATACGCTGGTTTGAATTATACCATTATGAAGAGCGTTTCTTTTCAAATAACCAAGTTGCGCCTGGGCCAGGAATTGCCAAATTATGTCAGTACTGGGCCTGTCAATTACAAATTAAATGCAATGCCACAAATGGAGAAAAAGCATGAAAGATGTGCATAGCTATTTCTGGGAGAGCTCTGAAACACAAGCTGATGGATTTCTGTGGATTTTCAGGGTCTTGAACTACAAGATCTCATCACAAATGCGGGATTTGAGTATTATCACAATATAAACATTTATTACTAATAGTGATATAACTGCCTATGACAATCACTCTTGTGGCAGTAATCCTTTATGGGGAAGTAAAGTAGAAAAATACCTTAGGTTACTGTATTATGGTTTTGATGCATTTAATTAGGAAGCGATTTTCTTTCAGAGAGACAATAAAAGCAGAAAATAAAATAATAAACCAGAAAATAATAGGATTTATATGGGGGCTGCATATGCTGACAGCAACTGAGAGGTTCATTGATTACAGCGTTGCCTCCTCGTGACAACTAATCAATGGGGAGATGAAAGATGTTCAGTTAAGTCAGGCATGGCTCTGGCAGAGGTGCTTCAGGTGTGAGTGGGAATCGATGCAGCCGGGTGGCTGAGCTCCCGGCACACATGCATGTGTCACTTGAACAACAATTTTGCTTGTGCAGTGGGCTGCCCATGTCAGGTCTGGTATAGAGTGGGATCCAGCCAAATGCACCAGCCCTTCCTCTCCCACATGGTGTGCTCATTCTGGGACTGTCTCCTGCTAGAAGTCTGGAGTGAAGGAGGCAGGGAAGCCTTGGCTGGCATGGCAGTGTGTGAGGTTACGCTGATGGCCACGGGCCAGCATGGTGGTAAATCCGGCTTTGCTGCTCCCACCTCCAGCTGAGGCTGCTGCGGCCACAGATGGCAGAGTGCCCACCCAGTGCTGGCTTGCTGTGCATGCTTATGTCTGCACATGAAAAATGCCAGTGGGTAATGAGGCACCTGCAGGTTTTGCATTCAATCAGAAGTTGTCTGTCCTCGGAGTGAAAGTACAAAGTGGGTAGAAATTCCATTGAGGGGTGTTTATATTATTAATGGAAAGACATGGAGCTGTGTGCAAAGGCCTGATCTGGATCTAATTGTGGTGATCCTGATGTGCCTGGATCTGATGAGGATCACAGGTCCCAGACCTAATCTGTTACCCACTGATGCCAATGAGATACTCCTTGTATGTTTTTCATTTTTTTATCAGTGCTTAAATACAATTAGTATTGAAGAAAGTGGTTTTTTTTGTAGAATCATAGAACAGTTTGAGTTGGAAGGGACTTTTAAGGGTCAAGTGGTCCAACCCTCTCAATGAACAGGGACACCTACAGCTCCATCAGGTGCTCAGAGCCCCTCCAGCCTGACCTTGGCTCTCTCCATGGATAGGGCAACCATCATCTTTCTGGGCAACCTGTGCCAGTGCCTCATCATTCTTAGCGTAAACCGTTTCTTCCTTATGTCCAGTCTTAATCTCCCCACTTTTAGCTCTAGTTTGAAACCATTTCCCTTTGTCCTGTCACAAAACTTTTCAGCTCTCCTACTTTGGTAAGAAAAGCAAACAGTTATGTTGGTGATGCAAACACTCTGTTGCGGATTGTCAGGTCTGGAGTCTCTGATGGCTCTGAAATGGTGTTTTGCAAAAAAGATTCAAGTGACAATAGTTTGTACTTGCATCTGGTCCTGCATGAATTGGAGGCACATGTTTGGAAAGCTCCGTGTTTAGTTAACTCCCCATAGTTTCTTGTTAATGTGTTTTCTAACAGGTGGTCTGCAGAGCTGTAGCAGGCACTGCACAAACAAGGATGTGGAGGACAGGGAGCAAACTATGCAGATGTGAATCTCGCATGAGCAGGACAGGTTTCCAGTGAGAAGCAGGGTCCTGCCAGAGCGTGCAGGACCCTGCTAATGAAAATCAACCCAGGCTGAGCACGAGGAGTCAGGTATCTTTGCTCCCCAGTGGACTTCCTGCAATTTTTTTTCTTTTATATGGAATCCAAACTGCTTTCTAAAAGAGGGTGGGGAAAGGGATCCACCAGCCAGATACCCATGGCAATCAAGGTGGCTTGTTCTGTAAGTCTACAAACATAAGAAAAATAATAGCATTGTCAAAGTGCAAACCTTTGCAAGTGTTTTTCACTTCAAAATGAAGGATTCATTAAAAAAATGCAAGTAACCATTTTCAGGTTGATTATTATCCTAGATACGTCTATTCAATAGCTTCTCAGGTGTGAATGGACATGCAATGCCTCCCCCTTTTCCTCCTGTTGATAAAGGAAGCAAGGTGCAAAGTAACCATTATATTCTCCAAGAGCTTGACTAACCTGAATGCACCCATTTCAGCTCATCCTGTGAGATAACCAAGTGCCACCAGCTCCATTTTAGATAAGGGGAAGCAAGGTGTTGCTTTCAAATGGCAGGTTCGTGAGACAGCCATGCAGCCACCTAGAGCTCAGCTGGGATGGGTCCAGGCACACCTTGATCGAACTCTCCTCTGTGCTCCATCAGCTGGAAGTGAGCATCACTTTCCTAAAGAGGGAAGAAGAGGATTAAGGAAGATAAATTCACTAGGACTTGAGGCAGAAATAATATGGAGGGTCATTTTAAGAGCTTAGATCCAGCTTCTATGATATTTCTACACTGTGCCCAGCTCTATGTTCACTATTTCATGTAGTGCAGGATTTTCTCCTGCAAATATGCTCTTTCTACTATCCTTAAGTGGCACAAAATAATATTTAGCAGCTGTTTTCAGAAGTATTACCATAGCTGTTCACCTGGTAGATGCTGGTCTCCTACAGCTGAAAATCCATCAGTAGCAGATGGAAAAGTAACAATATCAATATTTATGTATTGCATTAATGCTGGGATCAATCTGTGAATTAACCGACAGCTGTCATCATCCTGGTGCAGTACCTATGTGCATAGATGTACCTATGTACCTATTGGCACATACATGTTTGCAGAATCAGGGCAGACTGTGGTAGATGACTAATGGGGATAGATACCACCAGCCAGAAAGGAGAGAATAGTAAACAGAGGTTTCAAGCATAGTTCACTTCTGCTAGGGTTTCTTGTTTGTTTGTTTGTTAATAAGCACATGCAAAACTTGTACTTGGTATGAAAAACAAGCTATAGAAAGTGGTGAGTTCCCAGAAAGAGCTGGAGATGAACATTCACAGTGTTCAGCAACGTAGTATGTGCTTTGAAGATACTCCTTGTGTTACAGATCTATGAGATACTAACTTCTTTCTAACTAGCTGGGAGAGGGTCATCCGTGCTATCAAATGATTTGCACATGCATTAATTTCAGTGCATCAGTATTAGCTCACCTCTCCTTCCCACCAGGCAGCTGATGACCTGGGCTTTGCATCTCCTGCCAGCAGCAGAGATCCTCCATGTCCCTCCCCAGTTCCTTGTTTGCTTTGCTCTGTGCTTACTGATTAACTTTCTGTGTGCTAAAATGCAGATGATTTCCTGTTGCAAAATGTATTGATCTTTGGAGCAGCTGGTTTGCTGAATGAAGTACAGAAAGGAGGAGAAGTCTGGATTATTTCCTGATGTGTAGGAGATGGCTTGATGAAAATATGCCCCCATGTGCAAATTTGAACTCCGAGGATCTAATTCTGTTAACTTTCACTGTAATAAACCTGGAGGTTTTTCTTGACCTTACTGCAGTGACAGCCAGGCTGGGAAGTGATCTCATCTTCTCAGAGCAGAATCCATTTTGTGCTGCTGTGTTTGCACAGCACTTAGCACAGTAAAGTCCTGCTGTGTGCTTCAGATGTGGAGGTGCACATGTCCCCAGGGGGAGCAGTTCAGATGCAGCCCTTCCTTGGTTCTCCCATTATTAACATACTCGCTCAGTGCCACGGGAGCAGTGTATTTGTATCAGTGTATGACGCTCTGGGAAGGTTTGTTTGTAGGTACTGGTGCTAACAATGAGGGCATTCTTCTGTCACCTGATGATAAGCTTTCTTCCCTTCCCCTGTGGTCACATGGGATCTCTCTGTAGTCCTGTCAGCACATATATAATTAAAGCAAGCTGCTGTCAAGGAATTGAAGAAAGAACTTGCATATTGAATGTAAATATTTTCTGCACCTTATGGAACAAGAAATGATCAAAGACGGAATGACCTAATTGCACGTAAGTCTCTGGCTTCATGAGCAAACCTGTTGCCCTGGAAGCCTGCTGCAAGGTCATACTGGTCCCACAGTGTTCTCCTCCATGTTCCATCATGGGGCATTTTGCATCTGTAACAGCCATGCAACAAACCTGCCCCTGAGCAACAAACCTACTCCTGAATAATGTTGCCAGCATATATGTGTGTGGGGGAGGAAAAATGGCATTTTCTACAATCCTTTCCCAATCCTTCTTGTATTTCCATGCCTAAACTGCCTGTGTCTCACTTGCAAATCCAGCTGATAAAAGCGGTGTAGATTCCTGTGTACAGTCTCTGGGTTATCTGAGGGTACAGGCTATCTAAGGGCTTGCTTTCACAGAGAATAATTTTATCTAAGGTGGCATGAGGTTCAAGTTTCACTTGTGAAAATACAGTAATGCTGTAATTTGTTTGCTGTTCCTTGATAACTTACGCCTCGTGCCAGGCAAAATTCTCTCACCTGCACCATGTGAGACCTGGGCTTACTTTGGAGTCTTCCAAATGGCACCTGAGCAAGAAAAAGGTCTCTTGCCCCCTTCATGCACTGATGTTGTGCTTGTTGCTATATTCCGTGCCTCTACTTTCACTTCAAGATGAAAAGCTTTAGGTGTGGAGAGGTCTCTGTCCTGGCCCCCATGGCAAACTTAATATCCACCCTGAGCATTTAACCCGGAGGAATGAGGGCTGGACCAGACCTCTGGGAGCTGCTCTCTATAAGGCAGAAAGCCTGGGAAATTTGCAAACATCTATCTTATAAACTTGCCCCGACTGCTTCTGCAATCTATCCATGTGCCTAGGAGATGTTGTATTTGTGCACTGCTGCTCTCCCAGTCTTGCTGGATTATCTCCAGCCAAGGGATGATATTAGTCTTCACACTTGCAAGAAACTGCTTCTGCTACACATGCAGCTGCTTCGTCTGTGGCATTGCACACCAAGCTTCTCTTGTTCTATGAGTAGAGTTGTGCACTTTCATGGCTCAAAACCAAAGTCATGAGCTTCCTCAATGCAAAATCTTCCAGAAAGGCAGCTCCTGCAGATAACTGGCCATGCAAAGTAACAATTGCAAATGCTGCCTTCCACTTTACATTTTTATATCTACTAAAAGTACCAATTATCTTGGCGTATGTCTTAAGAAATACGTGTGTAATAATCCATTCAAGAGAGACCATTTTTTTCTTTTACACCTGTCACTTGCAAGGATGAACGAGCTGTATTCTTACTATAATTGTTAATTCTCAGCAATGTCTCTTCCTGCCAGTCCTCTCTCTGAACTGTTTCAGGCCTGGTACACATTACCAGGTAGAAACAAGTCTGCCTGTATTCCAAATGTTCACTTGCTGTTTGTGCATTCAATAAACTTTCACTTACTCTGCAAGGATTTCAGCAGGCTACTAATGTTCTTAAACTGGTCAAAAGCAATCAGTAAAATCACAGGTTTCGGCTGTAATTATCATTTCAGGATCTTGCTCTTGCATTCTACAGAGACAGACATGTCTAAAATGAAAACGTGAATGTGTTGATTGAAAATGAAAAATTATATTACTAGTAAAAAAAAGGGTACTTTTATTAAAAAACATGTTTTCTGTAAGGAAACAGCATCTACCTGCTATTTCTCACTATTATTTCTTCGTGTTGAGAATAGTTTTTATTTTCTGGCATTATTACCTATCATGAAATAAGGATAATAGATGAGCCCTGACATAATTCCTGAATCAAATTTGATCAGGGCGATCTAATGGCATAAACTGAAAAAACCAGCCTCTTTGGGGACTGTGATTTTGAGCCTGAGGTGGGATATAGTGCCTTTGTTTTGTTCTTGTAATGCTATCCCTGCCACCACTATAAAAGATGGAGAAGTTCTTCTACAGAGCATCTCGTGTTCTCCTTCAGGTTCCATCTGATACCGTAGTGGTGCTGCATCTATGACAAAACATTTCTAAGACCTTCCTCCTGAACTCTCATGTTCAGTCACACACATACAAACTATTTCACTCCTGATTTCAAGAAGAATGTTGGTTTTGGTGCAGGACTGGAACTAAATTTGATTGTTTGTGTGGTTCTTTGCAAATTTGTAATTGTGGTTACTATCTGCTGTGTTAGCATATAAGCAGCAGGCAGGGAGATCTCATTCCACAACCCCAGCAGACAATGGCTCAGGGAGCCACGAAGAAGTACTAGAATATCTTTCTGCTCTCCACACTGAAGTGAGGACTGAGTCCATTTCTTTCAGCACATTGCACCTTTGGAAGTGAATACCCATGCAAGTCATACGCTCACAAGCAGGGTCTCTCTAGGGGAGAATTCACCTTAAAATTCTTCCCAGGTCCAAGGCCTTGAAGAGGGAGACATCCTGCTCTTTTTTCTGTTCCATTCCATTGTCTGTGTACAAACACTAGGACAAAATGATTATGCCCGTGTTATAAAGAGATGTAAATACTAGGACTCAATGGTAGAAAGAAGATTTGCTTTAGAAAAGGGAAGTACACTAAAATAGAAAATAGAAAAAAAACCTGGAAAAGCACCACAGCTTTGTTCAGAATCCTTATCCTCCCTGTTGAAAACTACCAGGACAGAAGCAGAGGTGCAGTCCCCAATGCAGCTATTTAAATCAAACTGTGGTCACATCAGTTTGACTAGAAGGATTAGTAACAAAAACATCCTTTCTGAATGTCAGCCGCCAGCATCATTGTAGAAGGGCCTGAGGCTGATGATGCATTGCATTTGTGAGATTTTACAACTCTTGGTGGAAGACAGCTCCAAGTCCTCTCTCCAGAAAGTTGCCTGGCTTTCTCACAAGTCCAACTCCAGGTTATCATCTGCAGTGTTGACCTGCGTTGTGTGAATGAGCTGGGCTCCATTTGATGCTCACTTGAGTGCTCATGACCTCTCTTCAACCATCAATTCAAACAACAGCAATCTATTCAGTATTGGTTATCAGCCAGCAAGGCATCAGGTCCTGCTTGCTTGTGGCTCATTATACAGTACGCTTCCTACAAGGATCTGACATCAAGGCATAACAGCCTGGTCCTCAGTAGAGATTCCCATCCTTTGCCGCTGAGTGAGAAAATCCGATGCTGTCAAGCCACGACCTGGGTAATGCAGAGATGAGCACAGTAATGATCCGTCTGTCTTTGCTGGTACTCTGCACCATCTTGTGGCTGGCGGGAAAACACCAGAATACCCTCTGAAATCTTCCACCTTTTCCCCCTGTGTTTTCCTAAAGAAAAATACAGACTGTCAGTTTACACTGACAAAATTCTGTGCCCTCTGTGTAGCTACCGTGAGTGCCTGCAGGTTGCCTTCAGAACCAGCCGAAGGGAAAGCCATCATTACAGATAAGTAGGTTGTGTGCAGATCCTATAGCATACATAAATTATCTGTCTGTAGAAGATTCCCTTGCATTTCCATGTATTTGGAACAAATTAAGCAGGTTAGGTTTTAAATCTGGAAAAGTAGATAAGAATCTCATGGCCCCAGTGATCTCTGTTGTCACAAGAAGTGTTTGTTATTGATCACTGAAGGTTTTCCCACGCTCTCCTGTAATTCCTTTGCCTTCTTAAAAGAACTCTTTTAGCAGAATTACAGATTTCATCATCATCCGTACCTGCAGACCCATGAACAGACCTCAGTAATACATCGTACAGAACAATGGTTAATCCAATGAAATTTACAATAAACACAGTCTTTTCCTTCCACAGGAAGGTTTTCATCCTTCACCAAATTTAGTAGACTTCAGCCTGAGACTATGGTTTTAGAGGGCATCAGTTGTATTTGGATTCCAGTGTAACGCAGGACTGCATTCAGTAGGGAAGGCACTGAGAGCATCTGGGGTCTTTGTGTTTCAAGCAGTAGAGGAAGCATGGCTGGGACAATGAAATGATGATGTTCCTTACAGACCTCCCTCAATACTCTTTTAAACAGAAAAAATGTCCCCACAGTCAGGATCCACATCCTCTGTCACCTTGCCACGGGAGGATGAGGAAACTGCTAAACGCATGATGGCCAAGAGGGTAAAAATCATTGCAGAGCTTATGCAGACAGAGAGGGACTATATCAATGACCTGGATCTCTGCATCAAGGAAGTGATTCAGCCTCTGAGAAACAAGCAGGTAAGTGCCAAGGGTGGAGGACCTGGGGGTGACGTCAATATCCGAATTCACCTATGCTCTGTTTGCAGATAATCTTAAGGCAAGCACAGATGGCAACCAGAAGAGTGGCATGGTGCCTGATGCAGGTCCAGATCTGGCTTTCCAGAAGGCAGATGTGCCAGGACTGTAGTGAGGAGGGTGGGAAGTCAGATACACTTCTGATCCTTGTCATTGCAAGTGTGTAAAACCTTTGCATTGAGGTGCTTGCCCAGAGGGCAGCTTAGATGCTATATGCCTGCTCCCAGGCTTAGGCTCCAATGGCAGCTTCCCCTATGCATTTTGCTGTGCACATAACCACTGGCACATGTCCCGGCAGACCTTTACTGGCACCTCTGAAAGCAGTAAAAAACAATAAGAAGAAATATTTTCCATGGCAACAGCCTGGAATGGCATTAACCTTCCCATCAGGGTTAAGTTCCGTCTTAAAAATTACTTCAACCGGCTTCTCTGACAACTGTGGTGGAGAGGCACCATGCATGACAGACAGCCCAGTGAGCGCCTTGGAAATTTGCATTCCTCACAGAAAAGCTAAATTGAGGAAGGAAGGCTCATAAGCTATCTTACAGGCAAAAGATCTTATTAGGCCAATGATACTCAGTTTCCTTTTCAGCCAGGACTTCAAAGAGCACCTTTTCCTCAACAGTATTTCAATTTCTAAAAAAATTGTGCAGTCTCAAGCTGGGAATAGAAGAGCTTGTCCAGAGAAAGACTTAAATTCATGGGGCTTGCAACACAGCGTTCACAGAAGCTGCACAAATGGTATCTGCTGCTAATACAGCGTAGAAGTGATTTTAAACAGACCGTAAGCCTGTGTTCTGTATATATGATTCCAACAACTGGTCACAGAATAGGAGTATTGGAGATGAAGATGCTGCCTCCTCAGGGAACTGTGGCCACTGAAGCCCATGTTGTTTAAAATCCTGCAGGACCATCCCTTTGTTTCCTAAAACTGTCTGAATTTGTTCCAACCCATTTTTGGAAGAGCTGGCATCTGCTGGTTTAACGTTAAGCAGTTCTTGACTTCTTTCTCCTCTTGGTTGTTCATCTACTTTGGAGTAGTCTCTGCTGGCTCCCAACCAGTACCCAGTGAGAGCACTCTGTGCTCGAACTCACTGAGATTTCTAACAAACATGCTGTATTCTTCTGCTCTTGTCCAAGCAACTCAAAACATATGTTTTGATTTTGTCCTTTATCACCGTGTTACCATGTGTGTCTAGGCATGACATAGTTCCAAAAGCAGTGTAGGCATTGTGCTGGAGTGGAGGTCAGAAGTCCACTGAGAGATGAATACAGAGGAAAAGTAGAGATTATAACTATCTTAATGTAATAACCTCTGCAATTTTTGAAAGGCTTTCAAAATATTGTATGAAGTCAACTTCTCGGATAAACTACCATATTTGAAAGTTTGTAGTGTGTTTAGAGAAGGATAACATTTAGAAAATTGACCTAGGAATGGATCTGTTTCATATTTCTAAATGGATAAAAAATGTTTTAGCCCTATAATAATTATTAAAAAATTAACTACGGTAGAACTGAAAGTATATTACTGATTCGGTTACAGCAGCATGCAATTTGATCCTCCCAGCATCTGGAGAGCTGCTATGCAAGTAAGCAGTTCTGTTTCTAATGGAGAGGGATGTTCAGTGGGTACAGATATGGATGTCAAAATCAGTCTTGTTTTTGTTCTCAGTGTTAACACGTCACCACTGGCTATCCCCAGTTGTCCCTGAATATTAACTATCACACAGCTGCACAAGGGAGTATGTTGTATGAAAAGCACATGTCCTGAACATTTTTTGTTTAGTGTGAGTAAGGGAGACAATATAATATGGAGACAAATTTTTTGCTGATGTAAATTGAACCAGTTCACTGGAGTCAGTGCTGTTCTCCTGGTCTCCGCCTTTGATTATATTAATACCCAGAATTTTAAAGTGTTAATTTTAGTGGAAATTGTTAATTTTAGTGGAAATGACCTTGACTGTACTCTTCAGATTTACAGGACAACTAACTTAAAATGGTACCATCATTTGAAAGTCTTCATACCTCATGACTGACACTACAGCACCAAGGTCCCAGTTCATGTAGCAGCCTCCACGAATAACTGGAAAACAAGGAATCAAATCCCCTGCCAACTATTCTTCTTCTCAATGGGAAAATCAAGATTTAAAGCCAGCTAAATAACTTTTCTTCATTCAGATGATAATATCATTTCCTTCCTAGGTAAACTTTCAGATTAGGAACCAGTAGTTCAAAATAGTATTAAAATCACTTGATAAAACGCCTTTTGTTAACTGTGTCAACCCATTCTACTGATCTGAAAACTGTTTGCATCCCGAAAGTCACAAGGAGGATCTTTATATTACATTTTGCAGAAATTACGTCTCCTGGAATGCTGAACACGAAGGCCTTATCAAGAGAAGGTCTGTAAAATACAATGTCCTTCTTTATCCTTCCTCAGTAGCTGCTTAATATTTGTATTCCATTAGATTGCTCGCTTTGACGTGGATGGCTTGTTTAGCAACATCGAATCGGTCCATCAGATATCAGCCAAGCTGCTGTCACTGCTGGAAGAAGCCACAACAGATGTGGAACCACCCATGCAAGTAATCGGTATGTTTACTGTTCTCTTGAGTTCTACAAAGCCACGTGAAAAAATAAATATAACACTCTCTTGTCCTATACCTTCATCAGACTAAACCAGCACCACTCTCAGAGAGTAATGTGCTACAAGCTGTCCACAGTAATACAGGAAAAAGGAGATGTGAAACCTGTCCAGTGGCTCTGCTGTGCTCATGTCAGGCTTGAGCATGGTGCTTGCTCCTCTGGATGTTGAGGGGAAGGGGAAAAGGAGGAAGTGAGCTTATCGAGAATGAAAACTGCAACACTGAGTTATGCTATATAATGATAACATCATTTTCATCTAGTTCAGTATTACCTACCTAACTGCTTATGCTTAAACTAACTTTTATATTGCATGTTCATACCTGTACCATTTGAGAAATGCATTAAGATTGGTTGGAATATAAAAATGTCACAAAAAAAAACCTACCCAAACATCATTAACATATTTACTGGCAATTTAATTAATGTAAAAGGTGATTAACAGAGACATGGTCAGTAAAAGAAAGAAAGCAGTAATCAATATGGAGCTTCTGTGAATCAGTGTAGGAATGTCTGTAGGAATCATGAATATTTTTAGCAAACAGATTTCCCTTGGATATATCACAGCAATCATACATTCAGTAGCTCAGGCCATAAATGTTATGGCTGGGATCTATTCACTTGACATTCTGGCACAGGTGGAGAGATTTACGAAGTTTCCATTCATCAGCTCTTCTGTAATTGCTTATTCAGTGCAGAAGTGATAGGTGATCCAGCTTAAGAAATCAAGTGAGAAATCGTAATTCGCTTGAGCGCAAAGTTAGCAAGTTTAGTTTAAAAAACTTTCAGCTATGATTCAGAGGTCAGAGGGGTTATTTTTTCACTATACTGACCATGTACCACAGGTAACTTGTTATAGAAAGAACCATCTTCTTGAAAAATAACAGGGTAAAAAATTGCCAGTTACCCTTTGGCTAGGGAACACAACATTAAAGCTTGGGAAATGGTATTAATCCTAGCATGTCTCAATCTGGTTTGCCAAGGCAACAGCTTAACGTAGTTTGATGAAACTGTGTTGTTTGGCAGTATTTCAATAAAAGTGCATCATGATGAGTCATACCCTTAATAAGCAATGTTCTATTCTAGCAGGAAGTGGCTTTCTCAACAGCAGGGAGAATCATTCTTTCAGTCTGCTGCCATCCAGAAGTAAGGACAAATAATTTAATCAGTTTAGTACGGTGTATTTCTCCAGAATCAGACAAAAGACTATCAAAATGTATAGGATTTTGGAACAGAAAGTTGACTAAATTATGGCAGGGAAAAAGGGGGAACATAAGATGAGAGCAATTCTTCTAAAGACTGAGTCTAAAGCAGGGAGAATAATTGCATCATTGTAAACAAGAAGTTACTAAGTTTGTCACCTTCAAAAAGAGCAGATTATAGTTGAGTCTTCAGAATCCTCCCTCATATTCATTGTAAAAGTTATTAAAGCCAGTCTTTCTGTAGGATGAGAAGTTGTTTAGCACACCCATCCTATTGTGTCTGTGGTATTTAAACATCTTCCACTGAAACATCTTCCTTTGGAAGGAAGCCCAGTCATGGTGAGGCTGAGGAGAACTGCTGTTTCACGAGTTAGAAATCAAAATTATGTAGTTACTTGTATTGATGTCTAATTTTAGTCTCCACATCTTAGGCTATACTCACATTGACAAGTTGTAGTGCCCATAGATTCAGACTCGTATAACAGAACAGTTAGTGCTGAGGACCTGGTATATACAAATTTCAAGAGGTCTTATTTCAGATTAATTTTAGCCTATTCCTGTAAATCGAAAGGTACACTTTATGCTGTGCCCTAAGAGTATATCTTCTGGTAATTACCACCTCAAAATGATGCAATCTATCTGTCTGTTAACTGTTTCTCCACACAGCCGAGTCATGGGAGATGAGGCAGAGTGAGACTGCTTTAAAAGCCCCCTCCTAATCTGTGCTAAAATGCTAATGTCGCTTTGGTGGTTGGTCTCCTGAAGCTAAAAGCAGTAGAAGACAAATGATCTTTCTAGTTCTCCCTTGTGCTTTTTCTCCTCTGTGATCTGGTTGCTGTACATAGAGGAATATGAAGACTTAATAATTTTACTCTGCCTTTAAATATTGGGCCCTTTCTTCCTCCCTCTCCCACTGCTGTTCACACAGGAAGCATCACTGAAAGCTGTAAGGAGAAAGTGTTGCTGCCACTGAAGCCTTCCTCCTAGGGTTGCCCCTTTGAAACTGTCTGACCACCACGCTCAAGAAGAGGCAGATCAGGCAGATGTTGATCTGTCAGAATGCTCAAAATACTCATTATTTATAAACCTGTGCCCAAATATGATGCATTTTTGGTCCATAAAGCAAGTTACCACAGTGATATGCTCAGTGCTCAACTGACTCGATCTATACATCCCAGAACCAAGAAGAAATTTAGGCTTAAGTACCCCAACAGCTTTTAAAAGATCCCATCCATGAAATTAGCACATAATTTCTCTCATTATTTTATCATAAATGAAAGTATCTATCATTATGGCATAATACACCAATGAATTCTCATCTTTTCCATTCTGGAGGAGAGAATGACTATTTCCAGGTTCCAGTATATGCTGAAGGGAAGCCTAAGAGCATAGTTTACATTTTTTTGCTGCAGAAAATATTATCTCTCTTAAGAGCTCCATGTACTATGGGCTGTGCTAAGCACTCTGCTTAAAGTTAATAAGTGTGAGAGTTCAGCATCTCTGCCTAGGGCACAGGATCAGGAGAAAGCTTGTTATGGTTTCCCCTTACATTGTTGGCTCTGTGTAGTTTACAGAGAAGTCAGGATGCAGTGTGTGTTGTTAGCCATCAGCATTACCATTTAGCACAAGACAGAGAAAACAGAGATGACAGCACCCAAAGAAGATGCAGCTTTAGGATGCAGGTGCTTTTCTGACTGCGGCCTTACAGTAACTAAAATGAACTTCTGTGTTCTTAACTCGGTTGTTGTTGTTCCCTTGTTCACACCTTGAAACCAACATGCATTAGACAGCCCAGTTAACCTTCTCTGCTAGGGAAGAAACCCAGAGCTGTGTTACTGTGGTAACTGAATCATTTTTCACTCTAAGACAGAGCAGTTCAATGCAATGTATTATGAAACAGCTGACTTCGGTCAGGATGAAAGAGGCAGGATGCCTGACAGCTTTGTGCTCACTCTGTGAATGAATAGAGCTCCCAATTAACATGGTGCTCAGCTTTTAACTTTAATAATCATGGCTATAACTCAACAGGAATGTTTATAAAACATCTGACTGGTTGCCACGTAGATGTAATTTTTCTGTAAATGCTTGAGACAGTAGTTTTCACCATTGCTATTGTTTATTATGTGCATTTCCAAGGATGCTGATCAGGATGTTGCTACATTAGGGTGTGAGAACCTAATGAATATCTCAGCAGAAGAGATGAAGCGTGCTTTCTCTGCCTGGATAATATTTCTTACATACACAGAAAGCAGCACAGGAGTTACAAGCTGAGAGAAACAGGCACCAAACTTATATGGGAAATGGGTGTAGGACTACTTCAGTGCCTCTAAAATTCCCAACTGTTTTTCAGGAAAAACAATGCAGCAGAGGATCAGAAATGTAAATACTTTCTCCTTTCACTCTGTATAGAAATGCCTGCAATCCACAGTGATTTTAATTTGTTAGAGGAAAAGGTGAAGATTGTTCCTGTCATGTGAGGAAGATTTCCCACTCTAGGCCTTAACAACTGCCATTTCAGGATGTTGCAAAACAGATAAACATGAAATGGCTAACGGGAGATGGAATCATTATTCCTGTTATAACCCATTTAAGTTCATATCCAGCTGAAAAAAAAAAAGTCAAAAGGAAAATGAATATCCTTACACTTGTTTCTCCTGCCAGCTCACAGGGCCAACATAGTCTCTCCTTAGCAGCAGAGCTCTCCTGTTTGGTTCTCACAGCATGGGTGTTAAGGTGGGGCAGTAAAGTAGGGGATTGTATAAACAGGGGTGCAGGTGTAGAGATTTTGTCCCTGTTCTCTGGGGAATTTTTGTGCATTAACACTGGTATAATGGTGCCTGGCTGTGACAAAGATGAGCAGCTGAGAAATACATGTAATAAATAATGCACATAAACACACAAGATCATTTCTAAGGGAAGTAAAGTGGAAAGCAGCCTTTTTAGCTCACGGCTAATGTGGTGGAATAATAAAACTCCTTCTGAGATGCTGTTGTCTGGCTTGACATCCTTTGTTTTTCTCTTTAACAGGGGAAGTGTTCTTGCAGATTAAAGGCCCACTAGAAGACACATATAAAATCTATTGCTATCGCCACGATGATGCACACACCATGCTGGAATCCTATGAAAAGGATGAAGAACTGAAGCAGCATTTAAGACTCTGTGTACAGTCCTTAAAGTAAGATCTTTTCAAATGATGATTTCCGTCCATAGTCAGTTGCCTGGCAGGGAACATTTTAAATGGATGCAGATGAAAGGTCCCCTGTAAATCCAGAGTTTTATGAGGCTTGCTGGAAGCTCTGGCTTATGCTGCTTTCATGAAAAGATGACAAGCCAGGGGCCATGATTAGATTTCTTTCTCTCTAAGATGGCCAAAAATAGCACAAGAAAGGCTTCTCTTCTCTTAGCTTCAGTGCCCCATACCGGCAGAAGAAATGCTGCATCATATAATGGGTTGCTGGGAACACCTTGCCCAGCTCCCAGGAAACACACTGGCCCCAATTTTCAGCGATTCTGTTGCCTGGATTAAAATGGCACGCAGTGGAGCTATTCACACATACTGGTGTTTCTGGACTCCCACTATAAGGCCCCAGAGATCTGCAGCTATGCTCGACACCTCACGATGAGGGTATTTGAAAGTGGCCTATGTTGAAACAAGCTGTCATGTCCCACCAGTTGAATTTCCTTCACACCATTGCCTCCAGCACCAGCCCCTGGGGGAAGTGCACTGGGGATGCAGCAGAAAAATGGCTCTGTCTTTCCTCCAGCATGGCTTCCTCTTGCACCCGGAGAACCAGCTCGCTTTCTCTATGAGGAGTGCTTCTCTTCACTTGCGAGCTCCCTTACTCCCTCACTTTCTCAAAAATCTTGCACAGAGCTGTCAGGAGGTAGCATACCCCAGTCCTTCAGACCATAGGTCTCCCGCCAGCTCCAGAAAAGGCTGGTGCTGCACATTTCCACAAGAAATGCAAAGCTGTCACAAATAATTAATGGAGTGTACATCAGCAACAGAGATTTCAATTATACCCCAGCTAGTGATCAGTCAGCAGAGATGTGTTAGGAGATGGAAAGTATATCTGAGTGAAATCTGAGAATAGTAGCAGAAGAAAACATGAACAAAATTAAAAGATAAATGTTTACTTCGAAGACGGGTTATACAGAAAATAAGACTTTGTGCACCATGGCCAAGTAGTAAATACATAACCACATATATGTGCAGAGTACTGAGGCTTCAGTCACCTTGGAAGCTGAAAGAAATAGGTTTTCATATAACCTCTGGTTTTCACGCTAATGGATGGCCAGGTATCTCCCTAAGGGATGTTTCAGTTGCTGACTCCTACAGTATTCTTTTCTGGCTAATAAAGAGAAGTTGTCCCTGTCATTCACTCATCCCTTCTGCTGAGGCAAGAGGATATGGGAGGAGATAAACATAAAAGATAGTGCCTGTGTATATGCCGGGTGGATGTTGCCACTTGAATTCCAGAGGCAGTAGGTGAGGCTTCTGTTCCTTCATCGCAGGTGGGATTTGTGAAGAGAAAGGATACTTTATGCTGAACTATTACAGCCTTTGGTAGCAGGAAGTAACGAACCTTCCCCAAAATGAAGCTTCATTTTGTCCTATTCTTTTCTGATTGGCTTTTAAACAGGAACCAAGGAAAAAATGCCATTTCGTGTATACTGTGTTGCGCTTTTCTCCCAATGGCTAGAAATAGCAGCCAGTTCAAATATTAAGACTTGAAAGTGCACACTCAAATGCACAGTTGTAGTCACCTAAATCTTTTACTTCTGATGAGAGAGCACTTGTCCTAGGAAGAAAATTATGTACAAATTTTACTAAATAAGTTACAGACTGTTTTATATTGTGAGATATAATATAAGGGGGCCAGTGACTACTATTCTCGAGAACTGTTTACTTCTTACATCTTTTCTTTTTTCCTTGGGAAGAATACTATTACATTGAAAAAAAAAAAAAAAAAAAAAGAGGTCTAGTTCCTCAGCTGAGTAATATCTGCCTTGTAAAAAACAACTTCTGTATCAAGATAAATTTGCAAGTAGCCCTCTGCACATCTGTACAGACAAATCAGATTTAATTAGCCATGCTTAGATTCCTACGCCTCCTGTTGACTAAAGGGGAGAAATTCCATCCCAAAATGTAGGTGTCTGTATGGAGACATGTGCAAATCCAAATTATGTAGAAAGCCATGTTTCAGCAGTGATTATGCAAAACAGGAATGTTATTTGCTAGCTTAGCCAAAGAAATGCAGCTGGTAAAAATGAAAGGATGCTGGCAACTACCTGCTGTGCTTTCAATCTGAAGTATCTTGGTCAACTATTACAGGGGCAGAGGGACGTCAGAAGTACTCAAAGAGCTGATGGTGCAGAAGCAATGAAAATACCAGCTTCCAGATGCTCCTCTGGCTGCTGATAGGCAAGGAGATGAAAGTGCAGGTGGTCAGAAAGCAGTGGCTGATTATATGATGTCAGCACTCAATACCAGAAGAGTCTCATGCAGAGGTGGAAAGACATTGTGGTTCCACAGAATCACAGAATGGCCAGGGTTGGAAGGGATCTCAAGTATCATGAACCTCCAACCCCCCTGCCACACGCAGGGCCACCAACCTCCACATTTAATACTAGTTCCCTTGCATTTGGGTGAAGTTCTCTGAGTTTAACTGTACCATGAGGAAAATATTCTGTGTGCATTTTTGCATGTTTCCAAAAAACAACAGTATATCTCTGCTGCTTTCTGTACGTATATCAACAGTATCCTACTCTGAAGAGGTTTCAGTTGATAAATAGCCTCTCAAAAAGTTGAACAACTTCATTGATTCTCTATTCTAAAAGTCTAAAATGTATTCTTTTTCACATAGAAATCATGTAGGAATGACATTTAATTTTGTCCTTTGTGCTAAGGATTTGATGTTGCTAGCACAGCGACTCAAGCTGCCTTCTCTAACAGAGTTAGGAGAAGGCTGGGTGAAATCCAGGTTCCTGACAATCTTTTCTCATTTGGGGCTGTCCTTTCAAAAAGATGTAGGGTCAGATTCATTGGTACCCTCTGGCTGTTTTGTGCAGTTCTGCTGACACACAGCAGCCATAAACCTAAGTTAACTGGCTAGTTACAGCTGCTCTGTGTCACCGAAGTGTATCTGAGAATCTGGCCCATGATCTGTATAAGTCCTTTTAGGAGGAGCTAACATATATTTTCATTCCTTTTCTTTTGCAGAAAGATGTACGAGGAAGAGTAAGTACCACGTCTTTTTCATGTGTAAAATAATCTTTAAAATATCTTTTATTTATCTTAAGTATGCTTAAAACTGTACATGTGGAAATTTTAAGAATGCTAAGCAATATAGTAGAATGCATAGACTTCTCCAGGACATATGTGATAAAACACTCTCAGTTTTAATTTCTCTAGGCCTGTCTGGTTTTCTAATTACTAACTGCACTGGCTTTGCAATGTCTTTCAACACTTGTGGTTTATGAAGCTACTTAATTTGGATACCATTTCATTCAGAGCCCTTTACTACTACCTTGTTGTCTAATAAATGTGCTTAGAGAGCTCTGAGCTCCTCAGCAGTGCTTGTCAACAGTGCAGTGTCAAATCTGAAAATCCAGGCACTCTTCAATTGCTTTGCATTATGCATCTGTAGGCCTGCTCAGTACACACCAGGCTGATAGGTAAAGCTATTTCTAAGGTGAGGACACTTTTGGTAGCCCTAAATATATGAGAAATCCATCTTTCTGAGAAGCTTCCCTCTGACAATGGCTGTAGGAACATCAGAAAAGAATAAATGTCTGGCAGCACCTTGCCAGATCACTCACCCAGCTTTGGATACCTTCTTGTTAAGGGACTTCTGTGCCAATGTGACATCTTTGAAAAGCTTTAAGGGAGAGTTTATCAAGGCTGTGGTTTTGGACATCCAGCAGGTCTGGATCCTTGAAATACAACACCTTCTGAATTTACCTGCAGGGAGGGGTAAGAGAACGGGTTAGCTGAACCAAAGAACATTATTACAATCCAGTCAGAAATGTTAAGAGAAGAGAAGCAGGTATGCTTTATGTGGGTAGGAGAGAAACATCTGTAAAATCAGAGAATTAGTCGGACATCATAAATAAGGTCAATGTAAAATAGACTTCAAAGGATTTACGTGTTGAAATCCTAAGTTGGGGTTTTCAAGATTTATTCTGTGATTGAAAGTACTTTATTTGCGTTTTGATAAAGGAGATTCTATACTCCTTTCTAAAAAGGTGTGGAGGTCCTAGGAGGAACACCAAATACCCAATAACAAATAACCCAATGACAGTAAGATCACGTGAGAGAGCAGTGTGTGTAGAAATAACACAAGACTGGCTGCTCTGCTTTGCACTACCCTCCCAGAAGTTAATGCATAGCTTTCTCCTTCAGTTTACAGTGGAGTGTAGGATACAGCACACTACTTGAGCTGAAACTAGCTCTTGTAAAGCTGTGCAAGGAATGATGTTCAGCTCAGGAACCCTCCCTGAGCTTGGCTACCTTGCATGACTTGTTGGCATTTGTGTTCCCCCTGCAGGCACACAGGGCATGCTGAAATGCCATCTCCTGTACTTCAGAAGTTGTGTAGTCACAGCAAAATGTGGGCAGATCTGCACCTGAAAGTCTGCTCAGTCTGCTCTGTGTTCGAGTTGGAAAGCATGGCATAACTCCTCTCAAACCATCTCCCAGGTTGCTTTTCATTCAAGTGTGATCAAGAAAACAATTATACACATATCAGACAAAGCTGCTCATTGCTATCAACTAGATTGGTTGGATTCTGCTTGGATTAACAACTGTGCAGCCTCACTGAAATCCCTGGGTTTGCATGACAGCCTTACAGCACAGCAAATTATTTGCCCTGCCTGTTTTGTGCTAATATGGGCTCACACATAGTAAATTGTAAAACTCAAGTCTTTGAGATGTGCTGCAGCCTGTGATGTGTGCACACAATTTCAGAGCTGCCAGCTGAACACAACACTGTCCTCAGCCCTGCAATACCAAACTGGCTGTCATGTTCACCACAGGACTTACCTGCTAGACAGCAAAAGTGTGTGAAACTAAACCCGGGGTCCTCTCTCTTTGCACAGCTCACCACCATGTATTTTTTAAACTGGTGGGAGCCCTTCTGCATCTGTGAGCTTGCTTTGTTGTAAGGAGGGAAGCAGGGTATGCCATGAAGCTCACTGCAGCTAAGCCAGCTGCATGCTCTGCAGAACTACACTGAGAATCTGCTATGAGATTACTGCAGCTACTTACAACCTAGAATACTTGCTAAATTCACGATAAGATGTGGGAGAGGTAGAAGCAGCATTGCAAATGAATTATCAACTTCATTCTCTGCACAATGGATGTCACAAGCCTGTTTTGGTCGCGTGGCGGTGCCACATCCTGCCTGGCTGCCGAACGCGTGCTCACTGGGCCCACTGGAAATGGGACTCATCCAGGGAGAGTGGAGATCAGCAGATAATCTCGCTGGGGAGAATTAGAGGAGTTGAACTTTGTGGCATTCGGTGCCCCAGGGAGTCATTATCTTACAACAAACCTACTATCTCTCAAACCATATTGCTAGACTGCGTCATGCAGATACGTGAACAGAGGGCTGTTTATCACTTGGGCAGCTGTCCAAAGTGCAACTATATAAAGAGAAGATACTTGAAGATTTTTCCATTCATGAGGCAGCTTCTACAGATTTGCATTCAAGGGGCTTTTTAGAGAAAACAATAACAATTTAAGATTTTTTTCATTATTGCTGCCAGAAGCTGAAAGAAGGGAAAATAGCTCTATATATTTAATGTAGGATACAGGGAAAATGAGGGGGATTGAAATGATAAGAAGGTTTGGGGACATCAAGAAGCTTTAAAAGGCATCTACTTTTAATTTTTTTTTCATGCAGAACTTTTTGCAGATAATGTCTGTGCAAGAGAGATGGTTTAAATATGCAGATGTCTCTTCTCAAAGGCATTCAAATTGTTAGTTAATTAGTCAGCAGTAAGGATTGGCTCTTGTACTTTTCATACATATAAAAGTGGGAATGAAAGCCTTTTTTTCCCTCTTCTGCTCTTTCTGCTCACAAAACAATAGATGTCAGCCTGTAAATCTGAGTGGATGTTCTCTGCTTTTTCTTCTATGTTGTATTATTCTGCTTTTCCTCATTCGGAAATCCTTCTTTGCCTAGCATTAGCTTTTGCACAGTTATTGTCAGACCAGCTCCTTCCCTCCAAGACAGCCTTTTTGGGCATGCAAATGGAAGCCTTGCTCTGCTCTACAGTCTTACACCATTCCCACCAGCTCACTCGCACTTTCAAGGGGTGTCTGTGAGTCTGGGTAGTTCACGGGAGTGCTGGTGATGCTGCAGCACTCCCAGGTTTGCTTAGGAGAATGCTAGAATGAGGAGAGACAAGGACTCCTCTGACCTGTTGCCAAAGCCTCAGTAGTGCGATGTCACCTCCTGGAAGCCAGCACAGAAAAACAGCAGGTAAAGGATGGCAAAGCTTATGCTGGCAAATTGAAAGGTGTTGCGAGAAGGGATGCAGCAGTGAGCAGGCATCTCAGTTACGCACAATGTGGAGATGTTGCAATTTTAAAGCTTAGGGGCCAGAGCAGGATGTAGTAGCCCCACTTGCTTGCATTTCTCAAACTTCCTGTTATTTGCTCGTCCACCTACATCTCCCATCTTGGGTACCGTGCCGTGCAAGTTGCACCATACACACCCCTCAGACTGAGTGGGCCAGTTTCAGAGCCGATGTCTAGGCAATAGTCTGGCAAATTGCTGAAAATACAGAAAACTCAGACCTGGTGTGTATTTCTCATTGAGGGGGCGGGAGGAGGGTTTCATTTGCAACAGCCCGTGTTTCCTGACAGATGTATCTTATTTTTTGACTTAAGTGGTGATTGCACTTCTATGACTCAGTGCAAAGCACTGCTCTGGTTTTGATATTTTCCTTAGTTGAAAGCTCAATTGAAGGATAGAAGAGGCAGCAGCTTCAATGACTAGACAGAAATATAAGAACTTTTTGTCTTCACGGAGATTCTCCTTATGTGACTTTTTCCTGGTATAAATTATAGAGGAAAGCCAAATCTAATGGACATGGGATCCCTGATGATCAAGCCAGTACAGCGGGTAATGAAATATCCCCTGTTACTCTGTGAACTGTTGAATTCAACTCCTGCTTCTCACCCTGACCACAAAGCACTACAAGAGGCCCTTTCTGCTATGAAAAATATTAATGCGAACATCAATGAACTCAAAAGGAGGAAAGATTTAGGTAAGGAAAAAAAAACAGTGAATTTTTCTGTCGGTTTGGGCTGGCAGTTGCAAGAGAGGTTTCAACTCCAGTCATAATGCCACAACAGTTTTCGTTGGTGTTACTTAAGTTGTGCAATACACCAGGTTTCAACAAAATAACAGATGCCTTAATGTCACTTGTCCTCAGCCAGCTATGTTGCCTGACAAAGGATGCAGATTCCCAAAACATGAAAATGATAAAAGGATACATGTAATACCCATGTTCATCATCAGTAATGCAGCTGCAAACACCAATAATAATTAAGATGCAGTGACAGTGCTGTTTCTTACAGACTTGCAGACTTGCAACATTGAAGCCTTGCTTCAACATTCTCAAGGCTAGTATTGATAACAGGGTTTTCATAATCTCAAGCATTTGACACAAGATTACAGCAAGTGACATCAAAGTGTCTGGTCTCAAGCAGTTTCGTATTTGTGCTCCCATTCCTATGAAAAGTTATATCCACGGATATAGATTATTAGTGTCATGAAATTCTCTCTGCGCAGTGCTGAAGTATAAGAGGAATGATGATGATGAAACCCTTAAAGAAAAGTTTTCTCGACTGAATATTCACTCCATTAGCAAGAAATCCAAGAGGGTCACCAGCCATCTGAAAATACTGACAGGGGGAGAA
This sequence comes from Phasianus colchicus, assembly GCF_987193195.1. Classification (NCBI taxonomy): domain Eukaryota; kingdom Metazoa; phylum Chordata; class Aves; order Galliformes; family Phasianidae; genus Phasianus; species Phasianus colchicus. The sequence goes on along the minus strand of NC_143439.1, from coordinate 20,246,530 downwards.
CCTCAGGTACTTAACTCACCCAACTGCAGATTTGCATTGACAGCTTCAGTGCTGCTTTTGCACAGGCATTTCTAAAAACATTTTAGAAATACAGTTTGTGGTGTCGCTTTTCTCCTGCATCATTTATAAAGTCATTTTCTGAGTGTCACATAAGACAGGAAAGATCTCTGTGATTGAAATAGAAAACAAGATAATGTATTCTTTATCCTTTCCTCTTTTATCTAAGAGTTTCTCAAGCTTGTGATCTTCAGCAGAGAGGAAGTGACCAGTATTTTTGTGAAAGTCAGCTTCAGCTCTTTGTGGTTGGACTGGCAATAGTTACTGTTGAGCTGTGAACACATTCTGGATGTCTTACTGTCCATCCCAACCTTCACATTCTGAGTCCTCTAAGGAAGATGACTAATAGTCCCACTTAATAAAGACGTAGGGTTTGCCTCTACATGCCTAAGAACCTGTAAACATCAAAACTACCAGAGGCAAAGAACTGTGCGATAAATCCAATGCATGCTAGATGGGCAAAACCAAAATGCTCCTTTATAATTCCAATGCTGTAGTTCAAAACCTACCAGGATAAACATTTTCAGAAAAGCTTCAATCTGAATCTCAAAGAAAATCAATTATAACTGACCTTGAAAATGATCTCTCTCTGCACAAGACTACTGGTTATACAAGGTCATTTGCCTTTCTAGATGTGACTTTTCAAGATCTGTGCCATTTTTTCCTGTTTTGTTGTTTACCAGTGGCTTCCCCCCTTTCTCTGACGCAAACTACCCACATTTACTTTTTTTCTGCTCATTTATTTGCACAGTGGAAATTTCTGTATTTTTGCTGTTTTTCCCACAAAACCCCATGGCAGACTGGAACACTGACAAGGCTATGAATTCAGAGAAATGTAAAATTAAATGGGATTAAGAGGAGAGGTGATTTTTTTTTTAAGAAGGTTCATTTTCTATTTTTTTAATTGAGCTTAAAATATTTGAGAATCATCTTACACTTAAGATGTATGTTATAGATTCAGTCCTCTCTCCTGCTTAATTAAAAAAAGTTTTCAATTCACATCTCTGAAACATGCTGTGACCCTTACAGCAAAACCCCCTGAAAAACAGGTTTGAGATTTCTCAAATTCCTTAACTAAAAAGATAGGCAGAAATAAACGTATTTTCAGGGTTTCTATAGACAGCATTAAAAAAGTAAAAGCAGCCTGTTTCCAGCTGGTGAGGTTACAAGCCGAAGAGCTGATGTCGCTCTAGAGGTAACAGCTCCACCTACAGACTGCCTGGGAGAAAACTCTCCATTACACACATGAGCACCAAAGGAAACAATGCAGTGACATAAAAGTATATCATATTTTATGTCATATTTTCACCATCGTTTCCCCAAATGCAGCAAAAATATATATAAAAAAGATATTTCTATTGATACATGTAGATGTGCTTATAATAAAGCAACGCCCTGCTTCCACAAGGTTTGGCAGAACTTAAAATCTCTGTCATGTTGTCCAGTGCCTTCGACTTTTCTTGGATTCAGATCAGAGTTTGGGAGAACTAGAGACCAATCTGTTCTGTTTTCAAAGGGAGGAGTTTAGGGAAGGCTTGGGGTTTTTCCAGCAGAGCTCTAGAGATTTCTTTCATTAGCCAGACTCCAAAATAACAGTGAAAACATCTGATTTAGGTGAAAGATCAGACATTCAATAAGGAAGAAAAGTTGTTTCGAAGCTTAGAGAAGACTGTGAAATCATGTGTGAAGAACATTTCATTATCCTTACAGCATCTACAGGTGGGTACATGGTTTTATGCAATCTGGGGCACAACTTTTTTTAGCTGAACATTAACAACTTTATCCATCAACAGTTTGCATTGAAAATAGGTAAAACACAGGAAAATATTTTCACAGTAAACAACTCCCAAATGACTGGAAACTGCACAGAAAAAAAAGCAAATAGGTCTGAGAGATGGAAAATATTTCTGATTCCATCAGTATTACTGCATATCTGCATGAGCGGGTGCAACACTTTATATAAATCATAACCCATTTTCATCTTCCTACCATCTTCTCATTTAGGATTCCATACATCTGGCTGCACAGAATATAACTGGGCTTCAGGAAATCTTGCAAGACAAAGACAACGAAGCCAACAAAAACTCAAAGAAAATGAACAATCCTACAAATCTCTATGAAGACCTTGTAAGTTTATGCAATGTCCAACATCACATAAATAACAGTGTGTCTGAGAGAACATGTATGTGAGGAAGACTCAGGGCAAGAAGGAGCAAAAAAAAAACCTTAGGAATCCACTGGGAAAGATGAGTGTTTCTTTGTATAAGTTGCTATAGGAAATAAGAAAATTTAGTCCAAGTAAAATGTATTTTCTCTAAAAAAACTAAAGAAAACTTTGTAAGTTCCTAAGATTGAACTAAAATCATTGTGCTAAATTTGCATGCTTCTGCTGAGCTTTAGACAGGAGCAGCGGATCTCTTTTTCTAGTTTCCTTACCAATATTCACAGTCTTACAGTGGGTTTTATTGTTTTTGCTTTTGTTTCTTTTTTAAAATCTTTGCTGTATATATGTCCTGATCTGTTAGTTCCTGGAATCATAAATCCATGGAAATCTCAGCTTTATTACCTTTTCAAGCAACTTAGTATCCTTAGTATAGGGAAAATGTGAACAACCTGAATGTAGCCTATAACAGTTAAAAAACAATAACCCAACTCTGAAAAAACTTCAAGTTTTTCAACTAGTCTCTTGCTTTCAGGTTCCAAAGGAATTCTAACATCTGACTCTACTAAGACTAAAATTTCTCTTCAAAATGGGGCAGGCTGCTGCTTCAAACAGTTCAACCTAGTAAAATTCAGAGGTGGAGGTTTTCTTATGCTTTCCTCAGTCTGATGACAGGAAGTGAGATGGTGTGATTTCCTTTTCTTTGTAGTTCCAGAATTTACAAAGAAACTGAAAAATTAATCTTAATAATCAGAAATATCTTCTCAATATCTTTAAAATGAATGAGTACGTAAGGGGAGGAAGAGGGACCACTCTATCACACTGAATGATGAGTGTGCAGTATGGAAGACACCCTTCCCCACCCACTTCCAGAACCAGCAAAGCAGCAGCAGAAGGTCCACAGCAGGTGAAACATAAAACCAATTTTCAGGAAGACACTTTGTAACTCTCACTGGCTCAGGACCCATCTGGCCTGAAGTCCCACATAATTTTAAAAAACATTTGAACATTATTTAGCTGTGGAAATTTTTAATAACTATGTTTACTTGTTTTCTATTTGTATGTCTTACATTTCATACAGTCTTTACCCTATATATATTTAAAAAAAACCAATAATGTCCTCACTTTGCATGGTGAGCAGATGCTTACGTGTTCTTCTGTATGTGTGTTATCAATGGAGATCTCAGCAAGAGGCTCACGTTAAATTTTTTATTTTTTTCCTTTTCTGTATTTATCAGTAATGGATACTTTCCTCTCTTGTGTTTTAGGGAAAAGTTTAGGGCAGAAGTCCACAATAGCCCCTTCACTTCTAGAAATCAAGAACAGCAGTTTGGAAAAACTTTTTTCTTAACACATCAAAAACTGCTTCACTAAACACAGTCTAGTTTTTCAAGTGGAAATAAGACAGAAGCTAGCAGCCAGTGCACAGCATCTTGGCCTTGGGAGAGCACTCCTGGTACTAAAACAGATGTGCCCTCAACCATGGTGTGCTATGGAGGGGAAGAGGGATGGCTGCCCTTTTATTCCCACACTTGATCCAACAAGTTATTTCACACAGAACATCCGAGGGCTTTAACTTGATTATGAGTTTTACTCATCAGAAGTCTGTGCTATATTACAACATGTGACTATCAAAAATATATATTTTTTTACCGCAACATTAAACTTCTGATTCCTACTAGAGGCTAATAGGAATGCCTAAGAAGGATTTTTTTTTTTTACCAGTTATGTACTGTTGCTGATTACTAGAGATAAAACCAGCAAGCATAGCATAACTTAATCAAGTGTCTGTGTTTGCTTAAACAGGAATTGATTTACTGTTATTTACAGAAAAAAATAGAAGCAAAAAAAAAAAGAAAGTTTTGATATCCTTTGAAACAAAGATTGCCACTGCCATTTAACAAGACCTCTAGAGTTTATAGTGGCTGGAATTCTCAGTTTTACTTGAGTGCAGCATCACGAGGCACTGAAAAGCGTATTTACCTACTCTTCAGTTTCAGTCCTCATGGTTATCCTTCACTGATCCTTGCCTTGGTCTTTCCTCCATAGTATCACAAAGGACAGTAATACAGGCTATGGACTCCAGGAGACCATTTCCATTATCAGACACTGTAAGCTGCAAATCTGTTACCCCCTCCTTTATGAAGGATTTCTAACTCATGCCACACCCTGTACTGTGAAGCTGCCTCTGACAGCAATACTTTGGGAAGGATCAATAATAGATTGCTTGGTGGTTGGTGGACTGCAATCAGGCTGAACCTGTTACTGTGTCTGAAGAACTGTGAGAATGAAGTAACATGTGGGTCTGTTTTATATCTTTCCAGATGGCTCAACTAGACAAGGTTGTTTTGACTCCTCTCTCAGCACTACAAGCCTTGTTTTCAGGCCCACAGAAGCTCATCCAGAAACGCTATGACAAATTGTTGGACTACAACAGCTGCCTCCAGAGGTCAACAGGAGAAGAGCTTGATCTAGCAAAGAAAGACTATGAGGCTTTAAATGCACAGCTAGTGGAAGAACTTCAGGTATTCAACAGAGCAGCCAAAAAGATTGTGTTGAACTGTTTGTATTGCTTCATTACCCTCCTCAGAAGTATTATGTCTGCAGCACTTCAATCAAATTCTGCTGTGGTGGTGCCTGTTCCAGTAAGTAAATTATAAATAGGCATAAGTCCTATTTATCTCTCTTTTTTTCTTTTTGTATGCCTTGGGTAGGGTGTAGGACACATGCCTAAAAGCTACTGTGATTTTGATTGTTTTGCTGAGCACAATTTTTTTTTCTTCTTCTTTGCAAACTCAGCAAAGGTTAAGTTCTCAGCTTGAGTTTTGTCAGTCTTGGACCTTTTGATGAGAATGACCTTAATGCAGCTGCTCCAGCAATATCATGGAGAGACAATAGGGCAAAATGGAGGCAGTTCTTAGCATTTAAGCCTTGGTTTCTTTAGGTCTGCCCTGAACAGCCTAGAAGACACAGGAAGAGAAATTCTACGAAAGTGCATGAACTCTCCTGCTAGTGTTAGGCCTGCAGAGTCACGCAGAAACCTGCAGGTGTAAAGCTAAGGAGATCGGATGAAATAATTTCTATAAAAAAACAAGTTGCTTTTAAATCCAGATATGCTGCAGAAGCTCCTGCATGGAAGGACAAGTCAATAAGGTATAGTTCTGTCTGTGTTGGCAGTTTTAGAAAGTTAAAATAATTTCTCTTATGTAGTCACAGCCAACAAGGATGCCTATTGGAGCTAACATAAATGCATCAGTTCTTCCAGCCTACTCAACTCTTTCTGTGCACTGTAAGCATTACCTCAAGATTATGGAGCTATTATTAATTTGTGTGAAAATTACACAAAGTTTCGCTCCCCTGAAGGACTTGCAAACTGGGAAACAGAGCTATGACAATACCTCCAAATTCACTCACCTGAAACAGAGGCATGTTTAGGCAACTGTGTTTGGACAAGATTCTGCATAAGAAACATGTTGCAGTGAGGCCCTTCCGGAGTATCCCTTTCCACCAAGGGCTGACTTCAGAGGCAGGAAAGGGCTGAAAAATTGAGAAAAGGTCAGGATCAAAACAGAGCTGCACTGTTCAAACAGAATATAAAGGCTTTTTCTGCATGAAGAAATTGGATCCCTATAACGTGACCATTAAGTATTTTGGAATATGCTCTGTCAAGCATTGTTTTCTATGATGCTTTTCCTAAAAAATTAATTCTTCCCCTCTCCCCTCCTTTTTTTCCTGTTTACATCAGCAAACATATTTGGAGTTAGGCACACACCAAAAGCACTTATGCAGTGCCTCAGACAGAGTGCCAGCTTATCCAAGTGTCTTTAACCTGGTATCAGCACGCAGTTTCACAGAAACACAGCTGTGGGGTAAGCCTTGCAGCACATGGGCCACTCTGATGTACATTTGCATCTGAAAACAGGTGGCTCAGTACCATAAATGCAAAGCTGCTCATTTACATTTTCGTTGCTGTTTAGAATATTTTTTTAATGATGCAACTTAAATCACTATGTGTTGTAAATCTAACAGTAATCATTAGTTACTTTTCTTAAGCAGATCTTTCTTTTGTCTTGTGCCTAGCACACTATAGGCTCTGCAGGAAACAGCGGTACCTTGTCAGATTTCTGATGCCTAGTGTTGAGCCCATTAAGCCAAATATGCTGTCTCAAATCTCATTACCATTTTGTTCATGAGATCTAACCCACCTTTATGTTTGCAGCTGTCTTCCTCAAGCATCTGTGAAGTGCAGCATCAGTTGATGGAGGAGGTTCACAAGCTGAATTTTGTAAAAGAAAACAGCAGTGCAACCTTCATTGAAAGAAAATTGAGCTTGGAAAAAAAGAAACCTGCCCCCTCTCCAGTGAGTTTCATACATCTGAGTTGTTTAAAGAATCCTTTTCTGATCACTTTTGAACCAAATCCATGTTTATATCATACAGAGGTCTGGGTTTCATCCCTCCACTGGGAATCTGAATTGTGTTACTGGAATGAAGCTGTTCCATTGACCAGTAACTTCTTAAGACTCTTCACACTCTGTGTTATCTTGGAAATCCACTTGAGATCACTTCTGATTATCCTTAGGTCTTTACGCACGTGTTAAGGCTGTATATGTAAAGTTGGATTGCTTCTCTTGTTAAGAACTGTTGCAGTACATCTTCTTACCCTTATTCAGAACTTTTCATCCTGCTTTTCTGTGTATTTGCATGTATACACAAATTAACACACGTACACACCCCAGTGCAAAAGATTCATGAAGTCCACTAAGAAATCCACATGCCTGTGGTTCCTAATCTTATCACACATTTACAGAGCATTCATGGGGTCTGCTTGACCCTACAACATGAAGTCAGCTTTCAGGAGAAGCCAAGGAAGCTGCAGGATTCATTTTCAAATCAGAGAGGCAGGAACATGTGCCCTTGCTACCACATTGTGTTAAAGTGACGTTCAGCCCCTCTCTTTCAGCCCTCTAACCAAACATGCTTCCAGTTCATAGCACCTTGCCCATATATAACAAGGGAATTTTGTACAAAAAGCAGACCATTCTGTTTCTACTCATTTTCTGCCCCAGAGCTTTGCCATGCAAGTTGCTACATGACCATAACATATCTGATAATTTTTGATTACACTTTTTGCAACTTCACAGAGGAATTCAAAGATCATTGTTCTGGAAAAACAATTAAAGCAGTGACAGTTCACATACAGAACACAGGCTCATGAGAACAGACTACTGGCTAAGAGGTACTTAATTAGTTATACTCCTCTATATCTTTCGAGATCTGTCTGTTATTGGTCAGCTATTAACATAGCAGTTGGAAGGTCCTTTCTGCACATGCAAAGGAGATTTGGTTACATACAGCTGTGTAACTAACTCCTTTATCTGCGTGTAGAAGTGCAGTCAGTTGCCACATGAAATATGTACACTGGTTCCTTTTATGCATCTGTGCTGCTCAACAAACAACCTTGACAGTATTCCTACTGAACAATTTTTACTCTTTTCAGCTCGAATCGCCACGTCAAACAGAAGACCACAGGTCCAAGCTGCTGTCTACATACAGTGCAGAAGTGCTGTATCAAGCTAAGCGCAAGTGCAATGCCACACAGGAATTTGATATTGATCTGCATGAAGGAGAAGTGGTGGCTGTTGTGGAGCAAAAGGATCCCTTCCAAAGTACTAGCAGATGGCTTGTTGACACAGGAAGTAAGTTCTTTGCACAAACATCCCAATAACAGCTTCGTATTGATTTCTTTTCATTCTGGCCCCATCTGTCTGCTTACGTTGTACTGACAGCTGCATAAAATAGTTTAACAGCATTTTTTTTTTTTAATTTTCTGTCTTTTTACTGTGATATCCAGTCCTCAAGGGATATGTGTATTCCTCCTTCCTGAAGCCTTTCAATCCAGCCAAAGCACAGAAGGACGTAGCAGAGAACAACTTCTGTGATGATGATTTTGATAATATCAGCCTCTTTGTCTCTTCACGGCCATCCTCTGACAGCAGCTCAAGTTCAGGGCACAAGAAGAATGACAGCAACTCATCTGTTCACTCCTGTGAAAATCCCACAACTAATAGCACAGGGGCTGGAGATTCTCAGGATATGGATGATCAGCATGTAAGTAGGATACCTGCTGTGCCCGTCTTCTTATTTTTCTCATCTCAAATCCACAGTTATAATGGCTGTAATTTAAATAGTTCCTTTTTGCACTGGAAAATTCTTGTACTAATCTGTCAGAATGACATGGGGAATTTGCTATCCTCTGTCCTTTGGCTTTTTTAAATAGCTACAAAGTGGTAAAAGAATCAGTTCAACTGCAAATCTCAGTCTTGTCTCATAGAAAACACCCCTTTGCATTACACCACCCCATGTACGTCACACAGTTCTCATTTGAGCTGCTTGGGGATTTTTCCACTTACCTTTAACAAGACAGCTGCAGCAAAGATGATCAGCAAGGCACAGAGGTGCCCGAAATTTTTATCATCTTCAGATCAGATCACTGCAGATAGGATCTCTGGCAGCTGAAGAGATGGTTTGAGAGATCCATCCTAACAGCTGCCATATTTAAGAGTAGGAGATTTAGACAAGGTGTTTCTCTCATTTGAAAGCTTGTAAATTCTCCAGCCAATGCAAGGCTGCATGATGTGAGCTGAAACCTTTAGCACAGTGCTCTTTTGATGAGCTTAGTTTGTTCCTTCCTACGCTGAATTCTTAAGACCCTCCAGTTTTACTTATTATTTTGGCCCCATTCTTTGTATACTGTAAGCAATTACAGACCATGCAGTTATGTATGTACAATGCTATTAGATATATTGTACATACACAACTCACGCTAACACACAATGGCCGGGTAAGACATGGCTACATTTCTGAATTCAGATTTTGTGGCTTTCTTTTTTCAGACCTTCTATGCCGTTTATGCATTTCAAGCAAGAAATGATCAGGAACTCAGTCTTCAGGAGTATCAGAAGGTTAGGATACTTCGGTTTTCTGATCTGAGTGGCAATAAAGAATGGTGGCTAGCAGAAGCCAAAGGTCAGAAAGGATATGTACCATCTAATTATCTCGGAAAGATGACATACGCTTAGGAACCTAAAAAGTCCATTCAGCCAGTTTCTATGAAGCAGACAATGATAATCTATGATGGTTTGCAGAAAGCAAGGCAAATTCACAAGTGATTGACAGAAGCCACGGCACCTGGTGCAGCATACACATGATATTGAGGACCTCTGGTTTCCAAAAGCCATCACCTTGTCAAGACCTCAGGGAAGAAGCATTTAACAGGAAGACAGTTCTGCTTAACACCCCAAAGGGCTTGCTTTTCTCTATTACCCCATAATTTTCACTTTTATCAGAATGTCCTACATCCGAATTCAACCTACAAGTACACTTCACAGCTGAAGTGACGTTCCCCCTCCTCCTCCCCCCCACAACATTCAGCAAACAATATTCAAGATGAAGGCAGCCAGCCTTGAAAAAAGACAAATTCAGCCTTCAGGGATTTTGCAGTTCAGACTGAATTGTTCTTAAATCCCTACCTTGATGAACACAACCACATCTCCAGACTCAAGCTTTTGGGTTATCTATTTTTATCTCCAGCCACTTTTGTAAAGAATCTTTTTCTCAGTGGTGATTATTAGAGTGGGAAAAGAAAAAAAGGTTGCTTTTTTTTAAGAAGCATTTCAGTTTAAACCATATTGATGCCGTTGGTATCAGTAGCTGGACTCAGAGATGAAGGTATTTTTAGTTAAATGTAGAAATGGAATAAGAAAAAAAAATGGAAGAAGCAGGTAACATGAAAAAAAGAGGTTATCTTCAAGAAAATAAATTTCATAACTACATTAAGGTAAGAAACAGTCTGTAGCAATATGAACATGCCCCAGGTTTAAAGTGACTTTTCTACACACTAGCTGCTGTAGATCCATGTAGTGAAACAACTTGTGTTACTAGATTTAGGAAATTCATTAAGATTTAGAAAAAGTCAAGCAGTGCCATTCCAAGAATATTTACTACCTATCTAATTCTTTAGGTCAGATACAGAGATCATACTATCAAGGGAATACACTAAGATTTAAGATGTATCAACATTTATCTTCCCAAAAAGAAAAAAAAAAAATCATTCTCATACTGAAAGCATCTTAACATTAAACAGTGAAGAAAATACTGATGAGCTGATCTGCTCTTTGCAAAACTTGGAGTTAAAAGCCCTGTATTCTGCTGAAGTATTTTAGCAGCTGTCAGGGTTATTTTAAGATGACAAAATTGTTCACACCATACCCTCATTGAGCACAGGAAATAAAAAAAAAAATCCCAAGGAAAGATGTGACTTTCAAGCAATACTTTGAGTTTCACTGACTGCAGTGACCCTTACTGAGCTTAGGATGGTACCTTACACTAGAGACTGGTGGGCAAACAATACATCTTCACTACTATCATTAATAACTGTGTGTTTATAAAAATGTATTACAGGACTGAAATGCCTTGGTCCTCTAGGAATGAGTGAGGACCTTCTTACCTTAAGTACTGCAAAAAGAAAACAAATCAACAACCTAAGAGTCTAAGCCTGAAACAGTGAAAGAAACTCCTTGTAGATATTTTCAGTACAACTTCATAATTGTTTATAACTGACTGACCAATAAAATGACAAATTGATGGGGGGTGGACAGGAGGGTGTTGCTGATCAAAGGTGAGCATATACAGAAATTGTTCTATAGCTGTTGTGTTAGTTTCTACTTCCTGTAGCTGAAGCACAGGGCATGAGGGTAAAACAATCCAAAACCTAGAGAGTAGCAAGAAATAGCCAGCCTGCAAAGAAAGGACAAGAGATTTACAATAGCTGATGCAAACAATAGTTTTTGCTGCACAAATGGATCTACTTTCATTTTCTTTGGAGCCCCATATTTGTATTTTGTTTTGCTGAAAAGACAGAATGTTAGAGTTTTGCTCAGAAGATGTAGTAGATACATGGTAGATCACAGAGCTGAGATCCTGAAATTTATGCCAGATTAAAGTTATATGATAGAGAAACTTGTGAAGTCCACTGAGATGGATATTCAGGAATCAGGATATGAAACTCTGAACTACTGCAATCCAATGACCAGTAAGAACAGATATGTACAAGGTTGCTTAACTTGCACTTTCATTTTGCTGTTTCATAGCAAGCAAAAAAATCATCCATGGATGAAGCTTTTTTTTTTTTCCAAAAGAAAACTTTACATTTAAGTAAATGAAGAAAATAAAGAGAAGGAGGGGGATGAAGGGGAGGGGTGCATCACCTTGGATGATGGAATTTTATGGATTACTATAAATTTCACTCTACTGAGATTGCACTGCACTGGCACTTAAACATCAAGATTATGGGGAAGATGTACACAAGAAGCATTTCATCATGTCTTACATTTCAGAATATTTTATTTGGAGATGTTCTATACTTTGCAGTAGTTGAAAGAGTTTTAGAAATGACTAATTGTATTTAATAGTGATTACATGACTGCATTAAGTCAAGGAATGTTTTATATTTCAGATAGGGAAATTAAGTAAGGGGGAACTGTTCTCAGAACTCAGCTTGAGACATACGGAAGGCTCTGATTTTGAGTGTTATGTACATTCTCCATGAAAAATCAGGCTCTGTGAAGGTGTCTCTAAGCAAGTTCAAACACTGCTTTCCAAAGTGTTCAGTAGGGATCCTGAAGTAACAAGAAAGATGAAGTAACAGTGACAGTGTTTCTTTAAATATGTGGGATTTCAGAACTTATAGAAGGATTCTAATAAACTATGAAATCCCACTTGATGGTTAGCACTGGGTGTTCCAGTGGATTAGCTTATTTAGCCACCTCAGAAATTCCAACTCTTGTATGTTAAAATTTGGTATTACAGGTGTCTCAATCTTTTCTTTTGCTTAAAAGAAATAAAAATCCAACTTCAATTATTGCAAAACCAAGAAGTGCTCTTTGAATTAAAGCCTTCACACAATAAGGAGATTTACAACAATTCAAATTAGACTTGCTCAGATGCATTTTTGTTAATGTCCTGCTTTCAGTATTACAAGTTCTGAGTCAGGTTAGGACTCCAGACATTCTTAAAAGCTGCGTAATGTTTTCACAGCTGATTCAGTAATGTTTAGAAGGCTGCAGTATTCTAAGAATTTTCTTGTTCTAATTAGTGACAAAACTAATTATTTTGACTGAAGCAGGACAAAGCTGCAGTTTAATCCTGCATGTACTCAAACATGCATTTTAGTTACTTGAACCATCATGATAGTAAGCACGTACTACCAGGACTGGGTCTGTTCAAAATGAAGTGTTTCTCCCTTCGTGGATGTTTTTTTTTTTTTTTTTTTTTTTAAAGTGTTGACATTGGTCACCTGCAACCCTACAGACATCCAAGCCAACAAACATAATGTCTCTCATTTGATCTTTGACAACTGTGTTGTCTTCCCTCTTAATCCTTAACTGAGGATTTACCTTTTCATAACAAAAACACAATGAAGAACCCTCCCTTCTGACTTCTAATTGAGTAATTACGCCCTTCAAATGTTAAAATATACCTTTGCTGTCATTTTAAGCTGGATTGTGAAAATGCCACCTCTGGACTAGAACTGTAAAAGAAAAGTCATAATGCTTGTGACTATAACTCCTCCTACAATCATCTTTGTTCAGAAATGGTGAAAGTAATCTTTTTAAATTATTGCAATAATAAAAAATTTTTCTAAGGCTGTTGTCTTTTTAAAAATTATACAAAAAAAGACCTATTCCAGAAGCATGAGCTTCTGGAATAGCAAGAGCTATGTATGCTACCCAAGATCTGCCTCTTGTTGTCAACTATAAAAAGCATCACTGCAGAATTAGCAGAGCAGAGGAAATGGACAGTTGCATCAAATAATACACTGCCTTTTTAGAATACATCTTAGCTTCTCTATTCACATATTAAAACTTGCTCAGTACCTTGATAACATACAATGAGTTTCAAAATACATTCAAGTTTGCAAATATTATGTTAGACCTGTTCTTTTCTTGCTACTTCTATGGTTGTGACCATTATTTACTGCCAAAGCTTTTTCTGTTACCACTTGTGACAGAAAAGCCTGCTGCAGAAGTAGATTACAGAACTGTGCATTAGATGCCAGCATCTTTAGATGCTGTTTAGATGTTAGACCCAGATACTACCAGCACCCCCTAGTCCAGCCAGAAGCATTCATACAGAATAAATTGCCTCACATCACTAAGGAATTCAGGATTTGGGCATCTATGAAAAACATCATATATAAATGGAAGTACATTTCTATACTGAGTTATAAAATGGGTAAGAAAAGTCAAGAAGCTACACTTACAGTAGATCACAGAGCAATCTAGCTTAGGGATAAAAAAACACAGGACTGTTTTCCTGTTATATTTTTCCTAAATATGAAATATATTTTCAAAATTCAGAAGGCCTTCTTTCCCTTCTGCCTTACATTAAGTTCTTCAACTACAAATTCAAATTCAGTTGAACAATGTCATAGAACAGATTCCTCTTCTGAAAATACAGTTAATTCCATACTAACTTCAAAGCAGAAAGCAACTGTTCCCTTCAATATACTCTGGCTTCCAGCAGTGCCTATCTTACATATTCAAGCTAGACTGTTGATTTAAAAGTCCAGGTCCATGTTATAAATCCTTATTGATATAATACTTCAGAGAATCACAATCTTAACTGACATTTTTATACCAACAGAAGGAGACTTGAAATTTCATTTCAGAAGCTGGAAAAGTTAAAACAAAAAAATTTTGATATTAACTGCAGCTCCACTGCAAATTTTGCTTAAATGTATGGCAAAAGAAGTTGATGATAGTGCCTTCTAGTGGGGATACAGGCACTATGGAGCAATAGCTCACCCCTTTCCAATAGCCCAAGAGGAGTGCAAGGGTTTGTGCTACAAACCCTTACACGAAGGTGAGAAGTGGATCCAGGCTCCACTCCTTTCAGTCACTCAGGTGCATTGTTTGCACCTGTGCTCCCTGAGTTAGCCACACTTTCTCACCTGGTGCTCAGCCATTGTTTCAGGCTGTGACCAGGTAATTCCACTGTCAATACTGACCTGTTCGTACAATTTCAGCTAGACTTGGCCTTACTAGAAAGAAGACAGGGATGCACAGAACATAGCATGTTTTTAGATCTCAAGGGTTATATTAAATTCTGCTAGCTACCACAGTTAAGAAAGACCAGTTTTTTTCCCTTTGTTCATCCCATATGTAGTACCTAAAATGAAACCAGGTTCATACGTAAGCTTCTGAACTCACAAACAAAATTGTTTATTTGGACACAAGACACAGAACCTTCCTGTGGGAGCAAATCATACTATTAGAGTTTATACTTTACATAGTAGCACTCCAACCATTAAAGGAAATCTAGCTTAATGCTCTACTTCATAACATGAGCAACATTTTTCAGAATAGTATTTAAGAAGAAAATATGCCTTCTAATTGCAGTATTTTTTCCTACTATAACAACATTAAAAGCCTTTGTGCTAGAGAGTGAGAACAATTAGCTAATAAATGGGCAATAAAGGTTCTGTATTCTCCCTCCTAGTACTGTCACTTACTTTTAAATTGCCCTGGAAGAAGCATGCACTACAAAGACAAAGTTTTTCCCTTTTCACTGCACAAGAAATGTTAATTGCAGCAGAAAAGAAATTCTCAAAGTAGCTAAGGCAATCCTGAATAAATGAAGCTATTCAGACATTCAAAAACAAAACTTAGCTTAAACCTGAACAACGGAGAGGGGAAAAGAAGGAAAGTAGCTGCATGTATCAGATTTGCTCATCCCACATTTCAAACACATAAAAGGCTGTAGTTTTCACGTACCTCCTAAACTGAGACATTTTCATGTTTAGAGATGCTCCCCTCAACAGAATGGAGAGGGGATTGCTGCAGGCTGATGATAGACAGCAAGATTCAAAATCCTTCTCCAATTCTTGAGAGACATTAAATAACACCACAAAATAGAGACAGATACAGGAGTTCCCATGAAAGGTGTGTGGAACACTCAGTATAACAAAGTCTTCCTATTCAGAGCTTAAATTTTTTTCCTTATTCTTTAAGAAAGCAAAATATGCTCATTTTCACAGAAGACTAAAGGAATACATTCAGATCTCAGAATCATCTTCTGTGTTTTAAAGTCTATGCTATTAGAAATATTTTTTATGTACTTCAATGCAACATAGCTCCTATTGCTATTTTAGATACTTGCAAATACATAAATGGCGAGCATGCAATACTTCTAAATCTCACAGCATGGAGTACCTTGGTGATCAAAACTTTGTTTCAGGTGCACCAGAGGGAGCCAACACCCTGACAGGTAATATAATTCCCTTCACTTTCTTCTAGTTTTCCTTCCACATCAAAACAATACAGTTCAATGAGATTGCACATTCAATTAAATACGTGGTGGACAATTATCCATTCACATTACAACAGGACAATCCTAAGGTTCTTTACAGATTGAAAACACCATTTTGGCTCTCTTCCACTCTTCACAGTCTAGGGGTCATTTCTACTCTTTTCCCTCAGAGAACAACTAGAAAGTGACAAAGAAACTTCTTAGTGCAGAAAACCAAGTTAGGCCACTTCTCATATGACTTGTGCAACATGCAGAGAACTCCATTAACTGCCCAACACAAACAACTTGTAAAAGCTAAAGCATTTTAAGGATCAGAAACCTGAATGAAAGAAAGTGGCAGTGATTTCCCAGAATAACACTTTTATTCACAATGCTGAAGGATGACAGCTTAAGTTCAATTTGTATCCACAAATTGTTCTCTTAAATACACCAAAATTCCCAATGCTTACAATTTCACATTCCATTGCTTTGAGCTAAAAACCAACAGCATGTAATAGTGAATATTTTTCTAACATATTGAGTTTTCAGATTTATAAAGTCAGAAGGAATAGTAGGATTACCTAAGATTTACCTCTGGAAAGCATAGGTTTGGGACTTCCCTAATTACTGGTTCAGTCCAGTAACTCAGGGATTTTCTTTAATTAAAAGATAAATGCTGCTCTTTTACAGATCACAATCAGCAAGATCAGCAAGCAGCTGTACTACTTCTTGAGTTTCTTCTGAGCAGCCTTCTTCTTGACCATTTGTAGCCTCTTCATTGCATTGAGCTGAGATTCCTGTGAAGTTGGGCCTTTCAGAGAAGCTGACTGATTACCAGCATCTGCTGTGGTTTTGCTTGCGTTGCCCCCGCTGTTACCTGCAGTCCCACTGTTGCCATTCCCACTGCTCACCTGACTGCTGGTGCTTGGCGCAGTGCTGCTGGGACTAGGAAGACCTACTTTGCTAACATTGTCGCTACTTACCGAACGACTAAGAGTGGTTTTTCCCAGTGTGAGAGGTGGAGGTGGTTTCAGCTGAACAGGGCTTGTGCTATTGTTAGCAGAAGCTATTTTTGACCCTAGTCCTGTTTTGGAAGCTGCCAACCCCGACAGACCCACGGGTTTCTGGTTATTTGAAGCTGCTGCAGGTTTCCCACTGGTGCTCTGTGCTGTTGATCCCAGTTTGGCAGTTGATGGATTGGCAGAGGAGTTTCTGGCTGCAAAAGCAGCCCATCCTGTAAGGCCACTGGTGGTTGCTGAAGAGGAAACACTTGTACTGGCTGAGTTCCCCGAAACTGCTGCTGAGGGCTAAAATAAATAAATCATTCTTATTATAGCGGCATTTATTTGTATAATGCATCACAGCAGGATGAGACTGAGCCTCTGTTTTAGTTCTTTATCCAGAAACACACAGTGGACAATATTTAATCACTGGTCATTATAGTTAAAAAAAAAAAAGCAGTAACAGGAAAAGGATGCAGGCACAGATAACTTTAAATTTCCCAGCCAAATAAAACCAATACCTTTTTTCTATACAGGCTATTATATAGCACTGAGATCTCCCCCATAAATTCTAAACACTGGTTTTACCCAAATAACTACAGTGCAGATTTGTGAAGTATAAACAAGGGAGGCAAGCCAGTATCTTTTATTGCTTGCCATTAACTGGTGTCATTTTTTGACAAGATAACAGATACAAAGATAAAAAACAGCTCCATAGTAACTAAGTATTGCATTCTTCTGGTTAAAGTATAAGCATCAGAACTTTCCTCTTCCCATCTTGGTTCTTAGCAGCCTATACTCCACAGAAACGGTTTTAAAGAAACTGAGCCACTGGACTTCTTTCCTCTAGTCTTTCCATTCAGGCAGTGCAAAAGACAAGTGTTCCGCAGACAAAGCTTCCCTTAAATGCAAAGCACTGTACACATCAGCTGCAGTTCCCAAACCTCAACCAAACAACCAAACCCCAGTTTTCAGCTGGGGATAATACAAATGTTGACTTATTAAAACCAAAATCGTAACAGTTTATGGCCAAGGTGAAGAGTTATTCAGAAGTGTAAGTGCTTGAGCAAAAGCCATCGTGTCATTCATAACAGTTTCCATCTAAGCAGCACAACTGCAAATTTACCTCTGAGAACATGAATAATTGCTTTGATTCTATGTTACAGGTGACGTCCTTCAGTAAGCATCACTGTTTGTTAGACTTCTTTGTCATTTATTATGCTGCTTCTGGT
The DNA here is from genome assembly GCF_987193195.1 of Phasianus colchicus. Lineage (NCBI taxonomy): Eukaryota > Metazoa > Chordata > Aves > Galliformes > Phasianidae > Phasianus > Phasianus colchicus. The sequence goes on along the minus strand of NC_143439.1, from coordinate 20,228,730 downwards.
TTATCATCCTAACCAACTCACAACAACATGTATTATAAAGCAACATTTATTAAATAAGTAGGAAGCTGATATATGTTGTCTCATGTTTCTAAATTAGACCCTACAGGATCAGCTGGATTTCCCCACTGCCATGAGTAGAAGCCTAAGTACCAAAATATATGTATGTTACTTGGCCACAGAGAATAAATATTATCTTTTATAGTGTTCTGAGAATCTTTATAAAATCCTGCTTGTATAAAATACTATTAAGAAAAGTTCTCAGAGTAAATTCTGTTCTGTCCTTTTTAACATAAAAATACAGTCAAGAGCTGAATGCTTCAGGGATTTACAACTGAATAGAACTGTTCCCCCCACTCTTATGATGCTAATGCAAAACCACTACGCTATATTACCACTCAGTGTAAATAGTACAGCAGACTACTTTCATTTATTGTGCTTGTGAGAAAATGTGTCTAAAAAAAAAATAGTGAAATGTAAACTTATTTTCTGGAAAATTTATAGGATGTTACCTTCACTTCTGTTCTCTTGAATGCTAGAAAAGTTGTTTGGGTCTCAGGTTTCAATTTAATTTCAGATTTCTTGATCAATGGATCCTTCACAGCTGGTTCAACTGAAACCACTGCTGGAGCTGGTTTTTGAGGTGGTTTTTGTGTCTTCTGAGCCTGAGGAGAAAAAAACAAAACTAGTTAGAGCTTCTACAGTACTGTTTTAAAGCGTGAGCATTATCATATTGCAGTCTAGCCTTTACAATTTGAAGTTGAAAAGTGTCTGAGAAATAAAGTAGTAAAAAGCTGCAGTTGCGGAGGCCATGTCAAATACAGTACTGGTGATAAGGAGTCCAGCCAAAAAGCCATATTGAATAGAACTTCCTATTTCAGCACAGAGACAGGCGCAATGTTGAAACTCAGGAAATAGGAAGGCACTGGGCCATCACAGAAAGGCAAAGACAGTTGAATTTGAGGAAAATGTGGATATGATCCAACAGTATTGGGATGTAGACTGTACAAGTCTGCTAAAAAGTTGCAGTAAAAAAAAGGTAGAATTCATGCTGAAACAAAAAAATTAGAAATGGGCTCACTGAAGAGAAAGTTTGAGTCACTGCATGGGCTATCCTGTTAACTGACCTCAAGCATTGAACTCTGCTAGGTTCGATGTTCTGATGATCATCAGAATAGCCATGTACTTCACTGAGTAATAACTCCTAGGAAGAGATCTTACATTGACTTTCTCTTGTTTATTAGCAGAGGCATTTCAATAGATAACCACTCACTAAGTTACCACAGAACAGCTCCAAAACAGCATATTTTCTGCTATATAAAGAGGTTTGATTGAAAAGAAGATCAGAAGTAGAGATATGTAAACAAAGACACTTTCTTCAGTGTTTGTTTCTCATGATGAGACGAGAGGGATCTCTGTAGGATCAGAAGTAATTACCCTGCTTAGTCAAAAAGTTACCCTGCAGACAAATCAAAATGAAGGGGATTTTGGGGGGGGGGGGGATGTTCTATCTTTCAGCACTGAAGATTTGAGCCAAAATTTGTTCTCTTGTTACAAAAACAATCATTCACATCTACACGTATGAAGAAAATCAAATCGTAGGGATATTTTGTAAATATGTACTAAAAAAATAATCAGTATCACCTAAAATAAAAAATGCTTTGAAATACTATTTACCAAGTGGGAAGGAGTCCTGTTTCACACTTCACTCAAATTTTGCTTTTTTAATAAAAGTTTAAGAAGATACCCAAATACTCCCCAATACTACATTAAAAAACACAGCTGCAGCAAGTGAAGCACAGCTGAGAAAAAATGGTTCTCCAACATTCTTCCAGAGAATTCTGCAACTTAAAGAATACTCTCACACATAAGAAATAACCTGCTCCATTTCAATAGTGCTCAAACTAGACAAAAAACTGACTCCTACCATTCTCTTCATCTGTCTGGTACAGCGGGCACAGTACCATACAAGTCGAGGATCATTCACTTCCTTGTCTGTCACCTGAGGTTTATGGCAATCCTGGTGGTAAAGATTATGGCACTCCTGACACTCTACAAGCTGATTCCCAGAAATAACCGTCATTTGCCTGCAGAGCAAATAGTTAAGAACAGATTACTGGGAAAAGCACTTCAAGGATTATCCAACTGCTGTAAATTTTGCAGAGCTTAAGATAAAGACTAAAAATATTTTTGCTTTTGTGAATATTTTCTAACTGTAGCAGATGAGCTACACTGATTTTTCTTCCTAAGTTCTTCCTAATATTTTAGAAACTTGAAATTGTTAGATTTTCATCAGAGAACTAACATCAAAAAACTTGAATATTATCAAACATGCTTACATGACACTTCTTCTGTTTGATTTTTATGTTAGAAATTTGAGTCTCATCTGCCTTTTCCAATAGAGATTTTACCACTGTTTACTTATTATCAATTTCTCATTACAGTAGCATCTAAAGGCCTAGCCTATGTTTGGATAATTTTGCTGTAAGCTGTAGAGCACTGCAGTTCAAGAACAAATAATTTTGCATTGACTAGTATGAAAGAGTGCTTTCTTCTAAATAATTTAAAAGCATCACCATCCCAACTCTATACTACTTCACTGATGTTTTATTAGCTATCCTTCTAGTCCCTGCAAACAGACACTTGGAATTGGAGATAATGCCAGAATCTTGAAGAGATGGAACACAGAGGATTAACTGTGCAGCTCTGCCTTGAAGCAAGTACAAAGCTGGTGATGAGGACTTAATTCTGCTGTGGGTCTCCGGTGAAAGTAATCATGCTGTATAAATGACAAATTAGTGATGCACACATGACTGTGAATATGTCTAAATTAGCCAAATATCAGTTTTCTGATGATTTCTTCTTTCAGATGAAGAATCAGGCTATTTAATTGCTAAGCTGCTTTTGCTCATAAGCCTGAGGAGCAGGTAGCCAAGTAACCATGGAAACTATTTGTAGATGGGTACAAAAAGGTAATACCTTGTTTCTCTGTAACAAGAAAAAGTAGTCTGAAAGTATTGTCCATACAGACACTAGAACATTTTCTAAGGAATATTTCTCTTTCAAATGGGCTACCAGAAAAAAAAAGAAAACATTTCTGGAAGTCCACCATCCCATTAGAGATGCAGGAAATTTCAAGAGCTATTTTGTTTATTATTCCTAAATAAACTGGGTAAGAATGAAGCAGTGATGCTTTAACCCCATATCTCAAGCAAGAAGATTCACTCTATTTCAAAAATTCTAAAGACAATTGCAAACTAATTTTAAAAAAACTTAACTTTGCATTCTCGGAATCAAGTTAAACTAGTCTTATTTTTAAACAATTTGATAAATGAAAAGCAAACTTAATGATCTTTTAATTTCAGAAAACAAGTACTCCTAGAAAAAGTCACTCTTTCAAAAAATGGGCTTTAATTTTTTTGTCAGGGTTTACTATCAGCTGCAAATTGCAAATAATGTTACTTCTTCACGTGACCAAGGATTCCTGTATCCGTTGAGTCATGGCTTTCTAAGATCTAAAAGTACTGAAGAGGATGAGGTTATTCCAGTATTCTCTTTGTGCCTAGTTTGAAATAGAACAGGATCTAAGTTAAACAACCCACAGCCATCAAATTTCAATATCCCTAATGATTGTGCAGACACATCTCACATTTAGCAAATCTTGAAGAAACATTCTATGTCTTTAGTTTCTACATCTATAAAAAAAGGAATAATCTACAAATGTAATTTTCAGCATTTGTGAACACACTGTACACAAGTTGATAACAGTTGTCAACTTTTTTTCAGCAATATAAACCACTGAACTATAAAAAATACCTACATACTTTGCAACTGGACATGGTGTTCTCAATCACAACTGTCCGCATTTAAGTATTAATAGCTGTCAGCTTCCAAATGATATTCATACCTATGTTACTTTACAGAAGTATCCAGTGCTATTGTATTTCATATGTACTGAAATGTTAGTATTTCAACTCAAGATGGCCAGCCCCAGGAAGGGACCTTACATTGACAGCTGAGCAGTAAATAGTGGAATGCAGTCCTAACAACTATGCTGCATTTAGAAAGCCTGAAGCATAAGTGATCTGAAAAACAATCCATCCAGATTAAGTTGGAAACTGAGAATCAGAAGACATCAGTTCCAGCAGTGTTGATGTACAATAAAAACAAACACCAAGTCTTTGGAGACTGCTACCATCCTCTCTAATGAGTTCCCTCTTTAAATGCTTTTTTCTCTCCAGCATCACCTTAATAAGACCTATTTTATAATCAGTATTGCAGGAAGAAAGGTAAGATTTATTTATTACTTCAGGTGTTTGAACTGTTCTTCCTTTTTCAGTGTCTATTATAAAGTTAAACATCTGAGTTAGCACATGGGAACAATATGACAGGAAGTCTCACCGCTCTACAATTGGTTAACAGTATAATTAGCTGTAATAATGGGAATTCCTCCATGATCCAGAGGCACCTCGAGAACACACTTTCCCACGTGGCTTAAGCTGAGCTAGAATACAATAGTTCTACCAAGAGTCTGGCCAGTTCTGTAAATGCCAGCTCCATCTTCCTCCCTGTCCTGATCCTATGTTCTCATAGCCATGCATACACGAGGATAAGTACACACACTGAGCTGACGGAAACCTGTATCTGCTGAAAAACCTGAGCAGGGAGCTGATCCAGAGGCTAGTTCATCTGATCACACACTTACACAAACAAGACACCCCTGTCAGAGGTAGGGAAGTAGGCAACAAGAGGAACTTAGAGGGATATAAATCACCTGTGAAATACAATGCTTATTCACATTATCTGATCACATAGTGGATATTCAAAAGTATGTTGTTAATTCTTTCACTATTAGATATATCATTAACAAAATATTACTAAGATCTAGTTTTAGAAGCTCTTGCTGAAAAATAAAAGCCTGTTTTGATTGCAGGACACAAGATATATTTAGAGAATTAATTGAAAAAACATGGTCACGTGTAAAGCAATGTCAAATGATTATGAAGTGAACAACACATGCAGAACTCACGCTAATGCCACTAAAGAAAATGTACTCAGAACTGCTTTTTAGAATGCTGCTTAACATTAGCTATTAATATTTTAACTTGTCTTCTAATATTTAAAAGACAGTATCTCTTACGCTACCCTTTTTGTTTTGTCTAATTTTATTAATACTCACTTGCTCTTTTATAAAGAAAAATCATTTTTACTCATTAAAAGCTCCATTTAAAAAAAAATCTTGTTTGTGAAGAATGCTTACATGCATTAGTAGTTTTGCATACATACTTAAGTAATTTCCAGAATACAACCTGCAAGGTAACATTATTTGAATGCTACATGGGCAAAAACCAACCAAAACCAAATACATGACTGCAATGAAACACTTAATTTACCTGCAAACAACACAGGCCAAACCCATTTCCATAGCAAAGTCATCAGCACTGGTTTCCTCAAAGCTAGATAAATCAGGCATGGATAAATCTTTACTTGTCTGAACCGTAATTGGAGAGGAACGAGCCTCTTGCTTCTCGAGTCTGGGCTTCTTTGGCACATCAGCTCCTTCAGCAGCATCCCCTTTTATCTATGGCAAACAAAAAATAAGAAAAAGCAGAAAGCTGATGGACTTCCTAAAATGAGAAAGTGACTGAAACAAGCAAAATGTAAGTATAAAAAGGTGTATATGAAGCATACACACAGCATATTTTCCTGATATATCTTTTCCAAAATACTCATGAATTAGAAACTCAAGTCCACCTTTTGTGCTTCACTACAAGAACCTCAAAAAAGCCTTGGAAAAACCCACATTTCAGGCTGCTACATTTTATTAACTTGTCAGTGTATTTAAAGTATTTACAAAATAATTTTAACTAGACCTTTGCTGGATTGTCTAAACAACAACATGATTTGATAAGACAGATTGTAGGCTACACACTATTAACAACAGTTATACAGACTACAAGGGAAGAGAACTTTCACTAAAACATCTTCAAATTTATTAGCCAGGTTATGTCGCTAGAGAACAAGAATTAGACTCACTTTATCAGCAGATCTCTTTTCTGTTTCTTTTTTCACCTTTTCTGATGCAGTAGGCTTGCCATTGTTGTTACCAGAAGGCAAACTAGAAGAGGCTTTAGGATCTTGCTTACTAGAAACAGGTTTGGTAACACATACTTTTGGTTGCTCTACTTCCTAAAAACAGAAACAAAAATTGAAGTCAAACCCTACACAATCTACTTTGTGTTTGCAATTAGATCACAGATTAGGCAAACATAACATCACATAACACCGTTCACCTGTACATATATTCTTCTAAACATTTCTTAAGTCTTATTATAATACATCCACAAATAACTGTGTTTAAACTACAGTTATTAAAATCTCCCTTAATGCTAATCTTTCAAAGGAAAAGATTTCTGCTAAAAATATAAGTAGACACATGTTGTCTCTGGACATCAATATATCATTCCTTTATGGAGGAAAGTCAATCTCAGTTCATATTCACCTACGAGCTTAATAATTTAGATCAACAGAAACTGATAGTTCTTATTAGTGTTGCATTAGCATCAGCAATGTATAATAAAAAAGAGCGATCAACCATAGCAATGCATATGAGAAAGGTATCCCTCCAACTTGATAATAAGTGAGTAATTCTCTGCTGCATAGTGAGATGAGTGCCGAGCTTCACTTCAGCCCCTCCAATTTTCTTGATTTCCTGTTGCATGTAGACAGTGACAACCAGCCAAGCTGCTACTGCAATCAGCTTTTCAAGCCTCTCTGTGATATTATTCAGTTCTGACAGAAAGCTCCTGAAAGTCATAACACCTGCATTACTACAGAGGTGTACAGCAGTAATTTAGGTTTCAGGAAGCTAACATTTCCACAGAGAAGAATTAGACTCTACAAGCATCATGTATGCCACAAGAGTAATAATGTCTTCTGATATTTTATGTACCTGAAGAAGAAAAACGTTAGTGTGTGTGAACACAGACCATCATTAGAACATACTTGGCTGACTTGTCAACATCCTATGGGGAAAAACTACCTCCTTAATTATATAGCAATACATAGTGATACTAGGATGTACCCACATGTTTTTTTTCATATGCTAATCTCAGATTCGAATACTCTGTCTAGCAGGTAGTTAGTTATTTCCAGAAAAAAAAGTTACATATTTCTATGGGATAGTGATCATTTTCGCCTGCAAATCATTTATGTTTCAAACCATTTGGAATATTATTTCCCCCCTCTATAATTTCAACCATATTGAGAAGAGATCCAATTTTATCAGTTGTTAGTCCTTGAAAGCAGTGAAATTGCTTCTGATAAGTTCTTTGCAATAGCAGCCAAAGTGTCATTATGAATATCAATAACCATATATAGGAAAAAGTTGACTCACCTAACTGGTGATAGGGTCTCTGCCTACAGAACACTCCCTCTCAGAAGTGGTCCTCATCCAGGAGGCATTCTCCTATTGGAGGCTAGCTCTTAAATGAGCTCAGGTAGGCGTGGACCTGAACTGCTTGCACCTATGCTTCCTAGGCCAGCCATCCCCCTTCACCAGGTGATCGATCATCAGATCAGGCCATGACACAACAGTTCCCTTATATCAGTAATTAGCTTTTTTTTAAATAATTATCTAGTCACAAGAATATCTGCATTTTGAAGAGCTTTTCATCTTTGTTTATAACTGTGTAATTTTGGTTCCCCTTTTTGTGGTAGTTACTAAGCAGAATGCCAAAACCAACATAAAATACAAGAAGTACCATTAAAAAAAATCTTTCATTTGCAATATAGTAAGGAAAGGTATTACACATGTTTGGATATGTCAGGATTTTTTTTCCCCCCCATTAACTTACCTGAATGCACTATTTTGCAAAAAAAAAAATGGGAAATGGTGAATTTGAACATTTCATAATTACTCATAATTTTTCCAGTTTCTAATTCTCTTCTAAATCTTCAGTTATAAAAACAAACAAGGGATAGTTGGGGCCATAAAGGCGTGTGAAAATGGCCTGTGTTATCTAATACTAATACCTTCTGAGATGGACGATAACTTGAATCAGCTCCTCTGGCCAAAGACTCATCAAGAAGTGCTTTCAACTTTTCTGCAGAATCCTTGCTCTTGGAACGCAAGAAGCCCAGGGCTTTCAGAAAAATAGGATCGAGCTCCATGTTCACCGCAGCAGCCATAGTGGTGTCTTTGTAGGAAGACAAACAAAAAGGAAGAACTTTATATATATGAAGCCTAAGTCAAACAGCATGTAGTTAACTAGATTGCAAAATATTTTTTGTAAAATAGAGTTACACTGAATCACAGCAAAGGTAGTAAGTGAATTATCATTAGAAAATGACCATGAACTTAAAGAGTTGAAAAACTTCAATTTGGCTTCACATCTGAAGAGAAATCATCTCTGTTCTTTGGACATCTGTGTTCAGAAATTAAACTTGTCATTCTTATGTAAATGCAACAAGTATTTCATATTCTTGATAATCTGGCAATATAGAATATAAATGCAATTAAGTGTAAACTTCAACAAGAGCACCTACCACCCTTATCCTTGTTTAGATTTGCACATGATTTTTAACACATCGATCATTTAAGAGCAAAGAAAAATATGATCAGAAAACTCACTTTCGATAATTCTGAGAATAGCTCCCTGCAATGTAAATACAGAGATACAACACAGCAAGTACACAATTTTTTTCTTCTGTAAAAGTACATTGTTGATTTTTAAATCTAGTTGAAATAGTGAGAAATAACTACAACTTGGATCGCTATTTATCCAAGTTCACTTGTTTTCTCAACAAGTATCTGTCCAGAGCTCTAAGATACCACAGTGCCTATGGAAATGAAGTGAGGAAAAGCAAAGAATGAATTAAAAAAAAAAAACAAAAGTTGCATAGCAGTAGTTACCTGCACTCCAGAGCCTTCATTGCTAATTTCTTTAACAAAAGTTGCATCAGAAATTCTGCTCTTATTTAATTATTAACAATAATAAATTTGAGAAAAAAATCCAAACATGGGAAGTTTTCTGTTCTTATCCAAAATGGAAAATAAACAAATCTCATTTAAAACATATCAGGATATTTTCTTATACAGTGATCTAGAAGTGTTTTCATAAATTCTGCTCAAAAGCACTACTGGGACAATTTTTTTTTTTTAAGGCTGAAGCCTCCAACATTTTGTCTGAAGAATTTCTTTTGTTATTCAAGGCAATGAACTTTTACCTCTCTGACCATATACCAGCAGCAGCAGTCTGCTCCCTCAATGCCTGCCTAGAAGTCTCCAGGAACCTTTATCTCATGCTGGGCTTTCACGAGACACCAGAGAATCGCTCTACTGAGATCATCAAGGAGTTCAACATACAGTAGACTTCATAGGGATTTCATCAATGGAACCAGCAGAGAGTTAAGAAATCTCTTCAAGAGCTCGTTCCCTATTCCTTAATCCACTTGTTAAATCATTTTCCAGTGGCCACAGAACTTGTTCTACCAAGTACTATATACAGCAGGAACTGCCTCACTGCTGATCATGCAGACTACTACAGACATGCAGACTACTCATCCAGACAATTCAGACCCTCCCTAATGTTTACAGAAAGGGAATTCAATGTGTGTGGAAAGTACGTATCCACATGTTTTATACATAAATGCATTTATCTACATCAAAAATTCCGGCTGCTCTTGAGCTCTGTGGTTAAGTTACCATTTCTTTTTCTGTGAATTTGGCTTCCAAGCTTCAGTGCAACATAGCCTTAAATTAAGAATGCTACACACTCCATTGTATAAAAACAGTAGAACAAAGACACTAGTTGTAGGAATTTGGAATAATTCTTAATTCCCTCTTAAAAACAAAGAAACAGAAACCCTTTAAGTTCTTTTCCGAGGCATCTTCAGGGTGTATATACATGTGCACATAAGGAACAGATAGCTTCAACAGTCCTTAGCAAACAATTCAGCACCGTTGTAGAATTTAGAAAACAAGTGTAAGCCTGCTAAATCCATTTCTCTCTTCTGGAAGATAACACTTCCCCAATTTATTTTGAGCTCTAGCTTTTTCAAGGCAACTATTGGAAAGGAATTGTTTAATTCAGACATGTTCAGAAGCTTTCTGTATACTTAGTCTTTCATTTGCACATGAAATTGTGGCAGTTTTTTTCTGCTCTCAAAGGTAAATTGTAATAATGTCACAGGATACTGCAAACATTAACAAAAAGAAATTTCTTACATGGAGGGACTTCATATAGAAAATAAAACATTAAGTAGAAAAAATATAAGAAAAAAGTATATGACACTTTGTGTAGTGGTTTAATGACACAGCTGCAAGATTGGAGAGCTGTAATATAATCCTTGAATCCAAGGTAGAAATGGTTTTCCTTACAGCCATAAGTGGATAGAACACACAGATAAGTTGCAGAGTGGGGTCAAGAATACACACGTTCACTCTTGCAAGTGAGCACAAAGACATCAGTCTAGCCCTACAAGCACCCTTCTTAAGTTAGCTCTCCAATAGTTCTTCATTGTTTCCCAAGTATTTAATGATGGACAGAGAACACCAAATTGATGATAACAAAACTGTCTGATGTATTTGTGATTTATATATGAAATCCTTCTACGATGAAGAATCATTAAGTAACTTCCCAGCATGTTCTACACTAAACAGTTCAAATATCCACATGAAGAAAATTGTTAGTTAATAGGCTGCTCATCTCACAGTGTCTAAGAGTTTTTTTCTGAATCATTCTTTTTCTAAACTATTTTATTCTGCCAAAACTTACACAGAATTAATCGAGCACTATATAGAATATGCAGTCTTTCAACTTAACAGCTACTCTTCCCAGGGTACTACAGGCCAACTGTCCATTGAGTGGCCTGCTACTATTTTGCATACCTATACACTGACATTGCAACGCTATTATCAAATCCATTTGTTGTAAATTCAACTATAGTTATATTTTTCCACTGTCATGGATTATTAGGAGGACTTTCACCCACATATCCTTTGCATCTATCTTCAACACCTGCAGTAATTAACTTAGAGCCAGAAGCATGGATCAGCAGCACGAAATACCTTTCAGCACACTACACTGTGTTTATTAACTATTGACTTAATTTACCACCATAATATCAATTCATCTTTTTTTTCCTCTCATCAGGAAGAGAATTCTTTTTTCCTGACTAAATCTAACAGCTGTGACAGTGGTAGATTTTGTGCATTTACCAATACTGCCTTTTCCAGATCACTCTCCGATTTAACACAAGTCTTGATGAAATAGATCAAGGAAAGCAGAAAAAGCTTGACTTCCATTTTCAGTTTTTACTTTAGTATCATAACGAGGATTTGATTCATGACAACAATTTCACAGTACCTCCCATGAGGGATATTTCAAAACTCAAGCACTTTAGCAGTCCCGACAACTGCATTAATCAGAACAATTGTATTCATCAGTTCTTATTTATGTGACATCTTCATGTGAAATTCAAAGAGTTTCAGAAGATTTGAGTAAAATCTTCCATTATAGTTACTAGCGTGAGTATCCATAACTTTATATTCTATCCTTCAGCATATTTTATCCCATTATTTCCAATCAATAATTCAATCTATCACAGTAACTTGCTTATCTAACATTTCTACGTTACACTATTGTGTTCTATTTGCTGCTTTCTACCACTCAAAGAATATATTTTCAAAGAAACAGAATATCATGGTTTTGGCTGGGATATAGTTAATTTTCTTCATGAAGCCTGACAGATCCTGTGCTTTTGATTTTTCTTTTTTAAATGAAAACAGTACTGATAACACACTGATGCTTTAGTTGTTGCTGAGCAGCGTTGTGCAGAGCTGAGGACATTTCAGCTCCTGTTGCTGTCCTGCCAGGAGGGGTTGGAAGTTGTGAGGGGATAGAACCAGGACTGCTGGCCTAGACCAGGCAGAGGACTAGCCCATACCATCTGGTATCCTGCTCAGCAATAAAAACTGGGAGACAAGAGGAGGAAGAGGGGATGACATTCCAAGAGACAGTGTTTGTCTTCTCAAGAAACTGTTACATGTGATGACTTCTGCTTTCCTGGAAGTGACTAACATCTGCCTGCCAATGGGAAGCAGCAAAGGAATTTCTTGTTCTGTTTGCACATACAGATTTTGCTTTACCTATTAAGCCATCTTAATCATAAACAACGAGTTCTCACACTTTCACATTTCTGATTTTATGCCCACCTAACATGTAGAGAGTGAGTGAGCAGCTGCGTGGTGCTGAGCTGCCTGCTGCATTACACCACAATACACAAGCATTTTGTTTCTAAGAGACCCACTCAAAGCAAAAGTCAGCCACAAATTCAGACAAGCTTTCCCAGGACACCATCCAGCTGGTGACAGGGATCTCACTGCCTCCTTTCACTTCTTTAATTCAAATTGGCACCTCACCTGTTTCAGTTTATGCTTTCACATGAAAGGAAATACAGGCTCCATTTTATCAATCTCCTCTTAGGTACAGAAAGGCTTCTATTTAGGTCCCTGCAAGCCCGTCCTCAGATGATATTCTCCACTCCTCCCCCCAACTTCAGAGCTAGTTATTTTGCCAGAGGACAATCCAGTTGACCAGACATGACTGATTCTTGGTAGATCCCAAGCTGGTTATCCCCAGCCAACACCTGCTCCTCCTCATACTACGGTGGCTTCCTTCATAACTTTCCTATGGATTGAAGGAGGGAGACTGACCAGCCTGTGCTTCCCTGGACTGTCCTGCTTGCCCCTTTTTGAAAAGGGACATATGACCTGCCTTTTTCTACACCCTGGTGATTTCTCTCAGCCTCATGACTTCTCATAGAGAAAAGCAAGCGGCTTCACAATGATACCACGAGAACACAGTTCATCCAGGCCCTGGACTACCAGGCAACCAACCCATGCTTCAGTCCTCTTCTGCAACTTCTCCTTGTTGTGGAAAGAAGGCTCACTGATGAGCCCTGCGGCAAAGCAGATTGTCTTAGATTCAATGGGAACAGTTATTTTCCTTCACAGTACCTGATATGATGCTAGGAGAAAAACAATGTTGATAACACACTGATGTTTCTATTTGTTGCTGAGTAATGCTGTACAGTGCCAAGAGTGTTTCAGTTTTCTCTTACTGAAGAGAACTCTTCAGTGTAAGAGTTGTCTTACTGAAGAGAACTCTTACACTGCCCCACCAGAGAGAAGGCGGAGGAGGCACACAGAGCTAGAAGGGGACAAAACCACTTTTTTCTGATTCTCTTCCCCATCCCACTGAGAAGAGGAGGAACACATGAGAGGCCGTGCAGTGCCTGCTAGGTTAAACCACAGCACACTGAGTATCTGCCCTCACTCGTGCTCGCTGAGAATATAGCACTCGCCCCACTCAGCAGCTGCTCCACGTTTAAGTTGTGCATTCTGTTCCTGATACCCCAGCAGAAGCATCCCGCTGCCGTCGCCGTTTCCTCCTCGTTTTCAACCTAGCTCGCCTTTCATTTTGCTACCACAACCCTCGCGTGCCCGGGGAACGCTTATACACCCCCCTCTGCAGCCCGTCGCCACTCACAGCCCCCGCCTACCTCCTCCTCGTACCACCACGAGCTGCCTGTTTAACTAAGCCCCACTCCTGCATTACCACCTCAAACCTACCCACCCCGGGCCGCCCGCCGGCACCCACCGTGCGGGGCCGGGCAGCTGCAGCGGGCGGGCTCAGCGAGTTCAGCCACGCGCGTTACCGCCGGCCCCGCTCAGCGAGCAGGGACGGCCGCTTCCAGCTCCGCCGTAGGAGGACACGCCCGCACCTCCGGGGAGCTCAACGCCCGCCCTCAGGGCCGGGGACGACACCGCGAAGGCCCCGAAGCTCCCGCCGCGCTCTCACCTGAGGGGAGGAGACGGCAGCCGCCGCCGCCGCTCAGAGCCCTCAGCCGGTACCCAGCGGCCGTTCCGCCTCGCTCCGCGGGCGGGAGGGCGGAGCGCGGCGCGGGTGAGGCGGAGCCGGGCGGGACGCGCATGGGCACACGGAGAGAGGCGGATCCGGGGCGGAAGCGGCGGGGACGTATCGTGCGCGGGGCCGGGTAAGCGGCGGGGAGCGGCCGAGGGAGAGGCGGACCCCGACGGATCAGCGCTGGTGGCGACCGGGGGCCGTTTATCGGCTCGCGCGGCGGTGGGCGGGGCGGGAGGTGCGTGAGGCAGCGCGCGGGCTCGGCGGCCTTGGAAGTTCGCGCCTCGCCGCTGCTTCCCCGCGCGGGCTCTCTTCCCGCCGGTTGCCCCGTTCCTGAAGCGCGTGCTTGAGGTGTTTGCCGACGGAGACCCGCGCTGGTGGCGGGAAGGCACAGTCCTTTGGATACGCTGAAGGGTGCGGTGGCCCTAAGCTCCCGCAACGCGTTGATCGTCCGGTTGGAAATATAGCTCGGCTTCCCACAGTTGTCTCCCATAGAGCATAAATATTAACGTCGCGCAAAGTGAAATATTTCCTGGGGGCACCTGTCTTTTTAAGTGACTTGCGGTGAGCAGCGTATCTCAGATGCTAACTAAGATGTTAGCCAAGCTGACTGTAAAACTGAAAGCAAACCGCGTTATTTATCTTCAAGCTGTGTTGCAAAACCTGTGATATTCATTTTTTATGTTCAGCTGATTTCTGCCTTCCCTTCTTTTAATAGTGGCTACTATTAAAAAGGCCAGTATAAGGACAGAAATCCGTCTCACAGAATGCAGGCTAATCAGAAAAGGACAAATGCCAGGAAAAAAAAAAAAAAGTGTTATAATTAAACGGGTGCACAATGTTATGTCTCAAGGGTTTTGTTAGTTCCATTCTTTATTTTATTATGACAGAACAGCGGGGGTTGGAGGAGGTCTCAAAAGATCATCGAGTCCAATGCCCCGCTGAGCAGGTTTTCTACAATAGACTGCACAGATTGGCGTCCAGACGGATCTTGAATATCTCCATAGAAGGAAACAAGCTGTCAGGAGGCAATCTCTAAAGCAAAACAGGGGAGAGGAGTGGGATGTGGCAGTGTGAGAGCCTACAGTTCTCTGAAGTGAAAGAAAAAGGCCTTGAGTATATTCTCACAAGAAATAATTTAAGGAAACAAAAGTCATCTATAGACAGGTCCCAGATAGATTTATTTTGCTTTATGTCCTGTGAGAGACTAATATGAATACAGTTGGGCCAAATCTTATTCCACTGACTGGATTTCAGAAGCAGGTGGTGTGTCATTGTTCACTGTCTGAGGCTGGGGAAGACAATTTCCTAGATAAGTGTTTGGAGTAGTCAGTGAATGATTTTTTTGTGTGTGTGTGTGATAAAGAGGTCTGTGATGCCTAGTAAGACCGAGAGAAATTTCTCAATTAGT
The DNA here is from genome assembly GCF_987193195.1 of Phasianus colchicus. NCBI lineage: Eukaryota > Metazoa > Chordata > Aves > Galliformes > Phasianidae > Phasianus > Phasianus colchicus. The sequence goes on along the minus strand of NC_143439.1, from coordinate 20,213,394 downwards.
CTCAATCTTCTAATTTCAAAGATGAATAAAAAATATTTCTATTTTAGCAAGCGAGGCGTGTTTTTTGGCAGCTGCATAGGCTGTGTGACAGTTCAGAAATTATGCTGCCTGTTTAATCACTTTGTGAAAAATAAAAGAACTTTCAGTATTAATTTTTGGAGTTTGTAGGAAGTAATAGTTGCATTTAGAAGTCAGAAAATGGTGAAAGATGACTTGCAAAATATTTCTGCACCAATTGAGCTCAGGCCATTTTATTATCCACAGTGTAATAAAAAGCTCCTAAAAGATTAATATTTCTTCTGTGTTTACCCCATGCATTGCAAGTTCTGTGGTTGCAATGAAACTGAGTCTAGACTTGACTTATTCAGATTGTCATTTGGCTTTTGAAATTACATAGCTGTGAACAAAGTTAACTTCAGTGCTACTTTTTGGCCATCTGAAATCTCTCCTGTGAAAAAATGGATGTAGTGTAACTGGAGAAAAAGCAGGAAGTTAGGGCTTTAAGGAACAGATAGATGGTAGATGAGGGTGGCTGTTGTCATTTGTACGTAGGACGGATCTGGAAAAGTGGAAGGAAGGGCTCATACAATGTTTATGAGTCCAGCTGCAAGTTTGGGAATAGAATTAGTGATAAAATGCCCATGGTATACTACAGACTACACAGGAAAAAGAATCCTGACGTTTCTTTCTGGAGACAGCTCATCTTCTAAGTTAGAAAAAGAAACACAGTAATATGACAAAATAATTCGAGTGATTCTCTGTGTGTTTAATAGTATGAATGAAATGTCTGTGGCTCTTCTGTACATTGAAGTTGGTGAATAGGTAGGATTTGACTGTGATGATGATAGAATAAGAACAAAGTATTCATTACATCGGTGAGGATCACTTTACGTGCTGTTTCCATCTATTTCAGGAAACCTCATGCTGAAACAGACTAGAAAGTTACCAAAGGTAGTGCTTATTGCTGTTGCTTCCTTATTTCTCATCTTCACACCTCTTCCATGTGCAAACTTTGGAGAGTTTGAGTCAGTGGAAGCAGTGTATAATCATTATACATTCCTATCTTGTTTTGAGAGGGAGTACTCTCCCTCCCTAGATAAGTACAATCCTCAGTGCTTCAGCACTGTGATGTTCAAAAGCCACTACTTTCAAGTGGGTAAAATGCAGTGAAGAGTTAAATGTGAGTGTTAGAAGTAGAGGGAAGAGCAAATCTGAACAAAGTGACAAGTAAATCTTAACCCTCGTAACATCCATGGGTAAAGCTTTAAAAAAAAAAGATGTTCAGTTTAAAGTGGTTGTTTGGACTTTTCTAGAATTTAGATGCAAGTTCCTCAGTGACTATAAAGGAGACAGTCTCAATACAAGTGTATTACATTATGGGTTAAGGTAAGCGGGCTAAGAGACTGGAGTATGCATTTATCCTGCTTCAGGGAGATTCAGCAGTGTTGGCATACGTGCTTTGCGTGGCTTCTGGATGTAATAGTTTTGTAGCTGAGGACAAGAATGGTTGAATTTGTCTGGCCAAATTTCAAGCTAAATTTTGAGCTCCAAGGAGACAGATGGATTAATAGGATGGTGTCAGCTGTGGCATTCACGGGGTTGAGTACAGAGCAGACCAATAACCAACAAGTCATTATTTCCAATCAGTTGCTGTCCCTGGGACAGACTGACAGTTGCTATCTATTACTCATCGCTACTGGGAAGAAGTCATTTTGTTCAGTGGATTGGAGTAAGATTCACACTGACAGCATTAACCCATTCATCTACCAGTTTTCAAAGCAGAACATCTTTAATCAGTGGGCTGATCAGTTGTGCCTCTATTTTTGCATCTTTCTAGAAGTTCTGTAGGAAAGGATTTGAGATTAAGTGTTTAAATATATGGATGTAACAGATAAGACTAGCTCTTCTCTCATCTTCTCCTCAATTACTTTCACTAAACTGTTTTCTCCGCAGTTGTAGTTACGGTATTGTATCCATCATGATTTGTATGTTTATCCAAGCAAAATAGCTTTTAGGAAAGTATTTTACATACTTTCGTGTACTTTATTATTCTTTGAGTGGAAGCTGTGTTAATTAAAGAAAAGCAAGAGGATTTTTATGATTAGGCACTCTTGTTTTGAGACAGCCATGTAACAGAACAATTGAAAAATATTTCTGTGTAACAGTCATTGTGATTCTTATTTAATGTCAAGTGGGCTTGATTTTATTTTTCCGTTGCCCGTCTTTGAGCAATTGGTCTGTTCCAGTGATAGATGATATAAAACAGTACATTTGATGTACATCTCCATATCTGAAATGTAAGAACTTTTTGCTGTGTATTGCTATCATGTCCCTATAACTATATAGAGACATTATTAGATAGTTATTTGAAAGATTTTGTCCCAGTGTCACTTGTGCTCTACATATATGCATATAAACTATATATAAATAACCATACTGCATAGCTGAGCAGCAGAGTTCTTCCTTGTATTGTAATGAAGCTTTGTTCTGTATGATTGTTTTAAGAGTGCCATCTAGTGCCCAATGCTTTTCAGTAGGAATTGTGATTTTTAAGTTAACAGGGAACATTGTGTGGTGGTGGCACTGAAAAGCTATTACATTATTGTTTTATATTACACTAGTATGGAATGACTTAATTAAAAAAAAAATAGACTTTCAACGAAGTATAAGGAAAATTAATTAAAAATTTTAATATAATGACGTTAATTTCAGCTACATCACTCTTGTATTTCACTTTAAAACAGTGTCTCTGTGTGTGCGTGTGCTTTAACAGAGATGCAAATGTATGCATGATAAAAGTGTTTTAGGTGCTCAGGAACATATTCTTTTTAATATTGTATGATGAATGTATGATTATGGGAGGTTACTGATTTAAAAATGAGCTTTGTTATAAAATGTTTAAACACTTCAAAGTTTAAAATAAAATCTTTTCTTCTTTTTATATGTTTACTTAGTGTCAGAAATCAATTCCTTGTCAATGATGTGTGAGGCTATATGTGAAACATTTTCCTCTCAAAGTCCCGCAGTCTACTTGCTCAGGCAGGATGTCTTTAATAGTATCTTATTTTACAATCAGTTTTAGCAGATAATGGTACAACTGCTGTTTCAAACCCTCTGTTTTGTTCTCAATTCTGTGTTCTTTTATGACTGTTGTATTCTAATTTCTATTTCAGGAACTTCAGCTCAGGAGGAAGATGAAAGATAGCGTCCCTGAAGAACATTTGTATTTGGGTTTTTCTCATCAGTGTCAAGATAGTATCTTTCCTCTTCATACGTCTATTTCACTCTTCTTGCTATCCTACTGTGACTGCAAATCATTCAAAATTTTCTTAGTGCCGACTAATGAAAATGCAAATGATCAGTTTGTGACAAAAAACCTCCTTGGAGATCTTGAGGTCCATTTAATCTCCAAATGTCAGCTTCCTATGGTCGTGCAGAGCTGCTGTTTACCTGCTGTTGTCACGAAAGATGGCAAGTTCTGTCGAGCTGGACTTTCTGTTGTCTTAAGACATATAATACAGAAAACATTCGAGGCAGATCCATCCAAAAAGAATGTTTTGGAACTCCTAGGCTTTAAGAAGACCTGCTTAAAAGCCTGTGCAGAAGTGAGTGCATCTCTTTCTCTTAGTTATATTAACAGGGTTTTAAATAAGAATGGAATACTCTGATGTAAACTCTTAATATTGATATTTACTGTATGGAGAAATGTCTGTATTTTATCATAAGGCAAAAACTGTTCTTTTTGAGGGTATAACTTCAGTGGCACAAAAAGTACCTAACAATTCAAAAACTGGGTCAGATATTTGCTTCATTTTGGCAATATAGTCTCAGTGAGTTAGTACTGTGTCTATTCCAGTTTTAAGTTAATTAAAAAATACCTAATTTAATGATAATTTTTCACAGAATGCCACTTTTTTTATCTGATGAAATCAAATATTTGAAGGTGGGATGTTTTTATGTGAAGTCATAGATGTGTCTGTTGCAGCAAATACAAGATCTTTGAGCATGTCATTAGGAACTAATCCTACGTACTTTGCACATGATAAATTTTATCTGAAGAACGTGAAATCCGATGAGAAATAAGTGAGGGACACTGCTGGCTTTGTGGAGAATACAGGAATCAAGTTGTAACCTTGCAAAGTTTGCGATAGAATTTTTGAATGTACTTACATGTTATTATCAATATTAATGTAGGCATTTGAGAATTTGAACTAGTAAAGCACTTTTCAAAGTTTTGTCCAGGATGTGACCTTTGTCACAGCCCTACAAATGTAAACCTGTTCACACTAGTCACTGCTATATTTGCCTTCTTATGCTTACTTCACACCTTATGAATAACCATATTTCAGATTATATCACAGCTGACTATTGCCTGTCTTCATCCCCTTTCTGATACTGCTTTATGAAGGGACATTGCTTTTCTTCAATCAATCCATATAGATAATTAATTACTTGCCTTTAGATTATTCAGAACTTGAAATGTACACTCTGATAGTTAGCTAATTAAAGGTAACTGGTCTGCCAGGAAACCAGTAAAAATGAATTCCTGTGTAGCAGAGGTCCTAAACTGAAGACCAAATGAAGTTTTACTGGAATGATTTGGGCATTATAAATGGTTGTCCAAAGAAATGAAATTATCCCTGGAAGATGTTTCTTGGTAAACTAATATAATGTATTTTTATTAACTAATTCTGAATGATGGTAATTACAGCTTTTACAATGTGCACCTTTGTCAATACTGTGTTTCCTCAAAGAATAAGGGAAATTAGATTTAAATGCATGATGTTTGGGAAAAGCTAGAAAAAGCAAACTAAAGATTTTGACAACTATCATTTAAAAATAAATTAATGCTTATTGAATATTGAGTTTAATGTACAGTACTGGCATGCTGTGCTGACTGTATCTGTGATTCAGAAGCATTCTTGGGGAAGACATAGTAGGAGACTGCAGTTGATTTGGGATCGCAGCCTAAAGTAAATAATAGAGAACGAGAATAACATGAAAAAATTGTTTAAACTTATTGTTTGGTTACACTAAAGTTTCTTAATGTTGGATGCTAAGAAAAAAAATAAGAGAACTAATCCAAAGCATTTCTGTAAACTGGACGCTTCTCATGAGTTACACAGCCAGCCTCATCTTATGCCAGTGAAGGGAAGTGAAAACATACTGTATTGGATAACACTTCATCCTGTTATATATAACATTTTGCTTCTTAACTCAGCTATCGCAGAAGTAATACAGAATATTTGGGCTCCTAAGATTATCAGAGGATGTATTTGAAGCTGGAGTTGCTAACTTTGGCTGAAGTTTCCTTGTTTAAAGTAGACAAAAAGGTAGCTTGGATTTTATTTCTTGTTGTATTTATTAGATAAATTTATTTGACAGGTTAGCCAATGGACCAGACTCTGTGAGATCAGCATACCTCTGGCTGTTGAAGGATTTTTGACGGCATCTCCTGAGCACAGTCAGACTATTCCTGCTGACATTTTACAGCTTGAAAGAAAACTTGGAGAGCCTGTCCGAGTGCATAACGATGACAAAATTCGAAGGCAAAAGCTTCAACAACAGAAGGCAGGTGCCAAGGCTGCAGCAGAGGAAGGGAAAACGGTGGAGGTGCATGAACACCCACTTCCAAGTTTGGAACTGAGTGTAGCTTTCTCTAAGCTGCATGTCCAAGAGGTATCACGTGCAGTCAACAGAGAAGCCCCTCTCATCAGGAGAACAAAAACGTCTGACCTTCCACCTTTAGACCACGTTTTTGCAGAGGGGCTTTATTTTACCTTGGCAGATATAGTGCTTTTGCCGTGCATCCATCAGTTCCTGGTAAGACATCAAATTCTGCAAATATTAAGTAGTGTAGATTGACTTTTCTAAGAGCTGGAAAATTGTAAAATGTGTTCATTTAAAATATGTTGCAGCATTTGCAATGCGAGCATAACCTGAAACAGACAACTTGCCTTTGTTTTTATTTTTGTGCAGTCTAAAACCAGGGCTTGGTGAGATCAACAACGTTAATTTCAAATAGTACTTAGTAAACCTTCTTGGCTACCCAAATATAATACTGAAATACTTTGGCAGGAAATACTTTAGCCAGAAAATTCCTGCATGAGAATATTTAAAATGGACACTTGTAATACATTACAATGTGCATAAAACAGAAGTAGGTAAATATGAACCTATTTCAGTTTTGGAAATGCACTGGGAGAGCATTAGACAAAATGTGTTATTTGGCATTTTGTTGTTCTTTTACTGTATCAGTACGATCGGAATTGAAATTCTTTTCACCTAAGGCTTGAAACTTTGTTACTTTGTCTTGACATAGAATGCTCTTTAGGGAGGAGGTGAAAAGAAAGATTTAGGGACTACAGTGGCTTTTCAGAGATGTAAACGTTCAAGTTTCCTTGCTGTATCAGAGCCAAAGAGATATTTGAGTATTGTTTAAAAAAAAATTGTTTATGTGACTGGCATATAGTTTCTTGTAGAGGATTTTTTTTTTTTTTTTTATTTACAAATATTTCCTTTTAAAATATAGTGTGGGAGGATTTCTGATTTACTTATTTCTTTGCATAGTATGTTAATATTCTTAGTCTCTGCTCTTGTTTTTTTTTTGTGGTTCCTAGAAATGATTCCTTCACTGGAGACAAAACATTCCTGTGTAGACAACCCTGTTTTATTCTGTCTCAAATGGATGTTTTTTATTACCAAGCCCTCTTGTGAAATAAGCCAGTTTCTTTGCACAGTAGTAGTTAAAAGATGGACATGTAGACAGTATCACATACCTTCATATCAGCAAACTTTTTATTTGTTTGTGCAGTACTCTGTTGGTTTTGTTAGGTCATTTTTAAATAAACTTTGTGTTCTCCTCCTCCAAGCAAGGTCTGATCACTGTGACCAAGCTCAGAAAGGAGGTGTTACACCTGGGGAGCCAGCTTCTTTGGCTTCTGCTTCAGTCCCTCAAACCTCAGTAATCTCTAGTTTTGTCATTCATAGTATTTTTGCTGCTAAACTGTTTTTCCACAGTTTGTGGAAGGTTCTTTGTTTATTACAGCATAAGAAGAATTTCCCTGGAAAATATTACATTGCATAAGGTCTTGGAGTGGAGTTTGTAACTGAGAAGTTATTGTCCTGCTTGCAGTCCAGTGAGAAAAGCTGTTTAATTTTTTTTTTTTTTCCCCATAATACAATCTTATGTTGCCTTTATGATCAAATAACATCCTGAAGAAAGTTCACATTTCCCTTTAGGAAACTTTTTATTTTTTCATACTTAAAAGCAATTCATACTTTCAATATCAGATTGCACAAGCATTTTAGAAATGCCAGTAGCATGGTCTACTCACAGATGCCTTTATCCATTTTCTCCTTTGCAATTAACCTCATACGTTCCCAGCATCAAACAACAGTAGACAGTTTTCAGTTGTCTTCATCTTGTCTTTTTCCTTTGTATCAAGAATTTTTTGCAGCACAATGAAGAAGAGCAGCACATATTAGTAAAGTAATATGGATGTTCTAAATAGATAGTGGATATATGCCAAATTTCATTACGTAAGACTATTTTGGGTCTTGTAATGTGATGAGAGTTTAAGAGCTCTCCCATCCTGTATAAAGAATTCAAAACCTTCAAAACGTTTGAGACAAACATTGTCATTAGTAACAGGTTCATTCCTCTGTACCTTTAGATTAATGGTAGGTTAAAAGCTCAGTTCACACTTATTGTAGGGAGAGCTTTAGTCGCTTGGCTAGCGGAGCTCACTTCGTACCACATGGGACTGAGAAACATTGTTTGCTTTTTTGTCCTGATAGCACTCATCTACTAAATACCAGTATATTGCAGATTCTGGAGGTGTAGAATCAAGTTCTATTGTGCAAATACCTCAATATCTTAACTAGGAGAATTTAACAAAACATGGTTTGAACCCAATTAAGCTATCAGATTTGATGATTTTATTATTGCCCATCTCTCTTCTTCTGCCCTACCCTTTTCCTAACCTCTGGACAGAGGCTCGGTAGAGCAGGGGACTTGAACTCTGCTTCAGTATTCTGTATTCATCTCTACTTCATCTATTTTACAAATCACAAAACTGAGGATTAACAACATCTGTATTTTACAGATACAATCAGTTATATAAAGATTTAAAGAATTCAAAGTATTTCAGCTTTTATTGTTGCAAAGCCTTTTTAAAATAAGGGTGTATTTTCTTTTATAGTAATATTTGATTTACTGAGGCTTGAGAAGAATCCTGGATGGGATGCTTAATTGATTTCAGCAGTCCAAGTGAAATCTTTATGTAGATTGGTGAGATTTGCTCTGAGCTGTATCTGTGTGCTCTCCCTGGGTGAGCACTGAGTCCTAGCACCTTACAAGCTATATGAAACTAGCTTTCAGTTTCATTTTTATCTGTGTTACAAGAGCTCTAGGGTAGTGTTTTATCTCTGAGTGGTTTAGTTTCTAAGAAATAACACCTCTCTATTCTTACAGTTAACATCCAAACTTATTAATATGCATCTGAAGCCATCTTGTAGGCAATTAGTTGAAAGCAGTTCTCTTGCTAGCATTGATAGAAGTTGTGGAGTTTCATTTAAATATAAATATGATCCTTGTCACTTGTATAACTGGAAATTGTCATGAATGTCTACTGTTGACCACCCACCTAGGGTGTTAGGGTACACAGGAATACCACAGAGTTGCACCAGAGGAAGTTGAGACTGGACATTACAAGAAATTCATTTACCATGAGTACAGTCAAACACTGAAACATTGAGGTGGTTCATGCTTTTTGCCTGTCAGTGAGTGAAAGGCACTTGGATAATGCCCTTAATAACAAACAGGCTTTAACTTTTGCTTAGCCCTCAAGTGATCAGGCAGGTGGATTTGATCTTTGAAGGTCCTTTCCATCTAAACTGCTCTATGCTGTTCTATTCCTGGATTACATTAAAAAAAAAGATTATAGTTGCAATTCCATTTTGTATAAGGGTGTAAATAGTAATGAAGTCTTCAATGAATATAAATCAGGAACATACCATACAATGAGGAAACCCAGCTAATTTGACTGTAATTATAATTACCAAAAGTGAGATAATGAAGTTGAAGAGCTTTTCTTTCCCTATTACCCCTTTCCACTTGTTATCTTTCTGAGGTTAGCCTTGTTATGCTTCCTATTAGCTGTAAATGTTTAAAATTAATAGTACAATAATGAAAGCTCAAATCTCCATCTGGGAGGAACTGCTATTCACTTTTCAAAATACAAGTTAGAACACTCGTTATCAAGTGTAACAGCACCTCTCAGAATTGCTTTGCAAAAGGACTTCTTCCTTAACTAATTAATATATTTCTGTCAATCCTTATAAGTATATCAGGATATTGAGCTAGATATTAGAAGTACAATTCATCCTCCTTTTACACCTTAAGCTACGACTAATAACATTTTTACCCTAAGAACATTATAAGCACAGGATGCAAGAAAGCTGCTTGAAACTTGTTATGTATTCTTTACCAATTTGTATTTCTACACAGTAGATAGGTATGTGGAAAAACACCATTTATGCATGGTCTTTTCATGCAAGCAGGTTTATAATTCTCTGCTTGAAGCATGCACAGCATTATAGGCTGTTGGGTTTGGAAAGGACCTCTGCAGACCACCTTATCCATCCCCCCACTCAGAGCAGGACCACCTAGAGAAGATTGCCCAGAACCACATTGAGTCAGGTTTTGAGTATTATCAAGGATGGAGACTTCTCAGCCTGTGCTGCTATGTTTCAGAACCCCACAGTTAAAATTAAAAAATTTAAGTCATATTTTGGTAAAACAGAAACACACATGTAAGCGTAGGTTTGCTTGTGTCTGACTTGATTTTTCTGGAATCACCTACATTTCAGCTTTTCTTGGCAATTATGTCATTTTATACTCCTAAACTTTACAAACAGAAGATCATTGCACAGGATACTTTTTTCTTATTTTGTAATAAGAACTTTTTTGTATCCTGACACATTGATAAAAATACTCTTAATGCCTAACTATAACTTTATTTAATCCATATTTATGTTGTAGCTTCTGTAATCCAGCAAGGGTCTAAACAAATAACATTTCAGAAGTCTTAGTATATAACAGCAACACTCAACTCTTCACATATAGGTGTCCCACCCAAATTCCATAGGAAGATAAGTTTTGAAAGAACTGGCACACAACCATATAATCTCATTAAGCAGTTTGCCAGCTTGCTGTAAAATAATTTCACCTCAGTTTAATTGTGTACAGCTATGCATGCAGGATCTTTTGTTTATGGGTGCAGCAAATTGAGGACCAGAGGAACCACAAATGTTTGTCATTCCTGGCCCTTTCATTTTAAAGCTATTGGTTACAGTTTAATGCTTTTCTCTTCCTTTCCACCCTTTAAAATAAAGGCATTTCAAACTGCTATTTCAGTGTTACAGGGGAAAAACTAGTATGACAAATTCACAACAGTAAGACAGATCAAGGATGCCTCCAGGGTGATTGCACAATTGTATTATTTTAGAGCAATAGTGGAAATTAAGTACATTTTATTCAAGATCTATTTCTGCATTTGTAAGGTATCATCATATTGCTTTTTTTAAATATGAATTTTTTTTCTATGTAATTTTTAAATATTGAGCTTTCAGAAGTCATTGATTTAACATGTAGCACAAAAACTTGGTAAAGCCAGCTCCTGACAATAGGTACGTAGAGAATATTTTCAGTTTCACTACACATTTCAGCTGCACTGTAGAGAACTATGAGAATTTTAAAAAATTGAAAAAACAGTAAGGTAAGGACCTTCATATAGCCTTCTATAACATATTGGAACACAGGCAGAAGTTACTTTAGTTTATCAGAAGCATTACTTTTTAAAAAACTAGATGGCCTTCCTGTAAAAATGTGATTTGAGTATATATATAATGTTCATATACATAGTATACATAATATTCAGATTTAGGATTTTGTTTGTTTTACATTCAAGATTCCAGTTTTTATTTTCTTTCTTTGCTTTAAGTCCAACATTCATTGCTAATTACTAGGCCTTGTGATTATTAAAATGAATTATTCCCATGTTAGAAAAAAACAAATAATAAACAGTATTATTTAAGTAATGTTTGTGTGTTACTGTCTGAAGTTATGATCAAAGTCATTCACAGAAGTATTTTTATTATGTAGAAATTGCAGATAGCATTTAAATGGCATTACTATCCACAAGCAGAGCTCCTAACTAGTTGGATTTTTGCAGTATTACAGTAAGTAAACATCTTGAGATTTCACAGGGAGCTATACTCATTGCCTACAGGTTATGTCTTCTCCATGTTTCTAGTTAGAAGAAGTTTACAATAGCAACTTACCTTTCCATTTTTTTTTTTTTTTTTTTAGGTTTACAGCAAAAAGCAAGACAAAGATCTGGTAAACTTACCCCTGATCTCCAGCTGGTATCAAAGAGTTCAGCAAATACCTGGAGTGAAGAACGCAGCTGATAAATGCAATATGCAGCTTCTCCAGCTTCCAGAGTTGATACCTGCTCCAGAGAAACACCTAGAAGACTTTTTTCCAGTTCCTGATGATTTTGAAGAGGAGCACGAGAACAGTCAATTTATAGGTGGTCCAAGGCCAACTATGACTAAGTTAATGGTAATTTAAGATTTTCAATCAGCTGTCTTGGTTATCTTAATTTATCTTAATTATACTTATTTTACAACAGGTGAAATTTATTAGAATCACAGAAGCAAAGTCTTTGATAGCCTTAAATGATCTAATATATTTTGTCTGTCTTCTATCTGATATGCATTGACTTAGAAGGGTTTTTTAGTCTTTTTGTTCTGTTAATTATATTTGGTTGCTTAGGGATTGAGTAAATGTGCTATGGGTGCCCTGTAAATAGCTCTTAGCATCCAAAGTAGCCTTCTGTTTTATTTGTGATCTTTATATTCCTCATCTTAAGGTATGTATTAAAAAAATACAAATGATATTGTTTGTTTAGGTTTAGTATTTTGTTTTTCTGTTGTTGCTTTTTGTTGTTGTTACTTCCATAGATCTTTGAATGTCTGAGATGCTAATGAGTTTTGTTAAAGAAAACTCTTTATTGTGTTCCATAGTTTTCCATACTTTATTTTACTTTGTTGCATAGATGCTATTATCCTCTCCTAAAAAGAATGAACAGGACTCTTTTGTGAAAATGACAGATGTACATAGTTTAAGCTCCACAAAAAGTAGTCACCTGCCTGTAAGTTTCATTTGGGCTGAAAGCTATGTAGCATGATCTGATGCTATTAAATCTGGTGGGAATTTTACTACCAGTCTCAGTGGGTAAAAGATTAGGTCCTTTTTTTTTCTTTTATGTAGGAGAGGGGTATTGAAGCGAAGTTTTCTCCTCATCCATGCCCTGACTGGACCATAGACTGGACCAGCCTGCCAGCAGCAGTCAATCCTGGAGAAGGTATGGATTTTTAATGTATTCATAGTGCATTTTTTAGTGATGCTACTTGACTGTATCATGGGAAAAGATGTCACTTTCCATGAATGTATTTCAAAGCTGCGTTAAATAGGTGAGCAGTTTTAAGTCTGTTTTAATTTTTAGGCTGTTCATAAGATGTGGTGAGGTGACTTCCCTCAAATCATCAACAGTCAATGACCAAACTGTGAATAAAAGCTTGACCTTGTTTTTGCACTTTTTCTCTACTGTTTCTGAGTTTCCTGAGAATTTTTTCATACTTAAGGTAGTAATCTTTGACCATGTGATGTTCCTGTAATCAGCATGCACGTCCATACTTACACTGTGTCTCCCAAAGCAGATTTTATTTTGATGGAAATGCACTGCATTAGTAAAGTTTGGAAGCTACATACCAGTATTCCCTTTTGTGGCAGGTTCCCTGCTCTGCTGTGATTGTTTTCTCTCCTGGGTTGCAGAGCATTCTGCTACCAAGTGGCTACAGAGTTCTGTAGAGAAAAAAGTGCATTGCCACAATATTGATTGTTTTCACTGGCATTGTGAATATTAAATACCTTTTGTACCACTCATGCACACTTTAAACATCTATGAATACAAACACATATTCCTGCCTACATCATGGAGGCTGTAAAAATAAAATTTGAAGCTCATTTCCTCTATTTTAGATATGTGTGTTGTTTACAAAGACCTGACAGCACTCATGTACTGTGAGCATCTGTCAATATTAAGTAATGCTTCTTTAGACTTCGTGTGGATATTTTGGATGTACCTTTTATGTTAAAACAGCTTCATAGTCTGATGAAAAGCTTTGGGAGGGTTGTTTTTTTTTTGAAATGCTAATGACTGCATTCAATAACGAATGCTCATTTTTGCTTCCATCCAGTGCTCAGATTTTTGGCTATAAATTTTAGTTATTACTTCTGTTAACATACCTCTTTTTTTCTATTTGGGAAAAGAAACCAAGAAAAATGCATAACATGCAAAACAATGTGTGCATTTGGAAATTTTATGTTTTAAGTAATCTCTTAGACTTGGTTTGATTGGCTGGCATTAAAACAACCCCTGTTTTTTGTGTGCATGTGCTCTCCCTCTTTTTTCATGTTTTCTGATGCAGTTACTGATGATATCAATGTCTGAAATCAGCCCAGTTTTGGGGACTGAATATTTGCTGGCTCAACAAGGGTGCAGGAGAGGGAGATTTCACCCTCCAGTTCACACATCCCATCCTGACCACAATTATGCTGATGCCATTCATTGATTTAGGGAAACTTCAAATGGTTGTACGTTTAGTCTGAGACCTATAGTGTCACACAGGGCAAAAAGAATTGATTTCTCTTTTCAGTTGGATACACATGTGTGGTTACCTCTTGTTCTATGTGGGACTGTTCTTTATTGCCTGATTCTTCTACTAGTAAAGCCTAATAATTTTTTCATGAATTTAGTTATCTGTATTTTATTAGTAAGTCCTACATGATGTGCTGAGAAAATAGTCACTGATGGAGTTTTAAACCAGATTTGGGTAATTGAAGCTTTCAAACAGATTATTGCTGTAGTTAGTAAATAAAGTTCTTACTAATACTTATGGAAGACAAAATAGTGAAAGTTTCACTTAAACCTCACCTTGGTTTTTATTTACAGTTAATTAGCTGGCAAATTATAATTTAATGTTGTAGATGATGTAATTTCTTTCCTCTGAGATTAAATATTTGTACTTCTTGTTAGAAATATGTGGAAATTCTTGACTTGTTCAGCCTGTCTGTAAGGCTAATTAGACCACCTTGCTGTCACAGCTGTTCACTACAGAAAATGATTACTGATGATTGCATTTATGATGTAATCATTTAGAAAAAAAATTAACTTCATTTAGTATTTTTATAGGGATTATTTATTGTGAATTTTTACTTCAGATTATAACATTATGATATTAGATTGATATTTTAGTTCTTACAGACTTTTACTTCAGGAAGAAATTTAAAACAAAATATTTTCAATTTAAAATATATTGTAAATGCTGATGTCTGTTTTAATCAACTGCATAAAAACTTGGTCAGTACTTTTTAATTGACTTTTTCTTTTCCTAAGCTTATTTCTCAGATCTGTAATGAGGTCAGAAATATGTTAATATCATCTATTAAATAAAGATGAAAACCTCTCAGCATTTTGTCTTCCACATAGTGTAACTGACCCTCGGTCACATCTCCTTTCTTCTTCTCTTGTGAATCCAAGTAAGTTAAGTAAGAAGTATTTAAAAAAAAAAAAAAAAAAAAGGCTTTATTTGTGATACTTCATTCTGAAACGAAGCTAGACTGACAGTGTGTGCTTGTGGTGGTATTCACTTAAAAAGGTGGTGGTTGTCTGTGAACAAATTTAGACTATTCTTTCCGAGGCATGAAGATGCTCAGAGTATGAGCACAGTGTGTATTAATCTGCAGTCAGTAGGCTTGTCAGTAATGCTGTCTTTTCTCATAAAAGTGTTTCCCATATTCGCATTCAAATCTTCAGACTTTTAAGGAGATAATTAGATTTTTAGAATACTGACTCAGTTTGTAAAATGAGACAGAATTTGAAGAGGCCAGTGCCCAATATTCAGACTGTCCCTGAAATGGTTATTGAGAAGAGATATGTTACTTTGATATATAAGACACAAAATAATTGATAACACACTTTGAATGTGGTTTTTTTTGGGAGGGGAAAAAAGACCCACAAAAAAAACCAAAACTGAACTTGTGAAAAACATGTAAATCGTATATTAAAGATTGCCTTTGTTGTCTTTTTTTACATAAATAATTTATGTCACCTAAGAATCTGATCCTCAGTGCTTTTTCTTTGAGAGGTCTGCTTTTATTAGCAGGTATATTTTAATATTTGTATGAATATAAATCTTAGTATAAGTGACAAACTTAGTTATTTATGTACACATAGAATGCAGAATGTCCACATAAGAAATAGAAGCTTTTCTGAATTACAGAAAAAATAGTGACAAGATAAGGAAACTGCTCTTACAGTGCCACTTTTCTCTGTCTGATAGTGTAGTAGCAATCTTTTTTTTTTTTTTTTTCCAGAGGAAAATGCTAGTCCAATTTTCATTTTTTTTTTAAGGGGTCAGGATTTTGTTCTTCTGTAGCAAAAACATAAATGAAGTGGTTTGAATGTAATTTCTGATAACTAGTTATCTCAACCATTTGAGAATGTTAAGAAACTGAGTTACTCTGGCGTGTTGATTTGAAAATTGACATCACAATATTTATGACCGGATGAAGACAGAACATTTTAATAAAATCTTTTTAAACCAACTTTTAATGAATTCTGAATATAGACAGATGGAAATTTCTGCTGTCGTTATCTAGTTCACTGACAAAGCCCCAGATTTGATGTATGTCTGTGGAAGAGTTGTTTGTCAAAGTCACATCCTCCTTAAAAGCATCAATAAAACCCTAAGGTAGCAAGACACACTTCCTTTTTTAGAAGTAAAATCTTTACATTCCATAATTGCTTGTATTTTCTTTATGGTACTGATTATTTGCACACTAGTTTTTGTTCTGTTTTTTAAACCAACTGTCCAACACAACTTAGGGTTACTGTAATACAAATCTTTTTCTGGAAGAAAGAAAAATGAATTGCAGATACTTGGCTGACACTTTGTTGCACTGGAATTGTTAAGATATATCTCACAGAGACAAGAGTGATTTCCTTCATTGCCAATAATAAATCTGCTAAATAAAAATTTACTGGGATTTGGATGTCAAAATGTTTTTTATAGCTGAACAGCCATTGATCTTGGAGATGCCATTTATGTATATATATTTTTTCCAAGCAGTTGGTTTGTCCTCTGAGGTAAGCTATGAAGGACTCTCAAGGCATTTATTTATTGTTCAGCGTGAGCGCTTTGCAAATGCTGAGTACTGTGTCAACAACTTGCTACTCTGCGTGCTTTCTCTAATTAGAGTAGAATAGAGAGTTCTCAAATTTTACAAGATGTTTTATATGAAATTTGCATTAGAGTTTTAGGAAGCAGAATATGCAGATGAATTTATTTTCTTTCTGTGAGACATAACATACTTCCTCCTCTTTCCCCCTACTTTCCCCCCCTCAGTGATAATACAAAAATAGCCTGACTTATGAGCTGCAGTTGCTTCGTCTAATAGTAAATTAGCATCATCAAAACAAGTTTCCTTGTGATGCTAGTTCTTCAGGTTTGACCCATATAATTGTTCAGTGCGATCTTTGGTCTTAATTTTCAGAG
Organism: Phasianus colchicus; assembly: GCF_987193195.1. NCBI lineage: Eukaryota > Metazoa > Chordata > Aves > Galliformes > Phasianidae > Phasianus > Phasianus colchicus. Next base: position 20,196,705 of record NC_143439.1, on the reverse strand, counting down.
TGCATATCTTGTGAGTTAAGGTGTCAGCTATTTTTATGCCTACACTTGAGATAAAACCTGTGGTCTTTGAAGATGAAATAGGCAAGTATATGTCGTCCTATCTAGGATGATTAATTAATTTACCTATTTGCTAGGATGTTGCTTTGTAAAATGTTTTCCCAAACTCTCCCCAGCTCCTCTTATGCCCCCCAGTAATATTTTGGTCTTCCTCTGGATGGGATCTGAATGCTAATCAGGTAATAAAAGGCTTTGTACTATGTTTCTTCAATTCAGTCAGACTCTTGAAATTTATCAGTTTGTACATTTTGAGGCTAGGAAGACAGTATAATCATGTATACCTGTTGGTATTTGATACAGCAGTGTTTGTGGTATATCTGACAACAGTCCTGGATGGTTGGTGTTAGTTTTTTTTCCAAAACTGATATTGAAGATACTGGAATTTGCTATGGGCTTTCCATCAGTGAGATGCAGAGACTTCATAACTCAGTGCAAAAAACTTCAAAAATTTTTTGGATTTTATAATATACAAAAGTAGTGTTAATGAAAAGAAAGGGGAAACATCAATGAGCTATGATGACGTTCTCCATTTGATTCCATCAACCATTGAGGAAGATAGCTTCCTACTGAATTCCATGTATTCTGGGCAAATGTTGGTTTTTTGGCTTGTATGCTTTTACTAAATGACTCCATAATTGTTCTCTAATTTCACTTTGATTAGAGAATACCGATGTTTTAATGACAGCTGATTTTTAATTGAAGGAAAACAGGATTAAATAATGTAATTATCTTTTAGCCAATTTCAGTTTTTGACGTTGGGTCTATATTAAAATTGTTCGTAATTGCTAACAAAACTTGTAGAATAAATGCTTTATTATATTCAGAGCTGTTTGATTTGAAATTGTTAGCAAGATTGATTCAATACATCCAAATTTCTTCTTGGATAATTTTGTGAAGGTAGACCATGGTTATTTTGTTTTGTTCCACCTTTTTTATTGGTATTAACTTTAGACTATGTTAGTTCTGGGAGATGCTTTCTGAGATGTGAATATGTGATGCAGAAAAGTCAAAACTGTTTTAAGAAGCCTGATATTTTACTAAAGTTCTTGCTAATCAAGAGATGCAAATTGTGTTTTACTTTAAATGTTAAACGCCTCAGTATTTCTAAAATGAGGTCCAGGCAGTCATTTATTCTATAAAACAAAAAGAGTTAAAAGGAACACTTTAAAGTTTTTCTATTTCCCTTCCAAGCACGTCAGAACTTTTTTGAGAGACTTTGAAGATGTATATTTTTTAAATACTTTTGTAGCCTATTTCAGGATCTTGAGCATCCTGAAGCAGGAACTCATCCTTCATCTGATTTTTTCCATATCAGACAGTTCTTTGCCTGCAAGCCACATGGATAGCAATCCAAGTGAAGCTCAGCTGAAGCTGATTCTCATTAACCTCTCCTTACAGCTATAGTTCAGCTGCACTCGTTTAAAAGCTTAAACTACATTTATGATTACACTGCATTTTGCAATTCAAGATTTGGAAAACCTGAGATGGTAGTGGAGCCATGTTGCCTCATATTCTTAACAAATAGTTGAGAAATGAATAATTTCCAATAGCAAAGAGATGTTGGCTTGAATACGAGCAACGTTTGAGGTTGTAAGTGTATGAAAAGGAAGCTTATTACTGCAATTTTGTTCTTTTACATGGCTTATCTTCAAAACAGTGTTCTTTCAAAACTTTAGATTTCTTGTGGCTTTTTTGAACACTTCTTGACTGCTCTAGGATGTAGCATTGCATAGTTGACCTGAATTCAGTTTTGATGGGAGTTTTAATTCAATTATTATTTTTTTAATCTAAAAATCAGTGTCTTTGTATCTAACTGGAATCTGTAAGTTACTGTGCTACCAAACCATTTAATTTGTCCATGGCAATATCGCTGGATCATAGAATGGCTTAGGCAGGAGGGGACCTTAAAGATAAAAATCCAGGACATGACATGATTAATGTGATCCAGAAAGACATTCTCCTCTAAACGTGTCTCAAAGTCATCTACAGGGGATGCTTTTTGGAAAGCCAGACCATATAGAAATTCATTGTTTTTAATGGTTAGTAAGGTGTACTTAGGAGTTATGCTGTATACCGGTAGGATAACGCTTTGTCTGAATAAGACTATGGTGGCACACTGCTTCCTCCTCTTTGTCTGGAAAATGCTTGCATTAACTGTTTGGTCGTTTGGGGTTTTTTTTTTTTTTTTTGAGTCCTGTTCATAGTGTTTCCATTTTGTAACAATTAATTCCATATATGCCATCCAATCCAAAGGACTTTGAGAACTGCATGAATGGAGACCATTCATGCACTGCTGGTACTCACGAAGTCTTCGTGGCAGCTGGATAAATAGTTATTAAAACCAAAAAACAAAACCAACCTTCCTATTTCAGAACTTCAGCAAAAATATAAACAGATAATGAGATAGTTATTGTTCATGTTCCTTTTTTTCCCGTTGCTTGAGGAGTTTTGCTCTTTGTACTGATACATGTGAGCTTTCTTACAGAGCATGTAGCTCTGTTCAGACTTGCAGCACATTCATTTTTCATCTCGTCCTGTGCTAAATCTCTGTGTTCTTGATTTTCAGAATGCTTTTGTAATATTGGCCCACTTTGGAATATGAACAAACAACAAAAAACTTTAGATATTTAAAACCCCGGTATACAAATAAAGACATTCTGTCCTGTTTCTGCATAAGTAAAAATCAACACAAGTACAGATTGCCATTACTTCCTTGGAGATCATATTTTCCTTTTTGAAATGTTTTAACTTTCCAAATATTTTAACCAAATTTTGTAGAAATAAAATCCATATGCATTAGCCTACTTATAGTAGTGACAAAGATCTAGGATGAGGGAGAGTTGATCCCTTTCTTTATCTCCAAATGCTCTGAATAAGCTATTGGATAAATTGCTGATGACATTAGCCTTTATAATTAGTATTTTCTAGAATTGCTGTACATCTTAAACTGGTCTCTTGTAGTATCAGCATTGTCTTTAAATGAGATTTCAGCTGTCTTGGTGTTCCTTGCTGTAGAATGTCTTCACTGTTTTTTTTTTTTTTTTTTTTTTTAAGATTGTTCTGTAAGTTTTCTCCTTGGACATAAATCCCCACTATGTCTGTATTAGTGTGAAATCACTGTACAGCTTGTGTCCTTCCTGTGTCATCCACTTGCTATACATGAGAGTAGTAGGGTTCAGAATTTATAGATTAGCATAGCTCTGAAGCATAACTGACAAAAGAGTTTAAAGTTACTTTTTTCACTCCTTTCTTTGCAGTGTTGTTATAGCTCGTTTACATTATTTGCTACACATGGTAGCTGAGGGACAGCTGAGTTTGAAGTTTATCAGTGTAGCTGTTAAGCAAGCATGACTGATGTATTTCTGCTACAAAGCCTTAAACAGTCCTTTCAAGTGAACGTATCAGGAGATCATCTTCACCTCTGCAGCATCATTTTTGACTCTTATTTTCGTTAAAGCCTAGCACTGCTCTGTGCAAATTTGTCTTTCAAGACAGAAATGTGTGCTGTTTGAGCCAAGTGTGTGTGTGACTTGTAGATATCACTGGCCACAGGAGGGCAGCAAAATCTGTTTGGATCCCAAATTGTAACGGAATGAATGGAGCCCTGCAACCAAGGAGTCACCCAAGAAAAAGGTAACAGGTCTGAGAACTACCACGTTGGAAAAAAAAAGTGGTTTTAAAAGACTTTTATCTTCTCATTAGATTTGACTGTTGAAACATTTGTTGGCCCAAAAAGCATTAAGGGCAGAGCACAGTCTGATTTGCTGGGCGCTGTGTAAACAGATTGCAGAATATTGCCTGTTTTTGTAAATGTTTTCTGCTGTGAGAAAAGAAATAACAGTTGAGCAAAGGGTGACAGAGGGGGAAAAGCTGATCAGCCCAACCTCTTCCTTGGGAATTTTATGTTGTGTCGTTATTTTTGTGACAAAGGAGAATGCTGGTAGCTCATGGAAATTTATGGGATTTTTTTCTCCTGCACGTGTATAAAGACACAAGAGAAATTGTGCATGTGATTTTTGTTTGTTCATTTTTTTTAATTTTGTTTTTCAATTGCTCAATAAATGCTGCCACTGTATAAGGACCAATCTTGGTAACTGAAAAAGAAGATATCATGGAAGGACAGGCTATTGCTGGAATTTAGAATAAAAAGAAGTAATGTGTTTGATAGAGCAGAAGGAAAAAGTAGGCAAATAAAAATGGTGTAAACAAATGAATTTAAGGAGCTAACCACTGTGGTAATGGTTTTGTCTTTTTCATTTTTTTTGGTAGCAACACTGAGCATGTGACCCTTTTCATTAGGAGGGTAGGGCTACAATCAAAACGTGTAAGAGCAAACTAGCCTGTGCAAACATTTTCAAATGTTCCCCAGAAACAAGTGAGAAAAATGTTTCTCTCTTAACTGGACCTCTCACAACTTGCTTCCAAACAAGGAAATGTAGGCACTGAGTAGTTGACATCTGAAGATTAACTAAATGTGAGAAGTAAGGTATAGTTTATATGCTTAGGTAACAAAAAGACTGTGAAGCCCAGAAGATGATTGAAAACCAAGGCAGAGTTTGTCTTTTTCTCCTCTTCCTGTATTACTAAACGCTGTAGACACACCAGAAGAATTTATATGTTGTTCTCACTGAAATTTATTGATGTTCACTCATATTCTGTTCTGTGGATAACTCTTTAAAAAAACATTTTGTTACTGTTTGGGGAGGAAAAGAAGAGGGGGGTTGTTTGAAGTTGAAATATTTCATAGATTATGTGATCTCTTTTATAATGGTCTTCAGAGATCCTATTAGATCATTTATAGATGGCAGAGATCTGTGTAGTTTGCTGCTTAATCTTCTGTCTTTGAAGTCAGAAACAGAATTGGGGTGGGTGGTGTCATTTATAGTATTAGGTATTTTTAATAGTATTTATGGTTCTCTTATTATGGGGCTTTAAAGGAAATTTTAAGAATTTTTTTATTTATGGAATGAGCAATTCTAGCATATAGCTGTGTTGTAATGAGCAACCAATATTTCTACCTGTTTTCTTTTAAGATCTTACTTAAGTATGAATTGTGAATGTACACACAAGATGACTGAGATGTATGGAATAATTTGAAAGTTGAAAGGAAGTTTCATTTCAGTCTGCAAAGGAAACTGGTAAATACCAAAGCCTATTCTGAAGCATAGTATGGTTTTAGACCTCCTGATCTACTGTCTATTCTGAAGGTGCAATTCTGCTGCGAATTCAGGACCTTGCTGTGTTTCCGTTATTTATATAAGCTAAAAGGCATAACTCCACAGCAGAGTTGGAGCTAAAGAACTGTAAACTTCTCTTTGTGAGTAAGTGGTTGTAGTGTAAGAAGTTGTGAGAGCTTAACTATTTATCTATCCATCAGCTCTTTAACAAGATTAACACATCAGGCTGCTAGATAACTGCTGTTAGGAGTCTGTTCTGGTCTTGGAGCTTTTTTAATCCTTCTCTGTTGCATGTATTAGTGAAGTATTCAATACTGTGAGCAGACTGTAGCACTGATGCTGACTAATTATTATGGCACATCTAAATAGAAATATTCAAGTAGCAGTTTATATCATTTGAAACTTAAAATAGCTGATAAACTTCTGGTGTTTTTTAGATTTCCTAGATCAGAGTAGAAGAGCTTAAACATCAGAAAGCAATTTTAAAAGACCATCACAATTTTTTTAAAAACAAAATCTTATTTTGCTGAGGTCTGCGTTATATTCATGATATTCTAAATATTAAAAAAATTAAATATCCTTACTGAGTTATTTCTGAGGCTATTAACTGTTCCCAGAATTTGTGGTTGCTGTGATTTTTAGCTCAATTAACAAAATGGTCACAATAAATGAAAATGAGATTTATTTTGTAATTATTAAGCTAGACAGCTTCTTTCAGGAATGCGGTCAAACATTTTGAACAACTTTGCAATTTAAAAGCTGTATGTGCTAGGGATGGAAGTGGAGGACTGCCTCACTTTTATAAGGAAACTTGTTGAGGTACTGTCAAGTTATGTGCTGCTTTAGTGGTTTTCTGCCAGCTCTTCATTGATGTTTTATGATGAGTTTATGGATCACAACATATTGTGGCAATGTGATAACCTTGTGCATGTGAAACATACTTTAAAACTAATGTTTCTGGCAGAAACAGTGTTGTGTACAGTCTTAAAGGTAATGGTAGTACAAGTGGTTGGACGTATCTTCTTCATTCACCCAATTTTTATCTATTGTTGAATTCAGGTACAGATTTTATTTCCAATCCGTAAATCATTTGTGACAATGTATGAGATAAGAAGGAATTTTTCTGTCTGTTGAAGTTACTTATTGCTTCCACCTGTACTTTCAGCCCATGTTAAGAACCATGAAGGCATTGCTTGATTTGGATACAGTCCCACTTTGGATAAGGTCAGGAGTTTCATTTTAGCTCTTCCTGAAAGTGGGTTCTTGGGCTGCAGTTAAAGTACACTTAAAGCTCTAATCAGCAATTTTGAGGAAGACAGCACTGCTGTATGTTAAGGGAAAAAAACTACCTAAACTTAATAGAGTATTTTGTTGTGAGTGATTCATAATCTCTTCTGAGTAGTCTGATACTTTCTAAGCTTTTAATTACATGAAGGAAAGGCCAGACTACTGTATGTTTAGTGTTTTAGTGAAGGTGGTATTAATTATTTTGTACTTGAAATGCATCTTCTCCAGATGGTCTGGAATAGCTTCTGAAAAGTTAATTTTTGGCGCATGTCTCATGTCAAATTTCTGGCCTCCTACCATAACAATATCAAAAGAATTTGCATCATTTAAAAACTTTAAAAGTTTTGAAAAGCAAAAGCAAGTGGAAATTCAGCTATTTGTAGTATTATCTTGCAAGTGTAGAAAAATTGAAAAATAATCCTTATATTAAAAAACAAAAACAAACAAAAAAAAACCTGTTAGGATTTATTTCAGTTTGTCACTGAGCTTTTGTGTCTGTGCTTTAGTTGCATGTGTGAATATAGCGAGTAGAGCAGTTGAGACAATATTCACTTATTAGTTCCATGAATAATCCTTACCTGGAATTTACTAATGTGACTCATTGTTGAATACTCTTAATTCTGCTTAAATGCTTCCCAGTATCCTACTTGCAGATCTTTCGTGTGTTCTCGAATGTTTAGTAACAAGAAGTATGAAATGAAACCAAACTATACTCATCTCCCAAAGACTAGAATGCCCTTTAATTGTATAGACTTAAAACTGTTCTGAGCACTTCCATAATTGAATAGCAAACCGGACAGAGTTTTCATCTCAGCTCTTCTAGTTGCACTGCAGTCCTTCCTTTATTAGGAAGACTATGCTGGAAAATATAAAAACACTCTTAAATTTCTCAGTGTTACATAGACCCTCCTTGCTAGTCTAGACTTTGTGCTTGATATTTTGAAGGCTGCACTGAAAGTCAGTTAAGGTTCTACGCTGCTTATATGACATTAAAGGTTGAATATGAAAACTATCTTTCTTTTCTATCCTTCATTGCCATTCCTATCAGTTGGTGCAAGTGCAGTGGGACTTAAATAGATGGTATATTGAGGAAGGGTGTGTGGTGTGACAGGTGCATTTTATGTAAGAAGGAAGGGAATTTCATAATACTTACAACTGTGCCCCATATTTCATTTGTATTTCATAGTGATATTGGCTATATTTTCCTTGAAATATGATCTATTTATCTGTCTGTATCATACTTATGTTTCTGTGTTATTGATAGAATTTATTGTACGAATCACATATTTTATTCCATCTCAATTGTTGAAGCTTTCTTGTTCTCTTTAAGCCCTCTGTTTGTTGTTGTGCCTTGAATCTTCTTGAAGGTGTACCTGGAAGTGTCTTCTTTTGAAAAGAGCTCTGTGATGTACTTTCAGTGTACTCTGCTGCAGAACAAACCAGGTAAATAAGTGTGAGAGACTGCCTTAGTCTCAAGTCACCATGACTGTTATCATTGGTGCTTTTGGTGTGACTATCCAGGCAGGTGCAGTTGTTTGTAAGACAGTAACGTAGCTACATCTGCATATATTAATTTAATATAATTGCTTGGGTATTAATTTTTTTTTTTTAGCAATACTTACTGCTGCCTTTTGCTTCTCTTGAAAATCTCAGTTAGATTAAATTTGTCCTAGCACTTGTTTGTGACTTCTATGGTAGGAGGAGGAAGAGGTGGTAGAAGAAAGCAAGATCTTATTAATCATGCAAGCATAGAACAATAAGAAAGTACTATGAAGGGTCTTGTAGCCAGGATTCTAGAGTTATTTTTTCCTATGCAACTTCCAGAATCAAGATAAAGAATTAGGAAAGACTGCTTATTCTTGAACAGCTTCTGAATATGTACTTGCAGCTGATTTGGCCCTCTACTTGAACCATAAAGTAGCACTGCAGTTTTATGGTTGTGTACCAATTCTGAAATTATTTCCATTTTTTGGTGGTTTCTGTAGTGGACTGAAAATAAGCAAAAATAAATGTTGCTGTGCTTATGGTGTAGGAAATGTGGACGGTAATCCCAAACTTTCTACCTAGATCCTGTAGCTTCACCCTGAATAGCTTGTGGTGGTTTTTATTTTGAAGACATTTTTTTTTAATCAATGTAAATGGAGTTTTATTTTCTTTGTGATGCAATTTGTCTGTGAAAAATCAGTCTCTTAACTTCGTTCTGTATTTTTTTGAGATTCGTAGAACTGTCCATCTCTTTCTTGCAGTGACTGATCTTCACTGATGTTGTCGAGACTTTGAAAAGGAAGTGTTACGTTTCTGATTTACACTGTCAAAAATGAATATTCATTGGTGTCCTGGTTCAAAATCAGGCTTGATATTTTGCAACAAATCTGTCTGTAATTCTATAAATCAGATAGTTTTGGTCCTCTTTGTAAACACTTGTTAGTGGTGCTAGTTTTTGAGAGAAGGATGTGCATTTGGAAGTAATATACAATGTATGTGGATGTTTGATGCTTTCTTAAATTAGCCACTGATCCTAGTGACTTTTTAATGATATAAATTTAAGCAGCGAAGATCTTCTCTTGAGCATCCTATTGCTTTTGCATTGCTAGACTCTTATTCTTTATAATTCAAGTTTCTCCTGTGAAAATGTATTTCATATTTATGCAAAGTAACCACAATTGCCAAGTCATGAATTGGTTTTGAGGAAATTTGACAACAGAAATAAGTGTTCGCATGGTTTCTTTTGGTTTATCTGCTCTACAATATGACAACCAATATGAATCAATAATGTAGCCATCATGCTAAATTTGTTGTTGTTCCTATGTTCTCTCACGTATCTTATGAACCCAATCTATTACTGTACAATTTTTGCGAAACAATTTGTGTGAAACATTCTGTAACTTCTTCCATACATTCCCAGACTTTTTTTGAAAGTCTTTTTTGAAAGATTGGAAATGATTTCTTTATTTAAAATCTGTTTTTCTTAGAAAAATAAAGTAAAAGCAATTTTAAGGTAACAGAACAATTCTTAGTCCTAAGTTTCAGCATTCTGAATGTGCTTTTCTTAAAAACATCTGCCAAGTGTTTTACTTTCCATCTTATCTACAGCACGTATTTGACATTCCTCCTCTTTTGCTTGTTACCAAATGCTTTGGCCTAGCTGTGATCCCACTTGATGGATTTAATTAATTTTGGATGATAAGTAAAATGCAGAAAATAAATCATATCTTCAAGAAAGATTTATTCTTAGAGCATTTTAAATCCGAGTTTCTTTGTAACCAAAGGTGAGATTATGCTCTTCTGATATTTGCATCCTCCCCCCCTTTTTTTCTTTTATTATGGTTAATGCATCTTTTACTTCTCTCTGTATTTTAACTGTGTTTTAAGGATTATATCTAACTAGAGTTAAATCCTACTTGTCAGGAGCAAAGTAGACCACATGGTGCAGAATACTGAAATCATATTTGAGCCTTAATGTCAGAAAATTTCCATTAAAAATCAGCTTGTAGACATTGCAATGACAGATGGTAGAGCTGAAAATCACTGCAGTAACTTTCCTCAAAACACACTGGTTGTCTGTGGATTCAGCATCACCTGACTTTGTGCTGAATTCAGAGCATACAGGTCAATATAAATGCATGCATTCATGTTTTTGTTGTCAGAAAAAATGAGCAGACTTTGTACTATATCTTTCCCTGAAGGTTTTGGAAGTTCATATCTTAACAATTAGGTGATATATCTATTCCAAGACATGTTATGATCAGGATTTTTTTTATTGGCGCAAATTTGTCATAATTTTGATAACTGCCATTAATAACTTATTCTGAGTAATTTGCAGATTACACCAAGCTGGGAGGAAGGCCCTCCATAGGGACCTGAACTGGCTAGATAAATGCATTGAGGCCAGTGAGATGAAATTCAATGAGAATTTCAGATCCTGCATTTTGGCCATAACAACCCCAGGCAGTGCTTCAGGCTTAGGGCAGGGGTGCTGGAAAGCTGAATAGAAGAAAAGGATCTGGGGGTGTTAATCAGTGCTTGGCTGAATGTGAGCTAGCAGTATGCCCATGTTGCCAAGAAGGCCAGCAGCATCCTGGCTTGCATTAGAAATAGTTCAGCCCAGCAGGAGCAGGGATGTGATTGTCCACATGTACTCAGCTCTGGTGAGGCCGCACCTTGAGTGTCCAGAGAAAGGCAGTGAAGCTGGTGAAGGATCTGGATCACAAATCTTATGAGGAGCAACTGAGGGAACTGGGACTGTTTAATCTGGAGAAGATGAGGCACAGGAGAGACTGTATAGCTCTCTACAACTCTCTGAAAGGAGGTTGTGGTAAGGCAGGGCCTCTTCTCCCTGGTAACTAGTGATAGGACAAGAGGGAATGGCCTCGAGTTGCACCAGAGGAGGTTCAGATTGGGAAATAAGAAGAATTTCTTCTCGAAGAGTGGTCAGACATTGGAACAGGCTGCCCAAGGAAGTGGTGGAGTCACTGTCACAGGAGATCTTTAAGAAAAAGATAGATACGGTACTTGGGGATGTGGTTTAGTGGGCAGTGGTGGTGGTAGGCAGAGGGTTGGACTAGGTAATCTTAGAGGTCTTTTCCAACCTTGGTGATTCTATGGATTCTTGACAGTAGCAACTCCTAATGGTGTTTGGTTAGAGTTGCTACTGTGTGATATAAACAAAGCCAGTGAGATAAATTTTAAAGTTCTTACTCCATTTAACCTGTTCTTTCAGTTTTGTGTCAGAAAAACACTGTATAGTACTGCTCCACTTTATCTGAATTTCCCAACTGATTTAAACTCTGTGTGTCAGAGAGAGAAAAAGTCTAGCGCCCTTTTTTTTGCTTTTTTCCAATTACTTTTCTGAGGCATTTGACTTAATGAATTATTATTGAAAAACCAAACACATCAACCCTGTAATCTCTTAGTCATGAACACAGAACAACTTTGTGGAGAAATCTTATCTGTTGGAGTATATTCTGTAGTGCATCCTTAAGACATCTAGCTGTTTGGAAGTGTATTTCATTACTGGATTTTTAACAAATGGTGACGAATAGCCTATGGCAATAAAATGCATGCTTATTTCCTTTTCTTCCTTCTTTTCTTGATGGGGGTGGTGGAAAGGCAGGAAAAGGATAATGGCAATACCAGGCTGATTTATGTGGAGTATCTCAGACTCTACTGCACATGAGAAAGATAAGATGAAGTCATGAAATCAGGCCTTGCTGGTTTGAGAACTTTAGGTTATTTTACTTTGGTTTTTAAAGGAGTGTAGTTATTCTAAATTCCTTTAAAAGAGGAAATTGTGCATTCCTACACGTAGATTTCAATTAAAATGAGGGAACTACAATAATAGAATTTTTTGAGTGATTATGAAAAGTATTTAAAATGATTTTTTCTTATGTTTGATAGTAACTATTTTAATTGGGTCATCAAAGTAATGATCACTTAAAATTTTTCTTTAATGTGTGTATTTTCCCAGAGATAAACATGTTCTTGGAGATGGGATGAAAAGTTCAGGAGAAAAAACAGTCAAGAGATTAAATAGGTCCTATTTATAGTGGTACAAACATGCTGTTTAAATTAGCCTAATAAGCATTTTTTAGGGTTTCCCTTGGTAATTCCATCTAGTAATCAGTGGCCTTCATCTGCTGGCTTATTGCACTGCACTCTGCTGAAGTCCTATTGTCTTTGGTATTCCATTTGAAAATATTTTCCTTTGATCCAACTTCAGGCTGGAGTTGGGACTTAAAGTAACTTTCTGCTTTTAATATTGTTCACTACATTCTGATCCCAGTTCTACAATAAGTTGATTATTTGCATTATGAACTTCAGGAATCTTGTCTTTCTACTTCTACATGTAAATATAAACATATCTGTCCTTTGACCAGAATGAAAGTTGTGTTAAGCAGTTCTTTTTCTTGTACTCAGAAAGTATGTCAATAGTTGGACTAGCTGAAAACTGGTAAAAACAGCATCAGCCAACATAATTTAAAAAACAAACCAACTGCAAGTGTTATGATGAAGGAAAACCCTGGTGCTAGAAAGAATGAAAAGGAATGATGTCATTGTGTCTTAGAAATCCATACTGCTTAGTGTATGGCTCAAATTTCAGCAAAGATGACTGTCAAATGTGTAAAACTGCTGGGAGCATCGTTTCTTGATGCAGAATTGCTGTTTCTACAGAAAAGCTCAACAGTATGCCAAATGGAGTAAGACTCAGATGTCATGTATCTTTGAAGGTTCCTTAAACATTAGTTAGTCTATTTGTACTCTTTGCAGGTATCTACTTTCATGAAGCCAGAAATAAAGCTGATCTTAAAGAAGGAACTTGAAGGATCCCTTTTTTTTTTTTTTTTGTTTGCTTTGCATGCTTTGTCATCAATTTAATTGTTAAAAAGCTTTAAAAATCAGCTCTTAAATACTGGGTTCAGAGAAAAAAGAGAGTCTTTCCTAGCTTAATGATGATCTTTTTTCATCATCTGTGGATCTGAGGAAATACTTCAGTCTTCAACTATTTTCTGGGCAAAGCATTACAGATAGCCTGCTCTCAAGAATCTAAAGAACTAATTTTATTCTCAACACAGAAAAGGTGATGATTCAAAATAATAGGAGAAAGGAATTGAAAATAATGAAGGGAGGTTATTACTTCCTTTGTTTAAACAGATTGGAGAGCATGATATTATTAAAGATAAAGAAAGTAGAAGTGAATAGAATGTAGTTGAAATAGACCTGATCAAATGTTTCTTTAGAAGAAAAAGTCAGGGAACGTATGATCAGCTTTCAAAACGCTCCAAGAGTTTGGATATCTGTCATTAAGTTCACAGATTTAAACGAGGGAGTAATCTATAACTATGCATATTCTCAACATAGCTTAAAAAGCTGGTGAGATTATTTGGATATCTAAATGAGAAAAACATTTGAAGTTATGATATTCAGAAGTGCTGTCACTTCTGAAATTTCACAAAGAATAAATGAATATAGAAAAGGTTAGGTGACTTTGGCATTGTTTATTACTCCGAACTTGCCATAAAAGCCAAATGTTGCCTGTGTAGAACTTGTACTGTGTAACAGATTCAAATTTGATTCCAAAGAAATTGATAGAAAAAGAAACTAAAATTAGAATGTGAGAAACTAAAACAAGAAAGCCTTGGTTCAGGATTGTTCTAAGCATATGTCTGTGCAGAGCCTAGAAAGCCTGTTTTGCATCTACATTTGCTAGGCCATATCTGTATCATTTCTGCAGATTCTAAGGCGCTTCTTTAAAAATACAGTTCAAGCCAACTATGTGTTTCTGCATTGTTTTTGTTTCAGCTATTTTTTTTAACCCCAGGTATAATTTTCTGTGAAGGTTCTGTTGTAAAATATTTATTCCTCTTTCTAAAGAAGAGGAAAAAATGTTAAAATGAGCTGTTAGAACACTTCAAAGAAAGAAGCTGGTTCTTCTCTTTGTTAGTGGATTTTTACTGGGGAAGGTATGTCTGTCACCTTTCCAAAAATAATTTATTAATCATCAGGAAACATGCATCATAGAAGCAGATCACCTGGCAACACCCTGTTGTTTGACAATTACTTTGGCTTGCTTAAATGATTTGTTTAGATGTAAGAATGTACATCTCAAATTTCTATAAAATGTGATAGATTACTGAACTTGCATAGCATGAAGTATAAGTGGGGGGAAAAAAAACCTTCCCTCAAAACTCATTTAATACCAAGCCAGAAGTATCTGTGCTCATCAACCTTCTAAAATTGCCGTAAAAGAGAAAAGCTGTTGGTTGTCAACAGATACTGAGCTTCTTTGAACCAAAGGGGAAATTTGGATTGAAAACCATTGATAACTTTGTCTGCTATCCTCACATTTTAATAAACAGTAAACTGTTTATATTGGACATTTCTGCTGTTGTTCACCATTATGCAGACACACCATGGGGACTGCAGTTGCTATCACAGCTTATGGTTTTGTGGATTTTACAACTGGAAGTACCCCCTTAAAACTTCTGAACATTCCCTTATAGATGCTTTGTATTCACAAATAGAGATTTTTATTGTATTGTAAGAAAGAAGCATTTTTTTTCCTGGAAATGCAGGGTAATTCTTGCAGTATGGAGATGCTTGTTCTGGCTTCATACCTTTTAGGTTTGGTTTACTCAAGAAGTGATAGCATCCATCTAAAACAGATCCACTAAAATAATGTCAAAATAATCTCACTCTCATACCAGAAATACTCATTTATTTTACAAGGGCTGCTCTGAAATGAATGCCTCCTGTTTTATTATACTAGCCCACAATGTAATAGGTGGTAATTGGTGACATGGTGGCATGGCAGTAGGGGCTGAACCTTTCCACCAGTATTCCATTACGTTTTGTTGCTGTGTGACAGATGGCAGCGAAGGGGCACTCTGACAAAATGGTGTTTGATATGGAAGTGTATATGAAGTGTAATTGAATTTCTCCATACAGGAAAAAATGGCATCCACTAAAATCCATTAATGTTTGCTGAACATCTCTAAAGATCAAACAGTGGATGTGAGCGCTGTGAGGCGGTGGGTGGTGCGTTTCAGCTGTGGTTACAGTGGGTCACCTCCACAGATGCAGACTTTTGATGTGTGCACTTAAGACTTGTTAACTTTACATACACCAAGCAATCCCTGCAGTACACAGGTTTTGTGTGTCTGATGTTGCTGTTCCTCTGGATTTTTTAATTATTAGTCTTAGCGATGATGGTGTGGACCCTGAGCTTGAATGTTCTGAGTAGTTAATATTCTTGTCTTCCTGGCAAATGTGTTAGTTGATTTCTTTAATTAGAATAATAATAAGCAATGGTTAATTATCTTTTATCAATGTGATGACTACCTGTCTGAGAAATTTTAACCTAGTTTTACCTTGTACATAAAGGAAGCCATTGTAAGGAGAAAGTGATACTTAGGTAACTTAACTTTTGTACAAGTTATTCAGCTTTTCAAGACATGCAGATAACATCAAACAATATCCTTTATTTTCCATTTTGCTAGTGGAAAATAGTGATTTTTTTAGTATCTTAACTTATAATGATGCAAAGCATTCTCACAATTACCAGAAATATATGTGTGCGTATGTATGCGTGTAAAGCAGAAGCACTACTGAGGCATACTTTAAGACCTGGCTTGACCTGACCAACTGTTGACGGTAGCTCTAATTTGAGCAGGAGCTTGTAGCAGCAGATCTGAAAGAGCTCTTCCAAAAATCCTTTGCCGTGATGATTTGTAATGCTTTTTTCTTTATTATATTCTATACTGCTCTTGAAGTACTCTGCTATTTTCTCTCATTATTGTAATCATATGTTTTACTAAGGCAGATGTTTCAGTGAACCTGCCTTCCGGCACTTTGAGAGATGTTTTCTTTTTAAATTTTTGAAGGCAGATGTGTCCTTAGCTTGGGTCGTTGGTTAGTTCACTAAAGTTTCATTTGATTACTTTCTGCTGGAAAAGAGTTCATAACTTTTTTCATTTCTGTTGGCTTCAATACTGAAGTATTTATGGAAATTTAACAAGCTGTTTGAATGACTTCAGTCCATGCTATCCATTTTTTTTTTTCTTTTCTTAACAATGTTTGTCTCATTTTGTTCAAGTATAATAAAGTAATCAAAATACATCAGAAGACAGAGGAAAGAAAAACACTGATGTCTTTACTTCTGCAAAGAACGCAATGTTGACAACAGAGAGTGGGAAGATACTATCATAGATTTCCTTCTCTAAATTATTTAATATGGAGTTTCCATGCTGGAGATAAGTTCATGGATGACCTTACTGTTTACTTACAAGGCCTTAAATACGGTGATAGTTTAGATGTCGTATCTGTTTACTGTACAAAGTTAAGCTGAGAGTACTGTTGTTTTTCCAGCAGCCAGCTGGTCAGTTGCTATTAAGGGCCAAATGAGTCATGTCTTTGTTTCCTAAGGCTCTTTAAATGTAAGGCCTAGGGGATTCTAGTAGACTACTGTGCTGGTGCCCACTGTTTCATTAACTTTTTTTCCGTTTAAATTATGCATTCTGTTTCAAAGGTGGTTGAAGGGATTTATGCATTATTCCCAGCTATTTGCTTTCATAAGCTAGAAAGAATAATACAGAAGGCCACCCTGCAAAAAGCAGCTTACTGCACAAGTAAAAGGAGGTTTTTTGTTATTAGAATCATTGGTTGGACAGGAAATGCCTACTGCAAATATTCTTTGCCTTGGAAGCTTAAGTTGTGCTGCTACTTAAGGATTTTAGGAAAGTGAATTAACCTGTGACAATCCTTGCAAGCTGGAGTTACATTTATTCCTTAATATCCATAGGGAAAAACTATTTTTGTTCCTTTTTCAATGACATTATATTTGTATTACAGGACTGTGTACCTGTTTAGCTTTTCAGTGGTGTGTCTTTACAGTGATTTTACTTTGGATCTCACAGTTGGTCATCTGAAGTTAATTTTTTTTTTCTATCTCTAGGCAGCTAAAGATGGCTTGAATTGATAGACCCAAGTTGTCTCTGTTTAACTGGCGTTTTGCATGTGCTCTGTGCTAATGTTTGCACTATACAGTGTAAGGCACTTTTTCTGTCTTATTAGAGACATTTTTTCCTTGTGGTTTGTCCTTCAAAAATTAGGATGTGCTGAATTTTATTTTCTTCTTTTAAATTTGATGCAAAATGTTACTGTCTGCGTGTTTCATGTTGTCACCAACGAACTGCTGTTGTTTAGCCAAGCAGTCTGGATTTGCATAATTGTAGAGATGCAATACAGAGCTCCTCAAAAGGAGAGCCAACAGTTCTGAAGTAATGTGCTGATTCTGATCCAGAGTACCACTAAAATATCAAAAGATTAACAGTGTTTTGCTGTACTGTGCTACTTGCAAAATTGCACTGCTGGCATTTAGTGACAGTAATTATGTCTAAGGGACTGGCATCTCTATCTGCTTTTGGCTTATTCATTTGTGCTCATCATATGAGAAGGCAGGAAAAGACTGGAAAGAGAAGTTCAAATTGTAATGCTGATGGTCAATATTTACAGACTGGTAACCTGGCTAAAGCAGATACTGCTGTTAGACATCAGATATTCCAAATGCGCTTACCCAAATCCGATGATCCACTTAATAAGTGTGTAAAAAGCATACTAGTTAGCTAGGTAGTCAAAGGATTTAATTGAGTTTATTGTCTAACCTGAAGTTCACTTAGTTTTTTCCCCAAAACTTGGCTAAGAAAAATGAATTTAAAAATAAAAGTGACAGATGGAAAGAAAATTGTTGAGTGGTCAAACAGTTAATATTTCTGAATTAAAACCTTATGATGGAGTATTCTCATTCCTATATTTCCTATGAACTCTTGAATGTTTTTTTTAGCCCTTTTAACTAACATAAACCACATGAATACCAGAGGCATTCATTTTATGCAGTAAAATGGATTGAATTTAGTAAAATCTTCATAAATTCCGGGTTTATATAGGATCAAACTTCAAGTGCCATGATAATTACAGTGTAGATAAGACAATACAGAAATACACATATGACCTTTCCTCACGTAACTAAAATGGCTTTGTTTAAGATGCAGATCCAGTCATCTTGAAATGATGTGGTTACTTGTTTATTAAAATGTCAATGAATTAGAAGTTGGTTGTCAAACCCTTTGCAGCCTAGGAAGTTCCTTTTCATCAGGATAAGTGTTTTGGAGGGATTCCTGCAGACATTAACCTTTGTACAGTAAACAGACATGATGTGTGAAGTTGAGCTGAAAGTAATGCTTTTTGTTCAACAGCCGTCTGCTCAGAAGCGCTTGCTGCATAGAGGCCAAATGAATCATGTCTGTTTCCTAAACCAGTTTTTTCCTGTTTCTGATTTATTAATGCAGGCTCTCTCTTAATGACAGGCAAACCAGAGAAAAGAGTGTTCCAGATACTTAATTATTTTTTTTTGTTTTGCTTATTTAGAAATTGCACTGGTAATTGGTGAGACAATGCATATCAGAACTTGTGATTCATTACTCCTTAAATGGCACAATCATTTTGTCCTTACTTTTTCTTTCTTGATCTGTTTGAGATATTGAACATAAGGAGCTCAGAAAGGGAAATCCAGTGTCTTCCTGCCTGTCTTATGGATAGGCTGCTCCTTAACACACAAGAGTTGGTTCCCTGGAGGCAAGGTCCTCTGCTTAACAGTTGTGAGGGTGAGTGGCAGGTGGGGGCTTCTGTCCTTTGTTCTCACCTCAACTAGGCTGTTTCTGGGTCCTGCTGGGGAAGGAGATCTCCTGTTTCTACAGAGGCAGCCTCTCTTAGCCCCTAGTGAGCACTGAATTCAGTAGGAATTAGCCATCCCTCTTTCTCAGCAAGACAGTAGCTGTCAATCAGGATATTAAGCTTACAAGAGATAATGAAACAAGAATAAAATAGTATCTTTATTAGACAGTGATGATTTAATATGAAGAAATTTTGCAGAAAAGGAGCAGCTCCATCTCATAAGCCTGGATGTTGCTGGTATTTGATATGATATTGTATATAGGTAAAACAGCACTCCTTTTGAGTTTAGGGACCTTTTTCCACTCTTAAGGACAGCAGAGATTGTTTTTCCCTTTTCTTTGTTCTCCCCTGAAAGATGAAGGCTTGTATTGATATATTTTCCTCCTTGTCACATTTCTTAAGCAAATACTTTGCTGTAAGGAATAAGTGAGTGTAGACACAAGGAGTGGAAAGTAAAGGCAAAAGGGCTGACTGCTGAGGGGCAGTAAGATAATGGAAAAGGAAAAGGAGCACGAGAGGAGATGCAGTGATGGCAGGAGAACTGTGTCACTGAGAGGTGTTGCTGGTATTGCAGGTGAATTTAAGATACTTGAGAAGGTGAAAGGTTAAGGAAACAAAAGTTTAGAAAAACTGGTAAGGGGAAACCATTTCCTGAGAGTGACACTCATACAATGGAAAAAGGGAAAAAGTGGAATTCTAAGTATGAAAAGAGCAAATGGAACAAACTCAAGGGGTGTAGTTAGTTCTAATAACTGAATGTTAAATGCTGCATGTAAAATGCATAGAATTGACACACAGATAATTGTTTCACTGTTTATTCCTGTTACTGTTAGTTTATATTTTAATCATCAAAACATTTGACTTCAGCTTCAGATTTTGCTGCTGTCAAGCTTAACATTGGATAGCTTTGTAACTTCTGCTGCATGAAAGTAAGGTCTTAAAATAAAGCAACAAAGTGACCAAAAAACATCAGCAAAGTGTCTTTTAATCTACTGTTTGCACTCAGAGGGGCAGTAGCTGGGTAATCTGCTTGCTTCCTAATGTTGCTGCCATTTCTGTTAGTGGCAACTCAAGGTGAGAGCAGTTTATACAAAACTGTGGGAAGCTGCTATTGTGTAAATCACCTCTGGCTTTCCCCAGAAGCAGATGTTAAGTTATGGGTTGTACAAATTCACAGGTTAGTACCTAAGTGGCTACTCCTTGTACTAACCTCCTCATGTACTAACCATGCTGCTTTTCATATTACTGAAGGCAGCGATCTGCTGTTAACTTATTAACAGAGCTAACAAGGTGATTGATAATTTCAAAGCGTAATATTTTCTTAATATTTCCAGACAGATGATACCAAATTCTTGAATGTTTTTTTCCTTGAGTGAAAAATTACACAGCATTGTTTCTATAGACTCGTGAGATGTTAGTCTACACTTAAGCACAGGGAAAGAAAAATTGGAATATATTCGTTATTAAGTTAACTAAACAGAGTGGATTCACCTGAGTTGGAAGGAAAGCATGCGGATTATAAATTGCTAAGTAGTGTATAATTACTGCACATGTTTTGTATCCTTAAAGATGCATTTCACCATTAAGTATGAGAATCTTAGAAGCATACCTTCTAGCAAATGCATCCTTTTTGCAAGATTGGTAACTCCTGCAATGCAGAATGTTCAGCCAGTGGTTGATTTTGAAAAAGGAATGAACAGTTGAGTGTGCTGCTTGTAAAAGATTGGCAACTTTTTCTTACTATAAGTTGCTTTTCACCACAGGCTTTGAATTTTCTCCTTAAAAGGAAGAAATAATTAAGGGTTTAAGAAAGAGGCTGAACAACTGAAAAGCTAGGCAATTTTCAGTGTTACTTTTGATTATTTTATCACAGACTTGTAACATTTTCTTGCTTTGAGTAAAGAATTGAAGTGCATTTTAATGTGAACATCTTCTAGCTATGAAGCATGATATTTCAAATATTTTCCTTTTTATTTTTAAACAAAAATTAGCATATCTAAAGTATATGTGTACTTTTTTCACTTTTGGTTGTTTCTATTTGCTTGAACATCTTCCTGTAGTTTGGATCTCTCTTTAAAAGTTTTTTTTTTTTTTCATAGAACATAAGCTGATTAAAAACTAATACTGTTTTTCATATAAAAAGAAGAAAGTGCTGTGGAGGGATTAAGATTATATTAGAACTATTGTTAAGTATAAAAGAGTGTGCTCAATTTAGAGTAACCACTTTGTGGATTATGTGGTTTGTTAATTTTTACAGTCGTTGTTGTAAGTCCTACAAAACTTAGGCAAATGAGAAGGGAGATGGGCGTAGTCTTGATATGAAATGTGCAACCCAGGATCACTTAGTTTCCTTCTAACCATACTTTCATAGATGTAAATTTGAAATTCTTACGAATCCATCTGCCATCTTGTTTGCTCTGACATCCACTCTGAGCAAGGTATCTAGCAATCCTACTGCCTGTACCTGATCTTAGACCCATCACCTATGGGGTTAGATGGGACCTCACAACCTTACCTGGTTGTGTAATCCAACAAGGTCGGTTTTGGCACAGATGAAATGAAGGTAGGGGAGAAAGATGAAGGAGAAAAGAGAGAAGAGCGTAGGAGAAGCACCCCAAGGAGGAAAGAAAGTAAAGAGAAAAAGAAGTAGAGGAAGGGTAAATGTCATTTCATCTTTTCTCACAGTTCTGTAATGGCACAGTGTTTGGCATCTTTCTCAAAATCCCTTGATTGTATAATATTGTCTACTTTCACTTTAGAATTATAATTCCATGGCCCCTGGGATTCTGGAAAAAATTAGCTTTAAAATGTGAATCTCAAGGCTTCCAAATGAGTAAATGGATGAATGGAGCATATAGTCAGCTGGCTTAAATGTGCAGAAGCTCACAGTTTTAAAACTAACCTTGTTTTTTGGAAGAGGGGCTGATATGTAATTTTTCAAAACCATGCTTTTGGCAATACTATGACATGGAAAAAATCAGAGGTAAGCACAGTTCTAACAAATAGATACTCATTAATTTGAGTACATCTAAAGGCTTCAAAATAGTTCAGAAAGTGTAAATCATGAATTAGGTATTTTGAAGACAATGTTAACTATTTGTGTCTGGGTTGCTTTTTGGTGAAGATTCGGAATGTAAATTTTACTTTACAAATTGGTTAAAAAACCAAAACAAAACACAAAGAAAAAACCCACGTGGAACAATCTAAGCTTTTATAAGTAGAACATAGTTGTATTCACTCAGAGGCAGCCCAACATTAATTTTCATTTCTTTTTAAGGGCTGATCTTTTTTTTTTAAAAAAAGGTGACATTCTCATGATGTTTAACTTCTAATATAAAAAGGGAAGCAGGCTAAATTCCTGCTTAAATTGTCAAAGGTCAGTTTTCATATCTGTCTGACCTTTTTAGACTACACTAAGATAGCGTATGTGAGATAAAGCTATATTTTTATGCCCAAAATGATAAAACCATTTTGCAAAGCTTGCCTTAATAAAGAACAGATTGGTGAGTAAGACAGGAGGAAGGGACTCCCATCTAAAAACCAATAGAATGTTCTTGTGGAGTTCAGTTGCCTTTCCTGTTCTTTTTTTGTTATTGCCCTATAATTTAAACATTATATAAACTATGCTCTTTTGCATTCTGTTCTCGTACTTCCTTGACTGGAGCTAAAATGTCACCACATTTGATCATAAAAGCCTTTAAATAGTGGAAAAATGGTAAATACTTTGTGACTGTAATTTCTGGCCTTGTATATTGACTGAAAGCTCATTCTATACGTTCTCCAGGACAGTATATTGCCTTTATTGGTGCTGTTTGACTTTGGGGTTTTTTTTTTTTTTGCTTGTCTAGTTGTTTAAGTCTGTTTTCTTTCATTCTTTCTTTTTTTTTTTTTACAGTGAATACTAAGGCCCTTATTTTACTCCTATGCACATTAGTAAGTTCTTGAATCCTGATAGTTCTTCTAAACTTGCCAGGAACATTCAAGTGTGAGGTACGGTTCTTGCAGGATGAAGGCTGGTGTGTTCTAAACTGCACTGCACGTATCGGCTATGTCTTCCTAGCAGTGGCAAGACTCCCTGCAATGAATGCTGGCTTTTGTCAGTCCATCTGTTAGCCTCATCTTTATCAGGGGTGAACACAAGAAAAAGACAGCTTTCTTCAAAATTGTATTATTGTTGTGATGCTAAGCTAAGCATGTTGTGTTGGAATAGCTAAGACATAAATTAACAATGGAAGTATCTGGTGATCTGATAGGAAAAGGTGAATGGACAGCATGCTGAGGCTATTCAATAGTAGTTGTTTTCCTTTACTAAAGATTGCTGCTTTTAGGAATGCATGAAGCTGTAGAATTAGCAGATGTACCTATTACATCTTTTAAGAAGTGTCAGCATGTCCTGTTACCTACAAGTAAAGGCATTGCAGCTCTTAAGGGGTGTTTCCAAACTTCACAGATCCAGAATATGTTCTGATAAACATCCATTCAGGGGACAAAAGAAAAAAAAACCCTTCCTGATAACTGACTGCTGATTCCTTCTGTGGATAATAACCCACTCCAGGTAGTGGGATATCTTTCTATCTGCTTGAAACAGGCATATTGTAGAATGAGCTATTTTAGAAAAACCTTAGAAGTAAAAATAGAGGAAAATGAGGTTTTCCTCCATTGCAACCTGATCTGTAAAACATTGTTTTCCCTGGACCATTTAGTTCATGGTTTATTTTTCCAAGAGTTAATGGAGAGAGAGTTGAAAAATGAAGGTGAGTTATGGAAAATGGTAACAAAAGGGCTGGTTGTCAGTGAATATTGCTTGTTCTTATTATTTACTCACTCTGTTATTATCATGCATGTGATTTAAAAAACAAACAAAAAAAACCTCCTAGGATGTTCCCTGATAGTATTAATGCATTAAAATTCTGGTACAGAAGTAAGGAAATGAGCAATTGGAGCAAGATTTTTCAGCTGTGGTTTGTTTGTTTTTAATTTTTATTATTTGGCCCTACTCAGTTACTTCTGAAATTAAATCAGTGGGAAAACTGTTTTGAGAGGAAATCAAGTTCAGCCAATGCAGGAAGTCCATGCTGAAACAGCACGAGACACTGGAATACTTCTAGTGTACATTAACTTATGTCCACATTATATTTTCTTAAAATAAAATACATATATCTAATGTGTGGTAAGAGAGGCCAGAATAACAATTTCCAAATGTTTCCATTTGGAAGAATAAATGAGTCTATACTAACCACAAGCTACCTGACTGAGCACATGGTTTAGTCTTGAAATAACTAAGATGATTGAAATATGGTAGGAGGCACTGGAATGGCCTGCCCAGGGAAGTGGTGGAGTTGCCGTCCCTGGCAGTGTCAAGAGGCATCTGGATGAGGAGCTACAAGATACGATTTAGTACTTGTGGTAGCAGTGGTAATGGGAGGACAGCTAGACTAGTTGATCTTGTAGGTCCTTTCTGACCTTGTGATTCTATGATTCTATGGTAGAATGAGCTCCTGTATCTCTGGCAATTAAAAAAGTAGTGATAACTTATCTTGAGTCATCTACGTAGAGGAGTTAAGAAGCAGGTGATTGCTCATCATGAATGCTATGAAACTTATACTTTACTAACATGTTATATTGGAAGTTTTACAACAAGAATTTTTACAACTCAGCTACAAGATCCTTTTTGACTGTACAGTGGTATTCTTTTAGCTCCAGAATTAGAGAAAAGGATGGCTTATGTTATGCATTGGTGATTAAAAAAAATAATAAATTGTATCTCCCCAAATAGTAGTAGAGACAAAGGAGCTTGGTTTTGTTGCTTCATTGGTGGGGCTGTTACCATTTCAGAAGTCAGTTCAGTTCCCATCAATTTGTATAACTGCATCTTTTTGCTGCACCTGGTGGAGATGTCTCTTGAAACAGTGTGTTTAGTTCTCCCAGTAGTCTCTGGAGATCACTGCACCCTCAGTCTTTATATCAAATTATGATTTGGTTAGATTTCCTGCAGAATAAAAAAGAATGTATTTTATCCATCTGCAAGCTTCATTTTGCATATACCTTAGGAATAAGGTCTTGGAAAGCCAATAAGATAAGAAAAATGAAGTGGAAAAAAATGTATTAAGATTACCTGTTGTTTTGTCTTCAATAAAACACCACTCCCAGCATAACTTTGTGATGCTTCAAGAATAAGGATGTTTTCTCTCTTTTTCCTGATGATTATTTTTCCTGGCCTTCTGAAATGTGAATTTGATTCTTAAGCCTTCGTGCACTTCTGGAAATAGGAAAACCAAGAAAAATATCCTCATTATAATGCAAATGATCATTAAATACCCATTTTGAAATTCTGTGAAGCTGCTCTGAGTTAAATGTTTCTATTTACTTTTCAGCAAGAGTGATTTGGAAAATTCACCTATTGTGGAAATTAATTTTGTTGGATTATTGAAGGGAACTGATGTGGTGGAAAACAAAAACAGTGGGACTTTTTCTTTGAGAATACGTCTGTTTTCTTTGTTACAGTCAAGTTATTGTCTTTGCTAATTATATTTCTTGCAAGATTTGACAGTTCTTTTTAATAAGGTGTTCTTATTTCTGGCTAGTAAGGATGTTCGTTTGTAAATGTTAGCTGAGCTGGGATTCATCATCAAACATCGTCATGTTTGAATTCAGCTTTTTCTAGGAGTTGTATGGAAATCACTTTTTGGGTGTATTAACATGACAAATATAGTACATAAGAAGTAAAATAAATAAATAAATTAAAACAAGAGTGATGAGAGAGCCCAGCAAGCTCCCTCAAACCAGACAAGCAAACAACCCTCTTGCCCCCCAAACTGAACCAAAAATAATGTAGCAGGAGATACCCTTCACCTTGATGGTGATATGAGGCGATATGGGAACTGAGTATAAAGAAACATTTAGGATATGCTGAATTGTCAAAAGAAACCACCAGAAGAAAAATAGCCTTGGTTTCAGAAAATCTTTTTTGGATTAGCATTAAAAATTATGTCTCTCATGGCTTTTGCTTGATAGTTGCTGAGCCTTTTGGTGGAATTAAGATCAAGTCTCCTTAATCAATATAGCAGCACGTCTGCTCTATCCTCATCTCAGTGAGAAGCAGCCTTTCATCTTATCATTTGGTTAGCTGAGGATTGTGGGAAACCTAATTAAAGATAACATGCTAAAACAGAAGTATGTATAAAATAATAGAAAGTACGCATTGTGTGCTTGTGTCCTTATTTTGGTAGCTGCTTGCTACATTGCACTGAGCTCAAGATGAAGTAAGGATAGGGCCTTACAGGTTGTGTTTGGATTTTGCTGCAGGAAACTTTAATGACTTTTCAAGTTTTACTTAGGAAATTCTGAAGTATCACTTGAGGACTGATGGATTATATGAACTTGAGCACTGACAAAAGATGACACAGAAATAGAGGGGTATTTGCTGGCTGAAAAATTACATTTCTGTGTGCAAGAATGCAAAAGCTGTAAGTGCCATGGAGAGTTTAAAGTCCTGCTTGACAAGGACTGAATTAGCAGCAATGTTAGATTTACGAATTCAAATTAAATATTTTCATTCCAACCATTCATCAGAAATGAAAATAAATCTTTCTAAGACTGTCTGGCAATATGTCAACGGAGTTCTTGTGACAGGAACAAGGCACTTCTTAATGGTTTCTCAGTGTATTGTAGGAAAAGGTCACGTTCTTCAAGGTTTTACCTTGTCAGGATGAACTATCAAGGTACCATATCTCATTATTCTTGAAAACAGTGATTAGCATTATTTATCATGACAAGAGTTGAGAAATGCACTGTGAGATGTAGTATTTTTAGACATAGAAGCTGTAGTTGAATTTAATGTCTATTTTCTGTAGCGAAGGACGAGTGCACACTATGCTAACATTCCCTACAGGCTATGTCATGGCTCGCTCACTTTCTGTAATTCTAGCTACTATACAATGAATACAGAGGTAGACAAAAGACCTATTGATTTGAGCTTGGTTTTCTCTCTTTTAAGGGAGTGTGTGCTGCATGTTTTCTGCACAGTAAGGATTAAACCTTGTTGGTAACTGTGAAGAGTTGCATTTTAGAGAGTTTTTAAAGGCTATCAATAGACATTTTTGAAAGTATTTTATATTAACTTACCAATAAGCTGGTTGTCTAACTGAAGATTAAATAGTGGATCTGTTGCTGATGAAACCTGTTAGCTTTTGTTTTGATTTTAGTGACTAGGATCTATTTGCTGAATGCACACAATGAGAATTCGGTGGGTTTTTTGGTAGATATACTTGATACTGATAAATCTCAGACATGTCAGGAAAACCTTAGGGTTGGGGGATAAAAACAGAGAATTTGTATAAGGCAAATAAGGGCATTTTTGTGCAGGGATTTGTGTGCTGTTTGGTGCTTGGCAGGTGTGGTCTGTTTTTCAATCTGGCGCAAGAAAACAGAACAGTTGTGCTAATGTGTGCTGGGAGGTGGGGACTAATAACAAAATTGTTTGCCTGGTCACTCTCAAAATTAAGAAGATTTAAAGTTGAAAGCAGGTATAAGACCACAATACAAAAGATGCTAGAGAAAAATGTGGTTACAAAGAACCCCATTAAATGAATTGCAGAGATAACTTGAGTTCAGAGTTGAATTCTGAAGGCTTTCCACCAAGTAGATTTGCATTTTTATATCATAAATGAGCTTTAAGTACTTGCATTACTTGTTTTTACCAAATAGAAAGAAAGAAAATTTGTGAACGTTGAACTTAGCAGTGTGTAGTAAATACTTAAGACAATGCTTGTGAGAACAAATGCTTGTTAAAATCACTTCAATGTATATGAAGGGAGAAGAGGGAATGCTAGCTGGCCCTAAATGCAGAGCTGTCATAGCAGTGCTGCTATCAGTGCCCTCAAAGGGCTGTTGGGACAGCTCAGATTTACCAAACTGAGGTGCAGTGGCACCTCCTGCTGCCGTGTGTTTGTAGTCAAACAGAAGTATTCTGTGCAGAGAACTTCTTGTGGGTTTCTAAGGAAGCTGGAGGATGTGTTGGGAAGTCTGGGCTCGTTTGTCTGCTTGTTAGCTTATCAGGTGAAAGAATTCAAATAATCCAGTTTCTTGTTGCCTTCATATAAAGAATTTGATCAGTACTTTTGGTTTTGGGGCAGCAACTATTTTTAATAAGTACTCTATGAGATGGAATTGAAATTGAAACAAAGACCATAAGATCTGTTGATTGATGAAAATAAACCCAAGTAATAGCCTATGCTATCAAGATAGAAGTCCTCGTTAAATGTGCTCTCTATCACAGTTATGTTTCATGTATGTGAGATACAGAAGACAAATATAAATTCATTTTTTTTATTCTTTCCATTGTTGTAGGTTGTTTTAGCAATAGGGATCAATGTATTAGCTAAGAACCAATGTATTACCATTTACTGCATATGCCTGACAATAGCTACTTTTAAAAATTAAATCCATTGAGATTGTGTGTGCATGTATGTGCAAACACACATATATGTGCACACAGAGTGTGGTTTTTTAGGTATAGCGTTTTGTGTGGGTATTTAATATCATAATACCTGCCTGTAATAAATGATAGGTTCAACCACACAAACTGAATTTCTTGCTTAGGTATGCTAACAGCCCTTGATGTTGCGCATGCTGAAATGCTGCTGCTTCCACTGGATTCATTTAAAACTGGAGGTGTTTCCAGAAGAGATGTGAAAATTGGAGGCAGGCGTAGTTCATGTAGGAGTTTGGCATATGAGGACATACAACTTACAATATAGTTGGTAATAAAGATTTTCCAAGCTTTTGCTATCAAACAAAAGAAATGGTTCGTTAAAATGTTATTATTTTGCATAATGTGGTAAAGGTTTCATATCCACATTCCTTGCATACCTTCTTGTCAAACATTCCTGTTGTGTTTTCTAGACTCATCGTTATAGCATAATTTGAAATGTAATGATGGTTTTGATGATGTAAAATGTACTATTTTATGATGACAAAAGAGAAGGATGTAATATTTTCTAATAGATGTTGGAGGTTGTATCTACTCTCTTAATATCCATTAAGCAATGGTATACATTTTAGTATCACAATGCAGTAATTACTTAAGTACAACCTTTTAAAACAAGGTGCATAAGGATACTGTATGCATTTGTTTTGGCAGCAACTACTGTTAATAGGTTTGAACCTTGTTTCTCATTAATTTGCAGGTTTGGTTATTATCAGGCTAAAGCTTATTCTCACATGTTCTTAAGGATACATCAACAGCGACAACTGTGAGGTTTTGTGAAGGCAGAGGGAAAGCTCTATGGAATATTTATAAGCTTAGCTGAAAGTGGATTTGGATGCCCAGGTGTTGTAGACATTTTTTAGTTTCAGCCATAAATTTCAGATATCCTGTGCTTTGCTGTTACCCATCTAAAGTAACCTATGCTCATCACTGTTCAGATATTTTCTGTTATTCTCAGGAAAGATGTCTAGAGATCGAGCTCTGAGGAAACAGCAGCAGTTGAATAACTTGGTAGCAGCAGTGAAAAAGCTTGCTAAGCCTGGAGATGTGATTGTGGATTTCTGCAGTGGAGGGGTAAGGTATATTTTCTCACGTGTTGCAATTTCTTTTGGTTTTCATCTTTGCAGTTGTACGTGGATGCTGCTGCAAAAGTGCAAGTACATATATTGAAATTTTAACTGCTTTTGGGTGTTCTGTCAGTTGTTAGGGGATACTTAGCATGAAATGATGCACCAACATTGAAAAGTGACTCAAAAATTTTACTGTTTGTTCTTGTTTTCACAGGGTCATGTTGGAATTGTTCTTGCTCACATGATGCCATCATGTCAGGTAAGTTCTAAATAAAAAGTACAGATGCTATGAGCTTTTGTTCTTTAATAATCATGTTTAAAAAGATATGCAGCTAGGGAGAATAATCTTGAAGACAAAACTTACTTTTTAGGAAGGCTTATGCACTATGAATATTTAATTAGTACCTGTATTTATCACATTGTATTAGTAGGGAGTGGCATAGATGTCATTGCCGAAAAGGGAAGCTTAGAAGTTCCTCTTCAGAAAAAGAATAAGAGAAAAACAAACAAACAAAAAAACTAAATGTACTTCAGAGTACAAATATGTAACTGAATGTGCATTGAAAGAGCAAAGTAACTAACTACAGTGTATGGATGATATTATTGCTTTCTAGCAAAGCCCCTAAGCTTGTGTTGTAAAGTTTGTATAGAAATGAAGCCCTTGTAATGAGAGGAATGTCTGGTAGTGCCTCTGCACCCCTTTTTTTTTTTTAATCTCAAGTAAGAAAGCGTAAGTGTGATATGATAGCACTGTTGCCATTAGAAATCTTACGGAAGTTACTGTTTCACTTCTGTACTTGTATACATGTACTATGCTCAGTCTGCAGTGAATTCTGCCCAATCAAGGAAGTGATTGAAGTTGGTTTTTCTTGGCTTTCTTCTTCTTGAAACTTTTTGTCTTTGTAGTGTTGTGTTGTAGAAATGAGGGCAAAAAGAAAAAACGAGATTTTTTTTTTTCCAACACAGAACGCTGAATTGGTGATGATTTCACTCTCTTCTCCAACTCTCTCATGGTTGGGGAAATCACTGTGTGGGATGAAATTCAATGAAAGGAGCAAGAGCTGGTTTGTTCTTTAGCTGTGTTGCTAGGTGTGCTTCTGAGCATGGCTTGGACAGGACATGCATTTACAGACTATGGCTGTGCACCAGCAGAAGAGATCCTCCAGGAAGGAGGTGAACTCCTCAGAGAACTCAAGGTTTCACTCACACCTCTCGCTGAGTTGGCTGGTAGCAAGCAGCCTTATGAAATGACATAAAGTACAAAAACAGTTACTTATATTACATGTGCTTGTTTTTTTCTTCTGTCTCATCCAGTTACTTTGTCTTGCCTTAAAAAAAAAAAAAAAAAAAAAAGTTTTTAGGGTATTTTAACCCTTCAGGGAAAACCTTCTGAGTTTAAAGATTTTTCACTGCCGTTGGAGAGCGAAAGAAAATTGTTTGGAAACATTTGCCTTAGAGGTCATGATCTGTCATTGATGTGTACATACCAAATTCTTTTCACTGATTAGGAGGAAAGTGGTTCTTCAGTTTCAGAACAAACATGATGCCAAAGTCAAGAAGCCAGTAGTAGAGCTGAGCCATCCAGTCTTGCTGATGTGACCCAGACTTGCATCAAACATAACTTTGCAAAAAAAAAATCTTTACAGCAGAAATTTGAAACATGCAAATTCCTAGTGTAATTGCAAGTATGTGAGGTGCGTGCCTGTGAAAAGGAAGTTCTAGTTGGAGGGAAAATATAAAAATATTTGCTAACTGAATGATATTGGTAGATCTTTGCCTTTCATTTTTATGTCACCTGCTAGCATTCTGTAAATCTTATAAGTAGAGGAGTTTTCTCAACTAAACAACAAAGTTTTGTGCATGTTAGTAATGTTGCTCTTTGATTATTCAGTATTATTTTGTCTTACTGTGTCGTATGTGTGAAATCTAGGTGGTGCTCATAGAAAATAAGGAGTTGTCTCTGATGCGTGCTAAAGACAGAAGTGATGATCTAGGTTTAAACAACATTTCATTTATTCAAGCGAATTTGGACTATTTTAATGGCACTTTTAACATTGGGGTAAGTGTTTTTAGCTTTTCAACTTCAGAACATTAATTTCAATGTCTGATTAATTGTTCTTAAAACAATTACAGTATTTGAGACAAGAAAATTTTGTATTCATGCAAACAATTATTTCTGATGCTGTGAGAAGAATCCTTGTTATTTTAACCTATGTTAGGGTTTGTATTTATTATCTGTTGCAAACCGACATCACTGCATCACTTTGGTCATTATATGAGTGAAGAAGGAAGAGTCTGCTCCAATCAAATACAAAAATGAGTGCTGCCTGAACGTGTTGAAAAATAGCATGGTACATTTTTGGTTTAATCACGTGATTTTGAAGTAAGCAGCTTGCTGATGAGATAATCTGGAGAGAGTTTTGAAGGCAGAAAGAAAAGACTGTTCATGGTCAAAATAAGCGTGGGAATGGTAAAGTGAGATCTGAAATGTAGAAATGAGACAGTAAAAACAAAAACTCAGGATTGCACAATGCAAAGCTGATAAGAAACTTTGTAGAGAAATGCCAACAAATTGGAGAGCTGGGTAATCACCAATTGGATGAAGTTCAACAGGGGCAAATGCCAAATTCTACACCTGGAGCAAGGCAGCCCTGGCTGCGCGTGCAGACTGAGGGACAAGTGGCTGGAGAGCAACCCTATGGAAAGGGACCTAGAGGGGGTTCTGGCTGATGGCAAGTTGAATGTGAGTCAGCAGTGTGTATGGGTGGCCTAAAAGGCAAGCAGTATCCTGGAATGCATCAGGCTTGGTTCTGCCACTGAGTGAGGAAAGGAATTGTCCTGCTCTGCTCTCACTTAGAGCACTGGGTGCAGATTTGGGCACCACAGTGTAAGAAAAAGACATCAAGCTATCAATAAGTGTCCAAAGAAGGGCTATGGAAATGGTGAAGGTTCTAGAGGACAAGATGCATGAGGACCAGCAAGGAGCGGAGGCCTCATGGCAGCTGCAGCTTCTCACAGGGAGCAGAGACGCAATGCTGATCTCTGCTTTCTGGTGGCAGTGACAGATCCTGAAGGAATGGCATGGAGCTGTGTCAGGTCAAGTCAGGTTGGGTGTTAGGAAAAGGTTCTTCACCAGAGGGTGGTGGGCATGCAACAGGCTCTCCAGGGCAATCAGCATGGCACCCAGCTGCTGGAATTCAAGGAGCATCTGGACACCGCTTTTAGACAGAGGGCTTGGGTTTTTGGGTAGTCCTGTGTGGAACCAGGAGTTGGACTTGGTAGTCTTTCCCTAGTCTCTTCCACCTCAGGATATTTTGAGTCTAACTATCATAACAGGGAGAATGTTACACTAATGATCTATGTGGCTATTCTTTGTGAAGCATATACTTGAGCTGTGTTCATAAATGTAGAATAATATCTCAGTTTTTTTGAGACTCAGTTTTTTGAGTACTGCTGTTGCTGTCAGTGGGTGATATTTTGACTCTCAGTGACTGTAAATAAGCAGGCCAAAACAGGACTTTGTTCTCCATTTGCCATTCAGAGAGACCTAGACAGGCTGAGCAATGGGCCCAGGTGATCTTCATGAGGCTCAACAAAACCAAGTGCAATGTTTGTATCTGAGTTGTGGCAACTGCTGCTATCAATACAAGCTGGGAAGTGTAAGGATAAAGCACTGCCCTGCTAAAAAGGACTTGGAGGTACTGGTGAACAGCAGCTGGACGTGAGCCAGCAGTGTACCCTCACAGCGCAGAAAGCCAACTGTATCCTGGGTTGCCTCAACAGAAGTGTGGCCAGCATGTCAGGGAGGTGATCCTGCCTCTGTGTGCTGTGTGACCTCACCTGGAGCACTGTGTCTAGATTGGGGTTGGAGGGTCCTCATACAAGAGAGTTGTGGACCTGTTGGAGTGTGTCCAGAGGAGGGCCACACAAATGACCCAAGGGATGGAACGCCTGCCTGTGAGGACAAACTGAGAGCTGGGGCTGTGCAGCCTGGAGAAGAGAAGGCTCCAGGGAGACCCGAGAGGTGGCCTTTCAGTATCTAAAGGGGAGCTGTAAAAAGGAAGGGGACAGGCTCTTTAGCAGAAGCTGTTGTGACAGAACAAGGGGAAATGGTTTCACACTGAAAGAGAGGAGATTTAGACTGGACACAAGGAAGAAATGTTTTATGCTAAAGGCAGTGAGACATTGGCACAGGTTGCCCAGAGAGGCAGTGAATGCCCCATCCCTGGAGATGCCAAGGTCAGGCTGGAGGAACTCAGGGACACCTACAGCTCTATCAGGTGCTCAGTTTATTGCAGGGCAGTTGGATGACATGGCCTTTAAGAATCCCTTTCAACTCAAAAGATTCTATGATTTTATGATTTGAATACTGATTCAAAGTGTCTGTGTTACACCCAGAAAGTAAATTCCTCCCCAGAATTCTGCTGCGCTTGTGAAGCGTAAGGCATAATGTTGTAAAGATTCCTCTCTTATGGTCTTGTTTTCTGTTAATGGAATATGAACTTTTACAGCAAGTTCCCATCTTTGGATGCAAGTCTGATTGTTCCTTAAACTGTCCGTCCAAGGGGTTTCTTCGGCTACATCTTAAAATGTTTAATACTGAAGTTTTATGGCACATACATTCTCCAGATCTGTTTAACTATTTGTTTGGTCAAGAAAATGAAGAATAGTGCAGGAGAAGGGGGAAAACAAATTATTTTAGCACAGTCTTTCCAACTGCAGTTTTCCAATTGTCTAGCTTTATTTTCTGTGTTATATTGTTGTTTAGATCTCATTTAATAAATCAGAGATCTGTTTAAAAAAAAATAAATCAGAATCTTACAAATAATTTAGTGATTGGTAAGTGTGAAACGTATAATAGATTGTCAGTGAAGTTTGCATCCAGTTTTGTGGCCATGGAAGTTTTAGATCTTTTTTTTGCTCTTTTTTAAGGTTAATACTAAGTTAAACATCTGTGTGAAGTTTTTATTTAATAAAAGGATGTTATATTCTCTCTCAAATCTTGTGACAAGTTTAAATACTTAAATAGACGTCAGCAGAAAATCACTCAAATTCTTCATTTCCAGGCTCGTGATTTCAGTGTACTTAGCTTGATTCTCTTGATTCTGTAAGTTCTTTGACAAACAAAGCTGCAACTTTCTCTTTTTGGAGACCTGAATCAATCTAAGCTACGGAATTGGTTTGTCTCATATGATTCATTCTTCTGGATGTGTTCACATTTTCTTTGCAGCTGTATGTAAGGAAGGAGCTGACTGCTTTCTTAGCAGTAGCCCAAATGGTTGATGGTATGTTGGAAGTTGAATTATGTGAAGTTTAGCTACCTTTGAATCATTGTCATAAATG
Organism: Phasianus colchicus; assembly: GCF_987193195.1. Taxonomy (NCBI): domain Eukaryota; kingdom Metazoa; phylum Chordata; class Aves; order Galliformes; family Phasianidae; genus Phasianus; species Phasianus colchicus. The sequence goes on along the minus strand of NC_143439.1, from coordinate 20,162,056 downwards.
CTGGTCTGTTACAAAAATAACAGTGTAATAATGCATAGATGTGTACAAAGTTTGACAAGGTATCATTCCTAAACTGGTCTTCTGAGACTTGTAAAGGAGACCTCTCATTGCACAATTTCACTCCTGTAAGTGACATAGTACAGCATGAGTATGAGACTGGACATGACAAGAAACTTGTGGATTATAGTAAACAAAATTTAAAGACATGGAAAAAATGAACTTGATGGAAATCTTAATCTTGCTGCTTCTGCTATTAATTTAAAATGTGTGTACATGTATCTTTAGATACTATAAAATGAAGAACTGCATTATTTGGCTATTTTCTTAAGTGTTATGTGTGAGGAGCTCAAAAGCAGGTTTAGAAGGATTTATCAAGAAATTCCCTTTTCCTCTATTGGAACATCAGAGAATAAATGCAGGTCAGTGGTCTCACACTGAGATAATTGTTCTCTTCAGGAGCCACTTCGTATTCCTTTCTCCACAAATGTACGAATCTGTGAACAAAATGCATTATCTGCATTTGTCTGCGTTCTCTTTGTTTCAGGTGGCATTTTTGTTATGTAGGATATCCTAAAAGAAACTGCCTTGATTTTTATTTGTGATTTTTTACTTCAGTAAGTTGATTCTGAGGAACCCGAAGAAGAAACCAATTGGCTTTATGTCCGTTTAGGTTCAGCAAAACTACTGGTTTCATGGTTGTTATTTATTTAACCAACACAGGTTTAAGGTCTCCTTCCCAAACATGCAAGCAAAGCAGAGGTCTTTGGAGAAATGTAAAAGTAACTATTCCATGATATTCTAATAGCTGCAATATTAAAAGTTGTTCTGATCTTAAACCAGTTTTATTTTTGTTGTTAAATTCATAAAAACAGAAAAAATAATTGAAGTTACTACATTTATTAATTTGAAAGTTCTTGAGACAAGAGTATTTGTTACCATCTGTATGCAGTTATAGTTCAGCTCACGATTAATGGTCTGCTCAGCTTGGCTTACATCAAGCAGCCGGCAAACAAAAAAGTCTTTGTTATAATCCACATCTGAGAGAGAAGTTTTTATCTTCCAGTTGCTGTACCTTGAAAAACAGCTTTGAACCTTGAAATGTGAGCTTTGCAGTTTTAAACGTTTTTCCTAAATTTACAGAGAAATAAAAGCATAGAAAACAATGCAGCTTTACAAATCTGAATCACTGTATAAAGTAGCAGGCAGAATTTTCAATTAAGGGAATGGCAGACTGTTTCCTCCAGAGCTGAGAGACCATAGAAGCAGGTCAAGTGAGGCCCGTTGTTGATTTTTGTCTGATGTTTGGGATTGGCTGGTATCTAATAAGGTTCAAATGGGAATGAGATTTTTTTTTGGTATTTCTAAACCCTTTTTGCTTGAACAAAAATTTTTTACTAATCTCTATAGTAGTTTCTTTTAGTATTTTTCTGGAACTCTGTTTTCCTTTGATTTGATATGGCAGTGCAGTGTACCCATGCATGCATTTATTTTATGACTGTTTCTGGAACCTTTGTTTACTGTTGGTGACTCCTTTGTGAAATGCAGTTGGCCATAAAGGTTCCTCTGCATAAACAGGAAAGAGAGAAATGAAAAGCCAAGAAATGAAGTATCGGGCCTCGGCCTTTGGCTTAACAGTTTTCATTGCTAAATACTCTTCAGATGTTAAGTAACTCAATCAAAAATATGTAACAGGATTGTATGTAGAATATTGCTGTAAAGAATTTGCTTATTCCTGTTTTCTTTTGTGTGTGTGTGTGGTTTTTTTTTGTTGTTGTTTTCAACATTGTAGGTGGCTCTACATGCGTGTGGTGTGGCAACAGACATGGTGATTGAACACTGCATCAAGGCTCGAGCAGCCTTTGTCATCTCCCCTTGTTGTTATGGCTTCATTCAGAACACTGTGAAGTTTAAATATCCAAGAAGGTAAACTAGGGGTAACAAGATAAACTTTAAAATACCGATTTAAATTTACAAAAGGAAATGCAAAAGGATTGTAAAATTAGTCAATCATTGTAGATGTCCAGGCTAAATTGTTCTCAGTTACAATGCAGCTAACTTCACTTTCTACTTGCAAATTCATCCCTGAAAGGGAGATTACCCCTAAAGGGTAATTTCTGGGTTATTTTTCTGGATTTATCTATTCATTGAAGTTCACAAAGGCTTTACACTATCAACATAGTAGACGGAGTTTGTAGAAATCGCTGTAATATGCAGACCTCTTACCTTGAAATCACTACATTAATAGAAAGCTCATGAAAAGAACTGTAAGAAGGGGAATTGACGTTTTAATGCTGGATAAAGATGTAAGCAGTCAGTTTAAATAAATGAATCTGCTTTATGCTGCAGTTTATTGCTTGTGAAACTGTTATGATTTATTCCCATGTAGATCAGCTCTCCTGATTTTTTTTTTTTTAAATTTGTTTTTTTAGATCATGTTTTTAATACTTTTTCAGTGAACTGTGTAGCTGTTCTGTTCTCCAAATTAGCCATGTTGGAGATGTTTATGTATCTTAGGCTTAAGAATTTTAATACCTTTCGTTGATACAAATAGAATATAGAATTCAGGCAAAAAGTAGCTAAGATAAGATACTAACTGCTTTCCACGTAGAACTAGGTTGGGGAGAAGATTATTTTATTTTATTTCCTGAAGCTGAGCTTTGCCTTTTATGTGTCCAAGATGGATCAGACTTAATCATACTAGGAATTACAGCATTGTCTCAGATACGTATTTGCTACAATAAGGAGCTGAAACACACTGTATTAAAAGGGATCAGAAAATCTAAAATAATGCAAAATATTTTTCATATTTTTTTCCAGTATTCAAGTGTGTTGTCACAGAAGTGTTTGGAGAGTAAATGCTTTAAAATTTGATTAACTCTGCATTTAACAGTACTTTCTTGCTCAATTTCCCATGTCTTCAGATGTGTCCCTTTTGTTTTCTCCACTGACAAAGTACAAAAAAGCAGCATTCTTAAGGAGGGGGCAATAAAATTTTAGGCTTTCTGAAGTTAACGCATAATGCAACTCTTCCATTGGCGTGTTAAACAGCAGCTTTTGACAGGTTCTGGTTTTAGGTCATGAAGACCAGAAATGCACACTGTTAGGAATCTTTTGTTTCTATAGGTGTTGCAAGATGGTAAATAGTTGGCATTTTGGCTTTGCTAAAATTATGAATCTTGACAGTGTTAGCCAGTGTAAGAAATGATGTGGTTCATAACATATCAAACCTTCCTTGAGCTATATTTTAGAGCTTACTTTTGAAAAATGAGGGGGAGAAAAAAGATTATAAAACATACCAGACTGCCCATATTACTACATGGCTCATATTGTCTGTGTGGGCCTTTTTTCCCCCACTCAGTTCCATTTTAGAAACTTATTTTAGTGATACACAGAAAATATATGCATGTCTAGAGCTTGTATACCTGTATAATATCTAGTATGTGAAACTGTGGAAAACCTAGTAAACATTTGTTAGCATTTTTAATGGTTTAAATGGAGGGTTTCTATGAATAATTCAATAGAAGAGAAAAAAACATCAAATGTGCTTTTTCTTTATTTGTAATTGAAGTGTCTTCATGTATAGTTTCTTTGAATGTCTTTTGGTTTGCCACAGATAGTGCTGTTCTGTTAAAATGTGGTCTGGTATGTAAGGATTGCTTTTATATTCCAGCTTGACGTTTTAAGATCTTAATTGAATTAGTCTCTTTCTTTTTCCAGTCATCAGTTCAAGGAAATTTTATCCTACAAGGTATGTAAAATAAACAGCTGTGTGTTGTGGACGGAGGGTGTGTTGTGCCATTCCTTACACTTAACTGGGTCTTATCGAATGAAATATGAGTATTTATCTTTTAATGGAGAAGGAATGCATGTGTTATGTAGTAGTGCAGATGTCACTGCATTGCCTTCTCTCTGCCATACATTTAAGTTTCTTTTCATAAATTTAAATATTATTTTTCAGAAAAGGTCTTTTTATTTTCATCATAAGATGTAGAAGAGTCATTCCTAAGCCAATCCTAAGATATCTCCTTCAACACGTATCAGTTAAAAGTTACCATATAGCAGTTTACTTATCTAATCTTACATACTAACATAGAAACTTGCAATTGCTTTTAGTTACAATTGTTACTTATATAGATACCATTTTCTGGTAAAATCATATTTCTCCCTCTATTTTATGTCTAGAAGATCTCGTACAATGAGCGGGAAAAGATAATTCTCTTCATCAAGAATTTTGTGCAACACTGTTCTAAAAACTTTATTCAAAATTATTTTAGATTCAAATGTGTTTTGATCCTGGAGAGACAAGGTCTATGCGGATGAGGTTTGAGAGAAAAGTGGGAGAAAGAAGTAATAAAGCATTCAGGTCTGACAAAATGAAGATAACAGGGGAGTAAAATAGGACAAGACAGTGCAGTAGTCAGGAGATGACTGGAACAGATTCATTAAGCATTGTCCAGTGTGTTTAAACTAAGTGATGAACAACCAGGAAAGCGAAGGTCAAATGCACTTAATGTGGTATGGAAAGAGAATATTTCTATTCAAGAGAAGCAAGATTCTATAGAAACTTTATTAACACTGGTTTATCACATCCTAGGCTAAGTCTCAGTGTTTAGAAAAGCCAGTGAATTTTTGAGATGCAGAATAGTCTTCTATTACAAAAATATGTTTGGAAGATGCTATTTTTAATCTCCAAATGTGCTTTAGGACACTGAGCATACTGAAGAATGCTGTATATAGCAGGAAGATTATCTTTTTTGATCCTGCAGTGAGGACATTTGAAAAAGAAAAATTAAAAACTTCAGCCAACTTACACAGGGAGGTTCAGTTACTACAGTCTTTGTGACAGTCTGATCTAAGTAGATTTCACTGACTTGCACAGAAATTTCCATAGTTTGAATTGATAAAAGGGCATAGTGAGATTTGAATCTGTGATTAGTTTTTCCATTGATTAACATTCGTTCAGCACATTTACAACTCTTTAACATGCAATCAAGAAAAATTCAGGTTTGAGATTAGAAAATATTTGCTCACATATTGTTAAAAGTTGACCTGTTGACAGTACGGAGAGGTGTGGTGACATGAATTCAAGGAAGCCTGGGTTAGGATAGTGTATGTAATATTATTGAAGTTCTGATTTTCTTGTTGTTGTTTTTCTGCTTTTTTTTTTTTTCCTCAAATCTATTCATATCTGGATATTTAAATTGCATGTTTTATCACCACTTTAGAAATTTCAGCATCTTTTTTGTGTTGCAGAACTGCTCAGAGGCCAAGGACAATGCTAAAAAAAAAATAAAATATTTCTGTTCTGAATAATGTAAGAGTTTGTACAAATGATCTAGGCTGGATGGTGCCTCAAGTAATCCTAGTTATAAATAACTTTTGTTATACAGCTAGCTGTATGCATTTTTATATATTTCATATTAATAAACTGTTACAGGATGCTGGCTAGTAGCCAGAGCTACCATGTGCTAGCCAGACGTTGTCTGTGTCACCCCCCTCCAGTTCCCATTTGAAATTCATTTCTCTTATCTCCCATTTTAGTGAGATCTAAAAAGACATCCAGAAGTCTGGCAGTTCTAAAATGTTTTTGATGAGAACATTATGCTGTAACTCATTCATTTACAGTTGCAAAGGTTATGGTAGCTCTAGATGTCTACCATGATACATTTTTTTTAATGCTCTGTTTGTCAAGATGCTCTCCCTGTCAAAGACCTAGAAAGAAAGAATGAATAACTTCAGACATACAGCTTTGAAAACTTGATAGGCATTTTTGTGGGTATTCTAAAAAGCAAGTTAACGGCTTCTGCATGCACGAAGTTTGTGCAGTTTAAAATGGTTATCCTAGTTACATCAGAAATGCTTTTCTCCTCATTTTTAACCAACAGAAGATGTCACAATTTACTGGTTCTGTCACAGGAAAAAGATGTGATTGTAAGTTAGACTTCAGTTTAACTTTAAGCCTCATCTCTGGTAGGAAGCTAAGGCACAGGAGTCAGTCCAGATTTCCACGTTAAGTGGCAAGTCTTTTATTCTTCCTCTCCTGCCAAACCCCTCTTTTCCTTCCCAAGCTGCTCATCACTGTTCCTCTCTCCTAAAAACAGCCACATTGCCTCTGTCTCTTTTTTTTTCCTCTTCCCTAGTAATTACTTCTGGGTTAAGCATTTTCAACCCTTTCATACTATGGAAATAGCCATATTTAAACCGAAAAATATAGTGAAATTGCCTCAGCAAAACATATTGTGTTCTAATCATGTTATAGCATGTTCTCATTTTGCTTGCACATTTATTGTGGAGCTGTGAGCTGAAACCCTTGTGTGTGTTAGCTATAGTAGGGAACTGCCTCAATTATACCATATGATTAAATAAAGTAAAATTTGAGTTTAAAGGCAGGCAAGAAACATGCATACTTGAGTAGAAATCTGCTTGTAGTTGCACTTGATTTTTTTTAATTTTTTTTTACAGCCCAAGGTAATATAAAATTAGGATTTGCACACTTTTTTTTTTTTTTGAAACAGTTTTCTACATGATAGTGTTTTTTAATACATCTGATTAGTAAATTAGAATCATAGAGTCACAGAATAACTTAGGTTGGAAGGGACCTTAAAATCATCTAGTTCCAACCCCAATTAGATTTTTCTTACTGGATTCAAAAGAAACACTACTGAACTAAGTATCTTTTCTTTTCCTTTTAGGAGCACATGATCCTTTGTAGGTTTGCAGATCAAACAGCTGTTCATCTTCCACCTGAACGGAAGCTGATAGGTATGAATTTCTACAGCTATAATTTAAACTATTTCAGTGAAGTCTTTACATTGCTATATAAAGGAATAAACAGTGCTGTGAAATATGGGTTTCTTCACATTTTTCTCCTTGCTGTTCTGAACTATGGTATTAAAACTGTTTTCTTTGTTCGTGGTTATCAACGTGAGCTAGAGGGTTTGCATTTTACTTTTTTCTTCTTTTTTCTTGCCTCTCCACATTTTTCCCACTCTATGAAATAGAGTGAGGTTTTTGTAGACTTTACTGAAGCCCTTCTATTGCCAGTCCATATTGCATTAAAAGCACTTGCTATTTGTAGCAGTGATTTGCAGTGTGAACCCTTTATGCTACTTGTAATTGCTGGTAGTAACCTGTTCAGAAGGGCAAGTACATAACACCAGCTGTAAACATCAAAACTGCATCACAAAATTTAAGCTACATTTGATACAGACAGGCTTAATGGCCTACAAACCTATTTTGCCCACCTCAATATTAAATTTGTAATAACCTTGGAAAACATCTTGAAGATTTTCTGGGATTGTATTTAAATGAGTAATTTTAATTTGACAACTCTGACCAGAGCACAACTTGACTTGCCCCTTATCAGGGTTATTAAATACTTTCCCATTGTGGGAAAGCTTATGCTATAGCTTCAGCAGTGCATGATTGTTTTCACCTTTCAGTAGTCAGTTCTGTGTCAGATTTCTATATTACTGCAATTTTGAATAAGAGTAGCTGCCTTCTTTTGGGTTATTTCTGTGCAATTAGTGGCAAAAGCAATATCATCCCTGTAATTTCAGATCATTGCTTAAGTGTTTTCTGAGATAAAGAAATGCATAAACGTGGTAATTTCATTATTCACATAGACAGCAAAGTATATAACATAGTATTTAATAATCAGAAATACAGAAGTTCATATTACGCATAACTGTACATCTCATTCTTTCATTGCTTTTTCTATTTTTTTAATCTGAAGAAATAAAAAAAAAGACTTAAGATTTTGAAAATATGGAATAAGCAAAGCTGTTTCTTCATTATGTGCAAAATTCTAGTTTTTTTTATTCATAAGAGGTTATAATGTGCTCCTGTCTGGTACTAATGTTCCCATGGAAGCTATAAGCTAGATTCCATGCCAGAAAAGACAGAAAGGCTTGAGAACTCTAAAGATATAACGGTGGATTCTTGGCTCACGTGAACCACACAATCACAGAATGACAGGGGTTGAAGTGATTCTATGACCTGAGGAGATCATCGGGTCCTGCTAAAGCATGTACCCTACAGTAGGTTGTGCAGGTAGGGGTCCAGCCAGGTCTTGAGTATCTCCATAGAAGGAGACTCCACAGCCTCTCTGGGCAACTTGTTCCAGAGCTCTGTCACCCTTACTGTGAAGATCTTCCACATGCTAATATAGAACGTTGTATGTTCAAGTTTTAGGCCATTAGTTCTTGTCCTATCACTACACACCATTGAGAAGAACCTGGCCTCATCCGTTAGCCTCCCACCTCCCTTTAGATATTTATAAACACTTGTTAGATCTTCTCTGAGTCGTCTTTTCTCCAGGCTGAACAGACCCAAGTTATTCAGCCTTTCCTCATACAGGAGATGCTTCAGGCCCTTTATCATCTTTGTGTCTTCCACAGGACTCCTCCTAGGAGATCCTTGTTTTTTTTTTTTTTTTTTTGTTTTTTTTTTTTGTTTTTTTTTTTGTTTTTTTTTTCTGATGAGCCCAGAACTGAATGCAGAAGTCTACATGTGGCCTCACCAAGATGGAGCAGAGGGGGAGAGAATGCCCTCCCTTGACCTGCTGGCCACAGTCTTTTTAATGCACCCCAGAATACCATTGGCCTTCTTGGCAGCAAGGGCACACCACTGACTCGTGGCCAACCTGTTGTCCACCAGGACCCCCCGATCCTTTTCTGCAGAGTTCCTCTCCAGGAGGTCATCCTCTAACTGATACTGATGCACATGATTATTCCTCCCCCACTTACCAAACATATGAAAATAGCAAAGCAAATAGTCATGTTTTTCAATAAGATTTGTTTAAAGAATTTTGATTATTTCCTATACTAGCTACAGAAAAAGAAAGTAATACAGGTATTAGGATGATAGTATTTTACAACTTGTCTGCTCTTCTGCTATCATCACAGTATTTATGAATAAAAAAAATCAGCATTTGGGTACCAGTGTAGCACCAGGAATTTTCTCCTGCTGTTTGCTAGGTGAACTGAAAGTTGGAAGGGGACTCAACAACATCTTTTAAAGATTGTAACTTTTGCCTTTTCTCTTTCTGAAACTGTATTTTTTTTAATCACAAACATAACTTCTATGTTGTTTTTCCTGACAAAAACTAAACGCAGATCATTTTTCCTCTTTCCCAGACAGGAAATGTCATTGCTTTTTATGTTTTAAAGAATGGTTGTTGCTTTATTTTTCCCCTTAATGTTCCAAGTAACACTTCTCAGTTTAATTGAAGACCATTCCCATTCTGTTTAACTATTTCAGCTGTGAAAGTTGATGTTATGGGAATCTTGTTGGGCTAATTTGTCTTGTTTGCAAAAAACTTGAGATTGACTTAGATTAGTGTTGCAGCCATTGTGAGATTTTGTTTGTTAATGTTTGTGCAATGCATAATTGGATATTGAGAAACCTCTGCAGATTTCATTTAATGCAAATATTTCTAAACAACTGAAGGCTTTTTATTTTCAGTTGTAGATGATAATGGCTTGTTCTACTTTTAAGGGTAAATGTCAGTAATTATGCAGTCTCAGTAAAATAACATAATTTTGTTTAATTACCTAAGAGCCCCTAAAAAAGCTGCACACAAAGTACAGCATTCTAGCTACCCTCACAAAGTGGAGGCTACCACCAGAATAGAATCAAAATGTCACTATCTTGATGAAGTCAGAATAGTGAATTCAGTTGAGAAGGAGAAAATACTTCTGGCCATCAGTTCACTGTGGAAAGGGAAGAAAGACTGGACTAAACATTGTATTGAAGTGTGATGTGCGCCAGCTGTCCTGAAATGCAAAGATACTAGGGGACATGTTCATGCCAACTACCTTAAGCTTGCACAGATGCTTACCAGGTGCAACCAAATTCCATATATATTGAAGGGAAACAACTAAGCAAGTAAGAGAGTAGTTTAGAATACCTGACTTATGTCCTGATGATGAGCTGAATATGAATTTTCCTTATGAGTACTCATCTCAGTCCAAAAAATATATAATTTTGCAATTCTTTCAAGAAAGAGAAAAGGGACAGTAATATTGGCTTTGAGAGCAGCTTGGCCACTGTGTCAGCCTCAGGACTCTGGGATGCATCTCATCAGGATCTGTAGACTTGTGAATATTCAGGTTCCTCAGGCAGTCACAAATCTGATCTTCACTCGCAGTTTCATTTATTTTCTTGAGATCACCTACACTGGATAACTGTTCAGTATTTTCTTCTTCCCTTGCTTATCAGTAACCAAAGATTTTCAGATTTTAGGTGAAACTGCAGCAGGAAAACAACTATGGTTATAAAGGAGTAAGAATTTTAACAATTCAGGAGCTGAGGGACAAACCGGCTGTTTTCTTCCTGTGGCTTTTATTTTAATGCACACACTCTTCCGCAAGTTTTGGGAATATTTAAAAATAGCTGTGCCTATTATATTTCTCGCTATGTACAGAGTTAATAACCCTTCTCAAGAAAATTGATAAATGAAGGTTACAAGATGCAGATGTGATTTAGAACTATTAATGCCTATTAAAGTTTATTTGAAGTAAAACAGATTAAGATAGATTTTAAAGCAGATTTGGACCTTTTTTTTTTTTATGACTTACTGATGTTTCATCTTAAAATTGAAGTACATATTTCTGATAATGCTTGCGTATTTTTAGACTTTCTGTGCTCTCCTTTCCTCTTTTTTTTCAGGAAAGCAATGTATGGGGCTTGTGGACCTCGATCGAGCATGGGCTGCAGAAAGATTTAACTACTCTGTTCAAGTTACATCTATGGAGCCAGAGAGCTGTTCTCCAAAGAACAATATGTTTGTGGGCACCCCAGTTTAGAGAATGAAACTTGCACTTGATTTGAAGTTGATCATAAATCTTCAGTGCATAAAAACATACAGCAAATACAAGCATAGTTGGGAACCAGACATCATGCATCTTGAACCCATTGAAAAGTTTGGAAAAGGAAGCAGCATAAGAAGTTTTAGAAAGTGAACTGCATGCAGAGCATTGCAAATTGTACTTGTAATGTGTCATTAAGCAAACTTTTGGTTTTCATAGTGAGAAGTTTCTCTAACAATGGTCCATAGAATTGCATCCATCTGCAGAAGCTTAGAAAAAAGGGGAAGAAGGCTTAGAAGGGAAGGTTATTTCCTTTTCAGTAAAGCTGTCTTGGCTGCTTCAAAATTGCATTCATGTTCAAAACTTCATTTGTGCTCATGGGCAGAGCAGTTATCAGCCAGTAATGCATTTCACTAAAGGGAGAAGATTTATGGTGTTAGTGATGAAAACTGTGCAACAGGTGTTGGCTAGATTTTGCTAAAGAATGCCATACTATTTCATCAAGATTCTTAATACAAATTCTTCAGAATGCTTTCAGCATTATTCTGCATGTAATTTGTGTTCCAACTTAATCCTTTTAAAAATGATGTAAAATTTTTACCTTTAGATATTTCACAAGAATTCTGTACCCACTCATTGGAAAGTGTGTGTGTGGCTAAAGAGAGCAAACCCTTATTTCTCTGTTGTTCAGATTATAGGAGCTAACAGTGATGTCAGTGAATGGTTACTTCACTGCCACCTCTGCTAATTGAAATGGATTTCTTTCCATTTGAAAGACACTTGCTGTCAGATACAACTTTTTAAAGAAGTTCTTGTGTCCACATACATCATCTTCATTTGTTTTTATATTTAGTTTAAATTTGGAAGAAGTTGCAGTCGTGGAACTATTTGAAAAGCTCAATCATAGACATGTTACCATTAAATGAAAATAAATGTTCTTCTGTGTTTGGGTTTTCTACCCTACTTTAAAACTGTCTGTTCACACTGTCACAGTGAAAAAAGCTCATAACAAGATATTTCTTGTATGTTTGTGGGTTTCATATGTTTCCAAATTTTGCCATTGTTTAATTTAAATATATCTGAAGTTTAATCAGCATATGTGGGAAACAGAATTACAAACAGCAACAGGTATTGGAGGAAAAGAAAGGATCCCAGAATACTTTATTCTTTATTAAAGCTCTTTCTAAGAGACCTAAACATTTGTTTTAATGTCAAGATTGAAGGAAGCTGCACTCTTATGTGGAAGCACAAAGGTAAGCAAATAGGTATTAATTCATATCTTCACTGCGAATTTTTGAAAATAATGTAGTGTTTTTTCTGCAGTTTTTTTATAATTATGAGAGAAGGTAGGGATTGGAAGATTGTGTAGCTAGTATAAAACACACGGCAATATCAATTGCCTTTGGAGGTTTTGCTCAGAGATGCATTTGCCAAAGAGAACTGTTTTTAAGTTAGAACTACGTCAAATGTGAACATTATTCACGTTAATCTATTTGGAACTCCAGATTGTATATCTGGAGTGAGAAAATCTCTTCATTACTTTTTTATGATGAAGGAAGAATAATATTATAAATAAAAAAAACTGAAACCAAGTTTATTTTTTTCTTTGTTTGCAGCAGTTTCCCTAATAAGCCATGTGTAGAGAGAAGTATTTAGGCTAGTTTTATAACAAATCATGCAGGTCATTTCTGAGTGAACCAAATAGTTTTAAAACTTAATAGGTGTCAAGCACTGTATTTCTTAACTAGTAACTCAGAATTATTTTACTTAACTGAGTTTCTCCCATATGTTTTTTCAGATATGCTACTTGAATGCTTCAGTTTATGCAAAGTGACTGATACTATTGGAGACTTCCTTGTTAACTAATTAAATAATCAGTTTAGAGATTAAATTATTGACTAATGGTACACTGTTTCCTCTTTAGACTATTTCACTTGACTGTGCTGATTTTTCATCAGTTTGTACAGCATCAGCTGAGATGGAGCCCTTGGTACAGGGCTAAATGATACAGTTGTACTAATAATGAAGACAACTATTAATTTCAGTGTTTACCATTTTAAAGATAAATATTTCATGATCATAGAGAAACAGGAACTTGTTACGTGAACTGAAATGTACCTTGAATTATTCTTTTTTTGTTGGTCATCCTTCCTCAAGTGAAAAAGTTTCCTTGAATTTTAAGAATTAGAATGGCTCTTATGCAAGTACCTGTGGGTTGGAATCATGGCTGCACTGGAGGTGGCAAGCTCTCTGTGATGCTGAATACGTTACATTTTTATCCACTGACTCTAATATATATGGCACCTGACTTTTTAATTACTTCAGTGTACTTAGCCTTCATTATGTTTAGACTCTAATATTTATTTAGTTCACAGCAGGTATGTCAGCATACAGAGAATTTGTTGCCAATTGTTTTTTGGCTGATATTGCCATATTTTTTTCTTTTTAATTTAAAATTAACTCTTCTTTTCAGTGGGTATCTTTCTGAGTTTGGAATTCATTTATCAACACTAGTGCCCAATGTGATATTTGTAAACTGATGAGAATTGAGTTATGTTTCTTGAAGTTACAAAGAAAAATCTATGTTCTGTCTGTCTTCGGAATCACAATGCAACTAAATGAGTGGTGAACTCAGCAGAATCTTAATATATGGAATCTAAAATCATTTAAATAATGGTGTTGGTTAAAAAGGTGGCCATGAAATTTGGGGCAATTGCAGGCTAGTTGCAGAAGGATTAATAATAATAGATAAAACATACAAAAGAAAAAGCATTTTCATTTCTTGGATGTGTTCCCTTCATTGGCAGAAACCAAGATCTAATTTTAGAAAGTGTTCTTAATATTTCTGAGCGCTTTATCCACCATAAACGTTAGTTCACGTTAAAATATTTACACTTTTTTCAGTCAAGAGTAATTATTTTATCTTTCTATTAGCATATCATTATATGATATAATTTACTCTCTCCCGATGCTAGTTTTCCAAAGTTGACTTATTCTCTACGTCCTGGAACAGCATTCCATACATGCTTTTAATTGTTGACAACTTCTGAGCATTAAATGTTGATTTAAAATAATGTGCCAGTACACTTAGTGCTTCTTAGTCGAGTATGTTGTTGTAACTCTAAAATTTCCAACATTTATATTATGTTTGCTGCGTTAAGTGTTGTAACATTAGATGTAATTTAACATAGCATTTTGACAAGAAATTTATGAAGGTACAGTAGGTTACTATGAACTGTTGTCAATATCAGTAGTATTTAGAGCTCAAACACCTTCAAATGTAGCATTATAATCCTCAGTTAAATTAAATAGGTGCATCTGTCCAATAATGGATGCAAGAGACAAAGGGAAGTCGGTTTCATTTATTTCATTAAAGCAATAATGAGGAAAAGGCTTATTTAGGTGAAACAGTGTAAGAGTTAATTCATCTCTGCCATGTAACAGTCTTGATGACCAGATTTTGATGTGTTTTCTGGTGTTGATGTTTTTTTTTTTTCTTATGCTACTGTTTAGGAGACGACAAAAATTAGGTTGAAGAGCTCAGCATGACTCCTATTACAAGTGTATCAAGCAGCAGTTTTTCATTCATTTGGGATTGATACGCCAGAACAGATGTTCCTAAATTAAGGTTGCAGGTAAGAAAAGGGAGAGATAAATATTGTGATTTTATGCCTTGTGTTTGCAGTTGATAGCTGTTTACTAAGGAGGCTACAGAGTTAAATGAAAGTAAGCCATGTCAGGTTGGAAGTCTTCCAAGACTCCTTGTTCTGTGATTTTCCAGGAAGGGAAGTGAGGGTGACCTGCCTGTGATTCCTATGTTGTACTTTTTGCTGTAGTATTTGCCTTTCTGAAGCCATTGTGGAACCCCTCCTGTTTCACAACCTATTAGAGAGGAGCCTCATGAAGGTTTCAGGCAGTTCTCTCCATACCATCAGATACATCCTATCTAGTCCTTTGGACTTGTTTAGGTCAGAGAACGGTTCTCAAGAGGGAGAAACAGGTTGAAGCTATGATATGATGGGAAATGTTAAATCTGGAGGAAATTAAGTTATCTGACATATGAAATAAATATGAACAAGACTAGAACTCACTTTTAATTTACTCATTCAAAAAAAAAAAAAAAAAAAGCTACAAGGTAACTACACTGCTGAAAAAAAGTCTGATTCTTATTAGATAGATGTTTTGCCTAACACTTTCAATATAGCCAGGGTAGTTTCAGTGTAAGCAGAAGAGCAGTGCAAATGTGGAAAGGAAGGTTGAGTTGAATAGGCAGTAATTATTTGAGATACTCCAGCTGTGGAAATCAATCCTTCTAGCAGTTCTGTTTTGCTCCCCATCCCAGCATGTTTTAAGAGTTTTATCTGTGTTTTTTTCTGGATTGAGGACCATTTCTGGTTTACTTGTGGCTGTTTGAACTAATCTACGAGCTTCTCCTGTTTTTGTTTTGATTTGTTTTTGTGATAAACTGACTTACTCCTTGGTTGCATTGACTGTATAAAAATACATATTAGAAGACATGCAAGAGGCCTCGAAAATCATGTAGGTGATTTTAACAGCTTATACACAAAGAATCCTATTGTTTTGCAAAGAAAATACAAAACTGGTGTACTAGAATAATGTAACCAACTTACGGCTTTGCACAGAACTCTAGGGGTACCAATAAGTTTGTAAGTGTCTGGGTATGCATTTTTATAGTGTGTATGTTTCTCTATGGCATCTCTATTCAGCCAGTGGAATTCCCCATCACAAATGCTCACTGAGCCAAGATTTCAAGATTTAAATCATGCTTTTAAATAGAGCTTTTTAAAAACAGAACAAAAATGGATAATTAAGTTATCCATAGTTAAAAAAGACAATAGTGTAGGATTGTGACAGATAGAAGCTTCCTGTTCTAGAGCTTAGGCCAACAACTTTGAGCCACCTGCAGCTCCTTCAACAGCAGAATTGCCCTTTTCTTTGAGGTCTCTGGTCTGGACTACCAGAACAATCAGAGTTCTGAATTGCTGTTTTAAATCCCTGGTGCCACCATTTAACTAAGTGACTGACTTCTTAAAACTAACTTTTATTCAGCCTTGTTCTTCAGCTAATAAGAGGCTTTTGAACTGCACAGCTTCTAGTTATTATGGTTTTTCATCAGCTAATATTGTTTTTCATGCACTTTGGCATAAACTGTAGGTTTATTTCATAGATAGCCTGATCTCATAGTCATGCTGTGTTAACAGCTCCTGAGCTATGATGCATATGTATTACTGTGGCTCAATATAAGCTTGGATGACATCATGAACAGATGATAATTTCTGGCCTGTTGTACTGACATTGCTCTTTTAAACAAAATCACAAAATATAGATAATTCAGATTGTCTAAGAGGCCAGGAGATGAAGTAGATGTACGTATTTCTGCGCACTGCTTTTGCATGCTTTTAGTTAGTTTTGTAGAAATAGCTAATGTTTGGCACCATGAAGGTTGTTTTTATTCATTTGGCGTGTTACCATTCAAATACCCATTTAGTGTGGTCACCAACTATAGAAATAGTTAAACAATACTGTAAATGGGCATGTTCTCTTTGTTAGGGTGATTGCTGATACACTGAGTTCTTTTCATTAAGTAATTTGACCGCAGCCATCTCTTTACTTTGGAAAAGACAGAGGAAAAAGGCTCTTGCAAATATATTTTTCTCTCGGTTTTCATATTTGCAGTGCTTGTATAGGGCGATATAATTAGAATTTCAGGATAAGTCACCCAAGGTATTGGATGAAAATCAAGACTCAGATAAACATTTAATTCCTCCTTTTTTGCATTTGACCATTACACACAAGCATTTGGTTATAAATGGACACATCGTCCTTGTTAGAGTAACGTTTCATATTCAAAGTAGGAATCTGGGAAAGAAAATTTTTAAGTGATTTAAGCAATTATGCAAAAAACCTTCAGTTAGTTTATGAATCTCTTTTACAATTGGATTACTTTTATTTGCTCTGTCATAAATACCAAAAGGCCCTCTAAAATAAAACATGTTCCAGCTGAATAATCCTTACTGAGTGTTTCCAATCGCAGCTTTTAGTTCCTAATCATCTTAAACTAGCGGGATATCTGTACGTGATTAGTATACAGAATAGTATTTATTCTTGTAGCTGCACCTATTGACATGTATGCTGTCAGTCTGGAGGGCATAAATCTTCTAATTGATTCTGTGTTAGCACCTACCTTGCTTGAAAGAAGTGAGGATGTTCAAGTTCTGAGAGTAACACAGCCTCACTCTGTGTTCTTACTCAGAATTTGCTGGTGTGTGTGAAAATTACTAAAAGGTTTAGTTTTAAACTTCTAAAGGGTAGTCAGTTTTGTTAGCATTCTTCAAGATTAGGTGCACATCTTTTTCATCTGTTAACCATGAGGATATAGACAAATGTGCAAAAGATTGCTATGATGTAACACCTGCTTCCATGTACAAAGAAAAGTCTATGCAGTGCAGAAAGCACTGTTTTTAAGTGGACTTAGATTGCTTTCTGTTCCAATATGTTTTAAATGTGTTCCTCTTTCCTTCTGTGACCACTACTTTCAGTTTCATTAAAAGTACAAACTGAGTACTGTTACCAGTCTAATTTTCTGATGGCATTCTTTAACTCCACTCAAGGGAAAAATGGCAGCTTGTTTATTTGTGGATGCCCTCTGCCTTTGAGAGCTGGCAGTTAAGAAGGTGCACTGTTACATTACTCAGAACATTGCAAAATATTTTTGAGTAGTTTATGCTATAATTCTTGAAAGAACGTGGAAGTTTTTATAGACACTTTACTATCTGTCTTTCAGTTCTAATACCTCTCCTGCTAGACCAAGCTAAGTTATCAGTTATGCATGTATTAGAAGTAAAAAGACAAGAACAAAATGTACTTTCTTGAATAGGTCAGCAAGCAACCTTTATCCCTTTGTTCTAGTTCACAGAACAGTTCATTAATTCTTTCATTAATTCTCTTACCTGTGTATTCTGCTACTTAAAACTCTATAGAGCTCTCTAAAATTGGATTTTTTTATTTGTCCTAGAATATTTTGTCATTGCCTATAAAGCAGTTTTGATTGAAAACCGTTGATAGATTTGCTTCAGTCTCTTTCTTAGATTTTCCTTCTCCTTTTATGAAAGCATTCACAATTTGTTTTCTGTTCCTGAAATTTTCTTACTTTTGTTATTGCAGAGTTTCTTCAATCCTAATGAAAAAACTTCTGGTTTGGAGTTCCCAGTCCATCTCAGCCAGAGCTACTGTGTTTCTCTACCATAAGAAAATCTCAGTTAAGGAGCATGCTTGCTTATTTAAAACTGTTGAAGTCCGTATACAACTGTGTATTAAATACTGATTAATTATCAGTAAATTAATTGTTTCCTCTCAAAAAGTATCCATAAAAACCTGTAAAATTCTTTAAAAGTGTTATCTGGAGTCACTTACTGGTTTTGAATATAGAGCTTTAAAAAGAATATAGTAAAAGTAAGATTGAATGCTACTGCGTTGTTTGAGCCAGACTGTAGAAGAATCAGAAACTGTTTACCAGACCAGGTAGATAACCCTGAAACTCCTTAATTTCCTTTCATACTGAGCACTTAAGCCTATCTTAAATCTTCTCCATCCTCTTACCACTCATATTGTATTCTGGAGACGTGAATTTAATGGACTACTTAAAGTTTCTTAAATGCTACATAATGAAAACCACAAATAAACTCAAATGCTCAAAGGCATTAAAAGGCTCACAAGCAACTACGTATGCAAAAAATATCATAACAGTCCTGTGCTGTATGCAGCTGTTACTAGAATATACTTCTATGGGATCTGTTTCGCTTTTGACTTTAAGCGGACAGAAAACTTAATATATGTTGTTTCACTGAGGTATTTAATTTTACAGAATCTGAGGACCTGACCCAGGATTATCCCAGTCTGTTACCATTATATTTGTTAGAATATGTAATATTGAACTCACTGCAGAGAGGGGTAGTCTCCCTTCTTGAAGGTGCTCAAATCTGTTTGTCTTGGGCAAGTAAATCTATATAGCTGTACTTGAGCAGGGGTTGGGACTAGATGACCTCCAGACATCACTTCCAACCTCAGCCATTCCGTGGTTCGGTGAAACAGCAATAGGAGTCATCATCTGTCCACCCTGTTTGAACTTCTGAAAGTTCTTTTGGGTATTGCAGACATCTTTTCACCACCTGTAGTAGGTTTTCCTGCCTACTAGCTCTGCTTGCCCCACATTTCAGAATGTACTAGGAATTTTTCATATGTCAAAACAAGATGGAAATTAAATAAGCGATTCAATGAATTAGATAAGCAATTTTTTTCCCTTGATAACAGCAATACTAACTCATTTATGTCAGTAGTTCTAGGTTGAATTATAAGCAACTAGTAACAGAGGATGCATCTCATTACACAATTATATCTCAGCTCACACAAGTGACGTGACAACACCTGAAACCAAATGAGATGGCAAATATGAGGACCCAGAGTATTTTACATAACTTGACCTAATTTATCCCACCTTTGTCGGAATTGGTAAAGCAGTTCTGGTTCAGTATGAAAAAGAAGAACAATTCAAAGAATTGGGTTGAAGTAGTTCTCTATCATTTCTCTCTGAAAAGGCATTGTTAGGCAGCATATCTATATTATGAAACTGCAACTTTTTTTTGCCCCTAATTTTGGTAGTGAATCCATGGCATGGGGGAAAACTGTTATAATCAAGGCTGATTTCTTATCCTACTGTAAATTGTTTTCTTTTGGTTCTGCAATTACTTGCAAGGAGTATGTTTCATGAGCAGAATCATTTGAATCCATGCTGTGCCAGATTAATTTCATTTGCTTCTTTTGACAGAAAACAATTCTGATTACTTCTCAGACTTATTTACGTTCATACATGTTAAAATTCTTCAGCAGCCCAAAAAGTCATAGCTTGCAGTGTGGGCATATGAAGGTTGAGCAGAAAGAGAAAGTTCATGAAGTCCAGATACACTTCCCATGAACATGCTTAATTAAAATAGTTCACATTAAAACTGAGGTTGAGAACATCTTCATGGAGATCTCAAGTTAATATTGTGTTTTTCTTTTGTTACAGTAACAGCAGTAAGTTCAGTTTGGTTTCAGCTCACGTCTTTGTGGTTTTTGGATTCTTAGCAGCTCTTTTTATTGTGATGTTCTGTGTAACATATGTGATGCTGTTCCTGTTTTGTTTTCTATATATTTTCACTTAGTTACAGATAGTAATTTGATGTGATTTTTTTTTCTTTTTCTTTAAAAATCTGTTATCAGCCTTTAATATTGTTCAACGGAATGATGTTATGCACTTCATGCCCATGACAAAGACAGTAAACTGTTGATTATGAGCATTCTCTAGTATATATTTTCTTACCATGTAAGTAATATTTTTTTTATTTTTTTTATTAACTGCTAATCATCCTAAATGGCTTGCTTGTGTCTCAGTTCTCATCCCTCATGCTGACCATTGGATGTGCATGCATATAGCCCATGAAGGTGATGATGAAATTGTGATGCATATAACAGTTTTCTTGCATTGAAGTATTCTATTTTCTAAGGAAAGGAAACAAAATGAGACATTGGCTGCACAGGGTAGAACTAGACTTGAGGAGTTGTAGTATGACCTGCAAAACAGGCCATAATCTGTAGGATTTGTATTCAATTTATTGTATTATGGGAACAGTAGAATCTCATACTGATGAAAAACTGTGTTACAGAAGTGTGACTGTCAGGCTGCTTCGGAATCAGCCCTGCATCCTTTTCAGCAAACCCAGCTGGTTTGTGACAGCTTTTCCAAAGGCTGACTGAACTATAGCAATGAATGGGAGCTAACTGGCTGAACCAACCTGGAGCAGACAGCAATGATGCTAATGTATTGTTGGAGGCATTTTTTTCAGTGCTGACTGCACAAAAATAGCGTCAGTCATTTATTCAGCCTAAAGCTTTCTCTATTCTTTCTCCTTTTTAAACAATGTCAGAAGCCATTTGCATGTTTTTTCTGCTCAATCTGTGAAGGCATTCACAATTGTTTTACTCAGACATAAGGACTCATCTCAGTTCTGCCTCTGTTACAGTCTGTAAAATGTGAGTCAGTGCGAAGTATTCTGTTGTCTTCTCTGCAAAGTATTTCTCAAGCTCATGTTCTCTGATAGTTGCATCACCTTCATTGCTGGTGTTACTGAGAGGTGTAGGATACGCAAGGCTTCCATCAGTGCAGGCAGTTTGCCATCATTTTCTGAAGTTGGCTGTGCTGCCCTTCACTGTTCTGATGAACACGTCTCTTATGTCAGTCATAGATTTTTCTGCATTCAATGATTGTGTCTTGAGTAGAACCAATCTCTTATAGGGTAGTGTTAAGTTTGGAGGATACTTCTCATCCTCAATGCAAGTCATCTTGGTACAAAAATTGATCAAGTGGCCATATGTCTGAAAGATATATGCAGACTGGAATAGGGAAATTTTCCATTCAAAGCCCAGAAACTTATTGTGTGTTTAGAGGGGAAAATAAGTACTTCATCCTATAATAAAACACAGGAAACTTCAACACAAATTCCACTCTTAGTTTTAAAGAAGCAACAAGTCTGTATGGAAAAAGCTTACTTCAAAAAGCAAATTAATAAGATGTGACATGGGAGGGTGGGGGGGAACATTTAGGGGCTTTTGAATTAGTATTTCCAGTGTCATAATGTCATTGAGTGACTTGGAATGGTGTGGTATTTGTAGTTAACTTCCTTAGCCTCAATGAGGGTAAAATACTTGGAAAGAAGGATGCATTTGTGGTTTAAATGTGAAATTGGAAAACAGGAGATTTATTTCTGGTTAGATGAGAGATAATTTGGCTTGGGGGATACATCACTTTCTGTTTCTTAATGTCTGCTTATGAAAACTGGAGATTCACAAAGATTATTGCCTGATTCATCTGAAAAGGGGATTAATGTAATGTATTTTAAGACCCAAAGAAGGAAATAATATTAAAACGAGTTAACTAATGCCAATAAAAGTTAGTTGACAGTAGATTGGCCTAAGGCAGCATCTGTTACTATTGTGATTGTTTAATTCACAGTTACCTGTAACAAATGAAGGTAAAATTTGAAGCTGATTCTGTGATATTTGTTACATTTACTGCATTCTAGTACCTACTATATCTACTAGCATTTGCCATTTAAAAATATCTACCACTGATACCTTTACAACTCTTTTTTTCTTAATATTGTCTGTTCAGTAAATACTAGGGAATATTCTAGAAACTACAAAAAGCCAAAACAAAGAAACCACCACCACCAACAAAAAACACAAACACAACCCAGCCAACCAAAATGAAAGCTAAGAAGCAAACTGCCTTAATTTCAGTAGGTGTGTCAGACTCTTCCTCTGCTCTCAAAATAGCATATCTTTTTAGCAAATTTAGGATCTTGATATTCAAAGAGGAGTCTCAATCTGAACCCAATGAATCTATGAGACTGAAAGTCCAAGATGAGTATCAGAGCTGATAGTGTGGTTTCTTGAGGACAAGATACACGAGCTCTTTGTGATGTGGCATCACAGGATCTTTATAAAGTAATGGAAAGAGTAAATTATGCATAGTAAGCATGCATTCATTAAACACCTTTTAAGACCTGTTTGCACCTTCCTTTTTTGATTGCTGCATGCATTTTGGGTCTTTCATATGCAGGAGAATAGCATTACTGTTTGAAATACCTTGCATCTTCCTCCATGTTTCTGCCTTGTTGTTGCTAATTTGCAGTGAAAATCATGGTTCATGTAGCACTCAACAATTCATCTTTGAAAGAGATTCCTTGGACACTTGTTCCTTTGTCCATAATCCTCCACTTCATCTGCTTGGTATGTGCTAGTGATCTGTCTGAGTGCTTGATGCATTCCTATTGGGTGTTTATTACTAATGTCTTGCTGAACATCACGTCAGCCAGCCCTGTGACTTCAACGTTTGTGATGCTTTCCTGCTGCTTCGTTAATCGTAAGGTATGAGAGCATTTCTCTTACTATTTCCACAATTTCTCTATCTCCTACGTACTAGCCTGATACACACCCTCACAGCACTATGTATGTGTGTATGAGTAAGAGTATGGAAGCCAGCTTTGTACACTGTTAATTTGTCAGAGATTTGATTCCTATACTTATTCACTCAGTGTCCTGAATATGAGAATCTACACTGTTAAGAAAACTCCATTTAGATCAATAAATCATTGCCAAAACAAATGAATTCATAAATGCTGGATGTCCAGTCCTGCTAGTGGGTATGGAAGTGCAATATGTGATCTTCCAGTGACTGGTTAATTGTTTTTTCAGACTGGTATTCCAAAAGAAGCAAAAGTTAACCAAAAGCAGACAATCCTAATTGAAGTAGGCACCATGTCTGACCAGCACAGTTACTGACACACAAGAATGTCAAAGAGACTGCGGAGGAAATCTTAAATACTGAGTGCAGCCTGGACAGATTAAATGATCTTACTACTATTTGTGAGTATACATGATTTTAAAAAGTAGCATGTGCTTTAAAGTTGCTCTGTACTTAAGTACCTCTATGCAGAGTGATGTGAATGGGTTTGACTTTACGACACGTCCTTTTGGACACTGGAAGGAAAGTGTCAGGTTGCCCTAGACCTTCATTCACAATGAAACTGAAATGTTGCTTTTGGCACCTGTCCTGAATTTGGCCACAATGTAATTTGCAGATATTTTCATTCTGTGTGTTGGAGAGATACAGCTGGATGCTGGTTCCAGAGAGAAATCCCTGTGGTTATCTTAAGTAGGACTTCTCCCTTTTGCCCATAAAATCTTGACAACAAATTAATCCTGCAAGGGCTGTGGGCTGATCCCTCATCACGTATCTGAGTGGGGGAACAAAAAATAATTCAATCAGTCATGAGCTGGAAATCAGCTCTGTTTCAGCAAGAATCTAATCTAAGCCAGATGCTCCCCTGTCTTTCCCAAATGCTACTGTGTTATTGCATAGGTTATCATCTTCTACTGATGTGAATGGAGGGAATGACATTTGGTCTTTGGTGTAGTTTTCATGTCTAGCTCAGTCCTCCATAGGGTTTGCCGTCTCAGCACAGGTAACAAACATCTTGCAGAATTATGAGCTTTTCACATTTTTTTTTTCCGTCTGTCTGAATGATATTGGATTGATACTGTGGACAGGAGGCTTAGCACGGGGAATTGGGATCCTGAAAAGATAATGGAAGAATGAAGGGTTTTCTGTTGAAGATTTCAGTAAGTGGTAAAACTGCTCTGAGAGGTGTAATTTCATAAAACTCGCTAGTTCAATTCATACCTTGTGCAAAAGGTCTTGACTACTGTCATAACTGCAGTGTTGCTTGTATATCTGTGAAGTGCTATAAAGGTGCAAAATACTCTGAGCAGAACTTCCAGCTCAAATCTGAAGCCTGAAATCATATTTTAGGAAGCTGGCATCTAAGTGCTCCCTGAAGGGTTTGGCTTTGTCTTACAGCACAAACTGGAAGATCTTTTGTTTTTTGGGTCTAAGCTGTGTGACCCTTGTAGCAACAGCTGATGAGATTAGCTGTGTTGCATGCACACATCAAAACCAATGCTACAATCTATTCCGAGCTGTTGGCCCATCTGTCTGTAATAAGCAGAGCACTGTGAGCGGCTTTGACCACTAAATTGGTGACAATTTGTTATTTAGTGTCCCTCAAAATGTCCCCGTGGCAGTAGTTCATAGAAATGAAGCAGACGTGCCTGCCGTCTGTTAGTGCTTTACTGAGGAGCAGAGCTGGAGTCACCCCTGTTGGTAGTGCTGTGTGGTGCACAGGTCCTGCTTGAACCTCTGTTTCTTTTGGTCGGGGCTAGGGGCACCTGGCCACACGTGCTACCATCACAGAGCTATTAAAGGAAACTTTAAGCCAGAACAAAGCAAACAAAAACTTTGCGATCCTGTTGAGAACCATTATTCTGGAAGAACTGCGTTTGGCAAAATGAAGGCTGAACCTTCATGCTCTTATCTATCTGTACCCGTGGACTCTGCTCCTGGAGAGCAGCGGGTGGCTGTCGGACCTCGTGGGATAACAGCTTGTTCACAAGGTCAAACCTCTGTCTGTGCCCCACCGTCGGTGCCGTTGTTCTCCCCTTTTCGTGCGAGGAGGGGTTGGGGCGCCGTGCCCCCCGCTCCGCCGCAAGGTAGGGGCGCGAGGCGGCCGGGGAACGAGGCGGCGCTGAGGCGCGGCCACGCCGCCAGGTGCCCCTCGGTGGGAGGCGGGCAGCCCGCCCTCGTGCGCCCCTAGCGGCTGCGGGCGGCACGGCCGCTCCTCGGCAGCACCTCCTCCGCCCGACAGCGAGGCGGGCGGGCAGCACAGAGGGGCTCGCCGCCTTCGCTGCCGCTCCGAAGCTCTCGCGGCGCAGCCGGGGCGTGCGGCAGCCGTGGCACCGTTGGCACCGCGGCTCGCCTCTAGCACCGCCGCTCCCCCCGCTGCGGCCGGCCCGCGTCGCTGAGGAGCCCCGCCGGCCATGGAGCTCTCCGTGCGGCTGCTGCTGGCCTCCTGCCTCTCCCTGGGGGCGGCCGGAGAGTTTGACAGAAGGTAGGGGCCGGCTGCGCGGGGCGAGCCGCGGGAAGGGGGCGCGGGCTGTGCCCCGGGCGGGCTTCGGCGGCCCCGGGGTGCGAAATGGCGCCGGGGGGCTCCCGTCACACCCGGGGCCGTCTCCTCAGCCGGGCGGGGCGCCCCGGAGCCGGCGGCTACAGGACGGTGCCGGGGGGCCGAGCGCGGGCACCGCATCGCGCTGCCCGGGGCCGTGCCCGTGCTCGGCTGCGGGGCGTCAGCGCCGTCACGGCTGTAGAAAGTTGGTGGCCGCAGCGGGGCTGCGTTCTGTCGGGATTAAACGCGGAGCGCTTCACGTGCTGTGAAAATAAAATCAGTTTATTGACGCCTCGAGGCACTGGAAACAGAATACGGTGGAGAACTGCGACTCAAGTTTTAACACGAAGCCGGGTGAGAGCGACCGCGGGGCGAGGAGAGGAGAAGAGAGGAGAGGAGAGCCGAGCCCCCGCGCGGGGCCGGAGCGTCAGGTGGGGCGCGCGGCGCGGTGTGCGGGGCAGCGCCCTGCTCGCTGCCTTCCCGCCTGTCGCTGAGGCGCGCTGACAAGTCACGGCAGCGCTTTGCCATCGCCTGAGGCTGCGCTGCCTCTTTCCTCTTCGTTTTTATTTACGGTCTCTCTAGTTCTCCCTTTGCATTTATTTACCGTGTAATGTGAAGCTCATGTTTTGATTTCCCCCCCCCCCCTCCAAGTTTCAGTAACTTGGTGATACGTCGCGAAACAAATCAATGCTGAAACTCCGGATGGTGGTTAATTGCGTGTTACCGATAATTTCACAAGTCTGCAACAATTTAATAGCGACCTGTGAGCGGCAGCAGCGAGCGCATTGCGAAACGTGCCCGTTGTTTCGGGTTGTACGAAGTTAGGCCGGTTACCTTCTGCCTAAAGCTATGCCCAGTGTCTGAACAACACGCTGCGTTCGTAACAGAAATATCACAGGCTCAGGTCAGAGCACTTTGCCAGAAAAAGAAGCGTTCTGTTGTTTGTGGTGTTGTTGTTGTTAATAGAGAATGATTTTAGCTAGCTACTTCCAAAATGTTTCACTAGCTGTCTTTGAACTGTCTCATGCAGGTGGCCCAGACAAATAGTCTCTGCAGGACTGTGCCGGTTTGGAAGCAGAATTGACTGCTGCTGGGGCTGGGCCCGTTTGGCCTGGGGACAGTGCCAACGTGAGTATCATTGCTGCTGGGGCTTCTAGTCACTTACAGGAGAGACTTGTGCGTGCACCTAGCCGTCCTTCACACACAGTCTTGTAATAGATGGCCAAGGCTTTTGCACGTGTGAGTCTGGCTTAATTAAAAGGATGTTATCAGGTCAAAATCCAGTCTGTTATTAACAGTTCTGAAAATGATTTCAATCAAGCAAAGTAAACTTTGGCTAAGGCAATGAGAATCTGTGAATTTCTGTTTTGTTTCTACTTCATTTCATTCCTAATAGCTGGGCATAACACTTCAAGTGTTATGTTACAGGCAGTGCAGGCCAGAATATTTATATCTGAGAAAGAAATCTAAATAATTGACGTTTCATTTTAAAAGTCAATGGATATATTCAAATTGATACTAAAGATCAAACATTCTCACAGCAATCCCAAACTAAGGGTATATAAACCAGCCTGATGACATCCGTTTATTGGGCCACACACGAAGAGAAACATCTCTAAGATTATTATTTTCTAATAGTATATTAGAATCCTATTCTAACACGCTATTTAAAATCCTTGATAAGGTCAGGATAACAAAATAGATAAGTCTTCATCATTAAGGGCATCTTCTAAAAGTACTCTATAGTAGCAGCTAGGGTGGTGTAGAAGTTCAGGTTGTTAGGAATCACAGACCTCAGCTTGTTAAAATTACAGGCTTTGATTCTGGGAACACTGGCTCACGTGCCTAACAGTTCACACGAATGATTTCTCCAAAGTTTTTGCAGGACTGAACCTATAAATAGTGCTTTTTGCTTTTTTAATGAAGATGCAAATGACTAGATTATTTTTTGCTAAGCCACTTTTAAAGCAAAACAGGTGTTGAATATTGTTAGATGCATAGCCTGCAGGACAGTGGCATAAACAAGCAGCAGGCAGAAAGATGGGCAAAAGATAGAAGTGGCACTGGCAATGCAACTGTACACTCTCAGCAAAGGTTTTGTTCAAATCTGTGAATGGCAGCACTGGCTCCTTCCATCCTAAGCATGTTAAGAACTTGCAGTGTTTAATAGGTATATAAGATGACTGGTAAAAAAGCTATGCAAAGTGCTTTTGGAACATAACATGCCTGCTACTGTTAAGAGATGAGAAGATCTCAGATTGGTATCTCTGAGCCTGTATCATGAGTCATTTTGAGTTTTAAGGCTGTAGTTCATAACAGAAATATTTTTTTCCCTGGGATGGATGCTTATAGAGATGGAAGAATAACGTGAGGTAGTTGATTGCATCTACTCCAGAGGCGGTAGAATCTGTGTGTATCTTTTTGAACTTGTATTTGGAAATTGTTAAGCATTTAGATGTTTGAGGCTACATTTAACTGACAAGTATAAATAATTTGCACTGAAATAAAAGAGATCTCACTGTGGCTTTTCACTTAGGTCATCTCCTGTGTGATGGCCATAAATTTAAGCTTGCATTTAGCTGGAAGTCAGCTACAGATATACTTGCCCTTTAAATTCTCTCTCACCAACTCTGATTTGGGGTTGCTGTTTTCAGAGTTTTGAAGATGGCAATAGCATAAAGTAACACTAGCAAAAAAGTCATAACTAAAAGTAAAAAAAAAAAAAAAAAAATTGTATAGAGGGTTTTCTTTATTTTTCTTACCCTGAATTTTGTCAGTAAGATTATTTGTAGTGATTTGCCATCTTCTTCAGATACCATAAATGTTCTTTTTTTAAGGCTAAATCTAAGTGGATTCTCTATCTACTATTGAAGTACACTATTCACTCTTTCAAGGAGTGCAGAGATGGATTCTGTATGGTCATCTCCAGTAGTTGGGACCAGATTTTAAAAGTAATACAGTTCTCACTTAAGTGTAGAAATGCTTTGTTTCCTTTTTTTCTTTTACTTTAAAGACTACTGAGAATTAGAAAAGCCTCAAATTTGTGGGTGAAGACCTTGCTAAAAACTTAGCAGTTAATTCTGGTTCTGAAACAGGAGTCAAACTCTGAGAGAAGTATAGCAAGGAACTCTGTTCCAGTTGTGGGTGGTGAAAATTCCAGTCATATCACAGAGTGGGAGATTACACCAGACGAAAGTGAATCTTTTTAGTGCTGGCAGCCAAATAGAATATCTGTAGTAAGCACTTCACCTTGGGAATGAGGCATTCAGCATGAAGGATTAACCTCACACGGAAGGCAGCATTCCTGGCCTCAACTGCAGTCTTTGAGTGTTTTACTGTATGAAGGGATATTTCTGAAAAGGTTCCAAAAAATTCAAGCCTCTTAATCCTGTCCCCAGAATGAGTGGCATAAATGTTAACTTTCCTTTACTGGATGTATGTTTTCTTTGCCATTTCTCAAATAAATGGTAGTTATGCGATGAAAACAAGTATAGAATCAGGCTTAAAAACAGGTTGTGAGACCCTGTTTACTATCAGTTCAAAAATGAAGCAGTACATAGTCAGGCAACAATGCTGAGCTTTTTGTTAATGGACATGAACTGCTGTACTCAAGCCAAGCAGTTTGAATCATCTTTGCTATGCCTGCAAGTGCTCCAGCACATTTGCACTCTCACCTGTTTACTCATGCATAACTTGTTGTGTATACACCAATCGCCTTTGAGTTTATCTTACTGAGAGCAGATGCGAGTGCCATGCTGGAGACAGAGAATAGCAAGAATACAGGCTCTGATACATGAGAGAGCTGCAACCTACAGTTACCAGAAGGACTCTGAGCTGTGATTTCAGGCTGAAGTTTTGCTAGCTTCTCCACCAAACACATGTGGGCCAGTCTCCTGCCCATGCCTATTGAGAAAAGAACGTGGTAGCTTAAGACAGTTGTGTGGTTTAAGGTAATGGTTTAATTGTGAGGAAGGTTCAAGCCTGTGTATGTCAGCTTTAGAAGGGCAGGAGTGTGGCCCAGCTGACAAGTGGCAACTCATTAAACCACAGTAATGCAGTGCCTGGGATTCGTCATCCATCCATAAAGATGCACCTGGAAACAGAACCACCTTAGCTAGATTTGCTTTTGCAAAGTGTGGAGTAATTTCTTTTTGTGTCCCGCTGCCTGACATAGGGGGTATCCAGCACAGCTGTGCTTAGTGCTGCTCAGTCAAGCAAAAGTCAGCATAACTCAGCTGTCCTTTTGACAGCATGCAGGAAGAAGTCAAAATCTGAACCCTCCTTTAATTTATACTTTAAAATATCTTCTGTCTCCTGTGAATGAATTATACCAATCGAGACTTCTATGTGTGCTTCCTTACATGTACACCTGATATCTGTAACTTGTAAAAATAAGGCTTTCTTGCATTTTTATGTGTTACTGTTATGCACATGGCAAAACTGCAAAGCAGAGTGAAAGTGAGGATAGAAGGAGTTTCTTCTGGAGTTCTTCTTTCACAGTAAATGACTTTGAATTTCCAAGGCAAAATTTTTGGTCAGAACAGATATGGACAGGTATGGACAGTACGTTCATAATTGCTTTCGTGTTGCAAGGCAGCTGCATCTGTGGTAATGTGTTGTCCTAACCCAGAACCCATTTCAAGTATACAGATGGATAGGGGAAAACCAAGTTGGGACATGTATCATTGCATGCATCTTGCACAAATGTACTTTTCTCACATACCAGCTGAAAAAAAAATGTGTTCACACAGCTGTGAATCTGCAAATACATGCTGGGCTCTGGAACCTGGTTAGCATATCAGGAAACTAAACTATGGAATAGGAGAGGCACTGATTTCCAAGGTGATCTGATAGTATATCAGGTGGCCTTTCAGTATATAAAGGAGAGGTACGGGAAAGAAGGGGGCAGACTCCTTAGCTGGGTCTGTGAGAGTGAGGAGAGATGGCTTCAAGCTTAAAGGGGGTAGATTTAGGTTGGATGTAAGGAAAAAGTCTTTCACAGTGAGGGTGGTGAGGCACTGGTACAGGTTGCCTAGGGATGCAGTTGATGCCCTGTCCCCGGGGACTTTTATGGTGACACTGGATCAGGCCCTGGGCAGCCTGATCTAGCTGTGCTGTCCCTGCTCACTGCAGGGCAGTTGGACTAGATGGCCTTTAAAGATCCCTTCCAACTTAAGGATTCTGTGACTGTGATTCTGTGATATATGTGAGAAGTAATGTGGTGCTTTTTATTCTTCACTATGAGGGTGGAAGTTCTCCTTCCAGCAAGCCATGCTAGGGGCTATTTTTAACTTATTTGTTCTTTATTTGTGGACATTTTTGCCACTGATTCATCTGGGCTCCGTGAAAGGCATCCTTACAACTAGAGGTCTACCTGCCTTGCTATAGCTGGCTTGCAAAAAGCTCTGTTGTTCTTTTAAAACTATTAAAATGATTTCCAAATGTGTGTGCCTTTCATGAACAAAATACACCTGCTTTGTACTTGGCTGCATGCCTGTTTGTAATTCATTTGTATGCTAGTTATATGTAGTCAAACTACACTAAAGATGTAGGCTGCTTTTTGCTTCATAATTTCACTTGCAATTTAACAGCCCAGAACTAAACCTGTTTTATTAAATAAGAGCTGGCAGAAAGAGATACCACTAATTTAATGTAGGTTATAAAAATTGAGCAAGATGTCTTAAGAGAAGCAATAGCAAACTGCTTGAATTCTTATTCTAGATTACGGTTTGGACAACTCCTTTGCTAGAGGCAATAGCAAGTGTGGTTTTGCTGCATTCCCATGTACAAAATACAAGTTTGAATCTACAGCTTCTGTAAATTGGTGCTGGCCTACTGTCAGATCCTCTGTTGGCATGAGTCTGCACGGTTGGTGAGGTTAACAGGGCTAATTCTGAGGGTTTGTCTAGTGAACAGAAAGCTGTGCCCAAAATGTTTAACAGGAATAGAATTTCACTGAAAATGAATTTAACAAGCTTTGCTGTTATTTGATTACTTCACTTATTTCAATTCTGAATTTTCCTTAGACATTAACAAAATTAATAAAGTCTATCTTGAGAAGGGATTGTAAAGATGAATGCACTCTTTTAGAGCATCCGTCTATTGCAGCTCAGTCTGGTTACTTCCCTGTGCTGAGATTTGACTGTTATGCCTATGGAAGAAAAGCAGAGAAAGTTAGCAAAGGTTTTTATTTTTTTCCTACCACCTTACAATAAATCCACAACTAACATGAAAAGCTTAGGGACAGAGCAGTCAAGAAGCTAAACAGTAATCCGTTAGTAAAAGTAGAAGTCAGGCAATCAGTTTACACCTCATTTAAGCATTGCACCAAAAAAAAAAAAAAAAGTCAGTTGGAAGATGTCAGATTAGCATTAAGATTTAGTCCAGCCTAGTAAAATGCATGCTATTGCAGGAAGTTCTTAGGTGACCTGCAGTAAAGAGGGGGGGAGCTTCTGCAAGCTGAAATGGCAGATGCAGACATAACCAAATGCTTTGCTGGAAATTGTGCATGCTGCTGCCTTTTTGCAAGTGCTGTGGAGAAGCTCATACTGTATATGCTGCTCCTTCTGTCTTAATGTGTATCTGTGCTGTGTGCTTTATTTACAGAGATGCATGGTGGTGGGCTGGGAAGAGGTGGTTGTGCTCTCATTGATGCCGAGATGATTTTGTGTAACCAACAGTAATGTTGGTGGGAGTTCACCCACGTAAATCATGTCATACATCAATGGGAGACGAGGCTGTGTGTCTAAGGGCTTTTGTTTCTTGCGCATCACGATGCTTTAAGTGGAAATGGCAATTCTGTATAAACTGAGATGCACAAATCTTTAGCGAAATAAAACCATAATTTTGTCAGTAATGAACCTTGACAGCATTGGCTTCCACAAGGTTGGCCCTCTGGCAGAAACCTCATTAACATCAGCAAGAGTTTTGTTACTAAATTTGTGGTTGCAACAACGCAGTCTATGTTAATGCATTGTGTCAGCAGTGTTTAATGAATATTGATGTGCAGTGGATCTTATAAAACGGCCAATAATTTTGTGTATTTTTAAATATCTTTTCTGAGAAAAATACCTATACAGAATTGCAATACTGTGTTAATTTTGTCATGCAATAAAAAAAAATGAGGTTTTGCTATTTTTATTCAGTTACAGATGTGGGGATTTTTTCATTTTAGAACCATTATGGTTCTAAAAGCGGTTATGACTTTGCTGTGTTAAAGGTACAGTATCCTTTTCCACTCCTCCATTGCATCTCTTCTGTATAGAAGTTTTGCACAGTTTTGCAGTCCAGTTTGTCCCCATGAAATGCCAGCAGTAGTGTGTTTTGACCACACTGTCAATTTGAATTTGGAGCTTCCTTCAAAGCCCAACAACAGCCCCAACCTCCCTCCATTGAGGAGCTAGCTGGTTAAAGCAGATGTAAATCGATAAAAGTGACAATCAGAGCAAACCCTTAAATGTTGGTCAGTATTACCTAAAATACAAAGAGCTGTTGTTGTTAAGTCCCCACCTTTGATAACAAGGTTATGGAGCCTAATAAGCTGTGCATCTAATATTCATTTTTATTGGCAAATAAATTGTTTTAACATGAACCCAAAACATAGATCTGTTTCTATCTTATTTAACTTTGGTATTATATTTAGTTACATATGGTAGTAAGAGCTGAAAAGGTCTCTCAGCATTAACTTCATTTCAGACGATCAAAATTTAAACGTGATAAAAATGACCAGTAAATGTATGTGCCAGTACAGATGTTCAGATGCTTTAAAATGAGTGTAATATTAATTACTCTCAAACTAACATTGTCCTGATGCAAACCCTTTACGTTTATTTTATGTTATGCAGCATTAGTGATATGTATATGCATATTTAGGTGAAAGGATACTGTCTCTTTAAGGAAGGCATTTGTGTTCTGTTGATGGAAACATGGGATCTAAACCATGAAACACGAGAATTTGTACAATATTGTATGGCAAAGCAGCTCCTTAGTTGGTTGAATAAGAATAGCATCACGTCGTGATATTTAATTACTCTTATGTATCAGAATGTGTTTGTTAAATCTCATAATGTAATGCAGATGTAAGGTGTTGCTATTTTTAAATGTGTACCAGAATTTTTTTTTATTTCAGAAAAGCTCTGAATGTTGAATGTGTGTAAGTCTCCAGGAATGTAACAAGTTGATAAAAGCCCCAGCCAAGTCCATCCTCCTTACAGGGGAGAAAAAAAAAAAAAGCTGGAATTTCTTTTTTCTTTTTTTTTTTTTTTTTGGATATTTGTTTTACAGCTTTCTACGTCTTAAGGCAGAGAATAGCCAGCCTAAGGTGCCAGCCCAAAGGTTAGCTGAACATATTTCTTGAAATAATTTTGGAAAGATTATGGCTTGGAGTTATGGCCTCCTGGTCATTAATTGTTCATGAAAACTATAATACATGGCAAGAAGATGTAGATGTTCTTTTTTTTTTTTTTTTCCTCTTAAATATTTTTGAAGCATCTGATTTGGGGAGGGCGGGGAAGGGTGGGAGAGGGAAGAAAACTAACAAGGCTCTTCATCCCAGTCACCTGTCTGATGACATGCATCTTATCTCCTAAACAGTTGCACTTTTTCCTTTTTTCCTTTCTCTTTTCTTGTTTCTTTATTTTACCATCAATCCCCAAGTAATAGTTCTGCTTTTCTGCAAGTTGTTTATACTCCCAGCCATCACATTTACAAGCTGTCAGATCTGGGAGGCCTGATTTTGCTTTCGCAGTATAGAATTGTGCAGCAGGAGGCTGGTTTGGGATGGTTGAAATGCTTACTGCCCCCCGTTGTCTGCTTTGCACCTCCACTACAGGTTGTCATCTTCACAGCAGGGAAATGTTACAGCCCCTGGCCTACAGCAGTGCACAGCCTGGCGTGTTACAGCAAGATGAAGTCAGTGCTAGTTTAGATTAGTTCTCGGGGCCATAGTCCTCTGCTGCTTAAGAACTGATATGTCTTGTTTACTTATCCCTGTGGTGGGAGCACCAGTCTTTAGAAGAGGAACAAAGCCATCAGCTGTGCATTAAAGTTGGCTTTGTTACTGTGGTACAGAAGTTACTGCACTGAAGCCACTGGGTGTTGTATGACTATAACCAAGTGAGTGGTAGGGCCCCATTTCTTTTCTGCTGCCACATGTGGTGACACTCCTGCTGGTCTCGAGTTGGGTAAAACACAGAAAGATTTGGGTATGGAACCTGCATTTGAGATGATAAGTCACTGTTCTTTAAGGAATTGTCGTGAGCCGCTTGAAAGACAAACATAAAAAACATGACAAAACCTGAAATACCTCTTACTGTTCTCTCTGCGTTGTTTGACCAAATTTCCACTGGTTTTTAAACAGTTCTAAAATGCACAGGTATTAGATTAACTTTCACCAGCTTCATTAAATCCTGTTGATCTCAGTGGTAGCTAAGTGTGTTTTTAAGTGTTCTGAACAGCAAGGCATTCATGAACCGAGGTCTGGATTTGGTATGCAGTTGAGAATTTGGTATGAGTTTGAGTGCAGTGTAGGCAAGCAGAGAATTCACTGTAACGAATAGCCCCTGCTGGCTGCAGTTTGTCATGTTAATGTGCCATTACCACAATCATGTGTGCAAACTGAGTAACTGATTTATGCAGGCAAAGGTGAGAGGGGTGTGTGTAAAAGTAGAATCCGCTTATCTAATGGAACTATATATTTTAGATTGAAGCTTGTGTGCATTTTAACCTGTTAACATGAATGCTACAAATAAATGCAAGTCACTTAAAAAAAAAAACAAACAAACCAGCAAACATCAAAACACAACTCAGGCATAATATATCACCATTTTATCTGATGTTACTATCAGTCTCTAGTTACAGAATTTGGTCAAGCACTTTTATTATCTTTCAGTGTAAGGAACATTTTGCATGTGAAATTATCTGAAAGTTGATACCTGCTGACTGTAATCAAGCTTACTGAACTCTGCAGGGATGTATATTGTGACTGCTTGTGCACTTAGCTGGGAAGCAATTTTATTTATTTTTATAGTAATTCTGTAATGTGAGTTACGGTTGTCACATGGCTTTACCACCTACTGATAACTACGTAGGGGTATCTTGAGGGTGAGCTTTATTCATTCCTCTGTATGTGACGGAGCAAAGAAGAAATATGTAACTGTAAGAGTTTGTGAAGATGAATAGTATGTAATAATCTATGGGCTGATGCATAAAGTACTTCCTTCCGGAGCAAAAATGAATTTTAAGAAATTGGGATTTGGGATCAGGATAAAAAAGGGGCTATGTGTTACTTGGAAAGAGAGAAGCAAGGCAGATGGTCAACACAGATTATTTCAGATGCAGGCATTCTTGTACAGTTTTGACTTCAGAGAGTTGAAAATAGGGGTTGGAGAAAAGATGGAACGCGTGTGGTCTGGCATTTTGAGGCAGATGTGAGTGGAGAGCTGCAGAAGGAGCAACTTTTGAGGGCAACTTCTGTCAGTGAGATGCTCTTGTGGACATCACTCAAAGAAAGAAGGTGTGTGGAATCAGGAATTAACATTATGGAACAAATTCAGCAGCAGAACAGAGCAAAGTGTTGTAGCATTCACCTCGCTGTAGTCTTTTGCTGAAAGTCTTGGCTCAAACTGTTAGAAAAGCAGATGAGAATTAGGATGGTAGAGAGACTCCTCTGTGCAAGTTCAGGATTTTTCACTGTTATCCCTCACGAAGGACTTAGGTAAGAATTAAGCAGTGTGACTGTCTTGTTAGGACTCCACCAAGCAGCACTTGGTAATGGATTAATAAACTGTTAACATCAACATTCTAGGGAGCTGAGTGCAGGGAGAAAATAAAATGAAAAAAACAACAGCAACACCTCCCACTGCCAACACTGCAGATCCATAATGAACTAATTGAATGTACGCTTCATTTATGTACTTACGCAGCAATTAAGAAATCATAATTCAGAATGATTTAGTCATACTCAGGCACACCAGCTGTTCCTGGTGTCTGAGAAGATGGGTGGCTTCGAGCTTTTACGCGAGTGTAACACATGCTGAGAGCATATGCATTTCACCAGGAATTCTTTCTCCCACGCTTGAGGAGAAAAACCCACAAAAACAACTCTAAACCCAATTCACTCACTCATGTTTCAGCTCTCTATTGTTTTTACAGGGTTTAATTTGTCCTGAATTTTACTTGAAACTTAAAATGCAGTATTTATCATCTTATTTTGGAAGAAAAGGTAGTTCTTGCCAACCTTTAAAATAGGTATTCTGTTAGATTTCTGGCTAAATAAAAGGCTTGAAAGATACTTCTGTGCCTCCCATTAAAATCAGTGGGAACTGATCAGAGCGAGTCTTTGTGTCTGGCCCCAAAATGATTTAAAATGAAAAGATTGAAACGAGGTGGTCACATAAATAGTTTGGTGAGAGTGATTTGATTCCTTGTAGGAAATGCTGTGAAGTTTGGAGGTGTTGGCTGAATTACACGCGTTGCAAAGCTTGCTGCAAAATGCTTTTCCCTTTTGTATAGAAGTTCTTCCGTTATTACATGGAACTAAAATTGAATAGAATCTTGTATTTAAGTTGTGTAACATTCAAGTAGCTGCGGCATACAGAATACATTCTAATAAAAGAGATTTCTTCAGGTACCATGTTTGGCAGCAAAAGTTGGTTTCCTAATACCTGTTTATGTGCAGAAAGCATTTTGTAATGTCTTTGGCTTTATGGATAGCAGTTAGGCAGTTGTTAGAGTAGGGATTTTTAAGCTGTGGGCTGCTGAGGCACTGACATCTCCTTTAAGTGAGACTTTTGGAAACAGAAAAGATTTAAGTGCACTTCTGAGTTTTATCTTGGGAGTAGGAGACAGTCCAGATCAGGACTTATCCACCTGTGTGTCATACAGGACAGCAAATATTGCAGATAATACTATGAGCCTAAGCTGGTTAACATGTATTAGGTATCATCTGTTGAGGATGCCACAGATCCCATCACTCATCTGTGTGTCATTAGTTGTTCTGTGTAATTTGCTCTAGATGTTTTATTCGTGCTAATGAAGATTTTTTTTGTCTAGTACAATGTCCTGCTTGGTTGACTGAAAGAATACTGAAAGATATTGGATCTTCTGAATTAGATATGCTTTTCCAGTTCTAAATTGCAAAATCTTTTTGTCTTCAACTGTAAGATCATCTTTTTGCAATCTGAGCTCTGCTAATGTATGCTTCCTGCATTTGAGGAGAGAAAGGCATTTTAGTGTCAGCTAAACTAAAGTTGCAGTAGATTCACTCAGGGAACTTTACCACTTCCTTCCAAGCTGATATCTAGCTGATGGTGCTTTGTGTTCTTCTAACAACTTATTAGTTACTAACAGGTTAGTATTATCTGATCGGGTCCTGCTTTACAGTATGGATTTTCTTTGAAGAAAACTTTGAAACTTTATGGAAGCTTTTGCAAACATATTTGTGGTCATTTCTGTTACTATTATGGATATATTGTATCTCTTTTTTCCCAGTGATGAGGTTGGTCTTCATGCTCTTCATTTTTTTCCATCCACTTCTAGGTAGACTGGGGCTTATGATCTCAGGAAGACAAGAGATATGGCATCTAAATTAGCTCTTAAAACAGAGTCTTTTTCTTTGTTTGTGACTATAAAGATTAAAAAAGCAGCAATTGTTTCCAACTACAATGCTGTTGAGTTTTGTGGTGTCTCAGTTGCTCCTCTGACAGTTCTGCCCATTACCCAAGGGACATATGTTTGAAACTTCCAGTAGTTCACTGAACTACTACAGCTACTTTCACAGAAACAGAAATTCCATTAGATAGCTGGTGAATCTGAGTCCCGTGTCTTTGTTTCTGGCCAGTGTTTGTAGGAAAGATGCGTCTTGCATTAACTAAAACCACCTCTCTCTGTTGCTTTTTAGCAAATTCCCAAAGACAGAATTAAAAGAGATGCAGCAGTGTTAGGAAGATCCACCAAGAGCAGTACTACAGATAGAAAATAAGGTCTTACATTCCTTATGCATCGCAGGATGCATATGTCTAATTTTTAAACAAAAAATGCCCTGCGTAGAGAGCAGATACAGTCCCTGAACTGAACCAAACTCATTCTGTGCTGTTGCTTCTGTGGATGCAGTTGTGGGAACTGCTGATTCTGGATGCTTTGAATCTTAAGGAAAAGACTTTGGATCATTAGGGATGTATTTGCAAAGTTCTTTCACAGCTGCAACTAATCTCATTTCTGTTTTAATTTTGTTTAATTCAGCCCTATTGAACAGCCTGGCTGGAATGCAAGCTAGTGCCTTCTGGCACATTTCTGTTCGAATAGATCCTTAGTACATACAATTTTATAATATAGACTGTTGTCAGATCAATGAATATTACAGCTGGATCTAGTTAGTGACTTTGCAAATTGCAAATGATACTGATAGTTTAGAAAATTAAAGAGTATTTGAGTTATGCCACCCTCTGTTTTCCTTGTAATTTGTGTCTGCCTTACTTAAACAGTAAGCTCACCAGAATTCTACATCTGCACTCTGTCACAGAATGAGAAAAGCTAGGGCATATTCCAGTTTACCAAATTTAATGATGTGAACCACAGTACATAAATGCACAGAGCAAGTGAAGGCATTGTGTATGCAGGCTGATGAGCTACTAAAGGAGCTTAATATGCCAGAAACAGCAGAACCTCCTGTTGTACCAAGATAGAATACCAGTGAGTCCCACACATATTGGGGTGGCAATTATTTTTGAAAGTGCACTTGTTGTTCAAACAGTGGTATTTGAGACACAACGGTGCTTAAAGGAGGAACATAAATGGTGCTATTTTTGTTAGGTCGTTGCCATTTGTTTTAAAGTAATGCACTGTCAGTCATGACTGGAACCAAAGAATAATGAGTGGTGTTCTATTTGCAGCTATATGCCAACCAGGATGCAAACATGGCGAATGCATTGGGCCAAACAAGTGCAAGTGTCATCCAGGATACACTGGAAAAACGTGCAACCAAGGTAAGAAAGTGAAGTCCAAGAAAGAGAATTTGTTTGTGAAATCACAGAAATATTGTTGACTCTTGCAAATGCTGTGTATGTTGCCTGCAGGCATAGGATAACAAACTCATATCCCACGTCTGTTAGTGCTGTAGCTTTTCTGAAATTGAGAGTGACATCTGAAGAGAAAATGGCATCTGCAGTGGGATGATACAAGGAAAACAGTTGCTTTTGTTCAGGTGAAATGAATGAGATTAACATAAAGTGTGTATCCACATACTGTCCTCAATCTGAATCAAGAAATTTTGTGGTCAGGATTGTTATTTCATAAGGTCACAATTCTCAGGTTTCGATAGTGAAATAGTATTTCTTCAATTAAAAATGCTTTCTTAAATACTTTCTTTTTTTTGTTGTTTTTTTTTTTTTGTTGTTGTTGTTTTGTTTTTGTTTTTTTTTGTTTGTTTGTTTCTAGTCCTGAACTTAGCAATAAGCTGCACAGTATAAATAAGAGTTGAAAAGATGAAGTGTTTTTCTACTGAATTATCACCTCGGTTCACTGTAGGTTATATTAATCAGATATTCATGCATGTTATTGGTGACAAAGTTGCTGTGGCAGATGTCCATGAGGTTTTTGAGATTCCTGCTGACAGCAGTGTCCCAGACATCCATCAATCAGATCAAGTCACTACAGCCTGTATCAGTTCAACTTCAGATGACTGTTCCTGGGGTCAGAATATGCATTCTTGCCATGTGCTAATTTCACATTAGGTTGAGACCCAAGTGGTGTGTACCTGATGCAGAGTCTGCTTTTGCTGGGAGGATATCTGAATGTATGGCTGGGAAGGGGGCAACAGCACAGTTCAGCTCCACCCCCAGTGTAACAACTGGGTGGATTAGAACTGTAGGCATCCCGTGAAGCCCACTTATGTACAGGATAAAGTATAGTAACACAGGTCACATTTAAAATAGCAACTATTCTGTTCACTCCAGAGGCTATCTTTTTCTTTTCTGTTCCAGAATAATAATTAGTAATAATGATGTAATAGTATAGGCAGAAGAAATGTTGGAATTCCCCTGTGGAGGTGGAAGTCTTTCTAGGATATGTGAATGGTGCTGGGCTATGTATGAAATGTGAGTGCTGATAAACAGGCTTTATATCTCGTGGTCCTCAAAGATAAAGCCATGGTACCAGGGATCAATCCAAGAGAACAACGAAACCTCACAGCAGAACTGTTGCACTGCAACTGTGTGAGGATGCCTGAAGGCTGGTCCTTTTCCAGTGGCAATCACAGAATGGCCCGGGTTGGAAGGGACCTCAAGGATCATGAATCTCCAACCCTCCCACAACAGGCAGGGCCACCAACCTCCCCATTTAATACTAGACCAGGCACTCACTTCAGGTCACTCAGGAATTAGGATTAACTGATACTATCTCCCTTATTATATCATCAGCAGCCAACTGGCAGTGAAATTGCCCAAATCTTGCAAGTAACTTTAGTGTTTCCCTTCTAGCTTTTTAATCCTAGGTTGACAGCCATAAGCAGTTAAGGGGAAAAAAGAAAACAACATTCTGAAAGAAAATGCCTCGTGCCAGCTCTCAAGTTTATAGCAGTAAGAATGAAACTAAAGCTTCTTTCAAAATGTGTTGAACGGGAAATTGATACCAACTCTTCATTAATACCTATCTTCATAGACAAATGTGAATAGTTGCAAGCTTGCCATTTTTACAAGTGTATGCAGGTTTCTTCGTGTGACTGGGAAAGGTTGTCTACATGTGAAGAATATAAAGCATCTGTTTTGCACATTGCAAAGATTTGGTCATTTTGTTTTTTAATTATGCCTTCTTCCCATCATGTGAAGATGAGCAACTGTATTCAAGTCCACCTGGTCAGAACAGTGAAGCACATCTATTCCGCCCCCTGGAGCATCGTTCAAGAAATACACCTTCAAGGGGTGAGATGGTCCCTGTATTTCAGGCAGCGTGCTTCTTCTACCTGCACGGCTTGAAATGATAATAAATCTCTTGCAAAGGGGTTGGAGGCTAATGGACCAATGGCTGTGATGCAGAGGCTGAACTTGCAGTGTTGTTAGCATGCAGAGCAAATAACTGATTGTATTCCCTTGATACCATGTGTCTGTATTCTAAAACATCTTGACTTTCCATCACACTCAGTGTTGTAACCTGC
Source organism: Phasianus colchicus (assembly GCF_987193195.1). Taxonomy (NCBI): domain Eukaryota; kingdom Metazoa; phylum Chordata; class Aves; order Galliformes; family Phasianidae; genus Phasianus; species Phasianus colchicus. Next base: position 20,120,480 of record NC_143439.1, on the reverse strand, counting down.
TTTTGTTTCTTTCCTCTGCTCATCTTTCAGGATCTGCACTTAATTTATTTCTAAGCTCCTTTGTGAACTCAGAACAATGGGAATTGTTTATTGGATCAAATAGAGGCAGAAGTTGGTGCTTGCTGGAATGAAAGCTTAAACTTTTTTATAGTATGAGTGATAGTTAAATCCTTGACTTTGTGTTGGGTCGCTGGTATTCTGTTGTCTCAGTCTGAGTGAACTTGGTATTGAATACCTGATGTGTTTTCTGATTCAAGTTGGCTAGTAGGCAGAAAAAGGCAGAATAGATTTGAGTTCTGCAGCCTTCTGCAGGAACTAATTATAAAGAAAATAGCAGAGTGCACTGTGTCTTCCTAGGAAGTTGTGCTTATGTACTCACCAGCTGTTTACAGGCTGGTTCAGCCCTGTTCATGGCTAGTGGTGTGGGGGAACCCCGACCCTGCTACTGCTGGATGTGCCCCAAAGTTGGTAATTATCCATGATGAAGTGTGAGGCTGTGCAGTGATCAAAGAAGTCCCCCCAAGTTTGCCAGCACAGCTCTGTTGTCATTTCCTTGCATTCACATTTTAATTTCTTTTCTTAAAAATTAAATACTTGCACTTAGCAGCTTTGCTTCTGTTATGGAGCTTCTTTCCATAGTGCCTAAAGCTTTCAGCCTGCTTTTATGTGCACTACTGTGTTCTGTTACTTTGAAAGTAAGAATAGTGGTTTTGCACTGTAGTAAGTGTAGTAACAGCGTCAGCAGTTCAACAGCAGAACTTCAGGCATGGGACAACAAATGGAGATTCCTGCAAAGAAATTAAAGGGATTTCTAAGGGCCTACTCTATGAAAAGGATTAACATTTTAAATTCCAAAATTTAGTCTATGCATTTAATACGTCTTAGTTTACTTTTTTTTAAAGAGGAAACTACTGCTGTTTTCTCTTTCCCTCTTTTGATGCGCTTGTACTGAGATGTCTCTATAGATGTTGTTTGAAGTATGCAGTTGATATCTCTGGGTAAGTAACTTGACCTTTTAAAACCAGCATATGTTCAAGAGGTATGTTGCTATAGCTGATTATTTGACTGCTAACATGAGCCTGAACCTGTTCTTGAAAAAAACAGTCCTTACTTATAGAACAAGAAACCCATCTGAAGCCGACAGAGTATATTAATAGCAGGAATGTTTCAGTGCTCCCCCTGTTTATGTGCAGTATATCTGGATTCTTCTGTGGGAAGCACGCTGTTGCAGATTATGGGAACATGGAGGTAGATAAAGGGAGCTGTCAGCATATTCATACAGGCCTGTCTAAAGACTGCAAGACCTGCCAGTAATTATCCAATATACCTGTTAGGAAACTGAGTGTGCTTGCTGTGTGGTTTCCAAGTACGTGCCTGTGTTGCTGAAAAGAAGTAAAAGACAAGTTGCACTTCAGGGAAAATAAGAGGGGCTGGGCAGAGCGCTTTAATACAACCTGCTTGGAATGTGGCTTTGCTTTTAAGCAGCCAGGGCACTGCCAGTGCTGTTTTCCTGAACTGTGGCATTTCTTCTGACTCCATAAGGTTAAAAACATCTTTCAATAGCTGATTGCAAAGGCTGAAGTGAAAGCCCGTGACATGTGAGTTTTAGATTTAAGTGGAGCTGTGCTAACAGCTTATTTCTGATGCCTTGTGACCTTAGCTTTTTGTTATGTCAGCCAAGGTTAAAAAAATCAGACTGTTTAAAGGCACAGGCATTTTATTCACAGCCATCTATTTTTTGACCTGAATCAAAGGGGTCAAAAGCTGATGCGACAGCATTTACTTACAGGCAGAAATAGAATGCAGACAACAAATAATTTAGTCAAAATTTTGAAAACAAAACCTGTGTGATGTAAAATCCCAATACAGTTAATGGCACCTGCCTTTTAAGATTAGGTTATTCTCAAGAGTTTCTCTGTCAACACTTGATCTTTCATTTCTGTACAAAGAATATTTTGTAACAAATGGTGGTGTACTATTCAGGTGGGACTCCAGTTATTTAAGGGTCACAGCGCAATCTATACATTATGTAAGGCAGCAGATTTTAAACTGAGAACAGTCATTAATAGCTTTTCAACTTTGATCTGTGCAGTAGTTCTGGAAGCAGCTGTGAGAGACTATTCTTAAGGGTAAGAAGTTTTGGAAGCGTAAGCAAGATGTTAGTGCATCTATAATATCTGTCAGGAACTACCTGGTGTAGGAAGTTCCACAGAAGGAAAAGAAAAAAAAAGCAACTCTCTGTGCTACCTAGAGAACTTTGCTTCCCCAAATATTTGTCAGTTAATAATTAAGCATTCTTATGCTTTTCTTTTTCTTTGGTTTTTTTTTTTTTTTTTTTTAGAATAAAAAATTGAGGAGTAATTGTCCTCCACTGCCATCATCATCTGTTGCTCTTCCATTTGACCTGTCCCTATATTCTATCGACTCTTAGCTGAAGATCCCTGTTTCTCAGTAGGAAATATACGAATATACATCTCTTCTACATCTGCTTCTCTTTTAACAGAGCAGGTCCATTTTATGATTCTGCAATTGGTACCTGCTGGAAGAAGTATGTTGTCCTAGCAACTTCAGAAATGTGTTCAAACTGCTGAAGAGTGAGTGTTGGTAGGGGATGCTGTTTCTGCAATGCATGCTCTGCAGGAAGGTTGCAGAGGAAGTCACTGCTCCTTGTTTCCAAGGCACAGGTTCATCCCTCCTGGCAGCCTTTCCTTGCTGAAGACATGCCTATGCTCACCTAGTCTTCTTCACTACTATAGGAGTGCACACTCCTCTTCAAGCTTCCTAGGAAGATCTTGTTCAGCCTTCCAAAGGGAGGAAGTAGAAACTGTAACCCTTACTATTACCCTTGGAGTCCAGTGTGTTCATTTTTCTCCTGATTGCTCAACATCACATCGATCATAATGGAAGGGAAAGCCCTCCTCATTTGTAGAATAAGCAATTTTGTCCTGAAAAGAATTGCCCTCCAAAACTAAGTGATTGCAACATTTCAGGATGAATTTCGCATCTAAACACTGGGAATTTAGAGAACGCCACATACAGCTAATGAGAACCAATATTTTCTTCGACTTCCTTTCTGCTGTGAAGCCAACTTCTCATTTTCTTTACAGCATAGACCTTGTCTAACTGCTACCTGTAGTCCATGGAGTAATCAATGAATTACTGACTTCATTCTGACCAGAGGTTTGTTTGTCTATCTGTTTTAATATCTTAACTCTAAACTTTCACATTCAGTCTGTAAAAGCACGTGTCTTTCTCAGGTGGTGACTCCATTTGTGCGTCTACCAATTGCTGGGAGCACCAAAGCTTACCTTTCTGCTGTGCTGATAAAGGAGGGACACTTGATGGGAATGCGTTTAAAAGCGGAGATGGCTGTTTGCAAAGTTCCTGGAAATAAGTTGCTGTTATTGTAACAGCACTCCAATGGCATTGTGCAATACTGGAGACAAGGACCAGTCGTTAGTTAAGTGCTTGCTGGCTGGATTTGTGAATATATTTATTGTGTTCATCTGTGTTGTCATCTTTAGTCATCCGTGCACAAATAACTAAGTTCTGTAGTGAATTATTCTGGTCTACCCGATCACATCAACATGTGTTCCTGGAAGAGAATTGTGAAGGAATTCCTGACTCCATCTTTTCTTGTGGGCTTAGTATAGTTGAAGTCATGAGTTCTGTATTATAAATCTGAAGTAATAGCCTTTAGCAGTAGTCCTTGAAAAATATCACTGGTGTCACAGGTACTTTTTTCAGCATTTCCTGGATGATAAGAAATACTTTTTTTCCAAGATATTGTTTTAAGGAGATTCTCATCAGCTTTTCTGCCTTCTGCTGCAACAGACTTTGAAGCATGACAGTGAATTACCAAATTGCTTTCAGATGCACTCCAGCAGTGACTGCAGCAGTGATATGCGCTTCTTCTCTTCTCTAGAGTTCTGATTTGGGCAGCCTCAGCTTATACATTTGCTAATGAAATGTGCCAGTGCTTAACTTAATGACAGTTCTTTGTTTTTCACTCATTTTTCTGAAGAGGTATCTGAGAAACAATAGTACATACTCCACATGGCAGAAGGACAGAACAGTATTTTGTGGAGTTTGTTCTGGACGTTTGCTGGGCTGCACATGTAAAGCTAGTAGCCATATTTTTCCTTCTTTCTCAAGGAACTTGTTTTAGTAGGCTTTTCACACATAATTGCTATGTTTTTTTTCCCATCTCCTTCCCTTGTACTCTTTGTTTCAGATCTAAACGAGTGTGGACTGAAGCCCCGGCCATGCAAACACCGGTGCATGAACACCTACGGCAGCTACAAGTGCTACTGTCTGAACGGCTACATGCTCCTGCCAGATGGAACCTGCTCCAGTACGGCAAGGCTTGGTGCTTTCTTTTTCATCTCCTCGAAGCCCCTGCTTGGGTTTCCCCGGGAAACTTTTATGAAATTAAGTTGCGTCCCATGCTGGAAGATTTATCTTGCTGGAAATCAGGCAGTTGTACAAATTGAGCTGCTTTTTTTTTTTTTTTTTTTTCCCCCGCTAATGAAATTAGTCTGAACAAACCAAGAGCAAATAGTTTAATTTTATTAGTTTTATTACAAGCTTTCCCAGAAGCATTCTTCAGTGCTGTAAATCACTGTTAATTGGCCTTCAGGGACAAGTGCTTGCCATTTTCATTGCAGCAAGACACCTGCAGCTCTGTTGTATTACGTCCTTATAAATGTAAAATCATTAAAGCTGCAGATGTTGGTTGTCTGACTGGTATAAGATCGTACTGTCATCTCTCTGGAGATCAGGTTCCTACTTGCTCCCATAAAAGTGGATATTTTGAGTGTGTGGAGAGAGAGAGAGAGAGAGAGAGAGAGAGAGAAGGGAAAAGAAATGACCTTAAATTAAAGTTCCTCCTATTTTAAAATGTTGATAATGTCCAGGATGTGTTATATATAGTACGTACTGGAATTTATTTTCTTCACGAAGACTACATTCCATTGCTCTACTTGCTACAGTTGTAGGGCTTTTTTTTTTTCCTGTTGTTGTCATTTTTGTTTTTTGTTGTTGTTTCTTATAACCACATGCATTTGCTTTTTAAAGCCTGAATGACTACCTGTGAAATTCTACAGGTGTTTTATTTACTTCTATCATAACTATACTGTGTCTCAATTCCACGGAGGTTACAGTGATTTTCTGTTACTGGTCGGTGTCATTATCTAAATGCGTTCCATTATTTGTCCCTAGGTGCCCTTTCTTGCTCCATGGCAAACTGTCAGTATGGCTGCGACGTGCTGAAAGGGGAAGTGCGCTGCCGCTGTCCTTCTCCAGGCCTGCAGCTGGGGTCTGATGGTAGAACCTGCATAGGTAAGTGATCAGTTGCAGATTTAATATTTAATATATATTTTTTCCTCATAGAATTTTCATCCTTGCACTGAATGCATTTAAAAAGTTCATCAGGTGTATTCAGAATGAAATATACATGTAGTTTCAAGACGTGACTAATGAGGATGGAGATGTATTGCTCAGCTACTCTCATGTGGTCTATGTCAGAGATCCCCAGTGCTTTCCTCCAGTCTTGCAGGTTTCATTGGCATCCAAGCCTTTGGCCCTTACTAGTCTCTACTGTTCCTGGGTAATTTTGAAGTGTTGCTAACAGAACTTCTAAAGTATGTCTGCATGAAGAAGGAATGGGGAGGGCAGCTATCTCTCATACCTTTCTAGAGCAAGGTGATGCCCAGGTGAGGAGAGTAGAGGGACAATTTGTGCACATCTTTGAGATTTCCCAGAGGCAAATTAAAGGTCTCTGTATGCTCCCAGTATTAATAGGATTTAGGCTCCCATCTTTCTTGCGTAATTGTTAAAATAAACTCAGGAATTCAGACTGTATGAAAATGAAATGTCCTGTTCTCACACATCACTAAACATGGAAAAGGTGCTGATGGTTAATCAGACTGTATTGTACCACACATTACTATGGTCTAAAGAACAGTGTGACATGTGATTTCATTAGTCATTAACTATACATCCTGTGTGGATATGATGCTCCAGTGATTTTATTATTTATATCTATGCAGTGCTGCAGTTCCACAGCCTGTAGCAACCCTGTGGACTGGCAATGAAGGAATAGGAGAGTGTGAATGGCCTAATAATCTAGTTAGGTGCTGTGGCTGTTCTCAGGGGACGTGGTTCTCAAACTGACTTTCCCAAAGTTCCCAAGAACTTTGCAGCAGAACAAGGGACTGTATCTAGATCATTTGATGTGAGGAGCAGGCTTGGTTCTAGGATGGATGCTTCCTAGGATGCACAACTAGCATGTCTATGCATACAAAAGAGAAAATAACCATTGCCATATGCTGAAGAGATGGCAATTAGTGTCACAGCAGACATCATGGCAGATGGATATCTTTAAGGTGAAGAACTGTGTACCTGTGTTTCAGTGTGTTAACCATTCAGATTGGTATCATAACCTATTTTTAAAATCTTCTATAAAAACATCAGAACAGGCTTGCATGATGTGGAGAAAGTAGTCTTAGCAAGAGATAGGTTTCCTTCATAGGTCAAAAAAAACGCGCAATCTCCCTTTTTTGGTACAAAATGATTGGGACGTATTCTTTCCAAGTAATTTCTCTGTCAAGCTTAAGTTGTGCTAAACCAGTAAATACCTCCAAGAATGACAGTTATTTGTGGCTAGAACTTGGTCTTTTCCTGACATGTGCTCAAGCATGCTGTTGGTGAGTTTGTCAGCTCCAGGGAGTGTGCAGATACTGCTGCAGTGTAGATGCAGTAGAAAAATAACATTGTAGATGGTAGTAAGAAAATTGAAGTGTGCATTGACTGCAGCTCGTGAAATCCTAGTTTGAACAGAGTTTGAAAGACAGCTGGGAATTTAATGCTTATTTTTAGCACAGGTTTAAATTCCTCTAGACATTATTCTATTCTTAGTTTAACCTATGGAGATCGTTCTCTTGTTAAAATGTTCCTTCCAGCCAACCAGTGTAGAGCAACCAAAGAATTCACGTAGGAAGGCAATTCATTTCAAATAGATAACGAAGAAGTAAAAAAGAATTCAGCAGAGTATTCATTGAAAGTAGGGATTGACTAATTAATGACACTCAACTCAATAACTCTGTGTTCCCTGCTCTTTGGAGTAGGTTTGGTGTACCTTTTAGCTTTAAAAGGTGTGTAGCTATTGGAGGACTGAAAATCATAATTATTTTCATTGCATAAAAAAGTCTCATTAGATGTTTTGTTTGTGAATGGAAACTTAAAAATATATCCTTGTAAACTTAAAAAACCAAATTATTTTAAAATCAGCATCATAGTTGGTTAGTACTTGTGTTGGTAATGCGGCCTTACTCACAGCAGGACAGAAGCAATCCTGTTCATAATCCTGCTTCTCTGTTGAATGCTGGCTCTGACAGTCACTGGGTGCTGCTTGTAGTATTTGTCTTAAGAGCAGCCGCTGGCACTAGGTTTGGGACTGTGCCTCCATTGCAGACCAATGATTCTGAGGTCAGAATGCAAATCACCCCTCTGTGCCCTGGTTTTCATGGGCAGCAGACATGAGCCACAGCCTGCTGCAGCGGGCAAAGGGGAACTGCCTTACAATGTTTGGGCCCAGGTGCAATTGGCAGAGGTCTGTGGGTTTGCAGGAAGCTGCAGTCACTGTGCTGTATGAGAGCTGTAGGAGGCCAGCACTTACCTTCCATCGTCTGCATAATGATCAAAATGTTATTCCCACCAGTAAAGAGCATCCACTCCACTTCCCATGTTACATGTGAGCAGTGGACATGTGTCAGTTTTCAACAAAGTATGGATTAGCAGTTCAGTCCCATACCTTTACGATATATTATTGCCTTGAAAATTTAACAATGTGACAACATCCAACATGCTTCCTTCCTTACATGAATTTGTGAATAAGTGAATTTGTACAGAAGGAAAGACATGTAAAAATGTTAATAAAGTTACTCACAGCCTAAAATGTTACTAACATACTCAGACCAAGAGGCAGATTTATAGGGAGACTCGGGCATGTGGAGAGGTGCCCAGCATTGGCCTCATTTTCTTTCTCATTCAGGCCTGTACTGCAGGTGTGTGTGAGCAGAGGAGAGCTGTGCTGTCAGAGCAGTCTGGACCAGGGGTGGGAGCTTGCGGGCCGAGTGCTTGCTGTCCTCTGTAATTCCTTATACAGGGTGGGACTGTGCCAGCAGCAGCTACTTCCAATCTGTCCAACCAGTAATTTGTGGCTTTAGGTTACTTCAGGTTACCAGCAGCTTTGTTCCTTTTAGTTACCCATTCAAATGGTTCTTGATTAATCAAGAATATTTGAACATGCCAGAGCACCACACTGTCAGTGCTAATGTTTCTTCTGTGCTGTGTAAGAAACTTGGACTTCTCTGTGCCTTATTCAGGCCTCTCTCACAAGCAGGAGGGCATCAATCACTCAACTTTGTTTTGCAGCCCTCACACTTGCAGCTGAAATGTTCCTTTTCAGAAAAAAAATTGCACAGAGAGCAAAATCTTGCTTTCCCATAGATTAAGAGCCTGATAGAGGTGTAGAGCAAAGGCCTGAACTGCGCCCTGCAGATAACTAGCAAACATCAGAAACGGTGTGCGTCAGAGGCAGCCGTGTGTGGCAGGTCCCCCCCTCAGAGAAGAATTAGGGTTCAAGTACTAAGAAGACTTCAGCTCAGTTTTCAAGGGCTACAGAATGAGTGGTAGTGTGAGCAGCTTTTGAGTATCAGCCTGCTTTCCTGCTGAGAGCCCTGCATGCTGTGAGAGCAGGCTCTGTTGGCATCTGCCTGATGTACTTAGCGTGAAGCAGCAGCTGCAGGGAGCTGAGAGGGGTCAGATGCTGGATGAACATCCCACATCTTCCCAGAGCTCTGTCCTTACCTAGATGTTGCCTGATGAGACACTATTTTAGGTGCTGCTGGCAGGGCAAATATAAGCCGTGCGTCTCAGCACCTTTGATATCTGAAGGTCACCTTACACACATCTCCATGAAAGAGGGGTCAGCTGCAGTGCAGGGTAAGAACTTGCAAAGCGGCAGACAGTGTTTGGCCTGTAGTGACCAAGTGGTAGTTGACCCAGAAACATTGCACCTTTGGCCTCAGCTTGAACTCCTTGTTGAGAGCAAGTCCTGAACAGATGAGTTTCTGATAAGCTCACTGAGCAGGCTGTGGATTAGGGATGCTTGAGATCTTTATAAAAGTAAGCGACCTTCTATCACATGATGATGTATTTTGAGTAGGTACATATGGCCTGTGCTACAGGAACAATGTTTCAGGCATGTTTGGAAAAACAATTACTGGGGTATTTTTTATTATTATTCCTCACCTATAACCAAGTGCTATCTTAGTAACTGTGCAGGGCTTAATGGGAGAAAAGTCATACAAGTAGCATGACATAGCTTTTCTTCAGCCAAACACCATTACAGTTTTAAGGATGAATATTTTGGGGCCTTGAAGAGGGCATTCTCTTGTCACTCACAGGGAGTTGGGAAGGCTTCTGGCAAGGGAACTATAAGAATCTGGGCGCATGGTTAAGAGCTAAACCGAGGTGACACAGCTAGAAGTGCTCAGGTGTTACTGCTGGCAGACCAGCTTGCATTCAAAATAACATTTTCAGAAGTACTTTGGCTATTCTTCAGTTTTCACAGTGTGAGAACAATTTCATGTGGGTTGTATAGCTTGCATTTTACCTGTTACTAAGAGTAATGCAGTTCCTCTGTTTCCACAGATATTGATGAATGTGCTACTGGGAGAGTTCTCTGTCCACGATTTAGGCACTGCGTCAATACTTTTGGAAGCTACATGTGCAGGTGTCATAAAGGCTTTGATTTAATGTACATTGGAGGGAAATACCAGTGCCATGGTAATACCATCATATTTCTTATCTGCATGTAACCAAGGTGTATTTTATAAACTTGAATTAATGGTTTAAAGAGGAATATTTGCTTATGGCTGAAACACTGAAGTAGGTTATTGTAGGTTGCTCTGCATTTGTATTTTAGCAAAGGGTGAGTAATAGAACTAACTAGACTGAATGTGCAACTGGAAGCGTATCTTTAACTCCTATTGCAACAGGTTTTCCTGTGAAAGGTAGTGGGAGAGCAATGCTGGTGCTGCAGGAATTCCTTTCTAAACCTTCATCCCCACAGGTTTCACTGGGTAGAGACAGTTGTAGGTTTGGAGCAGCATTTCAGCTTTGGCTGTGTCTGAGCTGTCATGCAGTTGTGATCCATTGCATGCCCCAAGATCCAAGAAAAGAACATGTGGCTGGGGTACACCATGCTCCTTCCAAAACAGGCTGCAGAACCTACTTACTCTGCAGACAGGTGGGAAAATGTGAGGGTTGGTAAATAACCTGTCTTTGTCTCCACACAAGACTGGAATGCAGCTGGTATATGCCCTTCAACAGAGATGTTCCCAGATCCCACTGCCTTAGTTTTCCATTGCCTCAGCCAATTTATGATCCTTTTACTGAAAAACAAACAAACAAACAAAAACAATCATGTAGAAACAGTGAGGCATTGCTTTATGTTTAAGCATAGTTTTAGAGAGAAGCCTTTGTGCAGAGGCCTAAAACATATAAAGGTCATGTATGTAGTTTCTACCCAAACACAATAGGTTCAATAAAGAGAAAGTATTTTATGAAAAAAGGTAGTTTTAATACCTGGGTGTTTAAGAATGTGGATATTCCTGAAGTCACCACATTAACTTCCAACTTTTTCCATTTCAATTTTTTGGAATTTCTTGAAATTTGCATTTTTTCATGATCTTGCTACTGTTCGTGTTTTTGCAAAGATATGCAGGAAGAAAGGTTTCTTTTGATTTTTGATGTAACTTTCTGTTGCAGATATAGATGAATGTTCCCTTGGTCAGCACCATTGTGGTAGTTATTCACGATGTTACAATACACCAGGATCCTACAAATGCAAATGTAAAGAAGGCTACAGAGACAATGGAACAAACTGCATACGTATGTAAAGCTCCTTTTGAAGAAGTTGTTCTGAAAGTAAATGTGTCCATGAATCTTATGTTGTACCTTTTCAGGTATAACGCAATCAGGCTTAATTTATCTCAGCTATTTTTAAAAATTAATGAAGGTCCAGGGAATGTAGTCAGAGTTTTGAGTCTTAGCATGCTTTGATAAAAATACGTCTCTCTCAGACACTTTCATAATTAGAAAGATATTCATCTCACCCTATTCAGAGCTTCATTCTAGAAGTTGCTTCACAATGAGGACAAGTGAGTAAGTGGGATAAGTCTGGTCAGACAGTACAATATTACTCATGTGCTGCTATTACGTACGCTCTGCAACATGTCCCATGTCAACAGTTTGCCATGTCCACTCCCCAGATTTTAGCAGAGCTGAGAGAGGATTTCTCTGGAAGAATTCCGTGTCAGAGGGTTCATATTTGTGTTAGGAGAAGCAGTCATCCCTCTTGGTACAGAATAGGCCATTCTAGCTCTTTAACATGTGATGTCTCTCAGGACTGCACAGCTCTGCCTGCACGATCATTTTGAGAACCCTGTGTTCATATGTGGGTTCTGGTTGTTGGTAACCCACCTGTCTTTTCTAAAGAGCAGTACTACTGCAAACTTGTTTCCTTTGGCTTTAGTCATTATAACTATGTGCTCTCACTATGGTCATCTTTCACAACACAAATGCTTACAGTTATATGTAGACACACTTGACATGTTACTGGGATGTAGTCCTATGATACATTTAATATGCCACAGGGTAAAAACAGCAGGCTATTCAAAAGAATAGTAGTAAGCAGACGGATAACCTTTTAACCTGCTACCTTCAAACAGTTCATTGTTTAACAAACAGTATCTTAATTCTAGCTCTGTGTTACACATCCAACACTTATATGTCCACAAAATGAGTAGAATTCTTACTGGGTCTTTTAAGATCTCCAGTGAGATCGAAAGGTTTATTAACAAATAGTAAAATGCAAATAACAGAACAGATGTTCTTGGATTTCAAGAGAAACTCTTCTTATGATATAAATCTAAAATTTGTTACCCTTTATTTATGAAATATTGGGAAGGTGGTATTGTAGGCAATGTCACTATATTATAGGTGGAGCTCAGTTCATCTTTTCCTTTTTGTGGAGGATTAAAAAAAAACAAACCACCATTCACTTATTTTCCTGGTGCTCAGCAAAGAAAGATTTAAGACAGCTAGTTGGCTTCGGGTCATTGTCTGTAAAGTGATAAACAGTTGTAGACGAGGAGGAGTGTTTAAAAGAAGCGGAAAGATTTAAAAAGTACTTTCTTAAACCAAAGGTATCTGCCCCTCCGTGACTGAAATGGTTGTAACATTGGAGTATTACTAAACTTCCTCTGTTCCTGAGTAAAAATGTGTGCAGTTTTACAGCTTAAGATATACCTTCATGCCCATGCTATTTTACTAACAGCTCATCTGGGTGAGTTTTGTTGACTGAAAGAGTGTTGATGCTTGGGAAGCCGTAGGCACTGTGTGCCTGCCTTTGGTCATGCTAAATCATCTCTAATACTGTAATGAGAAGTACTGATAATTCAGTAGTGTTAATAGTAAGGTGTGTGACTAGTCAGTGGAAGCATTCAGAAGAAGAGGCATTAATTCAGCAGACTCTTCCATGTCAATGAATTATATTCTGAAGTTTCTGGAACAAGGAGTCCATTTTGCTCCCATCTTTATTCTCTTTGCAGTTACTCCTAACATTATGATTGAACCATCTAGTTCATATCACATATTCAGGGGCAAACTGTGCTTCCTACAGGAGGCACTGGTATAACCAATAGGCTTCCCGATGCATTTGCTGACAAGACAACCCCTCAGACCACCATGTGTACTTGCTTTTGTTACAGAAAGGCCAGTGACCAGACCAACGACTCGACCTACACTTGGGCCAACAACTCGAACCACATCAAGGCCAACAACTCGACCCACACCAAAGCCAACCACTAGGTACATACCTGTGACAACAAGGCCAGTAACAAAGCCAGTGACAAAGCCTCCACCTCCAACGCCACCTTTACCTACAACGTTAAGACCTACATCACAAAGAACTCCTCTGATAACCACCACACATCCTTTGCTTGTTCCTGTTGAAACTACATCTTCCCAAGGAGCTACAGATGATAACAGGATACAGATAGATCCTCAGAAACCCCGAGGGGATGTGTTCAGTAAGTCGATTTACTTACCCTTTCATTTATCATAATTGTAGAAACCATTCAGTGTACTGTTTTGATGTTTTGGAACGTTTTATCAATGAGAATGAAGGCATGGAAGTGAAAATGGTCATGTGCTAAAGCTGTATAAATAACTGATTTTATGACCTAACAAAAATGTGTGGTAGAAATTCTGGATTAATTCAACGAAAATATCCAATTAGTTAAATTTTCAGATGAAAATTTTGGAGGGAGAAAGGAAAGCCATTTTGTTGGAAAAAAGAAATATTGAAATGCAATGTAACTCATGCAGCTCAGGATGGCTCTCAAATCTGATTTTTTTAGACAGTGTATTTCCCTAGCTTTGAGAATGGTGAGAAATAGAATCGTGTCTGATTTCCTGGAGGAAACCTGTTTTGCTACTGATATTCCATGAATCCAAACAGTTTTGGATGCTTATGACTAAGCAACTGTAGAATTGCATAAAAATAGCATGGAGGTTAATGTTATGGAGTGCATCTATGAAAACGGATACGTAAAAGCTGAGAAGGGTAAAGATTCTTCTAGCTCAAGGAGGAGCCTTTTTAAGAGCTGCTCTGAAAGATGCAGCACTATTTCTGTGCCAGCTGTAGCGCATGCCTGAGATGGCATTACTGGCACGTGTAGAGTTGCACACATCTGCCAAGAAGCATTCAACACCCAGTTTTATCTTTAGTTCTGCTACAGATCTTAGAGATGGGGAGGGTGTGTTGGATCAGCCTTTTTCCTTCAGCGTGACGTACAGTAAAGCTGCTGAACAATGTTGGAGGAGGAGGAAGCGTGCTGTCTTGCAGCAGGTGTACAAGCAATGTGGGAGTTTTTGCTTTGGCATCTATGCAGGAACTTCTGGGGATGTGTTCTCTTAGATCATTAAAGAATGAAATATTTTCGTCCTTGTTAAAAATGGTTTGTTTTCCCTGTTCACATTTTGTCTGCTCTAAACATTATTTAAAATAGGAAAAAAAAAGCATGACTTGGAATTTGGGAATATATATCCTGGTACTGCTCAGAGTTTTCTTTTGACGTTTTCCAGGTTAATTTTAAGCAATCCATATAATATATTCAGTTAAAACTGAATGTTTTAACTGTTTTTATGTAAGAATTTTAAAAGAAATACACTGAAGACTTTAAGCACTTAATATAATGGGAAACAAAAATAAAGAGTTCTGTGGAAATTATTATAACTATAGCAGCACATTCTAGACTGCAGCGGTATTCCCTCTAGAGGTTAGATTTAGAAGCTCGTGCTTTCAGTATGAGTGTTTGGGATACACTGTTGTACAGCCAGCCTATATGTGTAGGAAAAGTTCTTCTTTGAAAAGTGTTCACTTTTTGTTTAGGTTAGCTGCCACCACCCTTTGAGGGTTGTGCGTAGCTTCAAAGGCACTGGGGCACAGTAAAGTAGGATTCCAAAAGGTGTCAAGCAGAGCAGTTGTTACTGGCTTCATTAGGCAGAATGGGGATGGATAGCTCCTCAGATCAAGTCAGTAAGTATGTCTTTAATCCCATCTTATCTTTTCCTCTATCTACTGCTACAGAGATGCCTGGTATACCTGTGTGTGTGATGTGTATACCTGAAATACTCTAAGTTAGCTCTAGCGGATAAGAGTTAGCACCGTTGTTCTCCCCACTTATGGCTGCTTTGCAAGTATCATTGAGGTGGGTATTCCCTCCCACCTAACTTGTGTCCAAAGGGATTTAATTAGTGAGCACAAAAAAGCATTTGTTTAGGATTTGAAACATACAGTGTGGTACAAAACAGTTCTGTTCTTGGAGAAGGTGCCTTTGACACAGCAGTGTGTCAGTACCTGCTGCTTTGCTCAGCCATCTGAAAGGACAGTACTTCCATTGGCAGTCCATGGCAAAGGGGTTGGTAGTGTGCTGAACACTGATAGAGGCTCCATGCTCTAGGCCAATTTCTGCAAACATAGTGGCAGTCTAGAGCAAGGGAGGGAATGTGTTTACACATGCACACTTGCTTTCTGCAAGCATTTCTCAATTTTTAATTTTTTGTTATTTAACATTTTCCTGAGGTTGCTCCTGGTGACACATTCACACTTTTCTCCTTTTGTTGTTACTTGTCCTGCCATCTCATGCTGAGCAAACCTCAACTAAGCTTTCACTTCAGAGCTGATCAGCTTGAAGTCAGCTGGGGCCCAGTGAAGTTGATCTGTTAGCAGCCACAGAGAGCACAAAGCGTGCTGCTGTTAATATTCTTTAAATACCTTTGCAGTTTTTGACAGGTATCGGGTTGTTGAATTTCCCTCAATGCTTTCCCCCTTTTCTAAACATGTCTATAATGGCTTTGGGGATCTGCTTCTCCACAGAACAAAAAAAATGAGAGTGTTTTTTTTAAAATGGAATTCCTACACTTGGCCTTTGAACCACTCAGTCAGATGCAGACAGTGGAATCTGGCACCAAGGATAATCTTCTCCTGATATGGGTAAGGGGGGAATGGAAATGAGGGAGGAATGCAGTGATGGCTTTAATGTTTAACTGTTTCACTGCAAACTGTGGTGAAGGAATCTCTCCTGCTTACTAAGATGGATAAAGTCTGACAGATAGAATATACTTCTCATTAAGAGTAGGAATTTCTGTTACCACTGGGATCTTAAAACAGGTCTTAAAAACATAAACTTAAAGACAAACCTTAACACACTGGGTATCAGTGATAATTGAGCAAGTTTCCTTCTTAGTCCTTAATGTTTTCTGAAAAGGCTGGAATTTGGAGTCATTTCTCATAATAGCTATTAACAGGATTTAAAGATGGGATTCTTTCTGCTGCCCCTTCCAATGACTGAAAAGTCCTTAGTGTAGTAAATGCAGTTATGTGATCCTTGAAACTGTGGAAATAAGGGAAGTGCTAAAAGTAAAGACTTGGGTTTGGTTATTCCATGATATCGTGGAAATAGCATTTTACAGTAGCATTTAACTTACCTTCACTGTTCTGACAGCTATTAGAATGTATCTGTCTTAATATTTAAGCATTTGAGATGGACACTTTGTTCCTGTTTGTACTTTGGAGCTAAACCCTAAGATTGAGGAGCTGATACACAGGGCCCATACGTGAGCTTTTGAAACAAGTTGTTTTAGCTGCGTTTCCCTCAGACTGAATTGCTACTTTCCAGTGCTTCTCTTTTCTCTTTAGAGAAAGAGAATTTGCTTTAATTGCTTTAAAAAAAAAAATAAAAATCTTCTGGAAGTACATATAATAAGATGTTTGATTTAGGTAAAGTTATGAGCTTTACAACCACTTGTGAAATGCAAGAGTAGACTTCGGAGTAGTTGCTCATCTACACCATTGCTGAGGAGGGTAGAACAGTCCACCAACACCATTCCTGAAGTAATTCTTACTGCAGAATTGGCATCTGCAGATTTAGGCTGTAGAGCCAGGACACCAGGGGTATCTTTTTAGCCTGGGATAAATCACAGTCTTCCCTTGGGGGAAATGAGGATGTACTCTTCTCTAAATGACTGTGGAGTCTTGACCTTTGGGCTACCCTTTCCTTTAGCTGCTTTCTGCTAGTTGTGTGTGACATCTCAACAATTTGGGGGATTTTTGGAAGTGGAATTTAAAAACTCTTGATCGTAGCAACTATTCAGGCTGAAAAGCTTTTTACTTGTTTTGTTTTGACCATGAGTGGGACATTTGGTCATGATCATTGTGTGGAATGGAAATGTGCAAGAGGGCAGTGCTCCTTGTAAGGCAGAACACAGTAGTAACAGTAGTAAAGTTATTGTAACAGGAGGCTGCACTCCATATTTTGCTTTGGTACTGTAATTAAAACAGCGTGGTGTGTACGCACCATCTCTCACACTCCCGAGCTCAGTAATTAACAAGTAAATGAAAGTCCTACTTGCTTCCCCAGGGATTACAGAGCTGAAAAAAAAAACAGTCCTGAGCAGTTGCTAAATGTTCTGTCCCTGCCCATGCATCCACAAAGTGCTCCAGCTAATTAATGTGGAGGATATAGCAGTGTTGATGTGTTGGCTCACTCAGAGCTTACAAAATTCTCCAAGATGCCAAGTTTATATTTAACGAGCTTTATCAAACTGTTGAAGTTAAGTGAAAAACACACTTCACATGCTATATAAAGTACACAGAAGGGGCCTGGAAAGCTTGCAGAAAATAGCTGTGCCAAATACTTGCTCCCACGATCACCACTCCACATACACGTTGTCGTGGCACAACGAAGGGAACACATGGAGCACGCAGAGAGTCCTGCATCGCTTGTGGTAACTCTGGTCTTGGATTGAGTGCACATTCCTCTCATTAGGTGTGAGCACTGAACGGACTGTTTGAAAGCCCTACAACGTGCTTTTCTAGGAGCCCATAAAAGCACTGGGAGAGGACTTATGGGGAAAGGTTTGAAGATTTTTTGGTTTTAACTTTTATTTTTTTTAAACCTTTAATTATTGGCAAGTAGTGTCAACTTTAATTTGGAGAATGCTTGTATGTGTGCACAGACAGAACGGATTTTTAGAAAATAGTATGAACGTAACATATAAAAGAGATTTATGGAATTTGAAGTGTATGAGGAATGGTGTTGTACTAAGCAAACTGAAATAGTTTGTAAAACAAATTCCTAGTATTTCCTGCAGTTTGTTCCTGCAGCTTTTTGCTGCCTGAGCTGAACTGTTTTCTGTTATATATGACTATATTATTTGTGCATAGATATACTGCAGAATGTTTACTGAACTAAGTGGTGTAGGTTGTTCAAATTCATAGGGCTTCTACTGTATTAAATCTCACATGAGCAAAAGAAGCCCATTAAGCAAAATAGCAAAAATATAATTGCAAACAATGTATCTTAAAAAAGAACAGGCCTTTACTCCCCAGGCTGACCTGAAGTCCTTAAGGCTGATCATGCATTGGTATCATAGACTGCAAATTGACATCTTCCAAAATCTACAAATGATTCTGAAAAGAAAAAAAAAGAAAAGTTGTAAGAATTCGTGTCGAAATTAACAAGTTTCATACAGCCTTTGAGTTTATTTATACGCTATAGATCTTGTAGAGCATGTTGCTTTTAAAGTAATTTGCATTTGATTGATTATTTTGTCCCAAATGTAAGAAGTGCAAAGCTACTGTATTGTTTTAAGGTTGCTCTGTCTTCTGCATTTGGAGTTCTTACAAAGTCCTATCTATACATTACTATGTAATGTCCTTGTCCAAAGCAATTTTGATTTGATTTCTGGGTGAAGGTGGACAGAATAGCTCCTTCTTTCACATGGAGTCACCAGTGCCTTGTGCTAGTTGTCCTATAAAACATCTGTGGCAGCTGACTGGATTGGAAACTTTGAGAAAGGGCTTTAATGTGGCTGTATGTTGTTGAGAAACCACTATCTTAAGAAGTACATTCAGAGAAGAATTGTGTGCTTCAAGATTAGAGCTTTCTTTTTTTTCTTGGTTGAAAAAGCAGTTTTCGTTAGAAGAGCCTTTAGTAGCTTTGCAATCACCTTTTACAGAGTTCAGATAAATGTTGCAACATAAATCACCTAGGCATAAACTTTATGAATCTTTGTGTCAACTGTAATTAAATATATTGAATTTTCCAAAAGAAGCACAATGCCCAGAGCTGCTCTCTGTTTTTTATTATATATAAGGAAGTGGGTCACTATCTTTATCTCATTCATTTCTGAAAACCTACTTTTCTCACAGTTCCACGCCAGCCTGGAGTGAGCAATAACCTGTTTGAAATACTTGAAATTGAAAGAGGGATTACTGCTGATGAATTTGAAGCAAACGATGACCCAGGTAATGATCACATCTCCTGTTTGGGGCTGAGGGTTTAGGATTGTTTGAGATTTCTTATGCTTGTACACAATTTACAGGACTCCTGGATCTTATGCCTCCTGTTTAGGCTGTGCTTTATAAAAAGAAAACAACAACTACCTAAATGGGCCTTCATAATCTGTTAGGAAAAGGAACTAAGCACAAATTGTTAGTAATAATAATTGCATCCTTTTTAGTATTTTTGTATGTTCTTTTTCTAGTACTCCCTTTAGTGCTCCTTTATTTTGGTATTTCTGTGCCTGCATCAGCCACAAGTGCTTCAGTTCCCCAACCAGAATACTTAAATCACTCTCTTTTACCTTTTGGCTGTTCTGCCTAGGCACGCTGGTACACAGCTGTAATTTTGACAGTGGCCTATGTGGATGGATCAAGGACAAGGATGATGATTTGCACTGGGAGCCAGTTAGAGATGCGTCAGGTAAGACACATGCATACGATCTTATCCTGTAGTTGAAGAACTACCTGGTCTTGAGGTTGATGACAGTTCGTGAGTTATGACAGATTTACACAGATTGTGTATCACATTAGTTGTGGTATGTATTTATTTCAGGCCCACACCTCTTCTGTGTACAAAATCAAAACTGAGGATTCCAACATGAAAGGTCATTCATGTTTTTATCTTAGCTCATGTCTTTACAAGAAAAATGGCTCCAAAAGAGGAATAAGTGTGTTCAGTAAATGATTGTACACAGTAAAAGATCACCCAGAGGGTGGTGGTGCACTGGAACAGGTTGCCCAAGGAGGTTGTGGATGCCCCATCCCTGGAGGCATTCAAGGCCAGGCTGGATGTGGCTCTGGGCAGCCTGGTCTGGTGGTTGGTGACCCTGCACATGGCAGAGGTATTGAAACTCGATGATCATTGTGGTTCTTTTCAACCCAGGTCATTCTGTGATTATCTGTCTTAAAAAAATAAATAAGAAAGGACAAAAAAAAATTAGAAAGGACTAGAAAACAACTTTTACTTATGGAGAAATAAAGCTTATTTTTCAACCAATGATGCAAACGTAATGATTTCCACGTTACCAGTAAAATTAGAAAGTGCTGCAAATAGTCTGTTCTGCTGTTACTTACAGTGCTCTTGTTTTAATGTGATCTCTTTCTCTTTATGAAATTCAGTGCGAAGTTACGGAGAGCTGTGTATAGGAAAACCATTAAGTAGCTGGAAGGAAGGAAAGTCAGGCTGCCAGTGCACAGCAATTTCTGAGAACAGGGAAGGCTGGGGTAAGAAAATGTGACCCTAAAATGAAGCAGGGCAGCACAGTAGGCTTGTGCAGGACAAGAGGAGGCTGACAGCCACAGCCCTGGGGATTAGACACACGGCTCTGGCTGCCTGTAAGCATGGGATTACCTCATACCCAGAAGAGGAAGAGCAGCCTTTGAAGTACACAATGTTGGCATTATGTGAGCAGATGGAGGCTGAGGAAGGAAAGTGCTCTCAGGCAGTAAAATGTAGAGGGAGGATGAGGGCACTGAGAGCTGGCTTCCTTACATACCATCTTACCAGAGATGCCTGTGCTTATATGTGCTACCGCAGCATGTGCACCCTTTTCAGGCTGTTAATTATCTAAACTTAAAAAATTGTTGTTAATATGTGTTAAGTTCCAGTACTATAATTTTGAACTAACTTTTTTTTTTTTTTTTTTACTTTTTTCCTCTTGTGTTGAGTTCTAGTCAGGAACAATCTCAGCTTTCTGTTTCCTGTGTATGCTCTGTTGCTGTTGACACAACCTGTTAAAACCAGTCCCCTGAAGTCACCCCCCCTGCTCCCTCTTGGCTAGAATACCTCGTTTCAGAGATTTATTTTCACAGCTTGTGCCTGAGTGTTTGCTTTCACCTTTCAAAGTTTGATATTTATTGGCATTTTGAAAGGTGCCATGCTGAAGCTGTACAAGCTTATCTTGCAGGCAGAAAATGCTGCTTTGAGAGGACCTTCACCTGTAGGGGCATGCCTAGAGATAGGCTGGCTTTATGCCTACCTAAATCTGTTTCCTATTGATTGGATTCAGTCACTGTAACTATCTGAAACAGATGCAGGTAATAAGTCAGATCAGTTCTTTCATAGTGATGTAACTGTATGTACAACAAAGTGCAATTATTTCAAGTCTCTCGTTTTAGCAGTTGTTGACCTGGATACAAAAACAGTGCGTTGCTACAAAAAAAAAGCAAGCTTTAACAAATATTTGGACAAGTGTAACCCACTTTATGCCCAAATGCAGACCTGAGACCTTAAACAGCACAAAAACTACTTTGCTTAGTTAACTTGCGTTGGAAAAAAAAGGAACTTCAAAATGGATGTAGAAGTAGAGAACTGGAGAGGAGGCTTGCTCTCCTTTGCTTCAGAAGCCCTGGTACCTTGTTGTGCGATCTCATAACTTGAGGGGGAAATAATTGTGGCTTTCAGAAGGAACCTCTTAAGAAAGTGACTATTTTGAGTAGAATAGAGGTTTGAGTAGAGATATGGCAAAAATTTAACTGTAAAATAGTATTCTGTTCTAATAGTGAAGTTAAATTGTATGTCTGCAGTATTTAAAAATAATACTAATAAAAAAGAAAATCAACATTTCTACATCATAGGTTTCATTTGGAAGCCTGAATGGCACTTTATAAAAGCTCTTAAGGTAAATGTGCTCTTATATAAATAGTGATTCTCAGGTTCAGAGCGAGAGAATCTCTCTCTCTTTCTTTCTTCTTTACTCTCATTTTCTCTTTTCTTTACGCTCTTCTTTCTCCCTTCTTGCTGTCTTCTCTTATTTTTCTTTCTTCTCCTCTTTTTTCTCTCCCTTCTCTCTTTTCCCTCTTTTATTATTCTCCTTTTTTTCTCACTTCCCTCTTCTTTCTGTCTTTTTGCTCTTCCTACTCTTTCTCTCTTCCCCTCTTCTCTCTTCCATTCCCTCCCTTCCTTTTCTCTTCCTCTCATCTCTCCATCCTTACTTCCCTATGATATCCTCTACTTTTCCATGCACTTGGCAGTGTTTTTATGAAGCCACTCACACTTCCTCATGGTCAAAGGTAGTAATTTTTAATTAAGTGCTTATGTTCAGTAGCAATTCAGTAGTGTTAGAAAAGACTTCAGCAAATGTATCAGGCCGTCAGCCTTTTGAAAATCATAGCTCTGTCTAGCTTTCTATGTCTTGTCTAGATTAGGAGTTTAAGTTATTGTTAAATAAAAAGGCTGTTCATGTGTGCTAATGGAAACCCTGTGAGACTTCATGTGTTAAAACAGTTCCCAAGGAAAAAAAAAAAGGAATAGATCTGTGGGTCAATTATATTGTAACATTTATTCAGGCCTTCATGTAATGGCAAAACCCTGCAGCTTACAATATGCATCAGTCAACACTGTAGCTTTAATATCAGTGGGAATTTAAAACCAATGTAGTCGTCCAAGGGGTATCTTAAATGAACAAATATATGAGCTTCATTTTCAAAAGATATACTATTTGCTTTGTAAAAAAGCGATAGGAAAGATCTAACCTGGTATCCAATGTAAACAGGGGACCAGCACTGTAAATCTTACCTTGTGGGAGGCAGATGTGGCAGTTCCAGTGCATGTTCCAGCTATAATACGCTTTATTGAAGACTTGCTGGACCTTGTGGAGCCCTGTTTTGTTTCTTTCACAGTGCTTAAGCATTTGGTACTGAAATGTTAAGAAGTAATATGGTAATGAAGGAATTGCTTTTTGTTTTGCAGGGGGACAGTATCTTACCATCTCTGAACCCAAAGGCACGGAGGGAAAAGCAGCACATCTTATTCTGCCACTGGGCCACATGGCTCAGGCTGGGGACTTGTGCTTGTCGTTCAGACATAAGGTGCCTGGGCTGCATTCTGGTGCCCTGCAAGTCTTCGTGAGGAGAAGTGGTGCTCATGGACCAGCTGTGTGGGGAAGGAACGGCGGCCATGGCTGGAGGCAGACACACATAACTCTGCGAGGACTGGGCATCAAGAGTGTGAGTACAACTGCAAGGCCTGTATTTTTTTTTTCCCCATGAAAATCTGAAGACACTTAGATTGTGTAGCTCTTGGTTATTTGCCTCCTGGGTCCACTTCCAGACTTTTTTACTTCTACATTTATCCTTGCCACTGGAATCACATTTCTAATTAGTTCTGTGCAAAAAAAAACAACAAAAACCAAACCAATACACCAAACCCAGAGCAACCAACCGAGAGCACTCATAGCCCTAGACAGATAGAAACCTACACAGTAGCCTGTACTGAGCTACCTTGTATGGCCTTGTAATTTATTATGACCACTTACATAGGTGAGAGCAACCTACAGGACAACAGCATACTGCCAAGGGATTTCCAAATAGCCTGTATCAGGATGGCTCATGAAGGATGCTCTTTGAAAAATACAGCATCATTGGAATACGAATAGTCATCCCTTGTGGATTAATAACTGGTTAAAGAGGGCAGGGATAGTGCTAACAGTTCTGACAGTGCAGGTTGCTTACCTGTGCAGCTGCCCATGGTTTTGCTTTTCAGCTGAACTTCTGGTGATCTGGATAAGGAGATAAATCTAAGATGCCAGTAACACAAAACTGTTTAATGTTATCAAAAGCAGCTGTCTTAAAGTACCATGGAGCATCTTTTAATACCTGGAGAGCTTAGAAACACTGGCTGATTAGAATGATGCATCAGAAGGTCAGCAGCTTCTTCAAGCTCTGCTTTCTTTGAAAGTAGTTTCTATTTCAGATCGGAAGAAAGGATATGGATGCTTTAAGGGTGGAACAGGCTACAACACACATTATAGTGGTCCTAAAATTAAGGCTGAAATTACTGCAGGTAACTGTCTGAAAACCTGCCTTCAGCAACAATCAAAATGATGCTCAGCGTTCTGCTGGCTGTTAATGAATGCCAGACTGAGAATGCAGACATTTGTAGCAGGGGAACAGTATACTTAGCAAAAAAAATAATACAAGAACAGGGTAAGTGTAACACTCTGATCCTCAGAGGTAGGGTGCTTCCTAAGTTCTCTCTTTTTAAGAGCAGCTCTTTAAATAAGTGTGTGTTATTAACATATTTTCATTTTTCTAAGTAAATGATTTATAGACGCCCCCACGCTTGTAAACAAGAGCAGCAGTTCCCTTTGTACCACCTCTGCTGCAGCAGCAGCTGTCAGCGTGGTGCACAGCCCCTCACTGAGCGCTGGGCAGAGCAGCGCTGCTCTGTAGCTCTTTGCACAACCATCACCAAGCCTGGGAACTTTTCCAGCTGGGGGGGGGCAGCCTGGGATGCTGACCTGAACCCTTTGTGTCATTCATCCTGAGGATCAGGGAATGAAAGCAAACTCTAGTTGAGCAGGGAAGGCCCCAGCCACAGAGAAATCAGGAAATAAAGACATATTTCTAGCTATTTAAAAAACAAAAGCAACCAACCGCTGGTGCTTTTGGGGCACCTGCTGGAAACTTAAGGAGAATATAAACGAAGGCTGGAGCCCTTTAACACCACTATTTTTTGAGGACAAATTCTAGCTCCTGCAAAAAGTACAGGATGAGTGTTTCTAATTCCAACTGTGCTTGGCATTTGGACTAAGTCAGCGTTAAGGTGTTTTAGGAATGGAAGGCTCTTCTATTAGACAACATTTTTTGGTAAAAGAGACAGGATTTTATGTTTGCTGTGAGGACAACAAGAACAGTGCAGCAAGGATCTAGAGAAAGCACCACAGACTCTCACATGGAAATTCTCACCTTGGCAGTGGCACCTGGAACAAAGCTTCAACTAACACCTTGATTTGTGTCATAGCTCTGTCCTGAATTGCTGGCACTTCAATGGGGATCCTGCCAAAGAGAAGAGGATCAGAGAAGCAACAATAATTCTAAGCAGAATAGATTGGCTGAGCTTTCTTATGCTTTTATATTCTTACTGTTACACAGTTGCCCTCTTAACCAAAGATTCTTCCATCTTATTTTGGCACTCCAATTGTTCTGCTTGTTTTCCCAGGTTATTTTCAAAGGAGAGAAAGCAAAAGGAAGAACTGGGGACATTGGACTGGATGATGTGATGTTGAGAAGAGGACGCTGCTCTGAAGAGCATTAGCAAAGACAGTGGAGTAGCACAGCCTACTCCTGCAGCCCTTCTTGTGCTATTCTTACCGAGCGTTGAAACAGAATTGCATGAAAAAGGAAAAACAATGGTGAATGACAACTTCTTAGTGGTCTGCTAAGTGCAATCTCGCTGAAACTTCAATTAAAATCATGAAGACATCCTCCTGGAATTCAGGAACTGTAAATCAGCGCTGGTTGTTTCTATTAATCCTTGCCTCTAAATCTAAAGTTTGTATGTAGTAACTTTATCCCCTGTTTAACCCGAGTACTCACCCAAAGAGCACTTGTGAAAAAGGGAGAATTAATTACAAACAGTATGAAATCTCTGGCTTGGAAAGACTTAGTATTAACAGATATTCATTATTTTCCCATAGTGCTACTCTTCTATTAATTAGATTTGATAGACAGTGGGATTGGCTTCAGAGCTATCTGAAGCCTGGACCTGAACTCTGGATCACTGCCATTGACCTTTGAAGAAGGGTTGCTCCTTATTAAACAGCATTTATTTTGGTCTTGCATCTGTATCAAAAAGCAGTTACATAGAGTAGGCACTGCATCCTGTAATATTGCGACTGCTGTGTTTTGTGTATATGTGTATGGTTATTAACATATTTATGTTTTTAATATTTACAGATTCTAGTTGCAAGAGAATTGGCAGTCTGTGCTTTCTTACTGCACAGGAGAGGAGCTCAGCACGCTGCGGGATCCCGCTGGTCGTGCCAAGAAATAGGTTACCAAAGTCAGCTAATGGTGCTCATTGAAAAGTGCTGGTACAGTTTTCATGTGGTAATATGCTGAAGGCAAAAGACCAAATCCTTACCTACTGTAAACTGGCACCTCATCATGCTGCACAGGTCTGTCTTTAGCTCAGGAGCCAACCCTCAATCCTGCCAGCAGCTCCTGCGCAGCCTGCAGAATGCCACTGGCAGACGGTACGATTGTGCCCATCGAACCACCAGGAACATTCCTTCCTTATGGGGCACGAGCCTATACAAAAGCAAAAGAGGGCAGCTGTGTTACTGCTGTACAAACAATTCAGACCATGAAATGCCTTGAGTCACCTTTGTATAATGTCCATATTCTACAAGTGTTCTGTATATAATAAACATCTAACTGTTTAGAACTAGAACAAATGTTAGCTCTTGCTGGCGCTAAATATTTATCAGAACTTTGGACTAACTTTCTTAGTTTTGTATCATGCACGTGGTCTGCAGGTTCCCAGGGAATTCTTCCATTTGGTTTAGGACTTCTAGACGAGGAACATCATCTTTGCTGTTAAGGATTCTAAATTTGACAATAGCAACATTTCGGAAGATGACAGAAGATGGATAAGGTGTTCTTAGTGGCACAGCCTTAAAGCTTAAAAAATTTATAGATAGCAAAAATAGGTCTCAGATCTTTTAAATACTTACACAAAGTGTAAAACAAATGTCAACTTCGTATCTTGTTACAGAATTATCATTAAAACTAAGTCAAACCTTGCAGCAAGGCTACAGCCATGAGAGGCCATATTCCAAATGGCTGTTTCTGCCAAAGTACCCTTTTAAGAACATTTTTCCACTTTGTCCCTTATGACACCATCAGCATTGTATGTACAGCAGAAGCCTATCTGACCAAACAGATCAATATTCTCCTGCACAAATGCATCAACAAACATTCTGAAATGGAAGCAAACCACATATTTGTAAAAAAAAAAATTCTGGCAACTATTTTGCTTCAATTATGATCATGATCTGTCTTCTCTTACGTTATTTTGCAATGTGTAAGAAATATTTGTGAATAGTTGAAATGACTTGTCCTTATTTTAAAGTAATCAGTAAAGAAGGCTGTTACTTGATACTAGTGGGAATATCTTGTTTTCATTTCTGGATCAAATCTCTCATTATTGCGATGGAATGAATCAAGAGATGGCAATGTAGTAGTTAAATACATAACTATTATCAAATTTTAAATTAAAAGTGCACTTAAATATGTGAGAGTGGTATATATATTACTCGAAAGGAAGAGTTACAGTTTCCAGCCTGGCTTTTAGAACAGTTTCACAGGTAAATAAGCATTTTCAAAATATGAAGTGTATATGTTAGAAATGGCTACCCCAGTCTCCACACTGAAGCACAAATTGTTACATTCTGGAGCTTCTAACAAAATTAACACACTTGGATCAATTTCTCATACAGTGGAAGAAGTGGTGTTTCACCATGTATTACGACAGCACTCTAAGACTGAGACTCACTGGTTGAAATAAAAATCTATGTAAGTAGGTAAGGCTTATCGGGGTTTGCCCACAAAATGGCAACTTACAAATGGGCGTTAGAACCCCAAATTTGAATGAATATAGATGGTAAACAGAAGGAAGTACTTGGATAACAATGGGAAGAGTTAGTGTCTTTGTGTATATGAATTATTTCATGTACTTCACCTTCACACTCAAACAAGTAACACTAAAGCACTGTGAGCACTGACAGTGTAACACAGGCCTTGTCAGTCTGGCACTGAAAGAGCTGCTGTGCTGTAAGTCACTCACCTTTGCCCTGGCTCTGCAGTGCCACCATGTTGTCCCTTTCTCTTCCATTCTCACTCTGTTTCTGAAGTGATGAGGTGTGAGGGGTTGGCTGGGGTGATGCTGCTCCTCCAGGTGCCTCTGTGCCAGCCAAGATAGAGCAGATGCTGCCATGTTCATGCAAGCCTCAAAAAAATATATATATGGCCTGAGTTAGTCTTAAAAAGTAGTTTATCACTGCCCTTTCTGTTCAGACCTTAATAAATAGATGCCAAAAAATAAAAGCCTGCTTGTAGATGCATAGGCAAGTGGAAGAAATGTGCGCAACGTAAAAACAGCTACCTATATGACCTTTTGACAGCGTATAATACTGTGTGTTAAAAAGACATGATAAAACTTTTTCCCCAGCAAAGATGTAAAAAAGGCTAACAAATGACAGATACTTGACCAGTGACAGCGTGCACACACACATTGCATTTGCTGACATGGAAATGACTACAATAGAAGGGGCAGATGCAAGGCTTTGGTTCCACTTTCCTTTTTAACCTGCTACCTCACTTCTCATCATGTAATTAAACCCCAAATACATACATATTATATGTATGTGTATGGTAGTATGTAAAAATACCATACAGTAAAACAGTAACAAATACACACATACACACATATGTATACAGCAAAGCCCTAATTATCAGAGTTTTCCTGGCAGGTTAAAATGCACTTACCTGCTGGTTTATCCTGATGTCCTGTAGTTCTATGACTGCAGTTTTTCCACAGCAAAAAAAACCAACAACCATCCTAGATGAGCAATATGCATTGTTGTAAGCCTGCAATGTTAGAAAGAAATAGCAGATATTGCAGTGATAGGATCCCATTAGGTTGCCATTTTTCTCCCAAGAAATGTCTAACTTTGCTCCAGAGTGCCAGATGGGATACCATGCTTACATCTGCTTACACATGCTCAATACAGATGGGCAGTGTAGCTCTACCCCTCATTTTCTTAAAAACATAACAAGCAACAAAGCAAAGCGGATCTGCACTCTCTGGGTAAAAAGAAATAATTCTCTGTTCTCATGTTAATTAACAGTATCCAACCAACTCTTTTTTTTTTTTTTTTTTTTTTTGCTTTTAGTAATATTTAACATTATTCTGTAGTATTTTTGTCCCTTTACTGTTTTTCCCTGTAGTTCTGCCATTACAGGATTCCTCAAGTCCCAGGAACAAGTCTCCACTGCTATCAAACCACTTCTGGAGGAAGCACAGCTGCTAATCACATCCTGAGAGCAAAAGGAACATTTCTAAGGTGTGCATTGTACCCAGTAGGCTGTCAGTATTAAGTGGTTGAGAGAGCAAGCCAGGTATTTATCCAGCACAGAATAAGGATGCCCCTCTCGATGTGGCACAGTCAAATCCTGCTTTCCTTTGCACAACACATACTATGGCCCTTTTCCAATAGCTTTTGTTCCCTGCTATTTTATGACTTTTTACCTTCTATTGAGGCCAGGAATCCTTCACATTCTTCTCCCAGTTTTTTCCTCACTGTGCACTTCAGCAGTCCAGTGTTTCACTTCTTTCGTCCAGAATCCTTTTGCTTCAGTTTGCGTTTGGCAAACGCCTGTGAAGGCAAGGTACAGCATGTACCCACACTAAGTGACTACACTGCTGGTCCTGAAGTTTGGGACTGCCACAGACATGAGATTGCAGTGACACATGGGCTGCTCTAACCCTAAGCTCCCCCCTCCCTTAGCTACTGCCCCACCTCACAAGCCCTGATTTAGGCCATGGGAGGTGTGCTGGCCGAAAGAGTGCTCTCTGAGGACACAGTAGTGCGACAGACAACAGAGCAAACCCCCTCCTGCAGTAACATCCTGCCAAAGCCTCAGGTGGGTGTGTGCAGTTTGCCTCTCAGCTGTTACAGCTGGCTAAGTGTGGCTGCTTTGCAGACCTATGCATACAACAGACCCAGCAAACACAAAACCAGCTGCTAAAAGCCATGGCCAGGGCAGGTTGCACTGAAGTGCACTGAAGTAGGATGGTCTTACAAAAGCGCTCATGAAGGAAATCCTAAGGATGCTTGAATCCAAACCCCCTATCTATCTCACATCTGGTATCTACCAAGGGTTGTAGCTGCTGACCCTTGCACCTGCTCATATTCCTGGGGGAAAGCATTGCTGCTGACCGTGGCTACAGCCCTCAGATCCTCCAAGCTGGTGAAGTCAACAGGTGGACAGACAGCTTTGCTTCTGACTGTACCTGTAGGATGCTCCTGGCCCAAGCAGTGGTGTGACATGGTCACCTCTCCATCAACACCTCATCAGCATGCTCCTCCCAGGTGACTCCCAGCCTTGAAACTCATCCATCTCAGTCCTTTGTCACAATGCAGCTCCACAGCTGTTCTGCCAGAAAAGGAAACACTTTCGGTGTGGTTTTATATGAATTTGTTCCCTGGCAAGCACAGCAATACATGTGCAGCACAACTGCTCAGAGAAAGAGATAAGCAGCCCAAATAATATCTCGATATGTGATTGGGAACAGATCAAAGGCAACATCCAAACTTCAAGGAAAAAAGCTGGTTAACTTAAAAGAGCAAGTCTCTTCTTTATGATTTTGCACCAGCTAATGTTGGCATTTATTCAGCGGATTTTAATATCAGCATATAAGGATGCCAAGTATAAGTAAGCCTTCTCTTTTGCCAGCTCTCCCATCTAAATAACAGTAAGAGCAACACAGTGAAACACATTGTCACATCCCTGCCTTCATACCAAGCACAGAAGTAGGAGCTCCTCTTTTGTAAGCTCACAGAAGTAAGTGTGCTCTCTTCAACATGACTGTAAGGGCTGGAGCACCTCTTCTGTGAAGAAGGGTTGAGGGATTTGTTTAGCTCAAAGAAGGCTTCGGGGTGATCTCTGCAGCCTTCCAGTACTTGAAGGGAGCTTACAAGCAGGAGGGAGAGTGATATTTTACACAGTCTGACAGTGATAGGGCAAGAGGAATGGCTTAAAACTACAAGAGGGAAGACTGAGGTTAGACATTAGGGGGAAATTCTTTACTCAGAGGGCAGTGAGGTGCTGGCACTGCTGCCCAGAACTGTGGGTGCCCCATCCCTGGAGGTGCCCAAGGTTGGATGGGCCCTGGGCAGCCTGAGCTGGTGGGGGCTTTAAGGTCCCTTTCAATCTAAGGCATTCTATGATTCAAGATCAAATACACATCATAATCTAAGGGATTCTTTCAAGCAATGCAGCCCATATTGTATAAACAGGATTCTATAACATTTAAACTGCTCACTAATATTAAACCCAACAGTTCTGTGGTGCACAACAATTTACATAGAAACCAGACACCTTTATTGCACAGTTAGAGGTGTTATTAAACTGAGCAATTCAGTCACCCTCCTGTCATATGCCACCAGTTTTATCCTGTTTACACAGAAGATATTTTAATTGGCTGAACTCCATCACTGAAAACTGACTGCTAAAACCGAGTGACATTTAATTACCCACAAGGAGCAGGAGGCCATTCTGTGGAGTGTTGTGGAATCTGAGTATTCTGGCAGCTCAGTTGCATGTCAGCACACTCACATGCTCACTGTGAGCTCCTCTGCCAGTTTTTATCAGAATAGATTAATTTGTTTTCCAAATGAAGATATGCAAGTGGGGCTTGAACAAACATTTCATTAATACCAAAATAAAACAGGCAGAAAAAGTACATAATGTATCAAAGGATGCCTTCATCATTATACAGTCTCTGGTTGACTTGAACAGGTGGTTAGAGGGCCAGACAGGAATGGAAAGGGTTAAATTTGGATTGGCCGCAGAGCTCCAGGCTCTTAGCAGTGTCATTGCTCACCTTCTGCTCATCCATCCTCACCCACAACTCCTCCTACTCTTATAAGCAGGTTCAGCATCACAGTAACCACGTGGATGAGGACTTAAAAGAGCATTTGCACCACCACTGAACCATGAAAGCAGGGTAAGACAGAGTGTTCCTGGGGCCTTGCTTCTCAGCACACTACAGTCCTGCTGCAGAGCCCCCAGCCTAGCCCACACTGACACCAATTTAATCAAAGCCCTTGAATAGACCCTACCAGCACAGTACCTAAAAGCAGGTTTCAAATTTTAGCCTTACCTGAAAGGTACAACCTCCTGAGCTCCTTCCTCTGGTTCCTGAATTCTGGCTGCAAATTCAGAACTGGAACTTTCCTTTGTCTTGCCCATGGTGTATCAGCTTTGGAGCTGGATGCTCTTCTTGCAGTACATGAGATCAGAGTACAATTCTCTATCTTCTGCATGGGGAGGTGTGCTTCCTTCCTCTTCCCCTGATCTTTTCCTCCTCCTCAACTGGCTCTCCAAGTTCTTCAGCTGCACTTTTGTCTTACCCTCCCAGTTTGTTTCAGAGCCCCAAACTTCTCTTGCTCTTCCAGCTCTGTGTTGCTGCTGTGATCTCAAGCTTTTGATGAAAAACAGACTACCATGGCCTTCATCCTCGCTGCGTGCTTTCTAGCTTAGGCCCTCATCTGCCAGGAAGATTCAGGTTAGGTATATAGCACTGTACCTGGCAGTGTTTGACAGATCCTGCCCAAAACATAATAAAGTTTCTTTGCCTCAGGACCTGTTGAACCCAAAGAATGTTTTCTCTGGCACCAGAGGCCAATTTAATCGAGATAAATATTAAGCAATCAGAAATGTTTTACTTGAGGAACTACGAACTCAGAAATCTTTCCCGCAGCTGTAGTCACACCCCTTGTGCCTGCAACACTGAGTTAATTAAAAAACAACAACAAAAACAAATTAAAAAATTCTGTGGTATTTTCTTAATAGCCATTAAGCAGCAGGGCATTCTGTCAGCCACACATTCACATCATTACTCCATCTATGCCTCTTGACTAAAGCATTCCAAACTCAGAAAGATTAGCCAGCTGTCAAAAGAAGAACAATAAGAAGTTCTTCCCTATGCAACCCTTATTTCATCCTTGTTCTCCCTGAGCAGCAGCTCAGGCCCAGCAGAGCACAACCTTTCATTTCTTGCCCTAAGGCTCTGTCACATCTTGGAAATGTCCAAGCCCTGTACATTTGCTGCAACTCAGACCTTCCACATACTAAAAAAAGAAAAGAAAAATTTGTAGCTCTTCCAATGTTTCAACAAGCAGAAACAGTGAGCCAGAACAAGCACTGCTGCCCATCCATGTAATCATGACATTTTTTGTACCTGTAAAAATAAAGTTACTTAAAATGAGCAAGGGGCACCAACACAGCCATTCCAACAATCAACTGCTCCCTTCATCTGAGGAGATGGCAGACAAGTTGAGCTTGTGACTTACTTGTCTGGTAACTCTAATGAGAGCTCTAAGTCCATATAAGCTTGGTTAAAATACAGAATCCAGAGCAGCCAGCTGTTCCCTCTCCTCTGTACTCATTCCCTGGTCAAAAATCCAAAGCAACATTTTTTCTAGCAATATGTAAAGAAAAACAAAGATCAAAATTAGGCAAATATTTTCATCCACAGATGTCGCTTTCTAAACCTTCATTAAACTCCTCAGTAAGCAAGGTCAGACCACATCTATCTTCTATTCACAAACACAATTTATTTCTGCTTGCTCACAGTCTCTGCTTGGGGAGAGCACACCCAAGCAATCAACCTCTTGCTTCCAGCTCCTGACCCCATTCCTTTCTCCCATCCTTTTACATTCATTTGCTGCCTGATCCAAGAGATGAGGCAATGGCATCGCACCATCATGCAGAAGAAATTGCTTCCTACCATGTTTGCTATCTGCCAGAGCACATCTGCAGCTGGCTGTCCTCCTCTGCTCTACTGCTGATGTGTGCGCTTGCAGGGCCACAAGGTGCAGAGCTCTGGAGACTCAGAAACAACCACAAATATTTATGTATGTGAGGGCAGGGAGGGCAGACTTGCTCTGGCAGGCAACAAACACGGCAAGATGCAGTCTCTTCTTTGTAAAGGCATGATGCCACTAGATATGTATACGAAGGTTGCTTGAGAAGAATCCAGGGCCTCAACCTCTCCCTGGCACCAGTGTTTTTGTGACGTACCAGTGTGTCTAAGGAACAGAAACCTTCTGTGGCAGTTTTTCCCCAGCTCACAGGTGCAACATCTCAGCAGGTTGTCAGGCTCCCTTCATTTTAGCAGAAGCCTTCAGTTTCCTGATGTTTTATTAGAGTTCAGAGAAACAAAATGTGAGCTAGTTAAACATTATGCAGTGTACACACTCACCCCACTCTAAGCCAAAATCACAGAAAGTTTGCACAGCCTAGCAGCTCATCCTGCCAGTTTCCTCTGTAACAGTCTCTGCTCCATTGCCTTGCCTTGCCCCATCGTAATTGTCTGTCCAGACTCAATTCTTTTAATCTCCCTGGGTCAATCAATTATCTCTGTTCCCAAGCCATTTTTGATGCTTCTCATATACA
Source organism: Phasianus colchicus (assembly GCF_987193195.1). Classification (NCBI taxonomy): domain Eukaryota; kingdom Metazoa; phylum Chordata; class Aves; order Galliformes; family Phasianidae; genus Phasianus; species Phasianus colchicus. Next base: position 20,086,534 of record NC_143439.1, on the reverse strand, counting down.
GCAGCCTCCTCCTGCCTCAGCCAGCCACAGAGTGCCAGGCAGTGTTACCATTGCACTTAGTGGCACATTCCCACAGCCAGCCCTGTGAGGAGCAGAGGGCAGGCATCCCAGGGTACTGCTGTCACCACAGGTAACAGTGAAGTGAGGTGGCTGGGCCAGCCTTAAGCAAGCTGTGCTGGCAAAAAGGCAGTGGAATGTTCAGGCAGGGCTCACCAGGAAGACAGGTGCCTGTGCTGAGTTTCTTGCCTATTGCTGGGCTGCTTTAGAAATTTCAGTTGTGCTACACCTTGCTGTTTTATTACCAAACCCATTCCCAAATATCACTTCTATTTCCCACACCCTGGGGGAATCAGAGGCAGGGACTGCTACAGAAAGAAGAACAAAATGATGAGGACAAATGACAACATCCAGCTAATGTACATAAGCAACCACCATCAGTATTGCATCTCTTTGTTACACAGATTTCACATATTCCAAGTTTTTGCCAATACTAAACAGGTACAGAGCACTATTTTATATTAAAAACTTAATGTAAAGTATATCACTGATGTAATGTATAAAGTAACAGAATGTTAGAGACTGCACAAAACATTGCCAAGCAATGAGACTTCTCCCATGACACTTCAGCAGCATTTTCACAATGTACCAAAGCCTGACAGTAGCCCGATTAGCAATGCCTTTAGGCTGCTTTTGCACACAACTCGTTGCCATCCTATTATTAGAACCAGCATGTGCTCAATGCCAGGAGCTGAGTTTTGGATTTGGGGGCGTTTCATGCTACCTTTGTGCTGATGCAAGGAATGTCATAAAGCAGAGGGAGAGAAGGCTTGTGGCTCTCAGACTAGAAAACATCTAAAGAATTGATGGAGGATACCCCATACCATACAATATATCAATTGCTTTTGAAAAGTCTAAGGATGATACTATAATAATAATTAATAAACTTTTATACTGTGCCATACTCAACCACGAGCTATCTTATATAATCTGCTACACAGACAGGTAGATTCCCATTCAGGGGAATCCCACTTGCTATGACATTTGCTAAAAACAGACAAAAATCCCAAAGAAATGTTTTTATCTCTTTTTAGGATATGCTGCATCTGAACAGATTCCTTTTAGGGAAACAATGTTCTATTAGAAACTACTGTAACTTGCAGCTACCTTCTAACAATGGTACACTGTAAAGTATCCACAAGAAACCTTTCATCTGGACAAATTCAGTATAGTCTGCTGACAGCACGTGCAGTACTGCTCTCTTCAACCATCATTATACAAATGTCTGTCTCCAGATTGGAAATTTCATTTCAGGACTGGCCAAGGCTAATATATACAGGACAGATACTCTTTTTGCTCATGGTCTAGAGGGAATACTCTTAAGCACCTCAAGTTTGCTGTGACACCTAGAGAAATGTGACAGACAACATACCATATGCTAAAATGTCACTCTTCAGAATGCAGGCAGGATTTGATTTCAACCAGTTACTGTTCTTGCTCTCCCCTGATCCTGAAAAGTAGTGACACTGGAAACTCAAGATACTGGAAACTTGAGATACTTGAGAACAGAAATCAGCATTATAGGAGCTGTTGTGAGTAGGACAGAACTGTCACATCAACATCCTTTAGGAAGGGTTAAGTGCCAGGAAGTGAAAAGAAAGGGAGAAAGACAGAGAGAGGAAAGGAAGCAAAAACAAAAACAAAATGAGAAAAGTCACCAACCACTAACCCTCCGACCCCAAACAACAAAAATAGATCCATGTTTCATATCGTTCTTCCTCAGAATATCTTCCCTAAGAATTATTTTTCACTTAAAAATGGATGTATCTTCAACAATAACAGTGTTTATCTCTGTTATCACATTGCCAATGAAAACATTGGGCCGGTTTGAATACTTAATCTGTTCTCCAAATGGATCTTTAAGTTTTCACAGTGGTTGGCCCAAAATGTGTATCTGCCCTGATAAGGTGCAACAACATATTTTGTGGAGAATTAACTACCACATATTTTACTTGGCAAAAACGTGGAGTCTCATAGTAGAAAATGTTTATAATTCAGTAATCTACATATTCCTTAAAATGTCTTCATTACTCAATTAAGTTCATAATGAAAGAGAAGCAGTTTGCAGAAATAACCTGTTAAGCTCAGAGCAGAGAACTCATACCTGAAGACAAACTGATATGTGCAGGAAGAGATATGCAAGTTCACCCCTGCTGCACTATAGAGTGACTTTCTGAAAGTGCCTCTTAATGTTCTCAGATTACCAGAGAAGCACCCAACAGACTTCTGACATGGGTCTTTTTAAAAATGCACCTCCAGGATTCATTCACTGCATAGTATCTGTAGAGTTTCTGTGTCACTCTCCAGAGTTTCACCAGCTACATTTGGTCCAGCTGCTGCTGTCTGTACTACAAAGATAGAACCAACTAATTAAGTCTAGTTAGCTCTGAATCCTGCCCTCAATGTGTCCAACAAACCTTCAGTTATGGAAAACCTTGCCCATTTTCATGTACGTGTTATCGAATCCTGGCAGAGATGCTGACATCTAAATATGCTTCTGAGTTTTGACTGCTTCACTGTATTTCCTGAATGCTTTATGCCTGCAGTTCTCCCTCTCTGAATCACACAGCTCATCCATGTCAAACAAATTCGGCGCCTACTGATTTCCATTTGTCTGTTCACACAGTTACACAGCACCTCCAGCAGACAAGGGCAATGCAATGGCAAGGTCTCAGGGTGCAAATGTGATATAATGGAGGAGGTTACACCATCTCCCCTCTGCAGTGTGTGCATACAGTACCCTTATGGTTAGAGTAAAATATAAAAATTATAAAGCAGCTATATTCTTCTAGTCTTGAAAGAGCTCTTTCCTGAGTTCATGGACTTAGAAATAAAGACAACTTCATTTCATAAATATTGAAAAGCTGTCACCTTTGAAAAAACCCTTTTCAAGAGAAGAACTGCAAAACAAAAACAAGCTTATTTTCAAGTGTCAAGAGACAATTCCTAAGGAAACTAAATTGGTGGGTCTCACCCAGCACTAGCACGTTTAGCTAGAGCTCCACTACTTCACCATTTACTTTAAAAATTTAAACTGAAAAAAATTAAGGGATTTTCTAGTGTGGAGTAATTCAATCTCTCATGGGAAAGCTCTCCATTTGTATAAAACGCTGTCTCTCAGCCAAATTAAACTCAGTTCTGCTTTAATAGTAATTCTGATTTATGATGCTTCTTATTACAATCAGAGTGGGCGTATTTTTCCACAAAGCAGCACTGGCACAGCCACAGAGGAAATGTACTTATCATCACACTTCCACCCTTACACCTGATTAAAGCAGCTGTGTCAATCCATGGTTTTACTTTTGGGAAATGAGGTGGGCAGCACATGCACAGCCAGACACAACTTGGCACTGCAGCTGCTTGCCAGTGGAAAGCTCTGCTTGCCTGCTGGGAGAGGCTACTGATCTAGCCCAATGTCTGAACAATATCTAACTTCTTCAAGAGAGATTCTTAATTTAATTAAACATATCTAAAACCAGACAAAAGGCAAGAAGAAAGGCTTTCAGTATACATATACAGTTTGATCTTTGAATATATGAGCTCATTGTGGACCTGCCACTGAAACAGCATGCAAGCTCTCAGTCCTCCTGAGTGTACGCTGCCTGTAACACACAATAGACAGCTTCCCTCCCTACCTCACACATTTACTCTGCTCAACAGTAGCACTCTCTCATCCCCAAACTACTTTGAAAAGGTGACTGGTTTCTGGAAGTAACTTTTAATGTTCTTGGATTACCAAAGAACTGTCTAAACGACCTCTGACACGGCTCTTTTAAAAAGCACACCTCCAGGATCCCTTCTGTAGCACGTCAATAAGAGAAGGTTAAAGCGTTGAGCACTTGGTGAATGTGAGTAAAATCTTCCTTCCAAAAATCCTAAGCGCTGTTAGATCAAGAAATTTGCTTTGTCTTTACCTGTCCTGGCTGGGACAACACCCTTCTGTTGCATCCATGATTCCCAGTCAGTATCTCTGTGACAGCCACAGCTGTAAGCTAGCACCATTATATTTACATTGTTAGGTAGTGTAACAAACAGGTAAATGTATAGTTCAGGTTCTCCACAGAAACAACAGGATGATTTAACCAGCGGTGCTATATTTCTCTGCTTACAAACCATACTAATGAAGTACTAATCAATGAGTAGATAGATAGTCCTCGTACTTAATTGCTGGACATACTAATTTACAGGTTCCCAGGAAAACATAATACAGTTAGCAGAACAGAAGTAAACACCTTGAAACTGCATTAATATATTAAATAATGAATGTAATATATTTATTGTTCTAACTACAACAGCAACCCAAAAACCAATTGCACTTGGATCTCATCTGAACATAAAGTAAAACACATCCATCTCCCAGACGGTTTTTTAAAGAGTGCACTCAGGAGTACAGTAGAAAAAAACACAAAGCTTTGATTAAGCCAATAGAGCAGTCTCAACTCAGTGGCAGAGGCAAGAATACACTTTCAGTCTCTCCAAAACACTTGCTCATGTTGTCTCTCTAGTTGCAAGAAAAGGAAGTGAAGCTTAGCATCTTCAGCTCAGCACAGCTTGAGAAATAGGATTCTCACAGTTCACACAAACATCATTTCATAGTACATGAGGAAACTTCAACACTGCTCCTTAATATCCAGTCTATTATAGTTTCACGCTCAGAGAACTCTGCCAAAATCATCATATCAAATGACAAACTATTACTTCACCCCACCGACTTGCATTAAAATACACCCCCTGAAATACACTTGAGAAATGTCATAAATGCAGGTACCCAAAACCTGCAGAAATAACAACCCCGGGGAACAAAATGAAGGAGATAACAACAGCAGAACTGACTGCAGGAGCAGCAGCATATCAGAGCAATGACAGAAAATCAAGTCCTAACAACGTACTGAAGTCATGCAGAACATACGTGACTGCTATCCTATTAAAAAGCAGGAAAAAGAGAAATCAGACACTGGAGCACACTGCCAAGTTTCCTCCTACAGCTCAGTCTTCAAATTTCTAGGAAAAAAAAAACAAAAACACAATGTTATTTACTACCAGCTTCAGAGTCTAATCTCCTATGTTCCTATAGGGGCAGACCGGATTCAAACAGTCTTTTCTCATAAATTTTTAATTACCATGAATATTAGTAAGAGCCACAAGGAATGAACATAACCAGAAAAATCCCAAAGGCAGTAAGGGGAACAGCAGAATATGAAAGCTGGATAAAAAGAAAACCCGAGGCCTGATAAAATAACAAAATGCTGCCATTTGCAATACATCTAATAAACAATAAATGAAATAACTGATGGCTGCAAAAATGGAGACAAAGAATCTGAAAGGAAGAATCTGCTACATTATAACAAATGAATTGCTTATTTCTCAGAATATGCGCATGTGAAGTGTGCTACAGTACCATTGTCACGTAAAACAACTGTCCACACAGGCATAAGTATGTATCTGATAGTCTTTTCTTTTGCAGGAAGTGTACTGCACTGCATACTTCAAATGGTTTCCAAGAACGTAGGCTGTTGGCTCACTGAAGGAAAAGTGTGCCTCATTCACGCATGGCTGCACTCAAGATTTCACAAAGAGGCCAGATCTACCTGTAGGTCACTACAAAGCAAACATCAGCTTCAGTAAAGGCAGTAAACACATGAATACCTCTTAAACAAATAATTACACTATCCCAGTACTGGGAGAACGGATGCATTCCAGACTTGCATTCAGTTGAGAGTTTCTGGTAACAAATTTGTTCAGCAACACTTGAAGTTAATCCTTTTGTTCTTGGTACATCGTAAGTTGCTCCTATATGTTCTCCACAGTTAGACAGATCCCTACAGTCTAACTGTTACAAGTCTTCTGAATACTGAAGAAAGATCTCAATTTACTTTTTTATTCTATTAATGGTAAAAAAAAAAAAAAAAGAAAAAAAAAAGACTGTACACTCTGAATGCCTACATAAATATTTTATTTGACTTTCCAGGTTCTGGGTTCTCTCTTAATCCTCCCCTCTAAATGAGTCTGAAGTTTTCACTCTCCCAAGAGTATCTGCCAGCAAATCCTGCCAGCACTGTCAATATTCTTCAACCCTACAGATATTTCAAGAAGCCCACAGGGAGCACTGGGTCTTTTGGAGTAAGCTACAGTAAACTACTCTTCTTAATTAAGCATAATTTTGTATAATGAATCTGCAAAGAAAGCATTAATTTACCTTGCTATCTCAGATTTCCCCTGAGAAAAGCCTTACAGTTCAGATAATGCCCTTACAGTTCAGATGATGAATTATCACACCTTAATAATGCAGCCTGCAAGTACAAAGAGTTTCCCACACACTCAATCTAATCAAAACAGAAATGCTGCAGTACACAGCATACACATGAATCCTAATCTTAAACAAAAACCCTGACAGAAGACAGATTGGCTCTAGAGAATATCATCATCACTGAGACTCTGAAGACATCTCCAGAAAGATGTCTTCCTCCAATAAACAGATATTAACTTTGGTCTTTGCTGAAATGCTTCTTTGTTTTTGAGTCTTGACTAATCAGCCATGAGTTCTGGATAACTGTATGCCATTCTCCAACAAAGTCATTTGGCTTAATTTTATAAAGCACAGTGTCATAATGAGCCAACTCAGTAATGAACTGTGATTCCAAAAAGCACAGGAATTACTGCTGATCTGGCCAGTATTCACTCTTAATAGCTGCCATTTGTACAGGTGGGTGAGAGCATCTTCTGGCAGGACTGTGTGTGTAAAGCTAGTTGCTTGTAGAGTAGACTGTCATCTACAACCATCCTACTACAAAGCAGGGGTAGTTGTGCTTGGAAATGTACAGAAATAGAGAATCTTACATACTACTTACTATCTGGTTTGGGAAGGACACCAGTATATCAGAGATCAGCAGGTTCACACTCTTCAGTTTGTTCAAGACACGGATTTCCAGTTTTGAGGAGATAATCCTGAAGAAATGCAGGAAATATGAAGTTTAGATTCTCCTTCCTTCCTTCTCCTGCATGAGAGTTTTAAATTTGGCTTCAGACAATGTGCCATTTATGGTTAATTGTCATGTCATTATGTTTGGAAGTACATAGGTGTCAGAAAAATAAATCAGTTGCCGCTTGTAGTAATAGAGAATACAATGTATTGCACACACTTTCTAAAAGTATCATTTCTGCTTTCAGGACCACACACACACCTGGGAACACAGGCAAAGGAGGCATGTAAAGAGAGACTATGTATTACATGAAAACTGGGTTCTTGCAGGACAGGCCTGAGAAGGAGCCATGGCTGGGACTGAGCACTCCGAATCATAATTCCGTTCTAAATCTCACAATTTTGACTCACCCACTGACAAATCTGGATATAAGATCTGTTCTACTTTATTACCTCTCTTCTGCATACCCATCTGTTTTCAGTGCTATGAGCTTCCCAAGCTTTTAATCGTCTTGGTGAAAATAAAATAACTTCAACTTCCTTAACACTTCTCCTTTTTAAAGGTAAAATGAAAAACAGCTTTTGCTCCAAGTACATTTTCAAAGCATGCTTGGATAGCTGTTACTAATGGATTATAAGCACACCACTACATTGGATGTACCTACCTAGGTACCCAGGTAGGTACCTGTACTATACCTAGGTATAAGAAATCACTCCTTACCAAGTTCCATGGTTATAGCATTAAAAAAAAAAAACAAACCAAACCAAAACACACACAGAAGGAAAGAAAGGCCATTAAAAAATGTAGGAAAAAAAAAAAAAAAGAAAGAAAAAAAAAAAAAGGAGAAGAAAAAGCTTTTCTGAAATGCATTAAGTATGTGTGCACTCATACACAGAATTTCACTACAGGATGATCCTTCAGCAACTTAATTTATATTTCTCGAGAGCTGTATATGACCAAAGGTTATGAACCTCTCTTGCAGTGAGATTTTACAGTCTCTTCGATAGAGCTTGTGCTGAACTAGACTGGAGATGAGGGAGGATAACTTACTGTTTTGCACTCTAACTGGGGATTGACAGGCAGGTTTTCAACATCAGCCAAAAAGCAATCAGCAATTACAAATTGTATAGACCATGCTGTACACATATGGACTGCTCTGGTTGCACACCATCTCCTCACCAAGAGCTAATGAGATAATTTTTTTCCATGGAGGCTGTGCAACTGCTAAAGCCAAGAGCAAAGACAGCCTCTGCACAAGCAGTACCTCCCACAGAGCAGATCCCTGAAACAAAACATTATCTAGCTGTAGACTGCAGCTCAGCAACTACAGCCAAGACAGGCTCCTCCTCTCTCTGACAGTAACTGCTTACAAGTAGGACGTGTTATGTGAATGAGAGCAATTCCAGGGCTTGTGTGAATATTACTGAGGCTGTTTACATCCCTTCAACACATCACTGGTGGGTAACCTTTCTCTATTTCCTTTTTGATTTCTGCTCCCTCACCTTTCTGTTGAAGTACCTCTATCATTATTATCTGGTATTTCTTAACCTGATTAAGACTTTCCAACAACAGGACGTATTTTTAATTTTGATTTAATAAAACAAAATAGCAACACAACAGAAAGCCTTCAGGTCTTTGACTGGATTCAAGTCTGATGTTTTGATTGTACCTGATAATTTTTTCAAGCCAGATCTGAATAAAGTATTTAAGGTATTTAAGGCATATGCCTAGCTTAAGCTAGGAGTCATAACATTATCTTCAACCCGATGGAGCCTCTGATCATCTGCATAAGTATCCTGCTGAATCATTAAAACAGTGTGGGGAAAGCTTCATGCTTGCTAATATATGAACTTGTTAAGATTTCCCTTGAAAATGAAATCTGAAACAGGCAGCAGAGACTTTAAAAGGATTCTGTAGCCTACCTAAGATTTCAGAATGAAAACAGATGCAGGAGACACCTTTTTTTTTTTTTTTTTTTTTTTTTCACCCTATCAGCTAAGGGGAATCAGTAATGACAATCTGGGCAATGAATGACCTGTTCCATTTAGGTTTGTTCTATTGCACCAGCAGAATGGGTGTCATGCAAAACAGGTTAACAATTAATTCTAGAGGGATGGCTCTGCCAGCATTTCCCACTGAAACCATTTACAAACACGCTCTATGTAAATCCTGATCTTTATGAGGACAAATTTTCCAAGCTCAAGTCCAATTTTTCAGGTGTTTAACACTGAGTGTGGAGGCCAGATTTTCAAGAATCTGGGTTCCATTTAATATCAGGTTCAGGTTTTCACAAGACCAATATGTGAATAACTGAAGATTTCTAAAACTCAGCTATGTTACAACAAGCAGCTGATGTTGCACAAAGAAAACTTTACTTAACCTTGCTTATACCAAGCAGCTCACAGAAAGCTAGCAAGGTTTTGCACAAAATAGCAATAAATCATTACTATAACAATATATAAGGATATTACACATCCAACAAGTGAGGCTTTGCAACATGACAAAAAGAACATTACAGCAAGTGAACAGATGTACAATGGCCCTGGCTTCTCATAACAGGCAAAGGGATGTGGCCTGTTTGCCTGGACTATCAATTCTCCTTCTGCACTTAGATATATGCCTTTTTCCTCCTTGGATGCACTCTCATACGTGCACATAATGTACAAGAATGCAAAACACACTATTAATGCACATTTATGCACATATTTATGTTTGCACCTAGACCCAAAGGCAAAGAAGTTTGAGGACTCAGCAACAGGAAAATTTCCATTTGTCAAGATAGCAAAGTTCCTTTCTGTAAGGCAGCATCATGGTGAACAGCCAGTCATCACCAGAATGCAATATTTATTCAGCTGTAAGTAGTCTGAACTCTGAGTAAGTTTGATGAGCACATGAAGTCTGTTCTACTGCAAGATTAACAGGATTCATTCATATGGAAAGGTATCACATAGAACAGATGAAACAGAATAGGAAGAAGCATCAATTAAGTGAGAAGATAAGGAAGAAGGTGGTGGGTTTTTTTTTTTGGCATTTACCATATAACCACCAGAAACAATGGAAATCTTCAAGTTCAGTACATTAGGTTCCTAAAATCCATATGCTTAGATTACTAGGTACTGTGATTGCTCACTGTGCAGCTTTTATGTGAAGCACACACAGCAGGGCTGCTTGACTTCTTTCACTGTCTGTGTTCTTTTTTTCCCTTACTTCACAAAAAAAAAAACCCAGCCATCTTGTCATTGCCACAATGGGAGGTGACAGTTAAAGCCACTGTCTTAGGGTATGATAACCCAAGTCCTGCCCCAGCCCATGAGGAATGCTGGTGCTTCTGTAATGAGCAGAGTGCAAGAGGCAGTAGTTTGATGCACAAGCCCTATATGTCTGTTATTCTACCTTGTCAGGAAAGAATAATTTGAGAATAACTCCCTGTTGCCTTCAACTCTCTCCTGCCACCCCCACTGGTCCCCATCCATCATCATGGAGACTTCTCTTGGTGATTCATTATGAGAAGGCTGCCTTTCCAAGGGAGGCACTGAGAGGAATTTTCCATTTCTTTCTCCCCTCCCTTTGCATGGCAGCAATCTCCCTTCACTACAAGTCTGGGATGCTAATGTCAGTGGCTTCAGGCATCTGCTAATACGGAGCAAGCGATTTCCAGGAGTAGGTCACACAATGAGAGCATTAAAAACTCTTTGAGAAAGAAAATCTCTCACATGCTTCCAATAGGGAAGGTGAGCAAAAACTAAGAGCCCATGAAAAGTTAAATTAAATCCTGGAGAGTGAGTGGGCAGGCTTGTAACGTGTCACTATCAGGCTGGGTGAAAGAGCACAAGGAAGCTGGGCAAATACTGTATACTTATAAGGACTTTAAGAAGAAATGCAGAGCAAACATACATACGCATATAGAATATCAAGAGGCACAAGGCATTTCAAAAGAAGTGAGAACAACTCCTGAACAACTGATACCTTACACTTGCATTACAACAGCAATGGCATCTAACTCTGCTTTGTCTTTCAAAAAATTGCAACTTTTGACGGTGCAATTTCTCTCTGCAAGAACACTTACACACTTTTGTAAAGCCCTCAGATTTATTTATATATATCTTAAATTCTGCATGCAATACTTACATATGCAGATACTGCAAAGGAGGAATTTTTATTGCTCTAATTCTTCCTAGCTATTCTAGCTGGGTTCAGAAGTCCCTACAAAAAGATCTGTGAGTTTTTAAGAGACTTGCTACTTTAAATACAGCTGTTTGCTAACTATACTGCTGGAAACCATTGTAAACAAAATCCTTCACATTCAGTCTTTAGGTACTCACCATAGATGCGGAATCTTTCCAGGTCTGGGACAGAAACGTCTCAATTCTTGAAGAATTGATACAGCTGCAGAACTCTGAACTGGTCCTACACTGAAGACATGTAATATTGAAGAGATTTGCCAAGTTCCTCTCTAACATACTGCAACTGATGTCATCTGCATCTTTGAGGATATAGAAATATCGTCACTAAGAACAACTCCCCAAGAAATAAAGGATTAAAATCAGATACCAGCTCATTCAAGTTTCAAGGGGACTGAGAAAAACTGAATTTGGGGTAGGAACTGAAACACAGCAAATCAAATTCATCAATATAACGGCCAGAAATTTAACTATATGAAGGAAGTTGAATATTGTATGCTCAATAAAAGTATGCTTCTGAATCTCCAGGACCAAAAAATTATTTTGAAGTAATTCTAATTGCATATCAGAAGATAGACTATGCTGCACTTGTGCTCACCAGTGTCAGAACTTTGCACTAACCTTCCAAACAAGATAAAGTACTCTCTAAGGATAAGACTGAAATGAAGCATACCTCTGGCTGTTTTGAGTCAGTTTGCATTGAAAATGCCAAATGAAAAAACTTTTCAGGGAGGAATAATAATTCTTTCAGTCAATCTTTGCAAGTTGGGCCAGGACAAGGAATCAAAAACAGCAAAATGACTAATGAGAGTAATTAAGCTTCTAACATAACAGTGAGAGTGACCAATATGACTCTTAGCAAATAAAAGATACCTAGAAATGGTCACCCTTATTCCCAGATCAAAAAAAAAAAAAAAAAAAAAACACTGACAAAAATCAAAGAAATAGTTTTCATCTTATAAGAAGAAAGCCTAACACACTGTCCAAACTGCCAAGTATTGCAAAGTAAGAAACAAAAATTAAATCTCCAAAATGGATATCCTGGACAACATCAATGCCCTGCAAACAGGAACAATGTCTCAGGCCACAAAACTAACGAGCTCTAACACACTACCTTTCTGAAGCATTATTTGAGCTGTGTGTGATGCAGCTCTGAATTCCAGTTAAGAGATATTCCAATATTCATCTTCCTTAACTGAATTGAGCAGTAAGAGTAGCTTCACTGATCGTAACATACAACTATCTCATAAGAACCCAATCACAGGCACTCTTACAGCAGGTTCTTAGGAAGACAATGAAAGTGGGAGAAGTCAAGTTCTCCTATGGAAGGTAATACTCATAAAGAAAGAATGGCAGATCTAAAAATTTGGTAAGCATTCAACTAGAATACTTAACACAGAAAAAACATTGCACCACTGTATTATGCCTGCACAATACAACGATAGCTTAAAGCCTTGAAAAAGACACAAGGAAAGAATGTTAATTACAATTAACCCTTCGTCCATTCCAACAAATTAGTTAGTCCATCACACTTGTATAAATAATTTAGGAGATCAGAAAAAGACAAACTTAAGTATAAGAATACAAACCTGTATGTGCCTAGATGCTACGGTTATAATTTCTGTGTCAGAAATATTAGAAAGACTGTTTACCAAATACCCTATATTGGCAACAGGGAGAATATAACTCTAAAATAGGAAGCATGCTAAAATTTAAAAATAAGTTACCTACTTTAGAAAGAACAAAAAACAAATGACACAGAAACAAAGTCTAGTAACATTCCCAAAAGACACCCTAGTTTAACAGCAATTATTTGTTTGCAATGATCAGTAGATGCAAGACTGAGAAAGGAGAGTTTAATCTCCTTTGCTCTGTTGTCCCTAGATGCGCACCTGAACACTTTATGGGAAACTGACTGCCCTGGCAGGAAGCTATGGGCTAAGGTGCTGAGGCAATTTCAGAATGTTTTTAAAACTGTAGGACAAAAAAAAAGAGTTTGGGAAAGGCTGCATTTTCCAGTCCAGAAAGTGGAAATATTTGGCGGCGATATTTTTCTTCTAGCAGTAGAAAACATTAGCTCAGAAGACTGGTAGTTGTTTGCCCCTACTAAATCTCCCTGGTATATAGCTGTAGTCTAAAACAAAGAATGAGAGCTGCACTGCTAGTCAAGCAATGGTACCAGAAATATACATGATAAAATAATCTGGCCTCCAGAAATCTCTCAAGAGCTCTATGAAATCTGACAACTGCTTGTTCCACCAAAGTACTGCCAAAATTGGCAGAATAACACAGTAAAAGTGTTTTGACACTCATTTCTCAAACTGCACAACCACCACAAAACCAAGATAAATTATCTAATGAGAAATTACCACAAAGCACAAGAATTTCCTTTTTCTAGGGATAAGGATTTTAAAGTTAATTTTGTGACTGCGTATCTGTGTAATCTAATTGAATCCAGACACAGTGTGCCTATTTATAAGCACAGTTTCAAAAATGCTGACTAAAGTGGTAAGTATAGGTATACCAGCAACTAGCAGTTCTGTAATTGTTAGCTACAGAACTTTCCAGGGAGTTCTATTTACGTGGGAAAAGTCAGTGTTGTTTAGTAGTTCTTGACATTTCCTGTTTTTCACACATACTGTCTCACAACTTCTCATGAAAAATACATATAAACATCACTTTGTAACATAAGTTCTTACTTAATGGCAGCTTTTAAGTTCTATGTCAAAAATATATCCATACAAAAATGGAATATATAAGATTTGAATCTTGCTTAGCTAAATTCAAAGCTAGAACTGAACAGTATTATGGATGAAATCTATAATATTTAAATAATAGTTAATATTTAAATAGTTAAATAATTAAATAATAAAAACATATGCATTAGTCAAAAAGGAAGTGCTGAATCTGTTTAAGCATTTTTCATTCAAAAGATAATTTGGCTTCTCACTCTAAATACCAGCTGCAGGAGATACTGAACACCTCCTACCTTTCCTACTAAAGGAACGAGGAACTGGGGACACAAAATATTCTATTTTCTTAACGACATTCTATTCTTGGGGCTTACAGTCCTTTTCTGAATACCTGTAATAAAGGAGAAGGAAAAGACAAGATGGGCTTAAATATATTTTTTATATAATTATATATATACTATAACATTTTATATTATATATTATGGTATGTTTTATATCTATATAATATACTCTATTTAATAAACATAACATCACCTGAACCGCTGTCTTCGGTATTTCCCAATATCACTTAAAGGCAGATACTTGAAAAAGGAATTCAAGAAACAGTGTGAAATCTTATTCTGGTATATTCTCTCAGTCTCAACCAATCAACAGATCAAAAATTCCTTGAGTTGAAGACTGTTTATAAAACATTGTGTTTAAAAGGACAAGACTCAGCTCTCCCACAAATCTCTAATTCTTCTTCATGAGTATTTTTACACTTTTGGTCTCTTCTGGCAACAAATTCCACAATTTAAGCATATGCTTTTGGGAAAATGGAGAATGTTCTGTATTGGTTGCCTCTTCTTAGAAGACGATGATCTTATGGAGATGAAGATGACTTTTGTATTGTGTAGTTGTTTTTTTTTGTTTGTTTGTTTTTAAATTATAATGCCACTGTGTATATTTAAAACATACCATGCATGAAGTTTATTTCTGTGATGGAATAACTTGTTTTGTTCGTTCCCATCACTGCAATCACTGATACTCTAGGTGAGCTTTCCAGCTGCTGTTAAGCATTTGAGATATCTATCAGTGAATTCACCACAGACTATGGCTAGAATTGGTTCTCCAGGGCTTACCTCACTTCTGTACTTATTTTCTGTCACTGAGCACAGCAAAGTCATTTTCTTTCTCCAAGTAGCCAAAAGTTTGATCAATACGATCAAGCAAGTGTGTTGTTTGCCCACTTCTCCCATTTTTGCATCACTTTTAAAGTTAAACAAGCTCAAAAGACCTTGCCAGACATTCTTGCAGAAAGCTTTTGCTGACGTAGAAATGTGATCAATTGTCTCCTAGGTTTGTCTTCTGATCTCCTTATCATAAAATTATCCAGTCACTCTACCAAAGATCTTAGATTTTTAAAGAGTACAAACTTCTTGATGCTGATCCTATACTTAAGAAAGTCCATATACACATTAGCATACTGTAATGCTGTGTTGTTGGTTTTTTTGTTTGCTTGTTTTTAAGACAAATCACAGCTAAGATAAGGAGAGGTGAATGATGGGGTTTTTTTTGCCCTATATCCTTTTCACTCATCATACTTTTCCTCTATGGTTTGCAAAGTAACAGCTGCAGTAAGACTAAACCTCCCTGAAGACAGCACCAACTCCAAAGAGACTAGCTTCTGAAGGTGCAGATTAAAATCTTCTGGTCATCACATAGAAGAAAACAAGACTTCTTTCAACACCTTCCACAAGGCCTCGTATTCCACGGTATCAGTTACACAAAATACCAGAAAATACTTCAAGTAATCATTTTGCCTGTGATCTACAGAGAATGTTCATGAGCTGAGTTCACAGCCTTCTCCATGACCTCTTCTCTCCTTTCACAATTGTTTTGTCTTGGAAATCTCTTGTGACAAATTAAGATGAAACGAAGTTAGTTGATGCAATGTTCTTATTTGCCAATCCATAAACCAGTGATGATAGAAAATCCTCAACTAAGGTGTATGATAAGCAGCTCTCTCTCTCAGGGCAGATCCTTGTTATCCTAACAGTGAAGTTGTATTAAGTCAAGTACTGTCTAACAGCTTTTGTTTTAACAAAGACCAGGCTTTTTACAAATCATATTTTCTACTTCAAGTTTCAGTGCCTATTAAGCCTTATACCAGAGTTTTCTAAACTTGAAAAATGTAGAAACAAATGGAAGAGCTTCTTCTTACTGCCCATCTAAAGTAAGTGAGAATTGGGAAAAAATTAAGTTCAAAGACATACTGTCTATCTTACATTTTAACAACCTTGTTTTCCTGTATTAAAGATTTCTCTAAGCAGTTTCCATATGAAAATTAAAAGTGCACTGTTTCTCTTTAAGGCATGAGCTTCTAACACAGATAAACTCTATTATTTGTGGAGTAATCAATCTATTGTCACAGACACTTTGTGCATTGTCAACAATCTGTTGTTGTTGCAATAATTGTCTAAGAAATAGTTGTATTTGCCATGTTTCAGGAAACTGAGTGTTAAATTCTCCACTTAACAGCAAGTCTTCTCCACTTCTGCAGTACACGATACAGTTTGGATTGACTTAGCAGCAGCTCCTACAGCAATATCCAATCTAGGACATGTCTTTATTTCCAATCCAGATGAAAAATGCTTTCAAAAAAAGTAGTAAGAAAAAAATAGGTCACAAGATACAGCAATTATTCTTTAAAATGAGAACACATCTTTTCTTTCTTTGATACACATGACAATTTCAGCTCATTACTTTCAATATTCACAGTAAAATACTTTTGAAAAACAATCTATTTAAGTACAGCTTAGGGCAATCAATTGCCAGTTTATGTCATTCTGCAGAAACATTTTTAAGATAGCGAATACTAACTGAGTTCAGATGAGCTCAGGCAGTTTTGCACTACATCACTGCTGAAAGAAGTTTCTCAGAAAACTGGAAGATTCACATTTTTCATCCGTGGCAGATGAAGCTCTATGTCAAAGAATAATCATAAAACTTGGCTCTTGATGAGCAAGGTGAAATACTGATCATCCAGAAACCGTATAATAGAGTCACCCAATATTGATGCTGTACTGCAAGACTTGCCTATTCAGACAAATCATCCTGAACATTTACAGTCACTTATATTTGTGGAGAAGGAACAGTGAGGAGACCAGTTGGCTTGATCTTGTTGATTCCTCCATCTAGGATGCAGACCCGTGGGTACTTGCTCTTCACCAGATGAGCTGCAAACTGAAGTAGGCATATCATCAGCATTATGACATATATATATATATATCTATATGACTTAATTCAAAATGACACTATACTAAGACAGACAAGTTAGATAAAAGGAAAGTTCATCAGATTCTTTAAGTTCTTTTTTAAACCAAGGAGTCCTACACAGGAACTCTAGGCTTGTCTGTTGCAGCAGCTGAAATGAATTCAGAGGTCAGGCAAGTATCATATCTGAACATTACTTATCTTTGCTTAGGTAGGATTTCCCTAATTTTATCAGTTTTTTTTTTTTCTTTTTTTTTTTTCCCCTTCTAGAATAATCACTGGAACTTTTCTGAAATTGTGAATTAACATGTATTTTCCTCTGGAATAATCTTATTCCCAGGTGTTCTCTACAGGTTCCCAAATGTACAAGCATCACCGTTTGATGGGACAGTCATTTGCTTACCTGTCTAACTAGTCTAACATTACTTCAATTCAGAGACATCAGACAGTAATTTGGGGCCCAGTATTTGTATTCTCTTTCCCTCCTTTCCTTCCCTCCTCCCCTAGTCCACCCATAGACAGGCTACAGACAGCAAGCACAGACACAAACTATTCCTTGAAATTCTGCATTAATTTATTCTGTAAACCAAAATACTTGAGTTGTCTTTTTCCATGTAGCAACAATGAAAAATTGCTACACTTCTGAAGCCTACAAAGGAAGAACAATTTCTGCGTAATATGTCAAACTTGCCTTTTGAATAGTGATTGCAGTACATTAAGAAGCAAGCCACTAAAAATTGATTAACTGGGAGGAAAGAACAACAATTTTACTTTATTTCCAATAGCTGTAAGAAAGACTGGCCATGCTGTTCTAGTGTTTCAAATTGTTGCTTTATATCTGGTTGACAAATTAGTACTATCTGGAAAATGGCAAGTGCTTCCAAATGGGCTACATAACATACTCAGACTTACCATTTTGACCGTTTAAAAATGATTTCTGATATTATTCCAGAACAAAGTGCAAGCCTGATGTCCAAATAACTAACTCTGCAGAAGCAAACAAATTACCAACTACAGAACAGCACCAGGTGCCATGTCCAACCACACTTATACATTGGATGATCTTCTACATTTCTACTGTCACAGCTAATTAGAATGAACATAACAGATACTAAGGCAAAACAAGATGTACTATGTGATTTCCTGATGAAGTACAAGAACTGAAATAACTTTTTTTAAAACTAAGAGTTCACAGAGATTTTAAACCCTTCCCACAGCTGGAAATTTTGCTTCACAATGAAAGTATTTTATATATGCAGAGAATCCATTTTCGTACATCTACACGTCAAACAGCTACTGCATTCCTTTCTCTTGTTTCAGGATGAATTTAACCAGGCAGTGAGTAGCCAGTATGTGATCTGCAACAACTGAGGACTTGTGAGGCAGACTAAGAGGTCAAGGCAGAGTAAGAGGCCCTACTGAATCCACTGGAGAAATTCTGGCTTTCATGTTTGAGGTCTTGCCTAAGATAAAAAGTAAATTTGATAATCTCTTCACGTTAGTTTGGGAGCATTTAAAGCATCAAATGGAAAAAAAAAAACCACAACAAAACCAAAAAAACCAAACCAATAACCAAACACCACAATAAAGCAATAAAAAAAAACTAATAGAGAAGTTAAATCATATGCAGATGCCAGTTTGCATGAGAAAAGTAAATGCCATGCTTTTACAAAGGCTTTCTGATGCGGAAGTAGTGTACTGTGCATAGTCAAAACACTAAGAGTCCAACTACCTCTCACTTTAATCACAGTTCATAAACATGCTGTATGTATCTTTTTCTTTTCAGTAACAGTGCTTGGCTATGCATGTCACGTGCTAAAGAAAGAGAATATATTCAGTGAAATACTCCAACTGTACATCTCTAGTTCAAATGTAGATCTCTGTCATTTCAAAGTACTCTCCAACTGTGGAGAATCGAGAACGCTCTATCTTGGACTCCATTCAATGCTGCACATTTTCTGATGACAGAAATAAAAAAATGAAAACCAACGTTTGGACTGACAGAAAGCAGTCATGCTGTTGGCTCAGTACAACGTCCCATGTGTCAGCAGAGAGATTTCACTTCTGAGAGTCAGAAGCCATAAACTTTCCAAGTTATTCAATGCTGTAGACATAATGTAATTACATTCCACCTAACCTGAAAAAAGCAAACAACTGCTTTGTATTTCAGATTTGAGCACTATGGTTTATGTCCCACGATATTTTAGTAACATTTAGTAATATTTTAGAACTTTTAGTAACCAAGGTATGGATAGAAATAACTTTTACTTACTGCATATGTCAATATTTCTTTACAACTTCATAGTGTGGAATATGTCAACGCCTCACACAGAGAAATTGGCACTGCATATTCTGTGACTGTTGGTAAATGGTAGGTAGAAAGCACAAGAGCACAGAACAATTACTTCCCCCCTACATTCCCTTAAGGAACTGTCTGTAGTTGTCTACTATGCAAATACAGCTCAAAATATTGTGTCTGAACATTCAGACAGGGAATGTCCAGCAAGCGCAGGTTGCATTATGATTGGTACCTCACTACTGTGGGAATTAGCTGCAAGTCAGAGGCCCAGAAGACTATACACTGCCATAAGCTGAGAACTGCTATCAAACTCCAAATATCAGCATCCAAGAACTCTGCAAATACACCTGCCACTGCAAAAAAGAAAAGAGTCAAGGTTTTACCCATAAGTTAATTCAAACTGACCTATTAAAGACATTCCCACTTTATCTTCCACATTCCTATACTGAGCCACTCAAAAATAGAAACAGTAATTTTTGGCAAAGTTCAGATTTATAAATCATCTAAATAATATATGATTATAATTATATATATAATTATATTATAATATATAATAATAAATATCATAGTCTTTACTCTAACTAAAGTTTTGACTTTTTACAGTTTTGTTCAAGTACATTTTTGTGTCTTCTCTCCCAGACAGGAGTTCACTGGCCACAGATGAGAACAGGAGCTTGTTCTCCATGTTCCTGAAACATTCCAGCACCACCTGGCATCCCTCCCTGCCAAAATACCCTGTTGAAGTCTGAAAATACCAAAGCTAATACTTTCAGAAGATACAAGAGTGTTATTTTTGGCTTGTACACTGACACAGAGGCATGAGAGGAAGGACTATCTGAAACAGCTACAACAGAATTCTCTTCCAGCATAACCCATGTTTATGTAGAAACTTGGAGCCAAGAAATTAAGAGAGAGAAGGGAAAAAAGCTCATTATACCCTTTGGATATATCACAGGCTGTTTCTGAAGCAGAACTGTCATCTTGGACTTCACGTATGAGCTCTGTTTCCCTCAAAAATGATATATTGAAGTGCCAAACTAGAAACTTAACAGTCACCCGAATATGCAGATTTATTTCAGTAAATTACCTATTTACAGAGGTACTTTGTAAATCAGAAGATAACACGTTGAGGAGACAAGCGTGTTACAGTATCTCTGGTAACCTTTACACTATCTGCATTTTAAGTAAAGGTTTACTGAAACATATAAAAGTAGTTCACAATTTGATTTTCATTATACCGATTGAGGTTCTTTTTTTCTCTTTTAATCAATCATATAGATGGTGATTATACTTGCTCAACTTTATTAAACACTTCTACTGACATTACTTCTGAAACATATCTGTTTATCCATACCGCCAATAGATCACTATAATGCTTCTGTTGCACTAAGACTACAATACTATGAGGTGTTGTTCCCTTTACTTAGGGAAATGGTGTTTCTGCTTATCTGAAGGAGAGGATTAAAAGGATGCTGGAAGACTAAGCTTTTTGAATTCTGCCTCAGGTAGCCTTTCCTCAAAATATAGTTCCCAAGAAAGTTAGATTACTGTGTTTTTATTGGCTACATCTAGAGATTAAATTGGACTTCCTTTCCCTGGTTTCACAGAAAATATGAAATATGGAAAGATGAATATGTAGGTGACATGTTTAACAATTCCTATGGCATGGCTTTGGTAACACTGTTCCTCAATTAACGTGCAAGTCCTTCCCAGTGAGTGACAATGAGCCATAAAAATGTAATTTGCTTATGAAAGCAGTTAAGCTAAGACTTTTTCACTCACAAAAATCAGGCTTTCAAAAACACAGACAACCCCAAAGCAAATTTATATCAAAATTTGGGCATATTTAAAACATTTTACCCTGCATGGATGTTGCTCTTGAAACAGCTTGTCAGGGCTGCTCCTTTTAGTACAATTAAGAATCAGGAACCTCAACAATTTAAGGTGGTAAATTGATATTCACCAATGGAGCATTTATCAAAGTGTTTCTACTTCCATGTTCCAAAGCAGCAAAATCACAGCTTTCAAATTCACTGAATGTATTACACTAGGCACATCACACTTTCAGACTGAGTATAGAATAGAGCCTAATAACACCACACAGCTTGAGCAGCACTGTTTCCAGCTCCCTTCAGGCCAGCCATAATGGTTGCTAAGTATACGTTATTCACTTTTGCAGACATTCCTGTGACAGCTAGTAATTAAAGGGCAAGTTAGGAGGGAAGGAGTAACTTACTGTGCTAGAATACCAAAAAGGACTGCTGTGATCAATGTTATCAGGGTACAAAAGTAACATGCCAAAAGAGACAGAAGAGGCACAGTAGAAGCTGAAAAAGGAACCTTTATCAAATTCAATAAACATCCATAGCCACAAGATTATCATCATTTTTCCATTTGTAAGCACATACTGCACCAACCTCTCAGGAAGCGCAGTCTATTTGGCCATACAATTTCAGGCAAGAGCTCACCATTCTGAAAGCAAGGTGTTCAATTCAGAGCTTTTCCATATGTCACAAAGCAGATCCAAAACATGATTATTCTTAGTCAGGTACTTCTTCTATTAAAAGATTCCAGATAAATGAAATGGCACTTTAACATCAAGGTGGGAGACCAAAAAGATTCCCAAAGCAACAAAGCTGTGCCTCATTAACAGTTATGGTATTCACATAAACTGAATGAAGTGCAAAACACAAGGTGCACAACTTGGTGCAAGCATGCATTACATACATATTTTAAAAAAAAAAGCAGCAGCAGCAGCTACTTACTTTTCTAACAAGATCAAGGAAAAACAAGGAAAAATTCTTTCTGCTGACATGGCCAAAAAGAAACGCTTTCCATCCCATTACCACGAAAGCACAGCAGAAACTTTAAACACTTAACATGCAAAGATTTGAAAGTAAGCCTAGACAAACAGGTTTTAATAGTGAACACTCATTTCTTTGAGTAGTAATTTTTTAACACCTGCCTTTTAAATTTTTCCACTTAGAAATGTAATATTGCACACACAACACAAACATTGCACAGCAGAAAGTGAGAAGTTGAAAATGAAAAAACTGTAGAAATTTGACTGTCAGCACAGTTTACATTAAGCAAAATACATGAAATACATCCAATACAGCTGAATAGGCTGTAAAATTATAATGCAGAAAGCAAGTCTATTCTATTTTTGATTGAACAGAAAATAAAAGAAGCTGTTAATGAACAGAAATACAAATTTTTTAAGAGATGCATAGAACAGTCGGTCTGAATACAAAAAAGAGTATGACTCTCTCTGAAAGATTCTCTTTCACCCTTAAGTGTCAAAAGCAACTGCTCACTTCAACTTCTTTTTTACGATGGCTTTGGCTCTTTTATAAAATCTTCTCAAGTCTGTCCTAGATGTTGCAAAACATTCAAAGAAGTCCTTGGTAATACAAAATCTTTTTTTATGCTTTGCTTCACTTTTTACTAATGCTGCTCAAATTGAAATCTCTTTTAATTGAAAAATAGGCTGATGAAGCAGCTTATGACAAATCCATATACAAACTATCAACTCTTAAATGATTCTGAGGGCATGCCTACACTGCCGGTTTTGACCTTAAACTGGCCTTACACACCAAAACACAAATCCTTGGACCCTCCTGCTGTAACAAGCAGTCAGTTCTCTTCAAAAACTGATTAACTAAAAGTTTAAGGAAGAGTAAAACAACGTCTGCCCCAGACAGATCATATGGATACTGGAAGTGTCAAATTCACCCATACCGTTCTAGCTGGCAGTATCCTTATTTATGTACCTATAACACACACTTACTAGTACATTTTCATCTATATTTCAGTTATCGCCATTTCACATTATTTCAGGTTGTCTGAACCCAAATACCAGAACATACCAAGTAGTTTCTGAAGCTGTGCTGTAGCTCTGAGTCTAATAATTCACTTTTGTTATGCAATAGGCCTGAATACTATGGATATGACCTAATTCATGCAAGTTTATGCAAGGACAAGGGTGCTCTTTCGGAGGTGCAGCCCACAAAGACAGTAGAATCATGGCCAAGACTGACATGCCTGAAGATAGTACTAGAATCCAGCAGCACAACTCCAGGATTCAGGTTCACCATCTCCAGCCTTTCCAGTCGATACAGATCTCCTAGATGGTTGAGAAAAGTTGAGATCTTGCTTATCAGCATTTCCCAGAAGTCAGACATTTTTTTGATAGGAAAAGCTATTCCACAATAGCTCATCTCAGAAACATTCAAACCTCTGTGTAGTAACGCAGACAGATGGACTAAACGTCTTAACTTGTATATCAACAAAACAATTTCCCATAACTGTAACTGTCAGTCTCAACATGGATTAAAGAACAGAATCTATCTGGAGTTTAACAAATAGTCTGCTTTCCTTGACACCTACTTCAGAAATGGAAGGGAACGTTACAATTCTGCTGCTGAGTCTCCTTATTTCATTTTCCCCTCTTCCTCTTGTGAGAAAGGGGAATACTAAGGTTATTTCTGCAGTACTTCAGGCAAACTAACCAAACACACTGATGGGGGCAGAATTACAACAGCAGCACAACTGCTGGCTCAGAGCCCAGGCTTCTTTCTTGGGCTGTATAAAAAGCAATGTCCTGGCAGCAGCAGCTGGACTATCTTTCTGCCAACTGGAGAAAATCTGCACACACAATAACTAAAACAAACTGAATAAAATAATACAGACTTCACAGAATAATTTAAAGACGACACTTCAGCTTGTCTTGGGCAGAGACACAACCAGGATCACTGTTGATTAACGCAACCTCTCTCTTCAAAACACAAACTTAATCTCCTTCTCTTTAAAGGTGAAAAAGAGACACCTGATGATGCCAGTAGGCTCCGAGTTTAAATTCAGAGTGTAGGGTGGTGTCTTAACAAATCAACAGGATGGAGGAACCATTCCGAGAATCAGCAGGAACCCACCTTTCTCTACGATCACTTTTCTGTAAAGTACATTTACAAGGAAATGAAGAATATAGAAGACAGTGAAAATATCTCAAAAAGTTAATTGACTGATTTCTATTTTCTTTCACTCTGGAAGTTTGATTAGGTACTTCTGTCTGTCCTTATAAGCATGTATGCATCTGCCCTTGACTATTCTATGCAATACCTAATCTTCAGGCCAACCAATGAAATTTTGTGGCCATCCATTTTTGTTTGTTTGTTTGTTTTTTACAAGACCGGTTTGCAACAAGAAATCAGCTTGAGCACGGAAGAACTTGCTTTTCACATAAAAAAACCTCTAAATACAAATGTGTGAAGACTTTTTAGTTTTACGTTCTCCAGACTTCTTTTTTTCCTTAAAACATCATATCCAGTTTACAACCACTGTTAAATTATATATATAAGTTAAGAAAAAAGCAACAAAGTCATTTTCTGCCTCAGTCTCTCCATACCATAAAACAAATGCTTTCTATTATAATCTCAGATATAAAAGCAAGAGAAAAGATTTTATGTTCATAGATTAACACCTACATTTAGGGTAACTCCAACACAGAAAAAACCAGTTGGTGTTTTTCAGGCTAGGACAGTGTTACACAAAAAGAACCTTTAACTCGACCCTCTCTCTTGCCTTGAAATAGGTCAGAAAGATCTCACAGAAAACCATAACTGCTTATCTTTGCTTTAGAGATAATTTATATATTTTAACTATTAGCTACGCTGTGACACAATGAGAACTACAACTCTGCTTCAGTTACTTGTAGAAATTGTCTAGACAATCTATTTATAGCAACATAACTTAGCCAGATTTAAAAAAATAACATTCAGGAATGAAAACATCCCAATTTAGATTTACTTATTTATTTTTTTAACCTCGATATAAAGATTTTTTATTTTTCTTTAAAGTTTTGACTCACAGGCTCTCCGTGTTTTCTGAAGGCACAAAATAAGTGAGTTTCTACTTATTCGGAATATTAAAGTCCTATGTCTTTTATTCTGTTATAGCATTTGAATGAAAAAACAAATGTATATTAATCATAATTAAAACATACATTAATATTAATAATATGATTAATATTAATCATAGCACACATGATGCTAGCTAGTCAATGTTAAAACTGAGCTGCTGGAACATGACTTAATGCTAGATAAATTATTTCCCCTGTTTTAGTTTCAGTCAACTTGCAATAGTATGGACAAAAAGTTGGAAATGGAAGCAGGTAAAAATACACCATGAAGTTTCTTGAAGGATGGAAAATGAAGAACTAATGCCACCTCTCCCAAAAAGCCAAACTAACTCCTACATATCTGTAACAATTATTCATCTTTTCACACTCTATTGTAGATTTCAAAGATTACAAAAACCAGGAAACATGGATTAATGAGCACCAAAATGCTATTTGCCACGCACAGTAAAAAAAAAAACAACAAAAAACCACAAACCAAAAAACAAACCTGCTCTTGAGTACTTAGATTATTTTTCTCCCAGTTGTGATGATCCTTTGCCCGAACTGGAAATTTCAAGGTAATTATATTTCTGTGGATTTGTGAATGGAGAATTTAATTCACTTCAGAGATGCTCCCACTTCATATATGTAAGTTAAAAATCAAAACAGAATCTGGCTGGTTAATTCCAGCATAACACCTGCATGGCATGGTAAGACTCTGGTACATCAACCGATCTGTTAACTTAGCTTTTATACCTTTGAATGGCTGAACAAGCAGGACTTACCCTGTTTTTAATTTTTAAAGGAAGTGTTCAACTAAAGCCAGAGCTAGACTGATGTCTGTAGTGCTGCTGGCTTCAGTGTCTCTTCCTGGAACTGAGCCATTATGGAGTTTTTGTTTTTCCCCTACCTACTGAGTTTTAGAAAGCCTTTTCTTTCAAATTTAGATGTTTTATCATCTGGCACCAAATCAAACACACAAGGAAGAAATAGAAAAAAGGTGTGAAAAGGGCAAAAATGAATTTCCTGCAAGTCCATTCAGGACAGTCAACTTTTTTTTGATAACTGAAATGATGCCAGGTTACTAACACAAAACACTACTGAAAGATTTTGTATCCTAATTACAAATGGCCTCATAAATTATCAACATTTATTTCCTACACTCACCCCTACAGAACTTAGTGCTGCATGAATTTGAGTAACACAACCAACAGAGCCAGTTTCTGTATTTTTAACGGTTTAAATATCAGTCAACACTTTTTACAAAAAAACAAACAACCTCTCCTTTATGGTAAAGGACACAATCTGTGGCAAATTCCAGTTCAAGATACATAACTGTTTAGAAAGAAATGTTTTAGGTCAAACACCTCACAACATTTCTTTGGAAACATTGTTTCTGTTTCCATACATTCACTTCTGCAATTTTTCATACTGTTAGATTACTTAACACAATTTCAAAAAATTTATTATTTTCCTTATAAAAAGCTGTAATATTCATAGCTGCATGTAAACATACATACTTCTTCCACTGTCTGAAGTCTAGCAAGTTGGGTTTAAGGGTAATGTAACATCCTCTTACACGGCTGAAGTACTTGGACTCACTAAGCACAGTAGGTTTTCTACAGCAGCACAAGCAAAGGAAACATTTAATTTTCCACCTACTGAAACATTTAAAAGCTGCAAAAAATACAAGTTCGCATGAGAAGTGTCTGTACACTATAAGAGAAATTTAGCTCTTTTTAGGGATGGTGTAACCCACAAACATACTGTAAAGCCTCTGTCTTTTCCTACAGATACTCATTTCAGGTTATTTCTTCCTTCTGTTTTAGACAGATCAGTCCTGGAAACAACTCCGAGAAAATGACTTGCTAGTAAATGGGCTATCTCCCATAAAGACACTCATTACTGAATACCAAAGCCGTTTGTCTTTCCTGTTCCTACTCCTCAGGAGGTTAGTGAATGCTAAGACTGTTACTGAGATAAATTAGTATATTCAGTAACTTAAAATGTAATTACTGAAAGCTGCTGCATAACCCACCATCAAATGTGTCAAGCATCCATTAAATCATCTCCATTTGGCACGTGGCATTTTATGCATTTTGTATTTATTCCTTTAAGGGGGAATACATGCATTCAACATTTTGTGAGCAACAGTAATTATTCAAATTGATTGATTTCATGTGAAATATTCATCATGGATTCACCCAGATCCAATGAACAAAGCTACATTCACTGGCTGAAACAATTCAATGTGCTTTTTATGGTCTGTTTTCCACTACCTCTGCTACAGTTTAAGATATGACAAACACCAGTTAATTTTTTAACTCATGAAACGTAGGTAAATGAAGAGACTCGGTTGAACTGAATGTATACCATACCTAAAACACACAGAATCACAGAATCACAGAATCACAGAATCACAGAATCACTAAGGTTGGAAAAGACCTATAAGATCATCCAGTCCAACCATCCACCTGTCACCAATGGTTCTCATTAAACCATATCCCTCAACACAACATCCAAACGTTCTTTGAACACCTCCAGGGTCGGTGACTCCACCACCTCCCTGGGCAGCCCATTCCAGTGCCTGACCACCCTTTCAGAGAAGTAGTATTTCCTAATATCCAGCCTGAATCTTCCCTGGCGAAGCTTGAAACCATTCCCTCTAGTCCTATCACCAGTTACACGAGAGAAGAGGCCGACCCCCAGCTCGTTACAACCTCCCTTCAGGTAGTTATAGAGAGCAATAAGGTCTCCCCTGAGCCTCCTCTTCTCCAGACTGAACAATCCCAGCTCCCTCAGCCGCTCCTCATAAGGCCTGTGCTCCAGACCCCTCACCAGCTTTGTTGCCCTTCTTTGAACACGCTCCAGGGCCTCAATGTCTTTCTTGCAGTGAGGGGCCCAGAACTGGACACAATACTCAAGGTGCGGCCTCACCAGAGCTGAGTACAGGGGAACAATTACTTCCCTACTCCTGCTGGTCACACTGCTTCTGATACAAGCCAGAATGCCATTGGCCTTCTTGGCCACCCGGGCACACTGCTGGCTCATGTTTAGCCGAGCGTCAACCAACACCCCCAGGTCCATTTCCTCTACACAGTCTTCAAGCCATTCCACCCCAAGCCTGTAGCGTTGCTTGGGGTTGCTGTGGCCAAAGTGTAGAACCCGGCATTTGGTCTTATTAAACCTCATCCCATTGGCTTCAGCCCAGCTCTCCAGCCTGTCCAGATCTCTCTGTAGGGCCTCGCTACCCCCAGGCAGATCGACACTTCCAGCCAACTTGGTGTCATCTGCAAACTTACTGAGGGTGCACTCAATGCCCTCATCCAGGTCATCAATAAAAATATTGAAAAGGACAGGCCCCAGCACCGACCCCTGGGGAACACCACTCGTGACCGGTCGCCAGCTGGATTTAGCTCCATTGACCACCACTCTCTGGGCTCGACCCTCCAGCCAGTTCCTTACCCAGCCAAGAGTGTACCTGTCCAAGCCACGGGCTGCCAGCTTCTGCAGGAGAATACTGTGGGAGACAGTGTCAAAGGCCTTGCTGAAGTCTAGGTAGACTACATCAACAGCCTTTCCCTCATCCACCAGGCGGGTCACTAGATCATAGAAGGAGATCAGGTTGGTCAAGCAGGACCTACCCTTCGTGAACCCATGCTGGCTAGACCTGATGCTCCAGTTGTCCCGCACTTGCCGCGTGATCTCCCTCAAGACAATCTGCTCCATAACCTTCCCTGGCACCGAGGTCAGGCTAACAGGCCTGTAGTTCCCCGGGTCCTCCTTACAGCCCTTCTTGTAGATGGGAGTCACATTGGCAAGCCTCCAGTCTTCTGGTACCTCACCAGTCAACAAGGAGCGCTGATAGATGATGGAAAGCGGCTCGGCTATCACCTCCGCCAGTTCCCTCAGCACTCTCGGGTGAATCTCATCCGGCCCCATGGACTTGTGACAGTCCAGTTGGAGTAGAAGGTCTCTGACCGTTTCCTTCTGAATCATGGGTGGTTTAGTCTGGTCTCCAGCCGAGACCACCTGGTCGAAAAGTGGAATATCCTGAGGATAACTGGTCTGACCTTTAAAGACAGACGTAAAGAAGGCATTCAGGACCTCTGCCTTTTCTTTATCCTCAGTAGTCACATTCCCGGCTTCATCCAGTAAAGAATGGAGATTCTCCTTAGTCCTCCTCTTACTGTTGATATATTTGTAATACCTTTGAATAAACACCTTTGAATAAAAAAAAAAAATCCTTTTCCTGAGATGAAGATTAGCAGAAGTAGTAATTCTACAATTCTACTAATTATTCTGCTGGTTCACAATATCATTAAATATTTATAGAAATGAGAAACTCAGGCACGTCTGAGTATTCTCCCCATCTATCCAAACTGTCATATGGAAGTTACATGCACAAATCATTCTTCCCTTAACTGAGCAGAGTTACTTACTCTAAACAATAAAATACAAATGACCAACACACTCTTTCTTTCTTACTTGGAGTAATACAAAGTATGTCCTATTCCCCTTGGACTTCATATCACACATGTTGTTTCCTACTTACCTTGTATGTCCTTAATATGATGGCAAAAAGCAACTGTTAAACTCAAGTGATTTTTGAAAAATAGACCTTACTGATAGACTTTAGGAGTTCTGATGTTGCTTTCATAAACCATCAATAAAGAGATTTTAAAGGTGAAAAAATGTTAAATGATTCATTTCAGAATGTTGACTCCCTCTAATGCTGGCTACTTCAAATGTTTTTGCCTAGAAGTAGAAATGAACAAAAGATTCCCCCAGATCCTATAGTGATACCCACCCCCAAGTTATTAATATATAAATTACTCAGAATGTAGTATTTACTACCACTGTATGCATTCATTTTGTGATGTATTTCTACATATAAACACATACATCACATCCATTATATCTACAGACTTACAGCAGCTGTGTTCTTCACTGCATTTCCTACAATCACTACAACTCTTCCTTTAAAGCTCTGGAGCATGGCAGTTGCTGGGCACTGGATGAGATCTCCTTCTGCAGTAAATGCTGATGCAAATGGGACGTTGATGCTGCCAGAGATGTGGCCACGGTTAAAGCTTAGGAAAAACAGTTAAGGATATGTGCAAGGCAGAGAGAAATGCGCTCTATGCACACAGCTGTAGAACGAACACGATCTTCATCCTGGCAGATGAGATACACCAATGCTGGCTTTTTGTGTTAGCATATTTTGATAAACTTCAGTTACCACTTACACGGAGCGAAAACAATGTCTGAAACCTCAAAGAAAAATGGAGAGAATTAAGTATTTGTTTCATAGGCACTGCAAAAAAAGAGCTTATAAATGAACCCATGCTCCAACATCCAGAATATGCACATTTCAGGGAATTTTACTTCAAACCAGCTCTATTGTGACCACAGGAATCTAATAGCAGTGAACAGCTGGGGCATCTCTTATGAAGGAATCTTATGCAATAGTACTTACAATGAAAACCAAAGCTAAATAGAGATTATTGGGAAATTTTCTTAAAACCTCCTGCCAACTTCTCCCAAGCCCCCTACAATTCTGACCCAAACTGAAATTCTAATAAATAGGCACTCAGATCCCCAAAGACCACTATTTATATTTACCTGCAGTCCCACTGTTATCAAGCTATTAGGAAAGTTACGGAAACACTTAAGCAAGCGCCTTGCCTTTGATCTTGGTTGTAATATAAATAAATCCATCCCTGTACACAGATGATAGTACAATTATTATAGTCTAGGTATTTTGTATTACTTGCTCCCTACCTGCTCTGTCTTTGATAATTTCTAGTACGTGACTTTAAAAATTAAAAACACAATGATGCATGCAGTAATAAAAACATTATTTAAATCAGTAGCATCAAAGCTTTTTCATACAGTAGTAATAAAATAGTAGATCATTTTATTCCAGAGCCTTCTCTTTTTAACTGGGATTTAAAAATTATCATCTCTTAATGGAGGAATCATTTTTTAGAACAGAGCCGCAAAAAAAGTGGACCACATTTTCAACAGTCTAATTCCAGGATAGAAGTAAGACAGGACTCTAGAAAACAAAGTCAAACTAGTCAGGTAAATGAACCTCTACTTAATTGGAAATCTCTACTGAGGTAGGAAATAAAGGCAAAGAAAAAAACATTATTTGTATTTCTTTGACCAATTTGTGTAGAAGAACACAAAACAAGTTTAAGTATGGCAAACAATAAAATTACAAAAGCTTATTTTCAGGTAGTTATTTAATTAATGTATACTATCTCTGTACTACGTATGTAATAAATTTATTTCTATGTATGTATTGAAAATGATATTTGTTTTTCTACTTCACCATACTTTGTCACAAATATTGCTAAAATATTTGAGAAAAATACTTTTCTGGATATAAAATAGTACTTCAACAACCTACACAGTGCTGAAAAATCAAGTATAACGGAGTTATTTACATTTTTACTATCCATTTTACGTCAAATGTTTGGCATCAATTCACCATAAAAGGGGAATGTGATCAAGTGAAGTGCCTTAACACTAACTGTACTTCTAAAAAACTATAGCAAATAACCCTCGGATGTATATTACCTTGATTAGAACTCTCTTTTCTCTTTTCTCATACACATGAGGTCTGTAATTAGAATTAGACCAGACAGAGGAAGATTTTTTTCAATGTCACTGAGAGCCTACTGAATCTCTGTAACTGGAGATCTTTAAGAGCAAACCAGACATAAATAACAGGAAATGATCTTCTGCTCTTTTTGGAAGCAGAAGATGGACTCAATTCCTGATTTTTATTTTTTTTTTAATTGAATATTGCCTGCTCATTACAAACTGTCACATAGAAAGCTGGGCTGCAAAAGTAAGTGATACTCCGCAGGCAAAGACTATGTATTAATAACAAAAAGAGTAACGTGTAGACAGAGTATCAACTCTGATACAAATACAGCACCTTTAAGTCTTTTCTGATTATAAGCAAACTAGATACCTTATTAACATAAGGTACTTGGGCTGCACTACCTGACAGTATGAGAAGGCACTCCATAGGAACTGATTTTTCCACTGAGGGACTGGCAAAGCATGCGAGCTGTTGACAGTTCTCTCCATTTCCCTTCCACTTATTTGGGAAGTCTCCCACATTTTCAAAATACTGGTCTGCTGTTCTAAAATACTGGGGAAGGTGTACTAACTATATCTATCATAAAAAAGCAAGCTGCATGAAAGTTCTTGTGCTGTCACTACAACATGGTTTCATTACAATCACAGCTTCAAGTGTGAAAGCAAGAATACATCTGGGATTTCCTTTATAAATCATGACTCCCTATGATAAAAAAACAACAAAAAATAGCTTTGGTTCTTTCACTGTACAAGACACATTCTATTCTATTCTTTTTTTTTTTTTTTAAAACTGTCCTGTTATCACATTCCTGCAGACAAAGAGAAGAAAATTGATACAAGCATGATTTGGCAAGGGCAACACTTGGATTTGAAGGATACTCTTCACTGTTACGGATGTCCACCACCAACAACTTTGGCTTGCTAGACTTAGTTTTCTTTATAGGTGTTTTGGAATGACTTGGTCCTGTCAGTTCACAGAGATCAATCAGATCTTCTGCTGAAATCCGTGGTGACACCTCTGCCTTCAGGTCATCCAACTTAATAGAATCCCTAGACTTCAAAAAAAGAAAAGTAATAATAAAGATGATTAAAGAGTTAAAGACACAACATTCTTTGCAACTTCTGCTTATTTGA
This sequence comes from Phasianus colchicus, assembly GCF_987193195.1. Lineage (NCBI taxonomy): Eukaryota > Metazoa > Chordata > Aves > Galliformes > Phasianidae > Phasianus > Phasianus colchicus. Next base: position 20,053,481 of record NC_143439.1, on the reverse strand, counting down.
CAACCTCAAAGTATGACAATTTGGTTAGATGGAAATCAAACTTCTCCTTCCTGAGTCATTACAACTAACAGTCAATTAATTAACTGTTGAAAGTACCTATTTTTGAAAACTTTCATACATTGCGTAATTAAATATACATCAGCATGCACAATGGTGTTAAATAGTTAATAAACACTGATTTATAACTTTCTGCAGCAACATCTTATTTTCTGTTAGCACCGTTGTCTCAATAAGAAAAATCACAGGTAAATTTTAGAGCGTTCTGGAGATTATGCTTTAATTCAGCAATCAGAGAGTTAACAGGTTGGTTATACATACAAAAAACCATTACGGAACTTAACTTACTCCAAGTTATATACATCAAAGATACACTTACAGAGCTTAGTCATTTTACAACAAGACTGGTTTGTCTTGTGCAACCATTAAAAGCTCCTATTGTGCAGGAGGTCAAACAGAGGCAAAAGTTGTTTATGACTAAGCCTTCAGCTGTTTCTAGTGAACTCTCCTGTCTTAAGAGGAACAAACAATAGCTAGGAATTGTTACAGGGAGCCTCTTCTGAAAGACGTTCAGACTATGTTGACATCTTATTCTTGTGGAAGAAGACATTAATAAAAAGGACAACCATTTCATCATGAATCATAGAATTAATGACTTGGGTTGAAAAAGACCACAACGATCAGCTACTTTCAACCCCCCTGCTACGGGAAGGATCACCAGCCACTAGACCAGGCTGCCTAGAGCCACACCCAGCCTGGCCTTGAATGCCTCCAGGGATGGGGCATCCACAACCTCTTTGGGCAACCTGTTCCAGTTTGTCACTACCCTCTGTGTGAAAGACTTCCTCCTAATATCCAGCCTAAAGCTCCTGTCTCAGTCTAAAACCACTCTCCCTTGTCCTATCACAATCCATCCTCGTAAACAACCATTCCCCCGATGAGATGCTATATTATTAGTTCACTGCTTTGAATTACAACAGAATTCACGTAAAGCATCCTGAACCACACCTATTAGTGAACTACAATGGGGATGTTAAAAAAATCTGAGTTAAAGGAATAGAAAGAGCTGGAGATGCAAGGACAATATAGATGTGACTCCCCTTAAGGTATCTGATAATAACTGCATTTCACATCAGATATTTTCTCACAGGATTTCTCTGATGGCTTGTCAGTTGGCTCAAGCTAAACAAGGCTAACACCAATACATCAGTCCTTCTACCAGATCCTCCTCACTCTTCGTTTTTCTATAACCATCCTGGTAAACAAACAGACCCACAATTTTGCACTGAACTTGAGTTCAGACTTCAGGCTATCACATCCGCTAACAACCCAAATCTCACAGATTATTCTGTACCTTTAACACCTCCACTGCTCTTCACCTGTTTGAGCTGTTGTTTTCCACACCAGCAATTACTCTCTTCACTTTAGGCCAGCCGATCATTTAAGAGGAGGTGCAAAAGAAGGCAGCTGACACACACAAACAGATGTATTTTAGCATTTACTAACTTCAATGGTAAAAATTAATTTAGACTAATCAGACATAAGAAGCTGTTCATCAGAGAAGACTGCTCAATCACTACCATCCTATAGCAAAAATAATGCTTATACTGAAGCTTAAGGTCTAGTTACCTCCCAGAAGTTTCCCTGACGATATCTTAAGAACTTTAAGAGTAAAGAAATTATTCTGCTCACCCCATTTTTAAATACGTCTGGGAACTGCTAAGCCATATCCATTTACTGCTCTTAATAACAAGAAGCAGTCATTAACAATTTTGACTTTTTTTTCTTTTTAAAATTAGAATCAAAGCCGCTTAAGCATCCTCAAGTTAGAAGTCAAGCTTCAGAAAGATTAAAGCACTTCAGAACATGCGGCCAGTGCAATCATAACTCTGATCTACTTTTCCATTAGCAGTAATCTCTTACAGGCATTTCATCCATGCTATTAAATGAAGATATACACTACTGAGAAAATAAGCAAGTATCTATAGTTCTGCTAAACCTTAACAGTCCCATCTGATAAACACAGGAGCTATAAAGTAACTTTTTATCAGCATAACAGAAAGCTTTATCTAAGTCGGAGCAGGGCTGTCCAGCTTTTGTCTTTGAAGTTGGCATAATTTACTGTAACAAATTTAATACAGAAGGAACTTCAGCCTGAAAGTCAATATAATTAAAAGTTAGGGTTCAAGTAAAATACTCATTTTTTAGTCAGAGTCCTACATGAAGAAGCATTCTTCACAGACAATGTCATTCCCTTCTTTTGGAATATAATGTTTTGTTTCTGAAATCAATGTACTAATGTACAACCACAAATAAGAAAGGAATAACATTTTAAAACCAGCTTAGAAGAAAAGAATTTCGGAAGATATATGAAGAATTGATCAAACAAAACCAGAAAAAAGCAGATTCACAGAGCAACCACAAAAAGATGCAACTCTGAATCAAGGGTCACATTGTTTCCAGCAAATACACTGCTCTTTGTGCTTAGTTTTAGTTGAAGTGCCAGTAATAGAAGAAAGCTTATGTATTGCTATTCCATCTAAACACAGTATTCAAGGTCATGTTCCTAAAGAAGCTTTGGAGTAAATATATTCATACAGAGCAGCACTGTTTTATACAAAGTAAAACACAGCAGTCAGGTGAAAAAAGGTAGAAAGAAGAGGAAGAAAAAGCAAGAAATGACATTTCATGCAGATTTGTAGCTGCCTTGCCAAGTAGGTGAAGTCATCACTACCATGTTTTAAATCAAAAGTAGTTTTCCTGACAGACAATGCCAATTTTCAGGAACTATCTGAAAAGGTGATCAATCAAGATCAAGCAAGAACACTCTGAATTTTAGCCATCTAACCATCATCTAGATGAATTTCATGACTGAGAACACTCACTTGCACTGTTTCCACTTAATATTTCCCATGCAATTTTTTTCTTTTTCTCCTTAACAAATGAGTAGATGAAGGCAGTACTTAATCCCTAATATCACTGTCCTTTGTACTTTTATTTTTGCTGGATTTTTTTTGTTTGTTTGTTTGCTTTTAATCAAACAGAATGACAGCTCTGATAGTGAAAAGTATTTTATTCCTGTACCCCCACAGAAAGAGTAATGCATAAATCCACTGCTACTGACACAAAGCAGCCTACACAGGCAAAGAAGTAGTCTAATATTAAGAAATAAACAAGGTACATGTATGCTGTCTCAAGCTCTCACTGCCACAAACATCTTTATGACCACTATTAACACGAAGTCAAAGAATAAGGCCTCAACGTTGTTCTTATAAATTTTTCTATGCAACCTCACTAACAGACTTATGCCTCAGACTCTGTCCTCCATTGCCATCATACTCAGATCTGCAGATTTCCAAGAGAAGACACTGGTATCCCACCTTCTCTATGCCCCCAATCTCCCCCCACTCTCCATTTGCTGTGTCTGCCACGTTCCTGTACTTGTCCTCTCCCTCTCACAGAGCTCCCAGCTCCAGATCCTGCACCTTTATTATCAGAGACTGAAAAAACACTCAGCCTCGTGCTTCCAGCAGTGTAGCTCTGCAGCTGATCCAGTCTGCAGAATTCTGCACCACAAGAACATTTTATAGGCAGACCCAGCCCACCTTGCAGCCTGGCCTCTTTCACATCTCCTGTCCCTCTCTGTATGAGCTGATGCTGCAGAGAGACATGAGAACAGTGGCTAGGGAGGATTAGGGAGGGAACAAACAGCAATTCTTGGTTTGTCATCCTTCATAAACATCTTCCAAATCTTACTACACAATTGTAAGCAGTCTACAAAATTGTAAGCGGGCTCTGCTTGCTTAAGTAGCTAATTATTAAGGAAACCTCACTCAATCTCCCTGGAATAATATAATTGAGTGAATCAACTGAGTCAGCAGAGCAGAAAGACAAAGTTATTCCCTGCATGCAGCCAGACAGACATGCTGCAAGGTCTCCTTTGTTTTCGTCTCTGATGTGATAGAACAGGTAAGTACTTCTCACCACTGCAGGGAACCGCTTTAAATTATAGCCATAATACAGTTGTGCCTGAGAACACCCACGAGGTACTTTAACATGACATAAAACTAGAAGCAACAAGAACAGTCTTGCATGCCTTCCTCAGTTTCTATCAGTGCGTGTAATTTTCTCTTGATAGATAATGTCTCTTTGACAAGAAATTGTAATATTTTGTGGAAAAACAAGTTACAGACTCTAAAGAACACCAGCTGCCAGAGATATCCCTGTCCTCTTTAAAAACAAAAACAACAGGAACTTAGTATCACATCTCAACGCAAACTGCAACCAGAAGAGAAATTTCTTCTCCCTCACAACGTGATCACGTCTGTCACTTTGGGGTCTGGAAACTTTGATTTAAAAAAATAATAATTTAAAAAAAAAAAAATCAAACGTTTTGGTTTCTATTATTTTCTAAAAGAGTATTATCAAAGGCAGCATAGCGCTAGGATATTTGGTGAAGAAAAAGATAGGGTATGAGAGAAAGCTGGGGTTTGGACCAAGAACAAATCAAAAACCAAAGCTTAGGCTTTTGATGAACCTAAATACTTCTGTCTCTCACATACTACACTCCCTCTCTATATCCTGAAAACTCTTTTTTATTACAGTTTTTTGGTATCGCTGTTTACACAGCAGCATGCTCTAAGACAAAATGCTCTAAGACTTTCGTAGCAGTGATATAAAGGTATATACAGTATTTAGTGTAAGATGAAATTAGTGCTGCAGGGACTGGCAGAATGCAGCTATGCCTGTGCATTTCATAACATTTTTGTGCAAAAGACCCCAACATTGTTGAATTTACTTTTCTTCCAAAACCCAGCTTCAAATATTTCTGCCCAACTCCATTGCCTCCTAATGCCACAAGCACACAAACAGAAGAAAGTCATAGTAAGTGGACCATTTCTCTCTGCAGTATCTAATTATACTAATCGGAAACAGAGTAAAGTACAAAGCTTTTTAGAACCAAGCTGGTCCTAAAGAATGGACTTAGTACATTTGGTGGGTTCATTCAGAGAGTTGCTTCTCTCCTAAAATAAATTCACAAACATGTTACACAGCAAAAATCATACGCTGCTCTTAAGAAATATGGATTGTTTTCAAGAAATATGAAATAAAACTGTTACACAGGAAATGCCACCAGCTATTTATGCTGGCTGCCAAAAAGACACTTCCAGTGTAGCCGTGTAGTCTTCCCACTCAGAGAAAACTAGGACTGGGGCTAAAATGTGTTAAAAAAAAAAAAAAAAGATAACAGCATCTTTAGACAGACAGCTTGAAATTCAGGACATCTATGGCCTGAAATTTCACTTTCCTCAAGAGCTTGCAAGCTGACTTCTTACTCATTTCTCAGAGGAAAATCTAAATGATAAAATCTAAATGATATCTTACATCACTTAGTTAAGAAAACTGATAAATAATTACCAGTGAAATTATTAAAACACCAAAGTAACTGCTTCCAATTATTCTCCATGCATGGAAGGTTAATTAAAAAAAAAAAAGTGTTTGAAAAATAATATCATTGAATTTCAGTGAGACAAAACAAGCAATTCATTCTTGTTAAAACTTAGTCCCAGAGCCAGGATTTGCTCCTGCGCTACTTGTGGAAAGAAACATTCATGCGAGACTGAACTCTCAAGAACGGAGCCATATCAGACCGCACAGCTCAGAGATCACTCATCAGTAATCAATACAGAAAACTGGCATCTGTCAGTGCTGGCCAAAGAAGCACAGATAAAAACTACAGTGATGCTGTAGGAACTGCCAGCAGCAGCTGAGTGGTGAGCACAGATGGGAAGGTGTAACACCACCAGAGAAACTTTGTAAACTCTGCTTTTCCTATGCTTTTCTTTTCAGTATCCTAATAACTGACCAGAGGCTAGTTTATCAGTGTATCACATGCATCTCCACCAATGTCTTTTCACAGGACACAAATCAATTACAATCAAGCACCTAATAGGAAACAGAGTTAGTTCAAATCCAACCTTTTAAAACCAGTGGCAAACCAGTAGCTGCCATATTCCTGGATTTGCCTTGCAGAGGCTTCTGCTTATGACTTTTTAAGTGGATTTATTTTCTTCAGTAACATGGCAATGCTAAAAAATAAAAATAAAAGTAAAAATGATATTCCCAACACTTAATTAAAATGGTTATCAAACCTCAAATTTGTTTTTAAAACAATTTTCAAACCAGAAATGATTTTAAAAATATTGTATGAGAATGATTTTAAATATGAAGAACTTGTCTGCAAGATTCAAAGAAAGAATTGCCTACTTGATTTATTTTAAACTTAAAAAAAAAAAAAAAAGCATATTTGTTAATGTGTCACAGAATCCCAATTGTGAGAGGTCAAAAAGGTCAAAGACAATTAACTTTCAACTTCAAAGTGTGTATAATCACAAAGGTTTGTGAGGAGGAATGGGATGGGAAATCTGTGAATCCAGAACCTGAGGCTAAGGCTTGCAGAGAGCACTCTGGCTGCTCCAACCGCCCCATTTATATTCACAGCTGATAAACACGTCCCAAGGAGACTCCTAAAACGAAAACTCCTGTACAAAATGTTTACAATATCTGAATATGATCTAAATGAGCATTTAACGAACTGTTATAGTCTCATCTAAATAACATTTACGCTCTTATAAACATACTCATTTAATTCCATCTCAGCTACAAAAATAGAGTACATTTGTTACAATCAGCTTACATTCAATTAAAATAATTACTATTTATATTAGAACTCAAATAAACAACCACAACATTCATTAGAGACTCTAAAATTAACATTTATCATCACTTATTTCCTAAGTCAATCTATTTCTTGCTTTATCGACTCCAGTAATTGATGCAATGCTTTATTTTCTATTGGGAAAAGTCCTAAAATGTAATAAAATACATTCATATTTTTCAAATCAAGCTGAGTGAAAGTAGTGCTACAAGACTTCCTTCAGTAAATTTAATCTGCACAAGCAGCATGCTGGAAGCAGAGGTTTCCTTACACCTATGCTCGCATTGGCTGACAGCTGCCTGACTTACAGGTTTCATCACAAACAAGAAACCACTCCTTTGAAAAGCTACGAAATATACAGGAAGTTTTGAAGCTTTCAAAAATTCCTAAGACTATTTTCCAGTTTAAGATGAGTTAATTAGCATGCGCCTAGTTAAATATTTCTTGCAGAAGACGATATTTTAACCAAGCCATTTTGAAAATCAAAAGTAAACCCAAATCCTTACTTCAGCTATCAGCAGGAAATCAGAAAAGCAGAAGCAGAGGCATATTCAAGTTTGTATTTTATATACATGTAACAAGAAACTAATTTGTATCTTGATCAGCTAACACTTTACATAACCCGTATTAACAACAAATTCAAAGTACAATCTTCTGCTGAGTTGGAGAGAAACAAAAGAAGCCCAAACATAAAACTGGAACTGGCTGTAACAGACAGAAGACTCTTGAGCCTGAATGCATTTAATAGCAAACAGCACAGACCTTGCAATTGGATATTTGCTGGTCTGCACACAGAAACTGAAGTGTTGGTATACACACTACTTACCGTGCTTCTCTAATGGAGAAGGACTGCACACAACGATTACTACACACAAAGGACTTATAATAAATAAGTCCTTTATAATAATAAAACATAGCCAACAGATTTTATATGGACAACTATATCCTATGTGAATACTGGATGAAATGATAGTCAATTGAACTTTAGCAAAATACAGCAAATAGCAATAGCACATAAGCCTAAATTGCCATCTGTAAGAAATCTGGCATATAACCTATCCAGTTACCTTACGAAAATGTGCTTATGCTATTTTGGATACAAACCACAGCTTCCCTGTTTGTACCATTTCATCAAAACATTAAGTTGCCTTTCCACAAAGGTTTTTCTCCTTCTGCTTCATCAAAAAGCAAAAACTGAACTGATGACACCTGAAGATCAATAATCATACAGTAGCTTTTCCCCAGCCGAATGCTTTCATTCCTCAATATTTTACTAAGAACTCACATCCCTGAAAAAAGGATGGGCAGTAGAAGAAAGACAAAGGCACAGTGATAACAGCCCGGAGACTTCTGGGAATTCATCTGTCACACTTTAGCACAGAAACATGGAGATAAAGGAACTGCATCCTGCAGAAGTATGCCGGTAGCTGGAGACCGTGTGAACATCTACCATGTCAATAAGAAGAGAGATGGAGACACAGCAGAAAATTTTTATATGACAAATGGTATTTGTTTCTGACTCTTTGATGTTTAAGAACAACACGTTGGGATTTCCTAAGGCATGAAGGCAGGTTTCATGCATCAGGGCAAGAAAGAAAAGTCAGTGTACTGGTCAAGAAGTTAAAGACAAATTTGAGTAGCCTGTTATTGAAATTCAGGAATAAATTTAAAGGATTTTAATTCTTATTTTTGACATCCTATCTTTCTCAAAATACACATGCTAATCCACTTAAGATGTACATTCATTCTCTCTGAAACTATTTCCTTCTTGAGATTTTATCTCAGTAAAATATGCTTATTGGCTGAAAGAGCAAAAGATTAAGCAACACCCAAGGCTGGGAGGGAGGAGAGCCTATTTACAAAGCTGCAAATAGATGTCACTAAAATGAAAACTAATAATAAAAAAAGGAGTCAAAACAGTTTGCCTTACTGGCTGCCGATTCAGGGAGAAGAGTGCTCACCCAGGGGCAAATTCTTCTCATGCTATTATTAACCAAAGAACTGTAACATGCAGATATACACAAATATTTGAGTAGCCAATAAAAAGCACTTAAGAAAAAAACTGAAGCAGCTTAAAAAGAAAATACAAGTACATGAGTAGGAGACAGATAGTGTTTAGAATTAAATTAACTAAACACTTTGTTTTCAAAGGAATTATTTCCTGCTCTTCCCATCCTTAAACACAGAGGTGGCCTATGAACATAAAATTGAGGATATAAGTGTAGCACTAACTGCTTGTTCCACACGAACCAGGTAAACAGATGAGAAAACAACAAAGTACTTTTTTAAGAGCTAGAGTGACCAGCAAGGACACAGCGAGGAGTTTTAAAGAACTCCTTTAGGCTATGTGTACTGAAGATTAAAATCAGACTCCACCACTTTCAAGTAGAAAAAAGTTTTCCCAAGGCAGCAAACACTAGTAGAGGATATGACTGTAAGAAACACACTGTTCCAGGATTAATAGACACACAAAAACACAACCAAAATACCCACAACCTTTGGGTATAAACACTACATTTCAGTAACAAGAACATTAATATAAACATACACGTCTCCAAATCTGACATACAAATATAAGAAATGACAGCAAACATTTTTACCCCAGAACATCAGATTTGAACCTGCTTCCTTCCTGTCCATGAAATTAGGTTTCTCTTACCTACAGAAAAAAGCTAAAACGTTCACACATTTCTGTACAAATAACAGAGCACTCCTCCAAGTAACAAGCTAAAAAAACCAACAATTCCAAACTACAGTAGATCTCTAAAGCTTCAAAAGAGGTTAAACCATCAGTTATGCTGCAATGAATCACAAATGTTCCTCTGCTAAGCAAAAAGCAGAACCAAATTTGAAGGCAATAAAAGTTGCTGTATTTATTTTTCTTCTCCATGAAACAGTGAAGAATCAGCTTAATTTCTTGGAAATCTTGGGATGGAAGAGCCTAGTTACCAGCGTTATAAACAAAAATCTCTTCTGGTATGAAAACAAAATTACTATTGGGAAAAAGAAAAAAAGACCCCAAAACATCTTTCGGGAAACGGAAGAAGCTCTGCTTGACCCAAAACAATGGATTTTCTTCTCTGCTACAGATACAAATCTTTGCTCTATTTACCAGTTCAGAACATCGTTGCTGCTTTCTCCCTTTCACCTCTGTGCTGCTTCCAAGTCTCTTCACTCTTGCCTAGACACAGGAAGGCACAAGCACATACCAGACTGTGGAAACTAGTCTATTTACTATCTTGTCATACATTAAGAAAAGCTAGCACATAGAAAATATAAAAAGAGATTGCATAATTGCTTTCCTTGGAAATTTTTATGATATGACAGGACAAAGCCCTTGGCAAGTGCATCTAAATTCAGTGTTTTGTCTGTTTTTTGCTGGAATTTGTACCAGACGACCTCCTATCTGAATTATTCTATGAATTTGCAGTCCTTAGCTCCTTCTGAAATCCCCTTCATGCATTGCCAGAACAACATGGCAGCAGTTGTGCTGGCTGAAGTTTTTGTATGACAATCACCAGTACTTGTGCCATTTCATTTTTCTTCCCAATTGCCTTTATATCTCACCTACTATTTTTTTTCTTAAATCTCATAAGTTCTTTGGGGTTTCTTTTTGTTCTGCATTTGCAGGTCTAGTTCTTGGAGCCCAGATTTGAGGCTAAGACTTCCAGAACATACAGTAATAGAAATAAGAACGAAACTGCACTACAGAAAAAAAGATGACAGAATATCATACTGAGGTTTAAGAACTGTTTAAGTATTCAGATATATTTAAGTGAAAATACAAAGCTTACATTTGTAGAAGTTGGGAAAAAACTGACAAAGACATAAGCCTAATGCAACTGGCAAAATAGACAGGGCAAGCCTATACTATGGATACTGTCCCCCTATTTTTGTAATGTATCCATGAATGAATTTGGATTGTAGAACACAGAAGACAAAAAAAACAAACATTTAATTCATTTAAAAGACTGACAAGATTTATAGCGCTGAGAGGAAGGAAAGAAATCATTTCAAATCAGCAGCACCCTACAGATAACATATTTCACAAAAGAAACGAATATCAGATCTTAATAGAAAAAAAGGAATAATATTTTTGTTGAAATTAATAGCTATACAGACAATCTTATTCACTAGTTTTTCCTTGCCAAAACATAACTCAATTACTACTTCTCAAAACAACTTGAGCCATACCTTTAAAACGGCATGCCAAGATGGAAAAAATTGTCAGGGCTGCCTGCATCACTTTACAACTACCTAGTTCTTAGTGGAAAACTGTTCTTTTTATTATTTTTCTCCTGACACAAAAAGCCGTTTGTAGTTCTACAGGTAGACTGGGACAGTGGTCTGTTGTGGTAACAAAGAACACCACGGAGCTGGAAAAGGAGCTGGGAGAGGCAGAGATCTGGCACAAAAAGAAATAATTTCATTGGCAGGTACATCAAAGAAGTTTAAGTTCAAAGCAGTAAAGTTTAACAAAACTAACAAAATACCCTGTGTGACCAAAAAACCTTTTTATTTCCTGTTCAGAAAAACAAAACAGAGAATTAAGAACTACATTTCAGAGCAGTTAAATTCACTGCACTGGATTTTTCATCATAGTTAATAACCAGGCGCAAACTCTAATCCCATCACTAGCTGATAAGTGAATCAGAGTATGCGATGAAGGTGTCCAATACTTGTGCTTGGTAGTGAGAATCTAAATACCTGTGACTGAGGTTTAGCAGATATTTCCTTACTGCTTTATCTAAAGATCTAGAAAATCAGTGAAGAACTAAGAAAGTGAAGAAGAAGGAAGTCCACTCGTGCAAGAATCCCTTTCACAATGCAAGTGAAGTAAAAAAGCTAGCTCTAGAGAGGTTGTAATGTCCAAATCAAAAACATTAGTAGATAGCAAGGCCTTCTGCTATACAACTGTAAAGCAAAAGTAATATTGTTCTATTATTAAAGAAAGGACAAAAAACGAACGATGAAATGTCACAAAAAAATTCATAAAAACACACACAGACAATGTCGACACTAACAAGACTCCTAAAACATAATATATGAAGTTTTGCACTAAAACAAGGTAAGGATAAACATTAGTGCATTTGATAATGGGGGATTGGAAAGTGGTTTACTCACAGCAAGCTGCATCACTTATCTTCCCACCCTGCGTTTGTCAGGGCACTTACCAGGTCACCTCTAGGTGCTTCCTGATAATCTACAGAAAAGCAGGACATTGAACTTCTTGTGCTATTGCTCTCACTGGCTTGCCGAGGAGGCTGTGCATATTGCCTGTACGTAGCACTCTTTGGGGTCCAGCGAAACAGGTTGATTGACTCACGAACACAACGCTCAATGTCAATCTCTGGTCATGGGAAAAAAAAAAAAGCAGCGTTAAAAAATAAAAATAATTTAAAAAAAAAAAATCGGTAAAATCAAGTAATCTAGCTATGATATTGCTAGATAAATACACACATATCCATCTATTGCGCTGTCTCGCTCCTTTAAAAAGCAGAGTTTTCAAGAACACTTCACCATTCAAATACTCAGCAACTTTAATGAAAAACTAGCAAAGACATTTTAAGCTTTAGTTTTATGCCCAAGTATGCAAGATAACACTGCAAGCTGTTTAAGAGAAGTGTAACACAACTATTAACAATACAATGGAAGAATATAATTGAAACACAGTCATTGTAATGCATCTTCACTAAAATCCTTTGCAAAGCAGGCTATTGACTCAAATATAAATGCATGCAGCACATCCAAGGTATATTTCATGCAATGTATGGAAATTTGGATTTTTGGATCAACATTGTCCCATTTGTCAGATATGTACCTGTTACAAATCTGACAATTTTGCTGTGAAAGCATTCAGTGTTGCTGAACCTTGTGTAGCCTGCCGTTTTGACAAAGTCATATGCTATCAGTTGGATGGAAAAAAGGGAATCTCAACATTACTTTGTGCTTGATATGTACAGTGCTGCACAGAATGTATTTCTCTTAGAGCTGTGCAGTTGAAAACCCACAAGTGCAACTTAGAGTGGAATAGTCTGAGCCGAAGGAGCAAAGTGTAATACGTGACAAAATATTACTCAACTTGGGAGGAAAGTAGATAACCATTAAAGGTGAAGCATCCTAAAAATAAGCTGTAGTCAAAGACAAATTAACAAAGCATATTGAGAAAAAAAAAAAAAAGAGAACCTACAATAAACACAATCTTTGCAGCAACAAACATAACAAAAATCCTTCACATATCTTCTAACAAGGTGTGAAGAAAACCATTTACTTTTCTATCATTGTAAGATGACCAGTTAGCTTTGCATCTCCTGTTTGCAATTTGGGAAAGAAAATATTACCCTAACTTGTATTTTAGGCTGAACCTAGTGTAGCGCATCAAACAAACATGAAGCATATTAGCACTTCTTGTGTTTGTCCCAAGCATCTTGGATAAGCTACTGCAGCACTGCCAATTTACAAGACTAAGGCATCTATTTCTTTGAAGAAACTGTAGGTAATACAATCAAACTTTCTCTGCCCATTTCAAACAGTTTTGATGCATTGCCAGGAACAGAATTGATACACTGCCATCAATGAAAAAGTCATTCCAGAAACCTCAGTCATTTAAGTTGTAGTGAACTAATGATGCTGAAATTGGAGCTTGAGGCAGACCACTCCAGTTGGATGACATTAGTTACTGTGTTTAAAACAGAATGAATGATGTGATCTATTAATTTCCCATTCAAAAAACTATTCATATTCAGGTAGGATACTGCCCTTTAGTGTATGCTTTACTTCCAGTGAAGATAAAACATTTGTGTTAAAAAAAAAAAAGTACAACTTAATTTTTCTTAAAAATATCAGGTTCCCTATCTACTGGGATAATAGAAGAGAGAACAGTGTGCATCTCCACAGTAATGAACAACTTTTTCATTTTGTGATGAAATCCTACTAGATTTTTCATTTTCAACACACTGTAATAGAATTTTGATATTTAGTATTCTTCCCCAAAGAAAATCCTGGCAATTGGAAAACTACTAACTGATTTTGACATTCAGTAAGAACAGCAGGGACCTTCACTTTCTCCCAGAGTTCAGAATATACACTGCAATACTAATTACAGTCACACTTTCTCTACGTTCTGAAAATGACTTATAAAAACATGATCATTTTAAGACTGTTCTTGCTTTTCTGTTTTATTCTGGAGCGAGTTAGAGCAGTGTCTCAGTATTTTTGCAATAAGTGAGCTGAATGCAGAATTTAGATATTTTTTAAAAAGTATGAACAGTAATTACTAGCATGAGCAGCTTTCAGCTGTGAAAGGACATAATGGCCCACAAATAACTGATATTGAAAACAAAGAATTGTGGGGAATGGAATAGGAAATTCACATATGGTAAAAGATAAAAGCAGGAATTGAGATTGACAGTGTTCAGCACTGACAAAGACTACCAAAATACTTATCCAAGAAACAAGCTCTATGATTCCAGAAGGAATTCATGTTGATAAATGAAAAATTCAGCAACAGATTCTCCTTTTTTAAAAAAATATATATATATATCTGCTTTATTTCAAGGTGTGAATCAAAAAATTTCTGAGCCTGCTGTTCTGTGATTCCTGGCTGCGTGACTTCTAATTTCTTCCAAGCAGCAATTCAGGTGGACAACGGTTATGCCTAAAAATAAAACTCCATGAAACAATAGGGAATTTTAAATAGTTTGTGAGGCCATCCAAAAACTAACAGCAATTTGGAGTCAGCCAGCAAATTAATAGCTTTCCAAGTAACAAACAAACAAACAAGGAGATTGCAGTTTCCACAGAGAACAAAATGTTTATGTACCCATACAGATATATATGTGTATGTGCAAATAAAGAAAGATCAACATCTAGCACTCAACAAGGCAAAAAAGACTGTCAAAAGCAAAAGCATTTAGTCATTTTTCTTTTTTGAAAACTGATTACTTTCAGGACAATGGAACTTAGGAAGACTTTAAAGTGGTGTAAATAATTAACAGGATATTTAATTAGTCCCAGCACATGAACAAACTTCACACTTGAGTAACCTCCAAGACTTCAGCCTTTCTTTGAAATTTTGGTTTAAGAAAGATCACTTCCCATCAGTAAAGAAAATGCAGTGCAGTCTCCTGCAGCCTCACTGAATAAGATCTTTTCCCTTACCTTTTGCTAATAAGGGTCTACAGCATTACTTCAATTTTGATTTCTTCCCATGCCCTTACAAACATTTGAAAAATGATTCAGTCCATTAAATGTTCTTTCTTCTTATTATTTCTATTTTCACACCAAGGATTTGCATCTGCATAGTATTAATCTTTCTTGCACTTTTCCTGTTCTCAAGTATTACTCTGTTACCAGTGAGAAGCTTACAAATTATTAAACACACTGCCGGTAAGTCAGATGTGTAAATATATGAAGTCAGTACATAGACTCTTGATCAGGACTGTGAACAAATGAACAGAGAGTACTTCACCAGGATGCCAGACTACTTGTCATACGCAAACAATTTAGAAGAACATCCTTTTGAGAGAAGGTTCTGAATAAATCTCAAAGTGGCAGAACAAAGTGAACAAAAATATCTAGAAAGAATGGGGAGGGCCTCCTCACTTACGGAGATGAACACACAGCATCTCTGTGCTCTCTTAAAGTCCCAACAGTGGTGTGTTTTGTAGTTTAAGCAGCGTGTGCCTTCCATTTCTACTCTGCAAGTTACTCTGCTGGAGTACAGCACAAAATGTGCTGACATAACATTAAGCCATTAACTGTGAAATACGCACTGAAAAAAAAAATCTAAGTACAAGTTTAGAAACATAATCTAAATACTATAAAAATAAGTTCTCATCTCAACTTTAAGTACATCTTAAGGCAGGCTGTTTTTCATAAAGTACAAAGCACCTGCACCGCAAAAAGTCAAAACTGGTACCCAAGTATTTAGAAACTAAAAACAACAAGTTTCATTTCAAAACATCAGCCCTAGATGTTCTAGATCAATTGAGTAGCAACCAATCTTAGAGGAAACAATTCTGTGGTACCAGCCAGCTACTTACTGCTTGGCATCAAAAGCCTTTTCCTTCCTTATTTTTTAAACTTGCAAAGCCCATGGGAATGGGAAGAGGCGTGAGGGTGGGGGAAAATAATCTAATATTAATATCCTAGGTTTGTTACTATTAAGCCTATTGAAATGCCTTAGTTTTCTGAACTAAACTTTATTGCTGCTTTAAGATATTACCCGTTTTAGTCTGTTCATTCTAAAATACTACCTATATACGAAGTCTGCCTTCCTTTGTCAACTATCTCAACTGAAATGGCTGGCTCACCTCATTTACCTGCTGTTCTATTTAGTATTTATTATTATAATTCAGCAGAGAAGTAGACCGCTCTTGAAATACATATTTCAAAGCATCAGTTAAAAGGCACCTGTGATAGCAGCACATACAGAACTTATTTTTACAGCAAAGCTGGTTGTGCTAATTTTCAACCTACCAAGTGAAAGCAATGAATGGGGAAAAGTGTTACATGAAAGGCTTGCTCTTCAGAAAAATGTATACAGATCAAATCTGTGTGTGTAGTTAATGAATTGCAGAGGCCTTTCCTTGGCTAACAAGACATGAGTTAAGAAGTTTGGCCAAATTAACTGCTCCTGCATTTCGGACGCAGCCCAGAATTATGGGCTTGGTCTGACCTCTCCATCACAAATACTTTATTACTACTCTGCCAAGCAACATCAGCTTTCCACACATAGCCACATAAATAAAGCGGAAAGTAGATCTCTGTGCAGTATAAGCAAGGAAGCTGAACAGGGCAGTCAGTTTGATCTCATGATTCCTGCGCTCAGAAGAAATAGGGGTGGAAAGGCCATAAACCTTAGATTTTTTTTTTTTTTAAACAACACATAAAAAGATATGCTAAGCCTAGATAATTAAAAGGACACATCTAGTAAGAGAATTGACATTTCCATCCAATATCTATCCATTACTGCTAAAAGGTTGTTATAAATTGAAAGGTCAATGCAGAATTATTTTCACAAAAATTATTTCATACACTACAGGATAATTGTGCTGTTTCACTGTGTTGTGGACTGTCATTTACTCTTACATCAGCATCCTTTTCAATGCATCCTAAGAAAGGAATTTCAAAGGCAACATAAATATCACTCATTTATTCTAAAAATTTGTCAGCTAATAAATTAGAATGCTCTACTTTTCTTTATACATGTATGCAAGATGTGCATATTTCAGTATCTCTCACAAAGAGAAGTGCTGTCAATCAAGGGATCACCACATTTCTTTATGTAGCAGAGCAGGTTTACAGAAGTTGCACTCAGCTAGATAAATGGTTGGATGCAGAAGCCGAGGCAAAAACCATTGCACTTTTTCTTCAGATTATATTTTGCAGGGCTGTAATTAGGCTCAATCATTTCAATGCTGCATTGACAGGCCACCTTGCCTGAGAGTGCATTACTCTGTAATTTCTTTCTGCATCTTGAAATAAAAAATTTCTCAAAATGCTACATCCTATGCCCTACTGAGAAGGAAGAATGAAACAGAATACATACAGCTTGGACTAGCTTGGTTCATTGTTATGCTCCCACAAAAAATTGTTTTAAAGAGTTATATGAAGTGTGTCAGGGCACATGACAGAAGTTCCTACAACTCAACAAAATGTACAAGACATCTGAACCAGCCATAACGTAACATTAGGATACTGGCTTGTGACAGAAATGGCTAGAATCAACACTGTAAAATGGAAATAGTCAGATGTAGGCTGCTGTGCAAAAAGCAAGATACACTTTAAGAGTAAGGAGGAATATAGCCAAATAGTAAGGAAGAACAAAACTTCACTGATTGATGATAATCACTCAGAAAACGTACAAAAGGACATGCTTGCAAGGTATAAGGGATCAGCTTAGAGGAAGAATTTGTTAGAAACACACGGAGATAAAGAACTTTTGCATTCTCATACAGATGTGAACTCAAATATGCATGTAGACATAGTGAAGATAAAGATTGAGTCAACATGTTTTTGTTCACAGAGGACAAACTATAGCTTCACGTTAACTACATTTTAGTTCATTTAAACAAAGTAAGAAAACCAAAGCTAAGCTTTTCCATGATGTTAGCAATTTTTCTTCAGATTTTACCAAAAATACTTGTCTAATTCTGAAGTCAAATCGAATGTGACTAACCTATGCCATACAGATACTTGTCTAGACTTTTCAAAGTTTTCACAAGACACACCCTGATGTGTGCTTAGTCCATTTATCACAATTTATAAAATAAGACAGTATTCTTCACATACAATGTGAGCTTTTCACGGTTGGGATACTTGTCCTTCCTGAACAATCTGCTAGCAACCCAATCCTGAAATGTGTTCTGACCTTGCAATATCAACAAAGTCTTAGCTTTATGTACAAATCTTGTATTAGTTCTCCATGGTTAGCTTTGTTCCTTCTGTTGATTCTTCTAGAATAAAGCTCTTAATAGAGAAAGAAATAAAAGAAAAAAGAAATATAGATAGATAGAATCAAAAGTCAGATGCAAGTTAAAAGGCAAGAGTTTAAATTCTTTGAACACTGGAAAGTAAAGGAACCCTAAAGATATTCCAAACTACAAGAGAGCTGAGAACTCCCTTAAAGTCACCTTATTCCTCATTCTTTTTAACAGAAAGATTATGCTGGTTCTCAGACTACACTGCCATTCCAATCTGGTATGTAAGTAGTTATATACATAACTATTAACAAGGCTGGATTTAAAAACACACCACAAGTTTATCTATAAAAACATAGAGATGTGCTGCTAATGCATATTTTAATTTTAACACTGCAGAACTTCCCAGAGCTCACCTCTCAGCTCTGCCTAAGCACAGCAACAGCTCAACAAACCCACATGAATTCTACTCTGTTTCCACACTGAAAAACGGTACTGAGTTTTGCTACTCTCAACATCCTGGAAAGTCACCTTGACAAGACTGGTTAATTCTATTTGTGCAGCTCAATATAAAATACTACTTAATTAAGAAGTAGAGAACTAAAGGTCATAGGGAATAACTGTGCAGGCAAACAAACATTCAGCACAGCAAAAATATTAGCATATAACCTATCAGCACCTTGCTCTGCCAGCAGCATTTCCCATAATTGAGGAAAGAAAAAAAATAATCTACTGCATTCTTGCTTTCTAAGCACTGATCCTGAGGCAGTTGGCATACAATCCTAATGAAATCAAATAAGAGGGAAACATTTTCCCAAAACATGTCCATAATATATATATATATATATTTTTTTTTTTTTTCCCCACTTCATCTAGAAGAAAACCTCCAAGAAAAGTGGCTTAAATTCTGTCTCTCTGTGTGCTTGCATTTTATTCCAGAGTAAAAATGTATGAAATCCCGTATGACTAACAAGTGTATTATTCAAGTCCCCTTTTGCTATGATGAATACATACAGCTTCTATCAAGAAAGAGGCATAAGCTGTGCATCACATTGATTAAGACATTGGGATAAAGTTCTACTGATGAACTCATTTTTTCTTCTTCTTTGATAAAATGCAGCATTAGACAGTTCTTTGCTGAAGGATACATATTCTGTTTTTTTCTATTACTGCCAACTAGAGTAGCAAGAACACTAATATGATCAAAATAAAGAATTTCTTCTTTAGTATTTCACCCATCCCAGCATTCCACTGTGTTGAGACTGAAGAGAAATCTATAAATAGAATTGCATGCTGTTCATGTAGCTACAAGTGGCATGAAGTGAATAATTAAAGGTAAAATGATATCAATAGTACAGTTTGACACAACCAACAGCCTTAGTGAGCAGGTGTGCCCTACCAAATTACTCTGCTTCTGTACCAAAGCCAGCTCCCAATCCACAGTTGGCTGTCAGCCATTAGAAAAACAAAAACAGCGAAAAAACCCCAACAACCCACAGTTACTAGCAACTATGCAGGGTTTCTGCTTCATCTATGTCATTATTTAGTGACAATACATATCTCTGCAGATTGCAGTGTAAAATACACCTGACACCTGCTTCTTAAAAAGCCATCTAGCACAGTGGCAAGGATGCGTAACCTGAAAAAATATTTCCTTTAATATTAATCTGATCTACATCTTTAAAATAAAAAAAAAAAAAGAAAGAAAACTGAAAAGCAATTTTTTAAAAACTTTTTTCTTTTTTATTTTTGATACCTCTTGTTTTTCTTAATGTAGTTTTGTTGTTGTTGTTATGGTTACAGCACCACTATAACGCACATCAGAGACCAAATGGTTTTGCTTCAGATACACAGTAATTTGAAAAAGCAGATCAGCTTCACTAATGCCACGATAAATCAACTTCCAACATCCCCTTCCATAAGGGACAACAGTTTTGAAGTTAGGCAAGCTGAAACAAAGCCACACATCAATATTTTGACATGTAGTTGAATTTATGAAAAATGACCTCTTTTCCCCAGAGCCTTAATCTGAGCCATACAATGTTGTCAAAACTGCATGATAAAAACTTAAAACTTATTCAAAGCAGTTTATTGCCTTGCTTTTTCTATTTCTCACTCAAAGATGGAAGACATTTTTGTGCATCTCTGCGCCTCTATTCAGAATTGGTGTTTAACCTCAAAGTTAACATTTTTAGCCAACAAGTGGTGAAACAAATGGAAATAGGCACCACGCAACCACAAGGTTAATATGGGCTAGGTGGACAAATGCAGTTTCTTTTGCCTGCCAAGTCTTAATTAAATAAACATTGAACCACCAGAAATTTTGGCAAGATAAAGGTGTATGAATTGCAGGTGTGGGTAGAAAACGTATTTTCATAACACAAAAACAACGAAAAGTAAAACAGTAGCTACCCAGGGGTCAGATATGTATCTAAAGACATCACTCAAAACTGATATAAAATACAATGCCAGTGTAGAATTCCCACTATTCTTTCATTTTCAGTCCATACCTGAACTGGGTATAATCATTCTAAGCATTTATACAATTTTCACCATCATGGAGTTACCATTTTGGCACATTGCTACAATGGAAAGATATAACTGAAACTCTTCCTTGGAGAATCATTTTTTTTTTGTGGTATTCCTGTAGTTATACATTTTACCACATGTTGCAGCTTAAACCCTAATGCCTGTAACTCAGAGACAATTCTCTACATTTCCAATTCAGCAGTTTTACTGTAGCTTCTAGTTGCACCAGATTTCTTTCCTACAGTTAGCCCTCCTGGGCTCTATCTGAGGCTGAGTTCTTCCCTTAAAAGCACTGCTAGCCTGAAGACAGCAAAAACACTGTCCTAAGGTGTGCACAAATAACACAAATACTCCTCATTCCTTAAAGATGAACTAACCTGCAATATCTACATATATGACAGCATGTTTAGATTCACGTCTGGGCTTTGTGTTTATTCTCTACTAACATACATCACCATCATCTACGTTGGTGCATCCTTTCTCAAATCTGAAACAAATCCCCATGTTTCAGTTAACTCTATACTCCATGGACCTTTGGAAGAACATCTGCTCACTTGCCAGACCCTACACTGCACTAAATCAGTGAATTTGTCTACACAATCCTCCAACCATTTGCAAAGAGCTGTATATATCTGAAACTTTCATACCTTGGCCTGTTTTCTCAGAAGATGCTAATGACTTTGTGACTTGTACTAGATTCTAGTGACTTGTACAGTGGGTGACAAACCCAGTAATCAAACGAAGCTAAAATAATCATAATGTACATCATGCAACTCAAAAACACAGACTAACATTGAGATTTTAACAGTTAAAATATACGAAAAATTGCACATTTTGGAGTAAAGTTACTTATGCAGCCAGTCCTCGATGCATGGCACGGCCATCTATGCTGTAGAATTTATACAGAAGATGCAGCCACAACTAAACAGTAGAGGTCAGCACTGGTCTGAAAGCAAAGTCCTGCTTCTCATGTGGGCACCACATCAGTAATGCCGTTCCTATTTCCCCTGCCATATTCTCCTGCTGCACGTCAAATAGGTAACAATGTTCTAAAGAATCTAATTTTAAGTAAGTTTTTGCAGTTGCTGAAATATCCCCTTCATACATCCTCAACAGGGTCTAAGACATCTATTATTACAGTAGAGGGATTTTATCGTGTTCCTAATTAGCCAATTATTTTGACAAATATAAGGAAATTGTATATGAACAACACTACAATGTTGTTAGAAATAAATACTACTAAAGCACATCAAAATTATGAATGATGCTACCGCTCCTAAAATCTGGAATTGTGATTGACTTATGAAGAAAATTAAGTCCTCTTTGCATAGTGACATGTAGTTTCTGTCCCCCTTACAATTTTGGGTACAGACAACAGTTTACAGGACAAATCCTAGAAATAAGAGTGCCTGTTCAGCAAAATTCAAAGTTTATGTTCTAGGAGACTTTAAGGCAAATTCCCAATTTTACACATAAACTTGAGTGGGCCAGGAGTAAGAGTCAGCCTTCACGGTTAACTGCAATTTTTTTTTTGCTAGCAGATGGAACATTTGTTTGTACTTGTATTTGTTTGATAAGTCAACAACAATGCTCATGTAGCCTTCCATCTGGCTTTTTAGGGTTATTCTGAAAGTCATACATTTCAAATGCAAACTGATTTAAAGCACCAATGCCACCTATATTGCTTTTCATAATATATTAATTTTATATTAACTGTTTTCATAGCAGAACTTCTTTTTTAAATAAAAACATGCTTCTATCAGCATCAAAGTGGTAAGGTACAGTTAAGAACTCCAATACTTTTTTTCACTATGTGATCCTCCTATCTGCATTTTGTCTAGATGCAGTAGGTCTACGAACAGTAGCTTATGAATTATTTAAGATTACTCTAAATTTCACAAGGATTTGTCGCAACTTTCCCCAGGAAATGACAGTGATCTCACCCAATTCTTGGTGATGACAGCAAAAGGACTTCTGCTAACTTGGTCAAGTTGCAGGTAGGCCCTACACACAGGGAGAGGGAGTACACCTAAATCTACCATTGCTTCAACAAATGAAAGATTTGTAGTACATATTCAGATGAAAGCACAAAGAGAAAAGAAAAATAGTTTCTTCTATACCTGGTAAGTCTGAGAAAAGGAGAATGCATTCGTTGAATCCATTAGCGAGAAGACGATCCCTCAGTTGTTGAAGTATAGCCACCCCTATGCAGAATGGGAAGGAGGAGTTTCCAAGCAATAACGTATCCCACAAGTGAAAAATTTTATGCAAAGGAAAGACATCTGCATAATGAACAGACACATACACACACAAAAGCAAAATTAATATAAACACTCTTAGGGAGTCATACATTTTCCTCTCCTATCTAAGGGTAATTTCTTTTTTATTTGAGAGCAAATAAGAAAACCTGTTTAAATACAGGTTTATTTTCATACATAGACAGACTATTCCAGAAACAATCAGTATTTTTTTTCTTCATTAAATGCTTTGAAGTATGCAGGTTTTCACATTTCAAACACACATGAAATTAGGCAATTTGTTTTTCTTTTGGTATAACATAATTATGCATGAAGAAGTATGTATCAGTTACTTCCAGCAGCATGAAGACATTAATGAGTAAATCAATAAGCTCAGCTACTTAAAACTAAATGAGGAAGTGAGCAGAATAGAGCAAAAACTGACAGAATAAGACAGACAGGCATCAAGGCCTAACAAAAAGAGCACCGCTTGAAATATAAACGCCAAAAGGTGGCTCTCCTGAAATACGTTATCCTTCAACTAAATAGTTCTAAAATTTTGCTTTTATTCATTGCCAAGACAACCACCTCCTCAGTTTCCAGAGGTGGTGATTCTCATGACAGGTTTTTCAAAGGATGGACAACTGCAACAGCCAGTGCTTCACAGTCAAGAAGTCTGTCAAATGCAACTGAGAACCTCACATCAAATCCTTTGATATTTCAGAGAAGTAATCTGCTAATGTTGACATGAAAAGAAGAAACATTAGGTATTTGCGGAAAGATCACAAATTGCTTTGCTAACTCCCTCATCTTTTGTTGAAAGCTCACCAAATCAGAAAGCTCTTTTTGCTCAGAATATTCATGAACAAATACCACAACATGGTAAAGTGCAATAACATAAAGCTTGTTTCGCTGGCCTTAAAAAAAAAAATAAAAAATCTGTGTTTCTGAACTTGGAGTGAGGGAAGTTGTATATGAATATTATTGTAATTTTACCCAGTAGATAATTTTTTACATTTCACCTTTCTTAAGAACTGCATGCATAATATAATCCAGTTCAAATTTAATATAGTTCTTTTTCAGAAATAAGAAAGCTGAAATTGTCAAATAAGAGCAGAAAGTACACTGATGTGCACTGTTGAGTCTCAAGTCACAAGTTCACCCTTACAAAGGACCTATTAAATGACACATACCACATCAATTAGGAAGGGTTTATCTGACGAAGTGAGAAATTAACCTTAAGAAATTCAACATTTAAGTGGAAAAAAAAGTATACTCACGTGTAAACATTGTAAGAAACCACGGAATAGCATAGAGCTGCAAACGGTGGGGGATGGCAGGAGGGAAGAGAACAAAAAGCATTTTTATTAAGATCTAAGTTTTTTGCTTAGGTCAATTGTTAATTGCAATAAAAATTGCAAAGCTTGACATTAGCACATTCAAAATAAGAAATAACTGCAGTGGCAAAACTACTATGATAGAATCATAGAATCACTCAGGTTGGGAAAGACTTTAAAGCTCATCAAGTCCAACCATGATCTAACCAAACTACTCTAACTCTAACAACCCTCTGCTAAATCATGTCCCTGAGCTCCAAAAGAAACTTTTTCCACCCGTAAGTCACCATTCTCATTCCTTCCATGTTATTGTTTTGTGATTCTCTAGTGAAACCAAGGACCATCAGCATCACAGTCAGCTGCTCCTTTAAACTGCCACAGTTCTCCCTTTACGCTACATGCTGCTAAATAGAAATTAGTGAAGAGTGCCTGAATAAGCATAAAACAACTTGATTCAAGATATCTTTTTGACTCAGGAATTTTTTTTTTTTTTTTATTATGAAAAAGTAAAAGTGCAAGTCACAACTTCCAAAAGAAAAAGGAACGGTTCCTACATCTTTTGCATATGCTGGCATGTATTAAATTGTATACTTCTTATTGAAAGGAAGTAACAAGTTAAATTATCCAAAGTCACTCAAGCATACAATGCCTGTTACCAACAACTTATGCATTTATGCGGTTTTGAGATGACCTTTAAGGGTATGAGCCATCTGAAGAATTTGAATCTCCACTTATGTTACTCTGAGACTGTCTAACTTCTGCTGCTGTAATGGCTACCGAAAACAGAAAGTCTCTGCAAGCTTTCTGCCAGAATACCTACAACACCATATAAAAAACATTCAGAATGTATTAGAATAGATAGTCATTTGTGACACCTTCAGAGTTTCTTAATCTTTAATGAAGCATTTAGTGGGTTGAAAGCAATAAAATCTATTTTCATGAAACATCACTCTACAGAAAGTCCCAACATATTAAGAATGCAAAGCAAGTCTATCTTTGTTAAATTTTATTCAGCTGTGCAGCTCATGTGCTCTGTTTTCCATTTCTGAAGATTTATAGTTAGACATAAAGCTTAATATATTACTTTTTAGCTCATAAAAAGTGCAAATTAGTACTCCTATTAAGCTTGCCCTGAAAGTAAGCAAATGATCAGCAGAAAATATAATCGATACTATGTTAATAAATGACTACTTAGTCCATCAACTCCTAACTGGATTGTGGCACTTATGAAATGATGAGCATACATGCAGAAAGGTTCCCTAGCACAGCTCTCTAAATTTGAGTTCCACACCTTCATTTGAGTATCTAATAGCATCTAAACCGTACTACACATAAAACTACAAGCTATGACGAACAGACTTTGCTTAGCCTACAATCTTCCAAATGATTTTAAGGGCTCAAAAAAAAAAAATCACTATATGCCATTATTTCAGATTCATTATACATTCCTATTTCCCCGAGTACAGCTCTGCAATGCTTTCAGTATATGTCTATCTGTGGAATAACACCCTGTTGCCTGAAACATGCCCTGTGGTGTTCGTGATCAATGAATTCCAGTTTACCTGCTTATCTGTATGCATTATACTACTTCCATATATTATATTTCCATATAGAAGAATAAGCCTAATGTTCCTCTTCCCATATATCTGATTACAATGTTTTACCCAAAGCAGCTCCATGCTTACTCCTAATTTCACACACAGACATCTGTATCTCAAATGCATATAGAAAAATACAAGAAGAGCCACCAAAACTGAAATAGTGAAGATATTATTGGAAGGTAACTACAAGACAAAGCACTTATTTGCTCTAAATCATCCTCACTAAACCTATCAACGGTAACATGAAAAGTAAGTCAAACTATTTAAGTTAGAAGGTATCAGGTAAATATGTTTTAAAGAGATTTTCATCTCTTACTTTCAAAAATGTCATATTCTATGATAAGGAGGTCTAGACAAACCTGAAGAGGTTATGATTAATATTACTGAGTATGCAAAGTAGAGACAACATTAGTATTATTTCACCATGCAAGTCAAACTGAAAAACGAAGATGAGAAAAAGAACTGCGAAGACTTGAAGTCTTCAAATAAACAGGATACAAAGTATTTTTAGATAAATAAATGGATTTTTAATATATTATTAGTACATACTGCCCTCTAGCAATCATTAGCTAGAACAGCATCTTGCCATGCTTCTGTAGTATAAAAAAAAAAAAAAAAGAGGTTTCCAACTCTTTACTACAGAACCATGACACATAATAAGGTTGCGACATTTATTCACACTTAACATTACATATGTTTCCTGACCACACTGAGTTTTTTAAAGCAGCATTGAACTACTAGAACAGCCTGGGAGTAAGTCACATTAAAATGAAAGCCTTTAAAGTCAATACTTCATTTTTTAGAGCGACCTTAAGATCAGCAGTGCTGTAATTAGCATTTTGCTTTGCTAGTAATATACGAGTTCTTTGGTACTTTCA
The DNA here is from genome assembly GCF_987193195.1 of Phasianus colchicus. Lineage (NCBI taxonomy): Eukaryota > Metazoa > Chordata > Aves > Galliformes > Phasianidae > Phasianus > Phasianus colchicus. The sequence continues at coordinate 20,026,761 of NC_143439.1, read as the reverse complement.
ATTAAGTACCAGGACATCTCTCACATATGGAGAACAATTTGAATAAAACCATCACAATTTTTTTAGTTAGAAGTGAAATCTCTTCTCATCCCACTTTGTTTCATTCTCAGTTTTTCCATTAACCCTAGCTGAAGCTCCAATAGTGTGCTGCTATGAGAAACTGCTCAAAATCAGAGCTTGAAGACTCAGTTCAGTGCTTTTCAACAGGGTGAAGTTAGGTAATAACTGTAGGAGAACAATCTATTTCTGAACTAGAAACTCAAACCTCCTGGAAAGATAGACTCAAATCCCGATGAAAGCCTTTTCCATGATTAATTACTGTTATTTCTCTCTGCATTATTTCATTCTTTGACTCCTCCTCTAGAAGATGAGCTTTACATGTTTTTATCTGTAGACGATGAGATTTCTGCTGTAAAGGCAACAGGTTGAGAGGCTTTTGTTTCTAAAGATAATTCAGAAGAGCAAGCAAGGCAAAAATGCGCACTAGTTTTTGTTGGAGGAGATCCTAGGGAGTGCTAAGAAATAACCACAAGCCTCTTACTGTTTTGAAAATTTGTAACAATAATGTGGCCAACTTGTACAATCCAGGAGCAGGTTACGAACATGGTAAGAAAGCTACTGCGAAACTATGCATGTGGTTTCAGGACCAAGAAAACAACTTATTTAATATTGACAATCTGAATTTCCAAAGCACTGAAGATGCCAACATACTTCATGTTTCCTATGTGAATACATAACATTTAAGTTTACTACATACTTTAAGGAATAAAACGCTCTTCATTTCATTGAAGGGTTCTGCCTTCCAAACGCATGCACACATACCTCAAACCTATTAGATAATCCTATGTTCAACTACTACAGAAAGGCACATAAATGTTTTGATGTCTAGGGATGCCAAAGTAATGCGATTTGAGACCAATTTCTAAATTTAGATTCTACCTACCTACATGCACCTACACAGAATTTGAAGAACAATCACTTTCCTCACAAGATCAAAATCCAAGCAAAAAAACCTGTCCCCTACATTCACCACTAGCTAACAGTAACAGAAGAGACACATGGAGATGAAGTACTTCAATCACGGGATTTTCAATTCAGTTAGATGAAGCCATATTAACAGCACCTCCTGCATATCACCAAAGCAAAAGTAAGCTTGAGACAGCAGCTTATTAAGGAACTACAACCAGACTTTGTCATCTCTTTTACTGGTCTGCTAACAACTGTAGCTAGCAGCCATAATTGGCAGGTGAAAGCTATTTACAATAATTTATGCCTATAGCTACCTTTTTAGTAAAGTAGCATTTTTTTTCTTCGGTTTAAAATAGTCTGCTTTTTATGTCAGAATTATTCAGTAGAATATAGAACAGATGCTATAAAATACTATACGGAGCAGTGGAGATTATCAGCTTCAGGAGAGCGAGCAAAGAAGAACTAAGAGATTCACCATACGTATCTCTCTATTTACATGTAAATCACACAAGCCACTGCAATGTACTTAATCCAGGCACCACATCAGCTAACAATATTCACAATTATTGGAGTTTCAGTACTGTTCAATATTCTGAGAGCTACATGACCCAAAGCAAATGGGAAGGGTGCCAGGAAACACAATCTTTCCTGCAGCAGGAGCCTGCATTTTGATGATGAAAGATTAATCAGAGTTTACTTTGATAGGATTAGTACTCAAGCACAAAACTCAGGTTCAGATCTCATTACTAAAGTGCATATCCTTCACCTTGACAGATTCTGTGCATTTAGAGGTACAAAAAACCCTCTCCCAATAATCTGGAAGGCAAAACAACTTCTCTTTTTTAATTACAGGATTTAGAAAGAACAACTTCTCTTCAGAGGTTAGTGTTAATTTTAGAATTAGCATTGGTATTCAAATGCAGAATTCTTCATTTTCATTTTTAATCATACCCCTGTTTTGTAATTATTTGCTGCATGACCTACTCAGACCCTCTTCTAAGCTGTAACACTTAAGATACAAGGCTCACATTTGACTACATGCTGTCCAATGACTACCATAAAACAAAATATACCCAAAAAAGTGATTTTTAACTATTCCATCTGGCTTGCACTTTGAAAGTTTATAAGAGCAAATAAATATCAGGTGCATTTACATTTGCAGGTGATGCTGCAAACTTGATTTTCCCCCAGTAGCTTACCCTTGTTCCTTTATTTTGTCCTCAAATTCATAGGCTTTTAACATGTGAATATTCTCCCAACTCCCCACCATTCTCTCATCTTCAGCCTTTTCCTCTTCAGATGTGGATTATTAGCAATACATGCAGCTCCTAAACATCTCAGATTATATCGCAATATACTGGGTTTTACTTTTGCTTCTTTAAATGCCACAGTATCTTCTTTTACATTTATATTATAAACATTATTACATTACAAAGGCCTTTAGAAGTGAAGGGTATATACATTTTCTTTTCATTACAATCTTTGTAAACAGTACTAATGAGCATCTGCCCATTCTGAAGCAAATTTACCCAGGAATTGCATGCGACAAGTGATTTTCATAGGCTTGGCCTTCCCACCCGAGAGAGTATTATGCTGGCTTTCTAGACTATTCATGGCCCTAAACGAAGGATACAAAAGTTTCCCTGTTTATTGCGATAGATAAAAGTGGGGCCCTATAAAGAAGGCATTATTTTATTTTTTTCATTATAGCCCTCTCTACTACATTTTGGATACGACCACAGTTCTCATTTTTCTCAATCTTACAACGAAGGGATAAAACTTGCGTACAAGCTATAATCTTTCCAATGTTTCTGATAGATTCCAACAAGTGATTGCTAAGCATTTTCCAGAATCTGACATATCTACAGATTAACCATCACTTGCACATGCTTTTTGTATTATTTGCAAATCAGCGTCTTTTGAGTTAATCAACTGCATTGAACATGGTAGAAAAAATTCAATTAGCTATTCTCAGCCACGTTCTTCTTTGTATACGAGTCCAAATCTTTAAAACAAATTTCATATACATTTTAAGATCAATCTAAGTTAAAACTACTTATTAGTGGTATTTTTATTGTGTGTACCATGTTAACAAAATGGCAAGGACTGAGGTGCCTAAAACAATAATCAATACTTAACCATTTTAACAGCGTATCCAGAAAATCTTATTAATAATTAAATCTCCAGGTAAACTGCTGCCAAGACAGTTTTGAAAAGCATCTCATCCTAACTGTCCTAATTTTTCCTTCTTTTACTTCGAGCAATATTTATAAGAATGCTTAGCACTTACATCAGGAATAAAACCAATTTCATTAAGGTGGTTGCTCAGCTCTGGATCATGGAATGCAATCATCTGAGAAAACACCGTTAGGTACTCTGAAATAACAAACAAATTCAAGATCACTGTCAAAAACACAAGCCAGAACATCCTGTTGTTTTGTATGGTAGCTGTAGGAAAGAAAGGACACATTCTTAAAACAAAAAAATCAAACAACAAATTAATACCACTACTGTCACTATTATATTCAAAACAGAGCAAGAAACACTTCTTCCATTTTCCTTAATAGTTCTCAGCTTGTATTTTCAGCAATGAGTTGCTTGATTCACAATCAGGTTGTGATTTATACTTGAAATGCAAAATTAAAGACTTTCTGTCTGAACACAAGCCACAAGATATTGATGGAAGCAAGTTAGAACAAGAACGTTTCAAGAATTTTAAGACCCAAACTGAGTGAAATACTCCTTGACTGCAAAAACTGTATTTATTTCCAATAGTTAAATTTTGTCATCTAGAAGTTGATGAGGTTTGAAGGTAGCATCTGCATCATCACTAACCTCTTAACTTGTCTTCTCTGGAATAAAGGGGAAAATACTTACTGTAAAAGATAAAATGCAATAGATCTTCAGCATAGCACATCATGCTGAAGGGTACAATTTAATTAAGTTGTCTAATTAACACTTGCTTTCAATTGGAACAGAAATAGACAACAGAACAGCAACACCGACAGACTTCTCTGTTTATTCTAACCCTCTCTTAGTTTTGTTCCCACTGCCATATGCCTTGTTAAAAGGAAGATGAAGAGTCAGTAACACTGCAATTTCAAAACAGATGGCAATTGCTTTTTCTCTATGCTCTCAAGCACAGAGTAGTTAGGGCCCAGACATCAAGCTGAGTGAAGGAAGACAGACAGGGAGTTACTCTGATCCCAGTTTTGAACATGCAAAGTTAAAAATAATCATTCTGTAGAATAATCATATTAGGTTTAGAAACGTGAAAACTGTGATGCTATCTCAAGAGAACTGATAAACAATATTCCCATTGTAAGAGCACAAAAGGAACAAGTCACAGACCTACTGCAAATTATAATTGAAGGAAAAAGATGCCCAAGTCCTCAAGGTAAGTTACAGTAAACATTAGGAACCTCCTTCAGAATTTTACATCCACTTAACTTGCTTTAAGTTGGAAAGATAAAGCCACAGTATACCGAACCTCTAAGGTATTACTGCCTTGGGAATCAGGCATCTCAGGAGTGCCAGCCTTTTCCCTTTGATACTGCATCTTTGTCATATTACAGATGTCCTGGCAGCATCCTGCTGTGTAGTTAAGTGGGTAAACAGTCCCATGCTAAGTTCTGTGTCACCAAGGTCAGACTACGTCAGAGCTATTTACATCTCTCTCCAGTGCTATCTCAATCTCTAGACAGAGAAATTCTTATTTATGTGGACACAGGCTACAGATTCTATATCTTAAATGCAAACCTCAGCACATGCTGACCCTAAATTAAATAATTAAAACCTTGCATTTGTGAGGCACGCTTTGTACCAGATACACCCTCATAAAATAGCCAGTAATAAAAAGTCAAGTATAGCAAACCAGTAATTCAACCCAATCTTGCATATTCATCTGCACGTTGATGAACCGACTTCACAACTGGTTTCTCAGAAGCACACTTATTTTAACATGAAAGTTTATGCCCATGGTCATTCTTTCCAGCTGTATAAGAAAGCTGACAAATACCATCTTTATTTTATTAGCCTGTCTCACGAAATATAATTATTCTGTGGGATTATATGGTATTTTAAGGTGTCTTTAATAAAGACACAGAAGCCTTCACAAAAACATTATCACTTGTGTCCAGCCAAGTGCTGTCAGCTAAAATTTCATTAAAATACATTTTCTGTTGTTGTTGTTTTGCTTCGCATAACTGTGTTCTATATCCAAACACCTTTAGCTGCTCTTGTTCCCTATATCATGCGAAAAAATACATCTGATATACTTAGAAAAACAACACAATCTATCTTCATCGTTTAGGACTGGCTCAGACAGGAGTATTTTGAACTTTGCAATTCTAACAATTCCTTCTCTCAGCCTCTACACAGAAGATACAAGGCAGCTAAAATTGCAGTAAGCAATCAAGTGATGCATTCCTGACAGTTTCTTTCAACCCAGTAAATGTGGAAAATTATTTTAAAAAATTTCCTTCAATTGTGTTCATACTTTGTTGTTTGACAGAGTCCCAAGAAAGGATTAAATCAGAATACCGAACGAATTATATGAGGTCCAGACGACAACGGATGCTGCAAAGTGACTAGGAAATGCCTACACTTCTGTAAAACTTTATTTTACAGAATCCCACTGAACTGTATTTCTCACGTCAGCTGATATTTTTGTAAAGCACCATGGGAGTAGCAATAGGGAGCCTCTGGAGAGCAAAATTATTACTATTTATGTAAGAACAAACTCCCCTGAGAAAAGTCCTTAGCAAGTCATTAATCTTAATGTCTGAAGCAGATAGCTCCAAAGGACCATCTGATATAATACACTTATTCTTTTCATCTTCAGACTTTTTCCCCCTTTTATTTTTTTTTTTTTCCTTACTTCACAGAAGAAAAAAAAAGTATGGAAACATGTTCTCTTGAATCACTTTTTCAAACTATTCCTTATTTTACATAGCCAGTTCATAATGCCTGTCTTCAGACATTAGGTTCAGCTGAGCCAGAATTCCTTTTTTCAGAGTTGGGTATGATACTATGTTTTGGTTCTAGGAAAAAGGCAGTGTTGATAACACACTAACCTTTATAGCTGCAGTATTGTACAGAACCAAGGCTGCTCTCAGCAAGGAGCTGGGAGGGAACAGAATCAGGATAGCTGACTTAAAGTGAGCAAAGGGATATTTCACACCATATGACATCATGTGGAAGGATTTTTGAAGGGAGTGGGATTTCACCTTATTCTCTTCCATTGCTCAGTGGGCTACCTGGGCATCAGCTGGGGGGTGATGAGCAATTGCTTGTGCATCACTTGTTCTATGCCTACATATATATAACAGTTATGACTATAGCTATAGCTGTTTGTTTTTTTTTAATCTTAGTAAATAGTTCTATCTCAACCTCTGAGTTCTATTTCATTTTGGTTTTTTTTTCCCCCAGTTCTCTCCCCCTGCCCACTGGGAAGGGTGCAGAGTGAGTGACTCTGTGGTGCTTAGCCACCTACTGGTTTAAATCACAATAGTGTCTCATCTGTAGTCTTTCACATAGAAAGTCTCCTATGTTCATTCCTCATGTTAGCTCTCTCTCTACTACACAGTAAGTTAACTGCTTTTATGTCTAACAATATGTGATTGACCAGTTCTTAATTTCCTTTTTCTTTTTAAAGACAAAGAAATAGCAGATACTGTGTCTAAGTTAAGAAGTTTCACAAGTTATATACAAAAGACAATTTCTGAAAACGACTATTTGATAACATTCTACTATCAATTGCTTTTCAAACAGATTCTTTCTGTTCTTAAGAATTGTTTACAAGACAAATTATCTAATCAACACAGACAGTAGTAAGGTGAGTTAACAGTTCCAGAAAACTCCTTCACTGTATCTTCTTGATATTTACAATTAATTTTTAGGTAGAACAGACATTTATCTCCCAGCAATTGTTTGAATTTCTCTGAGACACCTGCAGAGCTGTTGAAGACCCAATTATGCAACATTTTTCTTTATGGATAGCCAAATTCCGTCTTGTATTCTCTTCAATAAGAAATTCCTCTCAAGTCCCCAATTTCTGGGGAGTTTTGAATTTGTACTGTTTCTGCTCTTTACTGTCCCTCATTGTAAAAATAGCTTCTGTAACATTCATATGATTAAAATCATGCTGTTCAGTTTTTAATCATATAGCACTGTAAAGATCTTCTCATCTTACAACTTTGCATAATCAATTGATGCTCAACTTGGAAACAAATGGAGCTTTTTTTCCACCTCCCTATGCAAACAGCATTGTTCTAAGCCCACGCATTGCCTGCTTATCTTGTTCCCACTTTTCTTGCCCAGTTGCTGGTGTTTTTTGCTGTTAGTTTTTTTTTAATCTCACAAACCTTCTGAAATACATAGATGAATATTTCAACAGCAAGTTCCTAATTTATAACTACTTGAAAAAGTGTATTTATAAATGAAGACTTGATTCGACCCCTCTCAGAACAAATAAAATTTAAAGGCACTTACCTTGGATAACATGAGAGTTATCCTTCAGAAAGAAGTTATACAAATACTTGGGTATAAAAGCAGACATGCAGGCATATGCCAGAGCTGAAAAAATTAGAAAAACAGATGCAGAGACAGAAATACAAGTACACCTAAAAGTGCTTATTATTAAGCAGATAAAAGGCACACATTAAAATCAATCCATAAAGAAAAATGATTGTAAAGGAACATAGGAAGTGCACAACCCTCTCTAATGAATTTTATAAGCTTCTATTATCACTTAAGTAAACAAGACAAATCTGGTTGGATGCTCTTTGTTCCCAATTTCTTTCCATAATTCTTAGTGACAAAGCCATAGGGATGCTTGTATTGAAAAGGGAAGCTCCCTGATGGAACAAAGTTTTAGAAGGTACAGTTTCAGACAACTGCATTGTTGCTTTCTTCTGTTTTCTCCCACAGAATTTAGACCCAGTTTACATCCCCATAAGACTCTCATCTGGTCCCCTTCTTCAGCTCAGAGTCTGAAGACAGAATTCACAGGAAACCAACAGTGGAATACTATTAAAACATTTCTCAGCAGCTCCTCACATACATACCGTATAGAGATGAGAGGGTCAGAACATAACGTTTACCACTTCATTAACTCCTAAGAATTTGGCTGAGAGACAGTCTACCTATTTTAATACAACTCTTAGCCATGTTGTTAGACCACTGATTTGACAAGGAGTTTTAGTAAGAGATAGAATAGAAATTGTCATAAATTGTTTATCATTTTGGAAATGATGAGCAAAGCATCATATTTATACCATTCATTATAAATGAATTCGAGTTTGCAAATTTTCTGGCACTGAAACCACCATTTAATTATCTGCATTCAATTAAATTAGTAAACCAGGACACAAGGAATTGCATTTTTCACTATTATACTTTGCTTCAATAAGGAAAAAACCGGTTACAGAATCAAACCATATGGATTTGTTCAGGAGCAAGAAAAACCTGTTGATAGAAATATGTGAAGGTGCACAGTAGACACACTGTAAGAGTTACTGTCCTGAGAAACTACCTCTCACCCATACATGTTATGAGAAAGTTGTGTACAAGAAAATAGAAATTTGGACTAGGTCTGTTCAGAAGAAATCACAGTCCAAAGCTGATCTGTAATTAGCTTTTAGGCACTTAAGACCAACACCAACTTTTCTGAATACTGCTCATCTGTATGGTTAATGGTTACGATAGGTTAACAAAAAATACATTCACATTACCAAAAGCTAATCCAGAGCTTCACTGAGAAGCAGAAGTACTAGATATGCATGTCTTGTTTTTATACAGCTATTTGTGATCATTTCTTTTGAGTCATAGCAAAAACGGCTTCAAAATTTCCTTTTAGTTAAAGAAAGCTTTCATATATATGTGGTGCACAAATATCTGCAGACAACTAGATGAACAGATTGTCTCTCCCCTCACTCCCAGCAGAAAAAAGTACTTACCTTCATTGTTAAAATTCAAATATAGGAATGGCGCACAAAGAGAATCGAGACCTAAAGAGGAAAGAGCCATGAAGAAATGACACAAAGATCTCATTTATGAATTTGTCTTATTAAACACAATAACTTAACATTTTGCATATTTTTATAATACCTGCAATGCCAGGCTTCACACGATGCTGAGAACAAGTTTGAAATCAACACATGGAAACAAAGAGGATTTAAACTTGTTAAAATGATAGTGCTGAATTGACTATTCCATCACAGTTTTCAAGAAATCCAATTTACAGTCCAGTAGCTTCTGCAGCATTATCTCTGAACTGATCAGCAGAAAGAAACAGACTTTGTTTTTTTTAAATGAAACGATCAAAATTGCTGAAGAGCATTTCGAAGAGGCAGTCAATTTGGCATTACAAATTAACTATAAATTACTAGGAACTAAATTTACAGTAATTCACCTATTCATTCTTCAAAAGAAGAAAAAGGAAGTCCTCCAAATAAGATTTTTCTTTGGTTGTTTTTTTTTAGACATAGCTTTCCCATTAATATCTTGCTAATTACTCAAACCCACCTTGCCAGTATACCAAATCAGGATGGGAAACAACCCAGGCCTTCAATACACGTCTAAACTTTGCATGACCCTCTGGTGATGACAGCAATTCATCATACTGATGGCAGCGAGGAATATCAACTTCAATCTGTATCACAGCCAAATATACAATATAGAGAGAGACCAGGGTAAATGAAATAGTACTACAGCAGTTGTGTAATAATAAAGGTGGAAGTGGTGGAAGTTAGCCACACAACGGAAGTCAGATCATCATCAAAATCAATTCTGGGAGACAGTTTGTTTCTCCCATCACTCTCAGATCAGTAACTGAATGGGGACAGGGCTCTAACAACTGCTTTTAAAAGAAGGTTTAAAAGAAGGCTTTTAAATAAATAAAAGCAGACATTCCAAAAACAAAACAACAGCAGATGACAACTGTGGTATTTTCTAACTCAACTTCTGGGCTAATTTCAGGTGCTAGCACCCCCTCTTTTTCTACAGGATAATATAATCAGAGTCCTCAGAAAACTTGATGAAATCTATTTAATTTAGCCATCTGATGGAACAGCTGTTCCTTGTGAAGATTATTTACATTTGGTAGTACTTCTCGGAGAATTTAACTGCTCAAGAACCCATTTCTGTACAGTTCACCTTACTGTTCAGAATGTCAGCGTACTTGACCACTATCTCGCATCAGGTCCAAGAGGCACAAAAAAGAATTGATAAAGACAGAACTTGTAACAACACAACAGTAATACTGCTTATTATACTGCTTGCTGTTGCAACAGAAACATGATTCTGAAGTAAAAAAAGATTTTTGTTTATCAGAGGTTATAACCTACTTTGAGTTAAACTAATGGTCCCAATCTCTTTTGCAAGATTCTTGCAACAGCATGAGAAAGCTTAAAGGGCAGGGAAAACTTCCTAGTATTATCAACCACATCTGCTGTAATAGACGCAATGACATCCACAGGTTGAAAAGATCTTTGATATACTTCAGGCAACAGTATTTGGTAAAAACTGGAAGTCTTACTTGTCTGTCTGTAGGAATCGGTGTGTCTTTATCAATGGCATCATATTTTGCTTGAATGGCACCCTAAATGTGGAAGAATATTTCAAAATAGAAAGCCCTTACTAATGTAACAGCATATTGTAATGTACATACCTATATAAAAAAGCTGTTTTTATCAAATGTTCCAGCTATCAACTTTTTTTTCTGAAAATATACTTCAATGCATTTCCCAAATAGAGAATTTCTGAATGCTGAATTTTAACAAAATCTTCTTCATTCGAGTGTAACTCAGGATATACGGAACTTTCAACGGTATTTCCACTATCTTCAGTCACTTTCTCTGGCTTATAAAGCAAGGAATATACTTGATCCAGTTTTCCATTTTTAAGTTAACTGAAACTTCCAATTTAAATTCAAAGTATACCTCTGCTGCTGTCAAGTTGCTTTCAGCATCATCTGTGTAAAGGCTGCTTATTAATTAACACTGATCCTATCAACATATACTACTCTTACATAGCCAGTTCTTGCCTAAATACCAAGTCAAGTATTCTAACAAGTGCATCTTAATGTTACAGGACTGCCCTCATTGTACAGATACTAAGTTAATGAAGTAAGTGAACTCACTCCCTTCCCAAGGGCCAGGATACATTCTTGACTATCAGTTACTCTTTTCCTTACAGCTTTTTTTGTCATATGATAAGATACTCAGAAGTTCACATCCTAAGCTACATCCTAAAACTCAGGATGTGTAACCTGTAAGAACCTCTTTGCTGCACGACTGAGGATTACAAGCAGAACAGATGCAAAAGTTGGGTTGTCACATAATTGATGTCAAGTAAGAGTGGTTTCCATTTCTAGGACAATTTCTAGGACAGTCCTTTCTAGTCCTTTGTCCAGAAGGATTACATTTCGTTTATTTTTTCTCCAATCTTAGGAAGACACGTATTGGATAACAGGCAAAATAAAATACATTTGCTGCATTTTACACTACTTTACCCAGCTTTTGCTTATTGAAGCAGAAGAACTGTAACTGTATTTGTCAAAAATAATTTAAAAAATCCAAAAAAAAGTTAAGCAGCAGTTGCATTTAAACACTGTAGCAAAATTTTGGTGTATGTGCACTATTTTTCTATCCCCTAATCAAGATTAAATATAAAGGCAATCAAAGCCAATATTCTTTGATATCAAATAATGTCAGAATCAAGAATGAGTCTGAATATTGTTTTAGTTCATATGATTTCATGCATCCTTTTGTTTAAATCTGCACTAATTCTAATGCCAAAACTTCACTTTCTTTCCCTGTCCATTCTATTCCTACCCAATTCCTTCCTCAGTCAATGATGGAATTTTTGCAAATTGCCTCCAATCACCCTTACCTCAACACCCAACAGAGCAGCCCAGGTTATGCCTCTCAGGAGAGGAGGGATGTCAACTCTGGCTTCTTTCCAGATTTGGTTTTTCTTATATGGGTAGGCCTTCAAAAAGAAGAGATTAATAACAAAAACATTACCATGTAACAAACAAATCTAATCCTAACTCTGGGAAGGCGGTTTCTTCAGAGGAAAAATTCTGTCAGTTAGACAGTGATTGCAAGTTTTGTTTCAAGCAAGTTTCATTCATTCCTAGCTGGAAGACCTAGATGGCAGATGACTGTTAGATACTGAAATACCCACTGCTCCACACAAATGCATTCATATGCTTTGGTATATATTGAAGATAAAAATGTAGCAATCCAAATCATTGAAATTGGTGTGATTTTTTTCATTACATATTTCTTATCATAATAAATAGCCAACTTTCTTTTGTTTGACATTTCTAGCTTATGCTTCCTTAAGTACTGCACCTATTAACACATCAGCCCTCTTTCATTCCTAACCAAGAATTCATCTTTTTCCATACATGTAAATTAGGGTTCGGTATTTTAACCCCCTTAGTATAAAACCTACATTCTATCATGGTGTCATTACAGTAAATAGTCATACTGTTTTCAAGAACCTTACTACTTGGAAATGCAAAGATGATGCTGGTATATTTATACCTATAATACATTAGTTAGGAAGAAAGGATACAGAATTAGTTTGAGTAAATAACAGTTAGTAGCAGCAGCTCTCATATTTTTAATCTCTTACACTTTTGTAAGAGTTTTCCCTCTCCACTGCTGTTGCTTGCATCTCTGCTTCTTTTTCAACTTTGTCCTTCAAATACCTTCTAATTAGCAAACTAAATCCAATTAACCAACATCAGAAAGATTTCATACCTTCAATAGTCTGTCAAACAGAACAATTCTGTTCAGCTGATACTCTGTGTCCCTCTCCCGGATGATCAGAGGCAGATTGGCAGCTGCAGACAGCTCACTACTACTATTAGAATGAGGTAAAGTTGACTGGCTGGAAAAAGAATTACGATAGTAGTAGTAAAGAGCAAAATATACAATTCAAAGTGAAAAAATAAATATTCAGCAATGCATTTTTGAGTCAGAAGTATAAATGGATCATGTTAAATATTCAGCACAAACAGCTGATTCACAGCACACGGAAAAAGGTTAAAAATTTCAGTTTGTGTTCAGGGCCCTAAGTTCACCAGTGCAGAGCACCTATCAGCTCTCACTGATTTTAAGGGCCAAACAAGGACATGTAAGGTTTGCTCTTGGACGACAGCTGTCTTGCTGTGCATTGTGCTACTCAAAACTAACACTGCAATATTTGGTCACTTAGATGGGAACAAATTTACACACACTTACTCATCTTCAAGTAATGGATAAAATGCTTCCCCACCAACATCTTTCAGTCTCTGAAATGAAGAATAAGGACAATTTATCTCAGAATGTTGCTCAGAAATCATGTGAAAATATTTAGTGAAATCTGAAAACAATTTGCAATTCACTTCTAAGTTTAATAGTTCACCACGACACCTGTCTAAGTATTAGCTCAGTTCTCAATCCATAAAGAAACATACAACCTTTAAGACTAGGAAGTTTTCCTAGTACAGACTATCTTATTTTTTTTTCTTAAGGCTTCGTGGAATGTCTTCCATCTGAAGAGAACTCTGGTCTCCTGAACAAAGCCTATTTTCTGCACACACAAAAAAAGCTTTTACGGGCCGTGGATTAATTGATCAAACATTATTACCATTGCTTCTTTCTTTCCCTCACTTTTCTATATGGACTTCCTATCCAAGTAGCTGCAAAGCAACTACAGAACTTGGTTTTACTTTTTTTTTTTTTTAAATTAGCTCAAGAGTTATGCAAATTTGAGTTCGTTCTTGTATCAGCATCTGAAAGCTGCACAGAATTACAGACACTCTCTGAAAAGGTGACAGACAAGTGTACCTGGACTCTCGTCTGAAGTTTTCAGATATCTTTGCTGCATTGTGATTAATGTTTAATATTATCCTCCCTGCAGTACTCTGCTTTGCAGTTCTATTTCTAACTTAAAGGCATACAGCACACAGGCTGCTCCTCCTGGGAGTGACAGAACAGTTCGTTCTCAGTTCATTCAGACCTCATCCTCTTTTGATTTCAAGCATCATGCTCTGCTCCATGAAAGCTGTTTGAAGAATTGCTTAAGTTCAAAAACTTATTTCATCTAACATTGCAAGGTTCTCACTTGTATCCCTGCATTTATTTGCTGCTGCATTTATACACGAAGGCACCAGTATAAAAAAAATACAGATTAAAAACCTTAAAATAAAGCTGTGAAAGCTGCCCTTCTATAGGAACAGCTGTGGTGTATGCTACCTTTAAAATAACTGCATAATGTAAAACACAAATTAATAGCTATGTATTCCAAAGCTTAGCAGTAAACTACTGAAAGTTTGGCATTCAGCTCCAAGGATAAAGATATTAAGGAGCTGCAACTGAATTGAGCTGTTCTTTCTTCTGAATACTGTGAGCCACCTACACGAATAAAAGAATGAAAGAAGACACTCACTATGCCAGGCAGTTCAGCAATCATGCAGAATATCAGGTACTACCAAAGTATTGCAGCTTCACCAGAAAAAAGCAGGTAGCAAAAATATGGAGATGGAGGATGGGAAGACTAATCAAACTTAGTAAGCTTTTATGGGAAATGCAATTTGATAGTGTAAATCAGAATTGACCTCAAACACCAGGAAGTTTTCTGAGAATCAGTAACACTGTCCCTTTGTAGGAGCTGCTGTTCCATATTCCCTTTAAACGTTTCCAAAGCAAGGACACATGCACCTGTGCACAGAATTGGACTTACATTTCGGAGCTGGCACAGAGACAAAGTCACAGTTGTGTCATCTAGAAGGGAACTTCTATCTCGTCCTTGCCCAAAGCTTTCACCATCTTCTAACACAAAGCTTCAAAATGAAAGAAAAAAAAAATAAAATTCAGGTCATTTTATAACATAAGATTTGAGTTAGGAAAAATAAATAAATAAATATCTAACATCAATCAGTTTCTTCTTTAAAACAAAACACTAGCTCTTAGAAGTATAACACATTGATTCTGCAAGGCATGAAACCTGCTATCAAGGGAATGTACAATCACCTTAAATTATTTAAACAGCTTCTGTCTAAAAGTGCACATTTCAGGTTTTCCACAACTCTAGTTTGCACACAAAGGAAGACTAATGAGATACGAGATTAATACTCCCTTTTATTTCTTGAGCTGGCAGAGCCTATGACTGCCACATATCGTGAGAACCAAAAACAAAATAGCACTGTCATTTAAAAGTCATTTCCCACAAAAAACCAAAACAAACAAAAAAACAAAAAACCCAGACCTTATTTGTTTCAATCAGAGGGACTAACAAATGCAACCAAGAAAGAGTATATACAAATTGCTTGTTTGGCGATATTTTAAAGCAGACAGCAAATTGATCTCTTCAAGTTATGGTAAATGCTCAGGATGACTTAAAAGATAGAGTAAGATTACATTTTTAAATGGACACTTCATCCTCTTAATACTTATATTATTAAAACTGTTATTCCCACAGAATTCAGAAACCCAAGCTTTCACCTAAGTGGACAGAACAGGCAGTACCTCAAAATGTCACACTACTTTTGCTATCACGTGATCACTGAAGATCAAGCTCTCTTTATTTTTTCTGCCCCCAGATACTGCACTCTGGCTATTTTTATGTGATTTTAAATCCCAGACACAGCAAATTGATCTACACGAACACATAATTCTGTTTGTTAAAATCAGACTGGAGGATTAAGATATCAAAATATCTAAAAATGTTGCATCAAATTGCAACATGTGCAGCAGGAAGATAGAAGTAGTAATTCTGTAACAGCACTAAAATTTTTAAAACTATGAATTTAAAAGAAAACACACCCAGACATAAATCAGCTGATCTGCTGGAGAAATGAATGACCATTCAGCATTGCTGCTCTATGAAATGGAATTCCAAGCGTGAGAATTTGCTACAGAATGAATTACTATTAGTACACAGCGTTCAAGCACAATGAGACTTTTTTTTTTTTTAAATTTTAAATCAAAGTTTAATGATGATGGAAAAGATCCTAAATTTAGGATCTTCCAGTTCATTGTTTAGCACTTTACCTTTTTTTTTTCTTTCTGGGTTTCAGAAAGCAATGTGAAAAGCAGTTAAGTAACAAACACGAAATGATCAAATAATGTCTTAAACTCATTAAGAAGAGATGTAAAGTGATTTCCTGCTGTTTAAGAATGTTGTTTTCAATGTTTTTTAAAACGTACACAGGTGTTGAAACCAAAAACCAAATCAAAACATTCTTTCACAGTCACTTCTCCATACATCCTCCTTCCCTTAAAGTGCTTCTCTTTTCTTACTTGGGAAGTGTGCAGACAGGTGGTTTTGATCGAATGATTTCCTTGTTGACAAGTTCTTTTTCTAAGTCTCCTCCAGCCAGACACCAGAGATAATAAACCTCTTCAATTGATCTTTCTGCTAGGTAATCATTATCTTCATCTACAAGGAAAAAAAAAAAACATAAATTAATTACAGTTTTTTAAACAGTTTGTATTTCGTCTTATTGCGCTGAACAAATCTTGCTGAAGTTACTACACATGAGAGGTTCTAGACCATAATGTGAAGTTAGAGGCAAAGATGATCCTCTCTTTGCAGGAAGGTTTACAGAAAGCACCAGAAAAAACAACAACAACAACAACAAAAAAAAACAGTTTGCAGTTTGCCTTTGTGCCCAAAGATAGAAATAATCAGATAAATAAGTTGAAGGATGGGCTTCTGCTTTCTGTATGGTTGCCCCTTCTCCCCCCCAAACAAAAAGCCCAACAGTTTTGATCCCAACAGTGCCAAGAGCACAAAGAAGAAACTGAGGACTCACACTGAGTAGTTACAATGTCTTTCCTTCATGGACAAAGTACATTCTAAGAAGATACAAAATTTCATTCCCCAAAAACTGTACAATGAGATTTGCTAAATATGTAGCTATCTCAGAGTTCAAAATGTTAATGAGGAATTAAAACTTTCAGCTTTAAACTCAAAAAATTCTAACTATCTTCTATACTAGAATACAACCTCTTTCATAAGAATTTAGTTTGTCAGTACTTTCAAAAATAATTTCTTCCTATCACTCAACAGAATTCAGCTTCTAATTGACAATACATCAGGGAGGGAGGAAAATCAGTACCTCGTACACACCCAAATTATAAAGGCAGATGATGATACAGGTATCTCAACGTACACTCAAATACTAACAATAACTGTTTATTCCTTGAGACCAAAGCATAAAAATGGAGATACCATCCTTGACTTGAACGCACCCCTTCTAAATATGTCTACCTCTATCTTCGCCCATTAAACAATCTACTACAAGAATGGAATGTTAAACCAATGAAAATGCAAAAATATTGTATGTTCTTTCCCCATCCAATGACATCCCACTATCTGCTTTTACCTTTGCATAACTGACTTATGTCTTCAGGCAGAGTTAAGTCAGCACACCTTGGAGAGGACGAGAACAGTCCAGCAGGTTTGTGAAAGGGAGGGTATGCCAAAGATACTTCACTGAACAAACAGTCACACATCAATTCCTCTGGAGTTGGCCTTAAGTGAAGATAATACAACATTAAGAGTAAAACACTTCCAAGAAGTGCTTGCTTTCAGTAAGAAACAGTCCCATTAACAAATACTAATAAGTTATGTCAAACTTCAGAATTTTTTTTAAGCAAAGAAACCTGGTAATTTTGTTCAATTTGTAACTTGTAACATGCCACAGTCTGTTTACACCCTAACTTGATATCTCACGTGAAATGAATATACAAAGCAATTTTTTTGTTTATTTCTCTAAGCAAATATGGAAAAAAGTGCAAAGCTTCGACTGAAGAACAGAAGCCTACTATACAGCTTTCAGACAAAAATTGTAGTGGATTGCCATAATAAAAAAGTACTTTGGAAGAAGAGATTTGTAGGAAGTTCTAAGTCTTGTGATCCAGAAATGGAACCATCCAGAAATGGAACCATCAAAGCTAAGAAATCTTAAACTGAATATGACTGAAGAGCCTTTCCCACAAGAGTATTCTGCAACAATCTCAAAGATTTGTACATCTGATGTTTTTTTCCAAAACCACTTCTTTCAAATATTGCGAAGTACTAAAACCAAATAGCTATCTATTATAGGTAACAGAAGCCATCGGTATTTCAAAAAACATTCAGCAACTGGTCTTCTTACTCTAATGGAGTTTATTAAGCATTTGGACTGAATACTTACCTCATAGAAGGTTGGAATGTAAGGCATTTTTTCAGCAGAGTTGTGACATTTTCAGAAAGATCCTGGAACATAAAAAATATGGAGGAGGTCCATTCATTACTGCCCTAATTCAGCAAGCCGCTTAACTCATACTTCGCTTTCAATATACAGACTTGTCTTAGAAAGCAATAAAATTTCATGCCCACACATATGAGGTTAGCTGTGTAAGACCAAAATGGTGTGGGGAACTAATACCGCCCCCTACATTGGCTATGGGGAAAAAAACTCTCGAGGATTAGCAATGTATACAGACACTTATTTTTATTTTTTAATCTAGACATTCTGTATCTGGCTTGAAATAAGGCAATACTTGGGAACTCCCTTCTGGTAACAGTCGATCCTTTCTGCACAATGTTTCAAAACATTCAAAACAGATACCAAAATTCAGAGATTAACTTTGTGGATGTGGAGGACCTGAGCTGTATAGAAAGAAAATTAACCTTCAGCATTTTAAAGAAAATTAACAACTTTGTGAACAATCCAGCAAGTATTAAAACTTTGACTGATGATAAGTTTAGGAGAAAAATGAGTATTACTGGCACTGGGTACTTGAAAGGATCTTACATATGTATTGCAGTCTATTGCAACTGCATTCAAGTGATTAAACAAGTTTGGTTTCATAGAACACGTGTGTATGTATATATAATTACAATATTGCAATTATTTTTTACTTTACTATTTATACTTCACTATTCTTACTAATTACGATATTTTAATATATTTATATAAATCACTATAAAACAGATTATCTATTTCACATTGGAAAGAAAAGCTTATTTACGTATGAGCAAGTGTAAACAAAGATCTCTTATATATTAGTATACTTTTGCATACATGGAATAGAGAGATATATACTACATTATATATTTCATATCAGGTATGAAATTCTTTGTAACAACAATAATAAAGAGTTTTGGATAAGATAGCATGGAAGAGTAAACTAGTTTCACAAACCTTAATAATATCAAGGCAACCGTGTTCTTCAGCTAATACAGTTACAATATCATCTACATAGCCTTTGAAAAATAAACACAGCAGTAAAAAAAAGTTAAAGAACATGAAAAAAATGATACCAATTAAGCAGGATATCAGATAAAATCCTAAAATCCCACCTTAAAACAGAAAATTTCATTTTTTTTAAATTTTTTTTTATTTTTTAAATTGACATTGCTACATCAACTGAAGGTGAACTCTTAAAATCAGAAATGAAAATCACATCCTCCCCTATGCAGAAATAAAACTGAAGTCTAGGAAAGTTAAGTAGTGAATCTGATTTAACAGCAAGAGTCTTCTTGGCAGGCTTAGTAATTCAGAGTGCCAAATAAATTCAGTCTTTGTGCTTACTAAAAAAAAAATAATTAAAAATACCTGCACAGAGAAGCTTAAAGTACTTATTTTTATTTGCTATTTCTAGTACTTTTTTTTTTTTTTCCTACTTGAAGCAGTATTTTACAACTTATTTTCAACAGGTTATTGAGATAATAATACTCAGGTCAGGATATGAACATTTTTCAGTGGATGAAGGTTAATAATGACTTGCTTTCAACTTGAAGGAAATTCAAACCCTTCAGAAAGCCTTGCTAATAAATTGCACAGTAAAACAGTGAGAATTTCAACACCAAAGTAATCAGTGCTCGATGAAAAAGACATTTGTACTGACAGTAACTAACTTTAAAGGTATTGCTCTTTGTTCTGAGTAAATTCAATAACTCACACATAAAGCTTCAAATTCTGAGTGTTCCTTCCTCATGGCTTATACACAACATCCACAGTAAATCAAATTTTAAATTAGCCACAAAATAGTCCCAATTCTAGATTCATTAACATCACTACAGACTTGAAATTTGCCTTAATGCTTTTCCAATGTGTAGATGAAGTCAAAAACTAAACTCTATATCCTAGTAATATGCTTCTCGGCTCTTTTTTTATTTTCTATCTTCCTGTCTGAGTCCTGATTTTCCCTGCTTGCTACTGCAGTGACAGTTTTCTTTAGTGTTACACAATTCCTAAGTCATTTCAGAGATGCCTGCAACATAGAACAACAATTAACTGACAAAATTACCTGAGCACGCTTTTCCATATCTTACCCATACTCAAAGATACACATGGCTCTTCTGCAGTTATTTTAGCTGGCACCTATCTCTGTCCCTTCCCTAGGCAAGCAATTATTCTTCAAATGTATTTTGAACTCCAGAGATGAAAGCAGACCAAAGGTAAAGTGCCTTAGGTCTGAGCATCACAAGCTGACTAGTTTGCATAGCTCCAGTTACAGCACTGCCCAGAAACTAAAAAATAAAAAAATTGGTTTTGTGCTACTTACCTAATGTAAGTACAAATTTCAATCTTTCTGCTATCTCCAAAGTCTGGAACAATTTTCTCCCCTAAATGAATAATATGATCAAATCAAACAAGAAAATCAATACTACTACATCAAAATATTTAGATAGCATACGCAAGTAGCATCCACCTCTATACACAGACAGTGATATAAGCTCCTAAAATTAATTTTGGAAGATTTAGAGAAACTATTTATTAGAACACAAAACATCACTACATCAAATATACCAGACACAGTTTCATGCCATCATAAAGAAAAACGCATGATTTATAATGTCTCTTACCTGGAACAAAGGCAAAACGAACAAGAAATGTGTAAGACAAAGTCCCAAGTTGCCTTAGCAAACCTACAAATGTTCTATGAATTCAGCAACTCAATTCAAAAACTATTTTTTCCAACATGATCATAATCAAAGGTGATATTCATGCTCATTACATGTTTAAGAGTCAGAGCTTGTATTGCACAGTACCAATGAAAAATAATCTATACGTTGTTTCTAAGATGTTTCCAAAACGTCCTGATCGGATTTTAAGCAAATGTACATATTAAAAGAGTAATAACAAATGATCTATGAACTTCCTGAGAATTTACAGAAGCACAGAATATGCAATAGTCCAATTCCCACATCCAGATGTACTCATTACATACAACACATTCTTGATTGTGCAACTGTCAGACGATTTAATTACATAATGAGACTATGCATTTGTACTGACGCATTTGCTAGACCTTGTTTCTGTGTAGAATGTTGTCTTTGAATTAAAAACTGCAATTTAACATTTAGAAGTAGAAGATGATGTGAGCTTAATTTATTCCAACTTCTAAAGCCAAATAACCACTTTCAAAACAAGCCTTTTATTCCTCACTAAAGCTCTTTAGACTCTGGTAATAAGGTAGTTGTACTGCTCTCATAGTAAAGAAACTTTATTGACTTTTCATTCTTTTCAAAGAGAATGAGGGCATATTTCTTGGTTTAGAGTCTACCACTAGCTAAGAATTACACCTTGCAATTGCATCATCGTGGCTTAACAGGCAGCTACCCTGCACGGTAACACCTGTACTCACTCATACTAAGCCAACATGCATGCAGTAACTTCAACCACTACCACCAATACTGATCAGGTAGAAATGTTAATGTAGTGTGATATTTGGAGTTCAACGACAGGCTAAGTGCAATCATGCTAAAGTAACCATTCCCCAAGGGTCACATGGAAAAAAAGTCACCCTCTTACATACCACACAAAGCTCAAATAGTATTATGCCAAGAGACCAGAGATCTGATTTAGGGCCAGAAGGCAGAGGCTTCTCACACTGAGTATGATCACGTGGTTTGACTATTCCCTGTGCAATTACTTCAGGTGCCAGATAAGACGGGTACCTAGAAAAATGCAGTAACATTAAGTAATGATCTCTTTGTCCAAGAAGCTACCATTCAGATACAGTAATCAAAATTGTTTTGCATCCTGAGAAATCAGAATTCATACCAAAATGTGAATTGTTCTATTTAGCCAAAACATTGAAGCACTTTCACTTCCAACTGCGCAAGTGTCTAACACGTGAAAGATCAAGTTTTAATTACTAGGTCTTTTATAAGGGGAAGTATCATCAATTCTCAAAGTAGTATATCTATGTACCTCAAAGTGAACATACATTTATTTAATGTACCAGTGCTAAAATTCAATATATCCTAGATCCATTGTTCTCCATTATCATCGTTCCCATCAAATAATTACTGACTTAACAAAAAAAAAAAACCCAAACAATTAAGTGTTACACATTCTACCTACTACTAAATCAATCTAAAATATCATTATCATTTATCCCTTCAACTATTTATGAGAATACATTAAAAAATAAAATCTGAAAACAAGATTCAAAGGGAAGCATCACTACTATTTTTGTGTACCCAAATGAATACATCCCTAATATGTTTATACTAAGCAGCTACATTCTTACCCTATAGGAAAATCAACGTCAACACCTTGAGCAGTCATATGGTAAAGTCCAAATTTAGCCAACTTGACATGTCCCTGAAAAGGAGAGTAGTAATTAAAAACAAAACAAAACAACAACAACAAAAAAATCAAGAGCATCAGCACTAGAAATAATAAGAATATGTATTTAAGTTTTTTTAAAAAAATCACTTTCATGCAAACTGCATTAGCTGTTGAGACAGACACTCATAAGAAGTCAGCTCTTTATGTTTTTGTTTCATATCTTAAGCAGAACTCCACTGCAAGTTAGTAAGGTGCTTATTTCCAATGCTTTTACTTTCAATGACCATGAAGTAATGACTCCGGAGCACACAAGCAAGTCAGAACTTTGAAAGTGACAGTATATTCTCAGTAAATTTGAAAAGCTTAAATATTCTATTGGACATAATTCCTGTTTCAAATCTTTTTGCAATCCCATTTGAATCTCAGAACTCCTTAAGCAGCCCCACTATTCTCTCACTTCCTCTATTTAGCTAGCCTGGCTCCTTCACCAGACTTGACCATTAACACATTATCTTTCTCTCCTTAACTGTATCCATACATATTTCAACCAAACATGTTTTGCAGGTGTTTGATTTTATTCTGTGAAGGCGGAAATGCAACACCAAAATCAAAATATAAAAAACGGCACGGAATTTAAACTGATGTGTTTCTGCTGTATTTTGAACTGTGTTCAGCCAGCCTGCAGATGGTGCAACAGTAAAGGCTACATCAGCAAGCAATTCAGGAGGGAAAAAGCTTGGAATTCTATGACCTCATGATCCCTTTTGTTCTTTAGTCGATTTTAGGACTATCTTCAAATTGTAAGTATTTTGCTTGTTAATGCATTATTATGATTTTCACTTGTTTACAAGTAATTTATACAAGACCCTATCAATAAATATTCCTCACCTCCTTTCTCTTCTTTTCTTTCTGCCTTCCAAGGGAAGACCTAACTATTCTATTTAAAGCAAGTAAGAAGGGGAAGATGAGAGGGGCTGTTCATGCAGGCTAAGCATTTTAGCTGTCAGTTTAGATATGGTGATGGCCCTGAATAAAACAGTAGCTATTGTTTTTCTCATCTTTTATGAGGGGAACTTTTATTCCATACTGCCAACCCAGAAATCTGTGACAGAATAGAACTGACAGACTGCAATTTTAATAATATAAAATGACAAAGAAATATGTTGATGTTTGAAAGTAACATTTCAGATCAACATGAAACATAGGGAACTAACAGGGAACTGCAAACTAGCTTGGAAAAAAAATATATACCTATTAAAAAATTAGTAAGACCCTGTAACTGTAATGCTGACAATCAAGGAGACTTCCATCTCTACTTTAAGAGGGATAAAAAATATGGTTTGTTATAAAAAAAAAAGTGGGAACAGAAACAAATCTGAACTACACTTGAAATTTACAAAAAAAGGGGAAAACTAGTAAAAACCCCTACACTTTTCCCATATATTCATTCACCTCACTCACCCTAATCAGAAGGGCTGCCACAGTCGAGTCCCCAAATATACACAGCATGCTACTTGTTGTCAGTAAGAAGAAAAAGCAAAACACAGCTTCATTCATGTATCTGTACCTTTCGATCCAAAAGAATATTGCGAGGAGACAGCGCTCGGTGGACCATTCCATGTTTGTTCATATATTGCAGACCTTGCAAAACTTCATATGCAATGCATAAAATCCTTGAGGAACTGAAAACAAAAGAGAAGAACATAAAAAACACGCACAACAGCAAAATGACGAGGTACATTACAGGGTGGAGGAAGTGGGAATCTAACTTGGTTTACCTATGACCAAAATGAATTTAAGTTCCATTATCAGCTATTCACTGCCATCAAGAAGCCGGAATTTTGTCATTAGAGCAAATAGCTGCATTTTGACAAAAGCCTCACGTTCAAGAAATGCTCACAGGCTACTGCAACACAAAAAGACTGAGAAGATCTACGTTAAAAATAAATTAAGATGCTTCAGTTAGCTCACATGGTGTTATTCTCTGGTCTTTACCCCTTTCCTAGAAAAAACTCTACTACTTCTCACTAGCTGCAAACACAGACTTTTCAATTAAATTTTAAGCACAAAAGAAATCTATCCTAACATATATCCACACTATTGTTACTTGGATCGTATCATTTGGAAGTGATTCTCAAGGTCTTAGCAATTCAATCAAAACCATGCTGCTAATGATCACAAAAACAAAACAAAACCCCACAACCATGTCACACCTCCTCACTGGCACTTTTTTTTTCCCCTCCTTCCTATTCTCAATTTACACCAACATAACAGCACTAGAAGCTGTCAGCTATGTAGTGTGGACCACAGTAATTTTTAGGCAAACATATAACCGTGGTAAAAATCTACATTGCAGGCTTCCAGTTTTACTGTCATTTTGTTTGTACTATCTATATTACCAACAGAGGATTGCAAATCCTCTTTCATACTTTTGCACAACTTTGCAAGTCCTTTGCAGATACAGAAAAAAACGCAGCTGTGCGCCTGAAAGCTGCAGTACCCGCTGTTGGCACCAGGAGGCCTCAGCTACCTATTCATTCTCTGCATTCTCTCACAATTCATAAAACAGGAACTGTGCAAAGACACAAAAATACTGTATTTAGATTCTTCATTATTTACGATACACCCTCTATGGCACTGCATTGAGAACCAACACATGAATGATAAGCATTTTTCGTTATGTAGGTTTTTCAGTCTTACACTCTTAATGCTATCCTCACAGAGAGAAATGTTCAGTCCAGTATATCATGACAAGTTGAAGCAAGTACACCTCCCCAGAAGAAAAAGAATTCTGTATAACAAGCTATTTTATAGTGCTGTTTCCTATTAACTAGTTCTAGTTACCTCTATTAAGTAGAACACATTGTTTGTGCCTGTTACCCAGGACATTTGCATTTAACTGCAAAGGACCTGAAACTAAAAAACCAAATTGCTATTGCTGAGCACGAGATCCATCTCTCTGCTGCAAACACTTTTCCTGAGAACAATTAAGCTCAAGTGAGCTCCCCTGCCTCACAGGAGGCTAGACTACTATCTAGTTTCACAGTTTTTAAGGCCACCATGAGCACTGAAGCAAGTTTCTGGAAGTGCACAAGGTACAGACTTGAAGTTGAATTTAGGCATCAGGCATATCCATCCTTTAAGGAAAGAAAAAAAAAAACAAACACAACAGAATCAAAAATAAAACAAACAAACAAAGAAATGCAATCCTAAATAAGGAGGACATTTAGGTCACCAAACATAGGGAATGAAGTCTGTACTGATTGTTAAAGTTTTTACTCATTACCCAGAAGCTTATTATTCAATAGACCAACCAGTGTCTTAATTACAATATGAGCTGTTGAAGTAGAGAGGCTTCAGCATCCTTTAACAGGAGGTGGGAAGAGAAGAAAAGAAATAATATGATTTATAAAATAGCAAAAAAAAAAAAAAAAAAAGAAGAAGGAAAAAAGCGAGGAGGAAAACAGACATATTAGGTTTGATACCAACAGCTGCTACATCACTGACCTAACAAGGGCCTGCATCCAAGTTACATAGTATGAAGAACCTTGTTCATCTCACCAAGGTCATGATGGCAACTTTAAACTGTGGTGAAGCAAATTATTCCATTGCTCAAGACAGATATGGTAGAAGGCATTCAGTAAAAGCACAAAGTCTAACATTCACTTCAAAAAGTGACCTGAAGATCTGAAGGGATTATCAATCATCTTCAACTTCTACTTTTCCTAAAAATGTTTTAAGCTTCTTCTCTCTACCAACAGGAAAAACAGAGAGAAGCAGCAGGAATTTACCTGCAAAAGAAACACTTCACAGACAAAGGGGAAAAAAAAGAGATATCTTTACATCTAACCGTACTTTTCCAAGGAATAGGCTGCATTTTTAATTCTCCTTGTTTCTTAGCTTGCATACCAGCAAAGCTACTCAGTTACAATCTACTCAATCACTTTTAAGAAAGGATTATCTTCAAGTGATAGGACTGCATACTAACATAAAAATTAAAGTTGTTGATTTAATCATTGTCTTTTTATTCCTGATTCAAAGAAAATAAGTAGTCACGAGAGGGGGGTAACGTGTATTCTTCCACTCTAGAAATGAAGAATTGAAAGATTCTATAAGGATTAATCCAATATTGGGTTTACATTTGGAACTTGAAGGAGTAGAAGCTTAGGAAAGGAAGCAAAAAGGATAACTCAATTCCTTTCTCAGATATTCCTTTGGTAAACAGAGAAAAAATACTCTAGAAATTGATACAAGCAAATTCATCCACTAGCACAAAACCAGCATGGTTAAGAGAGGCATGTGCATGGCATTTGTGGGGGAAGACAGAAGAGAAGACTTAAAATCCCACAAAAATGAGGATTGTTTTATTACCTCCAGGAATTTGTCAGACCAAAAGCTATACCAGACAAATGACTAATTTCCACACACTAATAGTACACAGGTGGCTTTACAAAAAGAAATAAACTTTTCCATTTAGCAGGCAGCCTGATCTCCAGTCCGTTAAATTCTTACTGCTAGGGAGGTGTAGCTGTTTTCTCAAAGTTTGCTTCAATCAACCTCATGTGTCACAGGAAACAGATGTTCTAGCAAAGCTTCAAATTCTTGTGGTGCTGCAGACTCACTGATGTGATTATCTGATTTCTTAGGACACTTTTGTCACTTCTTGGATTCAGACAGAGGAAAGCAAAAAAAAAAAAAAAAAGATTCTTT
The DNA here is from genome assembly GCF_987193195.1 of Phasianus colchicus. NCBI lineage: Eukaryota > Metazoa > Chordata > Aves > Galliformes > Phasianidae > Phasianus > Phasianus colchicus. The sequence continues at coordinate 19,999,508 of NC_143439.1, read as the reverse complement.
TTGCAAATGTTCTTGCATCCACTGCAATCTTCCTTATGACTGAGAAAAGCACCTGGGCCAGGATGAAAGGGAAAAAGTATACTAGTAAGAAAGTGGCATACTTACACCCTTGTCTTTCTTCAAAGGATGAGTTATTAACAATCAGAGTGAAGAAGAGAGATTTATCAGTGACTAAATTAAGACAACACGCTCCTAAAATTACCGAGAGCTGAGTGAGCATACTCATTCAGCATTGACAGAGCACTACCTGTGCACAAATGTATATGGAGAGCTGCCCAAGCCGTAAGACAACAGTGTAAGTAGAGGAGTAAACTAAAAATGATGTAAACATTTACATTGGAAATCAGAAACTTTACGACAGAAGGATTCTGAATTCCTGAAAAAACTAACCCACCAGAACTCTTACAAGAACCATGTAAGACACTGAACCAGAACCTCCAAGATATGATGCTCTGGTAACAAGTTACTGCAATGGATTATTACCATTTTAGGCCAAAATCAATGGTCTTTCAAACCTTAAACTTCGGCATACTCCAAATTTATTTGAGTCCAGTATCCTTTTTCCTAAAAAGATGATAGGCAGATGCCTAGGAAAGGATTGAGTGGAGGGTACGGAACAAGCGTATATGAAATGCTCCCTGATACTTCCTGACTTCCAAAAAGAACACAAAAAACAAAGAAGACAACCAACCAAAAAAAACTTCGAGAAAAAAAAAACACAAAAAAACAACAAATAAGTTTCCCCAAGTATCATATCTGATAATGTCTGACTGCAAGCCTCAACAGATTTCATAACAGAGTATCCAGTATTCCAAGTCTTTCATCCACATTCACAGGAAAGGACCTGTCAGTTGCTGTGAAAATCCACAACCACCAAATATTCTGTAAGAATTCTTTGCTATATTATCAAGGGGCTCTCTTCCTAGTGTCCTACTGCTCTAAATTCCAGATGAATAATTTGAAATTTCATCTTGAAGCAAAGAAAATGATTGCCAAACTGCAGAGTAGGGAAGGAGATTTTGGAAAAATCCATTTGACAGCCAGCAGCAGTAGTCCCTGTGCATACCTCAGACTGCTGAGGGAAAAATAAAAACTACTTTACTGCCTTGAACACTTAAAAAAAAAAATAGGACTGTAGATCATACAGCTGAAAATCAGAGGTGGGTGGAGTCGGGAGACTTGACCTATTAAACTGTGGAATAAGAGAATTCCAAAGAGAGAACAAGAAAGAATGAAAAGAAGAGGTAAAAGGTCAGCATTCGTTTCAATTCATAGAATTTAGATTGACTCAGGTTTCCTTTCCTTCAGTTGAACGGCAAATCATTGCCCATCTACACAAGTATTCATCTTTAACAGAAGTGCATTCAGAACATTAATTGGAAAGATGCCTTCTCCTTACTTCTTTATTGCTACAACAAAACAGTTTAAAATGAAAGAGTAACCAAGTAGCACATAAGGTCTTCTTGCCTGCTTACTGATTACATTTATGCCTTCTACTAAAGAAAGCAATCTCCTTTTTGGCGACTTCAACACAGGCAGCTGTAGCTATTTCAGGGTGGTTAACCAGAACACGCAGTTACACCTAGACAGCAATTGAGGGAACAAAGGTATGCGGGGCTCGATGCAAAATGGAGACAGCAGCATAACTTTGGTGCAGGAGAAATCCTTCTGGTTGTCACAAATGCATTTGTGGTATTTTTAGTTGGTGATGGCAGCTTTCAGGTTTTTAAATCTACCAAAAAGCTTACTGCGCTATGCTGAAAGTGTTCTATACAGTGAAATGAATGGAGGTCCAGCTAGAATTTGACAAAGGACTGGCATCACAAAAAAGCCTTCCTATCTAGATAGCTGTAGAGAGCCCTGTAATTTTTGTACCTACTGGAGATATATGTGTCAGTTAGTATTAGAAGTAATGCTTCTTCACTGTAGTGGCAATTCAAGGCAAGAGAAAATTTATAACAACTGGAACTAGAACTATTTTGACTGTCCTCCGAAAGGCACAATAAAACCAAGAGGAGTAGGGTTATGCTGATTATACCATGTTCAAGTGTATCTGTTTCCTTAGGCTTCAAACATATGGAGACATACATAGAAATGCATGCTTAAGAAGCCCTTTATCCAATCTGTGCATCTTTCTCTTAACACTAAATTATTGCTGAAAAAGTAAAAAGCTGGAGGAAGAACATCTCAACAATCAGGAGTGTTAAGAGACTTATGACACTGGTATACAGGAGCATAAAGACAGATTCTTCTTCCAAAGAGGAAGGTCAGACAGGATCTGCCCTGAGAAAATACACCAGTGTGACATGAACCAGCAAAGCCATCAATCACTACTCCAGACCTTGTGAGACAAACAAGAAATTGGAATTCAGGAAGGAGACTCATCCCAACAAACTGTGTCTGTTCAAAGAGGAACAGAATCAGGTTGTGAACAGATGTAATGTTTCCGAACTCATAAAAATTACAATACTTTAACACAATCAAAACTACAAACCAAAGAAAATAACATTTGGAGTTAGTTCTATTACAGTGAATGATGCAGATACATTGGTTAGGAGCGGTGCAGCCAAGTGGTTACAGCAAAGAATGAAGTTTGGGTATAATCCCAGCTGAGACAACCACTACACTGACCTCAAGAAAGCCATCTGACCTCCTTATGCCTCAAACGACCAGCTGGAAAACTGGATAAAAAACAGGACTGGTTGAAAAACAGATGTGCAGATGAATTGGGTCTTCCTGGGTAAATAAATTACAAAATACCTTATACAGAACATAAAGAGTTTGATGCAGGTGGGAATGGTTTATTTAGCACTTTATTACATGTTTGATTAAAAAATGGCACTAGGGATTGAGATTGTAAACACTGCCAATTTACTTGGAAATGCACTCACATTATCAGAATGAAATGAACTGGAAGGGAATGCAACAAGCTGAGAGTGCAAGACAGAAAATAATAATTTTATAGACAAAGACCTCAGGAAGTCTCTAACTCATGCACAGAGGTATTTCACACAGGATATCTTCAACAAGTTTGCATTGCTCATCTGAGGAAACTCAGAAAGTCCTTTCATTCCTCTTTCAGAGTTTTAAACTGGAAGCATGACTTTAAAAGCAACACAAATGATGTTACAATTTTATGAAGGTCTCAACTTGTAATGTCCAATAACAAAAAAAAAAATCCATAAAACAGAGGATGAAAGCATAGATAAAAAGGAAGAACTTCATATATACAGCATATTGCACACAAAAGTGTTTAGACATAATTTTTCAGATTGTTATCACTTTGAATGATTTCAATGCATCTCCTCCTCTTAAAGCACAAATTTTAAGCCACAGCACTTGAATTCCTTTAGGATATCCAGCACTCATCCTATATGCAGGGGGAACAAATGAACAAAAGACCTTCTGAAAACAATAAGCACACCTCATAAAGCACTGTCTTAATGAAACCAGTAGCACCGTATGCTTTAATGTACAGAAAGAGAAAGATGTATTCAAACTCCCAGATTTTGATCTTGCCGCTCATTAGCTTGTGAGAAATAATTTTTTGTCCCTCAGGCCTGCCTCAAGTTGGCTCAAGTGTAAAAGATAGAACAATGACACTTCTAATTTGACCAGAAAGCACTATGAGAAAGTTTCGGTCACCACCTGGTAAGATAAGGTAAAACAGTCCTCATCTGAAACCTGATCATAGACTACACATTAATAGATAAATAGCAGAGTAGAACTAGATGCACAATGACAATAAAAAAAAAACAATATCTGGCAAGATCTATCACAATCCCACAGGTATAGAAAGCCAATTTGACAACATACAGAAAGGCAATGAAAGAATTAATTGCAAATCAAGGATCCTTTAACAAATTAAAAGGCAGCAATTAGACCTTCAGCTGCTCAAAAACACATTTCCATGACAGTTTCAAATTTGAAAACAAACCCCATGTTCTAGGCAAGGATAATCACTCATTTGTACCTGAAGGCACCAATATCTAAACTTTTAGGCACAGAGTATGTTAAATTTCCACTCTCCAAAGTACAGAGAACTTGACATTCGTCTATTAAACATCTACTATTCAGTACAAGGTACAATTAGCAGCACCACCAGACCCCTAGGGCACGCAGTCATTGAAGGAAAAATAACTTCTAAAGGATGCAGGATGAATTATCACACTGCTGGCACCTGGTATTTCCCCACCTTATTCTATGCTAAAGTGAAGGACGTATCTGAAAATCAATTGCTAATTGCACCCTGAACTGTCAAATGTCAGCAAATCAGTGTTTGGTTCATGCCTCTACACTTGTGAAGACAGCTGTAACAACTGTAGATCAAACTTTACCTGATTCACAAATCTGTCATGATCACCTCATCACATTACATACTAACAATCTTTTCAGACTTAAATACATAAAATTGCATGTTTCAATAGAGAACAGATGACTGCAAAAGTAAAAGAGCTAGCAAAGATGACACAAATGCTTTCAGCTTTGAGAGTGAAGGTGAAACACAATCATGGTTTGCAATCCCCTCTTAAATCAAAAGAGCAAGTTCTCCTATGTCTATGAAGACACTCTTCTCAATAGCTGAAGCTAGCATGTTAGCTTATCAAATTCCAGGCATCAGCCAAGTGCTCTCCGGGCAAAAATCTTATTCTGAGCTGCTGATCTCAACCCACATTAGTAGTATATTCACCTAAAAGATAAAAATTTGGTCTCCTACTATTTTCTACTACCACAGAAGTTTCAAGACTCTTCTAATAGAAAATGGTGTATTCATGAAGATGAAATTTAAGGAAAACCCTTCTTCTACTTTTCTCCCTCTCCCAAATATATTCATGATTTAAGAAAGCCACACAGTTTATGTTACTATATAATGACAATTACAATAACACTGTGTTGTACATTTAAAGTGCTCCTACAAAAGAAAGAACATAAAATTATTTCTATAGTCACCACACTCCATAAGCATTTTAAGAATGTAAGAAATTCCACTATCCCTACATTTCCAGTCAAATGATAGCCTTAATGATTGCTTAATCTCTGCTAAGAAACAAAAATAAAGACTAACCAATTTCCAGGAGTCAATTTCTAGTTGAATCACCAGAGCTATTGGAAACTATAGTAATCAACAAGAACTGCCCATCCTGCATTGTTAGTCCACTCAATTAATATCCAAAAGTTACTCAAAGGTTCCAGTGTTGCTCTTAGAACATACACTACCATACTATGTACATTAGTCACTTAAAATTAGTGCTTTTCAAAGGTTTGCTGACAGGATACAGCAGATTAATTCAATCCCTGCTTCTCCCTTTCCTCCAATAACAGCAAACATTGCACAGAGTTAGCCAGCATTGACTATGCCAGGAAGAAAGGGAAGCAGGGTGGATGGCAGAATATAACTAGATCTGTCATTCCATGCTACTGTTAACTTAGTGCAGCTTCCTTCTGTAGAGGAAAGACAGAAGGAAAACATTCTCTTAATGAAAAGACACAGCCACATATATGCGAAAGAACTGTATCAGCACGTGACTTTAGATGCTACGTTGGAAGCACTGTTTTAATAAAACAAGAGTTTATGTCTTAAAGGTAAGCTATTTTCAGACACCAAGGCAGCCTTTTTTCACCCTGCCCCTCTATAGCTCAAAAAGATGACAGAAGAGTCTTCTGTCACCACTGCCTCTATTCAGGCAGAAACCAATTCTCATAAACCAGAATCCATAAGCCTATATCCATCTTATAAGGATAACTGTGATTTTATTAGGACTGTGAAGATTACCTGTCATAAAGATTAATGTCACTGTGGGATTTCCGCAGAAGTTTTTATTCTGAAAAGGAGTGGGTCATCATCTACAGTTGCTGGTAGGAAAAACTCTGCAATCACATTATTAAAAGACCGTAGGTCTTGTCAGACTTTCAGCTGTGAGCAGAAGAATTATTCTGAGATATAATTACTAAGAGGGGGCTTTCTAATAATTTATTTGCTTAGAGAGATATTCTTCACAAAAACAAAATTTAAAGCTGTAGTACTTTCAGTTGAGTCTTTGTACATATACAGTCTTTGGGTTATAGCAAATGCATGGCTGAATTAAGTGCAAAAGAGACACACAATTCCAAGTCTACCTGAAGCACTTCATATTTAAAAAGCAAAGCAAAACAAACAAATCAAAAAAAAACCCAGCAACACAAAAACCTTTCCCTTCAGCAAACTTTCTTGCAAATCAGCTTCTCCGCTCATAAGAACATACATATGCACAGCATACACTGCGGACTGTAACACTTACTTTACAGTGCTAAGTGTTCTTTTCAGTTTTAGAAAGGCAGCTGAGGAATATTTAAGGAAGCTTTTAGGTGTTTGAAGAAATAAACTTGGTAATTTCTGCCAGTTCACAAATAATTTGTTGAATATAACAGAAGTTCAGAGCCAAAAAAATTGGAAATTTTGTTGACTGATTTGTGTTTAATGCAAGATTGTATTGCTTTTTCTCCATAAAGAAAAGCAAAACCAACATTTTACTACTTTTAACATGCCCCAAGTAAAACAGTAGATACTGACTCATATGTATTTATCATTTTTGATCAGATTTTAAGGGTAGAAAAACTCACTAGAAAATAAAATGATCGTCTGTTCAGGATTTGTTGGAAATTTTGCACCAGAAGGTACCAAATAGCTAACCATATCCTAAATAAAGATGCATGTCTCCAGCACTTATCTCATTTTTTCACTGTTATCATATTTAGGTCTCTGAAGATTTCCTTTCACACAGTTTAATCTGAACAATTTCTTTTAGAGACTGCAAAATATTTCTGATAGTAGACAGGAAAGAATTCATGTCTGCCTTTATATTTTCATCATAAAATTGCACAAATTTCAGCCATGCCTGGCAGCCAAAGATAAATTAATCACAGAACAAGCAGGTACTGCACAATCCAGCGTTTTCCTTATCTTTGAACCTTCACCAGCTTGGACAGATGCTGCCTTTTTCACTATGTTGGAAAAGAGCAGAACAGATGAGCTCCCGGAAATACAGCTTTTGCTCCCATACACCCAAAGCAGGGCACCATTAAAATATTACTTGAATGTAGAGATCACGTATAATAAATTAAAGTGGCTTTGACCATACTAAACAGTAAGAGAAAATGTTAGTAACAATGGGATTCCCATTACTATCTTTTCTGTTCCTCAAGAAAATCCATTATTTTTTCTCCTTTGTTTTGAGATTAAACTAGCCCAAAATCACTGCTCAGTGCACGACAAGCCAAAAGAACAATCTCAAAAATGCTCAAGACACAAAAAAGCAAGCATTCCTCTCTTCAAAAACATAACAACTGAAGAATTGGCTTCTCTTAAAGAATTCAGTTTCTCTGAACAAAACAGTCCTCTTGAACATAATCTAGTGCAAGAAGCACTAGTAATTTCGAAGTAACACTTTGTATACAACCACTTATTCCAGTGAGTATCAATACTATACAAGAACAACCAAACATGCTTTCTTTTTAGGAGTTACTGGATAGCAGGAAAAGCACACAAATGTTTATAAAACTACACCAAAGCAATCTCTTCACAAATCTCTCTGTCTGCATTTTAGCTTTCTTTGCATGATGAGATCAAGCATCAGTAACAAGCCACATTCCTAATTTAAATAAACAAAAATGCAGAGATAAACATTTTAAAATGGTGCAATAGAGTTTTCAAACCTATGAACCAAAATGGCAGCAGTGCACAGATTTCCTCTTAAAACCAGTAGATTTTGCAAGTGCTTTTCTAACAGTTCAGTTTTCTTGTTTTTGTTTTTTAATCTAAGTATCTTAAGGTTAGAAATCAGATACATTTTAGTAGTTAGCTCAAAAAAGTCTGGATCCTTACATCAACAGTACAGATGCTATGCAAAAGTGAAACAGAACAGAAAGTTCCAAGTGAAGAACAGTCTGCAAATGCAGGTGATCAAAGGGACTTCGCAACTAGGTCAATAAGCAACGGTGCTGTTAGAAATTTCGTAGCTAGCAACTAATATTCCTGAAGGCATTAGAAGTGCATCACTTTGATCTGTACTCCAGTCTGTATCACTGCAACAGGCAGGAAACACCTATTGAGAGGTAACAATAAACTTGCATGTAGCCAAACCAGATGCCTGTGACTAAAGGCTATAAATGTACTAATTGGCATACAATTTGTATCAAACTGCCTTTTAACTAACATAAAAAATGTCACCAAATGGACAAAAAGAGATTGATGCAGCTGAATGTAGAAGAAATTCATTTAACAGAAGTTGTCAGACAGAAGGACAGGGCACTCTGTATCATGCACAATAACTCCATTTGAAAGAGTAGTTTCTCAGCTACAAAACGCTATTTTACAACATAGGCACCACAGTTACCTGTGCATTTTTGCACATGTGATAAAAAGAGCGTGCATGTTGCATTCACAAAACATGCATGGCCATCCAGAAGGTGGCTGATCTTTCACATCGCTGTTGCCACAACTGAAATTAACCACCCATCCCATTGCTGGGCTCTCATTCGCTGTTTCATCTCCATAAGCGTTCAGCAAGTATCGATGAACGTCAGCGGGTGCAATTTTTTCCATATACAGGAATTCAGTCTCACACCTTTGCTCCACACACACTTCCACATCAGATGTCATTCTGTAAGACTGCCCCTTTGCTGCCATCTATCACACAGCAACAAAAAGTAATGGATTGTTGGTGGGAAGGTTCAACCTCTACTCCTGTCACTGACATCCACCTTTAATGTCATAGGACATCATAAAATGGAAGGCATTACTTTCAGAGCAACCCTCATTCTTACAGAAATCAAAATGCTCTTATGTTGAGAAAAGCAGAATTGAATAACACACAAATGAGTCAGAACTAATGTCTAATCTTTCACTGTAGTTTTGGAAACAAACCATTGGCAAGAAACAAAAGGCTACAGCCCCTGAACACCCAAAATACAGATTCTCACACATGATTTGGAAAAAAACTAATTTTAATAAGTTTATTTATTAATGCCACTCCATTGTACTGCTTGACCATTTATCCTTGCTAAATGCAACCTCATTATGGCATATGGATTTCTGATGTGAAATTCCAGCAGAGACTTGATTCAAAGCAGAATGCTCTGCCCTTGAAGTTCTGCTCATATGCAACTCTTCAAGTCAAATCATGTAAAACCATCAGCCTTTTGATGATTTGCACCTGACTGACAAAATTTCTGAGGAATCCCTGGCTACTCAAGAACTGCTTTCCCCATGCCCTGCATTTACCACTACCTTTTATTACATAGCTTCACTTCAAATTTGCCAAACATACATTAATAGCAAAGACAGCATAACAAAATGTAATCAATCTGCAGACAACTGTTTAATACAGTCAAATAAAATGTAGTCATCTGGATCAGTCAGCTCATGTTTTCTCCAAACTAGTAAACAGCTGGACACAGCCTGCATCCAATCAAATGTTGCATGCATAACAAACTATACCTTGCATCTCTCATGGTTCATTAGCAATTTCTGAAAACCCTAACTTGCAAAACATACAACTATATTTTATTGAAGAAAGGAATAAGCATAGACTGCCCAAGCCAAAAATTGAAAACCAATTCAGAAACTCAGCTGTAGGTGCCAAAAGTCTGCTGAATGTCACTATTTGCTGGTGTTGTTATTATTACAAATACAAGTGCAGACCAGCTTCCTGAAAGAACGAACACACTTCAAGTGTGACTAAAAAGGCAAAACTCTCAAGTTCTCTTCTAACAGCACAGAAGCTGAGAAAATAACTCCTTTAACACTGTCTGGCAAAGGTATCCCACGGGAATAGTTTTAAATGTGTTTTAAAAGACAGAGAATCTTAAAAATAAATTCACATGCTACATTCTGGTCTGTGGTATCACTAGGGCTAAAAGAACTAGTAACTTAGCAAATCCAGTGAAGTTTTGACTACCACAAACATGAAAGCTACCCTTAGTGAGACTTTTGAAGTAGAACAGTTTAATCCTTCACGATTTTTTTGTGACTTATGTTCGATTCATTTACAATAAATCCTTGCATGCACAAGGAGACACAGAGGAAGTCAGCCAGACTTTAAGACACATTTTCAAATCTCCAAACAGCACTAAACTTAAATGCTTAAATTAGGTATTTACTATTGTGCTTTGCTACGTACATGAGTTCCTAGCTCCTTAAGAAATTAAGACTCCTCAACATATGTCTGAGGGCTAGTTTTTGAATAATATGACTATTACTAGCTAAAATGAAGTACTTACTTTCTCTGACTCACAATAAAAACAAATAGGATACTAAATTAGGAATAAACAATAAAGGAACAATGTCCACGTGGCCACCCTCAGAAAAACAAAGAAGAATCACAAGAAGTCTGCTCATTTCATCCACTAGAGAGTTTGAAATTTGGATGATAGATGCAACCATGGCATGTGCTACGTTTAGGATCCCAAATATACATCACTCAGAAAAGAAAATTATCCAGCTATGAGTTACCAAACACTTACTAGCATTAAATTTTGCAAGTGAAGTTGAGCACATTAATTTTAAGGACAATTGCAAATCATCATTGCAATTCCTGGAGCGTGTTGCCACAGTATTAAGACTGAATTCCTGAGTATATCACAAATCCAGATTCTCGAAACTTTTGGTGGTATGCTCAGAAATACAACTCACTGCCCAGCGACAGAGCAAGTTACATTGATGGTTAGAGCTCTGATTTCCAGTATTTGGCCCCTATGTGCACATGATTCCCTAGAACTCGAAAAGCTGATAAAACACTGATGTTAATTACTCAGCTGTATTTTTTTTTTTAAACCATAATTCATATATTAGGGAATGTGTGCTGCACTTGATGCATGACTTCAGACAAGATTAACTGCAAATAACTACCAGACAGACAGCTGTATGGCCTGTTTTCCAGTATGTATGGAAAGATAGACAGTCCATAACATTACGTCTTGAATTTCAGCACTAGCATAATAGAAGATTTCCTGCTGACTTAACATCAGCTTGTGGTACAGGTGCAAAGGACTTAGGTTACTGGCAAGCATAAGGAGAATTAATCTAGAGACCAGAAGAGCAGCTTTTCACATTCCATAAACAACTTATAAAATTAATTGCAATAGCATACATATCAAGTCCGGATGTGTAACCAGCTTGGCTATCACTGACAAATGCAATCAAAACACATAAAAAGAGTCAAATACTTCCCTCCAAAGATAATTAATACTGACAGTTCAGATAACCAGTAACTGGGAATTAGTCCATCCAAGTTGTTTCCAAAAATGTATAGGTCACACAAAAGAAACAAAAAAGGTCTGTTTTAATTTTAGAATTCAAAAAAAAAAAAAAAAAGAAACAGATAAGAGGGAAAACCACAGAATCACAGAACAGTTTAGGTTGGAAAGGACCCTTAAGATCACCTAGTTCCAACCCCCTGCTGTAGGTAAGGACACCTCCCACTGGACCAGGTTGCTCAAAGCCCCCTCCAGCCCAGCCTTGAGTACTTTCAGGGAGGGGGCAAATACCAGTCTTGCATGAAACTTCATCTTTTAGTGGACATGATTTATCTCTTATGTACTACCACAAAGACTGTTAATTACAGTAGATAAATCACTGATGTCTGAAAGTTAGGAATACACATAAAGGCTACATGTTAGCCCAATGCCTCAAGTGTCAGAACTTCCTGAAAAAATACCAGTTGAGTCATGGAAACAAAGATCAGAGAGTCTATACTCATGTATATTATTCTACTATAGCAAGTCTAAAGGAAAAAGTAATGCCAGGCTTTATGCATCTTCTCAACAGAACAATAGCCAAAATAGCCAAGATAACTATAACAGACTAAATACCTTATCTTAGCATGCCAAAACAACAAACTGTGTACCTCAACAACCCATCTAAAAATATCTCAAAAACCTTTCAGGATGCCACAAAACACATGCTGATACAGAGGGGCATGACACATGTGCATACAGACCACAACTGTTGTGTGATAAAGATCCATTTATAGAATTTTGAGAAAGAGAGAATTTTTCCTCCCCCATAGCAACAAAACATACGTATGAATTGTATCAAGCAATTCAAAGAAAACTGAAATAGCTACATGCATGCTTTTTCAAAAACAGTCAAGAGACAGCAGACAGACTGGGCTGCTTCTCATCCAACACCAAGACACACATGTTCAAAAACTAGTGTGAGAAGTGGGAACAGACCTTCTGACGCTTTCACTATTTCTGGAACTTTGCACAATAAGAACCTGATGCAAAACCATGTGAAGGGCTGCAATTTATGTCACACATGAAAAGCCCTTTACACATCATATTTAAATACCTCTCTATCTGAAAAAATAAAATAGAAGCCATATTTGCCTAACATTCCTCTGCAACATAGAATGACATACAAGCTGTCGTTCACCAAAAGCTAATATACTGGCAACAGAGCATTTTGTATTTAGATTTACCTCTGCCTAAAAACATTGTTAGCATTCTATTTAGGGCTGCATGGCTAAAAAGTCAGAGTCAATACCTACTCCTTATTTCAAATCGCACTAGGGATGAATCACAGGAATTCTACCTGTATATATTTCATCAAACATAGCTCACTTAGGATGCCTAGTGCTAACTGCAGTTAATTGGGAAGACTCACAAACAAAAATCAGACATTTTTCCTAAGCAAGCATATTGACTAAGCTTACAATGAATGTCGAGAGTGTGAGACCTAATGAGTGGTATAAACCTTTGAGAAACTAAACTGAAGAGACTGGATTTCTCCAAACATGTTAAGTTTGTATTTTTGCGTTCTAGAAATAACCAGCCAACACACTTGGGATAGCAAGACATCACATTTCTTTTCCTCCACTCTTCATGATTCCTGTGTTACTTACTCTTCAGGAGAAGGGTCATCTTTGCTCCAAAGGCAATATGGATAGGCACTTTACATTTAAAATCACAGTTAAAACTTCCAGCAACAAGCCTAAAACAAATTATGTTTGCTTCTTTAAAGATAAAGCTCAACTATTCTATACATTCTAGGATGAATGCTAGTGTTCTTAACTTTTGACCAAAGTCTTGCTGAAGTGGCTATATTAACCCAAATTAAAACTGCTTATTAGCAGCCTGGCATAGATATCTTATACCCTGTCCAGTCTCTGGTTAATAAGTTAACTGATGTCTGCATGCATCAAATTCTCTCCCTTCTAGTGAAAGCAGAATTTCATCATCAGGTAGACAAAAAAAAAATTCAAATTAATTCTTAGGAAGTTATTGACCCCAAAGAGGTCTGATTGTGTTCTATAAAAGAAAATCCAAAACTACTATTACAAGACAGACAAGATTGAGTTACAAAACATTCCAGTTGCAATATAATCCCCCATAACTCCTCTAGCTTCTTGAACTGTACAGAGATGTGTACTCCAGGCATGCATTCATCTGATAAACAATGCTTATACGCTGAGCTTTAAAGGAATACAATTTATGCAAACCAGCAAAAGTTTAAAGAAAAAAAAAAAAAAAGAGGTAGGAATTTGCCACACATATGTCAAACTTTGAGAAGTTTAACTTGATGCCTTACCTGACTGGTTTTCCCTCTCGTAGCAAATCTTCCAGACTATTTTCACAGTGTTCAGCAGCCACAACCAGTCTCTCTAATAGGAAAAAAAGAAAAAAAAAAGTACATGAGAATCCAAGTTCAGACCTCTCAGTACCCACTTGGCAGATGTTACAGTATTTTGACATACACTGTGCATAAAATTACACACATTGAGTTATGTACTACTTGCGTACATCACAACCATTTTCATTTATGAAATACAGCAGACAACCTGACAGATCTTTCTTGGCTTTTTGCCTTTTTTTTTTTTTTTTTTTTTTTTTTTTTTTTTTTTACACAAAAGTATAGAATTCTGAACCCTTCAGCCAATGACAGTCAGATTTGGTTGAGGTTTCAAAGATTAGTATTCACATGTTTACAGAAATCTCCAGTCAGGGTGACAAGACAGATTTAAAGTAACATCAACTTTGAAGAAAAGGTGAGAAAAAGGATTCAGAAGGAGCATGGGAATCTCAATCTGATTGACCAGCTAACACGTTGCCACTTGTAGTTTTTCCTGACTAGAAAAATAGCGCATATTCTGGATACTGATGGGCTGGCTCTGAATACAGAACAAAAGAAAGCTATTGTTACAATGAAGCTAGCAAATATAAAAGGAAGATGATGGTACAGGACAGTGCACGGGGGAGGAAATTTTCGCTTTTGCTACCCACAGAACAGCCAGAAGTGAACTTTCAAATTCAAAACCAAGCCAAAATAACTATCCCAAACACAAATAGCCTTACAAGACTTACAGTAACAAAGAGAGAAAGTAACTCAAGGCACACAAGTCATAATTGACATTTTGAAGAAAAATAACATCAAATCACCACACATAGGATTAACAAGAATTCCGTCAGTATCAGAAGAATAAAATTTCCCATCAATGTTAATATGTTCACAAGAAAAGCCATATTTTTGAAATCAATTACTTGTTATTCTGATCACTACAGTGGCTTCACAGTTAAAGATTTTACTTGCTTTTCTGCAAACTGCTTTAATTATCAAGTATTTTCCTTTGTATTTCTATGCACTCAAACCTTCACACATCTTCACTGTCAAACAGGCCAAGTTTGCCTATTTATCTCTTGTATCTAATGCTTATGGTGGCTAACGTTTCTTAATCTCTCACCTTGAACACTGCAATAAGTAAATCCCATTTTCTGCTTCGAGAGGTACTAGCAAAATTAAGATAAAATAAACAATCTTGCTAGATCTCCTGGCTAGAGAAATCTCAAAATTTATGAGTTTGAGACCAAATGAAAACATACTAAAATAACTTCTGTATGCTCCCTTCCTCACAGCCCCTCGGAACACTTCACAACATGTTTACTTGGCATTATCACAATTCTCTAAAAATCTGAAACATCCTATCATTTTGCATTCTAAAGGAAAATACATTACCTACTCTATGAGACAGTGTAACTAATTAAACAAATTCATACAATGCACTTTTATTCTGGACTACTGTTGGTTTAACAGCTGAGGCTGGCAACTATATAAATTTTGTCACAGGTGTTGCAGATTTTTGTGGAAATTCAGTGCTGTTGTCCCACTGAGCTTGCAACAGAATGAGATCATGTGGAACAGGAAAAACAACTGAAGCCTTATTTGAGCTAAAAATACATGTGACAACAGTTATTAAAAAGAAATCCTCTCTACTAGAATAAAGTAATTTTTAGTGGGAGAGATCTTAAAACAGCTAGAAATCAAAAGAAAAAAAAAGAAAAGAAGCTGAGACTCTAAGGAAAAGGAAGCTGAGACTGAGATGCTAGAACAGCTGTGAATGTACAAGAGATCCAACCATCATATGAAATTAATCACACAAACACAGCGTAGGAGCTTGGCATAAAAAAAAAAAAAAGATGCATTTCAAAGTTGTGGTGCAACAACTGAGTACCAGAATTTTTAGCTTTTATCACTTAGCATAATGCATAACAAAAGAAAAAGTGATGAGCCTCTGCCTTGACTCTGCAAAGAAGAAACAAAGGCACCAAGGTCACCAGTTACAGAACAGTGTGCTATTATTTTGGGTCCGCAAACCAGCAACCTACTTTAACAGGTGCTATAAAGGCAATATTCTGCTCAGTCGTCTTCAGATATTTTTTCACAAGACTATAACAATAACCAAACATTAAATATCCTTATTAAACAGATACTCACCATGTTTACCTCTGGTAATATCAACATACTGGCAAAGCCTAGGATGGGTGATTGTTTTAAGGATCTGAAACCTCCCTAAAATTTTGATGGAGTTGGGTGTCAAAGGAAGGCCATTACTTCCACAAACATCATGTGGAAGAGCTGAGGCAAAGAAGGTGGAAGCACCCATCTCAGTATCTCTTAAAGGAAACATTTCTCAGCACAATCTTAAGCTCTTCCAAGCAGGCCGTGTTCCTTAAAAAGAAAGCATAGATAAAAAGTTTACACACAAACAGTACACATTCTTGTAACTCATCTTATGAGTTGCTTATTAAATAATGCACTTACATTTTTTTCTTCCTTATTAAGGGGGATATTTTTCCATAATTAACATGATGATATTAATAATACAGTGCTGCTGTATCATAAACATTGCATTTAAACATGAAAATAGAACGACAGTTTTAAAGACTTAACAGTCAAAACTGGTTTTAGCAGCAGACAAACGCTTTAACACAGACAATCTTCAGAGCAATACTGCAACATAAAGGTTCTTTATTTAAAAACCAGTAACCACACTGAAGAGAAAACACTCCTCTAAAGTATCACCTTGTACCAGCAGATCACAAATCAAGACTGACACTTCTTACATGATAATCCAGCATCAACATACTACAGCATTTCTAATAGTCTAAACTACAAAGTAACAGTCTTCCATCCTACCAATATTTCTTTCCTACCCACAGGTAAACTACTAGCTCCCACACTGACTAACAAATTAAGGAAGCAATCTACACAATGTTGGAGTGCAACACACTCGTGTATAAAAGCACACCCACAATCAGAGATGAAAAAGCCAAGCTCACACACTTTTCAGTGAGCTCTGGTCTGCAAGCTGTGACAGCGCAGCATTCCCACATAACACGACATGAGACCACAGAACAGAAAAAGCTTATGCAGACAGCTACCGTTCAGCTAACTTCAACTCCAGAGGCCTCTGTGCACGTAACCAACAACAAGAGCCCACTGTCTAATGTGGAAAGCACATCCAACTCTCTCATCAGTTAGAAAAAGGTAATTATAATCTCCTAAGCAGAGAAACATGTATAGAGTTGCACCGGGAAAATTGGAGAAGAGAAGGAATCTGCAGTATTTGAGGCCCATAAAAAAAATAACAGGCAAAGAAAAAAAAAAAAGCTTGTAGTATAAAAGCAACATAATTCTTTCAAACCAGATGTGATAAGTCTTTATCACCGTAGGAGCTTCAAGAAATAAGAAAAGATTGAAAAATTAAACTGATCAGTAATGAAGCTAAATACCGCTGTTATATCAGCCTTTTGGTCAACATCACAACCTTGTTCCCTGCACAAAATTCCCAGTAAAACTCACTTTCTTTTAAGAATCTTAGCTGAGATTCTGTTCCCATAATGGGTTGCACAGAGATCCTTATACACCAGTCGTATTTACTGAGTCTATACAACTGGAAATTAAAGAGCATAACTTCTGTTTCTAATTATACAGTCTGATTTAAGATACAAACCAAATATAAGACAGCTTTCATCTGTGTGCATGTGGCATTTCTCCTTGAGAAACAGCCCTTTAGCTTCTAACAGACACTGACACAGATAATATGAATGAATGCATGACGGCATCAAACTTCAAAACAAACAACAAAAAAAAAAATACAAAAATGGCACAGATTTTGTATAGTAGTATTTTTGTGATCAAAAATCTTTGTAAAGATATAATGTCTTCACATCTTATGAATATTTAGTGTTTTAGGGAAGTGATTTATTTTACAATTCTCAAAAAGCAACTAACAGGTAGAATATACCAGTGGAAAGACATAGACCGGACTGAATGGAAGCACAAAAATTTATGGATGTGCAGCAAGTTCCAACAGAGAAGTTTTCAGTGTGTCTTTACAATAATCCAAGGTTCAGATTCCTGTAAAAACACTGTGTTTGCCAGAAAGAACTACCTGGCTTCAGAAAGAAAATACTTATTAACCAAGAAGAAAAAATTTGGATTTGAAAAGTGAATTATAACCTTCTTTGGCACGAGTCCTCCAAAAACTGTTTAAAAATAAATAAACATTTATGTAACTATAGTCTGGGCAGGGAGGTGCATGGAAATTTATAATCCATCACAATATTTGGCATATGTGTAAATATTTAATATGCTTACTCACATGAGAGATGTTCTCATTTTTATTGTAGAGAAAGTAATACTCAAAACATTACATCTGCTTCCAGCTGACATTTAGAAAGAAATTTAAAAAAAAAAATTGCTACATATAAAAAATCCAATAAACTTTTGAAGAGATTAAGCTTTTCTTGTGTTCTAGATGCACTGAGCGTACAAAGATGAATTAGATCACATGCAATGTTTTCAACTAGACAACCGCACATCTATCACTCACTTCATTTGGGTGGGAACCACACAGACCAGAAGAAATGAGAAAAGCAGTCCCTGACACCTACTAAAAGAAATCATCAATTTTAGAGGTATGCTTTAAAACAAGTCCTCTTGTTACAGAGTTAATTCTGTTGACTCCCCAAAATGAATGAAAGAAATTACCTCTGATGCTGGAAAAGAGCTAGTTCTGTCAACATATAACTTTATTACAATTAAGGTCTGATCTCTGTCCTTAACTCTCAATTTCCATAGACTCCAAGGACTGATTAAATAACTCAAGAAACTCCAAAGCTCAGTCCTTCCACCAACTTTAAAAATGGCCACCAATTAGAGCTCAAGTTAAAAGTTCTTATTAACTAAAGTATTCTAATCCCTTAACAGACATTTCTAAACCCAAACGTAAACGTTACGCACATTTTAAAAATTCACCTTAACTTTTACATAAATTTTCACTAAAAGAAATCTGGTAGCACTACAAAAATACAGAGAGCTACACATTCTCCTCGTGTTCCAGGTATAACAGTTCACAGAAATTCATCTCTCCTACACAGAAAAGACATGCACTGTATTAATTTCATACATTATAAGAATGAATTATATCCTGCAGAGCCGCCTTCTTACTGTGAAGTAACAAGAGAAAAGGAAAAATAATTTTTTTATTATTTTAAATTGACAATAGGAACAGTTAAGGCAAATTCAATTCTCGGACTGAATTCTGGAAATTCAATTCTGATAATCCAAAACAGTGAGGATGGGGGAGGAAGTGATGACTTCTCTTATTAGCATCATCTAGAATTACTGATTCCTTTCCAAAGCACCATTTACTGAGTATATGGGAGACAGTCCACCGCATCTGCAAAAGAGGTCTGGCATAAAGATTAGAAGTGCAGAAGTGGCCTGTTTTGCATCATACCTCTGAATGACCCTCCTCAGCTCACTCCTCACATTCAAATCTCCTTCAAAAAGCTTTAAGACACACAGAAACACTAACCAATATTCCCAGCAAAGCCCACCACAAATAGATACCTGCAAGTATCTAGTCCACATTCAGATTAGAACTGTTTTACTAATCATTTATTTGACCGTCTTTCCATACCAAATATTAAGAAATAAAATATGAAAGATAAGCCGTTCATCCAACAAGCTCCTTTGTTGTCTCCCTGAACACAGACTGCTCTAAGTAAACATTTTTATTCAGAGTTTAGCACTATCTAGCCATCATTTTTCCACTGAAACAGAAGGCAGTCGAGTCAGCCACACACAGGCATTTGATGCTCAGAAGGAGGCACTGCGTGTACAGACAGACCAACCTGAATGAATTCATCCTGTGAATCATATTTACAATGCAGCAATAACTCAGGTTAATAACTCTTTGCAATTCAAAATGGCAAGTTATCTAAATGCCTCCCGAGAACACGGATGTTCACAATCTTTGCCTTATTAAGTAGATTTTTGGCAGTAAAATGTAATTAAAAACCAGTACTGTTTCTGAATTATTTTTAAAACAATCAAAATAATTTCAAGAGAGCAGGTGAACACACTACACTTATACTGCTTTTCACTAAATCCCAGTATTTCCAATGAAATAGACCATTTTGTAGAAAGAAAATATCTTCTGTGGTAACTCTTAATACGTAAGCAAGAGTTTGTTAGGATAACAACAACAATGACCAGGGACCCAGTTTGCTTCATAACACTCATAGTCTTAAATAAACAAAAATATTAACTTATCGGCTTTATTTTTTAATTTTAAATTTACTTCACCACAATATTTTTTTTTCTTATTTGCATAACAAACATTTAGTGCAAACAGCATGGTTGTACAAAAGATATTTTGAAAGACTGCCTATGATTCTAAATGTAAGCAGCACTGCGTTTTATTGAACGTATTCTCCAGTGGTATAACAACATACTTTTGTTTACAAAGTTTCCTAACTACTCTGACACTTTTTTAAGAGGCATTCCACCTACAAATAAGAAATAACAGAGTCAAGGGCAAAAAGCTACTGAGCATTTAGCATGCTCAGATCTATTTTGTCCCCTAAAATAGATATTTTGTGCCGACTAATGAAGTCTGTACACAGCAGGTAGTTATAGAATCACAGAATCATTAAGGTTGAAAAAGATTACTAAGATCAGCTATTGCAACCATCAACTCATCACCACCATGCCCACTAAACCATGACATATGCAGGATCACAACCCTAAGTGTGGGCACAACTAGTCTCAAAAAAAAAAAAAGTGTTCTGGCAAGGCTCCAACCTAACCTGCAACAAATAAGCAAATTTTGAGGGGAAAAAAGTAAGTGGCATGGTGACTTTGATGCAAGTGACTGATGAATATTTTGAGAGTTGTTTCATGACAATTTTAAACAGTAATTTCTTTCCCAATCAGTGATATTCAAGCATCATCTCACTCAAGTGAAACAGAGACATCAGTAAACATTAAAAAAAACATTCTATATGAGCAATACTTGAGAAATTTGTTTCTTCTAATCCTGACCTGTTCATGTGTTTACCAGCATAATTCGCTTCACCATCCCTCTCTTCAGAAGATGGGGCTTGCTACAGTTTCATTTACACACTATCATAGAATCATTAAGGTCAGAAAAGGCCTCTAAGATGTCCAGCCATCCAGCTAATACCAATACTGCCCACAAAACCATGTCCCTAAGTACCAACACCTCTAAGGCCAGTGACCCCACCACTTCCACGGGCAGCCTGCTCAAACACCTGACCACTCTTTCTGGGAAGCTTTTCCTAATATTCAACATGAACCTCCCCTGGCACAACTAGAAGCCCTTCCCTCTCTCCCTATCACTGGTTACACGGGAGAAGAAGCAGACACCCACCTCACCACAACCTCCCCTCAGGAAGATGTGGAGAGCTATAAGGCCTCCCCCCAGCCTCCCCTTTTCCAGACTAAACAATCCCAGCTCCCTCAGCCACTCCCTGTAAGACTGATGCTCCACACCCCTCACAACTTTCTTTCGGACACGCTCCAAGTCCTCGATGTCTTTCTTGTGCTGAGGAGCAATACTGAGAAGTATACACGGGCTTCAGGAATTAACCCGAATAAAAGCGATATTGATTTCAATAAGCTTGCTACAGAAGGGCTAGAAACACCGGTAACGCCAGGCACGCTTCAGACCCCACCGGGCCCCACAGACGAGAGCCCTGCCAGCAGCGCAGCCCCGAGGCGATGCACGCGGACGGCTCCAGCACCCCCTGATCGGGCCGCTCCTCACACACCTGGCGGGCACCTGACGGCCCTCTCTCAGCTCCTCCCGTCACCAGCGGCCACAGGAGGACGTCCCCCAGCCCCAAACCCTCAGCCGTTCCCTCAAGAGAGCCCGGCGTGCAGCCGCCTGCTCGGGCAGAGCCGTGTGGGCAGGGTCGGGGCTCGCGCAGGGCGGGTACCTCAGCACACAGCACATCGCACACAGGTACCTCAGCGGGCGGCGCCCTCCCTGACGTAATTCCCGCCCGCCGGCCCCGCAGGCCCCCCCGCCCAGAGGCTCCCTGCGAGGTGCCTGAGTTTTCCTCTTACTTGGGCCTTAAAAAAAAAAAAACACGCCACAAAGAACCACTTTTTAATTTTTCCTTTGTGATGTTGAGTTACGGGGAGGGCTTCCGAAGCTATGCTCGGTTGGGGTGGGGCGCGAGGCTTTTGCCGGGCGGCTTCAGGCGCTTGCAGAGGCAGCCCCAGTGGGCTTCCTCCCTGTGCGAGGCGAGGAGCGCGGCGGCGGCGGCGGCGGCGGCGGCGGCCCGGTTGATGTGAGTGGCGCTTGGCGGGGCTGGGAGACGGCATCTCGGGCGCTGCGCTGCGGAACGAGGGTTTGAGGCAGGGAGATGGTGTCGGGGCTTCACGTGCGCGGGAGGGTGGCCTTGCGGGTCCGGATGCCGTGGTCTGTAGGAGGGAGCACGCAGGTGAAGCGGTTCTTCCGCAGCGTGAGGTGTCCACATGTCAGCCCGCCTGCTGGAGTGGCGGGAGGCTCCTGGAGGAAGGGCTGTGAGGGCCTGAGGCCACAAAGCGCCTGCTGAGCTTGACATAGAAGCTGATAATTTTTAACGAGGAGAAGATCCTTCCTCTGTTTTGCCAAATGAGGTTCACGGTGTTTGTGTGGAGATTTCAGCGAGTGAAAAGTAGTGTAGCGGCAAACTGTCCTCAGTAGAGATAGTTGCAGGATTTAACCTGCAGCTCCTGACTCTGCGTGAGGAAGCGTGGAGCGGGTAAGAAGGATGAGCTTATGATTTATTGCTTGTTACGTTGCAGCAGCAGCACACTACCAGTGTTATGTGGCAGAATTACTGAAAGACCATACATCTTGAGCTAGCCAGTAACCATGTTTCTGCTAAATTTGATGGTTTGCAGTGGTATTATCTTCATTTTGCAAAATAGCTGCTAAGTTGTGCTTGCATATCCAGCTCTTTCTATTCCTTTAACTCAGATTTTTTTAATATCCCTGTTGTGGTTCACTGATATGTGTGGTTCCGGATACTTTATGTGAATTCTGTAGTAGTTCAAAGCAGTGATCAAATATAGCACCTCATCAGGGAGAACAGCTGTTTACAAGGGTGAATAGTGATAGGATGACAGTGAGTGGTTTTCAACTGAGACAGGGGAGGTTTAGGTTAGATATTAGGAGGGAGTTCTTCAAACAGAGGTAGTTACACACTGGAACAGGTTGCCCAAAGAGGTTGTGGATGCCCCATCCCTGGAGGCATTCAAGGCCAGTCTGGATGTGGCTCTAGGCAGCCTGGTCTGGTAGTTGGCAACCCTGCACATAGCAGAGGTGTTGGAACTAGATGATCTTTGAGGTTTTTTTCAACGCAGGCCATTCCATGACTTTCATATGCCTTCTTCATTCACTTGTTCTGGTTACATTCAAATAATAATACCATATTTCAAAGATCTGTTGGAAAATAAACCACAAATCTGTATAAACAAAACCAAAATCCTAAAACTGCTTTTTAATGTCAAATATTATTGAAAGGAATATGGTGCTGTAATAATCTGTGGGCCTTCGTAACAAATTCCCCTTAGACAAATCTTATCAATTGGTAGAGTGTTTTCTTACATATTCACCTAAAGGATCTTTGCTTGTCATATTGTGTTTCTCTCTCATCCCATCCCAAATTAATACTATGTTCTTGTCATGGTAATCCTGACTTGAAATATTCTGAGATGTTGTAGAATTGCTTTGATGAGTCAGCAGTGAATCCTAAAGGTGCAAGATGTTGAAGACAGAGTGAATTAAGTCAAAATAAATCTTACAACTTGAGCAAATTTAGTTTGTGGAGTTTTTTGGTTTTGTTTCTATTGTCATATTAATGCAGTCCTTTCTGGAAAAAAAGAAGCCCTTAGAAAGTCATAGAAGTATCTCGTATATTCTGGAGGACAATAATGGTATCAGAGTGAGGAATAGACCTTAAATTTTCAAGAAAAAAGCATAATACATTGCAAAATAGGAGATGAGTTTTATCCTAGATGTACATGGACTGAATCTCTCCTAGGTAAAAAGTAATTGTCATAAGGATACTTGCCCTAAGTGTGGGTTTTCCAACAGATTTCCTTTGAGTTTCTTGACCATTAGTTCTTACTTCATCATGCATATGAACTTCACACAAGGAAGAACTTTTTTTATTTCCATTCTGGCTTTTGTTTCATCCTGTTTTAGAACTCACTACATGCACTAGTTTTTTTTTTGGGGGGGTCAACCATCAACCACTGTATTGTGTTGCTAGTGGAAGATGCATCATCTTCTCAGTACACTGTAGAAATTGTATTAACTTTGGAGAGTTAAATACTCAATGACACTGAGCAGTTGACAAATAGTAAATTCTCTATTAATTGGAGAACTTAGACTAACTTCAGAGAATGGGAAGAGCATTATAAATGCCTAAAAGCACAGTGAAAAATATATAGTAGAAGCGAGCATATAGCTCACTCAGGAGAAGGAATTATCAAGTGTGGAGCAACAAGAATCTGATGCATCATGTTTTTGAGCTTTTCTGATTAGGAGTTTTTGGTTTCATATAACTACTATCATGTACAGATTTCATTCACATTTGTCTCTTCTGTAGAAGTGTTTTCTGAAACCTCAAGAATTTCAAGTGCTAGGCAACACAAAAAATGAATGGCCAGCATAGAAGACAGCTGCTATGAACAGCAGACGTGAGCAAAGTAAAATAGCATCTCTAGTTTCTTCAGCTGATATGAGTTCTGTGACTGCAGTCCTGCAGAGAAACCCTGGTAACCTGTTTAGTTTTCCTTCAAAACAGTTACCTGTATGGTTCTTATTACCATCACCAAGATACATTTTCCTTGTTAGATTTCCTTCATACTTGCCCTTTGGGTTTGGGGAAATGAATGTTTAGATTCCATCTCCATGGTTACCTTAGTATTAAATAGTAGCAGAATGTTCCTCTGATAGCACTTTTTTTTTTTAAGCTTTCCTTTTCCTCCCTCCAGTGCAGTAAAAGCCATCTTCACTCATTATTGAATACAGTCTCAGAAAGGTTTGGAAGTTTCTCAAAGCAGCTCTCTGAACTTTTTTTTTTTTTTTAAATGGATGTAAAGCTGCTTTTCTTTTAAGAAAAAAGAAAAAACAAGAATTACTGGGTAGGCTTGGTGGCTACGGATCAGTAAGTCATCAGTGAGTTGTCCCAGTTTTGTTTTCTTTTGAAAAACAAATTGGCTGCTGCATTAGGACTTGAGACATGCATTGACAATTATGCATTTAGTTAGAATAAGTATGAGCACTGTAACTTACCTGCTGCTATTTTAGACTTTTAAAACTCATACAAAAGAACCCAAATTGGGAGCTTGATGCATCATCCATCAACAGCATATATTTTTCTGATACAAAGTAGATACTGTGTAGTCTCATTGGTATTGTAAGCCTGTCTTCTGTTGGTCTAGAAGCTAGCAAGAGAGCTAGGGTGATTCTTTAAAAAAAAAAAAAGTAGCAAGGAAGATTACAGTGATATGTGACATTTTACTTATACCCTTCCCTTTGAGTGGTGCCCTTTTAAAGAAATCCTGATAAAATTCTAGGAAGAAACCAAAGATGCTAGAACTGTACCTAAAAGCATGTGCTCTATGATAGAAGTAGTAACAGACTGGCTACACACTGCTCCCGCTCATGTATTGGGAAAATGTGATAGAGAAAAGAAAAGATCACATTAAGCTGTAAAGCTGATACCGTTCTCATATGAAATTTCTAACTAGTTTCTCTCATTAAGAGAGGCTTAATGATAAGAAAAGGATTTTTTGGTATGAAATATCTGTCAAAGAAGTATGTCTCTTCGGTGCTTTAAGGAGTTTAGTCTATTTTAAGCTGCATCCGTCATTAGACTTCTGTGCATGGTGCTGACCTTGGCACAGGAGCATGTGCCTTTTCTGTGTGCACGTCAGGCAAACAACAAAAGCCCTATAAGGTAATGTTTAGGATAGTCTTTTTTCTGCTCTCAGTGGCTGCAGGATACTTCAAGCTCAGCCCTCAGGGTCTGGGATGGTGGCCTCCCACAGCAAGGCCTGTCCTGTCCTCCTCAAAAGGATGTTGTAATCTGCTCATCTGCACCACACATTTGCAAATTAATTTATATAACAATTTTTTCAGAATACAAAAGTAACATATTGACAGTTAGCAAATCTTGGATGTGTTTTGTCCTTCCAAGTTACTATACCTGAGTACAGGAAGATACCACAATTACAAAGGTAGATTTTACTGCATATTTTTAGAAGTTAAAACATTGGGATATAAAAAGAGGAAAATGTTATTTTTTGCTAATGCTAGATGTAATGAAAAGACCTTAGCAGAAAGGGAGCAGAAGACCTCAAGCTCATTCTTATCTACATGTTATACTTACATTGCTTTGGATGCATTTGTCTAACCTGTTTTTAAAACTCTCCGATGATGGATGTTCCACAACTTACATAGGCGATCTGTTCAGTCCCTTGCTCTTACTTGAAAGTTTTCCAAATGTCTAACTTAAATCTTCCTTTTTTTTTCTGTCTGCAGTAGACCTGGTGAACAGTTTAGTCCTGTTCTCATACCATCTTCCTTTGTGTTTGAAGAATGAGACCCAGCCTGCCATTTATTTTCTATAGACTAAACAACTTCACTTCTTCCAAGCTTTTTTTTTTTATCTCCTTTGAAGTATCTTTAAAAAGTTAAGGAATAGGAGACTCTGAACAAAAGCACATCTGTGGCAACTGTGGGGAGTCTCAGGTACACATGAGTACAATGTGCATGTCACTTGGGAAGCCTCTTGAGCAGCTAAGACATTTTGTCTATAATAAGATACAGCTAGAAAGCTTTTCTGCTTGTCTTGCCTTTACTTCCTCCTGTCTCCTCCTCCTTTTTTAGGAAACTTAGAAGCTTGAGCAGATTTTTGTTTTTTACACTTATGGAAAGGAGCACATTAGGGGAATAGATTTCTAGTTAAGAGCTTGTATCGTCTAATATGTTTGTGGTGTGTGGTATTATATTAACTAATCATCTGATGCCTGAGCCATAAATACATTTAATGGCAGAGTATGTAAGAGGTACAAAGCATTTTTCAGGCACATATTTCCCCCTTGAAAAGTGTCTCCTTTTTAATTCCAGTCAATGAACTACATCTGATAAACAAAATGAGAGGAAGCACTTTATTAATATAATTAAAGTGTGATAGTTTGTATGAGTAGCTTGATAGCTTCCAGTATTGGAAATTGTTTTTATGTTCTTTTGAGTATAAGTACGCACATTTAAATTTATATCAGAAAAATCCAGGCACACTCTGCACTTATAATGCAACATGGTTAGAAGTTTTTGATCAGTTATCACTCTAGCTTAAGGTATGTCAATTACTGGCCTGATAACAGAAATCAGAATCTTAAAAGCAGCATACCAATCAAAACCAACACACAATGGCTATTCCAGATTTTAGTGTCCTTTTACTTTTGTGTCACTAGTTCATACATACAATCTCAGTTTTTCAGTACATCTAAATGAATGGGCTAGATCAAGTGGTTCAAATGAAAAACTAAAAAGAGCAATTCAGTTTGTTTCTTTATAAGTAATTAACTTTCCATGGTAGCTAATTTACTTCAAGAATCTAATAGGCTAATACTGAGCATTATTAGTAGTGATATCATACATTAAGGAATTTGTTGCTGGATAATGTATAATTCTCTTGAATGTCTTTAACTCTATTCTTCTTCTTCTATAACTCAACAAATCCCACCTACTGTAAGGATAGGTGGCAGAGAAATGTATTTGCTTTAAACCTAATAAAAGTAGCAACCAAAATTTAGCAATAAAGAAGGAACCACTTACCCCCCCCTTTCTAAAGATCAGGGCTCACCAAACACGCTGAAGAAGGTAATCTCCAAGTAGAGAAGCTTCCCTTGTCCCTGCCAGCCCTTAAATGAGGTTAGGAGGGATGAGCCAGGGTCTGCCCCTTCCTGTAGCCCAGGTGAATTGTTTCCACCTGTGTTCCCAGGGCTGGTTATATATGGCCCTTCACCAGCTGCCTTAATTATGTTATTTAGGCTGTGACCTAGTGATTCCTGTGCACTCCCTGATATGGGATCAGGACAGGTGTAGGGAGATGAAGGCAGTTAGGATGATAGGACGTTTTCTTGTTTGAGTAATTCTTTGAAATCTTGAACAGGAGCCCTTTCCAATCTTTTACTTTAGTGCTTGGGAGTTGTTTTTTTCTCTGTTTTATTCTATTTTTTTTTTGGGGGGGGGGGGGGGTATTGTTAGTTGTATCTTCTTGAAGATAGATTTTTTCATTTTCTTTAGGGAAACTGAGGAAATCTTTAGTGTCTGTACTTCATTGGAATGTTATCAATTGAGGTAATGAAAAAGTGAATTAACAAGGGTGTTGTCTCTGCCTATGGAGTTGAAGGATAAGGTTTCTTTTAAAAGATGTTCATGATTTAGAGAGTTATGATAGTCTGAAACTTTTCTATTTTAATGTTTCAACCCATTGGTGAAGGTCTATAATAGCAGCTGTAATTGCTTGTTGGTGTTCGTTATTTTTGAGGAGAATTATTGTTGGTACTCTAATGAAATGCTAATTTCAGAGAACTCCTCCCTGAAAAGTGTACTGAGCAAAGAAAAATTCTAGGAAAGAACTGCTTTCTGCTAACTTAGCTCTTGCATTTTGTTACACTCCACATCTTTGTATAGATGTTCTGAAGTTCTTATACCAACTCTGTATAACTAAATAGTCTAGAAACTGGCCTTTGGCTCCAAAAAAACAGCAGGGAAGCTTGAACTAGTATTGATGCTGGAAAGCCATCCATATTGTATTTACTGGTCATTAGTTAAATGCACTTCACGTATAAAAACCCATTTTTCTTCCCACGAAATGCTGGAGAAAAAAGCCTAGCAGAGATTCTATATTGGATTAGAGGAAAATTGAATTCCTCTCATAACTGCTTCCCTGGTGTGTTTTCTCATATCCTAATTATCTGAAGGCAGACAGATTCTGAGATGCTTTTTACATTTGAAAGCAGTTGGCAATGCATAAAACATCTCTAAAAACTGTCTTGTGTTCACAAATCTCTTCTTGAGATCATTTGGTGCAATTTTTTGGCATAAGATTTTCCATTACAGAAGACTTTTATTTCCATTTCCTTCTCATCAGGAGCTTTCCCAACATAGCATTGACCGCGTATGGATTGATAGTTTAAAGATTAGGCTCTTACTTCGGGACCCTCTCGGAAACGATCCATGGCTATTGCATCTAGTTTTTATCCCAGAGTGTTTCTCAATTACACTTTAATATACAGCTTTGTAGTGGCATCGTATTTCAGGCTCAGAAGATAAGTGAGCAAATCATCTCAGCAGCTCAGTGGGCTGGAGCAGCTAGGGACTTTTATTTCCTCAGGAGCATACATGTTTGCTCATGGCATGTAAAAGGGACTATGTTTGGCTTAGTAGCAGCTGCTCTGGAGTTAAGGCTGTAAGTTCACGTTCTTGTTTGTTCTCCTGTAAGCTTTGAAACCTTCTGTGTGAAGTGGTCTGGTAATTGGTAACAGTCACATATTGAGGAAGTCACCATTGCCAACTAGGATATGACACTGAATTGTACATCGGGGAAATTAATCTGTTCTTAGGGGTTGAATTACCCTGCTACATCACAGTGGGTAAGTAATTTCACATCCATACAACCCTATCCTATAACGCTAATGATAAGAACTTAGGAAGAGTTTTTTCCTTTGCACAAATAACCTTTACTTTTTCCATAATTATAATTTACTGAGAACTTGCTTGCCAATTTACATCTTTTGAAATTCTTATGACAGGTTATTTGATTTTAAAATAATTGAAATGGTTGTTTTTTCAGTAGATTAATTTAGGTTACAATGGAAGCATAATTAGCTCAATAGTAAACTATGGAAACAAGAAGTGTTGACTCCATAGATGAAAAACTGCCAGTCCCCAATAGCTACTTGAAGGATTTTACTCTTGTATGCTGCCAGTCTTAGTAGCTGGTGTAACTGCTTTTTGTGTCCAAGATGAACACAAAATGGTTTTTTGTTCTTGCTCTGCACTGGTCTAGGTTTGGAGTGGAAAAAATAACTTGCATCCTCTAAGTTTTTAGAGCTCTGATCCTCTTAGAAGGCAGTCATTTCAAGCCAGCTTACTTTCTTGGTACTGTGAAAAGATGCAATTTTTGCTGTGCTTTTTCTTAAATGGTGCTTAAATATTTATAGATAATACGATTCAGAAGTTGACCTTGATTGGCATACCATTCACTGAGTAGTAACTGTATTGGTCTGAGCTATGCCTGGAGGAATATAGTTGCTAGAGTACAGTTACTTTGATATAGGATTAGCAAGTGCTTGTAAACTCAGATCATTAGTAAAACTAGTCATCCTAGCTCTTTTCAGTACCAGTGCATGAATTTTTTTGCTAGAAGTGATTCATGAATATGTTTAATGTTAAATTAACAGAGGGAAGAAGACTGCGGCACTATACTGTAAGAGCTACAGTTGTCCAGGGGATGGTAGAAGGTGCTTCAAGAAATGCTTGATCTTCCCCTCCAGTTCAGAACATAGAAAATAACTTGGATCTTTGAAGGGTGATGCTTCAAGATGGCCCTCTTTGATATAGGAAGGTCAGGTAGAGTGACTAGCAAGTCAAACAGAGTCATAGAATTGCTCAGGTTGGATAAGACCTTCAAGATAATCGAGTCCAACCACAACCTAACGATACTACCGAAACTCTTAACTCGCCACTAAATCATGTCTCTGAGCACCACATCCAAATGCTTTATAATATAATATTATAAAATATAATATAAATACCTTAAATATAATATAGTAAAAATACCTTTTGTTTTCATGGTGCTTACATTTATCAGTTTTGGCAGCTGATATGGTTTAGAAAATAAGCATGTAAGATCTGACCAGTGGCTCTCTGTTGATAAGAATTAAACGATTCTCATTTTAAAAATAAAAAACTTAAATGTAAGTATTTGCCGAACAAGAGAAGGTTAGGTATTTTTTGTATACAGTCAAAAGGCATCTTTCTGTAAAACTTTGTTTGAAATCAGTAGTGGTTATGATGTAGCGGTGTAGTAAGACAATGCTGTTCCATTGTGTTTTTGTATCTCAGTGGCAGCAAAGCTGTCACTTCTCATTTCAAGTATCTTTTCTATTGTTATTTTCTGGCCTTCGTTTGGAAATGATTGATAGTTGTTGTACAGTCTTTGCTTCAAAAGTTTGTGATTTTTTTGTGCTAAGAATAGAAAAGTCTTCATTTGCACAGATGGAAATCTTCTGAAAACCTTTTTCTTCCAACTTTTTTTATTCCTGTAGGGAAAAAAGTTCTATAGATTTCTACCACCCCGAAGTTAAGACTGTTGATCCAAAAGGGAAATAGGTAGTTACAATACCTAGTAGTTATGTGTGGAGATAATGGCTAGGAATTGTAACTTTCTCTGTATGTGATTAGAGGGAGAGACCTATGTTTTGGCTCTGATGTCATGAATACGAAGTGGTATATACTATTGCAAGGTGCTTTTCAAAGTGACTGCTTCTGGCTGTTGATGATTAGTGGCTGTCAACCCACTTTAGATTTGAAAGTTAAGGTAGGCTTTTCACTCCACAGCTGAATAATTATTTTTTCTCTGCACTGGTTAAGTTAGTATCTTTATGAAAGATTTTCATTAAAATACTGTTCTGCTGTACTAAGTGATGAGATTCAACTCTAGAAAGTGCAGTTCTTTGTGTGATGAATGAAATGGGGAAGTCACGTGTGTGGGAAGTTTTAGCTTAGGTAAATTCGATTCTGTGACTGAGTTCAAAGGTCTGTAAGGACTGACTGCTTTTCTCTTTCAAGGCAGCTTTGTTGCTCCCCGTTAAACGATGTTTGCCATTGTTCTTGCTTTGATTGCACAGACATTCACAGACATGCACACACGCACGCTTTCAAGTTTAATTTTCTTCAGCTTTTGTTTGGCTCATATAAAAGATAGCTGGAGTTTCTGCCTCAGTAAATACAAGCAATTGTTAATGCAGTTGTAGTTTGAGAGCACTGATCCTCTTGCTGTAGATCTGCGTGGTGTCTGCTGAGTGCTTTTGTGAGTGAATAATGATTATTTTTAACCTCTGTGCTTCCATTTGTGGAACAGTTAAATCCTGCTTTGTCTTAGCACTGCTACGAGATACTAATTCTACACGGTGAGAAGCTAATACTGAGGTAAAAGTAAAGACTTTAAAGATTCCCTGTCATTGCAGTTGAACTTTGTAAGGTAACTAGCAGGTGGTTTTCTGGCATTAGGAGACTTGAGAATTGAAATTTCATTACTCTAAATTGAAAAGAGTCAGTCATCCTGTATACTGTCTGATCAATACAACGATTTTGCACCCCTTGCAAACAGTAAGTACGTTGCTGAATGATGCTTTTATTTTCAAACTCTCCAGACTTCTGAGAAAAGGCTATCTTTAAATTGACTTTTTGGTGGCTAAAGTTTTTGCCATGTATTGCCCAGGCAGACCCAAAAGAAAGAGTGGGTTTTGAGAGGTGTTTTAAAAATGTATGTTTTCAAACAAACATGGGAGAGGGGTAAATATTTCATCGTTACCTTATTATGACTGCTGTACATGTTCTTAGGCAAGTAGTGTGAACAGTCACTTTTTTAGTATAAAGTTACAGAAAACAATAAAAATATCCAAGATCAACAGGTGGCAGAAGATCCAGAAATACAGTGCAGTCTGTCTGATTTATGAGTAGCTTACCCTGTAATTATGACAGTAATCTAAAGCTTTCACTCCCCCATAAAACCCCTGAGGATGAGCAACAGCACGGATTCTTGGAGTTCTTCTGTGGCATATGCTGACCCGGCAGACTTGCTCAGATGCAGCTGAGTCCACTTATATTTCTGAATGTATAAGCATATGTGTGTGTAATTGTGAAGTCCATCACCCGTCAAGGAAGTTTTATGGGGATATTTTGAGACACATGTAGCAGCTACTTTTTATTTATTTTAGTACAGTGGTATCCATTGGATACACAGTGCTTTGGAAAACTAAGCTTTTATAAATAAATGTAAAAGAAATGTGAAAGAGCTTGATGGAAGCTTTTTGTTCCAAGGAGTTGGATGCATTTGGGGTTTGGAGTTCAGTGCTTATAGCCCAAGAAACAAGGTACCAAGTTGTATGTGTTGTATCTTTTCCATTGCAGGAATTATGTAAGAATTCCTTCTGCACGTGGTGATCGTTTACTGTATGATTCTTATAGTGCTATTAAAACATTAATGCAGCAAGATCCAAAAGAGAGAGACTGCTGAAGAAATACAGGAGGTTGTCCAGCTGTTCTGGCATAGAAGCTGCTCCTTAAATTTCAGACTGTTCTGTAAAGCACAGCCAGATGAATCTCTGGTGAAGTTCCAGGGGACCTGGCAGATGCAGTGGACGCATAATTTGTTGGAGCTTAATTCAAGCAGTGCAGATAAGTTGCTTTTCTTGAGCAACCCAAGAATTACTGGCCACTTTGCTTAGAAAATTAAGCTGCATATAACTCTGTATGCAGTCTTTATTGTTACTGAAAAGTTTTTGGTAGCTGTGAAGAATTCTGTTGCAAATGACATCCATATCTTATGACTTTTGTCCTAACCTGGGCAATCAAACCTGCTCCTGGTAGTTATGTCTCTGCTTTGTTTAATCCTTGGGGTGCCTGCTCAAACATACGAGTGCGCACAAAGATCATTTGGAGTTGGAACTTGCCAGTAGTAGAAATTTTGCACAAGCTCGCGGACAGGATATAAATGAAATTGCAGCTACTCTTCACTTTCCTTAAACCTTTTAGAGCTCCAACTGTGGAGTATTAAGATGCGGTGCAGTTAGTTAATATGTTGTAGCATCTACTTTATGTTGGCATGCAAACTTGAGTGAAATATTGGAGTGTTTTTTTATTTCTAATGATCTGTACTAAACAGATCTGAAAGACTCACTTGAATTCAAATTAAGCCTGTTGTCATGCACTTGAAGGAAGGATTTCATACTTTTGTTTTTGTCTGTCATAACAAATAATTGACATTTTTTCATGCATTCCTTCTGGTAGTTTTGATTCTGTTTGGCTCACTGATGCTGTGACTCACCTATGTCTTTGGTACATCCTTCTCTTTCAAGAGTGACTTGTCTTCATATTTTAAAATAGTCTTGAATAACTTGCCTCAAAATTGATACCAGTGGTGTTGAGCTTCTTGTACTATGTTCCATCCCATAAATACATATTTTTTTCATACTGTGTTTTTCAGTATGCAAAGGTTTGGATTTGTTTTTACTCTTTCCAGCCCTTTAAAATAGGGAGGAGTAAGCTCTCAGGACTACTAGAGGACCTGTCTGCAGCTGAGATTGAGCCTGATTTATCTGGCAGCCATCAGAGTTGAACTGTATTCTCCAGAGCCGGCAAATCATTTGCTAGGGCTGGCACTGCTGCTTGGATGGATGGTGTTAGACATGTTAGTTGTTTGGAAATCTGCAAAGTAATTATTCTGAATCTCAGTGCAAAAATGTGAGTTGAAATAACATATGGCAGAGATCTACGACTTTGCCTTATAATTTGCTGCTTGGCAATTTGCTTTTAGTATGGGCTACACATTTGTTTATAGTTTACAAATACTTTAAAAAGTGTACTTAAGTGCTCCAAAAATAACAACAGCAATAATAACAATATTTGGACCATTCAAGTGTTTAAAGCCCCAGTCAAACCAATTGTTTGTCAGGCAGAACAAAGAAAATAGAATTCTTAAGTCTGTTTGCACTAAGTCTGCAGAACTTTATTTCCTTGCTTTACGACATTCTTTTATGACTAAGGCTGTAATTCCATGTTTATCATATCAAAAGCAGCGTTTGTTCTTTTAGCAAAATGTAAGACAATAATTTAAGTTTCATTTGATGTTTTATGTTTCTTTCTAGTACCTGGTAGGTGATTGCTGATCTATTACAGCGAGCCAAAAATGAGCTTCTGTTGTGATTTAGTAATCATGCCTTGATTTTTCAAAGTGTTACGCTGAAATGATGAATAATGCTCAAAATGTTGGCATCATAAACAGTCCAGCTTTATTTTAAATATCATCGTTGCTGGTTATTGCTAGTCAAGAGCTTGCCATCATTCTGCCAGAAATACTTTCTGTATATCTCCTTTGCTGTATATGAAGAAAAGCATGGGTGCAGATGTACTTTTTGGTCATTTGCATGTTTAGTTTGGGATTTCAAAGCATGTTTTTAGCCCTGCAAACTTTGACAATGTGAGACTCGGAAAACCTGTGTTCTTTCCTTGCAGGGCTAACAGTTCTGAAAGATGGGTGGATTAAACCTTAATATGTACTTGTCTTTTTAATGTAGGTGAAATTACATTTAAGTGTAATAGGATGCATTGTCTTCTTACTTATATTAGAACTAAGACATGAGTTTTGATCATTCAGTAATTGCAAGCAATGCAAAAATTGTATCTAATTTGCATAAAGACTTTAAAAGCAGATTTTCTTAAACCTTTTGGTTTGAAAGCTCTGTGAATGGCTTTTTGTTCTGTTTTAGCTTGTGACTGAGGAATTATATTTTTTGACGGATGAAAGTGTGTGTGATCATAGTGGTTTCAGATAGTTCTGATTCCTCTCTGCCTCTTGAAGCCTAAAAATCTTCCTTTACAGCTGCCTTTCCTGAGAAGGAATACTTGGATGTGAAAGGCATTACTGCATTTCTCAGCCTGTAACAAAAATAAGAATCTCATTCAAGATCCAACTTCTTGAGAAGAGAATTGAGTGGTAGCAATAGGCATATTCTTGAAACTTACTGAATGTAGTTTCCAAAATGTCCAAGCAATAGAATTGTATCACTACAGGTATGCAACTAAATGCAATAGCATATTGCCTCCCCAATGACAAGTTGGGCTGCTGCACATATTCTGTACTTCTGTGACTGAAGTAGGGAGGTGTTCAAATGAAAATAAAGACTTGATGTCAGAAGTAATCAGCCATAGCCTACTTCTGTGGTTTAAGAACTTAAATGTGTAGTTCAGGAAACGAAGCCCTTTTTTCATACCAAAAAAAAGTGAAATGAAATTAGACACTGCAAATTTTATCCTAAAGTATTTACAGCATCAGGTCTAGAATAGTTTATCAGAGATTAAGAGGAGACAATAAGAGAAAATATGTTGTAAAGCATGAATTCTGCCCCTGTTGTAAGTTGCCCCATATTCTCATCTCAAGAACATTTTTATTGCGGTGATCTTTCAATTGAGTAAAAGATAGCATACCTTCGCTCTCCTGTTTTGATCTGATCACTACTGTTCCTTAGGTTGCAGAATAAAAAGGTGTGATGTGAGATTCTTAAATCTGCTTTGCTGTGTGTCCTGATAGTTCGTGGAAGTGCAAAGCACAGGAAAGCAGAATCTGGTGACCAGCTGGCATGTTCTGTTACATTTATGGGTTTTTGTAAGATTGTCTGCCAGAAATGACCATTTCAGAAAAAGATGCTCAGAGAGAAGTCTTTGAACACACTTCTTGCAGAAACAAAGAGTTGTTGATACTTGTCTTTTACAGAAAGTAGAATGTGTTGCAATACGAGCTGAAACCCTTGGCACATCTTGAGACATCTCATGAAAGAAACAAGACAGTTTCATTTGAGAACTACTTGAAACTTAAGATCAAAAGCTTAAGAAGAAAAATTGCTGTAAACATATTTTGCTTTGGAGAAATTTTGTTACCTTTGTGTTGTTGGTAACTCTTAGAATAATGTTGATCCCACAGGTTCTGTTTTGTAAAGACAAGCTTTAATATGAACAGGGCACTTCAACCAAAAAGCAAACTTGTTTCAACAGTTGCTTTTTGTTTGTCATGGTTTCACACCAATGACCAGCTGAACTTCTCTCCTAGCTGCTGTTATACAGCGGTTTCTCATTTCTTGCATCTCCCTCTCCCAGAGGCACAACCAGCACTGCTCAGGGCTCAGCTCTGGCCAGCGGCAGGTCTGCTTCGGAGCCTGGTGCAGTGAGCTCTGCTGGCTCAGCCTCTGATTGTCTGTGGGTGAGAGTAGGTATGGGAGAGGAAGAGGTGAGAAGCAGGAGTTGGGATGATTGTTTTTACATTATTTGTGGCAAGATTTGACATTTTCTTTATCTCAATGTATGCCCAAGTGCAAATGGAATGCATTTGGTGGTGTTGCACCAAGACCTGTAGGAAAGAATAAGGATGAGAAATAAAATGCCTGTTAATATGTGTAAAACTTACTGACTTCAAAATGGTAAAATAAAAACTATCTTGCCATTACAGATATCGTCAGTGCATACACAGGGAACAGCAGCCTGCAGTTCAGATCTCATACAGTTAGTAATCTTTCTTTGTGTGCTGACATTAAAAAGCATTGCAAGATAAGCTGAGAGCTTTAAAATACTGGCTTTAAAATAAAACAACAAACTTGCAGCTGGAAAATGGAATGTTTGGAGCTAATTATTGTAGGTTTTAGGAGTCAGTTGGCTTCCAATTTCTGTTTTTTGGTTAAATGATTGCTTTTCCAATAGCAAAAAGTAATTGGTTCCATGTTTGGACCATGGATAGATTCCAAACACAATTTTTAGTTTGTTCTAAATCTTGTCATTAATTTTATGGGGGGTTTGGCTTTTTGTTTCTTTAGGAAACATAACATTGAAGAGTAAGGTGCAACAAAGTTTAGATTTTTAGTCCCCTATCAGTGTCTTCATTTTTTTTATCTGAATGTAGTCTAATGTCTAAACCAATTCTGATAAACTAGCGTAAAACATTGACATTTTGGGGGTAGTTTGTGCTATATGGGTAATATTGATTTATGGTATTCCACTTTTGGGAACCTTCTGCATTGGGTGTTTTTGGGAAACAGATGCCTGTTTTATTATACTAGGGGACTGCAAATACTTCGGAGAACACAACGAGCCGTGCTTTCTGTTGAAGTAGATAGACAGCACTTTAAAGTCAGGACATAGAATGATGAGAAATTAAACAATCTTTTCATACAACCCCTATAGTTATTTGTGAAGTTATATATTTCACTTGATTGTTGAGTTCCATTATTGGGAAACTGTTGGTTTGGAGGCAGCACTAAAGATCTTGTGGGTAACAAAGTAGGAATCGGAGCTTTGAGATTAAGCAGTTTCTCTTAGCTAAATACACCCAGGTAATTCTAGGCAGCTACTCTTATCAGAACATTTGTCCCACTGCTATAGCTACTCAGGATTTGTTTTTCTCAGCTGTTTTACCCTATCTCAAGGTAAGAAAAGCAGTTCGTAAGACACAACTGTAAGAAGTGACTTTCAGTTGGCTCTGGAATGTTTTCTGTAACACAAACATGCAAATAATTAAATGAAAATCTATCTGTAAGAAGTTAAGATTCTTTTCTTTGTGTTATGTTGTTCAATTTTCTTATAGTTTGTACATCACCAATCGTTTTCCTTCTGGGCTGGGTGAAGTAACAGAGAGCAAAGGAAATAAGGGATGGGAAAGAACAGGCTGCAGAGTATAAACTTTGATTGTTCCAATAGTAACAATTTTAATGTGCTTTGTTTTATAGCAAGGGTGGATCTTAAAGAAATGAAATTGTGCCCTTTTTGGATACAGTTTTATCACACTGCTTTATGGGTTCACGTGCCTGCACAGCACTTCATTTCGGCCCGTTGGCTCTTTATGTTTGTATCGGAAATACCTATTCCTTGTGTTATTGCAATACTAGGTCTACAGAAATTTATTTGACAAGTGGGAAAATGTCTACCCATTGTAATCAGGTAACTTTATTTCCAGATCTTCAGTTCATTAGCCAACTTGGCTAAAACCTGTAAAGTGTACCAATTCCATTCACTTTGAAGTTTTAGTAGCATCCCTGTTGTTGTTGGCAGAGTTTCCTCTGTTAGTATTGTGTTCCACAGAGAGAATGTAGCTTGTGAGAGATCTTATTGGTATGCAGACAGTAATATCCCAGGCTTTGTACTGTGCTGTGTTGTGCTATAATATTTTTATGTTTATTTCCAGTTGACATCTAAATCGGTAACTTATTGGAGTCACTTTAAGTGCCTGGCTTTCTTTTAGACCTCAGAAATAATGGATTTTGCATGTTGCACATGGAAAAAATATTTTCTCAATGCAGAGATAAGTTTGAATATTAAAATGACTTTAGATGTCCTGAGGAGATGGTTCTACCACTTCTTTCTCCACAAGTTTTTCTTGCTTTTAAAAAAGAAATCTCTTGTGGACCAGTAGAGAGTGAGAAGACAGTAATACTTTTCTGTCTTATGAAATAGATTTGTGTAAAACAAGCTTGCATTGCATAAGATTACAAAGAAGGAAAAATATGTTCATTCATCACTTTCAGGAAGACTAAAACTTGTGTACCATCTGCTTAGACTCTTTGTCTTTGTGAATTTTACTTAGAGAACTTTTAATTGCACTACGGCTACCAATTCAGTGTCACCTTTGGTAGTTTGCTAAAAAAAAAAAAGGGGGGAAGAGTGCTGTATAGCTGCTACATAGCTCTGAGTTCATATGTAGTTATAGATAGGGCATGAAATGTTAAGCTGCCAGTGAGAGTACAGCTAAAGTGCTGCATTAATGTTATGAAAAGTGTGATTGTGCCTGTTTACCTTTGAGCTATTTTTAAGTTGTTTTGTCAGCCCTGTGGCTTCTGTTGCAACTCCCACCAGAGAGTATTCATATGTTAAAAACAGTCTTAAGTCACGGTGTCAGAGTAATCTCACAATAAAATGGGATCCTTTCTTGCCAATTTGATATGAGAAAAGGCTTTTAGGGGCTTTGCTAGAGGTTTGGGAGCCAATGCAGTGATATGGATCACCATTTTCTTACTAGGTCTTCCCTTTGTTGCATTTGATGGGCAAATTCACAGGAATTATATTACTGTTACTTGTGAAAATCGACAAGGCATCTTGGGATGTTGGTTGATTTGTAGATAAAGCTGTTGTCAGTACAGAATATTTTATCCTGTAGGTACTGGACAGAGGGTAAAAACACAATCTGTTGCAGAAACGAATGTCTGTTTCATCATTCTGTTGATTATATTTAGATGCAAATGGTACAAGGAAAGAAGTGGACCATACTTGGTAGGATTCAACAAATTAGGATTTCACGTGAGGCATTGCTTGTTTCTGGAGCAGTAGTGAAAGCCAATAAAAGAAGTTGGATGTTCTGAAGGAAAATTAGGCAGCATTTATTTGTTTTTACACTGTTTTGTATTTCCTGTTCCTTGAATTTGTTACCTGCATGCCTGGCCTTCCATTTCAGTGGAAACAAAATGAGGCTAACAAAATCAGTGCTAAAATAAAAACTGAAGCTAGAAACCTGCAGTAAAACTTGCATTAATCAGAGATGAATATAAATGCTGATGAATTCTGCTTAAAAATAAGTATTTCCTTAATGTATGTGTATCTACAATGTATAAAGAATTCAGTACGTCCTGAGTCAGGTTATTAGAGGGTTTTGTAAATTTTTCTGAGATGTTTCTGTTTTCTTTTAAGGAAATTCTGGGTGCGGTTAATAATTTTTTCCAATAAAATGAAGAAACATTCTTTTATAGTGTAACCTTTTCCCTTCTATTTCCCTTTTTTCTGTGTATTAATACATTCATATCTTTAGACCTTTCTCATTCTTTCTCAAATGTTTTCTGCAGTAGGAAGAAAAGTTGTTTTTCTTCTATATAGTACTTAAAAGCAGCTGTCAAACATTAATTTTGCTTTTTGTTTGAGCTTAGCTTCAGGAGGTAGAAGCCCAGTTTGTTTAAATTGCAGATTTCCTTACTTAGCAACTGATTTTAGAACTGCTTCTTGTGGTAAGAGATGGGACATTAATTATCAATAATTATCAATTAAGAAGTAATTAATCTTAAACTCTGTTATTTGTCTAGGTTTTTAGCCCGTTTTTTGATGAAGATGGCAGCTAACAATGCAGTGCTGAACAGACTGGAGCAGAAGGGTGCAGAGGCTGATCAAGTTATTGAATACCTCAAACAGCAAATTGCCCTGCTCAAAGAGAAAGCTAGTAAGGAATTCTGTCTTACAATCAACTTGTTAACCAGATGGTTGAAATGAAATGCTCATAGGAAAAAAATACAGGACATGAATAAATTCATTAATGCTGTCAGCCCTTTAAGTTCTCTGAGATAAAGCTTGTAATGGTAGCACCTCTTCACTGCCTTGTGGTTTGTGAGTTTTTTGAAGCTGCTTATTCTGAAGTACAGAAGCATGGATGAAAGAATAATGACATAAACAGATAATGGTAATTTGATAGGACACTTTTCATTTTTTAGGGGTGAAAGGCATTTGGGAATGATATGAGACTTATGCATTGGCATGCTTCTATTGCTGCTTTTCACCACTATGGGATTCTCTTGAGAGCATTGTAGTGCCAAATTTGATAGTTCATACAAATCAGGATCAGTGAATGAAGATGTTCCATATTACAAACATGTTCAAACTTCGTTTAGTAGATTTCTTGGAATTTCCTCTTAGTAATCAGTTTAGAAGACTGAAAAAGTAGTATGTTGAAAGGCAACTGAAGTATATAAGTATTGTGGATTTTTTTAAAGCAAGTTTTAACCAATGAAAAAGCAGATTCCTAAATACAGCTAGTAATGTACTCTTTTAAGGTTTTTTGATGCTTGGCACATCAGGTTTCTTTTTTTTAACAAAATCTCTGTCAAGTGGTAAATGCTAATTATTCTAACTTATTGTTTTTAACATTGTGTGAACTTGTAGTCTTGCAGGCATCTCTCCGAGAAGAGAAGAAGCTCCGTGTGGAAAATGCAAAACTGAAGAAAGAAATTGAAGGGCTGAAACAGGAGCTGATTCAGGCTGAAATTCGAAATGGAGGTGGGAACAAAAGTCCTGTCTTCAGGCAACAAAGATCTAATTAGTTCTTAGATGTGTGTAGTTAGTTTGTGAAGGGGATAAACTCTTTAGGGTGTGTTGTGATAGGATGAAGGGAAATGGTTTCGTATTAAAAGGGAAGATTTTGATTGGATATAGGAAAAGTGTTTTTTATGTTAAGGGTGGTGAAACGCTGGAGCAGGTTGTCCAGAGAGATCGTGATAGATGCCCTGCTCTTGGAGACAGCTGAGGTCAGGCTGGAGAGGCTCTGAGCAACCTGATGGAGCTGTAGGTGTCATTATTCATTGCAGGGGAGTTGCCCAATGGCCTTTATAGGTTCCTTCCAATTCAGATTCCATGTCTTGTGCTGTCTTTGTCTTTTGGTATGTGTGTCTATGGCATCTCTTACAAACTCTGAATTTTTCTAGATTCTATGTCTATTGCAAGGTACCTACTTCCACTGTTTTAGTAAGCTGCAAGCATAATAGACATATGTGCCAAATCTTTATCAGATGTGGAACTGCCTCTTTGCATGGTCTTTTCTAACATCACCTTTTATAACGAGTCCCAATCTTGAATGATGTCAGTAAGTACTTAAAATACTCTGAAAACTGATGACTATTTAACACTTCTTTGTAGTCTCATATTTGATCTAATCTGACTGAAATCCCTATAGAAAATTATGTAATTGTTCAACAAACAGATGGACAGTGACTTACTAGAAATCTGTGGCAATATAAAATTAGAAACTGTCTTGAATTTTTATCTAATTCTCTGATAAGACCAGCCTTTCATTGCACTGTTTTTCTTTCTTTGCACTCTTCTGTTCAACTCAATTCAGCTCACACCATAATTCTCTATTAAAAAAGAGAGAAGTGAAAATGAAGCATTACACATGTGGCATATTTTCTTCAAAACTATTTTCAAATAAAGCCTCTTCCACCTTACACAAATATTAGTATTTCTATCCAAACTGTCAGTGTTATAAATTGGGTAAGGTAGTACCCAGTGTGGATAGATGCTAGCATTCAACCAGAGTGACTTTTACTGCAAAACAACACAAAGTTTTTAAAAAGTCTAGTGCTTTATAAATTCATGGTCTTTTTCTCCTTTTGAAAATAAAGCCTTCACATGTACTAAACCAAATCATTAGTTCATATTTCTGTGACCTGTTATTCTGTATGTTACTTCATAAGTGGGTATGGCTTATTTGGCCAAATTTGTTTTAGGCTGTAGAGTGAAGTCCTGAGATGTGTAGTTCTTGTTGTTCAAGATGGGGTTATACTGAAGTAAAGTAAGAAAATATTTTGCTTCACATACATCTTTTTTTCAGTCTAGTTTTTCTAAAAGCTGGTAGGAATAAATTCAGATATTCTATTTTGAATTAAATTTGTATGTTTTGGCTGTGCAAGTCTGAAACATTTGAACAAAAAACACCAACCAGACAAATTTAGAATGGTAAAAAAAAAATCCCTTAAGACTTTTAATTTCTCAGATTTTTGAGATACTGTCTTTCCACAAGAAGCAATTAAGATGGCAAGTGGCTGTGCAACAAAATCTCAAATTAAAATATTTTTAAAAAAATAAGTAATTGGTGCAAATCATTTGTAGAAGAGAGCACAATTCTTTAGAAAAGTTATTAAATATTTAAAAGAAGTGTGT
This sequence comes from Phasianus colchicus, assembly GCF_987193195.1. Lineage (NCBI taxonomy): Eukaryota > Metazoa > Chordata > Aves > Galliformes > Phasianidae > Phasianus > Phasianus colchicus. The sequence continues at coordinate 19,956,351 of NC_143439.1, read as the reverse complement.
ATGCAGAATGCAGAACTACAGTGACACAACATGTTTGTCAGTCAGTCATCAATGATGATTACACAGTGCAATGATGTGTTAAATGAGATCTTTGAAGAGTATGAGGTAGAAGGAATGGGTTTCTAATGCTTTATCTGATGAGATAAATAGTAAGGTGGGTAGTGTTTTTTCCCAATTAAAAAAAAAATGTAGTCAAAGGCTTCATTCTTGTCATCAGAATAAGTCATCAGGATAATCACATATATGGTGAGTTCTGTTGTTGGATTTGTAATGCACTTAACTGCTCAGTACTTGTGAGTTTTTAGGTGTTTAAAGCAAAATTTTCATGTCTCTACTTCATTAATACTAGAAACTTGGTGTTGTGTTTCTCCATGTTTTAGCACCCTTTCTGATTTATATATTCTTAATTCTTAGTAAAACAGGTTGCAGTTCCTTCTGGTACAACTGTTTCTACAGCTTCATTTTCAGAAGATGTTCCACAGCCTACAGCAGTTGCATCATCTGGTTCCAAAGATCACGTTAAAGGTGAAGATGAAGAAAAGAAAAAGAAGGAAAAAATAGAAAAAAAAGGTATTTTGCTTTTTCTTAATTGTGGTAGACATAAAAATTGTTGGATTTGTGCTTTTACATCGTTCTGGGTAGTAGCAAAACAAAAAAATATATACAGCTCATGGTCACATGAAGAAGAGTATGTGCTAACTCTTAAATTCTCAGGAGAACTTGTAGCTAACAAAGGCTGTTAAGGTGAAAGTTCTTAAGTGAGATACACCAAATTTTTTTAATATAACTGAACTCCCTTATTTAAAAAGTTACAACTATATTCACACAAACAGAAACAAGCCACACCCCCCAAAACCAAACAGAAGTCATCTTTAATTACATATACCTGTAGTACACATAATTATATTTTGCTGTAAATGCTAGCACTTTTGATCATACATAAACTAAAATAGTTTTGAAGAGCTATTACTTGGTTTAAACAAAAACAAAAATAATATAAAGAAGAAAAAATCTTGTTTTCCCCAAATGTTTGAGCACATGGTATAATTTCATCCTCGTACTTTAATTAATGATAATGTAATTTGCTTCTCTGGCCCCACTCATAGGAAGGAGAGTTTTTAGTTCACATCAGAGAAGGGAATTTAGCTCATGGTGATAGTTAAGTTTTCTTGAATGTAAGAATAAATTTCTTATTTCAATTTTTTACATGTTTTTTATACCATATGTATCATTGTTCATTGTAATTATGAATGTCATTCAAACAAGACAGTCTGTGTAAACTGGATATAACTTCCTTGTCACAGAAAAATTTCTAAGAAGTTGTGCTTAATACTGCTTCACTTTGGTTTTATGGTATACAGTGTATGTATAGGTGATAACAAACATCTGTGTTGTGACTGAGTAAATGCTGTTATCAGTAAAATTTTGTAAGATTTGAGTATACAGTTGTAACAGTGTATTTGTGGAACAAATAATGTCAGTTAAGGTCATTTGGAAGGGTTGCTTTGCAACTGTAACACTGCAGTTGCAGTGATGTGGAGTCAGCCCACCCTCAGGAGCAATTGTTAAGCACTAGTAACTTTATTACTTGTTTGTCTAGCTTTGAGTGTTTCGTGAAACACCAAGGCAAAATGTAATGGTAGTTCCAAATTATTAAAACTATTCTTGGGCTTATCAGTGTGGCTTTTGGCAGAGGATACTTTGCATGTTAGCCATGTTTTAAGTCACAATGACTTCATTAAGAAAGCAACTCTGCCTTAGGATGGAACTCGTAGTAACAATCTAAATGGGAAGGTGTAAGATGATTCTTTTCTGGAAACTAGTAACAGAGGTGCTAAATCTTACTGTTTATTTGCATTTTGTACTGAATTTATGCTTGATTCTGAGATGGTAGCTGGCTTTTCCCTTGTAATTACTAACATACATGACTTCATGCTATTTTCTTTAATGTTTCTTAAACTAAATTTCAGTAGGTGATAAGAAGGAGAAGAAACAGCAGCCAGCTGCTGGAAGTAGCGATTCAAAACCTGTAGATGTATCTCGTCTGGATCTTCGTGTTGGCTGCATTATTACCGCGGAAAAGCACCCAGATGCAGACTTGTTGTATGTTGAAAAGGTGGATGTTGGTGAAGCGAGCCCAAGGACTGTTGTCAGTGGTTTAGTGAAATATGTTCCCCTGGATCAGGTACTAACAATATTTCTTCATCCTTTTCTGAAGTACCTTGTGACCATTGACTGTTTTTTAATGAGTGTGTTTTCATTCTGCTAAAAGATTTGTACAGCTAAAAACAGAGAGGTGAGAGTAGTCTTCAATGTTAGCAAAAAAAAAAAGTACCCATTCCTCATGTCAGTTTTTCTCCTTACAGTCTGTTGTGGGACCTTATTCTGACTATTTTGATACCTTTGGTATGCAGTATACACCTAGATTAAACAGATCTGACTCTTCCTTTAGGATCCCTAGTATACTGTGGACAGCCTGTAGTAATGTTTTCACCATCATCTAGACTTTTGAAAGCTTTGCTTTCCTTTTCTTGCCCATTGAAATGTTTTGCATGGAGGAAAAAGAGTGAGTAAATCATAGTTACAGTCAGAACTAGCTGGTAGTGAGCAGCTTAAAAAACTGCGGAGTACAAAATGTGGATTTTTACTTCCTTGACAAGAAGTGAGTCTGCCTCTGTCAATTTGTCACTTCATACGCTATTGTGTTTCCCAAACTGGGACACTAAGATAATGTTTTCCTTTCACACCTCCTCTAGGGAAAGGAGAAATTGACTGAAGGCTGCTTCTATGTTTAAGTGCAGCCTTTGCAATTAAAGAAATTTATATAGTAACTGGGAAAACTGGTCATAAAGGAGTTGATCTTACTATGGAAAAGCTAGGTTTTCTCAAGTGCCTTTTCAATTTCTATTCACAGCCTCTCCTCACAGTGAGACTGCAAATGAAGAAGGCAGTTAAAATTGTGTTGTGGTTTTTATGATACAGAAAGTTATTGAACTGAACAAAACAGTGCAATAACTGTTCTGCACTGATTACCTATTAGTGTCCAGTTAATGAATTTACAATGGGCACAAATTCAAATTGCTCATTTTCAGCAGTCTGCTTTTAAAAAGGCACTTAGATAAAAAAAGAAATCATTTTTTTCTAAATAAGCTTATGAACTTGAAGTGTACAAAATGCAGCAACAGTAGCAGTTCTTTTTATGTTGATTTGTCTGTAAAAACAATCCAAAAAATATTAATACTGAATTAGGTGTTGTTATTGCACATTCAGTAGGAATAATTTGAATGTCTTGTTTTAATTTTGGTAAATCTCTTAGTAAATCCTCTGGGGCAAGCTTCAATCTCGTTGTTTTTGCAGTGTTCAGGAATGTCAAGCCCTGGCTTGTGACTACTGCCATATATTTAAATAAAAATGTATACATCAAATATAGTGCTGGAAAAATACCTCACCAAAAGTTCAGCTGTTTATAGTTGCAATGATTGATATCACAGTACAGCAGGCTGTGTCATCTGATTTTACTTTTGTTTAGTAAGAGCAGTGTATATATTCATAACCTTTTCAGTCTGTGGTGTAAGTCATTTACGGATGTGAAAACGTCTTGTATGCCCACTAATATGCAGTACAGTGTGTTTTTGTGCACCACTGCTGGTGAAACCAGGTGAAAAGTTGCACCCTCAGATACCATGTACAGAATGAGTCATGCATAATAGGTGTTGGTACATAAACATGAAGTAGATCATGCCAGTTGTGAGCTTTTTGAACAGTCGCTGGAGACAGCTCAAGATTCTGAACCATTTGCGGAAGTTGGTGGCTTTATTGCCACTGCATTTACTTTCTGAAGTGGATCTCCGTGTGCTCCTAGCAATAAGATCCGTTTTGGGTAATGATTCTTGAAATTTACACAATTTTTAAATAACCCTGTTTATTTTCATTTTTCTTTCCTGTTCTGAAATCCCCTTTGACCTAAGAACCTCACATCAGTCATCAGAAGTGAAGGACTAAGGATACAGAGCAATTTGCAGAGGAAAAAAAAGAGGATTAATTCAGGGCTTTTTGTTGCTCCAGACGTGGCAGATTACTCTGGTTTTAAAGCAATCTGTACTAATTTTATATTTACTAGCTTGTCTGTCATACTATCTTGTTTTGAGATAGCTGTAGAACTCACTGCCGAATATCCCTCTAACTTCAAGGATTATGTAAGAAAATGAGCAATTAAATACTTCAAGGATGAACTCTTGGCTTTTTTGTATGGTAAATCTCAGGATTAACTTTTCCCTCTTTTAGTTTGGTTTTCCTCCATGTTTTCTGCTCCATTCTACCAGTATATTGGGAAAGTGTGCTGTTTTACTGTGAATGTGAAGTAGCTGCTTGTCCAGCCGTAGAAACTGACTTATTGTAACAGGGCTGCTGAAACTTTCTCAGCAGTCTAGTTAGTTTTGAAGTTCTGTATTTCTGAAACAACAGTACTATGCATTTAGCAAGTCAGCTAAAATAACATTCAGATTTCCCTTGGTTGTCAGCTTGTTTTATATCTGAGCACCTTATCAAGCTCTCTGATACAAATATGCTTCTGTTTGTGTCATTTTAAGAATAGAGATTTGCCCTCTTATTTTTAAATATAATTTTTATAGGAAAAAAAAAAACATGTGAGCAAAGAGAGAGACATCCACTGTTGTTGTTTAATGTGGCAGGCAGCTAAAAACCAGACAGCCTCTTGCTGGTTGCCCCCCATCATCATGCCCCAATGGGATGGGATGAGAATTGGTGGAGAGGGGGGACAAAGGGGGGGGAGAGAAGAAAAATAGAACTTGTGGGTTGAGGTAAAAACTATTTACTAATACGGAAAAGGAAGAGAGTAGTAGTAGTAGTAGTAGTAGTAGAGTGTGTGTGTGTTTACAAAACAAGTGATACATGAGCAGTTTCTCAACACCTGCCAACCAGTGCCCAGCCAGTCCACTGGTAGCCACTGCCCACCCTGGTTAACTCCGCTCAGTCTTTAAGTTCTTTTACGTGGTACCATATGGTATGGAATATCCTTTGACCAGTTTATGTCAGTTGTCCTGTTGCTATCCCCTCTCAGTTCCTTGTGCTCCCCTGGCCCCCTTGCTGGCATGGCAGTATGAGGAATTGAAAAACTGAAATGTTCTTGGCTGTGTGCAGCACTGCTCAGCAACAACTAGAAGATTGGTGTGTTATCATTGTTTTTCTCCTAAAGCCAAAACATAACATCATACCAGGCACTGTGAAGAAAATCAGCTCTGCCTCAGCTGAAACCAGGATTACTGTTTGTGTCGTCTTCACCTGCTTTTCAGCAAAGCTGTGTTTGTAATAGAACTTTTTACATACTTACTGGGAAAGTGAGTCAGGTTTCTTCTCATTTTCCCTTTATCCAATCTTATCTATCAGAAAGTCCTCCAATTTATTTTGTGCTTGTTTTTTGTTTCTCAACCTTTTCTACATTTTAAGCTTCTGCATACTCAAACTAGTGTAAATGAATTTTCTTAGTGAAATAGTATGTTTTTTATTGATTTGCCCCTCTCTATAAATTCCGAATCCATTCACAATATAAGGTTATATTACAGTTCTTACAAAGGTCTCCATGTATTACAGCACTTTTTTTTCTTAGATCACTTAAAACTTTTGCATTGTTAGAATTTATTTAGGTCTGGCTGCTTTTTCCTCTACAGACATGAGTTTGTTATTTTTCTGTAGACAGTTCAAAGATTGAGCCATTTGTGATGGGGAAAAAAAGCAAAAGGAAGCCACTTTAAATAGCAGTGTTATGGTTTTGGCTGATCATCTTGTTTTTTGTTGTTGTATAAAATGACTATATGAATCTTGTTGGTCGTCTTACCATTTATCCATGAAATCTTTTGTTGCAGTACACTGAGAGTGTACTGAAATGGTGACTTAGTTCAAGAAAAGATGGAATGTGGGTGAAATGGTTTTATCTGGCTCTCGGATTTCTGTACTGCACACTTTATAGGTTCTTTATAAGTGCCATAGTTCACCCTTTACTCCATCTTGAATGTTCACAAACTAACCCTTGAGCAGTTTAGGTGTTCTTACTAGTGTGCAGACATTAAAACTGTGCATCTGTTTTGTACTTTTCTCGTGTATGTTGTAGTATCTTCATTGTAATTCTTTTGTTAGAATGAAATTAGCCATTTCAGCATGTGGCATTTAAATACTCATTGTTCTGTTTCCTTCCCCAAGATGCAGAATCGGATGGCAATACTGCTCTGTAACTTGAAGCCTGCGAAGATGAGAGGAGTAGTATCTCAAGCAATGGTGATGTGTGCCAGCTCCCCAGAAAAAGTGGAAATTCTGGCTCCTCCACCCGGGGCGGTAGCTGGGGACAGAATCACTTTTGAAGGTTTTCCAGGTAAGTAGTTGATACTTGGGAAATAAGGAAATTGAAGGAAATAGGAGGCAGTTCACATTTGCAAAGGTGACATCACTTCTAAAGCAGAGAGAACAATCTTTTAAAGCCGGTTGCATTTTGGTTGAAACCATCAGAACTTCTTATATTAAAACTCTTTATTAGCATGCTAGAATTGTGTAAATAAAGGACTGAAAATATTCAACCAAAAGTTTGAGAATGCAGGGAAATACTTCTAAATGTGATGCAGTGCAGTAGTATTAAAATTATTCCGTTTCTTAAAAGTTAGTCTTAACAAGTGTTTCTGTTTTGCATATGTTTGAGCAAACACATTTTCTTGTTGCATTTAGCAAATGTAAAGCATAGGAATATAAAGTAACTTGCACGGTGTCTCAAGTTTCTGACTCCAGGCCCTACCTCTAGAAAAAGTGTCATAACTTTGTTGCTCAAAAATGTACTTTTCTTTTACATGCGAAGGATTATACTTCTGTTCTCAACATACAAACATATCAACCTCATTACTAAAACTGATGCTTGTTTAAAAATAAGTATTTTGGTTGGCATATGATGATGAAAGCAATGTTCTATCCAACTTCTTAGGAAATGGGAGGAAAGCTCAATTTTCTTTGATTTAATACTATGTTTGAAAATAGCTGAGTATACTTGACTTACTAAGAGGGTATCAATCTTGAAAATAAAAATGCTGCCCGTTTTAGAAAGACATGAAACTTGCTAGTTTAGATGCAGAACTGGTTAAGCTGGATGCATGTAATGCACACTGAATTTTGAGAGGCTACAATTGAATGGCTAAATAGTAGGAATACCCATTCAAAGCTGTAGAGTAAACCCTGCTAATGGATAAACCCTACTATGTCAGATGTCATTTAATATCACTGCTCAATTGTAATTGTTGATATTCTGATACAGTTCAGAACTGCTAAAATTGCAATCATTTATGTTCTGATGTAATTTTTAAGGGTGGTTTTGAAGTGTAAACGCTGAGTCATTGAAATGAAAAAATAGTAATGATGTCTAGATCTGATTCTGGATTGAAGTATGAAAGCTTATGAAGCAACTGGAGCAGCAACTGGAGCAAGAGGAACGCAGCTAAAACACAGCTGTCCATCAAGCAGATTGCAATCAATGTGTTTTTTAAACCTACTCTCCACCATACAGAGTATTAATGAGAAATAACCTAATTTTCCTGTTGACTTTTTTGTTAAAGAAGTCTTGTTTCTTCAGAGAAATTAACAATTACTTTGAAGCTTCAGAGTTTTTTTTAAATCACTTCCTGTGTTTTAGGGGAGGAAACACTTGCTAACTAATGCTCTGGTCTGGAGAAGTACTCTTAGCTTACTTAATGTCATTGTCCTCGGGGGAACTTTAACACCATTTTGCACACTAATACATGAATCTTCAAGATCTGTTGGGTCTTTCCAGTATGAAGAACTTTACCAAATTTATACCAAACACGAGTGGAAAAGATCTGACTCATAAGGCTGAGAAAAGTTATTCATTCACTTGTCTGTAAACCATGCACTCCCGCACAGGAATTGCTGTGTGAAAGCAAGGATCTTTCAAAGCTAACTAAGGAATCTTGCTGGTGCCAGTATAATTGATGCTTTGGCAAAATTCTTAAATGCAAAAATGCCACAGGAACCACAGGTTATTATGTAAGTTATTTGATATTAGTTCTGGTGTAAGAATCTAGCATTTTGATCAGTATCTAGCTCTTAGAAATGAAAAATAAGGTGCTAAAACTGGAGTGCAGTGCATAGTCTGTATTCACAAGGTTTCTTAACTATTTCTATATGGATACAATTGTGTGATTATATTCCATAGCAGGGTGAACAGTATTAACGTTTCATAAGGCCGTTTCATAGGTGAGCTGTTACAGTGTGAAGAGGTTTCTTGCTTATTACTGTAAATTCTTCTGTAGTATTTAAACTGTTAGACCAAATTACACATTTAGCAAAAATTGATTCCTTTTATTTGGTTCTTTTTATTTTATAGTGAGAAGCTCATTAAGTCATTGCAAGATGGAATTTAATTTTTAGAAAACCTTCTAATGAATATTTTTGGAAGGGAAGAAAATGCAATGAGGGGAAAGCTTAGAAAAATGCATAGCTTAAAACTCAAGTGGTATTTACAATTGGCACATAGGTGCCTATACTGATCTAATACGAGCTGACCACAGATCAAGAGTTGATATGAAATTACAAATGAACTTATTAACATCAAAAATGTTTTTTATAATGAAACTTTCTGTATTTGACAAAGGAAGGAAATGCTCTGCTAAAATACTCTATCCAATTTCTTAGGAGGAAAACCAAATGGGTCCTTTAACATTCAACTTAACGATTTTTATTAGTTTTTATATATTCACTGCGGTCTGAGTCTGTCTTTAAGAACCTAAATATTGAACAGAATTTTAATTTTTGTGAAAATGCGCATTTAGCTCCAAGCAGTTAGGTTATTTATTCTGTTTTTCTCTAAAATGTTACATGCACTACAATTGAGAAATAGCTTGAATGCAATTAGCAAATTCTACTTTGGCAACAATAGTCTGCTTAACACAGAATTTGGTCTGGTGTGCTTTTCTTGCACAGTTGCAGGTATAGAAGCTACAGAAGTTAGAGCTATCTACAGGCTGAAGTAACTTAGTATTACAAGATTTGAGAACAGGAGTAGATTGCATCACTGAAAATGTTTAAAGAAGAAAATAAGAGAGGTTAGAATTAATGTGATTTGTTTACTTGTGTTGGTCAGAAGCCACTGAAGAATACTAGAAACTAAACACATACACCTTGTACTATAAGGCAATGGGATTTTTCTCTTCCAGGGGACACTGATTAGTGGAAGGATGAAGTATTTGACATTATGCTTTCACAGGGAGCTTGTCATTTGCCCATAGGAACTTCTGGCTCCCCTGAAATAATCTCAGAGAGGATATATTATCTAGGATCGGTGGTTTGATTCTTGTGTTCTTGTTTTTTTTAAATGTATTTCTCACCTGTAAGGGCACCTGCCAAATTCCTTTGATATAAGTTCTAGAAATACATTAATTCTTAAAATTAAGATATAGATAAAGCTGTGTCTTATTAAGCAATATATTGCTCTACATTGTGTTATGGTCTGCGTCTGCTTAATTCTTAGAAATCCTTTTGCTTCTAGGTAAATTACATAAATCAACAGCCAGCAATTTTTTGACTTTAGACAGGAGTTAAGGTCTGCTACTTTCAGTGCTTTTTCCTCTGAAAGACCATCATTTTTGAGAGATGATCTGGAGACAAATACTAAGCGGTCCCTAATTAAAATTAAAGCTTTTGTTTTGAGACTCACAGGTAATGTTTCTTTCCCTTAAGAACTTGTACAGAGATTCTATGTGAGGTCTCACTAATGTGTGCTCACATAGAGCTCTTGCTATTTCTTATGTGTTGTGTGCTATTAGGTTGTTCTTTGTTTTGAAACAGGAGATCCTGAGAAGGAACTTAATCCCAAGAAGAAGATTTGGGAGCAAATCCAACCTGATCTTCATACCAATGACCAGTGTGTGGCTACATACAAAGGAGTTCCATTTGAAGTGAAAGGAAAAGGAGTCTGCAGGGCAGAGACCATGGCAAACAGTGGAATTAAATAAATGGTTGCTAGCTCCTTGTTCAGATGTTGAAGTGGAAAGTAATGCGAGCACAATAAAAAACATGAATATATAACCCTCTGAAATGCATGTCTAATAGCTTTTTTTGGTTTGATTCCTTTCCCAGAGATGCATAATGTTATACCTGTTACACTAACAATTCACTCGTCTCCATATTGACTCTCTTTGAGGTTGTGTTCTGTGCAGTCATTAACCACTCAGTGATTAATTACCAAGGCTCATTCGTGGAAGGACTAAAGGCTGATGATTGTATTTTCTAGATAACTGAAAAGTTAAGAGGATCCATTAAGCAAGAGCATCTCAATAAGGAAAACTTTCTGCCCTATTCCTTGTGTGCTAACCTCAATGCTAACAGTTGGTCAGAAGACGGCAGCTGTTTTCATTCTTTTCATCTTTCAACAGTTTCAGTCCTCTTAAGCATTTTCCAGATATATTATAAACTTCTGCAACTTTGTTTTCAGCTGTGTTTTCTGAGTAGTCTGCGAACTGTTGTAACGGGAGTATTAAACTATGGTCCCCTATACTCCAGAATATGCAAAATGATGTACCAAATATGTTGCTTTGTTAAAATAGTTCTGGAGTTTCACCTTTTCCACCTCAATAGTTCCTTCCTAGTGAGGGAGATTACTAATTAAGGATGAGTAGCTAATAGATAGTCAAGAAAATGGAGTAAAATATGAAAGACTTGGTTTTCAATGCTCAAAACACGCATCTTTTTCCATTTTAATATATATTTTGAATAATATTTTGTATGAAATATGCTTTGATTTTTTTAAACAAATTGCTTCTTTTAGGTTTTATTTGAATTATTCATAATAATGGATTTAAAACAGGCACAAATACTATGGTGTTATCATTAAATTGTTCCTTTTTAACTCTTGCCTTTCAATAATCTGAAAGTAACCGTTGCAGATCGATTCACAATAAAACTTCAAAAGTAACTATTTAGAAATGCTTCACGTTTCAGCATGTACTATTTAATTAACTGTCTACTGTCTAACTACTCACATGGTAAGCACTTCTCTAACCACTGATGTAAGAAACTTACCCAACTTGGATTTCATAGGCTTTGAACTTACATAGTAAGCTGGGAGATAAGAAAAAAAAAAAAAATCAAAGTGGTAATGGTACAAGATTAAAAGGAAACAAACAAAAGAAAAAATAAACATATCTTTATCAGATGAGTTCTGTATGTGCCTATACAGTTAACTGTGCTAATTTTTCATGTGCTTGGGAATAAGCAGCAGAAATTAAGTTATTCTAAGTGTGCCAAATAGCATTAAGCACATGGGGAGTTATTTTAACTGCCCTGTAAACTGTGTGCCCAGTAATATCTTATTAAAGAAAATACTTGAAGTTCAAAAATTTCAGTTTTAACCTTTAAATCAAAGTAAAGAAATACCTTTACAGTAGATGAATCTTAAGTTCTATTACTGGAAAGCTTTTTTAATGTGCTTTTTTTCTTCCAGATCTGTGTTCTGTATGAAATGCAGTTTACAATAGGGTGTAGCATAAAATCTTATTACTGACTGCACTCATATTAGGAGCATAATTTAGAGTACTAGCTTGTTCTCATATGGTTGAAACTAGGATTCTGGATTTGATAGTGTGAGGTACTCTATGAAGGGCATGTAGTTTGGTAATCTAAAGAGATATTTCCAGTTGTATATTCAGAGGTATTTGGTAGGGATCTTGAAGATTCAAATTCTGTCTTATCTACTGTTTTATTAGATGTTGTATAGCATAGAAAATAGACAAATGAGCACCTGAAAGCTAACTTTATTCCTTGTCATGTTTAAGTAGTACTCGATAATTATTTTGTCTTATAAAATTTAAGAGCTTTCTTAAGACAGTAGCTCTTTCCTCTTTAATTATGCTCTTCTGGTTGTCCAGGAAAACATATTTGTTCTGTACTGAGCTCAGTAGTGATAGCAGGGTATTTGAAGCTTTGTGCAAATATGCTTCCTCACTGAATCCAGCTGCTTCTGCCTTGTCTGCGTGAGTAAGTAAAACTGCAGTGAAATCCTTCCATTTGGGACCTAGAAGTTCCTGCAATGAAAAACAAATCTCAAATAATTGTTTTTTCTTACTCATTTTTTCTACTTCCACCACCTAACTGATCAGCTTATGTTTTGTTTCTGGCAGTAATCCTGTTTATGCTATCTGAGTTGCTGAAATTTCTGGGGATTTCAACCTTTAAAGACCTTGGCATCGCCTTCTAGTGGAAATAGGTGGCCGTGCTCTAGTGGAAATAGGTGGCCGTGCTCTAGTGGAAATAGGTGGCCGTGCTCTAGTGGAAATAGGAGGCCGTGCTCTAGTGGAAATAGGTGGCCGTGCTCTAGTGGAAATAGGTGGCCGTGCTCTAGTGGAAATAGGTGGCCGTGCTCTAGTGGAAATAGGTGGCCGTGCTCTAGTGGAAATAGGTGGCCATGCAGTGCTAACAGTTGACCTGTTCTGCAGATGTTAGTTTCTTCAGTTAAAGGTGTCCACATGTAAATAATGAAAATTGTTTAGCTACATCACGCATCATCGGAAATAATATGTAAAATTCAAGTAGCTTACATTATTTTCTACATACAAATACTTGTACACTATCTCTAAGCTCTTTGAAAAAAGATTTCTAAATCACCTTGCAGTGAATAGATAATTTTATGTAACACTGATTTCAATAACTGCTGTATCTTCTTAAACTGAACTGTCCTTGGCAGCACAGGAATAATGACAGAGAATTTCTTTGACTACAGTTGTTCATTTGATGGAAGGGAACAGGGAAAACAAGCTGGCTTTTTGTCAGTATGAAAGAAAGTAATATGAGTAAGAGATAGGGCTTTAAGTTACAATTGTAAAAGAATTAGCAACTTCAGTGCAATCATACAAATACCTGTCTGTGTTAAAGGAAAACTACTGTATTATTCAAGTCCACCTTATAGTTATTTCAGAAACTGTAAGCTAAAAGTTTAAATGCATAAAACTGTTTTAGAGGATATCTTTGTATTCCCAAAATAAGCAAGGAGTTAGACAAAGAGTTATGTTGTATTAATAGCGATTAGTGTGTTTTAGGTGTTAGGGATGAGGAAAAAAATAAACTGCAAAATAAGCTTTATTTTGGTGTAGGCTGTCTGTGGAAGAGTTGAGAAGCTAGTTTTAGAGGAAGAGTGGTGCCTTTAATTATCTGAGGACTCAGATAAGTCAGTGCTATTATTAGTTATGAGATCAGTATCTGCTGCTCTCCTAATACATTAGACTTGGATTAAAAAATGCAGGATTAAATGTCAGTAGTCTTCTATATGCATTACTGATAAACCATCCCTAATACGTAGAGGATTATTGTGAGAACTCCTTATCATTAAAAGTGTAGTCCTCATGGTAGTTTCTTCTAATAACATACTGAAACACAACCATTGTCATTCATAATCCCAGCACTCAGACGACTGTCCTGCCCCATTTGTTGGTGGCTGATGAAATCATAGCATGATAGCCTTTTAAAGAGATAACTAAAATAAGTTATAATTAAGAAACAAGGAAGTGTTTTCTTACTGTTTTGGTTTTAACGTGTTTTATTTAATCTCTACTAGGGCTTTTTAAAGCTCCATTAAAGGTGAAGGGTACAGGGGCATCTTCTAGGCTTTTAACAGCCATGTGGCCTTGAGCCAAAACAATCTCAAGATGATTTTTCATTGGCTTAAAGTAAAAACTCTAGATGAAAGCATTGATTCCTCTTAAATAACATGAAGTTTAGAGAAATGGAAAAGTGTAAATATATGAAGAAGGATAACAATGAGAAAAAAATATATGGATTCCACTGAAGGCAAAGGCATTCATTTTCAGTGTCACCTTCTCTTGCAAATCTTACCTAATTCCAAAAATTTTCTTCCACATAGATTATTTGTTTCAAGTGAGTATTGCTAGAAGATATCCTTTGCCAGAATAAATCTGTTAACTTTCTAATTTTTTTTTCCTCCTTGAATAGATACAATGTTAGTTATAGTGACTTTCTGCATGATTTTGGACCTATTGTTCTCTGCTTTGGGCTGTGCTCTATCCTATGCAGACCACAGGAGAGTGAAGCAATCAAATTTTTACTTCAAATAGCACATCTCTTCAACAAGCTAGAAGTGTCATAGGAAACCTTTAATTTCTGTGAGAGAAGCCTACTTTGATAAGTAAATTTGATTCCAGAAAGAAGTCTCTAGTGTTGAATTCAACTACAGCATAGAGGTTCTTTTCTTTTCTCAGGTTCAATATGGTATGTATGATGATGGTGTACCATGGTAGAGCTGTGAATGTAATTACGTGTGTATTTCAGCTGATGGATTGGAGCGTGTTCCAATTTTTAGCTGCACTTCTCTAATTCATATCTGCAGTCAATGCCTCCATGGTTACTTTCAACCAAAGACAAAAGGAGTTGCCATTACAGTAGAAACTTCTATTTATTTCTTACCTGGATGAACTGAATTGTTTGATCGTTTTCATCTGGACACAGAGGCAAGTCAGCCCTCAGGACTAAAAGAGCAAGATGCAGACCTTCCTCCCTGAAGTGGTGAGCCAGGGCAGATCTCACTGTGTCTTTCACCTGCTCTTTGCTCAGGCTGCTGTGAGGGTAGCTTGGAGTGTCAAGTACGCGAACGCGGAGAACTAGCTCACAGCCATTTCTTCGTGTAATCCCCAAAATACGGCAGCTGTACCCAAGGCTGCAACAAGTGGTCACTGAGCTTGGGGAGAGATGGCTTTCAAAGTCCAAGCTTCCTAGCAAGCTGTTCCCAGCAGCACTTTTGCCAGTCTGAGTTCTTCCAAGGACAACAAGGTTAATTGTCATCTCATTGCTGTCTGCCATTGTCTTTGGTTTTTGTCTGCAAACCTGTCATTAAGTGAAGATGGAATAATGAGCTGTTTTAGACAACAACTTAAACAATCCAGCAAAAGTGTAAGAATTCAGTCTCTTGAGTGCCTTTCCTTGCCTGAAATCTTTAAGGACTGTATGCTCTAGACATTTGATGCAGCTCACGCATACCTCTGATTCAAGATCTTTGCTGTCCTTCTTCAGTCTCCCACTCAGAAGAAGCAAGACCCCCTGGCAGTTCTCACAACAAGGAGAGCAGCCTGATAGGCTGTGCTTCTGCACTGATGGAGGATGAAGAGCTGGGAAAGAGTCAGGTTTTGGAAGAGATTTAGGAACATTGTGAGACAGAAAAAGCTTAGGATGGGCAAAAAGAACAGAGGGGAAAGGAGCTGATAACAACTGTGGAAAATGCAGAAGAATGTGATGAAAGAGGAGGAAAACTAGGGGAGGAAGAAGTTATAATAGTGATAACTGCATGCTGCTGTTACTAGCTGACTGTAACTGTTTTTTTGAGGGGCCAGGGTGGGATGTGAAGATAGTATGGGAGAAGTAGCTTTTAAAGGAGTGCTTCTGCAGCAGAAAATATCTTAGAAGCTGTTAGCTTTTGTCAGCTTCCACTAAAACTGCAATAGGTAGTGATCCAAAAGGGCATTCTGATACAGGCAAATATAGGAAGTATGTCTTAATAAAAAACAAAACAGCAACAACAGTGAAGCTAGTTAACGCTGCAGATTCAGTCTCCAAATTTAGACTCCAGGCATTGGAAATATATGCTATCATACAGACTTCTGTAGCACAGTGGGGAAGAAGAGTATAGGCTAGTGGTTGGAGAAGGGAAATGACTTCACAAATAAGCATCTTATTTTCTTCTTTTCTGTATTTATCTAATGGATTTTGGTGCACATTTATTATCTCAGAGAAATATTGGTTGACAAAATACATTCTGGTGTTTCAGATGAAAAAGCAATTGGTGAAATAAGCAGCTTATTTTAAGTTATCAGTGATGTTGAACTCAATGTGTTGTGTGTTGGTTGGTTGCTTTTTAATATACTGTGCTTATGTACATAGAGATTGTCTGCAATTAATTTATTCAGATTTTTGCTTGAGCAGATCAGTGATTCTACTTTCTATTAAGTCCATGCCTAAATCAGTCTCTTGAAGTAAATCCAGCGCAAAGCCAAATATGCAAGAACTATTAAGTTAAAATATTAATTTTGTTATAGACAACACTGAATTCTCTGCATGATCTTTCTTGGAGCATTTGGCATTTTTTATGGAACTTTCCATTATCACTTCACTTTTAATCTTAAGAATACCTTCCTATTCTCTTTAAAAAAAGACATTTCAAGATGTTACTGTTATCAGTTCATTCATTGATCTAAATGTGAATTGTATTCATCTTCTGTAACATTATAATATTAGATGGCGGACATGAATTCATGCATTCCTTCCTACTACCTCTTTCTTCCCGCTGTCATAACCAAGGATTTTTCTTCTTTTTTCCCTATATGCAGTCTGCACTTAAACACTTAGGTTAATTTCATAGTTTGTCGCTTACCTTATATTTTCTGAAAGTCTTTTTTTTATTCAAGCTTCATTCATAAACCGTGTGTGCTGAGCAAGAAGTTCATATGTGAACTTTGAAACTTACAGCAGCAACGTACCACACTGAGACTGTTACGCACACATTAATCTGGTTAATCTATTACTGATAGATCCTCATTCAATTTGTTGTGTTTGGTCAGTACTTAGCACTGTCTGATGCAAATGCAGTTTTATATAAAAAGTGGGTATTTTTGAAAGTTGCTTAATTTCTACCAGAAGTTTAATGTGAGAGCAATAATGGAGGTAGTAGGTTATTTTGTGTTTCATGTTCTTGAATGCGTACATATATGTACATGAAGAGTATGTGCACTTTCTTTTATTCTTATTATGAATTAATAGCTACAGTATTTTCAAAATACAGTGTAAACCTTATACAGATGTAAAGCTATTTCTCTAAAAAGGTAGATTAAAATAATCTGAAAATAGATAAAAACACAGAAGTCATTTGTGAATCTGGAAGAAAGTTGAAGAAAAGAAAACTGGCACCAGTGTCGATCATGTTCATTTGCTGTTGGCTAGATAGGTGTAATCCCTTCTTTGATCACATGCTATGCTTGGTATGTTTTGCTTGCAAGTGTAATTCTTTGCTATGCTATAGTAGTACTAAAAGCAAAGGTAAAAAGATATCCCGGAAAAGACCTATCACTCACTTTTTAGGCTTTTTCCCACAGGTAAGAAAGTAACTAATTTGTATTTTTGTGCCATAGTGGGAAATAAATCTACATTTGTGTTTTAATGACTAGTTTCTGGTAGCAGAACAGAAGAGTGCGTGTCTGTTTGTAGAGAATGGTTCAGCTGTAGCTCCTCTCTGACCATAAATTCTAGGTTGATGGACAGATGTGTTTAATCCAAGAATCTGATAATCAAAGAACGGGAATCTGGTATGTAGACTTTATGTAGTGGGAAGAAAAGTGAAGACACTTTCCAGAGCCCATTTGGATAACATTGTTATCCAAAATGTAGCTCTGTGTGGGAGTTCCTAAGTCAAGGTTTAATGCAGTACAAGGTCTGCTTCAGCCTGCAGCAGTGTAGTTAAGGCTTCAGTTCTTCTGGAAGTCTGGGTTCCACTATGGTGCCACAGGCACAGCCAGTGTTTTGGTGGAAGGTAGGAGCTAATGGTGCCTTAACAGCCTCCTTGGGTAAGCTCACATTATTCTTCATGAATGAGTTATTTTGTGTTGCCTGGCTTTAGACAACTGTGTACAAATTTTGTTGCTGTATATTTTTAAGAGTACGTACACAAGTTAGTTGCCTTTAGACAGCCTCCTGTTCTTCAACTTCCCTATTTTGATGAGAGGTGAGGCGTTAAATCTTTCCTTGTATAAGTAGCTGGGGCACCTGCTGCTCCTACTGTTCCTACTGTGAAAAGCCTAGTGTGAGGGTTAACAATGCAGACTGCATACAACTCAAGTCCTACACAGGTTCTCTGTATATAAAGTGTATAGCAAGGTTCCTTTCTCTGCTGAATTGAAGAAGAATGCTTATAGGGTGACACATGAAAACCAAGAGTAGGTCGGTCTCATAGAATTATGGATATTCCAAATACAAAATCTGGATGCTTTACTTGATTTGACTAGAAGTCTTGACTTCGGTTAAATTGTCACGATGTAGTTCAGCACATTTGTTAGGCTGTTCTTATGCATAGTAATGCCTCTCATTGGAGCTAAGGCAGTGTACGTCATCCAAGCAGCCACATAGTAGCCTGCCAGGGAGACAGTTTAAGCTGTGCATGAACAAGGAGGGATTGATTCAAAATATCAGGAAAGCTAGAATTGCAGGAGAAATGGAGTCTTGTATGTAAAATTCAGTTGTTCAGCTTTAGGTAGATCAGGGCTCTTACCTTGGCAAAAATGCGGTAAAATTAAGAACACTGTAAGCAAGGCAGTGTTTAAATATTAGCTAAATTTACCTGACCATTCTTCCCCACTGAAAAATGCAGTTTCTTTGCATTAATATTATTATGACAGGATGCATCTGGAATGTCTTATGTCAGCACGGACAATGGATTTTAAGAAGTCACCTTCCAAGCAAGGCATGATGAAAAAAATCAAACTGTTTTGTATGACATTTGCTTAATCTCCTTGAAGTACATGAAAAGAATCCTCCCGAAGGTGGCAGTAGCAGCTTACTCCACAGGTACTGTAAAACTCAGCTGGGGGTCCCCTTGCTCTAGAATCCAATGCTGAAATAAAATACCAGGCCAGAAATAAGCTGAAGTGTTAGAAGTACAGAGCAATTACAAGAGTCTTGAAACATCTGCTGAAATAATGAAGATGTGGAAAACATTCTTCATTGTTGTAAGGGATTTTTATTTATATTTATATGAAACATGTTTTCTTTCTCTAATATATAGCACAGCATCTTAATGAGTTTGAGCAGCAGTAATTCAAAGGTAACTCTTAAGAAACTGGAAGTTTTATTTGTTCTTCTTTACATGATTCTTCTAAAAGATCTTTTTTTCTCTAGCTTTTAATTGGGTTGGTGACATTTACTGTGGGGCTTTGGATCTGAGATCTTATGGTCTACTGGCAAAAATTGAATTTGCGAAGAACAAGTACAGAATGTAACAAAGTTCTGTTTGATGCTTTTTAGTACTACTCACTGTCTGTGGGTAAGCTATTGTTTGGTTTTCTTTGTGTTTGTTTAACTTTATTTTCAAAATGGCAAAAAGAAAACTGAAACTGAGGTCTATTATGGATTGGCTGGCAAGAAGGCTTTCTGGAACTTAAAAATGAGTCTTTTACTGCTCCTATAGAAATACCATTCAAGTCTCGTAAGGAATTGCTAAGAATCTAAGGAAGTGAGGCTCTTAAGCGGCTTGGGCATGCTGCTGCTTCAGATTTTGAAACAGTGCTAAAAGCATTTCCAACTTTCTGCTGGATTTGTATGTATGTACAGCATTAACTAAAGTTGCAGCACATTTTTGTCACATTATCCTGTCAGCTGTTGTTCTGTTGTATTCCTGTGATCACCCAGTTGGTCTAAAAGCACCCTGAGCAAGCTCTCCACCCTCCTTGTTAGTATGTGCTCCAAACAGGCTACTCTTATAAACAGAAATGACATAGGTTCTTTTGAGGCTCTACTTCTCTTACCATGTGTCTCCTTTCAGTTCCCACGCCTTCCCATCCCTTACAGCTTCTTTCCCTATGTGGGCTCTCATTTGAGCCAAAGATGATGCCGTGGTAAGTAATTTAAGATGTGCTTTGATGAAGTTCTCTTACTTAGAGAAAACTCAGTGAGGCCATTTGATGGATTGCCACACACAGAGGCAGGCTTTAAGCCTTCCCATACAACATGAGAAGTCCAGAAAGGTATGCAGGCCATGTAGTTGGTGTGGATTCAGTTCTGCTAGTCATGTAATTTCCAAGAAAAGCCAGACATGTCACTGCTAACAGAAGGACAGTCTACTGATGCTTTATTTCTTTTAGGCTGCATTCACAGTGAAATCTCTCTTGATCCTAAAGGAACACACATAATATCCCTAATATTTCCTTAAAACAGACTTTTTTGCTTGCTTATTCCTATCTTTACTGTTCTTGGTATTTTGTGAAATAATCAATTAGCAGCAATCTTCAAGATGCTTCTTTATGTGGTATGGATGGCTGTGTGAGTAGATTGGTTTTGCCAAGAAGAGAGAAAGAGAAGTATAGCTATACACTAATGCAATTGCAACTGCTTTGGGACACTGTACAACTGCAGAACTAGCTCCTTAGGTTCCCACTGTACTTCTTACAGCAGAATGTTGGTTCAAGGCAAATGCTCTTGGTAAAAGAAGAACCTTGTGTTTTAAAGAAGATAGAGCAGAACTGTCAGCATGATTGGAGCATCTGCCAGAAGTTGTTTCTATATTCTCCCACTGAATCACCAGAATTCACAAGATATCCCTTTCTTTTTCCTCTGCAAAAACGTGAAATTAGAAACCATTATCTTTGACAGGCTAATCTGGTAAGTCTCTCTGCTGTGGAAGTATTGTCTTTGCTCAGCTGGCAGGAGTGATGTTCTTCCAAAGCCTTTGCTTTTCAGTGCTTCTCTGTAAGAAGCTACTTTTCTTTTTTCCTGTTAGTATGGTTTGGTGTGACATGGCTCTGCAAAAAAATGCTTGGGCACGCATTGTACAATGGGGCCTATCACACTCACTGTCCAAGCTGCCAATTTCTAATTCTCTTACTGATCCCCACCTTCTTTGGTTTTACTAGCGCTTTCCTCTGTTGCACCATATATATATATATATTATACTGTCTTTTGAGGAGATTCCTTGGAGATACTTAAACTTCTTTGGGTCTTGTTTCCATCCATGGTGCCAGGATTCATTTTCTCTAGTATAAAGATTGGACATATGTTGTTGGTGCCCAGGATTGGCTGTAGGACTATACAGCAGGGCTCATATTTGTCTCTGTGTTAACTGATTCAAGTGAAAGAGGCAAAAAGACAAAGCAAAACAAAAAACAAAAAAAAGAAACCAAAAAATCAATTAAGAATATACATATATAAATAATAGTAAAGGAAAACTAATGAAATAGTAAGCTTTTGACTTCAAAGGCAGATGCTTGGGTGCTTGGGTAATACGCAATATCCGGAGAGCATGAAGATACAGACTTAAAGAGACCTATTTCCCTTACACATACTTATCTGGATAAACTTTGTGACTGGCCATGTATATCTGTATTGACAACATGAGTCAGACTATCATGCTTGTTCACTTTCTTCTGATTAATCTTGAGTTCAGCCTCATAAATAAAAGCATTTTGTCTCTGGGGCATATGTCCTATGAATGGAGAGCATACCTGGAAGCTCAGGAAACCTGGATCTGGCTACTGTTTTTGTAACTCTCATTCCACTATTTAAAGAAGCTGCACAATTTCTCTGATTCCTCATCTAAATAGTGGAGGGAGTCTTCACCTCTTTTGGCAACATACAGTAGGAGTTATTTAGCTGAAGGCCACAGATTTTTGCCGGGTAATGGCAACATTATTACTTTTTTTCTTCATTATTGCAAAGTGCTCAATAGGAACCCAGATTACTTGAGGCTTACTTTCCGAAAGTATTCCCATGATGCCTGGAAAGGTTATAGCCCTTGTAATAACCACAGCAGTTGCACTTCTTCACAGGGACGTTTGTTTGCAGTACTACTCATATGTACTCTAATCCTTAAGTAGTTTTTCCTAGAATGTCAGGAATACGAACCATAAAGCTTCTACTTAAGAATGTAAAGATGATACTTTTCTACTCAGTAGTATCCATAGCTTTTCAAGACAGCTTTAGTTATTTCATTTCTTATTTTCCAGGCTATTTAGGGAGAAAGAATACAACATATGTTGAGAAATTCTCTTAAAATACCCAATAACTAACGATTTGCTATATTTGTATTCTGACTATAGCTCTTTCTTGCCTTCTCTCTGCTTACGTACATTTTAGAGGCAATCTGCACGGTTGCAAGCAACTTTTGTAAAAAGTACAAGTTTAAGAAACTGGAATACTAACTAGAAATACAACTACCTTTTCATGTTTCTGATAATCATGATAGCTTATGAATGTCAAGCCTTCCTTGAACAGATCCTTTTCTTTTTTTTTATTTTAAAACATTCCAAGCAAATTGAATTTGAGGATATCTTCCAGGATGTTTCACTATGTCAAGCCTCTGAATATGTAGTGTCATTATTATGGTGTAAAAGTCATTTTACAAGCCAGTGTGGCTTGCTCTGGCAATATTTAGAAAAGTGGAATTGCTGTGTCTGGTATATTAAAACTTTGAATAGTGTGTGGGAGGGTGCAAAGTATACGGTTATAAAGTTGGTGTGTGAATTAGGACCACGAGCCCCAGACTCTGTAATTAATCCACTTTCATTACTTGAAGTGTGATAGACTGTCTTCCTTCTGTGGCTGGAAATCTGCCTGTTAATGTAAAATACAGAGCTGCATCACCACTTGTTTCCCTGAAGTTAATGTTTTATAGCTATAGACAAGAAAAATGAAAGTATGGAAACATGACAGACTTAGTTTTGGTAAGCGCTGACATAAACGGGAGCAGAGGAAGTATGCTTGAGCTTTAGGTACAGCAGAAAAGGAACAGCAGAGGGGTGAGAAATTGTGGGCTGTTTGTTGTTTTTTTGTTGCTGATTGTTTTTTCTGGGTTTCCCCACTGCTCTCATATCGCTGCTCTTGGCAAACTTCATTTGCACACAGCTGAAGCCTTTTGCAAAGCATCTTCAGATGCAGAAGGTTGATACTTGCATACAGAAAACTGTTTCCTTCAACTATGACTGTCTTTACACACAGGAGGAACTGGTTGCATCTTCCATCTGTTTAGTCCCTTAGTTGACAGCAGCCTCTGTGCCTTGGAGAATGTGTTTTTCCCCTCCCGTACCAGATATGTGTTTTTTGCCAGTGCTTTCCAAATCTGATGCAATCCTGAGCTCTTTATTGAGGATAACTGGGGGCAAAAGAAGGCTTATGAATACTGTGTCAGGTTCTGTGCTCTGATAATGTAAGTTGGAATAAAAGTATTGTTTCTTAGTTTTTATCCAAGTACAAAGTCGACAATGTATTTTACAATACAGAACAGTAAGACATGGGAGGGGTTTAAAATGTGGTGTCATGCTGTGACCAACTTCTGTGGGAGAGATGAGAGTGTTCCATTTTTAGCACAATGAAAATGAAGCATGGCTGGTAGAAGCTGAGCAAAAGTGTATTGTCATGTGATTTTGAATAGGTTTTTTATCATCAAAACGAAGATGTATAGGACATAGCAGCTCATAGAGCAGCCATAGAGCAGAGACTAAATGTTGACTCCCAAGGAGGTAGCAGCGGTTTCTGCCTAGCAGTTGAGTGAACGATGGAAAGAAGTTGGGGCTTCCAAGTGCAGCTAAGTTCATTTTTTTCCAATTAAAAACGAATGTAGTGTGTTGATGTTGTCACATCAGCTTCCTCATAGCTAGAACCATGCTTGCCCAATATCATCGGCTAATATTTTACAAAATCTTTTTTGGTCAGCACAAAATAATTTATGGCTATGAAGAACAAACAAGAGCGCTAACTTCTTTCAGTCTACACCCACAATTCTTTTTTTAGAAAACATATTTGTCTCAAGTGAGAGAACAGATTTATTTTTTAGAAACAGAACTGTAAAGCGGAAAGAAAATTCACAGCTGTCAGCATTTCCATAACCTCACAAGACCCAATTTGTTGTCTTAATTTATGAGGAAATCACATTGTTTTTCTGCTTCAGATTTGCATAACTGGATGATTATATATACACAGCATTTGTGCAGAAGATGTGCTGCTTTTAACATCTGTCAGAGAACTACTCCTTCCTATTAATGTCTTTTGAATGTTTGGGACTTTAAACTGTTTTTGAGGGTTCTTACACTAGCGAAAGGATAAACCCATCCTGATTTAAAAAATTACTTCTTTAAAACTTATAGAATTAGGCTAAATTATCAGTTTCTTTAGAAAAGACCAGCTACTGACAAAGTTAAGCAGTCTGATTTGGTGCTTCTGAGGGGCCACCAAAGAGCTGCAGTCATGTCCTGTATGATGCCTGCTGAAAAGGTGGCTGTAGAGAGACAGCCTTGAATAGATGTGGAGGACAAATCTTCACTGTAAGTGTGAGAACTCTTAACTCTCAGTGACTTCATATATCCTTGATATCACTTAAGCTGCCCGGATATGAAATACGTAGTGTGTGACAGTGTTCACCAATTGCTGGAGGAGTTTAGTAAAGGCTTCAGTCATGCAGTAAGGGCTTTAAGCACAACGATATTCCAGTATTTTCTCTATCCTTCAAAAACATAACTTCACTGTAGGAATTTAAAAAAAAAAAAAAAAGTTTCTCAAAAATGGTAGGAAATAGCTTTGTTAAGCTGCAGTTCTTAATTTGCCATAAAGTGAGTTCCACTGACACAACACGGAGCTGAAAGGCTTTGTATAAGAATCTGTTGGAAAGGGCAGACATGAAGCACTGCACGTCAAGAAAGCATGAGAAATAATATGGAAGTTCTTGGTTTTTGGTGTTTTTTTTTAATAATTTTTTTAAAAGTCTGTTTAGAAGATGTGAATTTCAATGGCTGCATAAAATATGAGCTATATGTCAGTGCTGTCTTATTTTTATTTAGTCCACAAAATCTGGCATGCTATCTAATTCTGCATGATAATCACTGTTATGGGAGACTCAGCTTATGGACCCTGGCAGCCGAAAAGAGGAGTTGCACAGATGACTTCACACTGTTTAGAGTTTCTGCATTTGGGGAATATTATGGAATTGCTAACAAATTAGTTCTTTTTAATTGTAGTGGCATGTATGCATTTCCTGTCCCAACAGTCCATGCTTATTCATAGCACACCAAAAGAATTACATGACTTTTTTTCTTTTTGAATGCAAACAGCATGAAGAAAAATTGTTTTCTAGACATCAAAGAGACTGAAGTCAGAATGACCAGTTCAGATGGCAAGCAACAGAAATCTGAATATTGACCTGTTTTATACCTTTAGCAGTAATGAGACCAGCTATTAAAGCAGAGAAAAAAGGGTAGAGGGGACTTGCCCACAGTTTTTGTTGATAAAAGAAAACAAGCTGGCTGAAAAATTGTAATTGGGGTGACAAGGTAGTGAAATCAGCCTTTTTGGTCCTCAGTATAAGGATGATGTGTCCATTTAGACTGTAATTTGGGTAAGACATTGGATACTTCGGTCTGTCCATGCGCAGAGTGACTTATGTAGTGTTTCACCTTTCAGATCTCTGTATTTAACCTTACTGAACTTGGGAGTCATTTCTATCCTGAACCATGTCTACAGTGAAACATGGCAAACACAGTTTAGAGCAGGAAGTTAAATATTTCAGGAGAAACAGTGAGAGATTGTAAAGACGGAGTAATTTCTGACATGGGATGTTGCCAGGGAACACCGACTATCTGCTGGCAAAAATGTCATGGGTACTTTGTTTTGCTAACTCCTCTTGCCCAATATGAAGTTTAAACCTCATATTAGTTATTATTTAAATCAGTTAAAAAAAAAAGACTGCAAGCGCATGTGCAGGCCTAGGAGAAAGGAAGAAAACATTGTGGCACCTGTTCTAGACTAGCACAAAGTAAGGCAGAAACTGTGAACTAAGTTGTTGACTAAGTGATGAAGGAGAGTGATTGGCTTGTACAGTGGTTGGTTTATTGTTTGAAGGGGTCTAGCCTGAGTCTGAAGAACTTGTAAGAGTGATGAAAGAGATGTAGTGAAACAAATAGAAAGATCGTACAGCTTTGCTCAGGTTCTCTGCAAGTTAAAAGTAACACACCTCTTTTGGTAGTTGGTTGTTTTTTTTTTTTTGGTTTTTTTTTTTGGAAACCTTAGAAAATCCATGTGTCTTTGTGCATCTGATATCAAGTATCTAAATTCAAACTATCTTCAAGATTAGGAAAAGGTGGTGTGCCTTGGGGTCTTCAAAAGTGAACGTTGGCATGGCTGCTGATTGGACTTTCTGAAAGTAAACATTGGTCCTGGAGCAGAAAGCAGCAGGAACTTCTGTGTCTTAGGACAATGAGGCTTAGGTCAAGAGCATCACAGTGGAATTGTTCAAGTAGGCTGTGTCTTCCTTGTCTTGACCTCTAGATGACAGTTCTAAATTCTAGAAGTGTTTGGTGTCCAAGAATGTTTACTGGCATAGGTGGGAATTTCAGCAGTTAATATTTTGGCTTCTCCAAATCATGCAGTTTTCATTCATTACTTGTTCATTCAGTTTTTCTTTTCTTTGGCAAAGTCTTGGAAATAAGCAACATCCTATGGCTGACAAACTCTTCTTTTTGACCTTTTTTCTGCAACTGTCTGTCTCTTTCGTATTCACCTTGAACCTGGTAGACACTATAGCCTGTTTTAGATTCACTGACTGCAAAGAGTGTAGAAAGAATTTGAAGCATGAAACTGTCATTGTGAAAGCAGCTTAAGAATACAGATCAGGCTTTAGTACACGGAGGCATTGATGAGAACAAAAACAAGATGGAGGATTTGTTAAGGCGCTTTTAAACTTAACCTAAAAAAAAAAAAAAAAAAGGAAGTAAGTATGTTGCTCTTACATTGAGTCTCTAGAATGTGACAATGGTAAAATGTCATTAAAATTAGATTTACATGAATCACAGTAAGTCATGATTCCTGCAAATGCAGCAAATCAAATTCCTTTCTGCTGTACCCCAGAACAACTCAGTTGGGTTCATTCATTCTAACTACAACAGTGCTCTTTTAGTTGGGTGTACTTATAAATCATTTGAGTTATGCTGGTTAAAACTGAAATAACATTGATGTAAGCGAGACCTTTCACTTCAAATTGAGATGGCAAAATATGTTCAGCCTCTTGAGAGGAAATGACAATGAGAGCTATGGCATACTATAGAAAAGCTGAGCATTATAACTCTTGGGGTCACATTGAGAAGCTCTTTGTAAGGCCACAGCCTCTCACTTCATATTTTCCAGTGTCCAAACTGACTTTAATTCTGTTTAAAAGAAGGACACTCAAACTTTTATTTTTCCTGAAAGTTTGCATTCTCATTTCACTCACTTTCACAAAGAATGTTACCTCAGAAACAGTAAATGGAAAACATGTGCTTCAGGGCTGCTTTGTATGGTCAGCTCCAAATTCTCAACATAAAGGCTTTGTTAATCTAAAGTGAAATAAAAGCAGCTGTCATAAAGCATGTAATATATAAACTCTCATATAAAGTTGTATTATATTTCTCTTATTATTTTTAATAGCCTGAATTGAGAGAGAGAAAAATGTTTATTGAAATGATAAAAAGCAGCACTTCTCTAAACATTCCCTCTCAAGAAAGGGAAGACAAGCATTTTGTCACTGATAGAAAGTTGCAATGTTAAATGTCTTTTTTCTCCTGGTACTGATTACTCTTAGGTGTTGTGCATTTTGCATACAAAAGAACAAGGAATAAGTGAGCACTGCAGATGAGATAATTTCACAGCTTTTTAAAGAAGGAACGTTTTTCTACTCTCATTAAGTTCTTGTTCTGTCACTCAGTCATGGATTTAATTTGGTTGGTAGTGCCAAGGAAAGGACTTCTCCCATGTCCCTACTTTGATGGTGTTTGAGTGCAAATGTAAGTCGCATTCGTCTTCTGCAGAGTCCTTTTTTGCCTGCCTTGCAACTCACTAATGCAGTTGATGAGGTTGAATCCCTCTTTGTTAAAAATGATCAGTCTCTGCTAGAACAACATTAGATGTACATTGAGGCTCAAAGGATGTGGTTCACATAACACAGGTTTCGTGTTGGATAAGCAGTGAGGGAAAGTCACTGGCCTTACTGAATTGTTTGACAGACAGCTGCAGTTATGAAATCCAGAGATTCTTACCTGCTAGAATGTAGGTGTTACATCTGAGCAGTAATCCCAATGCTTTCATTTTGGATTGTACAGCTTTTAAGATACACAATGTTTTAGTTATGCATAGGTATCATGGGAAAACTTGCTTCTTTTTTAGGATTATGGATCACTGTGTGTGTGTCTGATTTTTCTCTCTGAAAAATCTTTTTGGAAAGGTGTGTATTAAAAGCAGGACCCTCAGATGTAACTTGAAGGCTAAACTATTTCAACAAGAAACTAAAGCTTCTTGACAAAGGTAAACTGTGAAGCTGAAAACCAGAACTGCATGAAAGTGTTTTGTATATGTTTTCTCTGAAATGCTGATGATCATTTGGCCATATTAAATTACTTTATGGAACAGCGTGCAAGAGTTAAAAGAGTGAAAAGTTTTTAAGATCTTGATTTGGAAATGTGCCTTTCAGTGTGTCTCAAACTATGTTTTCTTCACCTCCTTGCTGGCCCTCATCAAGGCCATTATTTTAGAAGTTTGACAATAATGTAGATGTAATATGTATCATGCATATTTATTCATTACGTTTTAGCTGTTTTCTTCTTAAGGCACAATGCGTGAGTTAATTGTCATAAAGTGATATGGCCTTTGGGTAGGTTAGTCATCAATTTAAAACAAATGGTTTTGGCACTCTGCAGAGAAAACAAGAATGAAAAGGGTATTATTGGAAAATGAAACTAACAATTCTGTGACTTGTAAGCAACAATGCTTTTCCCTTCAGTTTCAGCTGTCTTTCCATTTCCCTAACTTCAAAATTAATTTCTGACTTTATTTATGTAATATATTTTGTATTTTCTTTTGGCACCCCTAGAAAAAAAAAACTTTCAGCATTCACAGTAGATTCCTTTAGCCAGCCAAGTGTAATTTTAGGACAGTATTAAAAAAAACCCTCATTTTCAGTGTTCAGTAATGGCTGCTCTCTGTAGAGCCTGTATCCATTTCATAACATATATCTTACGATACTTGTTTTAGAGGACTTTAACTGGGATATCTTCAAATATATTGCTCCTCCTCTCCTCCTCTTGAAAATCACAGGTTCTCTTTTTACAGTTGTTCAAGAAATCAGAAACCTTATTAAAAGCTGTAAAAATGGAAAAAATGTGTTCTGTGAAGCCAGAATATCTGTCTAAGTAGTTTTTATGGTCCATTTTTCCTTTTGCACAAGATCAAAGCATCAAGGGACAAGAAAATAGGGTGAGAAAAGTCAATTCAAGCTTGCAGAAATCATGCTCAGGCCAAATATTTATCCTCTGATTCATCAAAAATGTTGCAAAATACAGTGCTGGATTTTTAATGATCTAAGGTTTCACTGCCAGTTCTTGTAGGACATCCTGTTCTGGTGCAATTCTTAAAGAAAAAAAAGAAAAAGAAGAAAAAAGAAGAAAATACATTAGGTTGAACCTTAGAGAGATCTGAAAGCCACTAACAGATGGGCATTTTTCATCATGAAGTGGTGTTTTTTAAAGAATGTAAACATTTATGTTGCTGGTGGTTTGGACTGAATTTTAGAATTAATAGAAGAAAAATTTCTTGTAATCAGACAAATTACTGTGTTTCTGCTCTGAAAGTAAAGGAAAATCTTCAAGAGTGAGGCAAGTCCTTAAAGTAAGTGATAAAAGATGGCAAGAGTAGCATCTTACACTTGAATTGTGCTGATTTCAGAACTTAAAATGACAAGATGATGAGCAAATGATTCCTTATTAAAGGACACTGATTCAGTCCTTCAGTACTTGCTAAAGGAGCCTTAATGTGTGGGATAAAAGATGTCCAGGAGAAGCAAACAGATGCAGAACTTCATTAGGCATTGGTTGAGTGAGATGCTGTGATGAAAAAAAAAAAACAAAAACCAAAACAACAAGGCTAAGGCTGAGGTGAGTAAGTCAATATATCAAAGAATTTGAATAGACTTGTTTCCTTTTATATAAGGAACATCACTGAAAGAATGTGGAGAATAAAAGGGGATCTGAGAGGCTGAGAGCTCCTTAGGCATTTTCCTGAGGTGCAGTCCTCTGAATAAAAATGCTGGAGCCTGCCTGTACTCCACTATTGATCAGCCTCACACAGGTATAATACTTCCATAATCTTTCCTACTATAAAAACTTAATATAAATAAGAAAAAAAAAGAAGTAGGGCATATGTTCACCATATCACCTATATGAAAGTGAGATAAATATATATTCCTGATGGACGTGGTCAGTGGGTGTTAGTGAGATGCATCTCAGAGTCCTGAGGGAATTGACTGATGCAGTCGCCAAGCCATTCTCAATGTTTGAAGAGTTACAGTAGTCAGGTGAAGGAGGATGGAGCACAGCTCTGCTGAAAAGGACCTGGGGGTATTGATGGATGGCAAGCGGGATGTGAGCCATAAGTGTGCCCTTGCAGCCTAGGAAGTCAACTGTATCTTCAGCTGCATCAAAAGAAGAGTGGTTAAGGAAGGTAATTCTTCCTTTCTGCTCTGCACTTTGAGTCCTCACCTGAAGTACTGTGCCCATATGGGGAGTCCTCAGTACAAGAGAGATGCGGTCTTGCTGGAGTGCATCCAGATGAGAGCCACAAAAATGACCCAAGGGGTGGAGCATCTTCTCTATGAGGACAGGCTGAGAGAGCTGGGGCTGTGCAGCCTGGAGAAGAGAAGGCTACGGGGAGACCTGAGAGCAGCCTTTCAGTATCTATGGGTCTGGGGGGTTGAAAGAAGGAAGGGAACAGGCTCTTTAACAAGGCCTATTGTGACAGAACAAGGGGAAACAGTGTCAAACTAAAATATGGCAAATTTAGAGTGGATATAAGGAAGAAGTTTTTTTACAATAACAGTGGTGAGGCACTGGAAAGGGTTGCCTAGAGAGGTGGTGGATTTCCTGTCCTTGGTGACACTCAAGGTCAGGCTGGAGGGGCTCTGGACACCTAATGGAGCTGCAGGTGTCTCTGTTCGTTTGTTCATTGAGGGACTTGGACCAGATGGTGTTTAAGGGGCCCTTCCAACTCAAAGGATTCTGTGATTCTATGATAGTGAGAGAAGGGGATGCTAAAAGCTAAATTCAGGAAATCATTCTTGTCTTTGAAGTAACACAACTTCTAGTGAAGATAAGTTTTGCTAAGAAAGCATAGGGTGCCTCTTATTTTAACTTGGTATCATGTTTCTGTATCCACAGCTCACCGTACAATTAATTTAAAAATATCCGAGAACGTTTTTTCTTGGGCTAGTGTTAAATGTGGGAATACACAGTTGTTTGTAATGGACTGTATGGTACAGTGACATATAACCACAAAGGCTATGTACTAATGAAGGTATAAAATACAGAACAAACTTGGAATGAAATGCATGGGAACATTTTGGCTCTCACAATGCATGGAAAAGGGCAAGCATAGTCGTCTCTTGTGAAACATGAAGGAAATTATGTAACTGAAATTTTAAACATAAAAGTTTCTTGGCTTCTTCTCCTTCCAGGATTACTGAGGTAATGAAGATGGGATTCTACTCATGCTTTTCAAAATGCTATTAATGTCATTCCTGATCTCCAATTGAAATAAATCTACTGACTCCTGATAGACTGTATTCATTCCTTTTGGAGCTGTAAAACACTGACTGTTTGCAATCATCTTAAAGATTTCCCTTCTAACCTACTCCAGGAGACAATTTTCAGCAAAAAGCTCATCAAGCTCAACATAGTGCGCGTACTTAAGACAGCTAAGCAAGGAGAAATTCTAACCTCTGAAATGAGACTAGAACTGTAGGGGAAAAAAAAGGGGAAATTCTGCTTTATGGCATTCGTCCTCCTCTTTAGTGCTGCTTTTGCACTATTTTTTTATTTACCATAATGCTCAATTCAAAGCATGAATGCCAACAAAACGTGTGCTCTAAGAAAATCTGAACTTAGTTTACCACAGTTTTCCACATCAGAAATCACAGAAACCTGTAAGTTAAGTGGCTAGACTGAGTAAGCTGGAGAAGGATTTTCCAGCTTCCAAGGCAGGGAGAAGATGGATGATTATCTCATTTCTTGGGATGAACATTAAGACCAAACAGAGGGAAGATGATTAAAAAAAAAAAAAAGAGCATTTGAAAGAGAAGGGTACCTGATTCTCACATGGAAAACTATAACCTTCTTTGGATCATTCATCCAGAGGTTACACTTAAAGGTTGGAGAATTTTAGGGCTCTAAGGAGAAAAGCCCTTACTCTTTGCTTTTTAAAGAAATGGCTTTTTTAATGCTCCTGCAAATAAAATGTAGAAATGAAATGTTTTGCGATATAAAGAGACTTAACAGCTGTAAAGCATTGTTGATATAATGCTGTTATCATTTTAAACTAGCAAAAACCTGTTGGTGAGTGGTGATTTAGGCTTTGATTTGTAGCACCTGTGCTACACAGGTGATGCATTCAAACAGGGGGAACACCTGTGAGTTGCTTGCATGCCATGTGGAGGCTTTCTTCCCTTAGATGAGGATTTGTACCACTAAGTGTACATGTGCTCAGTGTGAGTTTTCTTCTTTTCTTCAAAGAAGCATAATAGTTGTTGATTTATAACTAGTTATTTTAATTTTCCTACACTGCAAAACTAAAAGAGAAGCTGACCTCTGCTGAGCAGCCACCAATGGCTTCCTTTACTGCATAATGGAGGTTTGCAACTGGCCGTTGAAGGGAAGGAAGAGGTGAGGTGCATGAATTAATTATTTAAGGTATGATAAGAAGTTGATTCTTGAATGTTAGATGGGGAAAAATGAGGGGGTGGACTGAGGGAGTGGAGAAGTTGATTTGTAGGTAGATGAAATTCTGTTCTTTATGTGTAGTTGCATTAGAAATATTTGGGCAGCTCGGCATCGCTGTGTAGCAGTTTCATTGTTTCTAAATACCTGTTGCTTGTGGAAGATGTGTTTGTACCTGTTTATATTAATATACTTGTGTTCTTTTGCTTTTTGGTTGGATGTGTTAGGATTGAAAGGGTTTGCTGCCTTTTTGAGAAGGGTCTGAATCTGAACCTAGTTCTCTTTCAGGTTTGGGAGCATTTCAGTGAAGTATTTATGGAAAATTACCACTTTTTTTTGTGCATGCTTAAGAAATTCAGCTATTGCTTGATTGCTACCGAATAGCTTTGGTCTTTAGAGGTTTGCCCTAACCTGGGACACAGTACTTGTGAGTTTCTCTGGGGAAACAATTCAGTTTTCAGTTAGGTTGCTGTGGAGGGGTGCAAGCTACTCTATTTGTAGAAAGGTGCAAGAGGTTGTGTATTTGATGCTTTCTGAAAAAGTTTGTTGTTGTCTGAGAGCCTGGTTCACATAAACTTGAACTGGTACCTGGCAGAAAGGCATGTTTGGTTTGCATGAGAAATTGTGATTTATTTCTTACAGATCTTTGAGTGAAGCTGTGTAGCTTTAAGGCATGTGTGTACTTTAATATGCAGGTTGTTGGATGACCTTCCTAACATTATTAAATATCTAGTTTTCAGTCATAGTAACCCCAGACATGAATACAATTCTAGAGGACAGGGGAGGGCGTTGTGGCCCAATTACTTGCCACTCTGCTGTGTATTTTGTATCCACTAATGTGTGAGAAGAGAAGGTCAGTGATTTCACGTCCAAATTGCTTAAAGGAAAATAGTAGTTGTATTAGTTATAGTTCATCTTGTGTGTCTGGGGAGATAGAGGTGCTGAAGAAGAGTTTGAGGCCAGAAAGAAAGCAAGCTGTACCAGTATGTGCAGAAGTTAATGCTTTCCCAGGAGCTTGTCTTCCTTGTTTGTTCACGCTGGTCTTAAAATGCTACATATAATGGGAACTGCTTGAAATGCTTTTTTTCCACTCTTATATTCTGTTTACTTTGAATTAATGCAAACGTGTTAACTGCACAAGTGGCTTTAAATTTTGCTCCTTCTCAAGGGGAGAAAAAGGCTCAACTCAAAAAAAAAAAAAAAAAAAAAAAAAGGGATAACTTTTGGTTGAAGTAAATTAATTTAATGGTTAAAAATGGTCTTTGTTCAGGATGTAATTGCACTCACTTGAAGACCAGTCGTGCATGCTGGTGTAAGGCAAGTTTGCTGGTGATTAGGGCAGGAAAGTGAATACTGGCTTGGTTGCATCAGAGGATCCCAGTAAGTGCAGGAGGCAGAGATCCAGCTGGACTCAGTTAGGTGCTGGGCTGCGTGCCTCCAGCTGGCTTGCTGCCTGGCACACGCCTGTGCTGTAACCAGAGCCAGGCAGGACTTATGAGTACATTAGGAGACAATTTGACACAGAACCATGCAGGCAGCGCAGAAGATGAAACAGGGAGTTTTAGAGGTAGGCGTAGAGTAAATTACCAAAGCATATCTCTTTTCCATGTGTTTAATTTGAGGTCTGAGTTCATAATAAGTGATACCATGTGGTGCTTCCTTAAAGCAATGCTTACCTATTGTAATCCTTTAAATACTCAGAGATGCCCAAAGCATGAAGTCATTTTAATCTGTTACCTGGAATGTACTAATAACACTCAAAAAATTTTTGAGCTGCTATTAAACATTTGAGTGTTGTTCTCTCTCCCCATTCAAGCCAGCACAGGGGGTGGAGATGATGCTTTTTCCGCTTAAATATACTTGCATCGTTTATGAGCAAAGTGAATGGTGGGTCATTGTTTTAGGCACATGTATGTATGGACAATATAAATCAATAACCTAGCTGATACACAGACTAGCTTTCTCCTCAGTTCAGGTAGTTTTCAGAGAAGGCATTTCTATGAGGGGGAGGGAGAGAGACTAGCAATTTTTTTCTTCCATGAGCTATAGGTAAGTAAAGTTACTGTTGCTTTTTACCAGACAACTTGTTTGGCCTTAGCTTGACTCAGTAAACATCTTAAAGATCTCACTGAGGTAACTGTACTTACGTTGGTAATGTGAAACAAAAGAAACAATCTTACATGCAACTTAGTCTCTTTGCAAGAAATAACACTGAGAATCTAAGGAATGCAAGAGTTTACCAATAAAAGAATCATGCTAGTTGTATTAAATGTGTGAATCATACATGGCATTTTTTAAATATGCTAGCATGGATTTTGTTAAGACCAACTGACTTGGCTAATGGGCTATATATGTTAGAATGGTGCCTCATGATAATACAGAAATCTTGTCTTATCTCAAAGCCAGGTAAGGCTGAGTGAAGCTAGATCTTGAACATGTAAACCTCCTGGGACACAACAGTTTGCAGAAGCAGATGCTTTTTATTTTGGGAGATGCTGCAGTGGTAGAAGTGGTCTCTGTAGAAATGTTTTCACCATGATCCTGACAGCCTGGTGACAGCTGGGGTTGGAAGGGACCTTTAGGAGGTTGTCCAACTTGGAATTCAGAACCAGTCTAAAATTTTTCAATTAAGGGAGCATAATTGATGCTCCAGGTGGTACAGCCACATGTGCTGTTAGACTTAATTGCTACTGGGTTGTGTGGTTCACTCATTTAGGCTCCCGTCCACCAGGACCACAGGGTCTTTGCAGTGCAGCTTCTAGCTGCTCCCTCAGTTTCCAGCCTTATTACAGGTCCTGTAGCTCTCTTTTCTTGTAAGATCAAGAATCTCTGTGCTTGTTCCTTGAGAGACTGCAAACTCTGTGATTTGTATTAATAGTCTGTCATCTTCTCATACTTTAATTGGTTGTATAGGCTTGATGCTGCATAGTGTTAAAAAGTTGCCATGTTCCATCATGAGAAGGATTACTTTTTATGTCAGAAGCGATGGTTGTGCAGACTAGAGGAAATGGTACCAAAACTGAAATACTCTTGGGGATGCTTTGAGGCTTTCTAAATGAAAGCTACTTGAGAAGTGTAATATATGAGTGGAAGAGCCAATTTGTAATTATCCAGTGCTACTTTCAGCAGTGATAAGAGTTTTCTTCAAAGTTTTGCTTGTTCAACTCTTGATCACAAGTAACCCCGCTTAAGTAATATTACACTGCAAGGTGTTTGGGCTCTTTACCCTATCACTCAATTTTATGCCTTTGCTTTATTGTAATTTTCCAAAGACTCATCATTATGGGATTCTTTGTATTTTAACCGAGTTCCAATTTTCAACTGAATGCAGCGTGACTCACCAAGATTGGTCAAAAAAGGAGATATGCTTGTACTAGTAGTAAATAATTGAGAGTGATTAATCTGAACACAGATTAATAGTGAAATACTCATTATAATGAACTTTGCACTGCTACAGTCTATACTACCTGAACCCCACATGATGAAGCGGAAATGCCCTTAAACCAGATAAGTTCTTCATTTGCTGTATGCCTCTAGTGAGGTAATGGAGGGAGTGGAGTTGCTTTTGTTTCTTTCTTCTGCATAATCTTTGAATTGTATAAAAACTATGCTATTTTCTGTTCCTGTCTCTTTCAGGGATATTTTTTGTACAAACTGTAATGCATCTACTTGATTAGCTCTTGATGCTGAGGAGAGAGGCTTAACCTAATTGATTAGTGCAAGTAATTTAATGATATATGGGAATTAATCTTTGAAAACACAACAGGAAAAATCTGTAACTTCATCATCAGCTAATTCGTTCAAGCAACAAATGAAAAGCAATAATAAACAAGCCAGTACTGATCTAGGGAAAAAATGTAAAGAATGAGAAAATACAGACCTCACCAATCAAAAAGTCATTTACTGTTTGAGTTCTGCAGATCAGAATCAAAACAAACTTTCTGTATTTCAATATCTTTTAATATATATTTCTATTCCTAGCCTAGCATTGTTTATCCTTTAAGATCCTCATCAATATTAATGTGTGGCAGGAAATACGCCTTCAAGAACTAGGAGACTTCTTGGCTTTTATTTTTTTTGAGTGTGTCTGAAGAGAAAAAAATCTATAGAACACTTCCAGTTACTTCTTGAAGCTATACTGCAAATGAACAAACATGTTTGTTGGGCTCAGCCTCCTTGGATGCTTTTCCTTCTGGACATCTTGTTAATCCACATCGAAGCTGTTTTGGAAGTGCTTGAAGGATTTTTTTTATTTTTATTTTTTAAGTAGTAGTTATACTTTAGTGTCTTTCTATTGTTTTGTCTAATTATTATGGTAGGTATTAATGTGACTGTTGGATCTCTGCCCTTTATCCCCTTATCTACCAGATACCATCTAAATTCAGACCTGAAGAGTTTGCTGTGTCCCACATGTGCTGGAGATGCAAGTGGTTTCAATTCCTTCTTCCCCATCAGCATGCCTTGCAGGTAGCACTGCCCTTCTTGTGTATTGTGGCCCCCAGTGCTTTATGCAGCTGTTAGGAACCTCCGGTCAGAGCCTGTGCATTGAGACTCCAGTTTCTCTCTGCATACGGATCTGGTACCAAATTCTGAAAACTCCTTCTCCATTTTGCACTACAGGCTTTTAACTTAGCAAGGTGGATGTGGAAGAGGGGACAGTTTAGCTCAATAATTAAATGCAGATCAGTAAAACAGCATGTGGTAGTTTTGCTTTTCTTGGAGTCTCCTTCATAATAGAACCAAAAATGTATTCTGATTCTTTATGGAGGTGACATACACCAATACTGGATGACTGGGACACAAGCCAAAGCATACTGTTACCAGCATAGAACATACTCCTGAACCTCTGTGAAGAAAATGCTGCTAGTTTATAGCTTTGGCTACTTTTGTCTCTTACAAAGTAAAGATTTGCACACACTGCAGCACATCAAGCTGTGGCAGTTATTGTTTATTTCATTTTTTATAAATGGAAAGTAAGGATGACTTAAGGACTTCTGAAATCATTGAGAATGTGTTTCTTTGTGTACATCTTGAGTACTAAGTGCTCAGTGTGGCAGGGTGGTTGCTGGGAATGGCTGCAGCTCTTACTAGCTTGGGGAAAGAGGAGCTCATAAAATGGCAGCTGCCTGCTAACACTTGGTTCATTCAATTACTTACTTGTACTTGATTGATTTGTGTGGTGCTCTACTCCATGAAAACATGAAAGAACTTCAGTGGCTCCATTAAGTGTTTTAGAATCATAGAATCCTTAGGGTTGGAAGGGATTTTTTTTTTTTTTTTTTTTTAGTTTTAAAGAATTCTTGTAAAATATGTTAAAGTATGTTAGCTTAGTTGGTTATGTACTCTTTAATATTGCTATATATTTTATAGCTATGCAACATCTTATAAACAGATTGAAAAGAAATAATAAAAGGAAAAATTAGCATGGCTTCCATATTTTAATATATATACATATATGTGGAGTTTAAACATTTGTCCTGATTGTGCAAAGACTCTTCTTATGTTCCAGTGGATTGTACAACAGCACTTCCCTTAAGTTCCTCTGCCCTTTAAAGTAACAAATTTTATTAGATTTTTTTTTCATTTCTAAATGCATGCAAAAGAATGTGTAAGAAATCTGCTTGGCTATCTTAGTTTAAAAAAAGGAGGATAGTTAAACCAAAAAAAAAAAAAACAAAACCAAACCGTGCTATTCTACTTCTGAAATGCCCTTGCCTTTATTTGTTTTTCATAATTAAAACAAGGTGTTGTATTTTTGAAGAACAGTCAGCGCACAATGGAATACATTGCTTTAGGACATGTTGAGAAATGCCCTAAATACGGGTAAGGTACAATGTCTGCTCTTGTTACCACAGAGAAACAGTGCAGTCATTGCAGAACAATGGAAACCTTAGATCACTATTGGTTCCGTAGACTGCCAAAGACCAGGGCCCTGCATAGCTGTAGGTGGGCTAGGGCTTTCCATAGCCTCCTGTGCTGAGATGGGTCCAGTGAACTGGCTCCAGAGCACTGATAGCACTAATGTGCTATCTTGATATTTTTGAAGAGGATCTTGTCCAGTCATGTTGACAATCCTGATGGATGGTGGTGAGGATCCTTAGGTTAAGTGGGTTTGCGGAGGCAAACCTGGGAGAGAACTTGGTGTTGGCAGTATTACAATCAGGTATATTGTGTGCAGAGCCTCAGAAACTCTTCAAACCATCTGGTTCCTTGCAGAACCAAAAGTGCACTGGATGCTGTGGTCAGAGAAAGGATAATATTGAGAAAAATGAAATACGAACTGAACTTGGACTTTGCCACAGTGATTTCTTGGAAAGTCCTGCCAGACAAAAATGCATCAGTAGAACGTGTGTAGCATGTCTGAGTGGGAGTGTGAGTAATGGTTCTACCAACTTATTCTGCCTATTTAGACCACAAATTGCATTTGTTTAATAATAATTTAGAAAAGAATAATTCCCAAACCCATAAACAGTTCATTCTTTTTGACTTGAGGGATTTTATTTGTGGAATCTTGAAACCAACCAAACCCCACCTCTAATAACTTAAATTTATCCAGTTCCTGAAAGCTGTGTTTTTGAAAAACTGAATCTGATTGCAAGAAAAAGAGCTTTGTCACTCTTAAATTTGACAAATAGTTAGCTCAGTAGTTGTCTAACCATTCTTGTAGTTTCTTTTATATTGAATACAAAGTGAGTGTATAAGCTATGTCAGATACAGTATAAAATTCTTATCAATATGGCTGCTGAAAACTGCATGCATGTTTTTGGGTCTTTTTTTTTTTTTTTGAGCTGTTTGAAATAATTATAAGAGAATGTTCTCAGCACTGACACATTGGTTCTCTCCCAATGCCTTCTGGGAGAAGCTGCTCTGTAAGCTTTTTCTGGTAGCTCATGTGTTCTATGTCAGCTTCCTAATGAACACAATAGGATTTTTATTAAAAACAAAATGCTCTTCAATTTTATTTAAATTATTCTGTTACAGTGTTAACCAAATGAGGTAGCTTTACCTCGTGTTTGTTGGTTTAGTGATGTGTGAAAGCAGCATCAACTGAAGAACCAATCAAAATGACCAGAGGAGAAGTTGTACGTAGTAGAAGGAAGCATTCTGCATAGCTAGTGAATGTTTAGTATACTTTTACAGTTAGGCTGAAAAAGCATCTGCTCGTTAGCTTACAGTGTAAACACAGGTATGCCTTGGTGTTTTGATGTCTCTTATTCATAAAGAAACCTTGAAAGAACAAATGGATGAGCACTCCCAGTGTTTTGAGGTGTGGTGGAATATTGAGTTACTGCTGGATCTATCTAAAAGCCTGAGGAAAGCTGTGCTGTTATATGATGGGAGTCATTCCTAAACTTCCCCTAAATTTGTGGTTGTTGCCACTAGCTAACTCTTCATGTCATTGCAGAATATAAGCTAGACCAAACTTCTGATAACGAGATTAAAATCAGAACTTCACTGCTGATCAACCTTGCTATTCTGCATACTCTCTCCTAAGGTGCTCTCTTGGTGTTGTTTTTACTCAGGTTCTGCTGTTGATGTACACAGCAACAACAACACTTATGTTGAGAAGTTTATGTACACGTGGAAATCGACCCATTGTACTAAAGGAAGAGGCTGGGGGGAAAATTTTGCAGTATCCAAGCAGAAGAAGAGAGAGCAGCCTGTGCAGGAGAGGGTGTTTTGAGTCACTGTAGAAGTATAGACCATGAACAGTGCTATTTCAGCAACTTAATCAAGCAAGAACACTTATTTGAGTTCAAATCTGAGACCTCAAATTCCTCTGATGCTAAGAGAAGCTGATGTGTTAGGAAAGTAAATTCAACACAAGTTTTAATGAATTTTAAAACGACTTGACATAGATCTAAATGTTGACTACTAAAAAAAATGTGATTGAGATTGGGAATAATGTTTTTTTTCCTTTATGTTGAGAACAAGACAGTTTTAAAAGTTGATAAAGGTCTTCAAAGTGGTGGACAGGGTTAACGACAACCTTTGTGTGGGTTGTTCAGTAGTATGACCTAAAGACCTGGTTTAGCAGCATATGATCTGTAAGTGGGAAAAGGTTGGTGTAGCAACCTAAAAGCTGAGGTGTTACAAATTCTGAGAATTACTCTTAACCATCTTGGCATTGAGTTTCACAGGCAGAGCAGATGTGGCTACTTGAAGCTATGTCTGACTTTAAAACAAAAAGGAAACAGCACTAAAACTAAGTTCTAATTTCCAAAAGCATGAAATGTTTCATATTACCTGGGAGAAGAAAAGGCAAGATAGCATCTGATTCCTAAAAGACTGTCACACAAAGACTTGAGGGTTAGCAAATATATGGAGTGTTTTCAGCAATGCCTTTGAGGTTCACCCACTAACAATACTTCTGAAAAATCTTTAAAGTCTGTATCTTATTCTTTTGATGGATTACCAGAATCTCAGGCTCATGCCTGAATTTAGTGCAGCATGAGCTGTAGCTAAGGCAGAAAGAGAGGAAATGAGATGAGAATGCCTGAAGAAACTTTGAATGTCCTTGCTTTGATGTATTTCACAATCTTAGCATGACTTCATAACTGGCAGTGTACAATATATACAAGATTCAGAGAGTCAACACAGCGTGACGACTAGAAACAGAAGTGTGTATTATGTATCACCAGAAAAGTGAACTAAAGATGACAGAAATAACAGTGAAGTTGAAGCAAAATTGTTAAGGGAGTGCTGATTATGGCTCCGTAGTTATAAATTGACTTGTATTTTATTTCTGAAGGGTGTGTTAAGTCCTCACCGTATCTAGAAAGAATCAGGGTACTTTCACCCCCAGATAATCGCAAAGAACAAACAAAAGTTATGTTGCTCTTCTCTGTGATGTGTGTACCTGCCTGGGTGGTCTTGTGTTTTCTGAAATAATTCATTTGATTTAATCAGACTTCAGTGATGTATTACTCTCATGAATGAACTCCTGTATACGATTAGATGCAAGACTTAGAGATCTCATGAGGAAAACATGCTATGAGGAGATTTTTGGACACCCTACACGTTACAGAGAAGAGTAACCCAGCTGTAATGTGTCTTGCAATACAGAAAAGTGAAGATTTCAAGGACCCAAATGCTAAACAAGTGCTTTAATGCCATGAGCTTCATTGAGACTCGCGCTGTTGTGATGGGTGCCTCAAAGTTCGCACTGGTAGTCTGATTAATCAACATTGAGTTTACTACAGTGCCATCTGACCTCAGAATGTCTGGACGTGTTGCATAGGAGCTGGTTTGCTGTCACTGGTAAATATGAGGTAACTTTGAAGGAGCTGTGAAGATTTCTTCACTGGATGCCTGAAGGGGGAAGCAAAGACAAAGGCGTCGCTATTTCCACCCTGCTGGAGTTTAGTAGATCCTTGAAAGTATCCTGAGATTCTAAAATTCGGGTATTTTAATATTGACTCAGGTACATCAAAGAGGTCTTGCTGTTAGTATCTAACTGCTTCATTGACAAAAAAGGTTGGTGTCTTTTACTGTTTTAAAATTAATGCAGACACAAGACTAGAATCTGCTTCTTGCTCCATTAGTAATCTCTATCAGTGATAATTGCTACAAAATCTGCTCACTCGCTTTTGTG
Organism: Phasianus colchicus; assembly: GCF_987193195.1. Taxonomy (NCBI): domain Eukaryota; kingdom Metazoa; phylum Chordata; class Aves; order Galliformes; family Phasianidae; genus Phasianus; species Phasianus colchicus. The sequence goes on along the minus strand of NC_143439.1, from coordinate 19,914,213 downwards.
CAATAGGGTAGACTTTCTCAACAAGAGTAGAGAGGGATAGAATTGTAAGAAGGTGGTAATTTCACTAGTAGAATTCATATTTGGTGTATAAGCTAGGCTGTCTGGCTTTTTTTTTCCTGATTTTGTATTGAGGGTAGAAAACAAAACTTAATCTGGAACGTTACAAATCTGGTTTGAGATTCCTCTGACTTAATCTCTTTCCCTAAGTGTATGTGCTCTAATGGATGTGTGCAATCAAACCACAGAATATCATGACCTTTCCATGATGAAGGAAATGTACAATCCGTTCTGATGACTTGCAGGGACACAGCTATTATCCTGAAAGAGAAATGTCCAAGATTTTACTTTGCAGACTGTAGTTCATTTTCATCTGTGTACAACTAGGCTTCAGGAAGGAATGCTGAGTCCTAAAACAGTGTAAAACAGTAACCAGCACAAAAGATGAGACATGCTGATCCACTATTGCACTGTAAAGCTGGAGTCTTTTGTTGAAAGATTAAGGTACCGTCTGTTATCTCTTACAGCAGTACTTATAGTTCGATTTCCAGCTTCCTAGCCAAGTATCTGTTGTCAAAGCATTCATCACTAAGAAAGGTAAAAGAATGAAAGATGTTGCCAAACAGTTTTTTCTTTTTTTTTTTTTTTGAAGAGGGGGGAGTGTGTGGAAATATCTGCATTCATTGTTCCTTCAGATGAAGACTATATAAAAGACATGTTAAGGTAGTGTGGTTAAACATAGCTTTGGCATCTCCCAATTTTAGTTTAGTTTAGCTTTGTATATCTCAAGTGAATTTGTGTTTATAATCATACTTGTTTAATTAGTAGATCATACTATGCTTACTGTTTAAGAAATAGTGTATTTGGTATGTATAATACAATGTGTATATTTAAAATGTATATTATCATCCTTATTTCAAGATACTCTAATTCATGAGTATCCCAAATACTACACTGATATTTGGAGAGGTACTGAAACATGCTAAGAGGTTGCTTACCAAGTAGGTAATGTTATCTCTTTTAAGCATGCTTCTAAATCTTTAGCAAAGATTGGATAGAAAAGTGTTAGGGTAAAAATGTAGTCAGCTCTATCAAAGCTGAAATCCAGTGTACACGCGTAAAGTAGAGGCTTGCTCTCTCTTTCTCACTTTTCACAGTGAGAAAGCCTTTTTCTCAAAGACTCAACTATTCTGCTTACATGAAAACCGTAAGGAATACATTAATTCTGTAGTTTAATAAGTGAGTGGCATCTCACTTGAAAGCCCAGCTTTATGTACAGTGACACGTGCAAGAACTGAGTGCTGCTTTAATGGAGAACAGTAGCTGTGTTATTGCAATAAAGCATCAGAGCACAGTTTTCTTTTACTTCCAAAATGCATCATGACTAATCCTTTTGCTATTCAAAGTTTTCAAGGTCTGTTAGATTTACTGGATTTTTTTTATGATGGGCAACCAGTGTTGAGGGTTTTTTCCATAAAGGAGATGAGGAGATTGTGTGGCATTATAAGTTCTTATGTCTTTTTTCAGGTTACTTTGTCAAGCAGGCAAGTTTGAAATCTATGGGCAATGCAGAATTCCATTCTTGGGCATTTCACAACTTTGCTGGAAAAAGTATTTGGGTGATAAAACGTTGTGGTTAGAAGTAACATTAACCTTGTCTCTCTGTTCCAACAAAGGTGGTTTTGAATGACATGTTGTCCACCTTCCTGCTTTTTCCCAAGTGTGTACCTCCTGGGACTTAAAAATGCTATTATTTTTATAATAGAAACTGGTGGATAGCTAATGTCTGAGAACACAGCAAAAGCATTAGTGGGTTTTCCGTGGATTTAGAATACATTTGAAACTGGGCCCACTAACCTAGTTTAAAATAGAGAATGTCTGGATTAATTTCTTTTCTTGATAATGTTCATTCTTACAAATTTTCTCAATAATTACAGTAGCTTGAATCCTTAAACACTAAGGTAAACTAAAATAAGACAAAATGGGAGGCTAATTTGTTCTTTGTGTAACATTTTGCATGTGAAATACTATGGCATTTCAAAACTGACTCAAAACCCTTTGATACACTAAATGAGAAGCAAATGAAAGCAACTACCTTTCCATGTGAATATCTTCTGTTAACTCATTGTCAGTGATGTGAAATAATTCACTGACCAATTCAATTAGAGCAAATGGAACGTGCTTGAATTCTGGAGTCCACAAGAACTCATAAGAAAGTGTTGAATTATCTGACACGCAGATATGTGATGACTGTAAAATAATGTCAGAAGGAGAGATTAATGAAGCAGATGGTTGTGTTATGAATTAATTGAATGTCAGGATACAGTCTGGAGCGGTGGGGAAGATGTACTCAGAGAGCTGTGCCAAATGCAGTTTACAAATGTCTCAATCAGTTGGTCTCTGTGGAGAGCAAAGGGCCGAGCTGACTTAAGAGTGCCTGATGGCTGCTTTGTAAATTGTGCATGTCAGATCCAGAGAGTCTGGAGAGTGGATGGAGTCGGTGTGAGATGCTGTGCTGCATTCAAAGCAGGCATAGCTGTTGGTGGCATGTACCAACAGGTACTCTCTCTCTCCTATCTTATTTGATTTATTAATCTCAATTTCAATTAGATTGTATTATATTGTATCATAGTTAGTAAAATAAGTTTTCCTCCATAGATTGTTGCCGCTGTTTTTTTCCTCCCTTCCTTCCTTCCCATTTTGCGGGGCAGGGTGGGGGGGCAGGGGCCTACTGCCCCCTGTCACAGGCATAGATCCCTGTCACGGGCATAGATTGACCTAGTTAACTCTGTGACAGAACCCCTCAAAAGCTTGCCGTAATACTCTGACAGAGTCAAAGTACTCTGCAAGTCTAGGTCCCTGTGCTACTGCTAGATTGTCACTAGATCATTTTGTGTACCCAATGTGCTTTGTTTAATGTGACTGTTCAGTATTGGTCCATGCCATGCTACTGATGGAATGACCTTGGGTTGGTGTGTGACTTTTTTTTTCCTTTTCTCAGTTCCTCCCCAGTATCCCACATCAAAAAAGCGTGGGATGCGTGTATGCCTTAATCCATTGCTTTTTATTTATTAAAATGTAAAACCTGGAGGCAGCAAACACACAAAAAATTTGAATGGGGCATTGCCTTACCCCACGTAGAGCATTTGGCAGCCTCAAAGTGTCTGATCTCAGCTGCTTTCAAATCTGCTTGCCATCAAATGATCTCCCCTAGGCTCTGAAAACCAATATTAAGAGTAGAGCAGGAGCAATAAACTTCTGTCTTCCGTGGTACTAGTCATCCCAAATCCTACTCAAAGGCATGCTCGAATTGTTCCCCAAATCATTCTTCTTCATTTGGAGTTGTTGTGGTGGAAAAAAAAAAAATCTCGATATTGCTGGTGAAGTGCTGTTGAGGAAATCTACAGTGTAGTAGTGATTTATTTTGTTTAGCATCGTTCTTCAAAATTCTTGTGCTTGGGAAAACTGATTAGGGCTAAGACTCTTTTTCAGTGCGCTTTTCGAAAGAACTTTCTGGGAGACCACAGATTTCTGCCATAGATGCTGGGCCCCCTATTCTCCTTGTACTTGCAAGATTTTTAGTTTTTTTATTGCTGTCACTCTATAATAATTTCCCTCAAAGAAGTGTCATGATCAGGCACATGGAAAAGCGAGACTCTTCAAACATATTGAAAATATAAGCAAACCATTCTTTCCCTCTGAAGAACTTGTAAATTTCTGTCTTGGTCTTGAGAAAAGCCACACAAAAGCTTTATTTTTTTTCTTTTTAATTTTAATGAGGTTAGTTTTAAAGTTGTTTTCTTTATTTAAAGAAAGAAAACTAATAAAAAGAAATCTTTCTTTACAAGTGGTTTAATCCCACTGCTAGAGAGGATATAATCCAGATGACTCTCTCAGGGGGTACAAGGACTTTTGCCAGTGTTCCTGTATTGCTGAAAGATTCACCAAGCAACCTTACTAGCTGGGAGAAAGCACTTTACTGTGGTACTATTACTTTTACTTCCCTCTCTCAACCCCCATTGAGAATTTCTAAACCTTTTCAGAAATGAAGAGGAAAGCTGTCAATTAAATGTCTGTAAAGGAATTCCTGATTAGCTGTAAAATGTAGCTGTGCAAGCTTTTGATAAAGCTGTTAAATTAAATTTGACGTTATGCAGCTTTTTTGATGTAGAAATGTAATGATACAGTGCTAGACTACTGGTAAAGATATGTTGTAGTAAAATTACTAGAATTCCAAAAATTTTAATTTGGAGCAGTCAAAGTCAACTGAAGGCAACGTAATAAAGATTTTGAATAGCTGATTTCAACTCTTTTTTATAATTACTTTCCACAGCATTTATATTTTTTAGCTTGATTAGTTTTACACATTGTTTTAGTGGTTGGGGGATGTGGCTTGTGGATTCTAAAAATTATATCAGATGTTTGAACTTCTGAAAGTTCAGATTTTCTGTATCTCTTTTGTGGTTGCATGGGTGACTTAAAATATGGCGATTAGCATCATATCGATTGAACATAAATCACAGTTTGCTCACAAAGCATTTCTTTGTTTATATTTTATTTCTTTGGTTTTTTCTTCATTGCCAAATTTTAGTGGCACTGTTGAAAATGTATCCTGTTGAAGCTTACAGAAACTTCTTTGAGGTATAGCCACTAGATTGGCTCTTTGAGATTAGCTCAAATGAGAATTAATAAATAACTAGTTCTGTCTGAGTGCTTTGCTTCAGGAGATCTTTGTAGTATAAAGTATATGTAACAAAACCAAACCTCCTTTGTCATTCAGCTAGAAGGATATATCTATGGGGATGCACAATTGAAAAGATACTTATGCTAGCTACCTGCTGATATAAAAATTGACATACATACCATTGCAACTTCAGAGTCTGGTCCAGTGTGAATAGCATTTTTTTTTCCAAGAACAGATCTTTCTGTATATTTTTTGTACCACTCTTCAAACAGTGCTTTAAGTCATTAGATCTTACTTCATTCATCTTCATTGTAGTGCGCGTTTACTTTCTCAGGTTTTGACGCTTTCCTGGGAGCTAATCTGTTGGCTGGCAATTCATAAAGATGGTATTCAAATGAGTGCTCATAATTTTGTCCTTAGAGAATTCAGAGATAAGATTACCACAGATGCATAGCCCATCTCTGTACAGCTAGGCATTATATGACATATAGCAAACAAAGTGTTTTGGGATTCCTCTCAACAGAAATCTCATAGAATAATTGGAAGAATACAGATAGATATCCGATTTCATCCTGGTATTAACTTGCAACAGCTCACGGGCTATTTTATAAACCTTTTTTTGTACTTTTGCGGCTGAGTTTCAAATAGTTCTGCAAAGCCATGAATGCAGCTAGGAGGCAGAAAAATTCCCCAAAATTTGAAGGGAATTAGACAGCTCTGAGTAGCATTACAGCAATAAAATTCATTAGATAACAGAATAATTTGTGGGAAAGGATCTTTAAAATATCAGTGCCAGAGTTGTTCTCTCCTGGACATCTGTCTATGTGCATATCATAAATATAGGCAATGCTTCACTAAAAAGAAAGGAATGGGCAAGTCCACTCTTTCTCACAACTGTAGTACAAAGCTCTGTTGCCTTTGTGCTTGTACATTCTTTTTCACTTAGGAGCAAACTTGGTGAAGATCAGAAAACTGTTTAAATAACCACTTCCTGGCATGTCCTTGAGCTGCTGATAGCTCAAAGGAGAATTTTTTTTTTTTAAGTGAGAGTACTCTGTTCTTGATCATGGCTTGTGTGGGACTGTTTGTGGCTAATTAGTATATATAAACTATAAGTAAAAAATCATAATGATTTGTGTATGTACAAAATTATGACCAAATGCTTTTTTTCTGCTGTGGAAAACTGTCACACAGAAGCATTTAGAAATGGTCACCGAGCTTAGAGATCGTAGATGCTCTAGTCTGTTATTCTGTCTTAATTTATGGTTAATAGCAGACTAAGAGGAAAATGCATAAAAATCTACTGTACATTAAATTAATAGAAATGCCATCATCTTGCCATTGTCTTCATCTCCATAGTGCTCAGAAGCTGGGTACTACTAACTAATTTTGTCACCTTTGTATTTCAATTGTTAATTTGAAAAATTTCCTTTTTTTTCCCCTCTTTTTAACATAAACTTTCAACCTTTCCTCAGTCTCTGTTTAAGCAGAATTTTCTCCATTCCTGTGGTATCTCTAAGCCCTTTTCTCAAAATCTATGCTAAATACATAACTTTATTTTGAGATTTTTGCACTAGGACATCTCTATTTTATAAAGAAAAATTAAACTTGTCTCAAGGCACAGAACTACATAGATTAAAACCAGTGGGGATGGAACATTAAAGGGACAGTGCTGGCAGTACTTTAACTGTAGTGTTGAAGTATTGAGTCAATCATTTTATCAGCTCGTACCTCTGTTTTTTGACATCTCTGGATGAACAGTGAGAAAGTACTATCCCTACAGCATTTGTAGGCACACCTGAGCATGACTGGCTATGGTTGCACTGGCTTACCCTTGTATAAATTATTCTTCTGTAGTACTAAAGCTATATCCAAACTGCAAGCAGGTCTTTGGAGTACCTTCAAATTACGGTGCAGTATTTTGTAGCTGTCTGATTTTATTCAGATAGGACAGACATGGTGCCACTGCTCCTAACTTCTTTATATCCAAAGCAGTCCGGGCTTTTGTACCAGACCTTAGGCCTAAATCAACAAAACCACAAATCAATATCCTTTCCTTGCACATGGTATTTGTGTCAACAATGACTAAGTGGAAGAAAAAAAAAAAAAAGCCAGTTGCATTTAACCATTTAACTTTCAGTGACTCATTAAATTACTGCCAGTGCTTAACTGGCATTTTTGTTGTTAGCTTCTCAGAGTCCCTGACTATTGTGGCAGATTAACTTTCAGGCCTTCAAAACAGTGAAATTGATTCTTAGCATGGTTAGCAGATAGCAGGGGAAGACTGGAGAGTCATTGCCTGTAAAGAAAGAACATCTGGCTACCAATTTTCCTGCAGAGGCTTCAACAGTCCATCTGACAGTGAAACAGGAGAAGACTACAGTAAAATCAGGGAATCCTAGGATGAGAGAATGACAAAAATTAAAAACTAAAATCTTTTTTATTATATTTCTTTAACTTCTTGTTTATTCATTCTTTTTCATAAGTTTTAAAGCTGGAATAGAGTAGTGATAGAGATTTATGTTCTATGGGAACCGCACATGGAGCCACACAAGATTTGAAGGACAGATAAAGCAAACTGATCAACACAGGAACTTGTTTGTTCTCATAGTGCAGTATTTCATGTGGCTGCACCCACAGCAGTTCAGAGGAAGAAAAGATGGAGAATCAGGACTATGTTCAGTAGATTGAGGGTGAGGTGGGAAGAAAGCTGCAGGTCTCCAGGTGAAACTGCATGTGATTTTTTTTTTTTAGTGTATTTGTTCATTCGCCAGGATCCCTGATGCAAATTCTTCACATTGGAAAAATGTTTCTCAAGGGAATGTGTCTTATTACTTTTTTCTGTTTTGAGGGGGGGGGAGGGGAAATGATATGAAGTGGAAAATGTCAAGTAAAATTAATTTAAATATTGGCCCTGTGTAATGCAATAGAAAACACATTTTGCTGTGTGGTGGTGTTATTCACTAAAGACCTTAAGTACACGTGTGCCAAACAATGAGGACATTTTTCTGTAATGGATAGATTTTCCTTTGCTAGGAAACACTGCAGTCCCTATGTTACCGTAAAGCAGTTGATCAAGAAACTTTCTAAGACTCAAGTTGGAGTGTTAGGAAGAAGACATTCTTTAATATCAGCACTGGATGCATGGGGGATACTCTCTTCCTATCATGCATGCCTTGCACAAAAAGGACTTCAGTTTATGTACATTCAGAAGTCTTTTTGAGGGTACGTTCATGTTCCATACAAAGACTAGTAGAACCCTCCCTATCTATTCAATACAAAGGCTCTGACGCTTCCCATTATCTAAACAAACTGCAAGGTTATCCATTAAGGTTCTTATCAAGCTGTGACTTGTATCAATCCTTCCCCCCTTCCTTTTTTTTTTGAGAGAGAGTTTGCAGCTAACGTGCTCATAACCCTCATCGTACTGATTTATTGTATCATCAACAACAGTCATAATAATAATTGCAACACTTTGTTACATGCACAATTATACATGCAAGAATAACAAAAGCTATTATCAAAAAACATTTTCTTCAACCAAGACCAATCAGGCAACCATGTGGTCAGCTTATCCCAGGCCTCCTTGAAACCCTTCAAGGTGTCATATATCTTCTTCTATCCTGCCTGATTAATCTGCATGACAATATGAAGTATTAACAACTGCACATATGCCACCCTGGCTAGCCAGTAACAAATCCAGGGCCATTCCAATTTCTCTTTACAGTCTTACTATGCTCTCTTGGTGGCATTAGAGAGTGTCTCTAAGGATGCAGGCGTTAACTATTTTTCCAATTCACTGACTCCCAGCAGAGGGAAGAACAGGGGAACAAAAGAATGGATTCTCAACTAACAGATTCCTGCTCCTTTTCAGACTTTCTAATACATTCTATCTAGGTAAATATATTCCAGTCATAGCACTGTTGTCCTGAATTTTGCATTGCTAGGAATATTTCCCCTAGTGCACAGGATAACTCACCCTGTTCAAGGGCGTTAATCTACAAGTAAACATATATTCATGTCCCTCATGTTACCAAAGTTTTCCTTTGTGCACCCAAAAAACAACTACCCATTTGTTCCTGAAATAGAGCGTACAATTGGGCCACCAGAATCAAAGGGATCTTGTTTGGTTAGACCCCGTGTGAAATTGCAAAGTGAAGTTATAAAATGATTAATTAGTTATGTTAGCTAGTTTTCCCATTATTTTGGGAAGCTAATTTCTCATTTTTCTATCCTTCACAGCCTACAAAACAAATTCCTACCAGCACAGTTACATTACACTTGCAAGAGCAAGGTTGTCTGTTCAGTTTTCTGTGTGGAAGGTGCTTCCTTAATGCAGGAATAATGAACCCAGAGTTCTTTTTCCTCTAGTTTCATTACAGTGTAGGTGGTCAGTCGAACTTGTAATGGTCTCTTCCACTTCTTCTGCAAGAAGTCCAGGATTTGATATATATGCAGTCTCCTGGTTGGAATGGATGTGATGGGGAATAAAGACTCAAGAGATTTTAAGACTGCATATTTGTTTATCTCCTGCAAGACATTCCCAAGAGCAATTAAATAGTCTTGTATTGTTTTCCCCATGTATTATTCACATCTCTCCTAGTAATTCAGGAGTCTGTTATGGTTGTCTGTAATACAAAATGTGGACTTCTGCCAGATGAGATTCCTATTGGTATTGCAAATCTTGGAATGATTTCTTTCAATAGTGCTTTTACCACTTCCTTGGCTTTATTGGTGTGGCATGGGATGGCTTCAGGCCAACTGGTGAATGTATCCACTAGGTCAGGTATTCATATTTCAGTCCTCTAGTCCTAGGTTATTCAGTAATATCAATCTGCCAATATTCTCCAGGTTCCTATCCTTCCACTGTTTTCCTGAATTGAATTTTATTCTGTATTTTTGGGTTATTTTCATAACATATTTCACACTTTTCAGTAATTGACTAAACCACTTCTGTCATGTTTTGACTAATAACAGACTTCTGCAGCAAAGCAAATTTCAGCAAATTTTCAGTTCCTTGATGAACAGCATTGTGCTCTTCCCTCAGTAGGCTACTCATGAAAGAGTATGATACTACCATTAGGCTCAAAAGAGTAATTGCCCATCGTTCTCCCCACCTTTTTGCTTTTAGCACTGTTATCAAATTTAGAGGCAGGTTTCCTTTGTAAAGTAATCCTTCTCTCTGGTATTCTGGCTAACACTTCAGTTTCTATGCCTTTTTTTTCTGTAGCCCTTTTTGCAGCCAGATTGCCCATTTGTTCCCTTACTTTTGAATGATTTGTCCTTACTGATGAGCTTCCATCAGTTTATCAGTGTCAGAGGTTGGGTGTCCAGGGCAGCATTCACATGACCAACAGTGCTTGCCTTCAGGCCTTCAGAAGGTATCCTATCAAATAGCCATCTTCTCAGAGTGCACTCAGTTTCCTGACTGTTTTATGTGCTTGTTTGTTATCATGCTCTGCTTGTTAGAGATCTCTCATTGCAAGACATCCTGTGGTCTTTTTATCTTTCATTGGTTGACCATAGGCATGGCAAATGGTTTCTATTTTGGGAAATTCCTCAGCAGGGAGAAGAATGTTTGAACAAAATACAGTATGTTTTTCATAGTGACTCTATGACACTGAAAAAGGTTAGACGCATCATGTTGACTACTTTCAGTGGAAGACAGTTAGGTCCCTTTGAGCTTCTGTTAGCAACTCAGTTGCTGAGTCTGCTCTCCTACAACCAGGCCATCACTGACATACTGTGTCCAGTTGCTTGGAGAAGTGGGCTACTGCCCGCCTATTTCCTCCCAAGCATTGTGTGAGGACCCCTTAGGCCATGGCCTGTCTCTCATAGTCCCAAGGCCAGCGCTCTCATTAATGTTCTTCCCTTGGTCCTTTGCAAAGGTCTTTTTGATACTTTCTATAATTTGTATTCCATAAATGACGCCATCCTATCATTCCTAAAACTGTTCTCAGTTCATGATATTTCAGGGTTCCAGAAGCTCACAGATGGCTTCTTTTCTGTCAGCACGTAGCTGCATCAGTCCTCACAGGATCTCAAAATCTAGATAAGTTACGGCTTCTTGTGCAATTTGAGCCTTTTTTTTCAACACCTAGTAACTGCTTGATCTGAGAGAATGCAATGAAATATTCTTCTTGAGACTTTCTAGCTAGTAGTATGTATACCATTGCAACCCAATTCCTTCTTTATCTTCCTGCCTTCGTAATTCCAGCTCCTTGGATATCTTTTTTTCTTCTTTTTTCCCATCTCTGAATTCTTCTGCTCAAATGCAAATAGCTCTCAACTTTCAAATTCAATGGGTCTGGTACTGACAACCACCTCTGTTCTATAGTAAGAACAGTTAGCAATGTAAATTGCTCTTATATTGCAGTCTTTTTAACAGGCAATATTTGAGGTGTTGTATTTAGAATAAGCCATATTTTAAGGATTTTTGTTTGAGAGGTGCCAACTCCATCTTACCTTCTAATTTTACAGCATATTGTTTCAGCCCTACTGATACTGATGCTAGCTTTAGATCTATCCTTACTGGTTCAGCTCTCTTTGATCTTCCAGGCACCTCCTGCTGCAGCTTCCACCTGGGTGAAATTCCTTTCTTTACTGACTTGGCTTCCAGTAACAATAATACTGTAGCTTGGACAAATTTAGATTTTTGGTATCAATTCTTCTACCTCCCCATCTTTAAATTTTATTTCCATCTCTAATTTTTCTAGCAACTCTCAATGAATTAAAGGCTTTGGTGCGCCTGTTAAATACAATAACTGATGTGTTACCCACTGTTTTCTAATTTTAAACTTCAAAGGCTTAAAGAATGCCCTGGCTTCTGACTTGTCTGTTGTACCAATAACTTTTACAGTATCATAATTTAATTCACGTTTCTCTGTATTTAAAACTTAGTAGCTCCTGTGTCAACCAAACATTCTATTTCAGTTTCATCTTCCCCCAGCTTAATTTTAACCAGAGGTTCTGCTAGGGAAAATATTTCTGGTCCCCTTCAATCCCCAGCTTGCATGATTGACAGGGAATATAAAGTTTCCTAGATCCCTACAGCTAGGGACATTCTCACTTCCAATGTCCCTCATCTCTACAATTAGTAAGCTGTTTTCTGCCCCAAAAGGGATTTGAGCTCCCTGCTTGCCCCAAACACCTCTTTTGTGGGCCATGCAGGGTGGGGACAGCTCAGGGGGGGTATCCAGGTGGGGGGAGTCCTGTGGTAGCTCCTGTCTCATCTGGTGCATAGCAGCCGACTTAGAACTGGTGTGAACTAAGAGAATCCTCCTCCCCGAGCCTGATTCCGCTCTGTGATTTAGGTTCCTCTAGTCCTTGCCAGCATTACATCCCAAGCAAAACTCTTTGCAATGCCCCTGCTGCCACCTGAGCCCTCAATTAGAGCCTTGTGGTCTTGTGAATTGTTCATCTTTCTGGACTATCAGACAACGCCTGTATAATAACTTCAATATCTTTCCAATCTGGATCTTGATTTTTAATCATCATTTCAAAAGCATTATCTACCCGTTCATGTTGATAGCTGCTAGCAGCTGTTTTTCTCTTGAAAAAGGGTATGTTAACTACAGCTTGACTGTCATTTCCAATTACCTGCCTCAGCAGGGCCTACACCACAACTTTATGCCAGCTACAAGCCCTCTCTGCCACCAGCATTTTTCCTGTAGTCACTCTTTCAGGCTCATTATCTGACCCCTCTACTGCAGTAGACCGTTATTTTGAGTCCCCTGCCTCCCTCATGGGGCTACTAGCATTCTCAGTCCAATACTACATGCTGAACAACACATCTTTAACTCCCTTTCTCTCTCTCTTCTTCTCTGACACTGCCTACAGTTCATCACCTTCTCGGTCCTAGCATCATATGGTCCGACCAGTTTCCTTCTGCTACTGCCTCTGGTCCTAACTCCCATCATATTTAAATCACTTTTCCATGCAACCCCGCCAAAGGATGCAGCTGATTTTTTTCTAATGACTTAAAACATAGCCCAAAAGTGACTTTTTCATAATTCTCTCACCTCTAGATGACACAGTGCCCACTTTAACAATGCACATGGGTGAGTTCTTTGTACAGTAACAACACAAATAATCAGACAATAACAGTACAAACAAATAACAATCAAACAGGCACATCTGATGATGATTACTGTGGTTATATTTAACTCCTTTAGACCTACCCTGTGCAACTTCTGTTATGTCTGACAGAAAGGCAACCAAAATACAGGGGGACTCTAATCACCTTGGGGGACTTTATCCCCTTATTTGATTTTTAAGCGCTGTGCTGTGCAATTTTCGTGACATCTGACAGGCAGGCAATCAAAAAAAAAAAAAAAAAAAGCCTTAATACTCAATGGTCATTGCTGTGAGCCTGAGGTTCTGTGATCCCAGGAACTGTTGAGGTGCAGGAGCTCTGTTCCATCTGGGGTGGCAAATTGTTACTGTAAAGCAGTTGATCAAGGAACTCTTTAAAAGTTGGAGTCAGAGAACGCTCAAGTTAGAGTGTTAGAATGTAGTCATTCTTCAGTATCAGTGCTGAATGCACAGGGGATACTCTTCTCCTATCACATGTTACCTTGCGTTAAAAGATCTTCAGTTTATATATATTCAGAGGTCTTCCTGGAGGTACATATATATTCCGTACAAAGACTTGTGGAACCCTCCCTTATCTATTCAATACGAAGATGCAGACCCTTCCTGTTATCTAAAGAAACTGCAAGGTTAACCGTTAAGGGTCTTATCAAGCTTCAAACTGTATCACCTAGGGCTTGATCGCTCCTTAGTCTGTGACCTAGAAAAGCTTTTAAACAGCTGCCATGAAAGGTCTTTTTGTACCTATGCACAGTCCAAAATTGAGAGTATTTTCTATCTCTGCAGCATGACCCTCTTATCATGGGATCTATTAAGCATTTCATATGAACCGTTTCAGCTTTGTTTAAGGCAGCAGCATAAAGGTGAGGGATAGGAACAGTAGAGCTGGTGTGGTGACTGCAGATCAAGCATACATATTGCTTGCTTTCGTTGCATATCTGTAGCACATCTGTTCTGTACAAATCCTGTCTCCAGTGTAAGAAACTGAAGCACTGTTTGGAGTGGGTAATGGAGACTGTGGCAGGAGTCTGCTGCCTGGCATCCCAGGCTTCACCCTCAAAGTGTCTCTGGGCCTCCTCACTCAAGCCTGCTACAAGAGAGTTGTTTGGTGCTAGAAAGGCTGAGATGCTGTTCTACTTCAGAACAGAGTTTCTCAATTTGTTAATTGAAAAGATAGAAAATACGGATACTGACAGACTTAAATGTTTTCAAGTTAAGCAGCTGCTCTTCAAAAATTCAATGCTAGATTTGTTACAAATATTAATCTTTAGATATTTGGATCTCTTTTGCAGAGATTAGTAATACAATCTAAGATATACTGGAAATGTGCATCTTAGGTTTACTCATGTTTTTTTTGTTTGTTTGTTGGCATTAATAGTGAAGATGTTCTAGACTATTAGTTGGTTTTACACATCTGAATGCTCTTTGTACTACAAACAGCTCATTTCTAAGTAGAATGTTTATATTAAACCAATTGTGATCGATGTTTCCAGCCCTACTACTTTGTTACTGCTTTTTGTATATATGCTATTTTGAAGGGCTGTATTGTTTCAGGTCACCTTAAGTTTCCACTTGAGAATCTTCTGGGCTTTGCCTCTGATGGGTACGGATTTTCCTTCTTAAATTTCAAACCTAATCAAAGCTATATAAACACACTAACTGGGGGTGTTTTTGAAGACTGGGAATTCAAAATGGCACAGTGGATGCAAGGTTTGCTTCTTTCAGGATGAGAAGAATGCTTAGAGTTTGTCAGCAACTTTCTCTCAGATATCTTTGAGATCAGTGCATTTGTTCACAAATCTCTATGCGTATTTACTTATGTCTGCAAACACTGATGGTTTTCCACAGGACAAGGACAGCTGGTTTACCTTCAATACACAGAAACCAGTCAATCTAAATACATTTCAGATTTGCTTCTGTTTCTCTTTGCTAATGAATAGCAAGTCATTTGCTGGTCCTAATTGTAGTGTTAATGTGTTTCCAATAGGCACAGAGAAAATAATTGCCACTAGATTGTACAATGGTTTAAAGCTGTTTGGTTTTTGTTTTTAAACAAAGCCTCTCAGTTATATGCAGACAGTGGAGGCAGATGAGGTTTATTTTGTATGACAAAAAGCAGGCAAACTAAAATCAGATTAGAACTGTCTTGCAGAAACCCAGAGAGCTAGTTCATTTATCAACGTTTTAAAAGTTATTTATTTATGCAAACTTCAGAAATGCGTTGGTCAGTTCTTTGGCGTGTGCTGTTCAAGGTAGTGCAGTCAACTCAAGGCTATACAGAATAAAAAACAGAGG
The DNA here is from genome assembly GCF_987193195.1 of Phasianus colchicus. Taxonomy (NCBI): domain Eukaryota; kingdom Metazoa; phylum Chordata; class Aves; order Galliformes; family Phasianidae; genus Phasianus; species Phasianus colchicus. Next base: position 19,899,146 of record NC_143439.1, on the reverse strand, counting down.
TTCTTTGCATACTTTGGAAAGTAAGTGGGCAAAGATAAATGCGTGTCATCTTTTGTTGTTGGGTTGTTTGTGGGCTTTCTGTTTCTTTGTTGTAGTTTTTGTTTTTTAATGCACTGATGTAAAATTACATCAACTGCCAATCATATTACCTGCAACTTGGTTATGTGACATTTGAAAAATAGCCTGTGTAAATGTAGCAAATCCTTTCAGAGGGTACAGCTGGCTTGAAATGAGCTGTTACAGAGGATTGTTGTATGGGCTGTTGCATACTAAAATCTCTTCTTCTCTTTTTATCTCTTTTTATTGAAAACGTATTATAAATGCTGATTTTGAGCTTTCCTTGAAAGCTTTAAAAAACCTCATGTTCATACAGAGCAACTTATGTTTTCCTTATGTAGCTCCTGGTGCCAGTGGAATTTATAAAGTACTTTCAGTGACTTAAAAGCCTGCAAAGTGTAGGATAATCCCTCCTTCTCTTTAACTCCATCCAGTATCCCTTCATCAGCTGTCTTAGAAGGATGGCTCCCTATTGTAATACGTTTCTTTTACAGTGGATGCATTCAGACTTTGTAGATAGGTTGAGGCTCATTCTGACAAATGCATCTTTAGTCATTTCTCTTCCTTCTAGAAAGCTAAAATCATAAGGATTTGTGGAATCCTTCTGAGTAGTAATTCTTACCTGATATTATCAGTGTGATAAATTTTAGTGTACACTTGTATGTGAATTCCCCTCAAATCTGTTCTATTCTACCAGTTCACAGATTATTTTTTTTAAAACAGGATCTTTATATGTATAATGTATTCTGCATAGAATTACCAAATGTCCTCTACTTCTTTGAGGCAAGATACAGAAACTATCCCTCTAGCATCTTCTAGCAGATGACTTTTGCTGCTGGCTCAAATGTCATTTTGGTTTACTATTTGGCTCTTAATGGTTCAAGTATCCCTAAAAAGCTTCATAAATGTATTTGTTAGTGCTATAGAATGAATGGCCAGAAATAAGCTAGTAGTCAAGTACAACCACTCTTCAGTCTGTATCAGCTTAAAAAGGAACTAAGTCTGGAATTTTTGAGAAGGTATTTACAAACCTCACTTTAGACACCTATAAGATATTTTGAGAAATTCTATTCTTGTCATGCAGGAATTTCTTCTGGCCTCTTGTTATCTGTTTCTGTCCAAATTTCTTAGACTGAAAGTAAAGCATGTAAGTTAAAATCCAGGACCAGCAAGTCACATGATGTTAAGAAGGGTTTCACTGGTCTGCAGTGTGAACCTATTAACTTCGCTGAAAGTTTGGTACTTCACCACTTTTGGGGGACCAAGATGAGGCTGATCTGTCTGAAGATGGTGTTTCTAGACAGTCAGGATCAGAAGTTGGGACATTCTGCTCTTCTTCATCTAGCACTAGAAAATGATAACATCTTTCCTCTCACTTAAACTGAATGGTAGTTGGTGTCTTTTTCACTCCATATGGAAAAGCCATTTCATGCTTTGTCTTACCTCAAATTCCAGACAATAGCTGGGGAAAGGCTGCGGAGTGGAAAATACAGGAAAATTGGGCTCTGATACTGATCTGAACTGAAACAGTCAGGAAATACCAAATTCTAAGCTTAGTGGGTGCCGACACATATATATATATATTTTTAAGAGACCCTTAGTCCTTAATATGACCCATATTAAAAAAATATCCTGTTAAATTCATCAGCTGTTCTCCACATGGTCTTAAAGCAGTTTCCAAAAAGGTATCTATGCAGAAACTTTTGTTTGTTTGTTTGAGATTATTTAGTGTTTTCTTGCTTTTACGTGTTTCAAAGTTGGATGTTTATCTGGAGAGCAAAAAGTCTTTAATAGCAGGTGATGTTCCTGGTTTCAAATAACATCTCTTGGTTTGAAACTTTAATAAAGTGCTTGTAAAATATAAGGATATTTTCTGGCATCAAATTTAGTTAATAGAAAGCTTTCCTTTATTTAAACTTTCAAGCTTTAAACATAAAGCATAAATTTCTAACAAATGAAATTCTGTGATTGTTTGGGAGTAGAGTGCTGTCATTTTGTCACATTTAACATAGAGGAAAAATTCCAGTTTCTGAAAGTAAAATTTATTTTTATTATTATCAGGAATTGTATTTCTCTTCCTGCCACAAAAAGTCTTCAGGCAATGTTATCTTTTTCATTGGAGTGGCTTTCTGTTTATGAAGAAAGTCCTGAGTCACAGCTGAGTTAAGTGACAGCTTTTCATACAGTTGTCATAGGCTCAAAACAGCAGAAAGCACAAATCTCCTGACAATGGTGTGTCACTAACCACCTTAGCTGCCATGTCATACAAAGCATCTTCTTTAGGATCTTTTTCTTACACTGAACAGTGGCATCAACTTTTACCTGATTTTGTGTTTGGGTGGTCCTTTTACATATGGCAGAGATATAAACAATGTTCAAGTTAAGCCGGTTCAAGGAATATATTGTATTACAGTGCTTGGTTAGTTTAACTTTGGCACATGATTGAATACAAAGGATAATTATATTCTGGAGTTATTCTATTTGAACAGCTTGGAGAGAGCAGTCTTCAGGGAGATGGAGGGCTTGGCTTGATTATAAAAGTATCTTATTTATGCATTATTTGCTGGCTTCTCTCTTTTTGACTTGAGGTACTAAAGGATTAAAATACTACCATAAAGATTTGAGTTAGAGTAGCCAAATGTCAGTAAGAGCATTTTACTGAGAAAAAGATTTCAAGTGTTGTGTTTAGCCAAGTACTGAGCAGAAGGCATGGTCTTACCATTCCATACTACGCAGTTTTCTTGTGAATGTTTATAAAAGAAGTGGTAGACTGGGATCCAGATTTACACTGGAAAATGAAATATACCATCATTCTGGATGTATTGACCATCTTCTTAAATTAGCTTATTATTTTTGTCCTACTGTCTGCTTGTGGCAATAGGTTGCTGTACGTCTTTGTATGGTCTTTGAGCTGTCAGTAGGAATTTCTGGATAACATTTGAGATGCTAAGTACATTTGAAAATTCGTGGCTATCTAAATCATTCAGGCAGTTGCGTACCCTTTCCTTAAACGCCTCCCGGGACAGTGACTTCACTGCTTCCCTGGGCAGCCTGTTCAAATGCTTGATCATCCTTTTTGAGAGGAAATTTTTCCTGTTATCCAGTCTGAACCTCCCATGGTTTGACTTGAGGCCATTCCCTCTTGTCCTATCCTGTCTTCTCCTATAAGAAGTCAAGGCAGGGACATTGGAAGCATATGATGTGTCCAACAATGAACAGCTCTTTGAAGGCTCCCAGAATGCTGGGAATGATTGAGATTTTTTAAACGTATTTCACTTTATTAGTAGCAGACTTTATCAGACTGGCACTACATGACATTTTCCTTTCATTTAAAAATCTAACAGTGTTTATTCATAAGTTCTGAAGTAGTTACCTCATTTTCCTGTCTAGCTTCCAGCAGCATATTAATTTGAAAACATAACTGCATAACATATAGTTTTGTTTTTCCCCTTGGAGCTTCTGAATGCAAACTTTCTATAGATGTGTAGGCTTGCAAGAAATCGTTAAGCATGGAAGTTATCTTTCCAAAAGCTAGTTGGAAAATCAGGAGAAAACTCTTTGAGCCTCTTCTTTCCAAAAAATAGAGAGGTTTCCTGGCTTCACTGCAGCTAAATGGGAGATTTCCCAGCACCTAAGTCAACAACATGTAGTTGCTGAATAGTCTTGACTTGAGTGTCTCATTGGGGGTGAATTTGCATGGTGCTTTTCTGCAATCTGAAGGGTCTGATGAACTGAGTGAGATGGAAATAAGGTGTGGGTCAATTTTATTAATATTAGGTACTGACTAAACCCTCTGTGAAAAATTCTGATTTCACACCTGTCCTCATCACAAAAGGTTTTGAACATAAGACACAAGTAGCACTCCCTGTATGGGGAGATCAGCTCTCAGGGGTGAGTATGTCATACAGGAAGAAGAGGGAAAAAGGGCCTTGAAGGAAGAAAGATTTTGCAATGTTATCACTATAATTATTCTTGTAATATTGCATAAGATCCATGGATTTGTACAGTGTGTGTGTTTTGTAGACGTGTTTGAAACCTGGGAATACAGACTGAAAAAGACACAAGGTTGTTCAGCACCTTATTGAAATCATTTGTAGCTTAACTGGCAGGCAGAGAAGGCATTTAAGATTGTTGATACTCTCACCATCTGGGCATTTAGGCAACGGCTTTTCTCTTCCTATTCTGAGGACTGTGGCGGAGGAAAAGGGTTTAGTTCAACATTGACTGTAGTTTAGTTCAACTTGGCTGTATGATAGGCTAACCTATATCTGCTCCGGTTTGTAACTGTTCTGCAGATTTGTGAATTTTATGAGAAAAAATTAGCTTTTAAAAAAGGAATCCGTGTTCCTGCAGTTGTCAACTCCAAATTTTGTGTAACGCTAATGCATATGTAATTAATGGCCTTAGTCTGCACAAAATGGAAATGAGTAAGGCCAACTGATTTGGTCCATTGTGTTTTCCGATTGCCGAGGATTAGCCACCTGGGACAAAGCAGTAGATGTACTAAACTCAAGGTCCATGTCTTGTCACACACACAGTGAGGACATCCCCTTTCCTCCCAGGTGATTATGTTCTTTACATAATGGATCCTTTTCCCTTGCAAGAGGCCTTTCATGGTGCATGAATAGCATAAATACTAAGCTTTCAAAATCAGCTTAAAGCCCTTTAGCCCTAGATATCACATGCTTTACAGAAATTACAACAGGAAAACAACATGATTTTTTTAAAAAATGAAAACAAATGTTGTGAAAACTTGGTGGAAAAACATCTGCAGTTTTCAGACCATTTTGTCAGTTTGTCAGGAGGGTCATGGAGAATTCTTGCATTTTTGTCCTTGAATTTATTATTGTTGTCTTTTATTTATAAATAGTGTAATTTCCCACCTAGAAAGATGTAATTTATGCTGGTATCAGTAACATGTGGCAAGGATGCAAAGAGTTTTTGGAATATAGGGAAGAATGTGGCAATTAGAACAGCATAATAAATATGAAAGACATCATTTACAAGGGCTTATTCCTATAGTTTGTCTTAGAAGATGGAGTTGTTTGGGGAAAAATATTGTGCCTATTGTTAAACTGAGTCAAGGTAAAAAATCTGATCTGTGAATTAGAAAGGCTTCCAGCCCTACATAATGCATGAATTCATTTCCTTTCAACTGTGGTTAAGACCTAAAGTAGCTGCTCACTGTATGCTGAAGCAAGTGGCCTCTGCCACCTGTGAAAGCAGTCCCATTGGCTAGGAAGAGGCTGTGGAACTGACTGTGTAAAAAAATTACCATTACTGTTAATGACAGCTTCCAGGGGATTTCACTTGAGATGCCAAACAGTTTTCATCCAGGGACATATTGCCCACTGAGAACTTGGGCTGGATCAGATGTGTTTGGTTTCCCAGCAATGATCTCCGGAGCAAGGTCCAGCTCTACCTGTAGCAGCGCTTACATATGAGGCAAAAAGTGTTGAGAGGTGATGACATGGGTGCATGTGTGTATGTGAGTGAATTGCGTATCATCTGATCATGAGTATTCCATGTATGGGGGCAAACAGAAAACTAACTTTTCAGAATCATACAGGATGGTTGACAACCCAGTTTTGTTCTTGCTGGAGCAAAGAGAATGCCATTTAGAGCAACTTGAAAGGAGAAAGAAGAACCAAGAGGAAATGAGATTGGAGACATGCTCAAAAGCACGTATTCATATTGTATGTGCATCTTAAACTGCTGAAAATGTTATTGCTTTTACTTAGTTGACACTTTCTTGAAGAAATAATGTAAAGAAAGGACAGGACCACCAGGTTGGTCTAGTGATAAAGACATTTCAACGCACATACAAAAATCTTATTGTTTTGTTTATTTAGGTGTTAATAACCATACCCTTGCTAAAATAAGGACAATATTGTGACTGGATGGATGAAACTTAACAGCAGCCACAGATGGAATGAAGTATCAATTCTGTGGTTGATGAGATGTGGTTGAGCTAATTTACGATGGAGTCTTCCAGTTTAAAGATTTTCCCCCTCATATCATAAATTGATTATTAATTCTTCCCAGTTCTACTTCCTCACTCTTTTTCTAAATTATCTATATAGAGTTTAGATTGTGTAGAAATTGTTAATGGCCTCTTTCTCTATTTATCCTCTTTGTCTCTCTTTCTTTCTCTGTTCCAGACTGATAGGGCAATCCATAGTCAGCAGTAGCTTGTGATGTCTTCAGCTTGCACTATCAAACCACAGAACAGGAAAACGTGTTTTAGAAAAAACATAGGCAAGCAAGAACCTGGAAGAAGTACTTAAACAGAATGTATACTTGTGGGAGTAGCAGACATAGCTAGCTATAATGCAGGTGACTTTTTGCATTAGCTATCCATCTGAAGTTGTAGAGTGGAACTCCAGGTCTCTTTGAAGAGTGCCAAATATGCCCTCGGAGAGAGAAAAATCACAGGAACACTCCACAAGTCAAAACTGGTGGGGCTTCCAACTTGCTGTCTGTGAGTTATTTCAAATGGAATGCAAACTCATAAGATTGCAGTTCAGATTTTTTCACACAGTTATTCCAGGTCCTTCATACTACAGATGAAGCTGAGCCATCTGAGAATATCTGCTCAAAGTGAAGAGATGCATGAATTTGACAAAAATATTAAGAACTAATATGTCTGCTCAGTGTTTCCACAATTTTACTTCTTATATATAACTGAAATTAGCAACAACAAAAAACAGCCAACAACATAATTACTTAATTTATAGTATGGTGGGGGAATAGACCAGGAAAAGCACTGGAAAGTTGGCTTTACTCAAAACCTGCCTGGGATTTCATGTTAAATTTTAGGGAAATTAGTTTCCTGTACTGTAGGTGTAGGGAAATGCTAATATCTCAAGGTGTTTCTGTGAAAAGTATGAATCTTTAATGACATTTGCTATTCTAGACTTAACAATTGGATCTAGCCTGCAGGAGGTGCTCAGAAAGTGTTAGTGGGTCCTGCTGAACTAGTGAGTTCCTTTTAAGATAGAGGTTATTGAAACCATAAATAACATGCTAGCAGTAAAGTCTACCGTTAGGGAGTTGTGATTGTCTGGTTGACTTTCAGTGCACGATCAGGTCAGCAGAAACGAGCTCAAATCCTTCCTTGCCTTGTGAGTCTTTTTCTCTGGCTGTAGTTTCCACATCTGCACTTCTGCAACATGTTGTGCCAAGTCCTGTGCTCTCTGCTTTGCACTGACCTCAGCTGGATGGCTCCTGTGAGTGAGATGAGCACTTTTTGGCCCACTGCCAGCACGAAAGCCAATAGCTAGTCTCTATATCTGGACTTCAGTTTTGTTGGTGTTTCGGAGTACCTTGTTCCAGCTGCCAAACTCAGAATGTCTGAAATCTATCTATCTTGTAACTTGAAGGCCAAAAAGTAGGCAGTCCTGAAGACTACCACGATAGTTATCCCAGAAAATATTCTATATTATGTAAAGGCCAATGACTTCCATGACTTCTGTTGTGGGCGCTCTTTCAAAATATGTTTTCTATTTCATAAAGATTGTTTCCTAAGAAAGCTTTTAGTGACATGTTTATTCATGTTGGTCAAATGAAAGTCATGTGGCACACCTCCCTTTCTGGTGTGGCGAGCCGCACAGTGTTTGATACAATCCTACTATCTTGTGTGAAAAAACAGCTGAGTATCAGATGTGTCTGGCTTGCATGTCAGTGAAACAGAAGGCATGTTACACAAGTCACCGCACTCCGCAAAGTCTATTTTTATTTTGGAAGAACCTCCCTTTAACTTTTTCCACTCACTTCTCTTAGGCATCGGGTGAATCCAGGGCTTTTCTTGAGGTAAACAGAGGCACAAGGAAAGATGCTTAAATAGATGCTTAGATGTATGCAGGCTCTGACTTGTCATGTGGCTTCCCTTGTTGCTGGGATTAGCCATACTGACTGATTAGCTGGTTTTACACTCTGTAGATGTATGAATGTGATTACTGTAAAGGAATATTCAACTGCTAAAGTTCTCTTGTATGTGGAAGTCAAAGATCAAGTAAAATAAAGGAATGTATGTATTCAAATCAGTACTTGCAAAACCCAGCATTTCTGTTTGCCTTTGAAAATAAGTATCAGACTTAATGACGCTATCCATTGTTCGTTTTGAAGCTTCATATTAGTACAGATAATGGTTTTCTTGCTTCCTTTTTTGTTTCCTTACCTCCTTCCTGACATAGATATCTAGTAGGTGCCTCTTATAAGCTAGTGAAGAAAATCTTGCTCTGTTGCTGCCTGTTAATTTCTTTCACGTGCACATTTTATGGAGAATCACTATGTTCATGGTGTCCTGTTCATGGTGAGGACACAATGGGTGAAGAGAAGTTCTGAGAAGCAGTCAAGAAGTGCCAAATGAAAATAAATAGAATAATAATGACTTAGTAAAACTATCTAGGGCATGTGAAATAACCATGCTCCACAACAATCTACATGACTGAAATGTGGAGTGCAAGAGCTGCTCATGAAAACAGGAGAGATGGACACCAGAAGTGTGAAGCATAAGGTGAGAGGAGAATTCCACTTGTGCAGAGAGCACTTGGCCCCTGACATCAGGGTTGCTTCACCAACAACTGTATAGGAGGAATGGCAATAAAGAGTGCAAGACCTTTTTGTGGCCTTAATGGCCAAAGTGTACATTGGCACAGGGGCTGGTCAGGAAGGAATGACATTTGTCCTTAGAGCTGTTTCGTTCGCACTGGAAATCTGCATCTTAATTATTTTAAAACAAATTATATCGCTTTTCAAGATTTGCATTTATGCAGGTGAGCCTGTTTAGTCTTGGGACATTATAGAACATGTATTTTGATGCAGAATTTTTCTTCGAAGTTTCTTTCCAGAATGGCCACTTTAGAACTGACTTTTAAGATATTCCTGCCTTGATTGCAATTGTTATCTGACTCTGAATCTAGCAGCAAAGAGTACTTGGCAACTCTGAGTACAGAGGAAAACTGCATATTTTTTCAACGCATGCAAAGATGACTTTGTTAGCAAAAAAGAGAAAGCTGTACTCTATCCTGCTGCTGCTGAAAAATCAAATGCAGACTGATGAATGGGATAAGGATGAAGGAGTCAAATCACTGAGATTCTTGTTCTGAATTATGTTGATTTGTTTCCGTATTCATACCATGTCTGAAACTCACAAGTTTTCATGGAAAAAAAAAAAGAAAGTAAGTGAACTTAAATAGGTAGTTATCCCTCTAGGTATCACTGAATACGTTTCAGTGTGATTTATTACCAGAAAGTGAAAGATGCTAAGAGCACAAAAAACAACTGCCTCACAAATGCCTCTTCTGATGAGCAGAGCTATTTTGTACTTTCTTGAGGAGATCTGACCTTTGAGCCTGGAATTTTGGTGAGAACTGCTGTCTCCCAGACAGAGGAATAGATATAAAGGCGTTGCCATGTGACAACTGCTATTTAAACGTGTTTTGTCAGATTACGTATGTTTAAGGTGTTAATCTAAAGCAATTTGAGATCACTTCTTTATGACATTATTGCTTTACTGTCTTATGTTTATTGGTTGGTACTGCTATGGTACAGTTTTCTTCCTCTGTGTGAAGCTGGTGCTGCTATCTTTATGAAGACTTCATTGTTAGTTTGTAACTGAGTAGCCAAAGGAATGTTTTTTTTAGGACTGTTTCACTCTTGTTGTTCCCCTCCCCACCCTTCCCCTCTGCTCCTTTGGCATTGGAGGGAGAGAACACACTGCTGTTCTTAGCAGCCTACAGCTTAGTTTTGAGCTTGTTTCTCTGTTGAGCTCAGTAGAACTGAGCTGAGATAAATTAGCTGTAGTAGCTGAAGTACAGTATTAAGGAGAAAGTTAATTTTAAATGTAAATTAGTTGCTTCTTATTAATTTGTCAGAAAATCAGGACATTTCCTAGCAGTCTTGTGATCCTAGTGCAGCACTTGTGCAGTTTGTGTAAAAAAGTTGACCTTGTAAGAAAAGTAACCTGAGTAAGAGAAGCTTTACTATTCTTCAATTTGGAATTTTGTACTAGTGCAAAAATCAGGCTGGGAAGTTGTTTCATTGTTGGAACCATATCCAGAGCTGGCTGACCCAGCAACTCCAGGAAGGCAGAGCTGCTGGTCAGGTCTGGTTAATTCTGGAATTTCTTTTCTCCCATGCCCCCTCCCCACACACTTCATCAATTTCTAATATGAAAACCAACCCATTTCCTTATTTTCATCATTTAATTTGGAGCTGGATGGGACTTTTCTCTGTGTCCTCAGAATGATGAGGGTAGAAAGCTCATTTATCAAAGCTCTGCAATGAACAAAGCCGGAGCAGAGCAGCATAGGCATAATTAACAAGGAAAAGATGGAATTTGTGGCTTGGTGTTGATGGATACAGAATGTGCCACAAAGGAAACAAAGCTTTCAGAATGCTTTGAACAAAAAACCAGTCTCACGGGATCAACAGTCCTGTGCCAGCAAGTAAAATTGGGATAAAATATATAAGATCCACCTTTCATGATGACCTCCAGCTACCCTGCAAAACAGTGGAGGATTGAGGTAGCACTTAGACATGTTTTGAGGTTGTGTGGGGGGAGTTTGGGAAGGAAGAAGGCTGTTTACCTATTTTTCCTTGTAATGCTTCTATTGGCTTGGGTGCTATTGTTGCTGCTAGTTTTACAGTGACAGAAGGGTGTACTGCAACAGGATTTATCCATAGCTAATTGGCATGAATTTGTCTGAACTGTCATCAGCTTCTCTTCGTGGACGATGCCAAAGACAAGACACATTGGTGGACAAGTTCTGTTTGCATATGCAATCATAAGTCCACAGTACCTTATAATGTAACTGAGCTCTGTGTAATAGGCTGTGCATCCTGTCTTCTCATCCCATCACTCTTTAGGAAAAGGAAAAATAGAAGCAGTCAAAAGCAATTTGATTGTATCATAAAACTTTTCATTTGTAAAGGTTCCAGGGAAAGAAGCTTTTAATACTGTCTACAATTTACCAAGAAAGTGTTTCTTTTGCCACGTTTGCGTTTTTGTTCTCTGACTTAGAAGTCTCTCAAACTCAACTCCTGTGAAGACATGCTTGAGTATTTCTAACTCAACAGTCAAGTGTTAGACAAGCCAGTAGCAGTCTTAGCTCACAGAGTGGAAATTATACTGGGTGAGAACATGCAAAACTTCTCTTCAGAATATTAAGACTGATAGACAAACGTGCAGAAAAGAGCTAGAGAGTGTACTGCTAGCTCTGTTCAGTGGTGGTCCTAGCAGGATCAGTGAGGGCATCTGAAACTGCTATGTTTTTTAAAAGACTGGTGATAAGATTTAAAACAACAAAAAAGAAAGGTAATGAATCTCAGTACTGTGTCTATATGAAATGAATCTTAACGGATTAAAGATTGTTTCTTAAATATTGTGGAAGATGAGGAATTCAGCTACCTAAGACTACCTTGTTATGAGTGTCTGATTTTATACAGATGACCTGCCTTATTCAGTCAAGTCAGCAAAATGAAGATAGGATTTAATGAACTTGTTCTCCTCTTCACCTCTGCTACATTTGTTTGTTTATGTGTGTACTGACAAACTGCACGTGTAGGACTCATCCATGCTAACACCAGTCTTGAATTCTGATCAAATCACTGAAAGGGGCCTTTGCAAGGCTTGCTAATTCTTTAAAGTATAGAAATGTTCATGATGGCTTTAATGATGTAATGGTACTGTTTCTTGCTTTCTTTTTTTTCTTAAATAAATGCCCTTAGGCTTTTCATCTACTGTAAATAATTGTGAAACATGAGCTTGTTTTTAGAAGTATCTATTCTCAGCTAGCTAATAATTGCAAGTCTGGCAATCTGCTTTCCTTTGTCATGTCTCTTCTCTTCCAATTCCCACCAACAATTTCTTAAAAATTTCATAATGATTTTCCTAGTGTTTATTTATGGGTTTTGGGAATCAATGCAAACCATATGTTTCACTAAGGTTATGTGACAATATTCTCTTCCTTTATACAAAACCACAAAATTTTCAATTTCAGCACATTTCCACAAATAATACTTTGCTTAAATATGCATTTTTTTTCCTCTTTGTATTCTAATAGTTCTATTATGAAGAATATTGGGAAAACATAAGTCAGGGAAGAAAAATATTGTCCATTTAGTTGCAGCTATGGTGCAAGCAATGGAATGTGAACTCTTTCATGTATTCTTTCTTTGCATACCTCTGACCTGGGAAGATGACCACCTCTGGGAGAAGGAGATAATTTAATTTCTACTCTTGTCAACTTTCATTTCTGTGTGGAGAAGCTGCAGATATGTTTCAGATTCTGTGGAACTAGGTGTTACGCTTTGGTGATGTAGTATCATTCTGCCATGGCACTCCACTCAGCTGGTAAAATCCTTTAACTAAATAATGTTCTAATGTAGCACATTGACTTTTGCAGAAAGATTTTACTCTGTGTTTCACCATGTCAGCTTGAAAACTTGTGGTTACTTTGGCTTTTGGACAGGACTTGCAGATTGTTCTAGCTCTGAAACGTGCAAATAAGTTGTGTGTCTAGAAATATTGCTCCTCATCAGGGAAGCCACATTTATTTAACTACTATGTGCTTCCATGCATGTCACTGCAACCAAACCATTCTGAATACAAGAAAAAAACATCCTGCTCGTTGATCCATAAATGAGATAGTTTGTCTTTGTGCTAAAGCCCCAAATTAATTCCTTACTCCATCGTTGGAGTTTGTCAGGGAGGGGAGGAGGAACCCATAACGAAACCCCAAACATCAGTTCTGTATTGCTTCCCTGTCGCCCTGATAGGCTTTGCATCCACATGTGAGTTACCCTTTGTTTAGGTGAGAAGCACCAGCTGTGGGCCTGCAGTCAGTGCTGGCCTACTGCCTTGCAGGTGGGCTTCTGGTGGTGGAGACAGGTTTGACATGTGTAAAGGTCAGACATGGCCATGTGTTTAGCACGTTGTAAGTGAGCTCACGCTGGAGAGAGGAGTGAGGATGTGCTCGTGATCTTCCAGAAGAGTTCAGAAAAGTCTGCTTTGTTTTCTTTCAACTTAAAACCTCCTTTTGACTTGTGTGAAGCACAGGCAGTTTTTGACACCAATGGAAATTGCTATGTGCTGATGAACACCTGAATATGAACAATGACAGATGTGACAGCTATTTCTGATGTGGCTTTCTGTCTTAACCATTAGGTGGACTGCTACTTCTTTAGAAATGAGTTTCGTATCTCTTGCGAAGGATCCTCCTTTAGAGTTATTTGAATAAATGACTAAGCTAACGAGCCTTTAATACACCAATCCCTTGCAATTATTAAAATTTTTCCTTTCCAAAGGCACACTTGGTGCTTGAGCCAGTGAAATGTCAGCACTGAGAGCCTGTTAATGCATGGGAACAATTCTCCTTATCCTGTGAGGTTTCCCTGAATGCAATCTACAGGTTTTTGTGCTAGTGGGATTCTAATGCTCAGGAGGAGTAGAACACTAGAGAGCATATCAATGTCTATTGTTTATCTGACCCCAGAAAATAATGATCTAGGCCATCTGGAACAGTAGCCAAGCTCTGGCTGTGGGTGTAAATGTGGCTGCTTTGCTGTTTCAGTTTTCTATGGCTTTTATTCTTACAGAAAACTCTGTAAGCTGATATAATCATCATATGAGCACATGTCTTTATCATAGGTGCAGGTCTCAGCCTTCTTGAGTACATTCTAATCCAATGCAACCTAAATCCTATTGGTAGTAGGAGACTCAGTGGTTTGTCTGGGATATTTAGGGAGCTGGAGAAGTGTTTTTGTTTCCATTCCCTCTGTAATTTCCTGGGAGGGTCTTTTCTGTACATTTCTTAATAGAATTTAGGGGAAAAAAAATAATATTACTGAAATGCTGCTAGAGACCTATAACTGCCCCCAGGCACAATGCAAAGACGCAGATGTATTAGCAATCATCCAGGAAGCAATAACTTGCTATGTTTGGAATGCACAAATATGCTGAGATCAGGTGTTCAAAGCATTGACCATTGTGTATCACTCCAGTTTCTGGCTGTACCTGAACAGTCCTGCTCTGTGGGATCATATTTTTGAAGCCTTACTAGTATCTGCAAGATTGGGTTGTCTTGTCCATATTCACACTGGATCTTGTGCTGTAAATCATCATGGCTGTAGTAGCACTGTTCTGTTATTCAGGACAGGTGGTTTTGTAAGAAAACTTTTTTTTTTTTTTTTTTTTTTGATACAAGGGAGAAACATCTCTCAAGGCTCTTGTAACTTATTCTGGCTTTTTTTGGCTTTTGATTTAATGACTTTTGCTCTAGCAATGGTAAGCCATTATCACTCGGCATTTCCCCTCTACAGGCAGAGGAATCATAAAAGGTGACTTAAGTTTTCTTTGTGTAACACACAGCCAGGTCGTAAAGTTCTCTGAAGTTTTACTTTTGGAGTTGCCACATAGCATGGTAGTAGGATATTTCTTTAGCCTGTTGACTCCCCAGAAAGGAAATAGGTGATACATAAATTAATTAGGGCTGTCAATACTGGGATTGGTAATATGATATTTCTAACAATGACGTAAACAAAAATCAGATATTTTAGTAGCTCAGAGGAATGTAGGTAGAGGATATATGAGTGGCATTTTGCTTTTAAGTATTTACTGAAGTTAGTTTGATAGAAGTCAAACAGATTTGAAGTCTGTTTTGTATTAATGAACAGGAACTGGATTTGGTTTAAAATTTTGCTTATAGTAAACAGGTATTAGACCAGTAATTATTTGGACAGTAATCTGTTCAGGAAAGAAGGAGATTCTAGGTACTGCATTAGATCTAATAGTATGCAGAGTGCTTACAGTTTGATTGATATTTCGCATAGTTTTTCCTAGAAACAAGATGAGTTTTTTCTATTCCTAATAAAAACATGATAACTGTTTTTTATTGGATATGTTTATGAATTATTATATCATGAAAAATAGAGCAGTCATAACAAGAATACTTTGAGATAAGATGATAGAGCCTGGCAAAAAAAAAATTAGACTTTGGTCATTTCTGTTGATTGTTCCATTACCTTACTTTAAATTATTGTAGTCTTGGACCCATTGCAACAAGTTGGGAATTTCCTCTATTCCCTCTCCCCGGCAACTGCCAGAAAAGGACATCTTGCTGAAATACCACTCGCAGCAGGAGGTCAGAAGTACTGTGTGTGTAAATCCTTCATATTCATCCATGTATTGGGAAATGTAAGACTGAAGCATAAATTTTTTTAGTTCTGGCCAAGCACACACAACACCATTGAAGATTACATATTCAGGTGTGGAATCTGCAATAAAGGGGAAAAAACACAGAAGTGGAACCACATGAGACCAGGCTGTCTGCACTCCAAGGCTGGCAGAATTGCATCAACCAGAGAAGATGCTTTTTAAGTAGTGGGCTGCCATCCAGTTAAAGACATAACCCTGCTCTACATCATTTGCCATGTCATACTATTACAGGGTAGAAAATACTAAGACAGTTCCCAAGTTAATGACTGAAATGTGTCATAGCTGAGAAATGGCATGAGTAATGACAATAGTAACAATAAAAAAACCTTAGAAGTACTATGAGTTCTGCTCAAGTGCACAACATCATTCCTTTTGCTCAGAAGGTAGAAAGGTGTTTTTGTCTCGTTAAGACACTTAAATGCCTTTCTTGCAAGTATGGTCACAGGCTCATTGGTTGGGTAGGCTTCAAACAAATAGCTTGGACGGCTCTACTTGCTGGTTCAATTAGATGGAGGAAATTGTGTGTGCTCCAAGGAGTTGTTAAGGGATGATGCAAGTTCCCTGTTAGAGTGGAGCGAAAGGAATGCAGGACTGCAAACAGAATTCATGCCCATCCTGCTGACTCTGTTTCTTGCTTAGTGGTACCCCCAGGAAGCTTTGGCTCTGCCAGGGTACTTGTATACTTGTTCTCCTATCTTTGATTAACTATTTTAAACCCTTGGAAAAATATTTGGTTAGTAACTTTATCTTATTCACATACTTGATTTGCTTTAAACTAATATTCTTTAATCTCCGTTACCTCTAAGAGAAAACCATTCTGCAGCTTGTTAGCATAGCTACAACATGATAGTGAATTCGCTCTGTAGATGGGTGAGTGTATGCTTACAACATTAATGCTGCAGTAATAAAGCAAACTCAAAGAGACATGAGTTTTCTCATGCAGTATAAATAATTATATAAATTTCAGTGATCTGCTTTTATTTAAGAGAGGAACTTACGGAGCAGTGTGAAGAATGGTCTCACTATGACCATAAAGTCATGTCTTTTATCAAAGATCTTTCCCATAGTATTTCCTCTTGTGAATAACTGTCCAGATCTAGCAATGTTTCTTGCTGACTGCCTCTTTCATTCCTTCTTCATGATGATGATTGAAGAACTGCATCTTAACTCCTCAAAGAGAGGCTTAACTCCCTTGAGCCTAGTAAGTTGCATATTTCATGCATCTTCTCCCTTCCAGCAGTTTTAGATGGCTCATATTTTGTTGAAGCCATGTGTATTTTGAAGAAGCACAAAAATAAATTTTTTTTGGAAAAGATTTTTTTTAGAGAAACTGCAAGCAAACGTGTTTGAATTGAAGGTGATATTGCCATTATATTTTTAAAGGTTTTCAGTCCTCAGTAAATTGAGCAGAGAGTGAAATGATAGTGATGAAGAATCAATAATGTTCAGTTTACCTCTGTGATTGCTAGTACTGGAGATGGGTGACTGGGTGAGGAGAAGAGTAGTATTGCCAGTAAACTTTTCTTAATTAAGAGATCAGGAGTTTTAACTACATCACTTTGATAAGTGTTGACTTTAATGCTAGTACCACATTGTTTTCAACTATGATGTAATCACACGACATAAATAGCAAAATGGCACTAACTCACAAGTCAAACTGTGGGCACAGACTTTTCAGAGTCCTGTGCACATCTAGACTGTATATCCTCTGGAAATAGGAGGGCAGCAAAGGAAGCGGCTATGTGATGGATCTTGGACAGAGTGGGCTACCACCTCAAATGAAGTTGTCCTTCTTTTTACTGGGAAACACTGCTTATGCTGTTACTATAAACTCAAGAGTCTGCTGAATGATTTTGTTTATACCTGTTTGAAGTTACAGGATCAGCTTTGTGGTTTTTTTGCTCTGCTTTTTGTTCTTCTTAAGGATTCAATGTAGGCTTTTTTTTTTTTTTTTTTTTTTTCTTTTTTTCTTTCCCCTGGAGGAATCTTTTGGGGAAAATAGTTGGACCTTTCCAGTGTATCCCACTGAAGAAGGCAGGTGTGATTCTCATGTGTCTACAGTAGGATGTAAGCCTCCTCAGAGACTGGCTGCTGTAAAGCAGAGGTTTTAGGCATGGAGACCTTCAGCTATGTACATGCATACCTACTAGTATGTCAGCTGTTATATTCTCTCTATGGTTTCCATAAGCAGGGATTTAGTAGTAACATGCAGCCTTCTTTCATTCTCCTAGAATGCTACTTTCTGTTTTCCTCCCTGCTTGCAAAATAGGCTTTCTACATTATACTTCTATGGTCAACCTTGTCAACTGAAAGCACAAATAAATACTGATAATCAGAGCCTATAACTTGTGTGCAGCTGTTAAAGGGTGTGTTGGCCACTTTTTCAAGTAGGAAAACAATAGCTGTGGAGTTAAATAAGTAATTTGTAGGATATACTCAAATATATAGACTGCAATAATGCATAATGACCTGTAGCACAGTATGTGGCTAGCTGCTCAGAGAAATAAGTTGCACATTGCATGAGTAATAAGTCATGTATTGCCACGACTCAGACCTCTCTCACAGGACATTATTCTCAGATGCATAGGGCTTGTGCCTTTTGAGTCTCTATTTAGCCATCAAGATAATAAGAAATTTTGGGGTTGGGCCATCTATTTGTGGTGGAAGTGTGTGAGAGTATAGGCTTGTTGTCTTTACTGGGAAAGATGATGACTGGGGGCCTGAAGCATCTCCCTTATGAGGAAAGACTGATAGACCCGGAACTGTCCAGCCTGGACCGAGACGGGATCTTATAAATGCTTATAAATATCCAAAGGGTGGGAGTCAAGTGGTTGGGGCCAGGCTGCTTTCAGTGGTGCCCAATGACAGGACAAATGGCAGTGGGCATAAACTGACACACAGGAAGTTCCATATGAACATGACTTCACTTTGAGGGTGGCAGAGAACTTGAACAAGCTTCCCAAACAGGTTGTGGAGTCTTTTCTCTGGAGATATTTTAAACCCATAAAGACACTTTCCTGTATAACCTGCTCTAGGAAATCTGCTTTAGTGAGGTGTTGAACTGTATGATCTGCAGAGGTCCCTTCCAGTTCCTATGATTTTGTGAATATATTGTTTGGCAACTCCTATAGAGCCCTGCAGTCCTTGGAGCTAGGAATTGGGTAGCTGTTTTCCAGTGACTGTTTTATTTTAATTCCCAAGCTAAGCCTGGGAACCAAAAAAGCTAGCTGAAGCTGTTTTTTATGTGTAACACCTGATACGTATGTCATGCTTTTTCCTCCAGGGTAATGACTGCTTCTTATTTACTGCTTAAGAGTGCATAATTAATTAACAGGGGTGAGAATGTGCACGCTTGACTAGACACTTAGAAATCACATAGGTGATTCTTGGGATTGAATAACAATTTTTTTAGTGTCATAAAACAGCCTTGAACTGGGAAAGTTCAATTGTCAAGAGTTTGTGCTAAAAGTTTTATGTGTATGCAATAATTTATTTTTATTATGAATACTGCTTCTCTTATTCTTTTAAGGAGGATGTTGAACCTTTACCAGTAAAAGAGAACAAGATCTATATTGGTGGCACTTTTTTTTCCTTTTTCCTTTTTTTTTTTGCATGATATTGATGCTTTTTCACAAGCTATCTCAGTAACTAGTTTAGAAGCACAGAGTTAAGAAGATGAATAGGTTATGATTGCCTTTTATTTAACTGACTCTTGTAAGTAGTTTTGCCAAGTGAACAAGGCCATTGGTTTGAAAAGTAATGTTCTGTTACTGTTCATACTGACAGGAGGATAAAGATGATCATATTTAAAATGCGTGGAGTTGAGCAATTTTAGTTTACCAGAAGAGTTGTTGTCTTAGTTTCTCAGTGAAATATGACTGAACAGTTTCTTACTCTATTTTTTAGAATATTTTGGTCATGTTTAACTTGAAACCTAGAGGAAACATACAGGAAATCAATGGAGGGTCTTCTTGTGGACCTGTTCCCTATCCCAAGTATATTCATTAGTTACTGATAATTACTAATTCTTATCTGAGACTCAGGAAGTCGCAGGGCTGTGGCTGAAGGCTAGAGTTCTTCTGGAGCACTGTGAGTGTTGGTTTCAGTCAATTAAGTGTGGTTGAATATTGGTTTTAAACCTCCTGCATGATTGTGTTTCATTGGTGCTCTTACCAAACCCTCTCCAGAGAGCTGTATACTGAGAGCTCATCTGTGACACTTCTCTGACTGTGTGTATCCAAACAGGCTGCTTGAACATGCATGAAGAAGCCAGGTCAGTAGGTTGAGCACCATTGGTCATGGGCTTTCGATGTGAGAGAGCTCTCTGTGTTTGGTGGTTCATGTGTCAGGTTCCAAAAGAATCTGTCACAGATATTGCTATGGTGTTTAAGACATAATATATACTCCCAACATGGCCAGATCACTGAAAGTGACCATCAGTTAGTGCATGTGGGGGGAAAGCTTGCATGTGTGATTTCATGAGGGAGGCAAGTCAACCATCACATGCTGGAGAAACTTGGCCAAGTAATATACGTAAAACTGGACTACGTCTCAGTGCTTTCCCAGGAGGACCTGCCTGCAGATGTTAGTGGGGCATTTGCAAAAATGAAATCCCATTGAAGAGAACTAAATCAAAGCTGGGCTGCTTGAAGCTCAAGTTCTCTGTGGCATGGTTTTCTCAAGCAGTTTTTATAAATAATTCCTAAACCTTTTATGAGCTATGAAAACAGTTGAGGAAACTGTGGAGCCACAGAAAGGTCACATGCTAAGTATGTTGCTGGAAAATATTCAGTAAAGTTTAGAACCAGCAATTCACTGACAACATTATGAACCATTGACAAACATCTCTGCATTGCCTTCTGAGTAGCTATTTTATTAAGACTTATCTATGGGCATTTATTTCTTTGAAGAAAATACTTAGTGCACGAGTTATCTTTGTTCTGTGCCATTTTAATATGATGCTATAAATTGTACTTTCTGAATGAGAAGGTGAGAATTAATGCTTCTGCCCATGCCGTGTGTATGGTCTAGATTATGGAAGCTTATTTAAAAATAAATAAAATGTGCTATTTTCTGTATTTGATTTACATTTGCAATTTCCGTAAATGCCAACAGCTTATATTGTGGTTTCCCACTCTTTAAGTAACTGGAGTTTCTGTTGACTTCCTTCTGAGTTCCCTGTGAATGTTCTTTGATGTGACTGTACAGAACTTATCCAGTGTGCCAAATTATTCTCTATTTTCAGGTTTTGTTTTCTGTGCTGAGCAGGTGTCTCCTCGTGGACATCTCAGTGACAGTCTGCCCATATCAGATAGGTCCCTTTTGTTTAACTATGAACAAAGTTGTATAATACAGCTGAGAGGACTGCTATGTTTTGGAGGCTTTCAGCTTACTTTTTTCCAGCAGTATTGCTTGCACAGGGAACCCTGGCAATCCAATCCAGCTTGCCCAAAGTGTAAACTGAATTCAGTGTTATTTTAGAAGACACATTTTAATAGAGAATAAGCCAAAAGCAACTAGAGCCAAGTACTGAACTGAGACAACAGACAGGATGTTCATCTGCCCTGTTTTCTTCAAGATAAGACTTTGAAATGGTGAGAAAACTAAATGATAAATCATCAGATGTTGACAGTTTTGGAGCAGCGGATGTTAACTATACTGAGCGCTTTGCATTCATGAGCAAATTTTATACCATGGAGCTTGTGCGGTTAGCCATCAATTTCTTCCTCTAGTTCTTGGCCTTACTATAGAGGCAGCGATGTTAGCTGTGGCCCTTATTCACCTATAAAAGAAGGGGAAATTTGGGGGGGGGGCAAATAACTGTCTTTTGGATTGATGTCAGGGGAGTCTTAATCATCTTCAGATTCCCCCATAGCTTGGTGATTGCTCTGTTAGCCTGTTAGTAATTAAGACAGACCCCACTTGTTGTGTAAGATAGCTTTGGAGTGCCAGCTCCCCATCCCTGAGGAGAGCCAGCGTGGGGTCTGACTGATGCACAGCTACTCTCCTGCATTTTTCTCTGAAGTTCAGATCACAAAAAAAGGAAATATTTTGGGGGTGGGGGAAAAGCCTGTCCCTGTAACTTCTCTGTGAAACAAAAATGCTTTCAAAGAGCTATGTGTAACTTATTCAGGAAGTCATATATTTTAGACAATTTAGTCAGAATGTTAGGCTCAAATACTAACCTTTTCAATAAGAAACTTCTCAGAATTGTCTCTCTGAACCAAAAGATTACTAGACAGCAAAGGTGGAAAGACTCAGTTTACTTTATGGATAAAATCTTTTACTTTCTTTATTCTCAAAAATACATGCGTGCAAGGGGAGAAAAAGGGGAAATTTGGTCAATGTAGTCATAGCTGCCTTTTTGCCTGTATACTTCATTTGTTCTTTTTTCAGTTACTGTAGTCCTTCAGACTTACATTTACTCAACAAGCAGGAAATGCCACCTTCTGGAACAAACACAAGCATATTTAAGATGTCTCTTTTGACCTCAAAGATGTTCTGGTTTTGCCTCATCTCTCACCTACTGGAGACACTCCTAAGTCAAAGGAAATTGGATGATCACTGGAACCTTGCTAAGTAGTTGGAAATCTCTGGTGACAGTAACAAGAACCCAAGGGAACTGTGTGGAGCTGCACTGGGGAAGGATCAGGTGGAGATTAGGAAAAGTTTCTGCAACAGAGGGTGGCAGGCATGAAACAGGCTCCACAGGGCGGTGGTTGTAGCCCCAAGCTGCTGAAATTCAAAAAGTGATTAGACAATGCTCTCAGGCATAGGGTTTGAATTTTGGGTGGTCCTGAGTACAGCCAGGTATTGGATTCAGTTCTTTTGGGTTCCTTCCAATTCAGTACGGTCAATGAATGTATGTGGGACTGATGTATTTGGGAAACAAGGTTTTGAAGCTGTGACTGTTGAACTGAAATTAAGCATTAAAAGCAGACACTTGCCACTTAACTCTGACCTCAGTGTTCAGCATCTTAGTAGCATCAGTCTGTTCTAGGTCATCAGGGGAAATGGTTTTGAGCTAGAAGAGGGGAGATTTAGATTGGCCACGAGCAAGAAATATTTTACAGTAAGGATAGTGAGGCACTGGAGCAGGTTGCCCAGGGATGTGGTGGAGGCCCCCCATCCCTGTGGACATTTAAGGTCGGGCTGGACCGGGCTCTGAGTAATCTGACCTAGCAGTAGATGTCGTTGGATTCTATGATCCTTTTGGTCCACGATCGATTACTGGGCAAATTATGAGGCACCACCAATACAGAATTTTAAGATCCAAGCTATGCTTTGGCAAAAGTCAATGGGAGTAAAGATTCTCAATCTATGTTTTCAGTGCAGTTAATAGGTATTGGTGCAAATATGATGCTAGCAGGATTTACAGAGATCTGTCATTATGCCAGAAGAGGTGATGTACTTAAGTATTGAAATCAACAAGAAATTATCTGTTTACCAGTTTTCATATTTTTAAGGATCTAATGAGATCCTTTCCTGTATCTGTAGGTATTTTAGAGTCTTTGAAAGTCTCTGACTCAAATTCTTAAGGCTGTAAGTAGTGCTTGTAGGAGCTCTCACAGGTGTTTATGAACTGTGTCTCCTGCCACACCCACAGGAGGTTTATGCTTTTCCAAATATGAAGAAAATGAATGACTCCTGTAGTGTCAGAAACCATCCCTGGTAAGTCTTACTTTTCTCCTCTGGAGCTGAAGAAAATTAAAATCATGCACACGTCTGTGTGAATCTATAAACAGCTTGGCTGCTTGGATCCCACCACGCAGGGAGAGGCAGGAAGCTGACAAACACAGGAATGATTTAGGGTAGATGGAGTTGTTCACTTTTGCAGAGGGTAAAGGGGAAGACACAAACTACCGCTTGAGTTCTTCACCTCAAATTTAACCTTACTTGAGGTTTGAATCTGCTCCCATTGACGTCAGCAGGGGTTTTATCGTTGGCTTCCCTGGGAGCAGGAACGTGTTGACTTCTTTGTGAAGAGGGCTTTTTCTTTTTTTTCCTCATTACTGCTTATAAATCTGGTGCTTTTTGTTGGTAGTTTGTTGTTGTTGTTTGTTTGTTTTTAAATGACAGTCTTTATCGTAGCAGGCTGAGCACCTCCATCAATATGACTGGAGGGATTGCTGTGCTGTGCCTGTGATTCAGATGTGGTGGTCTGCCACTTCAGAGAATGTGAGGCAAGACACAGAAGGTTTTCAGTGCTGTCTCCAGTAGATTGCACAGAAGGAGTCTGGCTGACTCCCCTTGCCTTTGTGCAGATTGTAATTGGCAGGCTACTACACTTATGCTCGAGAGAATTTAAATGTGAAAGCTGAACTTGGAGGTGAGAAGCTCTGAGTATTTTCAGCAGTAAACTCTGGACTGTTTGCTTCATTGCTTTACTGTTGACTTCATTGCTTAAAGAAGTCAAAGCTCCTACTCAGTCCAGCAAAACTAAGATTTCTCCCCTGGGGTTCCATTCAAAACCCATCAAAAGAGATTTCTGGTCTGCTCAGTAATGTTCAGGTCCAAAAAACCAGTTAATTCATCAACTGGTTATGCTGTTTGTACTAAGGTTGACACTCTACTTCAACTCTTTTCTAATGTATATCAAATTGAAAAGCAGTCCATAGTTTGACCTTTCTGTGAGGCATCAATTGAGACTTTGTGACTCAGATAAGGGAATGCTAATCAGAAAACCTAGGCTTTATTTTTAGGTTTTGCTGTTTGTTGTAGATCTCTAGAGAAGTTAATTTCAGTTTTTCTCTCTCATGTAATAAACATAGTAATGTGATTGCTAACTATTTTATACCAAATATTGTTTTGAAGGCATTTTCTTTCTCCCTGATCATTTGCTTTCATTATGATCTCCTCAGAAGGAGAGTGTGCTTCACTCTTCTCAAGTTCAAATTCTTAATTACATACAGTGTTTAGCAAGACTCAAAGGCCTAATCTTAGCTCCCAGAAGATGCATTGTTACTAGTGGCTGTTGAAGCGTGCATTAGAAGGAAGATTCAAAGCATGGAAGGCAGCAATAGTTTTGTATACTTTGTAGAGTTCCTTGGTGTGGAAATCTTTAGAGACTGAGCCATTGTGTGAATATTTTAGCATTTCCTGGTTTCAACAATAGTCAACAATATCACAAGAAAGATTGCCCCATATGGTTTATCTGTACTTCAGCTTCTGGGGAGGGAAAATTAATTCAAAAACACTTGAAAACAGCTGGAAAAGATAAACAAGATCCTTTGATATTTTAGTGGGGTGGGAAAATGAAGAGTGAGTATCTTGTATTCTGCTTGTTTGCTATACGAGCCTGTGCTTTACTTTCTTGTTTTGACTGAGAGATTTTGAAGTTATAGTTATTTATTTGTTTACTGAAGCACCTCATAAAGCACTGTGACAAGATTTAGTACTCATTCAGTGTACGCTCGAATGAAGTACATCCATGGCAATGCTTTACAGCTTCTTTGTATGCATCTTAGTGAGAAAGTTTTATGACTTTTATATTCAGGTCATTGTTATTTAGTGTTCTAGACTTGGAATTCAATTTATCTGAGACCGAATCAAAAGGTATTTCCTTCCATTTTTTCTTGATTAGTGTTTCTTTCTTGGGAGATTTCATTGCCAAATGGACTTAAAAGCACCAGGGTTTGGCAGAGAAGCTCCATGGGTCTGTTGAAAGGTTCGTGTCTGTAGTCTTGCTTTTTGTGTGTGTGTGTGCGTGCATGCATGTGTGCATTTTTTTCATCATTTGTTTTGCCTGGAAAGTAAAACTACTCAGAATTGATGCAGCTTATATTTTTAACTAGAGTGTGTTTTTTGTTTTTTGTACTGTTTTTATTTTTGCTTTTGTTTCACTTCTAATAAGAAAAGGGTGGAGGCCTTATATTCCTTGCCCTTTTATATGGGTTTTGAATGCTTTACAATACACAGGGGATAGTAAGAAGTGTTAAGTTGGCAGGATAGTAAAATGTATTGAGATAGCATACCCAGTTGCTGTCCAGCCCTTCCATGAAGGAAAGGTTGTGGCTTTCCATTGGAATGTGAGATTTTTAGCTACTGTAGACTATTGAGAATGTCAACACTTCTGTGTTCAGGGGACAGGGAGGCAAATCAGTATAAGTGTGATTTACATATGACTTTGATGTGCCATTCCAGTTACAATTTTTTATTGGGGAATTCTTCAGCTGATTTTCTTGTTTGTTTGTTTTTAACAGAAAGCAGCCTTGCCTATCCTAATCTTGACTATTTTTGGCCAATTAATATCTTAATCAAAAAAAGACATTACACAGAATTCATCTGTTTTTTGACTTTATATGCACATAATTTGTAACATATGCTGAATTCATAACAGTTGTGAGCACTTTCAACTCTTAAAAGCGTTTGACACTTAAATTAACAGTGTCTCCAACATTATCCTGCCTTACCACAGTATTAGACGTTTGCTTAAAAAAAACTGTTTTAAACAGAGCCACCATCTTTAGTCTTATCTAAGTGTAATGACTTAAAATAGGAGATTATTTAATTAATAAGGGCCTTAATTTTACAAAAAAAATAATAATCTAGATGTTTGTGTTCTCGAGAAAAATGAGTTTTCTCAGTGTTCTGAATAATCTCTTATTTAATGAATAATGGAACAATTCACTAAAATAGAGTAAAAGTAATTGTAAAATTATTGCAAAATTCAGAAAGGATTTAACTGTCATAATTAGGATGTTTCAACCTAAACCAGAGGATGCGTTTTAGAAATAATTTATTAATGTCACGTGATATGAGGTAGGGCTGAAATGCCTTCTTAAATATCAGGTTATGTGAAATAGTTTTTCTTTTTTTTTTTTTAACGTTGCTCCCAACATAAACAACGAATGATATTGAAATGCAACTTCAAATAATTTCTCTTCAAACTTTATAAAGCTGTGAACACTTGCTATCAAAATTCCAGTTGAACTGACATATTGCCGTTGCCATTTGCTGCTCATGTCCTCGTTTGGAACACTGAATTTCTCCAGTGGAGGGTGGCTGCTTACTGAAAGTCATTCAGAAAGATGAGTGGTTAGGCAAAATGATGAAAATGTGCAGAGTCATTGGGTTCAGATGTTCATGATGCAGATTATATATTGTTTGTACTTCTTGTTGTCTACCTTTGAGACTGTTAGTGATAGCTGGTCTCTCGAAAGCTATATCTATCACTACAAACACTCAAGGGTAAATCTTCCTATAACTAGGAAGGAAATTCAGCAGATGAATGTTTTGGCTAGAAGCCTTATGAAGAAGGCATTAGCTGAAATATTAGTCTATGCAACTTCCTTTCTTCAGCTGCACTCAACCTGTTGAAGTCCCACTTCAGAAAATATCCAACACGCAGTTTGCTGAAATCAGTTCTGGAAACCAGGTAGTTCTATCTGACTTCAAGTGTGGAAATTTTTTTAAGTGAAGTCACATTGACTTGCTTAAGAAAAGTCACTTCCATAATGAAGAACAATGTTGTATTATTCAAAGGACGCCAAGATCATTAACAGGAGACATTTTAAGAATGTAGTGTGAAAAGAACAAATAAAGACTGACTCACTCATAAGACAGAATTTAGGAATGTCTGTCTGATTTATTGCTAACTTTGCTGAATTTGACTTTGTTGATAGCTAGTGCAAAACTCTCAGGAAAGAAAACGTTACAGAATTTCTAAGATAGTGTATTTATATTGTAAGATATATTTACGCCTCCAGATCATTTTACTAACTAGTGTGTTCTTAAAATGGTAGTAGCTCTGGAGTTACTCCAGTTAAGCTGATGGTGTTAATCAGCACTCTTCTCATACAGCTTGGTTTCTGAAAGGTCAGACAAAAAAATCAGAGTGATTGCTATTTAGGTTAAAAGTTTAATTTGCAGGATCATACCATTTCATTTACTGTAAGAGAAATTATTAATATGGAATGCTTTTCAAATTAGTCCCCGCCATCTTCTTACTGTCTTTGTGTCTGCAGTGTCACATGCCTATTTGGTGCCTTCCAAATGCATTTAATCCAAGTCTCCTTGCATTATCTGTTAACAGCCTGGCTTTAAATCCAGTCAACAGCAAGATCATCTTTTTAATGCACCTATGACCCAAACAATTGAAAGGATAAAGGGCAAAAGGGATAGTGGAAAAAACAGCAGGGGGAAAAAAAAATCCTACCAGAACTGGTTACAGGAATGTTCACAGTGGTCTTAATAACTACACTGACATAAAGCATTCTCTCTGCACTCACTGCAGGTGCAGCATTCCTGCTCCCTGGAGAAGCCTGTCTTGAAGTCTTTTCTCCTTGAGTCTTTCCACTCAAGTGAGAGTGGGAGGCACAGATTGAAAGTGTTTTCCTCTAGGATTCTTCCCCAAAGGTACCAGAAATGTTATGTCTTCAGGTTTGTCAGATGTTTTCCTTGGGCTCTTCCTTAGCAAGTTTACTGTAAGGTAGAACACCTGTTATTACATACAATAGCAATATATCAGAAGGTATGCAAAATGCAATGGAAAGAGGAAGGAAATGAAGGAAGATTTGATCTGTCATCCTGGATAAATGATGGAGAAGTCAGTTGATATTCCTCTCTAGAAAAACTGCTTTCAATAGGAGAGGGACCATTTGTGCCTATAAACTCTAACCTTCTAAACTTCCTGTACTAGATGAACTTCACCAGATCTTGGCACTCTGCTCGTGTGGAACTCCTCCCTTTTTTTCTTCCCCTACTTTATTTTTTCTTTTTGTTTTTCCCTTTAGCACCAGAAAGTAGCAGAATTGTTCTTACTCTGTGAAAGGAGATGGACTTGAAAGAACTTCAAGTAATATCATAGAATTATTTGAGTTGACCTTTAGAGGTCATCTTGTACCCAGTAATGAATGGAGATACCTACAGCTCCATCAGGTGCTCAGAGCTCCTCCAGCCTGACCTTGGTTGTCGCCAGGGATGGGGCATCCACCGCCTCTCTGGGCAACCTGTGCCACCCTTAGTGTAAAACACTTCTTCCTTATATCCAATCCTAATCTCCCATTTTGTTCTTATGAGGACTTACTAATAATACTTCTTTTGATTACTCCTATATACAACAGTACTCCTTTTTTTTTTTTTTTTACAGTGGATCTTCATTCTTTATTCATGTTGTATTATTAAGATAATAATGCAGAATTGCGGACGAATTTTTATTGTTTTCTTAAAATTTTCTGATCTGTTTGCAGAGCCTTACCTTAAACAGCATAAGAAATAACACAAATTAGGACAGAAGGCTTCCTGTAATCTTTCGTGTCTGTAGGTATGAAAAGAGAAAAAGAGGCTTAATGATTAACCTGGTAAATCACCAGTTTCACATTGGAAATTGTCCATCGTTACAAAAGTTCTGATGTTTAGGGATGAGATTAGTTCACTGGAAAGTCTATTACGAGTAATTTATCCCTAATTCCTGTAAACCAGCCATTGACTGTTGCCTTCAAGCAATAGACTTCATATCTTTCATCTGTTTCCCATTTTTCTGTAGAATTTAAATGATCTTGCTGTCCACTTGCATGCTTAATCCCTCCTTCAATTTCACCAAACTTTCAACACATTTTTAAACTGCTATTGGCTAACTTATATTGTGAAATGAGAATAGCCTGTTTTTCTGTGCACTGTATCATGAATAGCCTTTCTATGAATGTCATCCTTGATACTACACTAATTACAATCCTGAGCACCAGCTTAATCTGTCCAAGAACATGAACGTAGCAAGCTCTGGCAGAGAAGGATTTGGAAAAACCTCATTAAGAAAGTAGGAGACTTAATGTGCAATGTGTTGGAATATGCTTTTTTTCTTTTCATGGGCAGCTCTGTGTAGTATGTATAGGTTTAAGAAAAAATTGTTGGGTGTTATGCACTGGTTTCATGGATGCTATGTATCTCTGTCTCATGTAGAAAATGAATCTGCAGTTAAAAAATGGAGAGGAGGATTGCTGTGCTGTAGGAAACATTGCAGTGATATGAATCTGCACACTGGCTTTTTCATTCCTTACGGAAACAATGTACAAAAAATAAGAGTCATTTTCTTCACCTCCTCAGTTTGACTGGTGCTTGTGCTTTCTTGCCTTATGACAAGCTGGGGGCTCTGTATTAAATTACAGCAAAGGGTGTTGCGTAGAAGTACATCCTCATGCTATTTGATCAGCAGCCTTTCTCTTTGTTACCATTTGGCATGTTACTTTGTGTCTTGATGGCTAGAAGGTTTTGCTCTTCTGTTTTGTAGTGTCTAGACTTCTAAGCCTTTAAAGCTTCAGCTTAGTATCTTAAGGTCCCCAATGTATTTGTGGACAATTTTTAAAGATAGGGACTATTAAAAGAACAATTAAAAGTACTTGAGACAATTGGTAAGGACTCTGAATAGACAACAATCGCATTAAATTGCAGCTGGGATGGATCTCTCAAAAGCGTGGAAATATCAGATGAGGATAATCTTTCACTGGACCATTTAATCACTTGCTTGCTTTCCTGTACTGTAGACTGCAACACCTCATTTGTTTCAACTCACTTAACTTATCTTAGCCAGGATACAAGCACTCTGTGCATCTGCCACCTGACTCTCATTAGATAGCAGGACTTCTTTTAAAGATGACAACAAGAGGACAGGTGAAGAGCTCAATAGTTAATAAACACTGGTGTCCCTGGTGGACAGGATGGGGAGTTCAGTTCACCATGTCTAATCTAGGAAGAGCCATGCGTGACCTTCTGAGCTACTCACCCTAGGGGCTGCTGAGGAGGTTCTCTGGCTGTACACACTGTACAGAGTGGTCAGGCTGCTGTAGAGTTGAGACCTGCTGCTTGCCCTGGCTCTGCTGGCGTTCACTTTGACAGCTTCAGGCTGGTAGCAGTGAGTGGTATTGATATACTGCTAGCCTAGGAATCTGTTTTTCTTCTTCTTTGCTTTCAATCTTTTTTTTTTTTCTTCCCCTCCCTGATATAGCAATAGCTCCACACAACAGATGCTTTAACAAGTACATCATGGGGATCGCAGAATCACAGAATCACTAAGGTTGGAAAAGACCTATAAGATCATCCAGTCCAACCATCTACCTATCACCAATGGTTCTCGCTAAACCATATCCCTCAACACAACATCC
Organism: Phasianus colchicus; assembly: GCF_987193195.1. Lineage (NCBI taxonomy): Eukaryota > Metazoa > Chordata > Aves > Galliformes > Phasianidae > Phasianus > Phasianus colchicus. The sequence continues at coordinate 19,868,771 of NC_143439.1, read as the reverse complement.
AAACGTTCCTTGAACACCTCCAGGGAAGGGGACTCCACCACCTCCCTGGGCAGCCCATTCCAGTGCCTGACCACCCTTTCAGAGAAGTAGTATTTCCTAATATCCAGCCTGAATCTTCCCTGGCGCAGCTTGAAACCATTCCCTCTAGTCCTATCACCAGTTACACAAGAGAAGAGGCCGACCCCCAGCTCGCTACAGCCTCCCTTCAGGTAGTTATAGAGAGCAATAAGGTCTCCCCTGAGCCTCCTCTTCTCCAGACTGAACAATCCCAGCTCCTTCAGCCGCTCCTCATAAGGCCTGTGCTCCAGACCCCTCACCAGCTTTGTTGCCCTTCTTTGAACACGCTCCAGGGCCTCAGTGTCTTTCTGGATTCTCCAGTGGGACTCTTCCAGGGCTCCTACATCTCTGCAGCAGCCTGAAGACATAGGAGATGAGCGTTCAGGATGCTGTGACAGAGTCTCCCATGAGAACACTTGTGCAGCACTGCTAGTCTCTCAGGCATTAGGTACTGAAGTCCATCCTGTAGTCAGTATTATTGCTAGCAAGGTTAAATTATTACAGCAGCAAATTCTATAACCATTCTTCTTCCTGTCTTATATGGAGCGGAAAATATTATTCAAGAAGCAAAGCATGCTGTCAGTGGTTACAACATTCCCACCAGTGCAATTCCATTTCCAAAATTGAGATCCTCCTTCAAAGAGTTGTAATAGTCTCTGCATATTTATAAAATATCTGTAAAAGTTTAAAGCAAAAAAAAACCAAACAACAACAACAAAAAGAAGTCAAAAAGATTATCTTCTCATACTGAAGTAGACATTTGGAATGAATTGATGCCAGAAGAACCTAGCTATTTTCAGAAGTTCAAGGAAACACATGCAATTAAAAAAAAAAAAAAAAAAAAAAAAAAAAGAAGATTTTGCAAAGTGGAATAAAATTCATATTTTCTTTGTACCTAGATATTCGTTTCTTTTTAAAGAAGGGTAAGAAGGAAGCTGTATTAAATAGGAAGTTCTTCCTCTGAAATATGGCATATGATTTTATTACCAATGTATTCCAATGTTTTATGGGCTTTTTTTTGCATGACTGACAACCTTCTATAAACTATACATATCCTGTGTTAATCAGGATCTTCATTTTTAAAATAAATGTTAATAATTCATATTTATATCTAGTTATGTCAGTGATATAACTTGTATAATATTTCATATGTTTGGAAACATGTTCTACTTCAATCTCTGCCTTCAAAGTGACTTTGCTTACACTAAAACAAAATAAAAGTTGGTAGTGAGGTTGTGCGTGATACTCTGAGGCAGTGCGCTGGAGTATCTTCTAGCTGAAGAAGAATTCAAAGTAAGGCAAGCTAGACCTTTACAAGTAAAATGAAAAGTAAAAGCCAGAAGGTCAATATTAGACTTTCTCTTTGCCTCAGTGAATTCTCAGTATTCTAACTGTAATTACAGGTTATAACAGTGTAATTAAAGTTACTGTAATTTTATTAGCTGCTGAAATCTATCTACCACCGCTCCCAGGTTTGCACTCTGTGTCTTCCCTGCTGCATGTGCCTACCAGCAGCAGCTCATCCCAACGTCTAATAGAAAGCATGTACTCTTGGTTGTTTGGTTGCCCATGGCACAATTGTTAATCTGGGCACATTGTGCTCTGAGCACCGTTATTTCAGCCTCTTTGTTGCTGTAAATGCAATGAGGAAGGGAAGGCAGCTAATCTCCCTGTTCCTGAGTAAGGCACCAGTGTAAGTTTCTGGATGATTTCTTTGCTCTCCCATGACCAGCTGGGGATCTGCAAGGCTGTATCCTCATGTTTACCATGTACATATGTCAGAATTATGTGGATCTGGGATGTTTCGTGTTTGTTTGGAGAAGTGTTTGACCACAAACACTTGAGTCTTCAGAAGGGCTGTTGGAAGTGCGGTGCTTTCAGACTCCCAGTTCAAGACTTACACCAGTATACATCTGCAACTTCGTATCTGTTACTGATGTATAAACTTTATCAAGAGATAGGGAACAATATCCTGAAGAATTATGTTCATTACTCTGTGTCTCCAAACAGTTACAGAAGAAGATTTTCCCCCTTCTAACAGGATCTGAAATAAGACATTTGCCTAGTCAAGCAAATTTAATGTGACAACATACTGTTCATTTTTACTGTTGACATGTGGAAGTTTCATTCCAAAGCTTAAAGGACATCATTCTGAAGTCACATAGGTATCATTTCCAAAAATATCTCTTACTGACATTAATACTTCTACCCACATATTTTGGAGTCTCGAGATACTTCCATTATTTATTAATTAATGCTGTACTGGGATGTGATGCTTCTTGTGTATCCCACTGGCTTTCTCTCCTCCTTGAGCTTGTGTAAATCTTGTTGTTTTATAACTGGGAGAATTAAATCTGCTATTGAAATGGGCTTCCATCCATCCCTAGGAGTGCCATAAAAATTTAATGTCTTTGTTATTTAGTATGCTAAGTCAGGAATAATTTTCTGTTTTTCATAGCACTGGACAATTTCTTTAGCTCTGTAGGATCCCTATTCCCTACAGTGTTCCCATCTCCCCTAAATAAACTGATGCTGTCCTGTGGCTACAAAGCTATTATTTTGGAGATGGACAGTTTCACAAAATACACTGTGTGTGGTTAATATTCACGGCACATACTTCATTCATAATTTATCATTAACTTACTCATTTTAATTTTTTCCCCTTGGGGTCTGGAATGCACCAGTGTTATCCAGTTTCTCTCTTCTACAGCTCTGGCCATCTGGAACAATCTTGCAATGTGTCTTCACCTCAGCTACACTTTCCCATTTCTCAAAATTTGTAAAGAAAAATTATCAGAGTAGTGTCCTAAAACTAGATAAACAGTAAATGTGGCTTAGTTTTCAGAGTGAAGGCAATTCTGAGGTTATCAAATAAATTCATGAACCTGCCACAATGGCCTCTAATTGGTGAAGAAGAAAGCTGTGTATCCTGTGGCCTGGAGGTTTTGAGCCCTGAAGAAGGTTTGGGCTGATTCTCTTTCTGTTTAACATTTGCATTAATGTGTTATTGAACTTTGAAATGCATCAGCTGCTCCCCTGTACTTACCTTGTGTTGTTGCACCTTGTGGAGCAGTCTGGCAGCATGTCAACAGGCTTTCATTCGGCCATAAGTAAAACAGAAGTACATTTCAACCTGCCAATGAGCATTCAGCTTATGGAATCATGCTGTGGCTGCTCCGAACTGAAAGTCCTTGAAGAGCCAACAGTGAGGATATCTTGTCTTCAGTGCCAGTCACTTCACCTTACAGCTTCATTTCTGTTATACTAATCTATGCTTATTCCTGAGAAATAGATTTTCTACTAGTTTCTATCTATTCAAGGTATTTCAGTGGTGCTTTGGACAGGGGAGCAAACTTGAAGACAGATTTGTCTTCCCCGTTGCTCGTCTAGCTGAAATAATTCATGTTGATACTAACAGCATTTAGCTTTAAAGCATTCTGATCTCTGGCTCTAAGAGTATGTTTGTTCTGTGCAACTTACTTGATTAGTCAGCAAGACTAATTTGAAGCCACTTGGTATTTTTCTCAGCTGATGAGATGACCTGTCTGATGACAGTCTGCTAAGGCCTTAAAACTGTTTTCCTGTAGAATTGTTAGTCTTCATGTCTGACTGTCAACATAGTAGAAAAAAGATGTATCAGAAACATTTTAAGAAGGGTAAGTCTGATTTTGGCTTTGGCTTAGCAAAGTGTGTGACAATGTGCTGCAGTTCACCACCATCTGTAAAGCATATCTGTTTATGTAATTATGTGTTTTGCTGGACGTGTCTTCCTCTATGCCGTTTGATAATTAAATTTGGTTCCTCATGATTTGCTGAGCTACACATGCATAAATCCTGCTAGGGATTCATACTACTACACCTGTGCTAGATCAAAACATACCAAAGATTACTTTCTTTTCCTGCACAGCTCACTCTGCTTGGACTTCCTCCCAGCTTCCATGTCCCATAGATGCACCCCGTGTCTTTTCCCCTTGGTTTGCAGAACAAAAGGTTTTCACAGGCCTCGTGTTGTTGGAAGTCCTATAGTGGGACCTGAAGAGCCACAGTCATAGTACTTCCTCAACATGAAATAAAAATTTTTTTGGACACGATTTGGTTGTGTTTGGGAGTGTTAGTATAAAATGACCAGGAGATTTAGTTCTTGAACTTCTAAAAAATACCCTGGACTCTCCTTCAGTGGCTAGTAACAATATTGGTAAGTTGTATGTTATTACCTTTTGTTTCCTCTTGCTGGCTATAATTTTGTCAGTATAGAACCTCTATTTAAAGGCTCTTTTTTGCACATGTTGAACTTTATTGGATGATAACACTTCTGGAGCATGCTTTGTGATGTTTCTGGTTTTTGTTTATTTCTTTTGTAGAAAGAGAGGCGAAAGTAGGGGATTCTCTAAGTCAGGAAAGGAGGCTTTTGCACTTCTGCCTACTTGGAAGTAAGAAAAGGAGATCATCTTAGAATGGCAATTATTTGAAACACTATGAATACATGTACTAATGTACTTGGGGCTAAAAACATGATGTTGTGAAAGTTCGTAAGAAAACACAAAGGCAATTTCAGCCAGTATTGGCATGGCAAAGCTTCAAGGATGACTAATAATTGTGACTTTTGGAGGAAATGGATTTTACAAGCAATTGCAATGCAGGTCTCATTTCAAATTACTGTCAGTCTAATTCAGCTCATGGCAGGGGTGCTGGGAGTGCCGTGGCACCGCTGCTTGAATACACCCAAATTAGCTCATTTACTCAACAAAGTTGAGCACAAGAGCACCTTGGGAAGAAGTGGATGAGAGCAGAATTATGGAAACCTGGGTAGGACATAGCATCAGGAAGACGAATGAACAAATGGTGTTGATCGTATGTGTTTAGGGAAGAAAATGGATGGCCTACAAATGCCAAGTTATAGCCGGAGGAGGTCCTCAGAGACTAGTAAGAGCTTTTGGGACAACGTAAGGTCAGAGCTGTGCTGAAGTTTCTCATCTCAGATTTCAGCCTGCTAGCAATTGGCTGTGTGCTGGCTTAATCTGCAGAGGGAAGCATGACCCCCTGCAAGTGGGGTTGGGGCTGTTTTTGAGACTGAGAGTTGGAGATGCAGCTGGAAGAGGAAGTGCGACTGTTGCCTGCTGCTCATCACATCCTTCCTCCCAAAGGTTTTCATCCCTTGCAGCTGGCAGCTGACTTGGTTGTGTGGATGACCGTACACCTGGTTAAGCAAAAAAGGATCTAGGCTAGGTTAATTAGCTTAAATCATATGTCTTTGGTAACTCGTATCATTTTGATTGAAAGTAGCTGGAGAATGTTCCACCAGGCTGATCAGTGGAAGCAGAACTTCTAGCAGCAGCAAGATAGGGTAGATGGCAGCTGCCTCAGGTGCAGAGCTACTTTAAAAAAAAATCCTAAATGGATCAACAGCTGCATGGATGCTTATAAGCAAAGCAAAGGAGATGCATAAGGGCAGGCAGAAGAGAGAAATAAATTTATGGGATAGGGCAAGAAAAGATTAATTAGAGGAGAGCATAGGTTAGAAATGAGGAAAATGTGCTCAATCAGTTTGAGATTTTTATGTATTCTTTGAGAGCTCCTGAACCTGAGAGAGTTGCGAGGCTTTGTGTAGACTTGCATATGTATTTTCTTCTGAAAATTTGTTAACATTGCCTATATTAGTGTACCAGTTGAAACCAATTAAAGTCTGATTTGGAAACAAAAAATTTAGCATCTGTACTCAGAAAATGCAAACTTCAACTTCTAAATACTGAAATATGCCTAGCAGTTCCGTTACTTTCTACTCGCTCCCTTTGCTATTTGTGGGATATGGTTTCTCACTCCTAGCCTGACCTATAAAGCCATCCCCTGTTCCAGCAGGGCATGTAATGGTATCATTATGATAGTTGCCTATCTAATCATGGCTGTTCGAGAGTTAATTACCTTTTGAGTATAACAAGCCAAGAGGAAGGAGAACCAGCACTGCTTTACTCCCTGTGTGCACCTTGGTGTGCTTGAATCATTACAATGTATCACAGGGGAGTTTAGTAGAGAACAGAACGAACATTTTATTTTCTCTAAAGCTTAGAAATCTTTTGTCAAAATTTTAATCAATTTCTACTTTGTGATTTCCCCTCCAAATACCTTATGTGCTAAAGGGACCTATTGTATTTATTCAAATTGGACATTTTTACAAGAACAGCTATTAAGAGGAAGGTCTCAAACTCGGTCCAATTTACCGTGTATCCGGAGGCTTAGCCAAAACTATTATTACATGAAAGAATGAAGGAAATGAAGAACAGGGCCTTCGGAATACCAAATGCCAGTACAATGTCTTTTTCTTAATTTTCTTTCAGTCTAATTAATTCTGTCAGGAGTTTGAAAACAATTGGGCACTAAAAAGGAAAAAAGAGTAAAATAGTCATACCTAATTCTTCTGTGCGTGTTAAATACTTCCATGCTGTGTTGCAGTCATTTTTTGGACTAATGATCACTTTAGTGGTGCTTCTGGAAAAATCTTGTCCTCAGTTACTGAAAAGTGTAATGAGAGCCTTCTAGATAATAAAACGGAAGGCTGTAAAAGTCAAGGAGTAATGTGGCATTGATCATAGAATTGTAGAATCACAGAATTACCTGGGTTGAAAGGACCTCAAAGATCATTTGATTTCAACCCCCCTGTTGTATGCAGAGTCACCAACCACTAGACCAGGCTGCCCAGAGACATACCCAGCCTGGCCTTGAATGCCTCCAGGGATGGGGCATATAGTTCAGAAGAAGATAACCTTAAAAAAAAGGAATTCTCTTTGTGTTATTCAAGGGAAAAAAAAAAAGAAAAAAAAAAGAAAAAAAAAGAAAAAAAAAAAGAAAAAAAAATTGTGAGAAATGTTCACGGAAACCCACAATATTTTCTTACATAGAGTTCATCAAAAGTAAATGAAATCAGATAGAAATGAGCATGGCTTGAGAGAAGGTGTTTTGCTAGGCTTGGTTACTAATGATCTGCTTTACCTGATAACGCTACTGTGATCTCCCCCCTTCCTCTCATCCTAATTTTTGCACTCCGTGCCTCATGCAATCTCAACATCTGCATGTACTTTGATCAGAGTATAAAGATCATGGGCTTAATCTAATTTGATTATAATTGTAGCAAACTTCTGCATGCATAATGATGAGAGCTGGTAGAAGAGAAGACTGTATGTTATCCAAGACTCAAAAATGTGCAGTCTGTTTGAATTCTTCTGCTTTTAAGCTTGAATAAAGTATATGTAAAATCTCACTTCCAGTAAAATTTTAATTACCTCATGAAAATCTGCCTATTTGTATGGAAAGTTGTGTCTGGGTACTGAAAAATAGAAGAGGTCATAAACTCCCATTACAGTAAAGACTGTGTGGTTAGGAGACTGCGAGTTTAAATTCACACGCAATTCTTTATTGCAAGAGAAACTGGGTGTTTTTACCAAGAAATCATGTCTCTCTTCTGTATAAGCTTCAGTGACTTCTGATGTAATAGAATGTTTCCTCCAGCAAGGCTTTTTTACTGCTGTTTTCTGGAGTGCCTGCATGAGGTTATGGTATGTGGCCTATGTGGCAAAAGGAAATGTCAGAAGTATTAACATTCGTCCATCAAGAGGACTTCTCTTGTCCCATTTACACTAACCAAGCCTTCTGTGTACACTTTACACAAATATGACTGTATCTTTCTTGCTGGATAGAAACTTTGTCCTTGCCTTTGGCTGTTAATTTGGAGCATTATTAGTTTTCTATTTTGGCAGGGTTCAGCTTGCTGTTGCGTGTTTCCTGTGAAGTATTCTAGGAAAAATAAAAAAGTACAAATTCTCTCAGCTGTAGCAAGTGGAAGCATTGCGTGACTGTAACCTTACTGTAGTGTCACTGTGTTGGGGGCTGTTGCTTTTGTTTCAACTAACGACTTCTTCCACTTGTATGCTTCCTTGTTTCAGGAAAGACTGTAAGACTTCCTCATGAGTGGGAATGAGCTTTTCAGGCTCATTTCTACAGTTTAAAGGCTCTATTTTTAACTTGCAGACTGGTAATGTGCTCTGAAAAGATGATATGCTGCAAAACAAAACCAAGACCTGAATTACTGCAAGGGTCCACCATGTAGCTCTTTGCTCGGGTTGTCTGTAAAAGTACTTTCTTTCTATCTGGTAACAAATGTTTTTATTTTGATTCTTAATGAGTTGATCTCATAAAGAATCATGGTGGTTGATCTGCTTTGTGGCATGCCTAATCCATGAATTTCGCTGAGCGTTTCATAAAATTAGGAGGAAAACATTCATTCTGTTCTCTGAGGAATTTTACAGCCTAAGCAGAAGAGGACAAGCAGGCAAAGGGAGAGATGGGATATACAGGTCAAAAGAGATTGATTGAAAGTTATATAGATAAGGGGTGCTCCATAACTTCTTTTTTAATTGTTTAAGGTTTGTATATTTTGTGTTAGAATGAGGGTGGAAAAAAAAAGAGCAAGGAAATTGGGAAAGGCAAAGTGTTGAGTTCTGACCCTTCCTTCTTTAGCTGAGACCTTCTAAGAAAGTCTCTCTGGCATTGAACAGCTGATAAGAAGAGTTAATCCTGTTCCTCCACTTTAGAAATCAGTCACTTGTTTGTAAGTTTATTTCAGTTTGTATTTGCAGCAAGTCTGAAGATGTTCATAATCACAAGCCATCACTACTTAAACTTGTTAAAATAATGTGACCTTTAAGAGTAACTGGTATTCTTTCCATCTTGGCAGTATCCTTGTTTTGGCTTAGCAAGTAAATATTTAACACAATATTTCACCATCTCATTTTTGTCTAACAGAGAACAAATACATTATTGACATATAAAAGTTCTGTTTGTTGAACAGAATAAATGTAATCCTGCTTTAACATTGCTGTGTAGATGTCAACAATGCTCATTTAAATGTGAATAATTGAAGCAAGATGAGAATATTCTGTCAATCTTTCCTTAATGTTCAGTAATATTTTTATTACTATTTCAGTTATCAGTTTATCATTCTTCACTGATGCAACCTAGCAAATGAAGTGCAGTTCTTATTCATTCCTGGTTTTTTGCTGGCTCAAAAGCAGACATCAATAACAGATTTTTCCTCTTTTTGTACGGTGCTTGAGAGTTGCCCTTTTAATTTTTAACTATTTGTATTAGTTTTGTAAAACATGTTGATCTGATTGTTTAAAATAAGGTGAAATGATAGAGGTGAATAAGCAAATAAGCCTCAGAAGAAAAAGAAAGCCTGTTATGGGCCTATTGCTTCTCAGTTGAAGAATACAGTGATTACTATCCTTTGACTTTGCAATCTCTGTTATGAAAAGAAAAAAGCTTGCCATCTTGAACCATTTGTACCTCTGCATAATATGTGAATGATCAAACTATATTGCTGACTTTACAATATACCTCCAACTCTTACAAAACTGTCACAAAAATTTTTGCCCTTACAGCTAGCATCCAAAGAAAAAGAGCAAGGGATTTTTTATCTCCACATGATCATTATTTTTCATGGTCTACAATACTCCATATCAAAACACTTAAGATTCTTGGGAAAAGATTCTAATTGTTACAGCTTCTACAAAAAAAGATATTTATTGCATGAATTCCTGCATTTGACTCTTAGAAGCCTTTAGAAACCTGCCAAATCACATCAGGAAAAAAAAAAAAAAGGAAAACAAGAAAGTTTTCTAGCTGTCAGTGTCAGTGACAACTGACAGCTATGGGTCAAAGAATAGAGGGACACCCGGGATCAATTATTGATGGCTGAATTTGATTTTAATCATCTTTGTATGTGAGAGTGAACTAATTTCTTTGTCCTCTGTACAGATGTTTTCATTGGCTGCTAAACAACACTGTTTTGATTTATGAGAGGTCATAACAAATTGTTGCAAAGAGGTTGCAAGATATTTCTGCAGCTAATCAAGTCCAAAATTCTTTTCCTTTATCAATGTATGTGTGAGGAAGGTGTGCCACAATGTTTCGTTTTTAAAAAGTATATAGTAGTGTGCCAGTAGTGTGCACTGTGAAAATCTTCCAAAGTCGCACTTAGCATACATAATTCATATGGCTTACAAAGGTATATGATGTTATGTAGACTGATGCATAAGCTCACAAAGGGATAAGTGAAACAACAGCTTGAAATTCTCTTGAATAGGTATGTGTAGAGCCAGATTCAGCAGACTTCAATGTGTTAAGTTTCATCATCTGTATTGTTTAGAAATAGATCAAGGACAAATGGCAGGTATATGCCAGTGAGGATTAATTTGTGGTGTTTTCCTCTACTTTCATTCTTCTGTTTCTCAAGAACAGAGACAGTGTGTGTTCTAGCCTATATGAAGAAAAATGTATTTTCTGGAAAATTCTCATGGATATTAAAATTTTCCCCTAGTTCTGCATTGTGCATTACTCTTGCATATTTTGTGCTTCCTTTCACTACAGACTTTCCATTGCCATCAATATATATAAAAGCAAACCAGGAGAACCCGGGAGAGTGAATGGCATGATTAACATTTGCCATTTTTTTTCAGAGCTGAAATGGATAACTACACTATCTCAGTGTTTCACTCTGTCTCTACAAGTGTAACAACACAGTGTGTGATAACTTTTTTCTGTGAGCTCCTTGCTCATCCTTATGGTTTCCTGCCACCTTTGTCTGATTTCTTACTCTCAGAAATGAATCCATCTTGAGCTTGGAAGAAGTGGTGCTTGAATGTCAACCGGGTCTTGCAGGCCTCCTTATCTTGCCATGCTCTAACCCACAGGGTACCTCCCTGTATGTTTTTGAAGTTTGCTCTCTGTTTGCTTTATAGTTGTACAGAAACAAAAATCCCTTCTTCTGGGAGGATTGGTAGAGTCTCTTAGCATCCCTCAAGTAGCTCTATTACAAAGGATCTTACTCTTTCTTGTCAAAATTTGATTTAACTTAGTCCAACAATAAAACACAGAGCAAAAGCAAATGAGTGATTTCTAGAGAATTGAATTCTGCAATTAATAAAGTCTTATTCAAAGAAAACCAGAGAGTTTAGGGCTCCTGCTCTGGAATCAGAAAAACTCATGTTAGATATCAATTTAGCTTCCACTAAACTTAGGTTTTATTATTTCTGAGGAGTACAGAACCATATTTTCCTTTTTTTTTAAACAAACTTCCTTATTTATAGATTCAGCTTTTTAATGCTTTCTGCTAACCCTATTAACTGCAAGGATTTCACTGTTTTGAGACTTTCTAATTAGCAGCATCTTATATGTGGTATAAAATCCAGGCAGAATGGCAAATGTCCTTTGTTTTGCTGATCACAGCGTCATCTTAGGGGTGTTAGGACTGGCTAGATTCTATTGTTGTTGCAGTCTCTCAGGTGCTGTATAGGATGATTGTCTCTCTTGTCTGGAGAAGACTGAGGAGTGGAAAAGCTAGCAACAATATTCAGACTTAAACAGAGCAAAGATTATTAAAAAAATAAATAAAAAGCTCTGGATAGAAGTTGAGGCCTCTTTCTGAGTGTGTGACACTTGTTCAGAGACACAACCTTGAGAAATTCATGGAGCCCTTACTTCTGGAGCTTGGATGTGTTGGAAATAGCATTTCTTTACTGTTGCTTGCAACTGCAGCTGGCTCTAGGACTGATGGTTTTTCTTAGGTGTGGATCTTGTTACTGTGATCTATGCGTATGATACCTTGAGACAAGATAACTCCATGTAGAACATACCATAAACCTCTCCAACTATGAGCTGGTAGTAGAATAGTTAATGAGCAACATCTGTTAATGGTGCTCTGTGATATGTGTCATCTGCCTGGGATTTGAGCATTGTCTGAAAGGATGCTTTGTATTGATTTCAAATTCTTTTTTGAAATATCGCGATTTCTGAGGCTGGGAAGCAGCAAAAAGTTGGTGTCAACAGTTTTACTTCTCTATGTATCCTGTTCTTGGCAGTATTCCCTATTGAATACTCTTGACTCTTCAAAGGCAGTTTGGACAGTTTTTGAAAGAGGAATTAGTTTTTATTTGATGAGCCATTGAACATGTTACTGTCACTAAATTGTCGCAGCTCAGTTACAGAATTCCTTGAATTCTCACCAGTTTGTTGCAGTAAAGATCTTGTTCCATGAGCACACACCTGGTACACAAAGCCAAGAACATACCATAAGAATAATTGAAGTCTTAAATGTCTAATCAAAGTTTATTATTTTTCTAGTAACTGTAATACTGACACATATACTTCAAACTAAATCCAGTTAAAATAATTTATACATAAAATTTCTAGTATCTGTCCCTTTCTCTAATGTTATATTCACCTTCCTCTTCACACTCTGGGTCCTAAAGTCAATGGTTTCAATCTTGATAGAGCAGAGGTTTCTGGTGAGCTGTCTGCACGTTGGCTCAGAGTCTTTCCTTTTGAAGAGTTTGGAGTTGAGTGTGTGGGTTTCTCTCTCCTCACTTTCGAGTCAGCTTGCAAGGCATTTTTATGTTTGTTAATGGGGTCTATACCTTACTGCATCTTCAGTGGTCTGTAATTCCACTTCAAAATTTACGATATGTGGTGTTTTTTGTATGTGATGGAGACATGTTCCTTTTTTTCTCTTGTTTACCCTTTCCTCTGTTTTTTACTCAGCTTTTGAATCACTGACCACTGGTTACCAGTAGGACCTGGGACCTCCAGGATGATCTTGTGGCCATGCCCCACATGCTGCACTGTGGTTTTGTTTCCCAAACAATACTGCTGCCTAAATGTGAGCCTAGCACCCTAGAGTTTTACAGATTAAAATAAAGGTAAAGCAAAGTGGACGGTAGTCATCTAGCAGCCCTCCTTCTGTACCAGCCCTGCTTTCCGTAGGGGACCATAGCAGATCTATGGTCTTGTTGCAGACAAGTAAACGTTTTATGAACTTAGCTTCTCTGTGTGAGGTTTGGATTTTTTTCCTCCTACTTCACCAGTCATTGCTTCAACGGAGTTATGACTAAACCTGGAGTTGAGTGGGGCAATGGGGCTCAAAAATTCTGAGAAATCCAGGACGTGGAATTCAGTGCCACTAAATTATATGACACTTTTGAGAAATACTTTGAAAAACATGGGAATTGGTTAGGCTATTCGTTAATGAAGAAAATCAAAGATGATGAGTTCTATAGGCAGTATTAAGCTAGTTGTCAATGAGGTTGCTGTCTTTAATGCTTCTTAACTTTTCTGGAATGAGTTGGGACATATGATGAAAGTGTAATATTTTGGGTGAATGCCTCAGTGCTCCTTGGGAGTAGTCCAACAGGTTGATTATCCAAGGAGTTTGTAGAGGAACCAGTTGCCTGTGCAAATAAAGGAAGAAAAAGAAGAAGGACTGCTCATGCAGCAAAAGGCCTCCTTACATACATTTTTTGATGTGGTATTTTAAATGCATCTAAGAGAAAGTCTGTCTAATGAAAGAACAAATGTTTTTTGTCTTTTATGTGGATTATGTAATTTGTATGCTTATTGTTTTTTTTTTTTCAGTTCAAAGGTTTTACTAATTATTAAAACATTAAATGGAAGATGAATGCTTTAAAGAATATAGCCTGTGAAAGTGGTGTCTGCTAGTATGTATGTTGGCTTTGTGCTAGTGTAAATACTGCTGGGATTATAGCAGTGCATTTACGATACTCATCAGGGCTTGAATGTTTAAAAAAACAGTTATGCATAATTTTGATCTAAATGTTTTAATGAAGCTGTAAGCAGTTTTTAAAAAGATCTTGAATTTAAAGGCACTTAAAATGTTCAGATTTCTCTATCATATTCACATTTAATAAGTCTTCTAATAGAATGTAAGTTGGGAAGTATAGACTAGGCTTGGTAAGTTGTAGAAAGAGGAAAAAATATATTGGAAACTGGGAAAGGTAAGGGCAGATACGAAACAAGTGAGGAGCAGGAAGTATTGTCTTAGATCCTCTTACAGACGCTCTATGGAAGAAGAGAAGCAATAAGTTTCTCCCGTGTGTGTGTACCTTAGAGCAGGTGTGAAGTACCTTAGAGCAGAATCAAAACATCTAGAAGGTTGATGCTTCTGTTGAAGTGCTAAGCTGGCAACTGTCACCTTTTTGTGAAGGGCAGCTTGGTCTCTTAGCGACCAGTAGATGGAGACCTGGAGAAAACTCTCAGCCTTAGTTATAGATCGTACTTGTAGTGGGAAGTGTGAACCCACTGGAGGCTAACATGTCTGAAGCAGAGTTCTGGAGAGTATACTTTGTGGAATGACTGTGGAGGATCACATAGCAAAGGTCGCCTGCTGTATGCTGTTTTGGGGCTTTTGTGGACACACTAATCTCTAATTAACAGGATTTTTTTGGTAGCACACTGAAAATTGGCATGCCTGAGCTATTGGGAACAGCAGATATCTTCCCATAGCAACTAGCATGTCTGCCTTACAATTTAGCTAGAAAGCACAGCACTGCACACTCCTTGCTTTGTATTTGTATTTGTCAGAACAAAGACCTGGGGTCAAAACCGTTTTCATTCTAAAAGACTTGAAATTTTACAGATATGTTTGGTAAGAGAATTTACTTTGGTTGGATCTGTGGTAATGATTACTATTCTAGTCATCTTTTTGAGGATTTCTTGTGCATTTCAAAAAAACAACAAATGCTACTTCCATTGTACAGCATCTTCCTTGCTGTAATTGCCAGGAGGTAGAAGCAAAACAGACAAAGGTGGTTTGCTACCTGGAAATCAGTGGAGTGACTAGTAAATCACTAACTCTCTTTTCTCCTAGCCATGTGTGTCATTTTGTCTTTGTTGAATGTCTTTCTTTCTTTCTTTCTTTTTTCTTTCTTTTTTTTAAACTCTTTTACTAGAAAATGATAAATAAATCTCCCTCTGGAATAAATTTCTATTTGAGTGTGTCTGGCATAATACAGGAATCTTAGAAATGAGTGAACATCTCTCGCATCTGGAAAATGTCTAAATTATCACCAATAATGTCCCCACTACAAATGACTGAACAAGACAGTAAGGCACTGTGTCAAATGTAGCCCAATTCTTTCTTAAAAGATCAACCAAAAAACTGAGGTCATTACAGTTCCTTAAGTCCTATGTAAAATAACAGCAATCGAATTTGGAATACTGTCTGTTTTTTAGCCACAAGTTGGCTTGATTTTAAATTGGTTTCAAGAGAGCCTTATCCCCCGTGCATAAACCCATACGTAATAGATTACGTATTCTGTAATAACTGTGGTGTTTATACCCTGGTGATGTTCCACTAAAATGTGCCTGAGATCTTATGGCTGCACTTAGTTGGAATCATTCAGTTCATGGACTTGCTTGGCGTCTGGGAATTATTCTCTTTTCAAGATGAGCAGAGCCATGCCTAATGATTCTCCTACCCTGCGTGCAGGTGGCCAGCACATTTGGTGCAAAATGTCCAGCCATGCTGCTGTCTTCAATTAGGATCCATTCAAATCTGACTCATTTGTTACTGTGAGGCTCTCGTCAACCTGGCTGCTTTCAACCCATAAGTGTTAATGTGGATTTACCACAGTGTGGTTGTCAATCACTCACACCAACACCCTCCTGGAGAGAGCTGCTCCCTAGGCTGAGCTATGGGGATGGGACTGCTTCATCCAACCTGCAAAATGAGGGACTGCAGCTCTGTTTCTTTGCATCTGTTCCTTTTGTTTTCCGTGGACCGTGTAACAATTTACCACCCAAAGAGATGAATGGGTGTATCCCATGCCTGTTGCGTTTGGATACCAGTATAAAGACAAGATGGTCTGTGGTAAAGTCTTGTGGTTTTGGAAATTGTACTGCTTATTTTATTTTTCCAGCAGGGTAAATCAAAGAAATAAATAGAAAATAAGTGACTTAAAAAAAATAATAATTCATTTTCCATTACCAAGCTTGTACTTGGAATAATTTATGAGCATGCCTTTATAACCGTGCCCTCCACCCTCTCTGCGGTTTGCTGCTGTTCCATTTCCAAGGGGCAGAGGAATGGATACTGGTTTGTTTTGTGGACTTTAAGCCATTCTCAGGAAGCCTTTCTACTACTGCTCGCACCACCACGTTCTTGTGTAAGATTCATCACAGCTGTTTGTGGCACAGCATCAGCCGCTGCTGCTCAGACCCTGCAGTTGAAAGCATGCCCTTCTGCAGCCCGAAGGCAAATTAGCCCATCAACTTAATTCTTACAGGATTGTGGCTCCTAATTACTGGGCTCCTGCCACAGAGGTGATTTAATACCTTTTGAGACTTTGTGGACCAGGGTTGATAGAAGGTCATATCCCAGCTCAGTGAGAAACATACAAGTTTTTACGTTGTTTTTTTTTCCCAGTTTAGGCTCTGGTGACACTGATGCAATCCTCACCTTTTTTTTTTTTTTCCTTCTTTTTTTTTTTCCCTTTCCTGTTCCCCACTTCTGGCTCTTGTAGCTTTGTCTAGACTACAGATATGGATGATGTGGGAATAATGGGCAAGTGTGCATGTGTGTACATGTACACGTGCATGCACATGCATTTTATGTCTTATAAACTTCACATTACCTATGTGGAGTACTTCTGCTTCAATGAATGAATTGTGTTAAATCAAAACAGGCTGTGAGGGGGAAACAACAGGAAATGAAAGAACAGCTAAGATAAGGTATTCAGCTGGTTTAATAAAAATGTGGCTGGTACTTCTCTCCATAGATGCTTTGCCTTACTTATATCCTTAACTTATCACAATTAGAACAATGTGGTGATCAGAGAGCTCATTGGGAGCTGGATTTGTGGAGAGAGGTTGCATGGTGACAGACCTGTTACCCAACCTGCTGAACAATTCAGAAACACTGTGTGCCAGTGTTTCTGCAGGCTTTGAGTAGCTTAATGAGAAATGGAATTGATGTATTTTTTTGTCTTGTTAGATCACATAAGTACATGTGCATACAGAAAATATTGTCATCTTATTGTTTTACTTGGTCACTATTTGACATGGTTTTATAGAAAGTGAGATAATTTACTTACTCCCAATTAAACAGTCAACTCACTTTCATAACCAGAATTTTTAATGTTCTGTATTCGTGATAAGTCATGAGCTTTAAATATGCACGGGCATAAAACTTTTGTAAGCTTTTTCATTTTGTGTTGCATATGCAACATTCAGCCATCTTTGTCTTCTACATGGTGTGCAAGGGTGGGAAAATCCAAATTCCACTAATGCAAAACACAGCCTGCACACTTGTTTATTCCCCTGGCAGCAAGATGAGAGGGAATGAACTGCACGTGACTAGTATTAGTCACACTATGTCCTACTGGAAGGTATGTTGCTCTGAAGAGGCCATTACATGGAATTACAGCTGCATGGAGCTGGGCCACCCATCCACAATCATTAAGCACTTTTTCTGCCCTTAATAGAATAGAACCAAACTAGTATGAAAAAGCATTGAAAGTATTTAGAATGATGGGGAAAAATCAAAGATGTGAAAGTGCCACTAAGTGATAATTCTGGACTTATCTTGCTAGTCTTAACCACTTCTTCCATTATCATTTCAATAGACCATCATTTCTCTTTCTACAGTCTCTTCGTTTGCTTTTTCTTTTTTCTTTTTTTTTTTTCTTTCTTTAAACTGCCTCTCTCTTTGGTCTGCTTCATCCCAACGTAAATTATATTGTTAAACTGCCCTCTCTGGCATTCTGCAGTGTGTTGTTTTCTGTCCAGAGGTGTTTTCCCTCTGCTAGTGGGATACATTGCACGGTGGGGTCCACGCAAGTGGCAGGGCTCCAAGACTCAGTCGTAATGAAAATAAAAAGGGTATGATACTTCATCATCATTTGCTTTTATCTTGTTGTCAGTTATTGGGTCGGTGTAATAGGTGAGAATGTAGACCAGTTGCCATGTTTTGATACTTTGAGTCTGGTTTGTAGCAATTATCTGTCAAAAGAGCTCCATTAATGCAGGTTAAGGTTATGTGGAAACTGTGTGGCTGACAATATATAATCAAACCCAAAGAAGCCAACTTAATGGTACCCAGATGCTCCACATGATCACTGGCTGATCTGACTATGGCTGCACAATCATTTCTTCCATCTTAACTTGCCTGTGACCAAATATATTTCTCAATGACCTTCCTTACTGTGCAGCTCTGTGAAAATTCCTCGAGCTACAAAAATTTGTTCCCATAGTGTCCTTGGAGGAATACTTAGTGATTCTATGTTGTACAAGTATGGCATAGTCATCCTACAGGAGAGGTTGTCATGCTGGGTTCTTTGCTGTACTGTGTTTAATTTTCCACTGCTGTGTTGCAAAACCAGATCATTATGGTAGCCACGTGAGATAAGAGAAGTTTATGGCTGCTGTGTGGTCCCAAAGCACTCTAAATTATGCAGAGTGAATTCATATAGCAGTGAATCTAGCCCAAAGGTTTAAAATGACTAAAAAAGGCGTTTTCTTATTCTGTTTATTTATTTATTTTACTTTGTATGTAAACATACACATATCGATATTTGTTCTCATGTGACAGGTTATGGCATAATTAGCACCTATTGAAATGTAAGCTCAGTATTTTTAGGCAGTTACATAAAAATCCTAAACAAAACAGTTCAGTAGTGAGTAAGTGGAACAAAAATTGATTTAAAGTTTGGAGTGCACTCATTTACGTTGTTGGGCTTAGCAGTTTGATATGTCTGCCACCACTCCATCTTGTCTTCTTTATGGTCTTTTGGGATGTATTTACATTTTAAAGTAATTTATCTGGAATAGTTATTTAGCTGGAGACCTAAATTTAGTTCACATTTACTTCTAGTGTATTAAAAATCTCTTAATCTCCATGACACTACTGTCTGAAGGGATTCCTCTTTAAATCTTTTTACATTTCATCTCAGTTAAACTGAACTTTGCTTAAGATGACTATGAGCATTAGTTTTCTGAATTACGATGAGCTTTAGTCAACCATGTCTTTCCATCATTTTGTACTGGCATCATCTAGTGACTTCACCGAGAAACTGTTATGTTGCGGTCTCCTTTTACTCACTCAGTGTTTTTATGAGTGCTTAAACTGGTGGTGTTTATACTGAAGATGTTTACTTATTCATTTGGGTAGAGGCTCCAAAATATTTTTTGTTGCTGTTCTGCACTGAAAACAAAATCTGACCCTGTTTGGTCAGATGCCATATAGAAAACCAGTGTATATTATTGAATCGTTCTTGTGCCTTTTGGGCATCTGAATCTGCTGCTAACTGAGCAAAGTTTAATAATAATTAAAAAAAAAACCAAAAAACTGCAAGATCAAACACAATAGATACACATAGTAAGAATAAAACAATGAACAAGAAAAGAAATGGAAGCAGGTATGTGTGATGACTGGGCCCAAAATCTCTGATAACAGACCCACAGTTGGCACTTTTTTTTGCCCATTCCAAGAGTGTCCTTGAATGGCTTTTTTTTCCCTGCTAGTATTCATCACTCCTCTTGAGGAAAAAAAAAGAATTGAAGTTCTTTTCAGCCTTTCTCTTCTTCTGCTTTCAACTAGGCTGAGTAAGCCACCCAGTTTTAATGTCCTAACTCTCTGTTCTCTTATTTGTTCTGATAGCTCTGTTCTGGTTTAAATAAATGTGTTATGAGCTTGGCTGGAGGTCTTCCAGGAGAAGCCTTTCTAGTGTCTTTTACCTGGACACTAATGTTTGTCCCTGTTAGATATTTCTTAAGTTGTGTCCAGAGTTGGGTGACACAAATGGCTGAGGTTCACCTTCTCTTTGGACTTTTCTGGCCTCTGTCACTTCCATCTGAAGAGTTCTCACAGTAGAAGTCTACACTAATCCCATTCCTGATTTTCTGCTCTTATACACGCACACATTTCTTTTTTTTTTTTCTATCATGTCAATCCTCAGGAATGTTGATTTTTTTTTGTTGTTGTTTTTGGTTTTTTTTCCCCCCTCTTTCCACCCCTCCTCTGCACTTATGCTGCTGGCAAATTCACTAGCAAATTCTTCCAAAATGCAACTAAATGAAAATCAATTGGCTCCAAGATTGAACTCTCAAGGAGTTGCACTAACAAACTCCTGGCAGGTCTCATCTTTTCAATACTTTCACACAGTAAGTAGTTATGTTCCCTATCTGATTTTCAGTCCTGGTGCTAATCTCCGTTTTTAACAATTGAAATAATAACTTCCCTTATGGCACCATATCAAGGGTTTCAGTGAGGTCCAGTAGATTAGATTTTCATTGTTTCTTTTGTCTAGAAAACGAATTACCTTATCTGATAAGATAAAGTGTGCTAGCTGTCTGAAAAATGTTTATGGGCTTGGCTGAGGAGCAAAAGGGACGATGCTACCATCTGTGGGATTAAGACTTCTTGTTGTTGGAGAGTTCTTACTGATTTTTTGATAAGATCTGTGCTAATAAGTATCTGAGAATATTTTGTATTTTTTGTTGTTGTTGCTATTGCCTAAATGTTACTGGTAGTTTGCTTTTATTATCTCATTAAATATTTATCCTTACTAACGTTGTTTGGCCATTTCCAGTTCATTTTCATGGAGTTTCATTTATTCCCTTTTAAGCTTGGTTATCCTCTGGCAATATGATAGTATCTACAATGTGAGTGGAAGAAAATTATGCTAAATGTGTAAAAGAAATTCCTTCAGTTTACTGTATAGCAGGAAATGGTCCCTATTATCATTACTTGGACTATAAATTAACTACTGAAAACCACTTGGCTCCATTCTCTTGATTTAATTTCTCTGATACTCTTTATAAAGAATAAGGCTGTGCGTAGCTTCTGCATCATCTGGTCTAGTCATTATACCCTATAATTTACTACTGAAATGTTTATTGAGGAGCAGAGTAGTTTCTTGTCCTGAGGCTGCACAGTTGCTACTCAGTCTTTTAACAGGGAATGTCAGTCCATTAAGTCTCAGTAAAAGGAGCAAACTTACATTGAAAATTTAAGAGAAAAATTCCATTACAAATTTGGGATTCTTTAGTATCTTGTTGCAGTTATCAGTTTGGTGTTAATCAAATACCATTGAACCACAGAATGGTTTGGGTTGGGAGTGACCTTAAAGGTCACTAAGGACATCTTCCGCTAGAAGGAAGATCATACTGCATTCTTGTAAAAACAATTGCTTGATCTTGTAGGTCTGAACAGAGTTGCATCAGTGTAATGCATATAAATAAATGCAAATAAAGACAGTTACTTAAATACAATATTTATCCTTTATTCTAGGGGCTTATAGAACCAAAGAACAGAAAAGAATCCCATCACGCTTCAAGGGAACAAAGTGAGAATTCTGGTGAGTAAGTGTGCACCGGGTAAATGATGTCTTGCAGCAATAAGTTAAAAATCACTCTTGCTTGTTAATGCTGTTGCGATAATACTGATGTTCAAAACTCAGTGACAGTTTTTCTGAAGAATGGTGCCAGTTTTTACACTGGTGAAAATTAGTCTGATAAATGAAATGACAGTGATCCTTTCTCATTTTTTCAACCATGATGAAGTGGTACAGCATTGGATCCCTTTTCAAAAGACTGTCAGATTTTCCAACAACTTTTCAAATTTTTTAATAACTTTCTCAATTTCATAGGAGAGCCCTAATGGTTTGTGCAGGGAGCTAAAACTGGATGCAATAGCGTTATTCTTGCAAAAAGAGTACTTAACACCCCGTGTGTATGAGATTCAACAATGGGAGTACTGAAAGCTCCTTGTGCAAGTGTTAAGTGTGAAAATGTACTAGGCTTTTGCAGAAGTATCCCCCTATGTCTACCTCTTGAGATTCAGAAGCTGACATCTGTTCTGGTTCCTTGACCTGGAGTTTGGTCAAGATGCAGTCAGTAAGGACTTTTATTTTCTAGTGGTAGGCTGCTGAATATAAAGGCACATGGTCATGTCCATGTGACAAAATGTTAAAATATCAAACCATGGAGAATCGTTAAATTTGAGAAGATGCAATACTTAGAGGTAGACCCGCGTATTAGAGGCTGGAAGGTATCTTTCTGTGGGTATTTGGGTACTTGTTTGTTACAGGGGGGGAAATTGTACTTCTCTGGACAGGTTCCTTGCCAGATGTTTCTTACTCCATCAGATGATTGCAGAACCATAGTACATCTGGCTATTAAAATATCTTTGTATGGTCATATGATTTATTTGGAAAGCATGGTTGAAACTAGTAAGTTTACAACAATGTGAATAGCTCTTAGCAGTATCTGGATAAAGAGGTAGTAAGCTTTGGAACTTAAATTAGGCAACAGTGCTGTGAGATGCTGTGCATACTTACCAGGCATGTTTGTTTATTTTTAAAATTATTGCATTCAGGCAGCCGTCTTTTACTTTATGCTATTTTGGTATTTTTTCCTGAGAGTCAAGGGACTTAAATAAACGTGGAGTCTCTCTGGATTATAGTTATGTACTGTTTTATATGTGCTGGAAAGCCATAAGCCTTCAGGCTGAGATAACTGCATAATAAACATATATTTTATGAATAATTTCTTTAACACATGTTGCTTGAGAAAAAGTCCAAGGGGGAGATACCATTCACCTCTCTCTGCCACAACAGACTTCTATCAGATATAAATTTAGAAGACCTCCAGTTGCTCTCCCAGTTTTGGAAAGAAATTATTTTACCTAAGGTTTCCTTAAGGTAGCAAGGAGATTTTCTGAATATGTTCTCTCTCAGCTGAAGTGTCTGACAAGCTGGCACTTAGAGAGGAAGGAGGAGGTGTTTCTGGGAGCATGGGAAGGATGCTTTGCATTTTTGCCTGTCAGCTATTGCCTCTGATGAAGCATTAGATATTACTGTGTATGGCATTTGCAAGGATGTAATGTACTTCCATGTTATGGTATGTTTATTGGACAGGTATTTGATTGATAGTAAATGCTCCCTAACAAAGCAGCCAAAAAGATAATACAGTGTTCCTGAGAAGCTGAAATTCCTACTACTTCACATGCCAGCTCTGGACTTGCATGCGCTTAACTCCCTCAGCTTTACTGAGTCCATTAGAAAATAAAATGCCCTGTCCTTGTCACCTCTTCTGAGCAATTTCTGGATAGTGTTCCCTTTCCAATATCTGGATACTATCAATAAAACATCCTGCAGTGACACACTACCTACGTATGTCTTATAACAGCTTTCTTGGCCTTGCACGTAACAGCATTGCTACAGCTGCAAGGGTGTTATTTTGCCTAGCTCCAGTGAAGGATTAAGTAAAAATATTTACTTTTTATGTTTTTGGTCCTCTTATCTAAAATTAATTGAAATAAGTAACTGATGTTTGTATTTTAGAGCTTAGTTTCTCTTATGGATTCAGGTAAACTTCAGTGCAGCTGTTCAAATAAAGATTTTCACTCAAGTACTTTATAAACAGAATGGCTCAAAACTTGTTCTTTTAAAGATGGTGGTTTAATTATTGAAGGCAAAAAAACCTCTTTCTGACCTTATAATCTTTTCATATTATATTTAGCCTTTGGCATTAATATTCACTTGCATTTCTTTCCTTTCCTCCTCCTTTACCTTAGCGTGTTCTTAAGAAATTCTAAGGCTTGAAGCTGATTTCCTGTCCCACAGATTAAATTCTAATTAGTAGCTTAAAAGATAATCTTTTCCTTAAAGAATAGTGAAGTTTTACTATCCTGAATTAAAATTTCCGTCAGCTCACATATTATGTCCCCCACTGCGGTCAATCTAGAACTATAAAAAGTAACTTAAACCAAAAAATGAGTTTTGCCATTTACTGCCAAAAAAGAAAACTAAGTAGCAAACTTGAGAGTATTTAATGTTTTGACTAACATATTTTTTTTCTGAAATAGTGCCCAACTCACAAATGGAAAATGTATTTTAGCTGTCTCATGTTCTCCCTCTCCTCTATGGATTGGGTTTCTTGGTCATACGACAACATTCACAATAAATCATGGGCTCTCTTTCTGGTGAGAACAGATGGATAGTGAGAGGCGCAGCAGCCCAGTCTATAGAGGAGAGCATGTGGTTGGTGACTTCCACAAGGCACAACAGCATACAAATGAATGAAAGCTAATACTTTAGTAATGTAGTTTCTCTTCTAGATTTTCATTTGTTATGCTGATAGTTCTAGTGACCTATCAGTAATTTCCCATGGAAAGTTGATAGGTTTTGCAGAAATATAGCCATTAACTGGGAAAACAAACTTCTGTCAGAGAGAGTTTTAAGGCTGAATGAATGTTGTTCCATTGGAAATTTTGGTCTTGTTGGGAGTAACTTACTGAAGTAGATCGATACTAGCTATGTTTTATGCTGGCTAGGGCTTCTGTATACAGGTAATCCCAAGTGGAAGCATAAGGGTAATGAGTATACAGAGAGCTCCATCTTAATCTATAGCTCATGCCGCTCTCTCCAACAAACAGATCATTACATCTGGAATATTATATGACTTTCTTAGTTGTAATGAATGGTAAACTTCCATGATATTCTTTTTCATGGTCTTTTTATTTTTTGATTTAGTTGGATATGGAGTTTTTTGTCTGTTACTTTGGGTTTGTAATCAAGATGCATGTTTTAACAAACATGGAGTTTGAGATATATACAAAATCTGGTGCCAGCTGGCTTGAGTGATCCAGAGTTGTACACATGGTGGTTACTTTTTGGCAAGATGATATCAGAGGCTCAAATCCAGGCTTTACGATACACAGGCTGAAATACACAGCCTGTTAATTTCAACTTGTTTCTTTATACTCTTCGTTCTCTTTAAATTCATTTTACTGTTCTCTGAATTTGTATAGCCCTGTATATTCTAGATTCTGGTGTTTTGTTTTTCTTGTTTGTTTTTATTTTTCTGTTGCCATTTTTCTGTTGCCTACTATCTTATAAAGTCATTTCAGCTATGCTGATGAAGGGCAACTTCACTGCCAGCGTTATTAACTGCTGGTATAATATATCCCTAGGCTTGTTAACTTTGCTGGGGAAACAACTTATGTAGATAGCTTCCAGACATGTAAAGATTTCATAGCTGTGTTTCAGAGACAGGAAAATACCAACAATCTTAAATGTTAAGATGTGTTTAAACTTCTTTAAAAATGCAATGGATTAAAAAATGCTAGGTCTTGTTATAAAAATGTTGAAAATATTTAGGAAAACGCAATTCTGTGAAGCTGGTTTAGTTTCTCTTGTATTATTTATGGGCACTCTGGATGGCTATTTACTCAAATACTTATGTTTCAGCTGGGCTGAAAAAGTGACATGTTGGCACAGACTGGCAGTAGCCACAGGTAGAATGGTTTTACAGAGCAACCCTGTGCTGATGACATTGCCTTGATGCCTGGATGAGGGTGACTGAGCCACCTTCTCCACTGGCACTCTATTAGATGAGACCCTGGTTTCAGCATTCAACAGCCATCTTTGCAAGTGTACCATTGTCTACTCCACTCTAAGTTTTAGTCTTTCAGGAATGGGGAAACATCTCACTGAGTGCAGGCATGGGCTCAATTTAAACAGATCGCTCATTTCACATTGTAATAACCTGCTCGTGCCCTTGACATTTCCAGTGAATAGAGAATTGGGACATTATCAGTGACTAGTGAGGATGAAAGGAAATACTTTACCTCAGCTGTGGAAGCACCAGCATCTGTTATATTTTAGCTGTTATCTTTGGCCCAGGACCTATAACTGATCTCACAGCTGAGACAGGAACCATATGCATAAAGAAACTCTTTTTAACCCTCTCCTCACCCGTCACTCATGAGCAGTCCCTGCATGTGCTAATGTGAGAGCCATTAACGCTCCCTCATCAGGAAATGCCACCTAATAGGCACAAGGTTAATGACAAATAGAATATTTCTGATGATGGTGCAGGAAAAGGCGCTTCCTTTCTGTGGTCACAAAGCAGCGATAAGCCCAAAAGGCCTTATCCAGTTACTCAAGTATCTTATATATACTGTCTGCAGCTATACCAGCTTCTCCCTAGCTCTGGGGTTTCACTCAGGGTTTCATCTTCTCTGAAGAGATTTATATGCAATGGAAATATCAGATTATTAGACTTATCTAAATGAAATATGGGTGAAAAGTGATTTGTTAGTTTTAAAGCTGTATTGGTAGTTTAGCAGATGGTTGATGCATTTAAAATTGATAAATGGGTGATGAAAGTGTTATTTTAAAATAAGAAAATCACACAGAGAAGCCATGAAATGTCATGTTGATGTTGCTAATAATTTCTGAATGCTGTGACTATTAAACAGGCTGTGGAATATAAAAATAGAAAACAAAACAAAACAAAAATTCTTCAGTTAGAGAGATAAAATGTTTTATGGGTTTGTGTGGTACTTCTATTCTGTTAATTGTTCCCCATACCAGTCTTAAGCATACAAACTAACCCTACTCCCTAAAATTGCCCAGCTAATGTCAGTCAGAAAAGATTTTTTAGCTTTAAGTTCTTACTTAAACACATAACTGGTGCTATCGAGCAGCTGTACTGCAAGAGTTCCCAAGAACTGATTTGGGAGAAATGAAGGGGGAGGGGAAAAAAAAAAAAAAGAAAAAAAATGAAAGCTCTTTACAAGACAGAACCTCATTACCTTCGATGGGGTTTTCTTTTTCTGTTGTAGTTTCAGACCAGCATTGCATGCTGTCTTGAGGTGACTCTGTAGAAGTCTATCTTAAATGGAAAAAAATAAAAACAAAAGCCTAACGCAAGCCAAAGTAAATATTAATTTTGAAACTATGAACTGATATCCACAATGAAGTAACTTCTTTGGCAGACACCTGCAGTTTGGGGTATATTGTTCATTCATATTTTGAATAAGGAAAGATTTTTGATAATTGGGATAAGAAACAGTTATATGAAACACACTATAAAGATGTTTCATGTGAAGTGAATTAAAAAGTAAACTTTTTATATTTCCATTGTAATTACTGATACACTCTTTGATGTCACTGTGTAATGTCCATTTGTACAAATGCCAGATTAGATGTCTCATTTTTGGATGCTTGTAGCACTTTCCTAGTGTTCACAGCTTAAGAAATGCTCACAGTGCTATTGGATAGTGTTGTCTCATTGGAAGGTAATACTGAATGTTCCCAATGTATTGTTTCTTCATGTGCCTCTATAAAATTTAATTTAAATTCTACATGTTGTACATTGTATGAAAATAGAGTTAGAGCCATTAACGCATGTATTACATTTATTTTTTTAAGCTGAAACTTAGGGCAAGATGTGCTTTCCAGGTGTTCCCCTACTAAAGCAATAGAACACGCTACTTGACACACTAAATTGCTTTTTGATGATCAGAATTTATCATTGGTTTCTTGTACTACAGAAACAAACTAGGCAGTTTCAAATGGTACAAAAAAAAATTTATTCCTGCCATTTCCTCATGTAATGTTAACTGTAGAAGGGAGATGTGCCTGCTTTTCAAGGAGGCTGTTCATAGCCAGTTTCCGCTCACAATAACCACATGAGAAAATTATTTTTAGCCATATATTTTAGTGTCAGCCATATATGAGATGTAATGCATAAAGAAACCTTCATTCTGCAGATATTGAGCTTTTGTGGGAAGCAGAAATTGAAAAACATAGCAAAGCAAAACAAACAGAACAAAAAAACACAACCAAAATTGCATGTAGCCTATACAGACAACTTCCCACTCATCTACTTGAATGACCTGTTTAGTGTCATGTTGCCTAACACTTCATATAAGAAGATGCTTTTAGTAGAGATTCTTCATTAAACTTAAGGTTTCTGTGTTGAAGTTCACCTTTTCCTCATTTCTTGCCTTCTGCGCTCCTTGCTCAAGAGAAAAATCTCAGGAAAAAAAATTCAATTATAAGTAAATTTCATTCAAGAATTTCAAGTTTATCCGTACAAGAATGAATTCATGTAAGATGTATTGTTGGCTTTTGCTAAAATGACTGATTCAGCTGCTGATAAAGCTGCTGAGAAGGGTGATCTTTCAAGAAACCATTGAACATGGGAAATGGAAGTTGAACTATCAATGTTTTTCTCTGGTGACATCCAGGAAGTCTGGCAGAGAAGGTGGAAACTGCTGTACCAGTGCCCAGACGAAGTAGGGGGCAGACAGACAGAGTTTCTGGATGATAAGAATATTCTCTCTGTTCCTACTAATGATTCTTTTTAAATGGAAGGAAATTTTAATGTGTGCTTTTTATATCAAGGGAAAGAGGTTGTAGCGCAGAAGTGTCAGTGTGAATGTTAAACAAGTTTTACCACCCTTGCAATTATTAATGACTTTTATAAATAGATGCAATATAATTTAAAAAGTTTTTCTCAGGTATTAGACAAGAAGTTGGGGGTTGAATGTAAAGGGAGCCCAATACCTCTTGAAATCTATGTGAGTTAGGTAATTTCAATTTTTTGCCAAAATTATGTCCCACCATGATTAGTCCTAAAATGATATCAAGTGAACAGACAAGAATTTCACTTCAGCTTACATTAAAACAAAATAAATAGATAACTATTATTCTCAGGCATGTTTGTTCCCTTTGTTCACAGTACCAATATACAGGTCAGCAAAGCTTTAGGATTAAAATAAGTATCCATGAAACTAATTAACAGGTTTACAAATCTTTCTGTATGATCAGACCTTTCTTAATTTTCTTGTCATATGCATGAAGGCTTGTGAAGTTGCCAGATATGTATTACCAGCACAATGAAAATAAATAATCAAAAATGCTGAGAAATCAAAGTCTTATTAAAAATAACTGCAGAAACAGATTTTAAAAAAATAATTATTTGCACAATTCCTGTACCCCACAACACCTGAACATTAAGTAATGGTTAATATATGTCCGACTGTAGGCCCAAACCCAAAGTCAATTGCTGAAGTCTTTGCCCTAGAGGAAAACCATGAATCAGACAGGATATTAGAAGTGGTGGTCGGCTAAAGCTGCTCGAGGATCAGGACAAATGCTCCTAGGTGGCAAGGACATCTTGGCAAAATACAAATGCTGTGGTCAAAAGTACACAGGGAATATACGGTTCATTGCCTGGCTCCACCACCCGACAAATAGTTGTCATTGTTTGTAAGTTTATTTGTGTACAGAGAAACAAGCAGGCTCTGGAGCAAGGTCTAGGGGTGTTGGTTTTTTGCTTTTTTTTTTTTTAATTATTATTTTTTATTTTTAGAGTACTAACTTCAAATGATCTCTAGCTGCAGTTCAGCCTATTGACTTTGAAAGAGTTCTCCAGGGGTAAGCTCATCAAAAGGCTGACATATTTTTAAACAGTCTTAATGGGAACTTTTTGTTCTTCTTGATTCTCACTTTGAAGCTAGTGACCGTCAATGTTTGAAATGTTAATTTGTTGTTGAGGAAAAGAATGAAAGAGAAAACTTTACTTGGAACTCATTAGGCCACATCTAGAGTACTCTGTCCTGCTTTGGGGCTGCCACATCTAGAGTACTTTGTCCTGCTTTGGGGATCAGGACAAGAAAGATATTAACAGATTTGAGCAAGCTCAGCAGAGGGCCATCAGGATGGTCAGGACATTGGGGCAAGGTCCCACAAAGGCCTAGAAAGGAGCTACTGAGAATGCCACCAGGCTCCTTCTCTTCATGGCAGGAGGAGGAAAGACATAAATTTAAATGGGGCACATTCCCATTGGACGCAGAAAAATATTTTTAAATGAAGGCAGTCAGGTCTTGGAACTTGACCAGAGAGGCTGTGCAGACTCTGTCCTTGGAGGAGAAATGCTGGGAAAAAGCCTTTGGTGACGTGGTGTGGGAAAACTACTTCCCAAATTCATAGAATTGCCCAAGTTGGAAGGGACTCACAGGGATCATCAAATTAAACTCCTGGCTTTGCAAAGGACTACCTGAAATCCAAACTCGATATCTAAGAGCAGTGTCCAAGCATTCCTTGAACTCTGGCATCTTGGGGCTGTGACAGTGGGGCTGAGTCTAGGGAGCCTGTTCCATGCCTACCACCCTCTGGTGAAGAGCCTTTTCCTAACTCCCAGCCTGACCCTTCCCTAACATGGTTCTATCCATTCTCCACTTCTTGACTGCTTTTCTTGCCACTGAAAGTAAAGGGTGTAACCTCTGCTCATTAAGAATTGATGCCTGAAACAAGCTGGCTGGTACTGCATGGAAGAAGGCAGAATGAAGTCTCCTTTCCCTTTGGAGCTACTCAAAGAAGCCAATGCAAGTTAGCCTACAAAAGGCCAATAGCAGATTATGTTGTTATTTCATGATTTTGGGCTTCTTCTGCAAGAATAGCTTGTAAAACTATAGGTGAACTTTTTTCTTTTTTTCTTGCGTTAGTATACTTCTGCCATTATTTAGACAAGGTTTCTATCTATACTTTCTGTGTAACACAGGAATCTACCTCAGATATGAGTAGTTGAAGGATTTACAGTCTCATAATTTGTTTAGATTATTTAATTCTTTAATTTTTTAGATTTTTTTTTTTTTTTTAGATTTTTTAAATTATTTAATTCTAAATTACTGTTACATCTTTAAGTTTGTTTATCCACTTTGGGAAATGTTGTCTGGATCTGAGACCAGCATATCCATTTCTACACACACACACTCACAAAATATATATAGGGATAAAAACCCTAAGCAACTTATGGAATGTCTTCTACTTAGCTGTCAAATGTCCTTAAGTGCTTTTAAGCATTTGCTTGATAAACATAGCTTTTCAAAACTCTTCTTGCTTGACTTTCTGGTTAGGCTTAAACAAAGAGACCAGGAAAGAGCTGGTAGTGATTCATCTTCTATAGATGCAATGGCTGCATCATCACAGTTTTTTCTCTGCTGGCAAGCTCAGCCCTATTGTCATCTACCAAGGTTAAAAGAAGCACATCCCAGCAGGTATACCCATCATTCTTAAATACAGAACCACACAGAAAGTCATGTTCACCTCAGAGAATATCTTTTTTTTTTGTTTGGTTGTTTTTTCTTTTTAACAAGTTTGATGTTTCGGGGAGAGCTAACATTAGCTGATCTAATAAAGATGAAAAAGAAAAAAAGAGAACAGGTCAGAGTGCACAGTTCACAAAGGCCATGGTAAATGAAAGAGGTCAAGGTTAAAGAAGAGAATTAAAAAGTGACTGAGTTGAGAATGGATTTTTTTTAATCCTAGTTTATAACACAGCAATGCTAGTCTTGGCATTTGCTTGAGGCAAGAACGTGCTGCAATTTGCCTCTTCTTTTCCTGAAGCAGAAAAAAATGCATCGCTTGTTTGGCTTAGCTCTTGTGAATAGAATTGCTAGCAAGATTTCAGAGTCTGAGTGATTCTGAAATTGTTAAAATTACCTTGTACTCAAATTTCAGTTTTGTTAGCCATTAAAATAAAATAATCTGAGACTTGGCCTGGAAATGACTTAAAAATCAATGATTAACATAGAATATATTGGCTTTATTTTTTGAGGAATAAAACTGACTTTAAATCTGCAGTTTTGTAGAGACAGAGTGAACTTAGCTCCCTTTCCTGCTGCTTCTACTTGCTTACATACCAGAACTCTAAAAAACACATACGTCATAGACTGCTGTGATTTCCATGTTAACAGAATAGTGACCACTGTATGAGCAGCATGGCAATTCAGTGAGAGACATTCATTTCAGTCTCTGACTCCTCAAAGCAAACCCTTCTCAGCCAAATGACCAGTATGTCTTCCTGTCTCATTTTCTGTTTTGCTACCTGACTATCTTGATTTTAGGAGAAAAGATCCCTTGAAGCCTGGCGGCTACAATACAGGCTTTGATCTCAAAATGCCTCTTCTTGCTAATTTCAAGCAGATTGTTTCTTCTGAGCCTGGATCGACCCAACATAGGCAGCACATAGAGCTGAAATTTACTGTTCCACGCCTCAAGTTAACATCCTAACCACCAGCCTACATATGTATTAAAAACCCATGCTGGAGTGGAAAACCTCAAATGAGCAATATCCAATTTGGCTGTGACTAAATGAAATTTAATTAGAAATGTTCCAGCTAGCACTATTCTCTGACCGATAATGCTGAGTTACCAACTCATGAAATGATTAAACTCAGACTGTGTCCCTAAACTGGCAGTGGAAAAGTGATTAAAATCTGTGAATTTCTCTTTGAATTCCCCAGCCAACTTCTATTCCCTAAAATCTGCTGTGTGATTTGTGCAGGGGAGGTTTAATGATCTCTGTATTAGAAGGTAGCAGGGATGCTTGTTTATTGCCTGGGTCATTTTTGCTGTCCTCCTTGAGTAGAGAAAGAACTCAATCGTGCACCTTCAACTCTGCATTTATTCTATAAATATCTTGTGGGCTGCCTCAGTTTACTTTTTTTTTTCTGCATAGGAGGAGGTAATCCACTGAATTCAACGTAACAGCCCTCAAGTCTTGCGACATCTGCTTCAGCCAGGCTGGTGGTTTCTGTGGGTGGGCTGGCTGGAGCCTGAGCTAGTGCAACTTCTGCTAGGAGCAGAAGTCTTTGGGGCTACCCCAACTGAGAGCCATAGCAGTGTTCCCATCTCATCTTTTCCCTCCTCTTGCTTGCATTACCGTTTAGGCCCTGAAGAAAACCCCTTGTTCTCAGGACAGGATCATGGTGCGGCACTCTCGTGGGGAACGTTACCATCTGGTGTCAGCAATTCTTGTCATCCCAACTCTTGGAGCAATTCGTTTTTCCGGAGACATGGGTGGCGGGATTTTCTGTGGCTGATTTCTTTTGTCTCCTTAAACACTCATTCTTCATTGTGAGCCTCATGGGCAGCGGGTTCTCCAGCCAAGGCGTGTAAACATGGAGGGAGGCTTTTCCACTAGTAAGCTTTTTACAATAGATGTCTATTTTTCAAAATAAGGAAGGCAGTTTTATAAGGCCTGTGAGTACACATTTCCCAGTCTGCTGCTTCTTAAATTACCAGGAATGCAAAAATAACCAATAGTTTGACCTCTTAAATCACAAATTGGATAGGCTTACCATTAAAGGATGTTGTAAATGTGTTTCCCATTATTTAGTTCATTTGGTGTGTTCAGCCATGAGCTTTTGGATGTTTTGTTTTGTGTTGTTTTTTAGATTCTTTACAGAATTTGATAACTTTCCGGGAGTTTGATTAGGACCTACAATAAAAGAAACTGAAGTCTATTTATAATGAAGGTTGGGTGGAGTTGTAATCATAATATTCTTCCTATAAAAACTAATGAGTTCCTATTATATAGTACGAATGTAATGAATGTAGTGACCTTCACAAATAAGATCTATCCATCTTTTATATTTGGTGACTGCAGACAAAGTTTATACTAGAGAACTGTCCCATATCGAGACATGCTGTACACAGTTTACCAGAGATCACCTTCCTGCCTAGGAAGTAACTAATTTTCCTTGAAATTTCTGCAGAGGGATCTGTAAAAATTCTGAGTGTTGATCTAAACTTGTTGCCATTTAAATCAATAAAAACTTTGTATGTGTTTTGTGGAAGTCCTGCCTCAGCAATGCAACAGCATGCATCTAGTTTATTGCATCCTGTAAAGTTCCTATTTTTCATCCTGGTATCTCTTTTAGTTTTTTTGTCCTTGATTGTCTTTTTAATTTATGATCAGCTTTTTAAGCAGAGTTCTGTTTATTACAGGCATTTCAATACAGAAATAATGGAAGTGAAGGTAATGCTCTGATTTTACGAAGTGTTCATAAAAAGCTTTTTATAAGAGTATATACAAAATGTTTGTGGCTGACAATGAGTTTTGGAAAAAAAATCATTGCTTTCTTACCTTTCTTACTTTAAACCTTTTTACAATTTTTATCAGAATTATTCCATCTGCAGTCCCAGTAAATTGCAAATGGAATGGGAAGGAGTCCTAATGGAACACGAAGTTACGAATGTGTTATTAGAATTCCTGCCCTTAATTTTGGATTAATCAAGCTTTGTATTAGGAGAGAAGCTGTTTTATCTGCACTTGGGGAATGAGTCAGGAGACATTAAGTGGCTATATAGCATTCAGACTGTGGTAGGTTTGATCCCATGCACACTGCCTACCTATATTGTGATTGTGTTTTGTACTGTAATCAGCAGGACTTCTGTGAAAGCTTGAGCAGCTCCTTAGTGGTTAGTTGCTTTTCATCAGTTAAACATGTACTAAAGCGTTTGCAGAGTGGGGGCTCATCTTTCTTGTGTCTGTGGGTTGGTTCAGTGTGCAGCTTGGAAGGCTCCCCATTGAGAAGGACAGCCATCCTCACTGTTGTCATGCCTCTTTTTGGAGATGAAGGCAGTAGCTCTCCCATAGCTGTGACTATGCTGTAAAAAATATTTAATGCATACAGAGTGATTGCTACCCAGTTGGCTAGAAGAACATTCTTGCAGAAGGTCAGAGTGTTAGCTGACCAGACTATGCTTTGAAAGTCCAGTGCTGGAGTGAATGCAAAATCAAATCCTGATTTCAAAGGATGAGAATGGTTAGATGGGGTTTTTTTGTGTGCTGGTTTTTTTTTTTCCCTAAATTTGTAGGACATTTGAAGTGACCTGCTGCCAAGCAGAGGAAATGAAAGCAGGATGAGACAGACAACTGGAAGTGCAGGTGGTTTTACTGCTTTAGTGATGAAACTGTCTTCTGCCTTTGATTCCTTTAAGGGAAGTATGCAGTACAGCAAACTCCTACTTTATTTCAGTATGCAAAGGTAAAATGTGTTTCATTAAAATGAGATTCCAAATGTGTTTCATTAAAATAAGATTTGAAAAATACTTAGATGATGACTAGATTCTCAAAGATAGTTTAAAGAAATGTGCACAGCATTCTGTGAACAGATAAAATGTCATCTGTAATTCTTTGGATATACTGCCTGTAATATACACTGTCATCTTCTGTTTAAAGTCTTATCAGTAAAGCATATAGAATAATATTGTTATCAGTAACAGAACATCGTTCTAAAGTGACTTTGTCAAATGAAAGGCAGGAATAGATAGTATTTAACTAAGCAGATGCTTTTAATGGAGATATGCAAGAAAAACTCACAAAATGAATGTTCCTAAAATTTTGTTGGACCGTGTTTCTAACTTCTTCTGAGATAATGTATCGAGAGAAGTTTTACAGCAGAGAAACCTGAAGATGCAGAATTCCACTTTAAGTGGTTACATAGGTTGGAAGGTTGCTGATATTTCTTGGAGTAGATAGGCTATGTCCATATAATCAGCCTGTGACGAGTAGAGTCCAAGAGAAGGCTAGAGAGGTCAAATCTCTGAAGTGGATGAAATTAAAAACTGTTTATTGACGTGCACAAAAGAGAGACGAGTCCTCTGCTGTCACAAGTTTTTGACTTTTTTTTTCTATGTACTTTTAGTCAAGTGATTTGAATTTTCTTTATATTTGTAATTGGCCTGTTGGCCCTAGGGTACTCAGCATGTATCTGTCACTTCAAATACAGCAAAATGCAGTGCAAAAAGATGGCCTGTGACCCTAAGAATTTACCATCTCTGCACTGGATGAGAAAAAACATGCATATGGTGGAGAAAAGTAATAAAAGACTATTTGTCTGTAGGACAGCAAGTGCTCTCAGCATGTATTCAACTTAACCCTTGTGAAATTATTTTGGGAGAGCCATCTGTAAAAGCCTTGTGATACACATGTACTGAAATCCTGTGCAAATACCAAGACTTCAGTGCAGCCCAGCTATTTGGACAATAAATCTTACTGGAACACCTTTTTTGTCCTGTAACAAGTCAGACAATGAGTAGAACTAGGATTTGCTGGCAGCTGCTGAGGACAAGGTCTGTTGTACTACCAACATGTGGTTAATTCATGTCAGGTCTGTGCACATCGGCTGTTACTTCAAATTCATCACGTGAGCCTGAAAGTTTATTTATTTTCAAGTGTACTCATTGTTTCGGAATTATTTGCTCTGGACAGGGTCATTGCCCATGAGAGCTTAAGATCTACTCTCTATACCCATTTATACCATGTTCCAGGGAAGGTTTGTTGAAAGAAAATGGTAAAGAGTTCAACATCAAATATGTACACAGAAGCGATGCATATTTGTTAGAAAAAAAAAAAAAAAGAGAGAGATTCAATCAGGTATTGACTAAATACAGATAAGATTTTTCTTTTTTTCTAACAAAAAAAAAAAAAGAGAGAAGAAAAAGCAGTGGAGCAATTGCTGCAAAAAGCAGTAAGGAAATGGGAGAATGAATAAGGTGTAATTTACAGTGGAAATCTCTAAATAAAAGCATAAGGAAGTAGATTATCACGACATCCAAAGGAAAAACAAATGGAAGTGAGCTTTTAGGGTTGCAATGGACAAATGCCCTTGAATGCACAGCTCTGATTCCATGGAAAGAGTAAAACAGACAGGTTGAGGTTTGTCTGGTGCAGCAGTGAGTTCCTGTTCCAGCCTGAGCGGGTCAGTTCCCATAACGTCCCCGATGACCTGTGAAGCTTCTCTGTCAGTGGAAACAACAAGAAGGAGGTGAGTGACCTATAGCATCACCTGCCTTTGCTTTCAGTGACAGATGCTAATGCACAGCATCCTGCTATATACAGGGAGGCGTAACTCACACTTTTGCCTCCCAAACTGCTTCCAGCCAAATGCCTGTCATTATCAATACAGCTGTCATGCTGATCCTTGTGGGTAAGAGCTAATGGTGGGTGTTCGTTTACTTTATGGAACTTGTGGGGCTTTTATTGCTATGTTGTTTTTTTGTGTTTTTTTTTTTTTAAAGAAACTACTCAACAATTCCCTTTATAGCCAAGCAGCATATTAGTGCACAGAGTAATAGTGCAATCAAATCCTTCTACGAGGCAGAGGAAAGCAATGCTTCTTTCTTCTAGGAATTTAGCAGCATCCAGTAATCACAGTGATATATGCTAGGTTCATGCATCCTCCTAGGGAGAGAAGGCAAGGGAATAATAACAGATGCTAGGCTGGGTATTGGTCTCTTGTGATAATAAAAACAACACTGAAGGTTTCAAGCGGGGAAGGCCTAAATGCAGAAAGTGTTGGAAGATCTGGTTGAAGATTAGTATTAAACCTCACCTGGGGGAAAGGGAGGTGAACTCTTCCATAAATCATCCAGATACTTAATTTGATATCAAACATGAACCTTAACATGTGTCATATAATCTGCTTTAATACACAGGGGTCTTATTAAAATGGTGTGAGCCAAGGACCGTGCTGATTTAGACAAGTTTGAGCAAGTCCTTTACAAGGCAGAAAATGTACCTTCAATTTGAGTGCTTTCATTTAGAAGCAGAACCTAGGATATTCATATGAATTTTAGGAGTTTCCTCATAAAGGGGATGATCCAGTGCTTGTCAGTGTCATTGCAAAGACTCCTATTGCTCAGTGGAGGCAGATTCACCACTTGGAACATTCAGGTGATGACGTGGAGAGAGAAGCAATACTGGAGTATTCATAGTCCAAAACCAGGGCACTTCACATTGGTATATAAACCTGGATGCTGTGACACATCTCTTTCCTCTTTAATTTATTTAATTTTTTTAAAAAATATATATTTCTGTTTTTCATTTCATGATGATATGAAATGAAATGAATGATATGATATAAGATGATATCTCTTAAAGGGCTGTCCATTTCAGACCCAACTGTGAAGTCTTTGGCTCTGAGAGCAACCTGCTCCAATGGAGTAGGCGGAAATAGTCCAAGTTTGGAATAAGTACACTGATTGTATTGTATCTTTGTGATTGGTACCAAAAATCCCGGTTGAGTAGACCTGTACCATTGAGTAAGACTTTGTTAGTCTGGATTATGAGCCATATTTCTCTTGAAAGACAAATCAGCAACAAAATATGATTTCAGCCATCAGCTAACATATTGATCCTAAAAAACAAAACAAAAACCCCAGCAAGTAGAGTTATATATGGATGTTATATATATATATGTATTATAATATGTAATAATATGTGTATTTTAATGATATTTAATACATATATAATTCATTATATATTAATAAAATACATATTATAAAATGTATGTGGAAAGCTAAAACAGATATGCAAACAGACATGAGAAGTTTTTGAGACTGTGTGGAAAGAGGAGGATTCTGTAAAATATTCTGAAGCACAAAATGCATGGTAAGTATTTCTAAAGATGTATCCATTTGTAAAACAGTATCTGTAATAGGTTAAAAATGAAGTGAAATCAAGAAAAGAAGGACCAGCAGGAATCCCTGCAGAAAGAGAATTGTTGCAGTTCAATCTAGGAATTTTCAAGCTGCCCTGCTTAAGTCAAAGGACACAAATAAACTTCTTTTCTATGCTGGCGTTTTACAGAATTCCTACAGGAATGCTCATTTAAAAAAAAAAAAAAAAAAAGATGGTGATTTTGGCACAGTAGAACCATGTTAATCTGCCCTGTGAGAAAAGATTGCTGAAGGAAGCTGGAAATGACAAAGATCTTAATTTGAAGGCAGGAAAATCCTGAACTTCTGTGACCGAGGCACAGGGAACTCAGCACTTTTTAAAACCATTTTGGTGTTAAAGATACGGATGATTTATTGCCATTGTTAGACGTAAGGAAACTTTAATCTTCTGGGATACCAGATCGGTATTTCTGATTTAATCAAAATAAACACATAGAAATAAGGTTATGTCTCTGCAATATGTTTGATTGACGCTATCTTCGTAGTTTTTGAAATGCAGTTTTTACTTTACTTCTTACATCTTGAAAGTGTTTCAGTCCTTTTGTACAGCCTTTTTTTTTTTTTTTTTTTTTTTTTTTTTTTTTGTGGCATCTACAAAGCTCTGTTTCCCAAGTGCTGATCATCGTGAATAATTTATCTTATGACAGGACATGATCCAAGGCTTAACTGAAGCAAGGGGTGCATTTGTGTGGAGTTCGGCTCCAACTGAGGCAGTCTCAAGGTATTGCAAAACTGATCCTCCAGCAAGCACTTCAATAGAAGCCTGGAGCTGAGAGAAAAATAAGTGATTTGCTATCTTTCCTCAGGCAGGACCATTTTATTTGCTCAACAAAAAGTGATTTGAACGAGACTATTAATGTCAGGTTTATAACAATGTCTCATAAATCTTATCAAACCTTAGATACAAACAGGAGCTGTTGGTCATTTCTATTCTTCAAGCACAAAAGGATATACTGCTTTAATTGTATCAATTCTTAAATAGGTAGTTTCATAAATATAATTCACCAGACTCATAAGGCTCAGTGTGGTTCAAGAAGGCCTGGATGCATCGTTTGCATACACGTAAGTTTTCATAGTTCCTTTTTCATAGAATCACCAAGGTGGGAAAAGACCTGTAAGATCATGCAGTCCAACCATTCATCTGTAACCACTATTTCCCACTAAATCATATCTCTCAGTGCAACATTTACACATTTCTTGAACACCTCCGGGGTCAGTGACTCTGGCACCTCTCTGGTGGTGGTTTTCATTTAACCATTTTCTTTGAAATAAAAACAAAAGTGAGTGCATTGTATTTAGCTGGAAGGTCTGTGTCTGGAATAGCTGATTAACCGGTCAGTATTTTCCACAAAAGGACCTAAAGATGAAAAAGTCAGAACATGAGTGTAATGTATTAGGACATACAGATAAGAGGAGTTCACAGTTGTTCTAATGGGGAGAATATGCATCTAGTTGGTTGTGAAGCAACTTGTGAAGCAAAGCTGATGATTAAAAGCAAATGCAGCAGGTGACTTTTTTCCTTAGCTCAGTGGTTTCTTTGTTGACTGTTCTGTGCCTGTTTGTTCTCTTCCTCTGTGCTCATGTTTTTTTTTCTCCACATTCTTCATTCTCTGTCCTAAAAACGTGAATCTCATGCTCTCTAATTCTCTCTCAAATATTCTCTTCAGCATTACCGTATGTAACTCCCTCGCTAAATTAGTTTATTTAAGTGGCTTTGCAGACCTTGTTTTTGGAGGGGAGGAATTGTATGCCTGCTTTATCGATGTAGAGATGTACACTTTCTGAGAATGCCTAATTCTTTACTTTATCTGAAAGCAGAGCAATCATTACACAGCAGTGTCAATGGAAGAACTGTGATGGAAGTACAGAAGAAAAAAAAGTTAAAAGTGAAAAACAGATTAATAAGTGATAAGAGTATTTAAAACTTGCATAGAAATTGCTCTTTTTTAATGGAAGATATGTAATATACATTTCCAGTACCTCAAACTCAGCTTCTGAGAGCTGTTTTTAGATTGTGTTTAGGCTGTTTGAGTCTCTATTATGCAAAGGTCATGAACTGATAAAATCTTGTGTAGTGAAAACTATATGTGAATATGAAATGGTAAATGATACCTAACAGTTGTAATTAGGGCTTATTTTTTCCACTTTCTTCCAGTCTGCGGAGAAACGGAAATAAAAGCTATGCTGAAGGTATTTTGTTTTATAGTATCTGTTAGAAAACTTCTAGCAAATTGCTTTTCATTCTTTCTTTTCATTCTGTAGATTAATTACATTGAAATAGAAAAAGAATATACCTAACTGGTCAGTAGACAGAAAGTTTCTATATCATAAAAGCAAAGCCTGATCTGATTTGAGCTGGTTGGCTGATTCCTGTTACGGAATGTCTTCTGTACACAGTGATTTGATTTGCATACAAAGGCAATGTTTTCCTGCTTGTGAAAATGGTCAGTTAAATTCCAAATATAGACCTCATTTCTAGTATTTGGAAAGGAGCAATTCTGTGCTTAATGTGATATCCATACTTGGTTGCAATAAAACATTGTACTCAAGTTTAGTATCATTTTCAGCTGTCAGAGATATTGCTCTAAAATCCTTTATTTCAATATTTCAGCGAAAATAGCATCTATGGGAAGTGGTTTTAACTGGTTTACCTATGTGCTTTCTCTAAGTTTATTACATCATGAATGTTACTTACAGGCTAAAATTCTTGGTGTTATGAGAAACTTCATTAATGGAGAACAAACAGGCCATTCTTTGAAGATGTTCATTGTCCTCGATGTAGCCATTTTCTATTTTTAAATCTACACAGTTACCATTTTGTATTTATTTCAGAACAGCATCAATTCATGTGTAAGACCTTCAGAACTGCAGTTTTTAGGCAAACTCTAATCTCAGGCTATAGAGAGTATTGAATATAACCTCAAAACTTTTTGGTTTTGTACCGATTTAAACTGCTTTCTTTTTAAGCCATCGTGGATAGGCTTGTATTCTTAAATCAATGTCTTCGTTACTATGCATTTACCATGGGTAGATTGGATCTGCTTATGTGCTGCTGTTTTTATATACAAGAACTGCTACTATTGCTCACAAGCACTCATGAAGTGAATAGTGCACAATTTGGAGAGTCATGCTGTAGAAGCCATTTAGAACATGTAAATCTTTTTGGGAAAAAATTCCAGTACAAAATCTGCTACAAGTATGAAGAGAATGAACTCTGAATGTTGTAGGAAGATAAAACAAAGCATTTGCTGCTTGTGGATTATTTCCTAATTTTTATTCACAATATTGAAGTATTTATGAAATATTTTGTCTAAAATCTAGGTATCTGAGAACTGTTATAACAGGCCAATAATCTCACTGAATTTTCTCCACCAATATGTCTTACTAATGCTTACGTAAGGCACCTTAATGGTTGGCTTACTGTAAAATTTTGCTTTTGACATTTTAACTAATGCTTGCTAAGTACAAATCTAAGTAATTTGGATAATTTATTGTTTTTAGTTACACATAATCAACATTTCTCATAATTACACTCTTGATCGATTCTTTTCTTAAATAGAGAGATTTGGATTTGTTACTTATACTGTGCATACTTTTACTAGACTGTCTAATACATTGGATATGATTTTATTTTTTTAAATGAGAAAATATGGCATACTTATATCATAGTTCAGCAATCACTTCTTTTATTAAGTTCAAAATTGTTCAGCATGCAGCCTAGATTAATGCACATTTATGTTGTGCAAATGAGTCACTAAATTCTTTATCATGTAAATCCCTTGTGTGATATTTAAGACAGTGGTTCACACTTTTCTAGTATCTCAACAACTTTATTTCAGTTTCTAATCCTGAACTGATTCCACATTGACGATTCACCATTGGTGGATTTGCTACTTTGCTTAAAATTCTCATGTTGGGGAACATCATCAATTTTCATGAGCTTATATTTTGACCTGTGGTTTATGTCCCAGTATTGCTATATTGCTTTAGGTGTGAACACGAGGACTAGAAGGGCCTCAGCTAGGGAAAAAACATTCATATGCTTATTTACACAGCCTGCCTATCTTTCTGCTTCTGTTTTTTAACTTGCAGAAATGGGATTTATGGCACTGTATTAGAAAATGGAGAAGGAAAACACAACAGTTAATCTATTTGGCTTTTTAATGTATATTCATAGAAGCTCTGCAGACATGACTTTGTTAGGAAGCCTTCCTTTATGCACATTATGTTTAAGCACAAATGAGGCTTAGCATAATCATCTATTGGCGTATATAGACAGCTCACATCACAACACAGAGCTCCAAAAACACCTCTGTTCTCTAACCTTGTAAAGTGCAGTAACAAGTATGTTTCCAGTTCTTGCTTCTGCATTGGAGGCATTCGCAAATTTGGAACAAAAATCTTCTTTAGGACTTGATCCAAAACAGATAACATACTGTAATGTTTCTTTAAAAAAAAACAAAGTCTTTTATAACACAGTTGCCAAGTTTGAGAAAGAGCCCAGTTAAACCTATTTAAGTCCTCTCTCATATATCATTAGAGATTTTCCATTCAGAATCTCCCCATTAATGTTATTTATGGACCATTCAAAGTAATATTATTTTATGTTTAGGAGAAATAAAACTTTGGGGATTAAATATTTTACTTGTCAGTGTTCATTCCAGTAAATGTATTTTTCCCCAGCTAAATCCCAGAGTTCTTAAGATAATAGCTTGCATTTGTAAATACTTATATCTGTGACCCTGATCTCTCTTTTCTCATCAAAAATTGAAATAATTATATTTCACAGATAGGTCAGCCAGGCAACCTTTGCTACATTGTCCCACCAGTTCTGTTTAGGTTTTGCTATAGCTTGAGGCTGACTTTTTTTTTTAATAGTAAAATCAAGAGTGCAGCTATGTAGAATTGATTCTCTCTATCAAAATGCTGGCTATGAATTCATTAAAGCGAGGATGATTTTGGTCCACTCTTGATCAAGTCCTTTTGGAGTATACATTGACCAATGGGTGGACTGGTGGTTTTGAACACAACTTCTGCTGTTCTTCACAGATTATGGAGTAACAGAATCAAGGACTCATCATACAGCTCTGTGTTTTAGTAGGCAAAATCATTTCTTCCACTCTGAGCCCATTCAGGTACTGGCATCTCTGTGTGGGATTGAGGGAATGGCAGTTTTGGCTGTAATACTCTGTGGTGTATAATGATTTTATATCTCATTCCGAGGCTTTCTGAACAGAAATGTGTGTGTTTGTGGTGCGTGGGCCATGAATAGCCAACTTTGTGTATCTGATGTACATCAAACTTACTGCAGATGCATGATGTAGACTTTGCAGCGTGAATCGGAGATTTTGGTGAGTCCATCAAATCCAGCCTGTGCTGAATCTGTTACACTGCTGTGTGGGTTGGTTTTGGTGTAGCAAAGAAATGTAGTACACCTGATGCATGCCTCATTCCTTGAATGTTGCTGGTTCCCTGTGCCCAAGCCATGGTGTTGGCCTGTATGTGGGCAGTGATAGCTTTTCCTTTTTTTTTTAAATGACTGAGTCTGACAGCCAAGAGCTTGGACTTCAGA
Source organism: Phasianus colchicus (assembly GCF_987193195.1). Lineage (NCBI taxonomy): Eukaryota > Metazoa > Chordata > Aves > Galliformes > Phasianidae > Phasianus > Phasianus colchicus. The sequence goes on along the minus strand of NC_143439.1, from coordinate 19,825,196 downwards.
CCAGCTTGCCAGACATCTGCAAGCCCAAAGCAAATATCTGAAGTTCCCTGTGTGGTAAGAGGCTTCATGCCAGGAAGCTCAGGTGTAAGGTAGCCGTGTCCCACACATCAATTCATCTACTAAGAAGTGATCAGAAGATCAGTGTATGTTTTCTAAATACTTACTGCCTATCTCATTATTATCTATGACTGTGTGGAGTAGACTGCATAGGGTGATGCGTACAAGAGCTTTGGGAACAAATACACTTCTAACATAAGTTAAGGGCAAAATCATTTTTGGCAGCAGGAACTTGAATCTGTCTTTCTCCTGTGGTGCTTTGCCGCTATACTAATGCACTTGTCCACACCTAGACTTGTAGAATTGTTTGCATCTTAGTCAATGTAACTTATTATTAGAACCTAAGTTCGCGTTCTCAGTGTTTTTAAATGAAGCTGAAGGTTCTTTAGACTTACACCAAAATCACAGAACAGACTGTGGAAACAAGAAGTAGTTCAAATCATAGCTCAGGAGAAAAAAAAAATATTGTTATTCTGCATTAATTCCTTGTATTCTTAAAAGGCTGTCTGTAGTGGAGGTTACTTCTCAGCTACCTGATCTGCAAACACAGTGATGGGAGACAGTGGACTGATTTTTCTGCTGCAGGAGAAAATCGGAAATGTGTTATCCCAGACTGGAAAGAACATCTGACCAGCAGCTATTTGTTGGAAAGATCTTATGCAGGCAATGAGCCACCAATTTCAGACTTTGTTTCTCGTCCATATACAGTATGGCACATTTATCAAACAAGAAGCAATGACCAGGTCAGAAAACTGTTTTCAAGCCACGTGTACAAGCAGAGGAAGAATACCATTTTTGACTGATACCCATGATTAATCATGCGATACAAAATCCAACAGGTTGTGGGTTGCTTCACTGATGTGAAGTAAAATTGTGGTGGTGCACTGTTCAGGGACAGACAAGAATAAATTCTAGATTGATTTAGCATGCAGGTTGCCGGGAGGAAAGATTGTTCTTGAGCTGAATAAGGATATTTCATCTGTTAAGTTTCTATAAATAAGGCATTTTTCTTGTTGCATACTGTGAATGTATTTAGCATTGTGATATAATATATTTGTGTTGCCGTGGCAACACAATAATGTTATTTTGGTTGTCCTAGGAAACACAGAAACAACACCTGATAGTGGCTGTCATACCCATTTGGATGGACAGATGATTGTTTTCTCTTATGTTCATCAAAAAGTCTTCCATCCCCTACTGTACCTGAAATAACAGAGGTTCTTGTGATCATTATCTTTAAGTAGCCATTCACACGAAAGGGGCCAGGCACTATGTGCATGGAAATATTCAGCCTTTCTGGTAAGGGCTTTCTGTTCAGTGGCAGTGGTCCAGCAAGTCACTTTTGCCCTTGCTTAACATCAAACTTGTGAGAGGTCCCACTGAAATGGATGGGGTTGCTCATGTGCTTAGAGTTAACTACATGCATAAATGCTTTGCTGGATCGATGCCGAACGACAAGTAAATGACCAGCCTTTGGTTTGGGACAAGCTTTTGAGAACTTGAGAGAATTTGTGGCTATTGATTTTGTTACTGAGAATCTATGGGCTGTTTGTGGGTTTCTATGTTTCCAGCAACTCAGTCATTAAGGAAAGTTTGGGGAAAAAAAGGTTGGAGGAGCAGTAAAAGGAGAACCGAGTGCTTTACACCAGGGGAAGGAACGTGTGTGTTTGTGGGGTTGTTGTAGTTGTTTTCTGGGTGCTTTAACAGATGTTCAGCTTCTGTCTCTTCTGCTACTCTTCTGTGAAAAGGCAAGTGGCAGGCTAACCATCACCATTACGTTATTTTATTACTAATGAAACCTCATTTTTAAATTCTAGCTTTTTGACCATGTGCGTAGCTGTAGACAGAGACTTGATTTTTCCCTGTGTCTTGTAAGGTCTGATTTCACAGAATGCTATAGCTGAATAATTAAAGTTTTTATAAAGATACTTGAATTAATTTTATAATACTGCCTGCAAATGATAAATATGTAAATATCTTTTCATTAAATTCAACTTCATGCTCTATTACATATAGTTAGAAAAAAATTTTTTTTAGAATGCGGTTTGTGTCTAATATACTCTTACTCATATATCCATACATATTTACTCATAGTCATTCCCTTACGACCACATTTGAATGCCTGTAGCAAAAGCAGAGCATTTCAGCATATAAAAATATGTTTAGTCTGTATTTTTACATGAACCAAAATTCCTGGAAGGAAAAAGTTGATACATTCAAGCATTAGTCCAGTGCAATGATAAATTTTGATTCCCAATAGATTGCTTAGTGCTGAAAGAAAAAATACCCTGGAATCTTGTTGGCCTTTTTCCCAAAGGACCTGACCACAGTTACTCCCAGTTTCTGGCTCCATACAGGACTGTCAGTGAGAATAACTGCTCTTTATTCTGTGTAAAGCTTTGCAATTTACCCAGAGAGCAGTGCATGGCCGTGAGACAGAGGCAGGCAGGGAGGAGAAAGGAGCAAAGAGCAGTGACTGGACTTGTACTTCAAGAAATTGTTTATTTATTTTTCTGGAAGTACCTTCATATTTTTTTAGTATTCCTTACTCCACAGCTATTGTGTGGGTTTGGGGTTTTTTTTGTTTTTTCATTCTCTAAGATGCGTAGTGTGTGAAACAGAAGACAGACTGTGCAATAGCCTAAGTTTAATGTTTGGAAAGAATGTGTCTGTGAAAGTGTGTTTTTCACTAGAAATGTTCAACAGGGGCTTAATTCAGGTAAAGAGGCTGATAGGGAAGAAAAAAGAAAGCTTTGGATGCAGTAAATAAGCCCTAGAATTTTTACATGTTTTATTTGCTGGAGAAAGGGCATAGTTGTCTAATTCTTCAGAGATGGCTTGGGTGTGGTGGACATTTCTGGCTCCAATCTCGGTGGATGCAGCGTTGGGTGTCAATAGCACGCAGAGCAGCACATCTGCATTTTCTGGCTGGGGATAGTTTATTTCATTGCTACATCCGTTTGGGGGGAGTAGAGAGAGTGAATCTGCTCCTTAGGGGAGGAAATCCAATGAAATGCTTGTGTCAGAGTTGTTCTGTGCTCAGTGCCTAAAGTACGTAACGCTCGAAGCATATAATTGAGCGCAGACTTCAGTTCTCTTCCGTATTAAATTAATTTATGTAGATTTCTACAATAATGCATTTTAATTTTATGGTGTGAGAGTGAGAAAGTAGTCTTCAGAGTAAAAGTGAAGGCATTCAGCAAAACCTGAGGATACGTGTGATGCTCTCCTACCTCTCTGGCTGTCCAAGGATGCAATGCAGGGGCTGTTGAGCCTTGGTGCCGGTGCTTCCTGCAGAGACAGGGGACCTGCCAGGGAATGATTCAGACCACCTGAAGCAAGGGCTGAATTCGCTCCCAGGGCTGTCAGGAGCCTAGCTTCCTAATGTGTAAGCACTTGCTGCAGATGCCTGTAGGAAATATGGAGTCCTTTAATATTTCTGAGTTGAGTCTGCAACTGGTGGACCTATGCACGTGTAGTAAATCAGCACAGATAAGCATCAGGTTTAATACTGGATAATGTTTGCTTTTGTGGACTGATTACAATTTACCACCAGAGCTAAATTTATTGTTGGGTTTATCATGAAGAGACATCAGTGGAAATCCTGAGGGCACAGAAGTTATGGGCAGTATTTCTGCTGACCTAATGCCAGGGCATATAAATGACTGGGCTTCAGTCTGTGCTTCGGTTACATGGAAGTTAAGTTAATCTCCTGTCAAATTCAAGGGGCTCGAGGTTTCATATCCATAGAGAGTCCTCATTCTCTTTTCCCTCTTAGTCTTCTTCAGTATCTTTTCTGACTTTTTTTTCTCTCTTTATAGCTTAACATCTTTACTGTGCTATCCCACAGAATGCCTAGCACTTTCAGTTTCTCATACACGAAAGACCTGTCTTCATGTCATTCAAATCTCCTTGAAACAACTTTCTTTTCTGCAAAACTTTCCCAGCAAATCTTTTCATCTGTGGTGTGATACTCCTACTGCTTTTCTTGAATATTTTCTAGTGAATATGTGACGGTAATTTCAATTTAAATATTTCAAGGCATAAATCTTTATCTTGCATCTTGCTGAAATACGAGATGCAGTTACATTTGTTTTTTTTTTAATTTTAATTTTTATTTTATAATTTTCACCAAAACCAGTTCCCAATATTGAATCATAACAAAAAAATGAGTATGTTTTCTGTGAAGAAATATTATTATAATACAAGATTGATTCCTGTGGCAATCAAAGGAAATATTTATTGTGTTATGTTGGCATGAAACAAGATACAAAGATTTTATGATCTATAATTATCATAATAATGATAGATGTAGTAAAAAATACCATTTGATATTATAAGACTTGATCCTATATATGACAGCTCTTTTTCTATTCATTTTTAGGTACTTGACTGAGGATGAAAGTATTGGCTAATCAAAACAAGATCAAGAACAAAGACCATGAAGTACAAGACAAAGGAAGAAGGTATTTAGTCCATAATAATGAGGTAAGATTAAAATACATAAAAATTCAGTGATGATGAAAGTACTTCTTGAAATAACATAGCTGTCTGACAGAACAATGCATATTCCTTTCAGTGGTCAATACTATAATCGCTTCAACAAAACATTGTGTAGTGCAAAAAAAAACCTTGCCCATTTATTTCAAAGTCAGTACAAACACTCTGGGTGAAGTCCTGGCCCCATCAAAGTCAGTGGTGAAACTTTCACTTGCTTACATAAGACTACAATTTTTCCCTCTCTAAAATTTTGCATTTGTTTTTCTTTTCAACTGGATGACAAAGATTTAAAAACTGGAAACAATGTAAGCATAAAACAAGAAATATTCCATTTTTTAATGGAAAACTAAAATGTGAAAGTTATGAGTTGCTTAGAAGGTTCAGTTCAGAAAAGTTTGGTACTCATATTTGATTCACCAAAATTACCGTACATCTACATCATACTTAAGTGCATGCTGATATTTTCTTTGGCTTCATGAAAAGGTGCGCTTCCTTTGTGGATGTGTATTCATCCTTGAAGTAGTGAAAATGAACAGTGCCTCTTGGGTAAGCAACTTGAAATGAACTGAATTTGATCTTAGTCCCTTGCATGGTTTCTCTCATCCCTGTTTCTTTTTGCACTGCCAAGTAGTGATCCAGTAGGAGTTGACTTGTAGAACAGTGGTGCTGAGGACCAGTTTTAGACGGTGAGAAGTTACTTTAGGCAAGCTCTAATTTGCTCCTACTGACTTAATGTCCATTAGCAGCTGGAGCACATCTGCTGCTTTGGTTTCATCCAGAAGGAGTCCAGTTTGCATATTCTGAGGTTGTTCTTGTATATGAATTGAAGCACGGTAAGTGCTTTGAAAGCTTACTCTTGATCCACACTACATAATGTATGTGTGTATGAAGACTAAGCAGACACACCTCTCGTTGCCTTAGAGAAGTTTTCTTTACTTAGAGCTTTTCTTTGCTTCTGTCTTGTCTTTCTTTCTCAATTAAATTACAGTCACCTTATTCTCCTCTTGAGCTGTAATATTTTCTCTTTCCCGCATAATTCCATCCTTGGTCTTTTCTCAATCCATTTGGGCTAGTGCTATATCCTTTATTTTAAAGCAAGAAAAGAGGCATTTCTTTGGTGTATGGCAGAAGATATATCATCTATTACATCATAGTCAATCATGCAAACAAATATTTCCAATCTGTAAATTAGTGTTCTTTATTATGGTCATTAGAAGAAGCATCTATCTTCTTTTCATATATTCACTGTTTTTTTGGGATGATAATGATGACCATTAAAATATACCGGACCTCAGTTAGATATTACAGTGATGAAACAATAAATTGACTTGTACTTATGAGAGTATGCTTGCTAGGTAAACAAATATGAAGAGAAGACAGCCTAAAGTTGTGTTGGGTACTTATCAAAATTTATATGGTTAGAATAGTCTATAGTTTATTAAACAGTACTACTGTTTAAGTAGTTCATATGTTCTAAAGGTGAGCACAGTACAGTGCAAAAAGCAAGTATCCAATGAACTTTAATGGAGGTAAGCAAAGAGACAAGTTAAAATGAGGGAAAATATTAAAATTCACACAAACAAGAGCAAAATGCTGTGATTAATGATCAGAGAATATTGAAAATACTTTAGGAAAGAGATGTTGGTGAAAGATAATTTGAGTAAATTGATAGACCTCGGTATCTCATGCCCAAGACTGAGAGAACTGCAAATTGCTTTCAAGTTTTCTTTGACTATTGCTGTCTTCTGCAAGCTCGTGTTGTCTTCTATCCGTCCCACAAATTGCAATTTTGTAAACTAAGAATTTCCTCACCCAGGAGAGAAGAAACTTGAAATTATTTAAAATGAAGAAGAACCTGAATGAATTAGCAGTGATGAGCTTAAGGCACAGTACTTGCAGATGAGTTTAACAGTTGGACTACTTAACAGCACTGACATATATTTATAGCAATGCAGCAAAAGGCATGATCACCTGGGGATTTAATGGGTTTTTACTCATAGAAGCTTGCATTGACAATAATTTGGCCTGGATCAAGTATTTGTTTTACAGCTAATACAATGAGTAACTCATTAGAGTGACAATGAGCAGGCTTCTTAATTGGAGAGAAAGTTCAGAATGTGGCAATGTGTGCAAAGGCACAACTCTGCCATCCTCATCTCAGGATATATATATTCCTGTTCTTGTGGTACCTTACCATGCATCACTATGCTTCCAGGAAGCAATTATTAGCTTATCATTATAACCAAAATTAATATGGGATGAGAATAAACTATACACCAGGGGACTCATTATTTGTCTTCCAGATGCAGGGGGTGAAGAATATATGGGAGTAACTGTTTGCCTTATAATAGTAGTATTCTAATGGCCACAATCCAGGCCCTGACTAATATCTTTGAAATGCTGAGGACAGAAGTTAAACAGGCATCTAGATTCTGGACCTCGCTAGGGAACCACTAATTAACACATGGAGGGCGAAAAGTGAGGGAAGCACTGAAACTTGAAACCAGGCCAAGAGAATAAAACCCATAGGGCTTGTGGCTATTGCAGGTAATAACAAAGGGACCGTGTCTATAGAAGGGTGAAGGAGAGAGTCCAGGGAAGGGTAAATCAAGAAACCAGAAGATCTGAGGAGGCAGATTGGAATCTGGCAGGAGAGGGTTCTGCTGCATGTTTTGGTCATGACTTAGGGAAGGCACAGTCACTGAGGGATGGATCTGCACGAAGACTTGCCTCGGTCTTTGCTGCAGAAGAACTTGCGGAGGAATGATTGTTGGTGCAAGGGGAAGCCATGGAAAGCTATGAGTGCCTGTTCAGAAGTCCAGTGGGTAAGAACGTTGCAAAACCTGACAAACACTGTTGGGAGCTTGTTTAATAGCTTTGCTGAAGGAGATTTTCCAGATTTCCACAATGCTGTGTTCTTCTCATGCTGTCTAATTTTTTATTGTGAATCTTTCTTTCTTTTTCTTTTTTTTTTTTTTAACTTGTAAACATCTGAACACAAAACAGAAGTTCTTCCAACTATCTAACAGACTCTGCTGATTTTGGTGGCAAAAGCTCTCGATTTTGGTGTAATTATTCAGTTTAAAAATGATGTTGAGCATAAAAATGTGGGAGTTTGAGACAAACGGTTGTCTGGGTTGTGTCTATTTTCTAGATTTGTAAAAAGCTAAATTTTGTAGGTGTACTATCTGAACAATAAGGAGAAATTCAACGGAAAAAAAATAAAAATAAAGAAAATGTTAGAAATAGAAGCATCTTATTAGGCTGTGACAAAGAATTACAGACTCGTCCAAGAGTATAGATGTCTAACCCATTTAAGTCAAATGACTAATGAGATAAAGCTTCTACATTGTGAGACTGTGCTACTTTCTACCAAAGTTTAGCTTGCAAAAAATATCTCATCGTTCCCAGAAGCCCTTAGAAAGGCTGCTTGTTTTCTTGCAGTGATTTGATTTTGTGTGTTATTTAAGAGACACCAACCAAAGTCAGGCCTGGTTTGCTGGACACTGTAATACTGGTACAGTAAGAGAGAATCTCCATCATGAAAAGATGTGATATAAATACACAAAATGCAAAGGAAATGGAGAGAGGTAGAACATAATTATCAATGTTGTGATGAAAGATGACACTCCAATTCTCTATTTTTGGCAGAGGATTGTTACTTTGGGAATAGAAGAAAAAGGAGAAATCTCTGGAAAACAGAAAAGGGGAAGAGAGGAAGATAAGGACAGCTGGGGGTGAAGCAGAGGTGAAGGGACAGGGAAGTGAGAGCAAAACAAGCTTGGATCAGAGGAAATCACCTCTGACTTTTACCTTTGAGATGTCCGAGTGCTTGTATTCATGCTGCAAGGAAGGGAACAGGTTCTGTCTGATCCCTCAGGAAGCTGTTCTCACTGCTTGAGAGAGAAAGATGGAGGCTTTCAAGTGTAAGGAAAAAAAGTTTGTTGCATTTGAGTAAATGGAGTTGCATGGTGCGCAGGGTTTTATAAGCACTGCAAAAGTAAGTAGACTCTTTTTCTATGCAGAGCATTAGAAGTTTATTGTTAGGATTTTTTGCTGAAAGTTTGTTTGCTAATGTTGTGAAGGATACAAGTGTTGGAACTGAAATAAGTATTCCAACAGTCATAAGAAGAACTTATTTAATGAAAATTACTGAAAAGGTTATCAGAAAATGCAGGAAAGACGAGAAGAAGTCAACATCTCTAAAGATCTTGCTGGATTTATCTTTTTTTACCTATTATTACACAAATTACAAATTAAAAATGTCCTATGCTGCAGAGCTCATAGCTTAGGACTTGTAAATATATATCCCTAAATTTAGATTCTTTTTTTCCTAGCAAATGTTCATCATGTAGGAAAGAATACAGGGAATTTTGTTTATTTTCCTACAATTATAAATTCAATTTGATTATCATAATCACTGTAATATGATCTCAGTCAGAGTCAAGATTAGTTCAACTTACTGCACATATAGGGAAAACTGCAGTCGAAATTTAGCCCTTGATGTTCAGTACTCAACGTTACATTAATTTAGAGATTGGAGACTTTTTACTAAGATCTAAATACAAATATTTGATTGTTGGATATGTAGCTTTAGATTATGGCTAAGAACCTGCCTTGTCTGAGAATTGCTAAGTAATACAAATATTTCTCTTCATGCTATGAGTTGTCTTGAACATTCAAAAAAAAATTTTTATATTATGTAAAGTGGTCGTCTTTCCCTGTCTAAACACTTAGTCTCCTATTAATTACTGTTCATGCAGATTTTGATCCAGCATTTATCCCAGAACACTATGCTCAGTGAGTAAATGCCTGCAAACAAAAAACAGTAGATGGGCAGATACAATCTGACTTCCTAGGAGATGCCTGAACAGCCCTGCTTCCTGGCAGCAGCCTTCCCTGTTCAAAAGTCTGAGCCTCCCTTCCCTTGCAATCACAAAATAACCAAAATAACTGGGAAGAAGACTGTCCTGTGGCAAAGCAACTTTTTAAAAACTTTTTAGATTTTAAAGCACCACATCTCCTTGAGGGTTGCATTGCACTGGCTGTAAACCATATCACACAAAATTTCTGAGCATGGACGTATCATGCTCCTGAGAGCCTGGTTGGGAGTTTTCATAGAATCATAGAATATCCTGAGTTGGAGGGGATCCACAAGGAACATTATGTCCAACTCCTGGCTCTGCAGAGGACCACTAAAATTAAAACCCTGTTGCTGAGAGCAGTGTCTAGACGACCCTTGAACTCTGGCAGCTTGGGGCTGTGACCGCTTCCCTGGCACTCAAATTTGCACACTATTTTTAGGGAGAGTGTGGAAGCACACGGTCTTTTCCTTTCCTGAGGAGACCCCTCCTCAGGGGCCATGCCATGGCTGTGTCTTGCCACCTCACTTGGTGATGTTTGTGGCCCAACTTACATTGCTTCACTAAAGTGCAAAGAGCCACATAGGAGGCACCTGTCAGGAGGAAAGAAAGAATGCATCTTTCTAGCACATTTCCGCCTTGGGCCTCATTATAGAAAAACAAGGGCTGCCAGTTGGACCAAAGTTAAGCAAAGCTGGGAACTCTGCTTCTCTGGGAAGAAGTCCAAGACCACCAACCATCTCAAGGACAGAGTATTTTGCTGTCACATCATCAGGAGAAGCTGGAGTCCCCTTGGTCATGGCTGGACTTGGACCAGGGTTCTTCAGGTGAAAGGTCAGAGGGTTTAAAACTGTCTTGTCACAGTGTCCTGTTCTTCCCCAGTCCTAATTAATGGCCTTGTTTCAACCCTTCTCACAATCAGCTCCACTGCTGTAGCTGGCTGGCCAAAGCCTGCACCTGTCTTCGTCCCCCCTAGCAGGCTGTTTTTAATTCAGAGCCCCAGAGTCATCCTTCCAATGGCTGGGGTTAGGTTGCTGCATTTTCCAGGCAATTATTAAAAAATGGGATTGAAAAATGAGTTTAGCATATGACTGTCATGCCTCATTTATTCATTTATTTTTTTAAAAAGCTAACTGGAAGGTCTATCTACTGCTTGTTTGCTTTGCATATCTGAGAAATGGAATTTAAATTACCATGTTGCTTTAGGAGCATTCATAATCCCTTTGTACCTAAGTCCTGTTTTTCATGGGTCGGGAAGAGCAGATAATTGGAATTTCTGCAGTCATCAGAAGTGATGTCAAGTGTAAAGACAAGATTATTGTATGTGGAAACAGACAGCTGTAGAACCAGCCATCGTGCCTTTCTGAGAGGAGACTGCAGGACTTGCTTGCATCATCTTGCATGGATTTGCAGGGTGTGCATCTTCTGAGATAACTACAGCTTGATTGATATTCTTGCTGAAAAGGTAAAATCACTTTCCAGAGCTTTTAACAGCCTCACATTTACAAAAAGTATGAGTTTTTTTCACTCTTGGCTTAGAACAGTATTTTTTTTTAGCCTCTTTTTGATTTGCAAACTAGTTATTTTATTTTCAGCTGGCAACAGGCATGCTTTCTATCTTAAACTCCCCGATCACAGGGGTTTCATGTACCACAAAATGAAAACTGCTGTAGTGTGAGGCAGGACAGTGTTTTCCTTATGTTGTGTTTAAGGAATCATGAACAGAGTATATCCCATCTGATATATTTGTTTGCAATTATATATGGTAGTAAAAATAGTAAAGATAATAGAGCTTTCATAGTGGACCAGAGTGCTGTTATACTAAATGTTGTACAAACACAAAAGAAAAAGTCAGTCCCAGCACCAAAGATTTAGACTTCAAGTACAGATAAGTGACTGCAGATTGAGGAAGGGAATAGGTCAAACAAGGCAGTAAGTCCATACCAGTTTGCTGTCAGAGATGCTTGTGGATGCCCTGATTGTTTACAGGAGTCTCTTCCAGAAAGGATTAATTGAGAAGTGAAAACTTAGGCAGTATTTCACCCTCTCTTATTTCCTGCTGTCCTCCACATACTGCTTAAAGCTTTCACTTCTATGCAGCACAGGTACAGTTCATCTTCCCTGACTTCACCCATTTGAAAGCTCAATATCTGGTGTAAAATAGGTGTCACTGCTCTACCTTTACTCAGTGGGGAAACAGAGACACGGAACAGACAGACATCTATAGCAGCAGCCTTTACCGTGGGGCAAGTAAAGTATTTTCTTAACATCTTTTGTCCATGTTTTGTTGGGACATCTAACTTCCATAGTTAGAATTAGCTGAAAGGAATCCTGTGCCAGGTTTCCTCTTTGATAAATCCCTTATTAAGTATCTATGTATTTTTGAAGCATTACAAATAATAATTGTGAAAATGCAGTTAAACTTCGAATTCCCAAGGATACCCAAAACTACTGCTTCTAGAGATAATGTATTTGACCCTGAAGTGAACAGGGTTGAACAGAAGTTGTGCTCCATTTCCAATTGCCGATGTTACCCGTATAACAATAACATTTCTGTGATGGGGGCTTAGGCAAAGAAAACCAGATTCTACATTTTTTTCTATGTCCTGAGGAAATTTTCTAAATATAAAGGCCTCAGTATTATTATTTTGGAAATAAAATAAAATAAAATAAATGCAGCACAGGTTATGAACACATTATTCGTATAAAATCTATTTTTATCTAGAGTTGACCTAACATGAAAGTCCTTAGTCAATACTGTCAGTACTACTGGGTGTCTTCTACACCCAAATGGAAGTAGTGAAAGTGAATAATTGTAAAAGTCTTCTGCACAGATTTTCCTACCAGCTGTAGTTCTGATGATCTTAGGCTACAGCATTTATCTGGGTGTATCCATAGGCACCAATCTAAATGTCAGCCATGCTGATACAAGTATTTAACTGCTGATCATTTTAGCAGTTACCATGATTATCTCAAAATGACGAGCAGTCTCACCGATTTCCCAAGACGCAAAAGCCTCCGGTGTCTTCAGTGCAGTTGTCAAAACCACCCATCAACTCTCTTTAGCTATCCTTTAATGCTGATATGTGCTCCCAGCAAAAACAACTGTAATGCAAAGACTGTTTAGGAGATCCAGATGTGGTTTTCCAGGTAGAAGTACCTTAGTGAACAGAAACTAGTAGTTACTAGGTGTCCCCTTAATTTGGCAAAAAAAAAAGTTAGATAAAAGCTAATGGGGATAAGCCAGATGTGTTTAAGCAAGGATCAAGCCACCTCCTGTTTTGGCAACTTCAGACTGAGCTTACCATGAGGAACTGCTGTTAGAACTCACAAGCAAATTGTGCTCTAAGTATATGCTCATGACTGTGTTTAGAATAGCTAAGTGGGTGAAAGACAGTAGCTTTCCATGCACAGAAACAGCACGATAACCTAAGACTGCCTGCTGATACTCAGAATTTTGAATTCTTGTATGAGGTTACCCTCTCACAACCTATCATTATATTATAGCACTTCATCATCATCTTCACAGGCATTTAGTCATTTTCTTCCTAAAACAGCCAATAAACCCTCATCTCCCAGGCCCAAACCTCCTAACTTTGTGTGCAGCTCTTTTCCTGCAACTGTTCTCGCCGCTGATCTCCGAAGCCTTTTCAGTTCTACAGAAGATATTTTCTGATTTTGCTTTTGTTTTTCAGGGGGGATGATTCATGCCATGTGGTGACACAAGGGCACTGAATGATAACATTATACAAGTGCTGCACTTCAGCCATTCCACTGAATTCTGTAGGACTTTCTGTCTATTGGATCACTGGTAAGTCAGACTCCATATACTGAAAGCATTTATGTTTCAGAGAGATGTAGGAAAGGCTTGGGCTGTGCTCAAGGAAACAGGAATTTTAACATTTATTTCAACCTGTTCCAAAGTTCAGCTCACATTTCCGTGACCATTTGTGTAATCAATTTGTTGTAGTGCTCGGTAGAAATTAGAGAAAAAGGATCTGATCTTTCTTCTACATTTTATCTAATTACTTCTATTTAACAGAGGTGGAATCGATTCTGCAAACTCTATATAAGCAAAAATGTGAAACGATACCTAAAAAGAGGATTATAATTGAACTCCTGTAAGAAAATTACCTCCCTGTTTTGTGTTTAGGACATGTAAAAATTACTTTGACATTTTCTTTTGCCAGCAGAGGAGTCCATTAAATACAGTGAATCTCTTTGCTCATGTCAGGAAGACAGTGATAGAGAAGATGACCCTTACTAAAGGTAAGACACAATTTAAGTAATTTTATGTTTGTTACAATGTTTGCATTCAAAAAAAGATTTCTTCATGTGAGTTTATTTTTCTTCTTTTGGTTTATTTTGAGAAGGTTTTTTACCAGTGGTTATAATGACCTTCAAAACATAAATTATATGGCTAAGATGTGATGGGAACTGCCTTTTTTGTTTGTTTGTTTTTTCTTTCTAAGTAACTGCTTGTTTCCAAGTGATTGTCACAGCACACCCTAGGTGAACTTGTGTTGCTGTAAACCCTGCAAGTAGTACAGCAGTGAACTGCTTACCTTGGTGATGATTTTTTATTGTTGGTGTCATTCAGGCATTCAGATGGGTAGTACTACATACTAAAGCACCTATGTGCTTTTACTTCGAGTCATTAGGATAGACTCTGGAAAATACAAAGCAAATGCTGAACAGTTGCACTCTGTCATGAGTCAAGTTTAGTTTTCAGCATTAAACTTTAGAGGGAAATTTTCTTCTTTTGATTTCATCTGATTTTTGAAAGTGTATTTATTCTGTGCATTGCACAGTTAAACATCCTTTGAAACAGAAGAGTTGTTGCTTCTTTGAGACAATGAATGTTCACAAGGATTTTCTTTTATCATCATCCATTGTTCTGAAAAGCCATTTCTTACAGCATCCATAACTGCTTGGGTAGAGAGAGAAGATGCTATCCAAATTATTTGCAGGTGCATTTTTCTAAAGCTTTGGGAAGTCATTAGATTCATTAATGTGGCACATTCCAAAGTTCCTTGCAAATTTCTTGCAGAACCTTGTCATTCATTATTTGTATGTACGTATATGTATTTTTATGTCTCCATTAAAAATTACTATAATGAAGGAAAGAGATTTAGAGATCTAGGCTTATAATTTCACTGAATTATTGAATGTTTGGTTAATACTTGATTTAAAAGAAAAAAGCTTGCAACCTTACTGAGTGAATGTTGATGAATAGCATATTCTCAGAAACAAAGAATAGCTTGTAAGCAACAGAAATCAAGCATGCATATGCCATAGCAATCACATGGCGTTTCTGATTTGTTGACTGCTGTTCAACCAAGTTTGATAACAGCAGCAAAGAATTACATTAGGAAGTTTGCCAAGGTCTGAAATAATAAGATGTGTGTCAGGAAAACTTCTTGTGTAAATTCCTTACTACTCCTTTTTTAAATAGAATTTTCCTGAAAAGAAAAAAAAAAGAAAAAAGAAAGAAAGAAAAAAAAAAGTACTTGCTTCTTAAAATGTTAATTTCCTCTAAAAGATTTCCTCCACTTCAGGAACCTGGCATGCAGCAAACCACTTCTAAATCAAGCTGCAAGCCGGTACTGTAAAAAAAACACAGTTTATTGGTACCAGACATTTGTAAATAAGTAATTGACACTCATGCTATAACAATGAGCAATTCCAAAAAAAACAGGGAGCTGCCAGGATAAACAAGTTTGCAATGAGCTCCATCCAGTGCTGGATATCCATCAGGGTCAATCCCATCAGTGGTGGTCACAATAACAGCTCTGGGACCAGCTGGAGTTCTGCAGCACAGCCGTTCCTGCTTTTGTCTGCTCCTCCATTCAGATCCCTAGCCACGGGCAGGCTGCTAGCTGTGGCAATGGTGTCTGCACAATGTTCTGAGGGCTGGTGACACATCCAAAGCCTTGTGAATAACATCAAACTGTAGGCACTCTTTGGTAGCAATGAACGTGTTAAAAACAGTATTAGAAAATAGGGTATCTGAGCAGAAAGGTTCTGTTCAATGCACAGCAACACATTAATTTAAATGGGAGAGTACAGACCTTCTGAATTAACTCTGTTCTTTCACTGTTGTTTCCTGCAGCTTCAGGTAGATGCTGTGCATCAGACTGGTGAGCAAGGTAAGAAAGCATAACAACTTTTCTTTCTTAATTTGATCTTAAGCTTAATGACAGCTTTGAATTGAGTGAAACTATACCCAGTGCAAAAAAAAAAGAAGTAATCCCAACCAACTAAAAGAATTTGCATTCACTTTGTCATGGACTACATGTGAGGCTAGCTCTGTGCATTTATTTTACTTTCCCCAGTGTGGAAGTTTACCATTTACTTTCTTATTGTTTTTAATGAAGTCTTACTGTCTATAAAACTCTCTTAGAGTGAATGGTTTTTGAAAGCCTTAGCTTAGAATACCTGAGTTTCTGCTGGCTTTCAAGTTCAGGATGCCATTTTTTAAGTAAGTGACTTTCCTAGAAAGAAAGGGAACAGGAAGGGATGAAAAAGATTCTTCTTTGATTGAATTTTAACTTTCAGATTGGGGTGAGGATGCAGGTTTGTGAAATTAAGAAGAAAGGGCAGGCAGGTTCTTGACAAGGAAAAGTTGAGGAGTGTCTTTTTCCCACCCTCCTGTTCTCGGAGGTTCATGGGTCTTGTTTTTCCTTACTATTTTTTTTAATTAAGACATAGAGCAGAAAAGTCAGAAAACAGAAGATGTACCAAATTCCAGTGAACTATGTTTTAGTGTCAGATGTTGGGTGTACACTGTTGAAAATAAGTACATGAATCTATTTTAATAACTGCTTTAATTAAAAAAAAAAAAAGTTTTAAATTATAAATACTATGGATTGCAAACAACGTAAGACAAAGCAAATTGTACAGTAATAGATATGCGCCCACATATATATTGTAAATCAAATATATGCTGCTATGGAGTAGAAATCCATTATTATTTTTGGAAAGTTAGCGAGTATTTCCAAATAGATGTTGCATTGCTGAGGCTATTCTGGGCTAATAGGAAGAGTATTTGAATTGTTCAGCAGTAATCTCTTCGGTACTTGTGTCATGACAGCAGATTTCTGAAATGTTACTAAGCCAAAGCCGTTCTTAATTCCTTTGATGAGTGCAACAGGGAGTGAGAGCAATTATCTCTAAATTTAGCTGTTCTTTTATTCTTAAACTGATGTATGTTTCCCCAAAATGTTAACAGAGTAGCTTCTAAACACTCAACATTCAGCCTTGCGAAACTGCTTGCATGCCATTCAGTTCAGCTATGTTGCTCAGTATTTGTGGTGTGCAATGAGTCGCCTGTGCCTATTGTTTTTGTTCCCAGATTAAATCTCTGAAGGCTTTGGCTGTCTCAAACTCCATTGAAGTCACTGGGATCTGAAGACGCTCACAACTTTCTTATTACAGGGCTGTTTGCTCTAAGTGTTAATATGGTCAAAGGAAGACTACCCAACAAAGACTGTAAGGAACAGTAGCAAAACCTTATCATTTTTTACAAACACTACTGCTACCTGGGGACCGTTTCATTCTCCAAGTGTACATCTGTTTGAGAAAGGATTCCCAGAAACAAGTAACAAGAATATGGAGATCATTGCTCAATAACCACAGCTTTTATTTGGCAATAGTTATTGAGACCTGGAAGGGTTTTTCTAGGCTCAAGAGTTGGCTGTTTCTTGTAGCGATGTTTTCAGTTGGGTCGTATGGATTATTTCATGTTATTAGAGCTGAATGCTAGTTATCTACCATTTCAGATTTGCTAGTTTTTTTTAATCTTGTAGCAATGTATTTGTATGCTGTAACCTATAGCAAAATGCCATTGTAATGTTCATGTCGGGTGTACCCACTGTGAGTCTCAGATTTGTATTACTACCTGGGGAATGCGTCTGAGCTCTTTCCTTTTTAAGCCTAGTTGAAGGAGTGCGTCCAGATGCATTACTTTCAAATCTTATTCTCAAATGTTTAGGTGGAAATGATGTGCGATCATTTTAACCTGGCCTTTATGTGTTTGACTGCAATTCAGCCTACATGGTGCCATGAGACAAGGGTGAGCGGATGCTTCTACTTTTACAGCCGAAGTATACATATCCTTCCAGAAAGAAAGAACTCATCTTCTGAAGCAGCAGGTAAATAAAAGAATATGGGTAAAAGATTTGTGGAGAAATGGGAAAGGACATTTAATATATTTAATCTTATTATACATTTTTCTACATTAAAGTCAACAGGCTGCAAATATATTTTGCTACAAAGCTTTTTGTAAGAAATATCTCTATAAGAAAATACATCTCATTAAACATTTCCTGTAAATAAATTATCACACAAAACTGTGTTTTGTAAGAGGAGAAGGGAGAGGGTCAGGCTAATGATAATAAGAGCCAAAAATTGCTGAGCCCATTTCTGCAACCCCACAGCTCCATTTGGATTACACTTTCTTGTACACATAGTTGCAATGAAGGCAACAGAGCTCCTCTGCTGAGCGTGTGCTCTCAGTGTAAATAACACAGATTTGGTTCCCGTACTTTTTTAATATCTTGAAATTATGCTGTTTCTGAACCTTATTCCTGTTTTAGGTACACAAGAACTCCTTTGAAATAACCAAAGCGGAGCTGGTAGGACTCTGATTGAAGTCTGAGGCTGTTAAAAAAAACCCAGAACAGTCCCTTATGGTAATTAAAAAATAACTCCAGTAAGGTAAGAGACTTGTGAATTATTCTTAATTTTCTTTCATAAGAGTCTAAAGGCAATGTATTCTTATTAGGAAATCTGAGCCTCAGTGGGTGCATAAAACAACCACTGGTAGAGATGTATCAGTGGAACAAAGTGTTTTAGGTACAGGATGACATGGTCTCAAAACTACATATTGGTGTATATATGTTCAGAACTGATGAAACAGAAAAGTCTTGTGTGTTACAAAATGTGAAACTAAGTAATTACAAATGGGTAATTACAGATTAGCAGTAGGTCAGTTATAGAACCAGACTTCTTAAAAGAAATAGACTCTTTATCAACATCTATATAAAGGAATTACTTGTGAACAAGTAAAATGGACAAAAGTTTAAAAAGAACTGTGAGAAAAAAAGGATAGTCTCCATCCTCCAACTTCTAACTAACTGCTACACAAACAACATAGAGTTGTTTCCATAGTCCAGATACTTCCAGAATTCCTGACAGAAAAATCCAGAGAAGATCCCTTTAGAAAAGATCAAGTTCATGTTAGATACATGCTAGAAACTGGTACGCTGCATCATCACATGATGCATAATAAGTCTTCTGTGGCTCTACCATATTTTCTTGCATTGTTTTCTGCAGGAGAGGAAGTGCTCACAAGAGCCAACTCTTTTTTTTCTCTTTGCTACCTCTAAAAAACAAATCCATTTGCAGAATGCAATCAGATTTAGCATTAATAGCAAAGTGTAGCCCATTGCTACTATTGAAAAGTAAAACTTTGAGTTTATAGCAGTACAGTCTAAATACCCAACAAGCGCCTACATCTTCTGGCACAATTTCATCTCTCTTAGTGTTAGATATTCAACACTCCACTATCTCTTTGGAAATGTCTATAATGCAGGTATGTTTAGGAAAAGAAAGTATATTTAGGTCTAATGAGCAACTGCCTGTATATAATTCTGGATTCAGCATGCATGTATTTGTTTCATCTGTTCAATCCAATGTACACTAGCAGTAAACCGAGACAAATACAAGCGATTAAGTGCCCTACTATGACAATGAACTACATAAAGCATTTCAGTTCACCTAAATATAGGAAAGAAAACCCTGTTTAAATGACTCTGATTAGAGAAACTGCTTGCTGTCTTGAAATGATGAGATGGCAAGTTTTCACCTTTTTGTGAGGGCCTACAAAATTTAGGACTCTTGTAGCAGTCTTGCAAGCATGCTTTCTTTGCTGAAGTGTCAGCCCTGCATGACAAGTGTATGGAGATTCACAGTAACTGTATTTCCATCCCTCGCACCTGCAATGTATAATATTTTAGTCACTGACAATGTGTTGACAGACAAGTCTTCCTGGAATGCACTGCTTCCTATAGGAGTATAACGTATACAATTTATTTAGCAGGCATTGCCATGGTGGAAAACCACTGTAGCCCTTATACTGGCCCCTGGAACACCATGGGACAACACAGCAAGGTAAATGGCATTAATTTCCACTGTACTTATTTGCATACTAGCATTTCCCACAAACTGTACGAGTTATTTACAGAAGAACTGCACAGTGGGAAATCTCCGGCTGCTCCGGTGTTTTCCACCAGCTCAAAAAGAAATGCATTTGATCTGACTTTTTTCTTTCTACTCCTACCTTGTTAATTTAGCCATTCCTCTTTCACATGCAGTCCTCATTTCCCAACATACTGTAACACATTAAATACAGAAAACCAGTCACTTAGTACTATCTACCCTTCAGATTTTCTGACACACATGAAGTCTTGATTTAGAAGAAGAGGTTGCATCTTTCCATACTTTGCAAGACAGCCCTTTGGCACAGTCACATCGTTGGAAAATCTCTAGTCCATGGGAGCCTTTCTTGCGCTGCTTGGTGCACACCTCCCCCTGATGCAATACAGGCTTGCAAATTTTGGTCCAGAAATGGCGAGCACAGCAGTGTCCCTCAATACAGTCTGATGAGCGCAGGCAGGGATCGCCTTCATGTCCTAAAAAGAACAAACTGTTTTACCTCAGGGGAAAATGGAAAGGGACAAATTCAGTGTAGACTGATGCAAATGAAGCTCAGAAAAAGGAGAGATGACATTTCCATCTGTGGCTTTTTGAACGACATAAACACAAGAAAAGAGATGAACTAGGGAGGTTCAGAAAAGTAACTGTTAAGAACTGCCAGAAGACTTAGTAAGGAGAAATTCAGCTACAGGTTTGTAGACAAAATGACAAATGCATAATGACATTACTCTTACAAGAGGAGGATGTGCACAATCTTGTAGAACTGAAAAATGAATTTTCATTCCCCTCTAATACAGGGCAGAAAGCAGATGCTATTTCAATCAGAGGAAATTGGTGGTCAGTATTACCTCGCTTTTAAAACTGTGCTCTGAATTCTCTTAATAGAGATTCACAACCTATGAAATTACTATGTATTGCTGGTGTGTGCTGCTGTATTTAAATAGCATAATGTTATTGATAGCAGAACGGTGAAATGCAAATGTGATCTTACCTTTAATGTGTGACAGCTTAGACTGCGCCCTCCCTAAGTTTTGCCATCCCAAATCCTTGCTAGCATAATGACTGTTCTTCTTGTTGCGTGGCCCATCTAGTGCAGGGATGTGAGGTGTGAGGATGTTTTCAGTTACTGGTACACAAATACCTGTGAGGAAAAGTCAGTCAGTCATAGATTTCAACAAGAGGAGAAGAAGCTGAGGAACATACTTGGACCAGGATCAGTATTGAGACCATTAAAGTGAGGGTGGTGCTGGGCTCAGCTTTGGTGACTTTCAGCTCCGTCACTGATCCCTAGCCTGTCTTCACTACAGCTGCATTTCACTCCCTATCACAGAGTCTTGCAGTCCGACCTCTTGGAGGTGTCTCCAAGACAGTCTCCTCAGGTCTCAGGAAAAGAGTATGGGAATGCAAATAGGACAATTACAACAGAAACCCCAAGAGGGAGTAAATCAGGGATTCACTGTGTCTATTTTGCTTCCTTAAGAATATGCGTTCTTTGCAGATTTCCAGAGAATTGAGCAACACTGAAAGTAGTGCTGGAAAAATGCTGCGATTTCTGTCTGTGGCTTCGTCATTTGGGGGGTTTCTCCACAACAAAAGAGGAAAAAGTCTAGTAGTACATAGGCCTTAATCATAAAAATACTATTAAAGAAAGTGGAGAAAAAATTTAAAGATACATTAAAAAACAATTAATTGCTAATGGAGTAGAAGAAATGATAACTATGGCTTCAGGTATGGGTGTGCTTCAGGGAGAGGAGGAAGGCAAAAGAGGCAGGGGAGACTGAACAGCCTCTAGCATGGCACAGCTCTTGGATTTTGGCTCACAATGTACTGTCTGTTGGAGCTGATTCTCTTTTCCCTCCTCTCCTCTCTTTCCCTCTCCTTCCAAGCCTAGCACCATCCAGTTCTACATGAATATGACAGCCATGAATCCAGTCACTCTAATTTTACTCTCATGTGGCCAATATTTCTACTTGGCAAGTTCAGCACCAAATTTCCCTTGTCTGACAACACAATGGATAGGTAGCTTTGGTTACTTATGCAGTTTTGAAAATAAGATCTTAAGTGTTTTTTTGAAACAGAAGAAAAAGGTCATTGAACAACTTTTCTTAGCCAAAGGAAAAGGAGGAGGACAAGTGAAGCTTATAGCTGATGTTATTTTCAATATCTGAAGGGATTTTATCTTGGTTTAGAAAAGGAAATGCAGTCACACAGGAAAAATACCTCTGCTGAGAACACTTGGAGATCTATTTTCAGTAGACACTATCAGAATGCTGATTTTTTTTTGAGGGAGAAGAAGAAATGAACGACGTACCGTTGTTGCAGCGATTCCCCGGGCAGCACATGCCATCTCTGTGGCACCGTTTCTTCTTCCTCCGGCATAACATGCATGCAGACGATGCTTGATGAGGACTGTGACAGTACCGCCCAACCTCACATTCCTTGTCATTGGTGCAAGGATAGACCTGGAGGATAAAATAAAAAGTTTGCAGTGAGACAGTATATATACTATATGCAGTATAAGACATGCACATAGTACATTAAAAAAAAAAGTTAAAGAAACATACAGGTGAGTTACCATTCACTAGCAGATGCATTTATCTTCACAGCAGCCTTGTCCTTGGGCTCAAGCTGCTGGTGGAGCTGGATCACTGCCTCAAGCATGACAAAACTACAACCCGTTCCTTTGGTGGTTTCATCTTTTCTTGCCTTAAATATATGCTGTCACAACAGAACTTATATTTTTGTAGGTTTCAGGATACTTGGGCCTCTCATTCATAGACAAGAGTTTAAAATTCCACAATGAAGAGAAGCAGAGCCAGTCACTGAAAGCACACTCTGCAACAGCTAACATTTGCATTTAGATCGGAACTCCAAGGAGGCATTTTTCTTTGACAAGTGCCAGACGGGATAAGAAATTCACATTCTCACAGTGAACGTAGAATCATAAATGTTGATAAAGACCAACCATCAACCCATCACCACCATGCCACGTCCCTCAGTGCCACATCTCCTTGTACACCTTCCAGGGACAGTGACTCCACCACCCCTCTGGGCAGCCTGTTCCAATATCTCATCTCTCTTTTGAGATGAAATTTTTCTTAATATTTCACCTGGACCTCCCGTGGCACAACTGAAAGCCATTACCAAGTTGTGCCAGCCTATGAATTTTGAGGCAGTCCACGTCTTCACCAGATTGGTGCAAGCTTCTTCTCAATTGTACCATTCCACTCCAACCCCTACCATTCAGACTCTTTGGAAGTGAACAAATATCTCTAATTAGCAGTTAGCTTTGATAGCCTTTACTTCATTTAAGTACAAACTATTCTCCTTAAGCTTAGCAACTGCTGAACAACATCCCTAACATATATATCACAAAATCTCTTGTACATATAATTGCCTGAAAGCACAGACACAGATAAAGCAACGTTATCCTGTAGAAAAATTGACAGTTTCCTAAAAAGAAGATATGAAGGCACTGTATTCTTCCATTAAGAAGAGAAAGGTATGTATTCCTACAAAACAAGAAAATATGATGCTTTAAGGAGACATAATGACACCACCATTTTCCAGGAACCCTTTTGCTGAATCCCACACAGCTTCAACTATGCTCCCTGTCTGCATCTAATTTTACTGCCCGTTAAATCAATCATAGATTTTTTCCATTTCTCAAAATTATCCTTGAGGAATTTGTTTAGATAAAAAGATGAGAATAATTTTGGGCATTTTCTGGAAAATGTTTACACCTCCTCAATTGATTTTCTCCAGCATTTTAAATGAATCAAAGTGTTGCTTTTGCTGTTTTCAAAATGACTACTTCAGTTGTGTATTCAACACAAACAAAAATCTCAATTGACCAATTTTCAACGTGGAATGCTTACTTTTAAAATATTTTTTAATCAAGTCTTGATTATACTGCTCTCAGTAAAGGAAAACTTGGATGATGTTGAGAATTTGCTATGAAAAGTGTTCTTTTAGATGGAGGAGGGCCTGTTTCTCTGTCTTTCTGCTATTCTCTAGAAAACTGGAGAAGAAACAAGAGGTCAGATAAAAACACACTAGTACCTTTAGCTGGGGAGAACTATGCTGTTTTCCTTATGATTTCATTAATTGTATTCTTTTTCAAAATTTATTTTACAGTAACTAAAGAGCTGGCTGGATATTTCCAGAGTGCTGCTGTTCCATTACTTCTGTCCTATGAATATCTGCATCTCTGAAGAATGAATCGAGAGCGCAGCTGTTTGGAGAACTTGACGTATGTAAAAGACTCTCTCCCTTAAGAATAAGTATTTCCTCTCATCCTCATTCATCAAAGAAGGTCAAATCTTTTAGCTAGGAGCAGTGATAAGAGACAAATGCAAATGCTCACCTTTGTGGTACTCTCAAGGAATAATTGGATTTTCCTTGTTCTAGCAAACCAGACCTAGATAAAGTGCTCTCCCTTCAACCTTATTGGTCCTTTTCCTCATTTTTCCCAGCAAGAAATAATTAATCCAAATGAACAATTATAATATGATTGAATTGAACCTTACTAAACAAAACAACAGAAAATTCAGAAAAATTTTGTATGGATCTGTGCCTGGTTTTACTGAGTTTGGAAAATATTAACACTGCTAGCAGGGGAAAATGCAAATAAAAAACAGATGAACAAGCTGTAACCTGGAGATGAAGGCATTTTATATCCTTGTCTGTCATCAAGACCTTCATAACCGCATCTTTTTTCCAATATGGGCATGTGGTATACACCTGCAACTTGTCAGCAAGAAACCTACTTGCAGTTTTCTTTGGTTCCTCAAATAGCTTTTTTTAAAAAGCTGATCCTAAATGGCGCTAATGAATATCTTGCATACCATATCTACTGTCTGTTTTACTTTTGGCTTTTAGGCTGAGTGACATTTAAATGATACACCTAATTGCTAGATCTCAACTCAATCTTTAGGAATGGTAGAAGTTACATAAGATGCTTTAAAAATTGCTGAGATTAGAGACACAACTCATCTTTAAGTCTAACTCTCTGGCCCTAGCCTAAGTAAAGAAGACATTT
The DNA here is from genome assembly GCF_987193195.1 of Phasianus colchicus. Classification (NCBI taxonomy): domain Eukaryota; kingdom Metazoa; phylum Chordata; class Aves; order Galliformes; family Phasianidae; genus Phasianus; species Phasianus colchicus. The sequence goes on along the minus strand of NC_143439.1, from coordinate 19,800,518 downwards.
CTGAAATTAAAAAGTAATCCAAAACATTTACCTACCTAAGGGAAATGACAGCATACCCACAAATTGTCTTGTGTTACATGCAGCTTGGACAAAACTGTCAAGTCCATTCAAAACTCTAAACAACCAGCTGCCAGCCAGCTCCACGAAAACCCTTCCTGCGAATTGCCTGATGCCATCAACTGCCTTGATCTTTCTTCCAAAACCATCATCTATTTGATATCCTAGTTATCAGTCACAGGGAGCTTTAAATAAAAATGCCTACACAGCCTTGTCTCTTAATCAGTAGACATTCATTAGAAATAACTCACGCCTTTTGTGATGCAATTAATCTATCTTCACAGTATTCAGTGAAATACAAAAACAAAACAAAATATAGTGTACCTAGTCTTGTCTAACAGCAGGGAAAACATGTTTATATTTGTCTGGTTGTCAGTAGTAGTTGAGCATGTTTGTATAAATAAGTATATATGTTTTAAAATACAGGAATAAGAAAGTATATTTGTAGAAAAGCATATACTAGCAATTGTTCATGGACAACACAAGGTTTTCAGAGTTTCCTACCTCAGAGTCTAAAACACAGTCTTTACATTGAGAGAATAGCAGAGAACATTTCCTATATGCAATGCAAAGACCCAAATCAGTCCCAGATGGAGAGGGAAAAAGCAAGCTGTAAACCAGCTCTACTTCCCCAGCAATGATAACTAATTCTACAAGGCACTTCATCCTTTCACATTCTTCAGCTATACATATCATTTTCGGGTCGTAAATCTCTATTCACTAAACATGGCTTTGATATTATGGGAAACCAGATGAAACTGAGATAAAATATGCAGCACTCCCTGAAGCTGCATTTAAGCAATCTTATTTATTTTTTTAGCCCAGATTACAAGCAGTCATGTTGTTGTAGCATGGTATAACCTACATTTGCCTGTGATATTCATATTTTCAGATTGTTTAGTCTGATGAAGAGCACTGAAGAAGTAAGATGCTTTATCCTCAGTCATTCCAATTAGTTTTGTATTCTTCTGTAGAAGATAGACACTGAAATGGTGCTGCTCTTTCTGAGCCAAGATGTCCACTCTACATCTATTGACCAAAGCTAACCTTTGCCAGCTAGAGCAGCACACAAACATAAATCTTTTCTTTTTAACAGAAAGGGAATACGAAACTCCATTCCTGTCCTTCCTAAATTTACACTCAAAAGAGCAAAAGCACACTACAGAACTATAGAAAATGATGCAGATGACAGAAGGAAAAAACTGTTTTGTTTAGTTTTTTCCAATCCTTCCAGGATTACTACTAAGGCACTTATTCACTTATTTCTGCATTAAATTCACAGTGAGGTTGAGGAAAGGGGTGACTGTCTAGCTTTCATATCCACCTAATGCTGTTCCTTTAATTTGCAGAGTGAGGTACAGAAGTGAGGTTTATTTTTACCTTTGCCTTCCCCTCTTGCCAGAGATCTAATATAGCACCTTTTCTCAGCTAACTGGCAATGAGGCTTTCTTGATAGTTTTCTTGGAGTCATTTACACTCCTGCAAATTTTATGTGGTCACCCTGAACCACAGAGTTTCACCACAAGCTGAAATAGCACAAGTGCTGGAACCATTGTGCTATGGAGTCAATCAGCCCCAGTCTCTCTGTCTGGCACTACAAAACGTAACGCAGAAGCACAAGGGAGGAAGACAGATGCTGTAATGTGCTGAAGGGTGAGTGAACAGTCTGATGGCAAGCACTTTACTGAGCTGTGGGAGATAAGGGTTTGAATTTCAGCTTGGCCTCCAGCATATATTTGAAAACAGTATTCCCAGCCAGCGCCTTAGTCACCAGGCTCTCATTTGCTTGTATTATGAGGTCTCATTTGTTTTCATGCTAAAGCTACTCCACACTGTACTATTAAGATACGTCAGAGAAAAGCAGGAAGAGCAACTGGCATTTTCACCTAAGCTGTGTCATCACTTATCTAGCACAAGTAGTCCTAAACACTGCTGGCTTCAGATCTACCTCCAACACGGAGAAGAGCTGTGCCTAAAGAAGATAGAACATATATCACTGCCTGTACAGCTAGAAAGTAAGAGCACTACAAATCTACCAGGTCAACCCTTCATTGCATACACAGTTGTCAAAGGGTAGCAGCTATCGCAAAGTAGAGACAGAGGGCACGAGGAAAGGGACACACAGATTATCCTTGGAATAGCCTTGATTCCTAGGTATCAGCACATTAGAAATCAAATTTTGGCAACTACTCACAGGCTTGTACATCCCTTGTCACTCCCTAGTTACTAATACTCCGTGCAAATATCTATACCAGTAGGTTAGGCAGTCACATCCATAAATGCCTTTTTCTGCTGTTAAAAATAAATAAATAATCTGTTTTTAGCTCACCTAGATTCACACACCATGTTTGTGAGACAGTTTACCAGCAATTGGTACTGCAACTTAGTCTATTACTCACTTGTTCCTAATGAAGAAAAGGTTGTTTTCCCTATTTGCATTATTTTTATAAAATTTAAAATAATGACTGTAAAGCGAGTAGAAGCTACTCTCTACAGCCAGCCTGCTAGCTGGATGATCACAACTGGCCTGAGCTATAGAGGAGTGAACAACATTTCCTCCCTCCAGCTACAAGATGAACAATAGAGCTTGTTGGTCATAGTCTCAGGACTATGCACATTGCTTAATATCCCACAGCCATCAGGCATGATGAAGCAACCAGCTGGCTCAATCCTAGTGATCACCTCTGCCCTGCCCAAAGCAGGACAAGGAGGAGAACTCTCTTTCTGATCAAGGACTTTGTCCCTGAAGAGTCAACACATGAAATAGCCACAGGGGTGCCGGGTCTGCTTTTGCTTTTTTCTCTCTCTGAAGAATTAGTTAATCCTAAGTTTTAATGAAATAGCCCACAGCCAAGAACATTTACAAAGAATGCAATTTGTTGAAAGACTCCTTGGTTAGACCTGATCCTGAGTGGGGATCTCAACATCCTTTTGTCTTTTACCAGATCTACATTGATGGGACAGATAAACACACCGCAGGTGGCCTGTAGAGCTAGATAAATACGTCACATGTAGGATTGTTCCCAATAGCCGATTTAGAGAAGGAATGAAGATTCTATCTGTGAAAATCAATGAGAAGACCTTATGCGATCTCACATGACACAAGCCTTTGCAACAATGGAAATAAGAGCACTTCACTCAAAACCACATAAATTGGATAAAGAAAAATGGAAGACAAAAATAACAAAGAAAACTCTCTTCTCCCATAGCCTTTTTTTTCTTCTGCAAGACAACTGAACTGCTTTCTGATAGCTTCTCAAACATATTCAGACAATCCATGTCTAACTGACAAACTTTGCTCCTCTTTCTCCTAGCTGTGAAGCGAACATTTAAATTAAGATGCGGATGGGAAATGATTGTCATTTAGTACTATTTTGTTTTTAATCCCACATGACAAAAGAGCTTATCAGCAGCCATCTGGAGTAGTACAGTTTTCCCACAGCACTGCTGATGTTGCTATTTTCTATTCTTAGCTCAACGCAGGCATAGATGATAGCGAGGGATCTCACTGTGCACAAGCAGAATGCCGCAGTTAATTTATCCCACGGAGGAAATCACGCTGTGCTCTCAGACAGCTCCAGACATGGATCCTGACTCAGACCAATCTCACCAGAAACTCTCAACTCCCTGTGACTGCTATGGCACAGATTGTTCCTGAAAGTAAAACTCTCTGTAGTTGCAATGAAACAAATTTACTCCGTTCTGTTGCCATGATAAGCATAACAATTCAATTTTTCCTACCAAGCCTCCTTCTTGTTAAAACAATAAACATCTCTGACCCACTTCTCTGCCAGACCTAGAGAGAGAAAAGCACCATCTTCTGCTAGATTAAGCACAGGCACTTTCTTTTAGCAATAACTTATTTTTAACTCTTCAACTTAAAACAACATTGCTGTTTATGAGGTCTGATTAACAGACCACATAGTGCTACATCATGGATGTGTATGCTGCAGTCTCCAAAGATCATTCTTTCCAACTGCGTGGCTAATGGCCCCAGAAGCCTGCATTATTAAGACAATAAATATTCATGTTTGAAAGTAATACTGAATCTACTGCTAGACCACCAGGGGAAGAACATTTCTTAAACATGCAGTAGTCCAGCTCTTGTGATTTGCTAGAGCCAAAGAAAACTCAGATCTTAACAACCCTAAAACAAACCTCAGCGAGGTCTCTCTGAACAGGCAAGGCTGCAGGACTCACATGGGTCTTGACTCAAGCTTTACTCAATCCCATCAAAACGTCAAGGAAAACAACCTCCTATTCTGCAAGCATGGAATGAGCTATATTTTCAAATAACATAAAGGCAAGCACACTATACCCAAAATGTATTCATCTGTATGTTTTTATGATACAGAATACCACAAAACTAACACGAGGATATAGTATATCTATGTATCATAGTTCCCAAGGCAGCACAGCTATGGGTCTTCCTGTTCTATCACACCTTTAAGACAAATTATTGACCTCAGAATCATATTGGTGTCACTTTACTGAATCATCCCATTTCAAAGAAAACATATTGCATTTCCTCTGCACTGTGCACACTGCATACATGTGCTCAAGTTTTCCCTTCTTCTCATGTTTCATGACCTTGGGATTACCTAGCAAGTGCTTCCATCTCAACATTTGGAGAGACAAGGAGCATCCTATGTTGCAAACACGAATCTTGATTGGTACCTTACAAAAGACATGATTAAAAGAAGGTTCAAAAGTTTGGGGAACAGTCAGTTCGACTCCACATTTTACGGGCATTGTCACTGCATGATTCATACTGCCTAGCAAATGACTAGCAGTAGTGTTACAGCAGAGAGCATCAAAACAATGTTAGGTAATCTTTGAAGTCAACAATGTAGTGATAAATCAGTGTGACAGGAAAACTCTAGATCTTGATTTTATGTCATTTTTGAATGCATCACCAAAGACTGCTTGAAGAATAAAGGTTTGTTAACGCACACTTTGTTCTATGTCCAGCCTTTTCAGCAGACTGCTCTTGGCCTTTTATCTCTGCCTTTTCCCCACCCCTTTTCTGATGATTCTGCTTTTTAGTTTTGTCTCTAATTGGCTATTTATAATCTGTTTCAGAGTAGGATTCTTCAGGCTTTTTGATCAGCATGTTTACTGCTATGGATGAACAGTGGGTTGCCAAAAAGAGCTTTCCCTCTGAATCTATTAATTCTAGAAGTACGGGTTATTTTATCCAGACATATTTACCAGATGGAAACAGCTAGCAGATCCTACAGCACAGAAAGTACCAGGCATTAAACCACAGGTAGATATTCAGATACTGTGGTTGGGAATAACATTGCTGGGAGCTGGCAGTAAGTTGCTGTTTGAACACCTGGGTCTGAATGTCCCTGGGTCATGATGCACTTTCAAGGTGGAGCTTTTACTGGGAATTATCTCTGTGCAAGCATAAGTTCAGCAAGAAAGATGAGATGACAGCTTTACCTTCTATAGAACTGCTACTGAGGAAATGAACTTCCTTTGCTTTTAAACCTTCACAAAGTCTAGAAAAAGAGGGAAACCCTGTCATATTGAAGTCAGAGCATTTGTCTGCTCTGAAGTCTGGAGACAGAATGCTTTGAGCTAGGAACATTTGTGCAATGTCTGCAGTCCTCATCCTGGAAATTATTCATAGGTATTCCTTGCGGAATACACTTTACATTGCAGAATGCACAGCATTTAAGACACCGGTTTTCAAAATGCAGTTTCTCTAGTCCTCCTATTTATAAGGACAGCTCTGAAGAAAACATGAGTTCATGTCAGCTGGAGAGACAGCCAGATGCTGAATGTCTGAGAGGGATGAACCGCAGTCTCCACTTCAGCAGACTGCTGACTGCAATCTGACATTGATACTGAATGTCAGCATTATTAATCCTCTCCCTGATGGTCGTTTATGTGGGAACACCTGGCTCATATGCCTCTCTTTCTATCTCTAGTTCTTTCTCTACACATCAAAAACCACCACTGTCATCTGAGATTCAAAACACCTCTGCTCTGTCTCTTCCTACTCTACAAGAAACCTTCTACAGTGTGATAGTTGTGACCACTTTTTCGGAGGGGGAGGGGTAAAATGAGAGAGACCAAGCCAAGCATCTCCAACTCCAAAGCAACTATGAAGAATGGAAAGCAGGCATCAAAGCAAGCTAGTCCAGCTTTAATATCAGAACAGACTATGCACCGGTTCCCACTCTTGTCATTGCAATTGCAGGAAAACTTGCGCTATGTGAGCCACAGCTCCTCGCCCTGGCCTGCTGCAGCAACAGTCGTGCATGTGCAAGGGGCCAGCAGTGCCCATGCACAGTGGGACCACCTGCAATGGAGCAGCTGCCCTGGGGAAGGGCTTGGACACAGAACCCTGCAGCTCAAGCAACATCTGTCTGTGGTTGGACATGCACTGCTGCCTGTTTGACTGACTCCTCAGCTACAGTAAAAGCAAAAATTGTAATATGAAGCTATTAAGGCAAATTATCACACTCTACTCAAAGGAGGACAGAGACGGCAGAAAAGGAAAAGACCCTGACAGACAGTGTCATTAAAAAGTCATCGTGCTCTTATTATATGATTAACTTAGAGCTGACGACCCAACTTCAGCCTGTGGTAAAAAGCTTAGCAATCAAGGTTTCAACACTATTTACCATTTTTTTCCTGTTCTTTTAAAATGCTCCTAGCTAATTTTGCACAAACAAGAAAACATGAACAACACAGCAAGGCAAGAATAACTTGTGAGTAAAACCAGATGAACACTAACATATTTACATAGTGTAATGACTTCACTATTAATTCAAACAAACCCAGGCCCCAATTCTCAGAAGACAGAGCTGAGCACATGCGGTCCAGGAGGCAAGAACAGGGTGGCTCAGACTGCACTGATGTCTGCAGCCCCTGAGCGAGTAGGGGCTGCTCAAAGTTTCAGTCTACAATAGCCACTGAGGGACCATCTTTCATTCCAGACATCGTACTCTGGCTACACCCTCTTCTTGCTCATGAATTAACTATATATAGATCAGATCTGATCCGCATCCTCAGAATAAGCTGATTCTGCAGCTAAGAATTCTATTTATTCTCCCTCCCTGCTACATTTTACCATATCTTCTGAAAATATATCTTTTAAAGCACACTTCTCTGGTCTGAAAATAATATTCGTTACGCAGAGCTATGGAATTCTTCCTTGTTCCTAGATGTCTTGGAAGTTAATCAACATAAAGTCATTAAAAAGCTTAATCCCCTGTGCTTGGCACAACATCAGTCTGAGAACGGTTTCTTTGTAACAGCCTTTGGAATAAGTATCCATTCAAGATTTGTTTTTTTCCTTATACTGGTCACCCGCACTTTACAGTGGGTGGCCCTTTCATTTATCCCATTACTGTACTTCCACTTCTGAAGCTAAGCCAGACACAGCAACCTGATACTACTTTTTTGTTCGTGCAACTCTATGGTAATGAAAAGTTCCACGTATAACTGATACTTGTTAGGAAAGCCAAAGTAACAGGAACTATGGTTAAATTGCACTACTTTCTTGACAGCTTTTATTCTGAAGGATCTGGGTTCTCCAAGAGAACACTCTGTTGGCAAGCATTTCTCACATTTAGATGCCCCGGATGGTAAACATAGTCCAGCCCATTCCTGAATACTTCTTGTTGGTATTGTTTGCATGACAGCCCTGCCCAGAGGCAGAGCATAGGTGCTGTGCTTCCCTGTAATTGTGTGGTCAGTTTTTTAACTGCTACTCTACATGACAAGAGTTGGTTTTGTTTGCTATTTTTTTCCTCTTTTAAAGATAGAAAGAGAATAGAGGAAGTTAAATGACTTTGCTGTAGCAAGCCTACATAAGAAATCCACATTACACACGTAACTGTTTTTCAGCCGCTGTCCAGTTAACAATAGGATTATTTTCCTTTTTCTGAACTTGTACCCTTCCTTTCAGATGCATCAAATATAATTGACTCTGTACCTTTGACAATTATCCTCTTTATATGAAGGTACAAGTACAGACCAGGGCAAGTACCCAGTCAAATATGAAAAAATATATTCCTACTTTCAGGTCTCACTCATGAAGATATTGTACATAAATAAATTCAGTACCTAAAGCATATTTTACATTTGAATATACTCAGCCTACTCAACAGCTGCCATACATTTCTTAGAGCACAGATTTCCTTAAGCTCTACTCTGAAAGCAACTGTTGACCATGTGACTGTGACAAAGGAAGCCTTCCTCATTTACTTTATTTGCTAGTGTTTGTTAATAGATTTAAAGGAGACATGATTTATTGTTTTCCTTGTATTTTGCATACAATCCCAGATGAAGAAGAGGGAAGGGGGAAGAGGAAGATTTAATTGATAAGTAAAAATATTTATAACTAGGTCCAGGGTTATTCATCTGGCAGCAATGAAGCTATTCAAATGCTCAATGTTCTTTTTTGTTTCTGCCTGTAAGAACACGAATATTTGCAAAAGCTTACTATACACAGAGCATGATTTACCTCTTAAGCAATGGATTATTCTTACATTGCAAGGAGGCAGGAAAGCAGACCAGACTGATGTGAATGAAAGGTATTTCATTGCTAAAAAGTAATGAAGTAATGCTAGATGGCTTTTCTCAGTTACAAGAAAGGTATTTTTCTATGTAAAGCAATTCCCTTTCATTTTCCTGCTCTTCAAGTTCTCCAGGAGACAGGGCTGTACAAAATGCATTGCACACGGTACAGGTGGGACCACACATCTCCATGGCAAGGTGCCCTTTGAACTACATTCTGGAATTATGCTCTGAAGAGCCCTCAGGCTCAAGGATTTCTCTCCTCTTGCACTGAGCCTTCACTTACATCTGTGCTGGCTGCACACCTCTGAGGAAAGAGCTGCAAAACCCACTGGTCAGCTCTCCATATTTGCAAGATTCTCAATTCATCACATTGTTTACAAGCTCTGTGAAAAACAAGAACAAAAAAAAAAAAATCCCACCAAAACTCAGAAATTGTAACCTCTCTTGTAGACCACTCAGTTCTGAAACAGGAACAATTCCCATCAGCTTTAGATATTTTCCCAAGAAGGAAAACAAGCCCATAGTTCTAACATAACAAAGCATTACCGTTAAAATGCATCTTCTAAATCAGTTGCTGCTGCAACACAGCATTTTGTATCCTGTCCAGATGAGAAAGAGTAGAAAGTTCTCTGCCTAGAAAAACTGAAACGGTATTTTCATTGCCATTGGTAGTAACAGTGGCAACAAATTTATCAGCTTCTACTGCATCCTGCTTTACAGGTGCTAATTCTCCTTTGGAGTGCAGATGCTTAAGCTAACAAAGGCAGGAATAACTCCCTTCGTCCCAGGGGAACGGAAGGCTGCTGCAGAATCCCATTTCCCGCAGTGGGAAGCTGCTGCTCTGAACTCTCCTGTAAATCACTTTCCAGCACCTGGGCTATCTGGGGCCTTGCTGAAGTTATGCTGTTACAAATTTGCATGCATACAGTCATAATGCATTGCAAGCTCTGGTTTTATTCCTGAAAACCTGCTCTTGGTCCCTTTGGTGCACCATTCTCATTTTAATCAACAGAACCTCATTTAAACATGACATTTTCTGAACGTTGCCGAGCAACAAAACAGTGTTCTGCCTTAAAGGGCTGACAGTTAAAATACATACTGTGAAAAGACATGCTTTGTCCCTAAAGGAAAAACATCTTCATCATTATAATTCATAGAATCACAGAATCATTTCGGTTGGAAAGGACCTTAAAGACCATCTAGTCCCAACTCCTGCCACTGGCTGGGTGCCCCACTACCAGATCATGCTGCCATCCAGCCTGGCCTTGAGTGACCCCAGGGATGGTGCATCCACAGCTTCTCGAGGCAGCCTCTCTGGCCATGGCCTCATGCTGAAAAATTTCTTCTTTGTATCTAATCTAAATTAGATACTCCTTGTCCTATCATTACATCTCCTGGCAATTTAAATGATGTACCAAAATTGTTAATTGAGGGTGTCAAGTTCTAGCTGAGCTAAAGAATATATGACATATGAATTGATATTTACCAATTACTTAAAACTTAATCTAACTTGTAGATAGTACATAGTGTACTTACCAAGATTTGATATAATTTAAATAACTTTGTCTGGGTTTATTCAGTGAAAGAGATATCTTTTTCAAGTAAACCAATGCAAACATGCTGAGGTGTACAGATTGAATTTGTAAAAGAGCACTGCAGTTCCTGTTATCAGTGTAGACACAAGGAGAAGTCCCTCAGTAAGTCCTACAATACAAGTACTGATCATCAGTTAGACTTTTGTGTACTGTAAAACATTAACTGAACATGCAAATACTACTACATTGCTTTTATGACATTTTTCTAGAAAAATTTTAGAGAACATAAACACTCCTCTCCAAAACATTCCTCTCAAAATATTTTCATATTTTCTCCCAGTTGATATTGATAAGATTAACCATGCTTGATCATGAGATCTGGAGAAATAAAGGAAGAAAATCACACTAATGCAGTTAGACCACTTTTCTTTAGAAACAGAACAAAAGTCTGTCTACACATCTGTCTACACAAAGTCACTGAACTCAATATTTCTCTTCTATATTTTCAAGATCTAGATAAAAAACTCCATGAAGTGCAATTGGAGACACTGATAAATGTCAGCATTAGCAGCAGTGCTACAATTACTTATACCAAGAAAACCCAGCAGTTTGTAGACTAATTGCCAGAAGGGAGTCCGTGCTAGGAGCAAACTAAAGAAAAAAGATCCCCTGATGCCTCTTTGAGCTACTTACACAAACCTTTGCTGACCTTCTTTCCTTGTTTCTTTTCAGTGCCAGCTTCTTTTTACTCAGGCCTAAGCCACAGTTGTTTACCATACACCAAAAGATTCGAGTTAATTATCTTAAAGTCTTCAAGTCAAAGAACATATGGTTTCGAAATGAGAGTCTGTCTTAGGCCTGTCTTTCATGTAAATACACACACACACACTCAGCTGAATGGAAAATGCCTGCATGTTACAGATTTGCCAAGGAACGTGCAGTAGTACCCTTATCATTCTTATCGGGTGTAACTCAAGAAAGGCTTTTGAAAAGTTCAAAAGAAAAGCAGCAAACTGTTGTTTTAATGAGGCTCCATTAGGCAGAACTCTGTTCATGACTCTCCCAGATCACTGTTTTCATTAGCACGCTACATGAATAACAGCAAAGCTATTTGTACAGCACTGATTGCTCGGGTGCAGACTCCTGCTCTGAGAGGGCTGTCTTCTAGATGTGCAATCCAGTTCTACTATTATCTTCTATGGAAAAAAAAAACCCAACACACTTGTGCAGAAAGCTGCAGAACGGCAGTTTTGTGGCTGGCCAACAAAGGGTCTTTCCTAGCCAAAATCGGAAGAAAGGTTCTAATTTATTTAGGAACTCAAAGGCTAAAAGGCATGGTCTTGCAAGTCTCTTCCTAATGCGTGTAGTTATTGCTGTGATATGTAATCTCATGTGTTTGCTACAATGGTTTCACCCACTTAGACTTAACACTTGAATTAAGATTTGAAGAGCAGGCCATGAACATGTGGCAGCACAAACTATTATGAAATGTAGATTACAGGTTAGTTGGAAACACTCGCTTCTAAATTAGAGCAATTTGCAATTAGAGAAAAAGTAACAAACAAACAAACAAAAATGCAAACAACCAGTCTGTTTGTTCACAGATGCTACGTGAGTTGATTTTTCTAAAACAATACTCATCTCCACCCAGAGTAAAGTTATGATCCAACAATGCCTTCAAAAAGGCAATTTTGTACTTCCAATACAAAACTCTTGCAAAGCTTAAACAACCTACTTTTATAGGCTAACCAAGCTTATAAATATTTAAGTCATTAAACACGTTTGCAACTCTAAAAATATTTTTAAAACCATTATTGCATTCAGAAATAGCAGCTGTACAGCATTCCATAAGCCTACTCTCTTTTCTGCATGTTCTGAGCAAAACCTGTTTCAATTTCAACAAGTACTGAACTTGTAGAACAAACACATCTGAGAGAATAAAGCCCACTACTTTTTGATCCTGAGCCTTTCTCCATATGTAATTACAGCTAAGATTTAGATTGCTCTGTGCAGCCACAAAACTTACTCTAGCCCAAAACTCCCACATTCCCTCAATTATGGCTCTGAATATCTGGCTCCTGGCGGGAAGATAGAAAATACCTTCAGATCTGTAGTCAAGCCCCAGCTGACTACAGGTGCTGGATCGCTTTGCCTCCTGCTTTCAGCTCTTTGTTTACCACCAAATTTGAAGAGAGGAAGGGAATCTTGTTTTCAAAAGTCAGAAACTAACAACACTTCATGCAACAAATGTTACTTTCAAAAGCTCCACCACTTTTGAACATTAAATTGAAACATTACCTAAGAGTTTACAACTGAGAGGTTGATGTAAACTCTCAGAAGAGAATCACCAAAAAACACCAGCAAGGAACAACTTTTAACAAACAAACAAATAAAGGCTTCTATAAAAGCCTCAAGAATGGCCCATTAGCAAAAGGGAAAACTACAATAAAAAGTGCTAAGAATGAGATTTGGGTGCTCTTCAGAGAGTGGTTGACATCCATAACCAACACTTTCTTCTAGAAAATCTTATTTAACACACATCGGGATATCACAGGTTCTGCCAGGTTACTGTGCTACCACATTCAGGATTTCAAGCTTTTGTGCTTGAAAAAGCGTATCATCAATCCTATGTGCACTGCTAAAGCGTGAATGCAGGTAAACTGATGATTTCTTTTTTAAAATGTCTTCACTTCTCTGAATCTATATGAGCATATAGAGAGAGAAAATGGTGGACCACATTGCTGTATGATGAGTAACAACAAAATGCCACAAAGAACACATAATTTGCAAGTATCATTATAGCCACATCATTTGTACTTACAATTTCTTTCAATAGAGAGGGACAAGGGGAACTTCAGTTTCAGACAAGACCTGTGTTGTTCTAAGCAGACTAGGAATAGGGACTTCAGTGTAAATGCCAGAAGGGTTAGCTCTATAGTGGATTTACAAAGAATGAAGTCCAAAGACTTTTAGGATATGTCAAGAAACCAAATTGAAAACACAGCTATTCCAACAAGGGATCTGTATGTACTTACATGCCAGATATTGGCACACTTGCCATGTAAGAATTGGGTTTGGTTAACGTACTTAGGAAACTCTTCATTTAAATTTTATTTGTATCTCTCTTTTGAAAGGAGCTTACTATTTTCTTTTTTCTTTTATGGGCCACCACATTACATGTGACCAAATGTACCTATTTAGTGAAAATGGGTTCCATTAGTATGTAATCTTATCCTTGCATTGTTTTCTTCTGAAGGAAAATAATGGGGAACAGGTGGTGATGCTTAGCATCAGGCTCCTGTTTCTAGAATTACAATCTACTGGGAGCCACCAGCAATCTCTGAAAGCTGTCATAAGCACTCGGGAACTAGTAAGATCCAGAGCACACTCAATACATTAAAGCGTCTTTTTGAAAATTTAAGTAGGTGTGACAGGAGAAAACTGGCTGAATGGCACAAGGATACTAATGTGTCCCTGCAAAGGGTCACAATTTCCTTCTGCATCCCACAATAAATAACTCAACCTGGCCTCCATTTCCACAGCAGAAATTAGACATTTTAAAAATTCAAATAGGTACCATACGCACTATAAACCTTTCTGGTTTAGCATTCAAATGGAACTGCATTCACGTTAATGGAAAATATGGGATTTAGATTCTCCTGAAAGAATATTAAAAAGCTGTTCCTTTACACTTATTTATCCCCCCTCGGTGTCACAAAAATAGCTGTGTCAATACGTATCTCCTTGATTTAGTTTGAAAACCAACTGATGTCACACTGCACAAATAGGTTTACCCAGTGGGTCTCAACACCACACGACAAATGGACATTTCTTTCAAATAATTCCGTATGACCAACCACTACATTTTCCAATGCATTCTTTTGAGTCAGAAATAACACAACAGCATCACTGAGAAAGAACTAACCAAGCAAACTAGCATTTAAAGCCATTCTCTGAAATTTGGCATCAAAGCTGAGGAGGAGACAACACACATTTGGCGCGGCACATTCAAGGGGCATACAACTTTCAAAAAGCAGTTATTGAAGGCTGGCTGGTATCCCTGATTGTTCTGTACCACATCTGCCAAGATACACACTTGCATGAGGAAATAGTTTATGCAGGTTTGGTCTGCAGCATTGTAATTTGGGAACAACAGAAATTAAAGGAAGATAAAATTATTTGCAGGGCCAGATTCTCTGTTTTTGGCAATTGGCAATCACCCACTGATTTCCACAGGCAAATGTCAAGCTACGCTAAGTAGTCATATTGTATTTCTTGCATAGATGTAGAACAGCAACATTACATTATGATTACTGCAGTTATTTATTTTGAAATGCCTTAATCAAAGTCAAAGCAGTTCCTACACATTGAGGTGAGTTGAATTTGGACTAATTTCTGCAGATTTGGGGCTGGAGCATATGAATATTTAGCCATCTTTGGTCTCAGCTGAGTTAGCTTTTCTCTAAAACAGAAGGCAGCACAATGAGCTTCAATTCTACAGAAATCACATCCTCTTTCAACAGTGCTCAGTGAACTCCTTTATTGCTCCTGATTTTCCTCAAAGGTTTAATGCAAAGAGAATCCCCTTTCTCTCCGAGGATATTCCATAAGATAATGACAAGGTGCCTCTTGCTTTGAAGACACTACACCAGGGAAACAGCCTTACAGAAGCTGGACAATCTTAGTCCACAAGCCCAGGAGAGATGGCAAAAGACAGAAGTGTTAGGAAGAGGAAGGCAAATACATTTATTCCATTTTTGGCATCACACCAACAATATTTTTTTATCCTTAAAATTTGCTTTTAGGATGAGTAACAATCCTATTTTTGTTTTGTTTTTAAGGAACAATGGGTTTGCAAAAGAAGTCTTAATCTTAATTAGTCTCTCTACTTGAAATCAGGTTATTGGTGTGAGGGATAACGTTAAAATGTCTCATCGGATATATCCAGAATCAGCAGAGTTCTTAATTTTCTTAATACAGTAACCATTTCCCCACACTGATGACTCCAGCTAACCTGCATCCAGATACAGTAATGGAAATCCCTTTGGGCTTCTGCAGCATCATTAAAGTTCTCAACTAGAAGACAATCACAGAATTATCATTACTGGTAATGACTGAACCATCAAAATTTCACAGCTTTATCCTAGGGAAGGGTTCATTTCTAGTAGATGAAATCATCTTCATACTCATCTTGTGAATTGACTAAATTTAAACTTTGAGAAATGACACACACAAAAGTTGATTGATGCCATTTTTCAAGAAACTTGATCCAGAATCATTCCAAACATGAAACTAGTCTTTTAAAGGCATATAGAACATTTGCTACGCTTTTACCAGTAATAAGAATGAATACTAACTTTTTTTTTTTGTGCAGGGACTAAATGCTTGATTTTCATGAGTCTCATTTGGTGCTCAGCTTTTGTTACCTTCAATGGATAATGTCTTTACCATCTTTCTTCAAAGAACAGAAATCTTCATTTTCAAAACCATACTTTGCCAAATGCATCTCTCATAAACTGTATCATTCTGAACTAGCTGGGGAAGGATACACATACAGGAATATACATATTACATGAGGGATGGAGTTCATGGTACTGTGATGTCAACAGTTTGCTGATAAACTCAGTACTTTTGCCAGATTGCATTTCTCCATAAGCAGAACATGAGTACTTCATGGCAACACACTTTGTAGACAAACTGCACTGCCCTCCATTTGACACAGTCATTCACCCCTCTCAGTTTGTAAAATCTGGATCCAATTTTCAAATGAAAGATCACTTTGCCGAACATTTATTTTTACTGTGGAATTACTTTACCAATGTTTGGTGAATAGGCCCTTTTCAACTTTGGAGGTTATTTATTTAGATTTTTTTCTCTTCAAAACGTTGGTGGAAAATGTTTGCTCGAGGGGCACCACATGCTTCTGATCTGATGGCTGACTGACTTCTGCTGCCTAAAAAGCACCTTGTCAGCAAGTACAAGTAGAGACGGGAGGTTAAATGGTTGATACATATCGAAATGAACCGGGAATCACAGCCCCAGCTTCAAAAGCCTGTCAGACAAATTGAGCTCCAGTCTAATTTGGAGTCCTGGGAACTTAGATTCCTATATGCTAAGGAGTTTGCGGAAACAAACTACACCGCTGCAAAGAGATAGATGAGGAAGAACTAAACTCTAATGCAAGAACTCTAATGCAAAAGCTGAGAAGGATGAATCCAACAACAACCTACTAATAAAAGAGCAAATATAGGTTTCCAAAGCTAATACTTCTCCTAGCTGCAATAAATCACAATAAAGGAGAAAGTTTCTTAGAATCGGTAAAAAAAAAAAAAAATTGTGAATACAGCACTTTTTTATTGTTGTTGTAGGATTAGAAATAAAAAAGCTTTTTATCCCAAGAATTTTTATGGGGAAGTGGAGCAGTCTCAATGAAGTCTTGCTGTTTCCATTACATTTTTTTTTTCTGTTTCTACTTAACAATTAAATGCACTCACTCAAGTTCTGAAGCTTCCAGCAACACTGGAACCAGAATATTTTTTTTAAAGATTAGAGTTTCGAAACTAGATGTGTTAGATATGTACCTCTAAAAACAATTCTTTTCAAGACAAGTTTAGGAAAACTACCGTGTATTTAACAATATCATTTTCAACCACTATGCTTCCTACTGGATTTTTTGACAAATAACATCATTCTGTATTAATTTCATCTGTGTCTTTCCTCCCTGAAAACACTCTGTAAATTATGTAAATTGTCATCTAAGTCATCATCCTACAAATGTTTTGAGTTTCTAAAAGTATGTATTTATTTCAGAAAAGAGCAGTTCCACACACTGGGGAAATTCAGGTGGCATATAAAATCTATGAACATCCTTTTTTTTCTTAAGCAAAGGAATGTCACTGCAAAAACAAAACAATCTCCCAAACTCCAAATCTGTGTTATTCTCACCAGTGCATTTCCAATAGCAATAGCAATGCTGTGGTGACAAGACGCAAGTAGCAAACCACTGTTTTTATGATGAAGTTATACACATCTGTATTGCTTTGGGTTGCTGACATTGCGCCAGGTAGAGGGGACTTGGGAACTTCTCTATTTGTGAGCCCATCAATATAGAGGAGATAATCGCTATCAGATGCCCAGTACCAATACAACTTTTTCCTTGAATTTCTCTGTGCGATATCAAGCCCACACACTCAATTGTTTAACAACAATTCTTTGTTTTAAATATATCATCTTACAAAAGCATGATACCACTGTCCTGAAGGAAAAATGTAGAGGTTTGGATTTATTTTTGAAAAATGCTTGACTTGAGAAGTGACACAGACAATAGACTAGAACTAGTGAATCAGTTCAGTTGGAAAAGACTCGATCATCAAATCCAACCATCCACATAACACTACAAGTCCAGTACTAAAACATGTCCGTAAACACCACGTTCACATATCTCATAAATGCTTTCAGGCATAGGGGACTCCACCACCTCCCCCGGCAGCCTGTTCCAAACCCTTTCCACAAAGAAAATATTCCCAACATCCAATCTAAACTTCCCTGGGAGCAACGTGAGTCCACTGCCTCGTGTGCTATCACTAGTTACCTGAGAGAAGAGACCAACACCCACCTCACTGCAACCTCTTTTCAGGTAGTTGAAGGGATTGATGGGGTCTCTCCTGAGCCCCAGTTCCTTCAGGTGCTCCTCATAAATATTGTTTTCTAGATATCTATGACAGCTAGGTAAGTGGGCAGATTTTCAAAAGCCAAAAAAGAAGGTGTTTTAACAAGCAGCCAAACTCAGGATAGCAAGTTCCTTCTAACTCTGCTTTAAAGAAGGGAGCAGACTGGACTTGGTTGCAGCTATCTGAAAACATGTACCATCTGTGCCACAAACGTTAAAGGACCCATTATGTCAATCATGAGTCACAGGACATCACATCTTGCTCTCATGCACAGCAGAGAGGCAGTGACTCTGCCAGTCTACTTATTAAGTTTGGGTGGTGGGAACTGCGTTTGAAGAAGCAAGTATTTTAAACACATGTATTAACCATGGCTCTTGACTGGTTGGGAGCTTGCAGCTGGAAGAGGAGATCAAAAGAGTTTTCTGGTGCATTTTTATTGTTGTTGTTTGTTTTGCTTTTAATACTAACAATTCATTAAACTGGAGCTGGTAACAGGAGACTGCATCTGGGGGGAGTGGCAGAGGAAACGGTATTTTCAGGCTATGTGAATTCCCACTTTTCCCTGATGTGGAGGGCATCCCTGTCTTCAAACATCCCCACAAAATTACAAGATGTATTTATGAGGTATCTATAAACTATGAAGATACTCAGCCCTACCTATAATGATAATTTAAGAGGAAAATATTTACTCACAAGGAAAAAAGCACTTCAGGAAGTGACAAAGGAAAGCCATTCCCAATGCAAAACCTTCATTCCGAGAGGTTAAATGGCATGAAAATCAGACCCCTTTTGGAAAATGTTTACTTCCCTCAGCTGACCAAATAGTAGCAAAATTGTTTGAAAAGTTTACCCCCACTTATGTGTGCTACATACTTTGTAAATCTGTCCTAAGCCTCTTTGTCCATTTCTTCTTTTTTTTTTCCATTTCCTTTTCATTACAGTCATGTTTTCCATTCACTGCAGTGATCTCACTGGAATATTTAATGTGTAGTCCAGAAGTCTCCCTGAATGAAAAACCCACTCTGAAGTCCATGGGATTATTCACACTGATTTCAATGGGCACTGTCCTGTACCCTCAAGCTCAGCACAGTATTTCCCTAACTAATATCTATGTATGCATCATAGCTGAGGTAAATGAGGCAACGTGAATGCTTACATCGAACCACATATGCTTATGCTACTTGATTAACTGGGTAACAAGCTGCATTATTTATGACACCGATAAGATATGAATTGATGATAGTGATTTATGATGTTGATAATAAATTCCTGATAATTTGTCGCTGTGTTTAGTACCTACCAGTGCAATTTCTCTTCCCTGCATTTGTCTCATTTCTGTTTGAACAGTTCCATATGGCTCCCACAGCATCATGGGGGCAATGAGCTGTATCATGTGAAATAGTACTTCAGGCTGTCTGATAATTGCACACTGTCTGCTCTTGGTTCTTTTAGGAAAAGAATGAGGGATTGCTCCCCACTCACCTTTTCTATATCATTCCTCTTCTCCCATGGGAATCTCTTTCCCAAACTGTGTGATGTGTTCCATTTGATTTCTTCTGTGTCAAAACAGTTTTGCTCTGATCACTCCCACATCTTCCCTCCCCCTTCCAATCCTGTCTTCTTTATATCCTTTTTACAAATACGCACAGTTACTCAAGATGAGCAATACGTTTAACTTAAAAGTATATAAAATGACCTTTTTTGTTCTCAGTTCCTGAAATTCTGCTTGGATTTTTTTTTTTTCTTTTCCTGTCTCCCTTTGCTGCTGCTTTGTGATAGCTACAGTGACTCTACTTAAGAAGTTATCACTATGTGTGCCTAACTATTGTCATGTTATTCATGCACATTGCTCTATACCTACAGAAATGGAATTTTACCCGTGGTTTTATTTCCCAGATGCTCAGCATACTGAATTTTACTGCAACTCTTTGTGGTCCATTTCAGTTCTTATTGTTCTGGATACATTTCATTAAAAACTTATGTGCCTCACTAATTCTGTTTTCCAGATAAATTTCCAATATGTTGAATGGCATCAGCCTCCAACGATTTGTATGAAATTCCACTTACATCCTCCCTGCATCGCAAAAACTGGCCATTTAGACCTGCTTGGTTTTTTTGTTTTTTTGTTTTTGTTTTTTTGTTTGTTTTTTTCTATTATTATTTCTTATTAGATATTCTAATCTGTTGTGAAAGGGGTTATCCCTTGGCAATTCAGTTTCTTTAAAGCTTTTATACTTAAGATGGAGCTCTGTTCACACATGTATTAGAAGAACAGTGGCAAACTGCTTGCCAGAAACAGCATCATTTGAGTTTGATCTGTCATTAGCCTGGTAAGAGAGCTCTTTTGAAACATTAACCTTCATGTTAACTTTACAAATATGATTAAGGCTCAGTATTAAGAGAGCATTTTAGGAGACAGTTGGGAAGGAAGAGAGGGGAGCCTCAGCCTCACACATGTTAGAAGGACAGTAGAGTATTTGAGGTTTCTTCTTCTGGAAAATATTCAGGTGAAACATACTGTGAAAATCAACTTTAGAAGAAGCAAATGTTCACAAAATGTCTTCTCGCAGCTACAATTTACATTAATTTCCTGCCAATGTGGTCATTCTGGATAGGAGAAGATCAAAAGTAAAAGCAATGCGAAACTTTACTAAGCTTTCCCAGCCTACAAGCACAAAGACTTCCAGTGAAACCAGCAGTCCCAGGAGCATCTGAGCTCCCTGTCCTGTGGTAACACAGACATGTGTTGTATGACCAACAGCACTGCAAGTTGCCCCCAGGGCTCATCCTGTACGCTTATGCCACTTCAGCAGCATGGATCGTTCCCAGGGAAATTCTGCCCACCACCACCTTCAGCTCTCCTACAAGCTCGTCTTCCCTTCAATCCCTCAAATTTAAGTACTGCATCTCAAAAGACTTGTATGTCAGGGAAAAAAAATAAAATTCAGAAGCAAAACAATACACAGAAATTGAGACCAAGTACTGACCAGTAGAGAATACAATACAGCCAGAAATACAACCAGAAGGAGTACTGGAGGTTGAACCAGGGAAAGAGAGGAAATCAAATCCAGAAACCAAGTGTCAGTGTCAGTTGTGCAATCTGTTTTCACAGAATCATCTAAATCTGAATTAGTGAATTCCACTTCAGCTTTTGCTCCTACCCACCACGACATACACGGTATCTGGGAAACGTGTGAGGCACATCTCTGCAGAACAGCATGAGTCCGGTGCCTCCAAAAGGCCGAAGTCAATACGTTCCTGAGTCAGATGCATGCACCAGGGTAGCCATCCCAGCTGCACAACACATGATGTGTCAACTGCTTTACATAGGGTGGGTCAGGAAGAGGCTCATTAAGGAGAAACTCTACAGCTCTGCTTGCAACATCTTTGCATCCTCAACGAGTTTTACACCAAAGCCAAATTACACTGTTTTCAGAAAAGGGTTATCCTACACGGAGACAGAAATCTCTACAGAATGATCAGATGAACAGTGTCTACTACATTAGATAGACATATGCCACTCATCTTTCATATCATGATTTCATTGTTGAGGAGAAAATATACACTTAACTTTTTATGTAGTAATATTTACAACAAAGCATTCCAGTGACCAAATTCTGATTATCGTACATAGGTGATGACAGAGAGAGCTTCTCCACAAGTACACTTTGCAGTGAGGCAGTCTCAGCCTAACCATTTTATCTGAGCTGTATTTCTCTCCTGTCTGGAAAGGACATGACCCCACTCCCTAAAGGTATACACAAACTAATTCCCTCAAAAACAGTCAGTAGAGTTCGGTACACAAATCCCCTTGAAATTCATCCTATTTGTAAACTACGAGCTAACCTCTGAGATGGCTTTCCACAGAAGTATGGTTCACCAATTGGCTAAGACAGGCAATAACAGCACATTTTACAAAGGGTGGAGCATTTGCATTGCATTTCTGGACAGTGTGAGCTTGTTCCTGTGGCCACATTTTTTAGTGCATCTGCTGGGAAGCAGTGCTGGACAGAAGTGAATTACATCACTGCTTTGATTACTGAACAGTCCCCACTGTGGAACGTCCCCATAGTGGACCTGAAAGCTATTCCTGAATAATTGAAGGTACCATCACATAGCTGTTACAGATGATAAACAGTTTGGTTTTGCTTTTTGCATCCTTGACCCTTCCGTTGACTTTTCAGCTGTAAAATAGGCCACAGCATTACATGTGAGAAACAGTGTAAATCCCAGTAAGACCAATGACAATTGCACTCCTGGAACTCCTACATCACTCTCATATCTGCTTATACAATGAATACGCTAGCTCCTAAAAAAAAAAGCTAAAACTATTATCCTACTCTTGATCTGGTTCTACCAGAGGAAGATACTGTGAGTAACTCATTGAGAAAAGCAACTGAAAGTAGGCACCCCCTTCAGTGTTGAATGGTACCTCAGCTAGTCTGTCCTGTCTGTGATACAAGCCTGTTTATGAAAAATGAAAGATTTTTGGAGTGCTAATTCCTGTTCCACAGAAAATCTGCAGTCTATTTGCTATTCCTTTTTGGCTTTATTTTTAACGGGGCCTTAAAACATATTTTTCCTTAAAATGACAACATTCTTTTCTGCCCTCTTTGTTCATGGGGCTTTGTGTGCTCATAAACAGTTTAAGAGTTCCCTTCACACCTGTGATGCACATGTGTGCCTGTAATAAAGGCTCTCTTATCTATCCTGCACTGATAAACTTAACAGCACAGTGTTTAAGAAAAAACACTGTTCTTGTGACCACAATAAACAGAAGTAAACCGAAACCTACAGCAGCGACATTAAGGTCTGAGCTAGGAGAGAACTTGACCCATGAAGCTCATTAAAAAATCTGCTCTCTCAGGTACTAGGGGTGTCTCTAATTTGCACTCTGCGATTTAAACTCTCTGTAACCTGAGTTCATTGAAGTGCACTGGTAATAGAAATCCCCACTTGTATTTCAAATGAACATCTGCCTATCAAGTGTCTCCATGCATTAAGGTCTTTAAAAATTCTAAAATATTTTTTTAATGAAGCCATCCAAAGTCATCATGAAGCCATCCTGCCAAAGTCTGGATGGCTTTATTAAATCTAAGCACTGGGCCAGATACATGCTCCTCAGTTTGGCAAAATCAGGAGGGAACTTTAGGAAAAGCTAATCATGAAACATTGACTTTCAAACTTATTCTTTCAAGCAGCCTATCCTTTCTTCAACACTCCAGCCAGTCAATTCTCCTACACTTTGAATGACATCCAAAGATAAAAAAAACTTACACATTCACTAATCGTAATAGTGTTGCCTTTCAGCTTATGATCTGTCTACCCCTGCTGTTTAGTCAATGCTTACACCAAGATGCACGCAGATAAACAAATAGGTTAATAAAGCTGAAAATTCCTGCATATGAGACCCTTATGAAATTTTGCACCACTTAGCATAATTTACGTGTTTATATCATACAAAAAATTAGAGCTTCCTATTTGTCACATATTCTAGCCACTTCCCTAGAAAAATAAAGGGACAGAGTCTTTCTTATTTCTTCTCCTGGCTCCAGTGTGGGAGCAGAGAGGCTGTGGGGAAGGCGAGCAGACCTGCAGCTCCTGACCAGGCAGCAAATCCTGCTCAAAGATGCAAGAAAGCAGCTTGCATCATCCCAAGGTTTTGCTGCATCCTTCCTTTGGCTCCCTGGACTCCACATTCCTTACTTGGAAAACTGTGCCAAAAATGCCAGTTAACATAACCTGAACTATGCTAAAGCCATGCTGCTGCTCAAAAATAGCTCACTCAGAAAACGCCCCCCTGGAAACTCATTTACATAGTGGGGAGTGGATTGGCATGCAGTAAGACTTCCAAGCCGCGACTTCTCTTTTCAGCTGCCTGCGCTGCTCCTGCTGTCCAAGCTCCAAGTTGAGGTCTCAAAAGGAAGAAATCCCCAAGTTGGCCTGACCACAGGACATTTTGGGATCTGCAAGACTGTCTCAGTCTATTTTAACTCAAGAACTGGTACAAAGTCTAAGAGAAATTTATCTTCACAGAGAAAAGCTTAATCTTCTGGTTAGACAACACCACATACTACAATTTGATACTTAATAAATACTCTCAGAGCTATAATACTAGTATTCACTTGGTCACTTATCCTTTTAGCAGTAAAAAACAACTGAGACTAAAGTTCAGTTGCAATGTTTTGCAGCTGCTGTGGTGAGCACCCCCTCGGAAAGTAATTTCCAGAGGATTCTTGTTGTTAAAAAAACATTTCCTCAGTGAGGAATGGGGTGTCTGGAAGATAGTAATGGGGACAAAACTAAGCACAGAAGTTTAAAAGCATTCCCGAAGAGCATTTAAAAAACCCCGTATTTATTCAAACAATTGCGAAAACATTTTAAGCTGTTAAGCAGTATAGCCTATCCACCAAAATACAGACTTATTGGCTTGGATGGATGTTTTTCCTCATTGTCCCTAAAAAGTCACGAGGCAGCACCAGCACTTGCCTCCACCCAGGAGAAGGTATAGAAAATGGATGGCAACCTCCTGTTTCTCCCAGTCCTCCCACAGCTTCCAGCATTTCCATTCTTAAACACTGACCCACAAGAGTTTCCTGCCCCAAAATCTGGTTAAACTACTTTATTATGAGTAATATAAATTGCAAATTTAGTTTTGTTGCAAGTAACAGGAACTGAGAGGGTCTAGAAGAACAACTTCAGCCTCACTGAGTAATCTGCAGTGTTTAGCTCACACATCACAGAATACAGTTGGTTTGGTAGGTCAGATGGCGTTATTATTGCTACCTGAAAGGGTGAAAAACTCACATTTCAGAATTAGAAGTCCGATAAAATTTTCCAACTATGCCAAAAGTGCGGAACACCTGATGTCTTCATGTGTACTTGATATCTCCCATCAGCACAGGCTGTGGATGTGATGATCCCTCCACACAGAGAACAATAATGATGCCATGGTATTTATCTCTGGGAACACTGCCAAATTTATCATCAGTAAACATACCAGCTGTGCCACCTTTGCTGGTCTGCCAAACAGTCACTCTGCTCCCTGGTAGATGACAGCCAGTTTTTTTCTCCCTTCCTGTTTCTTTCGTTATTGTTATCCCTTCACGTTACTCCCCGTACACTGTCTCCATGTGAATGTTGTATGTTAACCATCAAATCACAATCTGGAACTCCTTCTTTGGTAAGGAATGTAATTGTTCTCCCCACCCTTAATGAGGAGATGGTCATTTCACAGCTCCTCTTCCCCTCCCTCCCTCCTGAAGAGCAACAGGGAGACAATGCATGAGAAGGAAGAAAAGTTCCCACTCCACACTCCTCCTATCAAAGATACATAGGTGGCTCACAGCTCAGTCTCTGTATCCTGTGCAACCTAATGCTCCAATATAGAGAAGTGGACAAACTTATTTTTACCACAAAAAACAAGAGGGTGTCTTAAGCAAATTCGCTATGAACCAGAAGGGTTGAAGGCTCTGCTCTTTTGCCATCAACCCAAAAAAGAAGAAACAAACAAGAAAGGCAAGTCTGTGCTGGCCCTGCCAGCTTAGGTCAACAGAACATTTAGCCATTTTTAACCCAGATGCTGCTGAAGACACACTGAGGAGATAAAATGCATGCCAAGCCCAAAGTTCCCTAACACCACCTTTTGCTTGCAGCTCTACATCATGTTGGATAGAGGTTTTCCTACTTTAAATCTATACTCTGTAAGAACTTGCTGTGAACAGAGATCATATACCCTGTGGTAGGGGAGTTGGGACTTGATGATCCTTGAGGTCCTTTCCAACCCAAGCTATTCTATGATTCCATGGTATGAACAACAGTACTGCTGTGTTATGCTCCACATGAAAAGACCCATGGTAAGAAAATCACAGAAGGCACTGCAACCCACCAGAAAATGTAACCATCACAGGAGCAGATGGAGTCTTCTTTAGAGCTTGGAGCATTAGAAAGCCCTCCAAAGCTGCTTTTATTTGCAACTTCAGGAAGCAACCTCACTAAGCTATGTGAGATAGGAGCCTAGCTCCAATTGAAAAGGACTTAGATATCTATGAACAGATTCGAATACTTGACATTGGCCACCTGGAGCATCATGGTGTCCTCTGTGAAACAACAGAATTGTGCTGAGAGAGAAGAAAACCAACGAACAACAATAACAAACCCCACCAAACTAAAAGGAGGGGATGAAAGAATATGAAAGCAAAAAGACTAAGTACAAGATGGCAGCACATCTGTCACTACCTTTTTCTGATACAGATTAAATCTTTCTGACACTTCTGAAAATGAATTGAACTCAATTAACTCCAAACAGTTTAGTTACACTAGTTTCATTTCTATCAGTGGCTTTACAAATGACTTGCTCTCTCCCCTTTCAGAGTGCTCTTATGCCAAAATACCAAACTTCAGCATCTCTACAGGCTGTCCTGAAGAGATTCACCATTTTGTGTAGGAACACACAGTAAAAAACATCCAAAAACTATTCTGTTCTGCAAAAAAAAAAAAAAGAAAAGAAAAAGAAAAACAAAGGAGTTTTTTTTTTCTCATGAGATGCATAACTTTCAGAGTAATTTCTATCTTTCTACTTAAGGTTGAGATTCCAAGAATAAACATTTGCCACAGCAACATAGACATGTTCTGTTTGCAATTCCTTTTAACAGATCCCATTTTCGTCATTTAAGACTTGCAGAAAGAGATCGCACTGACAGCAAGTCTCTGCTTCCCTCCATGAGAGCTGCCAAAATGCACAGAACTGAGCCCTGTCCTCTCGCTCCCTGGCCTGATGAGTACGCCTTTAGAGGCATGCACAGCCTGGTTCACACTTACATGATGCACAGAGAATGAGGCAGAGGGCTTGCATAGTGAAGCAACACCTCATTCTCGAGCATGTGCAGAGCAGTCCACCTTCGCGTACTGCTAAAATCACTAAAGCAGTGCCATTTGCACTGCATATGTGCAAGATGCATGTCTCCAAGATTCATTACTGCGCATATGAAAATTCAATCATATCAAAGCTTAGCTTTAAGAAAGTCCCAAGGGGCTGAGCCATGTGCTTATGTACTTTGAGGGGGGAAAGAAACAACCCTTAAATTTTTCTTTTTTTTTTTCTTTTTTGGTAGCATTGCCCCAGTCTTTTTTTTTTTTTTTTTTTTTTAAGTAAGAATAAAATAGATGCTGAATGAGTGAACTCCACATTCCTTGTGTGTGTGTATATCCATCCGTTTCATAAATCGAGTTCTGTTTCTGTCCAAACACAAGTATATAAATCACAGATGGATTCAGTCAATCATGAGAAAACTAGTTTTAATGAATAAAACTAATTATTTCATTTGAAAACTGCTGTGCTTTCATCATTTAGCACAACAACATGTATATTTTCATGCTCTCTCTCTCTACTTTTTGTGGCTCTTTCAAAAGCAGACTATTCTGCAATTTGGAAATCCCACACGTTCACCTATTTTCATTACAACTTGAAAATTGCTTTTTTCATGATGCTTTTTATGAAAGTAAATTAGTGATTCAATCAAAAAGGGAATCATTGCACTGAAGGAAAGTGATGGTTTGGGTTTGCAGATCTTACACTTGATCAAAAGAGAACAGACGAATGTATATGTTCTCTAAAATACTTTTTCAAGCAAAGTTCGTTAAAACAATATATACAAAATGAATCTGCTCTTCCTGGCTTTTGCGAATAGGCCATTCACATCCATGGATGTGAATCTAATAGAAGTTGGTTCCAACTCAGAGATACCAGTAATGCAATGTAAGTCAAGTTGAAAGACAAGGATTTTCAAAGTGTCAACCCTCAGTCAAAATGCGCACGGAGCTTTACTAGTGGAGCCAAAGCAAGGAGGCAGTCCCTGCTTTTCTTCCTCATTCCAAAACATCACACAAACCTTGACTTCTTGGACCTGGTACCAACATCTGGTGGCTGCCATGCAGACTCTGTCGGCACCATGCACTGACAGGCCAAGTGGGGGCATGCTGCTGGCTGCAATCTCCAGCCCAGGTGGGAAGGAAAGGTCTCTGCTTTGAAAGTACTCCACAAATCAAAATTTGTACGTACATAATATAAGGATTTTTTTATATATAATCTAACAAGAACTACAGAACTGAAGAGGAGAGCCATGCAAACAAACAGAAGCAGGAACTTCATGGGACTCCTTTGTGGAGTTAAATTTCTCCAAAACAGCATTTCCAGAGTGATGCACTTGTACAACTGTGGAAGGATAAGACTCAGCTGAGAAGCCGTGACATACAAAGTGCTTGCAAGACACAGCCAGTGTTGAGATACTTAAAGACAAAATTAAGCTTGTGTTATACTGGCATCTGCAAAGCATTAGTTAATCAAACAGTGTGCTGATCAGAGTCATTTTTCTGAGGGAAAATGTAATCGAGCTTTATCATCTTTTGTGTTGTCCTCAGACTTTGACAGGCTTTCCAGACAGAAACTAAATTTCCCTAAGTATTTGCACACCGGCAATGCATCAGAACCCGAGACATTTTCTAGGCGCTACTGCAACATTAGTAGGAAATAGTGCTAGAAAAGCCACTTTATGGCACTTTTGCTCTGTATTAAGAAGTCAAATAACAATAACAAATTAAAGTGGGCACCAAAGCATAACCCAGGAAGGAGCTAATACTCCACATCCCATTTTTGCAATCAAGAGACAAGCCACTCAACTATTTAGCAAGACTGCTGCCAGTAAGCCAGTGTCTCTAAGATTCCACAAAGAAGAGCAAAGAATACATTCTCTAGTGACCTCTGCAGATTTAGCAATCCTGTGCTTTTTTGGTTTGGGTTTTTTTCCTGGTATTTTTTCTTTTTTCTTTTTCATTTTTGGACTATTGCTGGATGTAACTTCTAGGTATTGCAATCAATTTATTTTTAATTCAATGGAGAAATAATTCATACTGTCTTGGTTGCTAGCTATTCAAGATATTGTGGCTGCATTTTTGGTGTCTTTGGTACATTCTTTTGTAACATTCTTGGGGCACTGAAGTCAATTACTAAATTTCATGCTGTTTTACTTGCTACAAAGCACCATCCAAGCATTTTCTAGCAAGTCCTTGTGGGTAACTACATCCTGTTTAAGAAGTGCATGCATGTCCATGTGCTGATAGAGATGAGGTCAGTGTCAGTAGAGTCATTTTTGATTAATGCCTTTATGCTTTGGTCTCTGTGAGCTTAAGCCTCTTAGCACAAGAGTAAAAAAGAAAGATCAAATTAAGCCAAGCACATCTGAAACACAAAGACTTCACTGGTATCTGTCTGTCATGCCTCTGTAGTGTTATAACTAGTCCCAGCTTTTCTCTCCTTTTTCTCTGTTCCAAACCTCATCCTCTCTCACCCACCCTGCAGACATACCCGTCTCCTTTCTTGGCTGTCCCACTTCTTCCCTCACTGCTGCTGCTCCCGCTGTGCATGTGGGGAAGTGGGAAGGCCCATCCTGGTAGGAGGCATAAACCCAACAAGCTATGTAGTGGTGGGGGAAATGGGAGATGCGACCTGTTGGGAAGAGAAATGCAAGAACGGCTTTCAGCCGGGGCTTGGAAAGATAGGTCATGGAACCTACGTGTTGAAGAAGAGAAATGGCTGGAAATGGAGCTCAGTAGCTCTCAGCCCACCACATCACTGTGCTGGAGGAGGAAACCCCAATGCTGATCTAGGGAGGAGGAGAGAGGGAACACAACCTGGAGGGAAGAAATCTGAAATGTGGTGAACTGAAATTGCTACAGTGCTACCATAAAGAAATCTATGGACAGTTATGACTTGCAATCCTAATTATGATATATGGGCATTTTCCTTTCAGGTTATGTCACCGTAGGAAAACGATAACACAGTAGAGCTTTCCCTACTAATGCAGTAAAAGTTGTATCTAACATGCAGAAAAAGTAACACTGCCAATCTGGCCTCTTTTATTTATGGCTCTATTCACTGCATTTTATTTATTGAGAGAGATGATGTAACCAGTATATCTATGACAACTTTCTAGAAGTGGCTAACTACCAAAATGTTGGCTGCTCCCAAAAGTCATTCCTCTAAATCAAGTTGTGAAAGGAAACTGGTGGCAGACAGCATACAGAACTGAGTCCTCTGAAAAATAACAATCTCACATGCACTGTACACTCCGATTTCTGATCATACTCTTCTCTTGTGCACATGCTGTAGACACCTTGTGATTTTCTGTGAAAATGGGAAAACATTAGCAGTCTGCAGAAAGGGGAAAATGGGAGTGAAAATGAAGAAGAGCGATGACAGTGAAGTCTCGCCAATTTAGCATGTCAGTACTCCTCATTCTCTACTGATCCAAGGCAGTAAGGGAATAAGAACATAAAATAAATAATATTCCTCAGAAAGATATAAAAAGACAAGTCATAGTAAGATCTGCACTTGACCTGCCAGTCTCTCCAGCAAGCCAAATAAGCTTACTTTGTTCACACAAAGTAATTTCTTTAATTTGAACTGGAACTTTGCCTGACAATGAAACACAGGATCTTCCTTTTCTGGGTAGATGCACTGTAACCACCAGCTGAAATACATCAACACTCCAGATAAGCCATGAACTATTGTATCCGTTGATTTATAGCTGATTAAAGACTCCCAAGTTGCTCCTAGTCCTGAGAATTAACGTATTAAAGAAACCCTCTGCAAGCATGTTGGTCTACCAAATAGGCTGCTGACTGTGGAGCTCCCAGCAGTTTTGGTGGCAGTCCTCTGATTTCCACTGCAGGTATCAGCAGGTAGTGATAGACACCTCAGAGCTGTCACAGCAGCTCTTGCAAAATCTATTATTTTAAGATTCATAACCCTACTCCTTAATAAAATTATTTCCTAATTCTATGAATTACTCAATTCACATTACCAAAATATGAAAGGTACTTCCATTTTCAACGTATCATAAATTCCATTAATGCAAAAGATTGTTTTAGAAAGAAAGGCATACACATCTCTATTCTTTTGGCAAATGGCACGCAAAATTTCAATGCAAAGTCCCATAACTTAAACAAATCAATAACTAATCTAATAAAAGAGTAATTTACAGCAATTATTACAATGTCATGTCCTGGTTGAAACCATGTGTCACACCACTGTAAAGAATGCAGCGGCTTACCAACCCGGCAACTAGAAGCAACACCAACAATTAAGTCTTGTAGCACGAGTAACTTATTTTTTCTTCTGCAGCAATTCTATGTTAATTGTTTTGCCTCAGGGTGGAGGATCGGAAATAATACCTTCAATTACTGCAAATAAATCTGAGTCGTTTTCATGATCTACAGCAGTGTGAGAGCACACGGCTCCTGGGGACAGTTCCAGGTAGAGAAAAAGGAATCACGATCGACAACCCTGACAGGAGGTGAGGCTTCACTCCCTGAGGAGCCACAGCCACCAATCCTCAGAGAGTTGCTTGAGGAAGAAGAGCACAGAGAGGCTTCCTCAGGTAAACTCACGGCAAGCGCTGCATACAGGACATCTTAATGTGTGTGCCACCTCTTCCAGGATTACAGACACTTAAAATGCTTTCTTTGGCTTGAAGTATACCCTGAGAGTTTGTGCCAGTAGCTAGAAATCTATGGCAAACAATTCATGTTTACACGGGCAAAACCTTACAAATGTAAGTTGTGGTCAGTGCACCCTGTTTTCCAGAAGCTAGGTAAATTATACCCAATCATCCTCATCATTGCGATAAATATACGCTCAAGAAATTAGGATGTTGCACTCAGAGAAAGATGGCAAGACTTCTCCAAAAGGCAAAATTACCTATTGTGAGTGGGCTGCACAGCACAGCCCCACAAGGACCTGCACTGAAACACATGAGACAGGTAACGCTTAGTGCGAAAATGGCCCTATGTACTGACTTTTGGTGAATACAAACAAAAGAAAAAACAAGGCAAATGTAAAAGAAAGCATGCCATGCTCCTGTATTTCCTCAAGGTGATTTAGCATGATATTTATTACAATCTGCACAAGGAAAGAGTGCAGTACTTCAGTAATATGAAACTTGAGCACAGCATCTGTTACTAAACTTTGCTCAGAGGTAAGGAAATGCAACCAAATTCTGGGTGAATTATAAAACAATTGAGTGGCTAGGGAAAAGAAAGCTCAGAGTAGTTTAAAAACAAATTTACCATGTTTGAAAACAAAAACTACCATCATTATTATTATTACGCCTGCACACAGAACCAAATGCTAACGTTCAATTATTAGGAAGCTGATATGAAATGTAACAAATTCAGGGGTCATTTGAATTTGCAGCTTCTCTGCTGTTTTAAGGAAGATGTAGGCAAGACAGAGACCCTTCGGGCACTGAGTATTTTGCCTTTTTAGTGCTGAATGCTGGCAGCTTTCTTGCTGCTACGCTGCTTGTTGTTTATGAAAAGCAGCTGTATTTTCAGGTACTAACAATACCCAATAGTATAAAAACTGTATTTTCTGGAGAAGTCTAACTCCTTCAACATCACAAATGAGTAACATTCATACCATCCAAGCTGAGGCTTGATGGAAGAGAATTAGAGGATCAATAAGGATTGACAGCTTAAAATACTGCTTTTTAGTTTATCAGAAATAAAGAATGTTTTCTATCAGGCTCTCCTATTTTCAAGGTAGGCTTTGGAGGAAAGATAATTCACAACCAAGTCCAATTTTGGTTTTGCTTTTTTTCCAAAGTTGCTATGATCTTTTATTTTTCTTTACACTCAAACTTCATATTCAAGACCGCAACTCACCACCTATCCCAATTGGTTATAACTAAATAAAACTTCCTCAACCAATGGAGTGCGTACTGGACAAGAAACCCAGAATTTATTTTCTATCATATAAAGCAAATATAAAACATGCCCTAAGCCATACCGCCGGAACAGAATGCCTGTTCATTCTCACCACAGGGAAAGATACCAGAGATTAACTTAGATTAATTTACTAGGTAAGATTTTTAGAAGCAAATTTGCTTCACCACAAGAAACATCTTTTCACCTTGTGTTCAGATTTTCCTCATCTATTTAAAATTCTGCTCATTTATTGTCTGAAAGTTAACAAGAAGTTTCTTCCTTTACTTCCAGCTATAGGCAGACAAAGAGATACTAAAGATGATTTTCATTGGATTACTCTTTCTTTCATCAGTTATTGATCCTACAGATAAAAACTAAAGGTTTAAGACCTTCCAATGACTACTCTCACAGTTCCTAACACCTATTTTAATATTATCTCGTGCCAGACAACCCTGAAAAAGTTAATTAATGCAACACAGTAAAGCTTTGGAAGCAACGTGAGAGGGAGACTAGCAGTTCTTTGCATATAGCACGCACACGGACAGACACTTGAGCAATGAAGCAATGTCCTACCTCTCCTTGCCGGTGATAGTGCTTGGGAGGTTTTCTTATCTGCTCTAGCATTTTCCCCTTCTTACTGCTAGCAAGCTTCAGTCCCTGGTGGATGCCTGCGGATCTGTTGGTTGCCTGAGTTGGAGCCTCCCCCATCAGGGTGGACTTGATGGAGTTCACCTTGGAGCTGGAGCTGTCTAGCTGGGAGCTCTCCACGATCAGGACCGCGGCTAGTAAGAGGAGACAGCAGGAGCACTTATTCCACATCAGCACGATCATCTCCCCTCCCCCCAGAAGGCTTATATTTTTTCTTTTGATTTTGATTTTTTTTTCTTTTTTAAGGAAAAGAAAAGAGGAGGAGGGAGAAAACGTTTGGAAAAAATATCTCCCAGTGTTGTTAATAAGGCAAGAGATTTCAATGCCACACACTCAAGGAGCTGCTGTTCTGAGAGAGACGGGAGAAAAGTAATTAAAAAAAAAAAAAGAATTCCCTAGGAAAAACGAAAACAAAAACGTGTCAAGTCTATAGGCACTGAGCAACTAAGCGGGTCTGTGAAGTGGTGGCTTTTTCCTCCAGGCTCTTGAGAAGTCCAAGCAGTTCTCTAGTAACTCAGAGCAACAGGCTGCAAGGCAGTGCAGCCGGGCAGCTGCCGCCGGCACAGTCCCCAGCACGTTTGTTCAGCTCCAGAGGAAGGGCGGCGAGCAAGTTACTTCCCCCACTCCTCCTCTCCTGCTGCATAAGCCAGCAGAGAGGAAACTCAAACCAGATCCAATCCAAGCAGCACCGGCAGAAGCTGGGCTTCGTTTTCTTTCACTCTCTCTCTCCCCCTTCTCTTTACTTTTTATTCCCCTCCTCCTTTTTTTTCCTGTCTTTTGCCCCAGCCCATGCAGCCAGCGGGAGCGAAAGCACCATGTCTCCTCCTCCTCTTCTTCCTCCACCTCCTCCTGCTCCTCCAGCCCACCCGTGGCAGGGACATGAGGCCGGGGGCAGAGGCTTCGGGGCACTCAGGCTGCCTGGCGATCCCCTTGCACCCACGGGGAAATCCAGCAGCTGCTCACTGGCTCTTATTGCTGCTTTTCACTTCCTAGGATCCACAAGGCAGCCTGCTTGTGCCAAGCGCGTTAAAATTCCAGCCTTACAATTTCATTTTAATTTCTTTTCAATAATTCATTTCAATTTTTCTTGTACTCAGCTTCACATAAGGGGTAAGGAATGAAAAACTAAGTAAAATAAGTAACTCCTGATGACATTTGCAAGGAAATGTTTCAAGAAGACCAGAAAGCAGTATGCAATCTCACAAGACAGTGATAAAGACCAGTCCTTTTTGACTGCTTTAGACTTAACTTTTGCCACCAAGCCCTCATCCCTCTCAAGCCCCAAAGCCAGCGTAAGCAGCTAGCAGAATGGCAGGAAAGGCTCTGGCAGGCAATTTTCTTGGAAGCTGACAGCAATCAACACACACACAGATCTGTAAAAGCACAGAGAAACAGGCAACTTGGACATGTATGAGA
Source organism: Phasianus colchicus (assembly GCF_987193195.1). Classification (NCBI taxonomy): domain Eukaryota; kingdom Metazoa; phylum Chordata; class Aves; order Galliformes; family Phasianidae; genus Phasianus; species Phasianus colchicus. The sequence goes on along the minus strand of NC_143439.1, from coordinate 19,765,888 downwards.
GTTCCTATGTGCTCGGGTAGCCTCACGCAAGTCAGTTGCTCACCCACCTGTTCACACAGGCCCAAGCTGAGATGGGGAAACATAAACCAGTGATAGCTCCCTGATTTCTAATAAGAAGTCAATCCTGAATTTCCTCTTCCTATTATCACTGGCTGACAAAGTCACGTTTTGTGTTCTTGTTGGGAATAACACAGGTTACAATTCATATCTCTTCATCATGTTCTCCACACAAGTCACAACAGGGGCTTAGTGCTAATCCACCCCGCTTCATATATGGTACCAAATTCATATAACACCTGCAGGTTTTGCTTCATTGGGTACTGTAAGACCACATGTTGTATCTGTGCTTTGGCTGTGATATATCACATCTTTAAAAAAAAAAAAAAAAGAAATCTGCCTGTGCTTCTTTTACAGAGGAAGCAACAGAAATTTATAAGTCAGCAATGGAGCACTGACCACCAAAGTTGCCTTGAATAAGGGAGGATTACAAAGAAGGTAAAATAAGCTGATGAGACACACAACAAGAATCCATGACAATAAGAAACACAATACGATGACCTCATACAAGTATCATCCAGCTCTTCTTGAAATACATGGACATGTGTGGTACTGAAGAAAGGCATGTAGCACGTAAAAGGGCCAGACTGTAAGCGGATTGTGTCTGAATTAAATATCTATTAGTAACATATTAAAATTGCATAATAAACATAAGAAGCAAGTTACATTCAAACTTTCTTGAAGTAAATAAGAGAGTCTCTGTAAATTCAGATCCTTCAGAAATGTGAAGACAACGGGGAAGAAAGCTCAAAAGCTTTTCAGACATTCAAAGACAGATACCCAAACTGATTTTTTTTTTTAATTTACTCTAGATTCAGCTAAGGATGAAGTTAATAAGTCATCTGGATTCAAATGACTTTCAAGATATTAATTTAAAATTAGTAGGTATCCTTCCAACAGAGCAAGACCTATCTTGTAACTTGCTGCTCTGATGGGAAGACAACTTGCAGCATCTCTGAAGAAACAGGAACAGATTTGGCTTTGCTGTCCCAACAGACTGAATCCAGAGGCAGCAGCAATCCACCTCACTGCAAGGCATCTGCTGAGCAACAAGCTGCTCAGCCAAAGGGCTGAAGACTCTAAACTTATGTTTTGGGGAAGCTTTTTCCTCTTTCTCTTCTTCAACAAAAGCATGAAGGTGACTACTATAAGATCTTGTTTGCCTCCACAGTATCTGTGCAAAGGATAGATAATACTTGCAGAGAAACAGGGTGTGTGATATTTTGATTTTTTGCTTTTAATCAGCATTTGGCCTGAGCTTCAAACTAGTCAAATGCAGACTCCCAAACTTCATTATGGATTTCCTATGCTCCTCATCGCAGCAGTTCTTACATTTCTTAAAGACATAGAACTAGCTCACAGTATCAACTAAAATAAAATAAAATAAAATAAAAATTGTATAGATGCAAAAACACCAAGAAGCATCTGTAATTTTCAGATGTATGGAGGCACTACAATCTAGAATTTCAAAGGCACAAACAACTCCTAGAGCACGTAAGCACCATGCAGGATCTACCAGAGGAACCAACTACAAAACCTCATACCTTTAACAATATGAAACGCCCAATGCAGAGGCGGACCTACTGATGAGAATTAGGCAGAAAGAGAGTCTGCCATCAAATCCTCCACTAAGTTTGAGTGGCCAGTTTGGAGCAGCTAAAGACCAGGTATTTGTGTCTGTGTGGTCGATTGCTGGGGTATAACTTGGCAGGTGACTCAGCACCACACAGCTGTTCTCTCACTCTTCCTCTTCCCAGTGGGATGGGGGAGAGAATTGTAAAAAAAAAAAAAAAAAAAAAGTAGAACTTTTGGTTTGAGATAATACTGTTTACTAAGACTTAATATTTACTAAGAGAAAAGGAAAAGGATAATAATTATGACAAATATATACACATGAATGTATATAACAAGTGATGCGCAAGCAATTGCTCACCACCCCTCGATTGATGCCCAGCTTGCCCCTCAAGCAGTGGGAGAGAGCAAGATGAACTCCCACTCCCTTCAAAACTTCTTTCTCGTGATGTCATACGGTATGGAATTATCCCTTTGGTCAGTTTAAGTCAGCTGTCCTGATTCTGTTCCCTCCCAGCAACTTGAGCCCTTTAGTGAGAATGGCCTTGGCTCTGTACAACACTGCTTAGCAGTACTTATAAACATCCGTGTGTTTTCAACACTGTTTTTCTCCTAAAACCAAAACACAACATTATACCAGACACTGAAGAAAAGGCTCTGTTCCATCTGAAAGAAAGACACTTGGTAAATACTTTTGAGCAATATAACCTTTTGCTCAAATCCATATCTAGCAGCAAACTGTACAGAACGATGGAAGAATCATTACTCTGAAAATGATGCTCAGTGCCAAATGCTATGTAACATACAAGACAGTCACTAGAATGACGTGAGGGATCATCCAGTACTGCAGTACAGAGAGCGAGCCTGCTCTATTGCCTATACAATCATGAGACTTCTTGGGTTTGCAGGTTGCAAGAAACCACCATCTCAGCACCTCTGTGATTCAGAGTACCTGTGTGCTTATGGCCACAAACACACACTGCACCCACAGGAGAGTCCAGGTCCACCCCACTGGAGTGCAGGTGGCTGGTTGGCATAAGCTGTCCTCATGAGGTGGTACCTCCAGTGCCTGGAATCCATTAACACAAACATTCATTAACCACCAATGAACATCCAGCTGCAGATATTGAGAACTGCCTCATTGAGCCACAGTACTGATTAAATCAACAATTACAGGTAATTGTTAAAATGTATTTCAATATATAATTATGCATTTATACCTCTCTTAGGCTAAATTAATGTACATTGTATAAAAAAGTAGGCTTTTCTTTTGTCTTATTTGCATCCTTAAAGAGGAGAGACACAACAGAGTAAAGTTTGAAATTAGATCCAAAACAGGCATTCATACCCTGAACAAAAGTTGGAGGATTAAGTGCTCCAAACATACATTTCTGTTTTACATATGCTTTGGTGTTCCTTTTAATTACGCTTACTTACAAATTTAATGGAAAAAATTGAGTGGCCTTAAACAAACAAAGATTTTCATACAATTTTTCCAGTCTCACTACTAACTCGTGCCAAAATCAAAAAAGGCCAATGAAGTATTTCAATGTGTTGATACTTTCATTGAGAATTATTAATATTTTAACTGCTTTTTCTACTAACTCTTTATTTTTCTGTATGAAGTTGTGTCTGCCTCTTTATATTTTTTGCCAATGAATTCAATTAGATTCATTGAAGTCTTTCTTCTTTTTTTCCTTCTTCATTTTTGGTAGGCAGATGATGGGATTTGTTGGAAAAGCATGGAAAAGAAGAGCAATCTTTTTTCTTTTTCCTTTTTTCTCACCCTGCCCCCCCTCTTCCCCTTGAATTTCTTTTCTCCTTTTGCCTCCGAAACTATTTTTAAGATGAATTGTTTGGAAAATGCAGAGTCTAGAAGAAGTGAAGATAAAAGCAAGAAATAATGGAACATAAGAAATTAATATATTCAATTTAAGGAAGAAAATGCAACACAATAAAATGGGGAGATCCTTCACTAGACCTCCTTCAAAGGGCCAAAACAGTCCACTATAAACGCAAACTATGACAGGCCAGATTATAATCCTATATATTTTACAGCAACTATATTTTAGGCCCCTTGACTTCAATTGAACTGTTTTTGATTTATACCAGCTTTAGTTCAGACTAACGTCCTATGTTTTCCTTTCTCTTAAATAAACAAAATTACCTGTTCATCAAATTAAATCTGTTTTTAATTCTATTTAAAGCATTTTGGGATACTTCTTGTATGAAGGACATTCTCTAACATAGAGGTGTATTGTTTTTTTGTTATTATTTTTTTGTTTCACCAGCTGCACTGAATTTCCATTGCCCCTTACAGCAACTCTCACAGCTCGGCTGTGGCCAGATTTCCTTTAGCTCTGCCCCTGGGGCCTACTCTGTGCTTTATTTAATTTCTTACTAAAAATACGCAATCAAGACAATCAAGTGATAGCTAGTTTTTCTAAGACTGCAGCACAACAGCACATTTTATTCTAAAAAGTACATATAAGGAATTCCTTCCTCTCCTCTGTCCTTCATCTCTCTGTGGGACACATTTGGGGTTTGCGTCTTTATTTCTTCGCCACCTTTATTTCTTCACCACCATTCAGCTCAAATCAAACTCCAGCAAGCAACTCTTTCCTCCCATGGGGAAGGCTTTACACTGGGGTACAGTGTCAGGAGAGTGCAGGCACTGGATGTTGAATGGGGACAAATAACAAGAGGGGCCCTTTCCCACCAAATGCTTCATGTCCTGGGACTGTAGCCCCAGCAAAGTGCCCAGAGGATGGGTTGGGGTGTGCAGTTCCCGAAAGAACAATGGATGGGTGCCAGCTTTAGAAATCCACAGTAATGCAGTCTATGGCCACCACAGAACCCTTCTCTGCACGTGGTATTTCCATATTAGCAGCAGGGGACCATTCTTTAGAGCTAAATCTGTGTTCCCACCAGTATTTTAGAGGGCAAGATGTATGAGGAGCAGCTGAGATCGCTTGATTTGTGCAATCCAGAGGAGAGGAGGCTAAGGGGAGGGCTCATGACGGCTGTAGCTCCTCACAGGGGACAGCAACAGGACCAAAGAGAACAGCATGAAGCTGTATCAGAGGAGGGTCAGGTGAGGGTTAGGGAAAAGCTGTCCATCAGAGGGTGGTTGGCATGGAACAGGCTCTCCAGGGCAGTGGGCATAGCCCTAAGATGCCAGAGTCCCAGGAGCTTTTGGACAGCCCAACCACTCATGGAAGTGCTGCATGGCTCAACTGAGCCACAGCACAGCCTTAGCAGCAGCCAGAGCAGTAGGCACAGCCTCAGCCCTGAGAGGTTCTAAATCCTAACATTATGCTCCTCATGAGCTGGAGTGAGGCAAATGATGCAATAAAACTGTTTTGAAATATTTATGATTTTTTGTCCTGCTAATCATTTCTTCTGAAAAGATGAGTACTGAATGTTATTGTTATCCCTCATAAATAACTCCTTTTCTTAATTAAAACACTCCAGAATGCTGTTGCAGTTAATTAACGACACAGTGTGCAACTGGCACAGTCGCTCACAGCTCAGGATTTCAATCAGATCCTCTGATAACCATTTACCCTTCATAGGGGAAATGCCCATTCCTGGAGAGGATGACAAAAGCAAAGGGAAAGACTCCCAGACCCGTGAAAATAATAATCTCTGACTGATGTTGTCAAACATACTAACCAGTCGATTAAAATTACTTTAAGCTATTTAATTTTTTTTTTTTGCCAAAAAACCTTTGCTGCCTAACTGAACTAAGCAATGGAAGATGGTTGACTTGATATGGCAGCAGCTGAAATTTCAGCATCCTTCTCCCAGCTGCATATATTGAAGAGTTGTTAAAACAATAAAAACAATTATCAAGTTCATGAACACTCATTTTCTTTGCAATATTCTTTGCAGTATTGGAGCCAAGTTACTCAAATTTTCCAAAGAAAAATAACTGAGGAGAATTCCCTTCTCAGGAATGAAAGCAGCAGAAAATTACAAGGCTGAAAAGGGAGTAAGAATGGAAACAACTGTGGGACCTTAGCTATAATATGCAATGAAAAAACTGATTGCTATTTATTACATCTATTTATTACATCTATTCTGTGCTTTCTGATAAAAGCAGTCTCTATGTCAAGCACACAAAACAGCAAATGTAAAAGTATCATTTGCTTTGGCTTAAAAACTTGACTTAAGCAAATGCTTCTGAAGATAGAATGCTGCATCTACAGACCGTAAAAGAAAATCTAACTTTCAGAGGAAGAGTGGTCTCTGCTTTGCCAAAGAGGGAGCTGAGGAAGATTACATCTCTGTATGATTGCTCAATGCTGTTCCCTGCCTTTCTTCGAGAAAACAGCTTGAAAACAGCAGAGACACTCTTCTGGAGAAAACTCCCACAGTTGTTGTTTTTTTTTTTGTTTTGTCATTTTTAGTTTATTGCTGTAGAAGGAGATTTGACAAAATCAAAAATCAAAAATCTTCATCCACAATACAAGAATTTACAATGGGTTATCAGTTCATTAAATAGCATTAAATCACATTCTGTCTGACTAACAGCCTGACATGACTCTACTTGATTAAAAAGAAAAAAAGAATCTGGTAGTGATCACTTATGAGCTGGGACGTTTCTATTCTGATTATTTTTCTTTCTGTTGAAGAAGTTTTTTTCCATTGAAATGCCAACATAAAGACTGCTTCCTATCATCTATAAACTTATGCTTTCCAGAAGATGCAATGTTTGATGTGAATGAAGAAAAATAACATTCCATATGCAATTTCCACAAAAATGGGGGAAGAACGAATAAGCATTTCCCTCATTTATAGCAGAAAAAAGCACTTAATGTCAGTGCCATAGGTAACCCCTCTCTTTGCTGTCTGTTGGTGAAAGTGGACAGAAAAAAAGAAAATCATAGAATCATTAAGGTTGGAAAAGACTGCTAAGATCCTCTGCTCCAACCATCAACCCTTCACCAACATGCCCACAAACTCATGTTGAACCAAAGGGCTCAACCCACATTGTTTTAATGATGCAGCCTATATGGCTGGCATGTAAAGTAGCAGCAGGGGAGTATTTAAATTTATTCCCAATCTAGGACTTGGTAACTCAAAGAAAATAACTGCGTAAACAAGCTAAGCTTCCATCCCAAAGTTTGGCTCTCGTGTTCCAGGATCTGCTTTGTCCCAGATTCTTTCAGCTGAAAGAGTTACTGGGACTTTTTTTTTTGCCAGCCTTACTTAGCATATAAATCCTCTGAGCCTAATCAGAATCATTTAGTACCTGTACCTTAAGAGGTGATATAAAGTATCCTCCTAAATGAGCTTCTCATTTAAGTCAGTGGACATTGGTGGTGTCACAGGAAGAACAGAACTAGTCCTTATGCCTTTTTTGCTAGTATCCATAATAGGCAGCTCTATTTTTCTGTGTAACAAGTACCAGAATACTGAATGTACCGGCTGCCAAGAAATACAGAACAAACAGACTTACATGTTTTTTCCCTTATTTCCATCATTTGACCTTTGCTTTTTATGTTTTAGAAAAAAAGTTGCAATTTTATTTACATGGATAATCTAGATGAAATGCTAGTTTGTATGTAGAAAACTATGCAGACTTTGATCTTGGAATTAGATTTTCCATTTTTTGAAAGCAAAACATAATGGATTAATGGAAATCTTGAAATGTTAGGTTTTAGGATGATTCTCATTTCATATTTCTGATTCCTTCAGCCCAGACAAGTTCTCTTTGGGCTCCCTAGAGGCCTGAGACATTAGTTCATAGTCCCCAACATTAGCATACATCCTGACATAGTAGGTACTGAAATGACTCGTACTGCCCAGTTCAACAGCAACTTTGAAACCTGCAGAAGTACCAGAAATTAGAGAGAGGATGAATGATTAAAACAGAACTCACGTGATGGGGAGCAGAGCAAAAACTAATATGGAAGGAGCAAAGGTGTGAGGAGAATAAACAGGAAGAAGTAAATTAAACAATAATCTAGGGATTTCTGTGGATGTTTTCTAGTAGTTTTTATCACCTTGAGGTTTCGAACATGCAACTCACTATACTGATTTTTATTTATCTATTTTTTATAATCAGACTCATCAACTTTAAACATTTCACTTTCATTTAAAAATCTCACATTTTTTACTTCTAGGTATCTGCCAACACTTAGTTCTCACTGCCTATATACAAGGAATACCTTACTTTTTTCGCACCATACTTAATGGTGCGATGGCCCATACCATCCTCCTAATTTTACATTAAAAATTAGTTTTCTCTGATGCCATGCAAGAATGTTATTAATCTTTTTTAGCAAGGGATTTTCACAAAATCGCAAAAAATAGTCCACAATATTGAAATAGAAAGGAGATAAAGAGGAAAGAAAAATCAAGTGCCAGCTTCTACATATAGTTTCCTGTTAAAATAAGGTATCATTTCTGATGTTAATTTTCCAATTCCGCACAAATTTAATGTAAAAAAAAAGTCATGCCTCCAGGTATCACCAGAATGTTTGTGCAATAAAACACCCTAATACTTCACCTAAAACTGTGAGTGACACAAGGTTCTTCATGAAGAAAGCGATATGGAGTTACTGCTAGAAAATCTCTGGTTTTGTTTGTCTGTTTTTACTAGACTTATTACCTAACTGCATGTCATTTTTGCTATCTCCACCTGCACTGGTTTACAGATGACCAACAACTCAGCACCACTGGGGCAGGAATAGGAAGCATCTCTGTGGAAATAACCCTTCCCAATTTACATGAAATCAACTGCAAGGTGAATGCTGCTTCACTGAAAGCCACCGCCTGCTAGCCACCCAAGACAGAAAATTCCTTCCAGAAAAAAAAAAAAAAATTAATCAAGATATTAGAGACTCTTCCTCACATACACTAATTACTACTACTGAAAATTACTGCTCAGTTCCTTAACACCGAAGTTACAGGTAATAAACCCATTATCAAAGCATCCGATGATCTTTTCTCTGCAGTAGCACAATTGTCATACCTAGTTTTGACCTGGAGGTTGACTTTGTTTTCAATCACATTGATTAAACTTAGACTATATTTAATGTTTTCTATCTGTAATTCTCAATGTGATCTTAGGAACAGGGAATATTTTGCCAATACTAGCTTGAAAATTAGCTCTAGATACACATCAGTTTTTTCTTATAGGTTCATTGTTCAATTCAAGGCAGGGGATAATGGTTAACACTTTCAGAAGCCAAGCATGGTAGCACCCATGTTACAATGCAAATGCAGCTGAACTGAGTTAAACTTTGCAGTTCAGAAATTAACTTCTCATTCAAAAGTGTTCCTGGGATGAGAACTGCCTTCTCAAAAAGCGGCTTCCCCTCAAAAGCAAAGACAAGCAGTGTGCATCTCTGCCTCTTAAAACCTCTTGGATTTTTTTTGCAAACCTCCCGCTGCTTGTCAGATACGAGCTTCCCAAGACATGTAAAACTATCTCCATTTCACAGTACACATAGAACAAGAACGTACGTAACTTCTTTTCTCAAAACACACGTGCTGCAAATAAAGATATCAAGTGTACTGACATTTCTGCATCGCAGCTTAAAATAACATCCTGTATACCATGCTATTAGCTCAGTTTTGGATTTTCTGAATGCTGGGTGTGCTTTCAAAGAATAATGCTCCAGTTCCTGTACAATACATGAGTATACTGGCTCCTAAGCTGGGAAACAAAGTTAAGAATGTGTGGGTTTTGGCTTCAAAATTAACCATGCTTTAGTAATCTAGTATACTAAACTGTTTCTTATTAATGTATCATGCAAATACTCTCCAGTCCTCCCGCAAGTCTGACACTTTCCCAACATATCAATAGCAAATGTTCTGTGAAATGCAACTTTTCTGATGTAGGCCACCCTGACTTTCAATATGATCTCAACCCACCATCCAAATCTTCATGGCAGATGCAGAACGGGGTTGTTCTTTAATAAGGGAAACAATATTGGAAAAAATTGTTTGATACATCTTGTTTAGTTTTCTTCAGTAAAGAGCCAACCATCTCCTCCCCTCCACCCTTCCTTTTTCTTTTTCTTTTTTTCTTTTTTTTTTAAATGACAGCTGAACAGCTTGTGTTTTCTGAATCAGAACACAGGTTAATTCAGGCGGTAGCTGGCATCAGCCCCTCATCAATGTAACTGTTTACCTTGCAGTGTGATCTTGAAATGTGTCAACTTAATGCAAACAGAGGCAGAAAGCACCCAAGGACATTTAACAGAGTATAAATGAGCTTCACAGAGGTTCTGTGAAGTCTGTCCCCCTCTTCCAGAGCATACTTTTATTTAATGCTGCTGTTACATCACCTGGCTGCAGCAGGTCTCTTCCCTGGATTGTAGGCATGGCTAAGCCAACAGGTGATAGCACTGGAAGCTCTTTAAGTGAGTTCATCGAATGGCTTAGGTTGAAAGGGACCTTAAAGATCATTGAGTTCTAATCCCCTGCCGTAGGCTGGTTCTCTCCCACCAGCTCAGGCTGCCCAGGGCCCCATCCAACCCAGCCTTGAGCATATCCATGGATAGGACATCCACAGAGTTGCCCGGATGCTTGATGCAGAAGGCTGAAGGTTAAGCTGCCCACTGTTTGGTTGACTTTGTGGCTTTCCCTGGGCTGACAGTCGCCCCACCTGGGCTGTCACAGGCACCAGCCTGGTTCTCATGCTCCATTTCAAAGCCCCTCTCTGGACACGAGGCTGTAGGCTGCGGCACAGATAGCACTTGGGTTTGTAGCCCAGGCAGGAGACAGCTTAAAACCATCCATGAAGGGCAAGGGAGGAGCACATTGTCGATTTCTGTTTAGTTTTCATGTGTTCATGTTTTGCATCTTTGCTCAGTAATTAAAGCCATGGTGTTATCTAGTCTCCTCTGCCTCAGCCGTCTCATCTTTCAGAGGCTTTTTATAGGCACGGTAGTAAAACAGAACCTCAAGGAAGGATTTTAACCTCTTCTGATTTTAGTCATTACAAGTCCAAAATCCAGCTTTTCACCTCCCCTTGGTCTTAAAATTATCTGCACAGATGCACTCAATTTTTCTTCCATAAGACCTACAGCTCTCCAATGAAGTTACAGCAATGACGTTACACAGTCCCTCTGCTGGGCTCCTCACTGCTAGGCCCAAGAATTGCTGGACCTTTTTTTACCTGTTGTCTTCCAGATACAGCTCTCAGAGTGGGAGAAAATGTATAGTTTGGAAAAATACAAACTACTGCTCAACCAAATTCTGTTTGCATTGGTAAGAGATTGAAATAAAAATCTAGGTGAAGTCCAGGACTTGACACAATACTTTCAAAGCAATGTCTTCTGCCACATTTATTCTGTCTTTAACCTATCAGTGCAACACCTGAATCCTCTCACTGGAGAGGATAGGAAACAGTCACAGCTGTAAATGACAAATGGCTTTGCACTCAGGCATGATACAAAATGCAAGAGAGGGAGGAAATCAGTTCTGTTAGACTTACTTCGATTATGTCTTTTTTTAACTCCCTAAATTGAAAGCAACTGGAAATATTTAGGAAATTCAGGAGATTTAGCTCTTGTTTATACAGCAGATGAAAACAACTGACCCAAATGCCTCTATATTTTGAAGCTCCAAGGTAAAGAAATAGTTTATTTATTAAAAATAACCAGATCCCCTAGTTTCTATTGCCTACAGAAAACTAAAATCTGAAATAATTGTTTTTAAAAATTGATTTCCTTTAACATGTGTACAAGATTAAGTGGTTATAACTAGAAATGCTAGATATTCTGAAATATTTATAGGGAATATTTGAGTTGCTTATTCTGGCAGCTTCCATAAGAAAGGGGATCAGTATGGTATTTGCATTTCCCTCCCCCTAGAAATATTAAAAAAAAAAAAAAGAGAGAGAGAGAGAACTAAGAACTGGATACAGTGAATTCAGTCAGTCTATTATAGAGCATACCTTTGCCTCCATTGGCCAGTAAAGGCACAATACATATATTAAAAGACAGGCCTAAACTTCCTTTCTAAATCGAATCAGCACTTGAAATAAGCAGACAGCAAATCTATGATTTCCCTATGTGAAATGCATTTATGCCTGATTTATATCAGGTTTATTCTCTTAAATCAGAATTTCTTTATTACTGTGATTATCTAGCACTGTCACATGCCCCCTAGTGAGCTACACAACAATTGCATCTTCCTAAGTGAAGAACTGCCGTCTCACTTGAGTTGCCTCTATACGCAACTATGCACTATTTCTCTCAAAGGTACTAAAAGCATTCCGAGCTTGAGTTTCCAGAATCCTGTAGTTCTTCATGAGCCTCTGCATTGAAGGCAGGAAATGAAATAATTCAGTATCTTGAATTGGGCAACATAAATATCTGCTCTCGTGAGCGATATTTAAAACAAAGCTAAACGTTGGGACTACAAAAGTCCCAGTGCTCCATAGGAGCTAAATAACAAAACTCAATGTTTCAGTAACTCTTATGAAAGAGTTTTCAGATCCCAAGGGACAAAAACCTCCTAACTCGAGAACAAAGGCACAGGATGCTACCGGTTTAGAAGCTGTAAGAACTGAACCAACAAACACAGTACAGCCAAGCATGTTCTCTCTACAGACATGCTGTTTGGAGAAGCAGACTGAAGCACGTTCCCTCTGAAGAACATCTTCACACCTTTGAACGTCCCCTGTGACAAGACTCCATCTTGTGCCCATAAGACTAGATCATTCGTCCACCTGTAGGCAGTTGCCACCCAGAAATAGAGCCCCCCTAGCAGAACAAATGTCAGGCCTGTTGAGGAAACAGTATTCACAGCAGGTTTGTACCACTTAATGCAGGGCTCATGGATATTTTGTATCATCAGTGAGCTTATACCAAAGACATCAAGATATTTTATGGGCCACACATGCCTTCTGTGCCACAACATGGGCAGCTTCTGCTTTAAAGCAATGCTCTTCCCCTGGCTAGATATTCAGGTCTCAGCCAACAGTTTCACCATTCAAACAGATGAATTTTTAACATATGCTTATAATTTTAAAGAACTGAATTCAAACACAGGATTTAATCAGAACTTGCTAGAACTCCTTTTTGCACATTTTTGTCCCTCTGTCCATCATTACACTCAGATTCTTAAAAAGGTTGTATAGACTCACCTAATTAAAGAGATGCATTTGTTGTAAAGTTCCCTTTGTGTTGGGAATAGCATCTGGATTATAAATATGTTTTTGACTTAAATCTATTTCCCCTGCAAAGGAGTTGATGTAGGAGTTAATACTACTGTCTGAAAACCTTGTCATCCCAACTCGAGTAGTATTTGGTATTTCTCCCTGCTGGGCAAAGACAAATTATCTTTATGTAAAGATGCTTATCTGGACACAACAAGGTAGTTATTCCAGGGGTAACTATGGCTGACAGCATAAGAAAGTCTGGTTAGTAATCCAAGTGACATTCTGGAATATGCAAACAATTAAGTTACAATGCCTGGACTGGACCAGATCAAGACAAATCAAACTCCACTGGGAAATTCACTGGCTTAAAGAACACGAACTAATCTCAGGAATCTACAGATTAAAGATGAAAGCAACTTTATTACTTTGCTTATAACCCTTCAGTCACATATCACAGTTTTGTCTTTTGTGGATGCCTCTCTCTTCACCCAATATCTAGTCTGGATCTTTAGCCAATACTCTATTAGAGTTATTCATCTATTTAGATGAACAAAACCTATGATTTACCAACAAAATCTGATTCTAACCAAATATGGTCTCCTTTCTTTGGAGAGTCCATCATGCATCATAATCAAAGGAAAACAAACAAGTTTTTACTGTTCACATTAGAAAACCAATAATTGATTAGCATTTATTTTCATACCTTTCACGGAGAAGCAGAACTCAAGCTGTACATTGAGACATACAACTACATTTTTACTTGGGAGAACAAGTATAACTTCTGAGGATGCAAGACCAACTCTTCCATATTGACAATCACCTGCCCAATTTCCCATTGGTACTCTAGAAAGCTAACAATCTACCTGATAACTACCTGCTTTTGGAAATCTTGCCAAAGGTACCTTGACCTGATACATGCAAATAGAATTTATAAACATACATTTATTTCTAAGATCTAGCTTGCTGTCTCACCTTCCCATCTTAGTGAGAAGCAAAGCTCCAGAATTCATCACTGTCTCATTATTAGCCTCTCTGTGCAAATATGTTCTTCTCATTTCCTTAAAGGGGAAGAGAATGGGAAGAATGTGTTCTGCTTTACTCAGAACAATAGTTCCCACTAAAGTTACAATCAGGCAACATAGAATGGCAAAATATTTCATCTATAGATTTCTAAATAAAACAGCAACTACAATTCATCTCTTCTTCCATCTAAATCCTTTCCTTTATCATTAATTTAGCTATCTGTTATCACCATCTGTTATCAGTACTGATGTAAAATACTTTCAGGGCTAATAATAGTTAGAACCTCTGAGCTTGTTAAGCATAATCACCTTGGTAACTAAGTTAACACAGACTCGACTTCCAAAAAGAAAAGCTTGGCACTTTTCTTTGAATGGCTTTTCTGTTTGTTCTTTTTGGCTGTTAAAGAATTTCACAGGTAGCTTTCAGAGCCACCAAGGCCTTGCAGCTCATGTACCATGAGGAAGATTGCTCTATTCCTCACAATCAACACATTGGAAGAGAGCAATCGTAACTGCGAATCTGAGATAGGGTTGCAGCTGGAGTCCCAGTAGAAGACAGACCTTAGCCATCATCCTTTCCTCTGGAAGTGATTCAGCTATGTTGCCTCATACATTTGAATTCACATGTATTTTAACTGCATGAAGGTAATACAGAGGTACTTGGGGTATTTATGGACCACCACGCAGACAGTAAGAGAGAGATTTTCTGCGACATGAACAGCAATTGTTATAATCTTTGTCCTTCCATCACTTCTTTCAGGAATTGTTGTGCTTAGAGATTACACTAGCACAGGCTCACAGGCCGTTCTTTAGGTCATAGTAATAGACCCTGTGCATCTTCCTATTAGGTCTCAATAACAGCCCTTCCAAAATCTTATGGTGTAAGACTTGTCTCTAAAAACACCCTCCCAGGCAATAAAGGATAATCAAAGGTGCCTCAGAAGAAGTTAAGCAGAGCTCTGAAGACCCAACAAGAAAGCAGACTACATACACAAAACTTGCACCATGTCATAAATCTAATCTATGTCTCTCATTCAGAACTAGGTGCCCAGCTCTTGCTCTAATGAAGTACAAGGCCAGCTTATTCTACCCACTCTCACTGAAAGCCAGTAATAAATCTGTATGTGTCCCTGTGCATCATCAAAACAGATTTCACTTGATTGTTTTAAATAGCAAGAGGACTGCGTGGAAAGACATCTGTATTTTCTTAATAGCTGTAACCATGCTACATAGCGCATGTCAAAATTCTGAAAAGAGAACAGATTCCTGATGCTTTGTACAACGTACATAGTTTCTTTGCTTTGATGTCTCTGTTTCTTTATTGTATTAAATTATCTGGATTAAAAAAGACAAAAAATAAAAAGAAGGTTGTCTTTTGTCTTATTACAGAACTGTCAAACATTATTTGAGCTAAGAGAACAGCCAGGCCCTCCAGGACAATTTGGGGAGTGGAGGAAGGAAGAAGGAAAGTACTTGAGCAACCTGCCTATTTGCAGTTAGATATTTCAGCTACAGAGGTTGCAGGGGGATGAGACTGTTTGTAAATTTGCTATAAACAACTTCTTAAACTCACAAAGAAAGGGATCCTATCCTATCATTCTTTAAGGGAGTCCAGCATCCTTCTGCTATTCTACCTCTCCTACATTCCTCAGAATGGTTTTTGAACTGCAGGATGCAGCACTGATGGCTCTCTGGTCACTACTCTGGGAATGGGAGGATTTCTCACATGCTTTTTCTCCTATAAATAAGCAGGACAGAAAGAAAGATCAATTTCTCTTTTCTTTAATATCTAGGGAAAAATGCCGGCCAGCAGGACTTATATTCCTTCCACTAGCTTTTTTCTTTACCTGGAGCATCCTTAAAATCAATACCAGCTGTTGCGGAGGATTTTGGTGCCCTAAACAGAGATTTATGACTTCAAGGAATAAGCAAGAAGAGAATAGAAATCCCAGAAAGAATCTTCTGCCATGGCAGAGCACTGTACATCAAATAGACCTGTCTCTACAGAGGAGCTGAAAAAGCCCTCCTTCAGATCACTCGTGCAATTGAAGATATGGATAAAAAGCGGAGCCCTTTGAAGTCAAAGGCAAAACTCCAGATGACTTTAGCCTGGCCACAGTTTCAGCTTTGGACTCAAATTCTAATGCAAATTTAACAAATCACCAAGAATAATATGGTTCAAGTTATTATAAAATAAGCACAAGAGAGAGAACTGACTTTGCTGGATCGGCATTCTGCATACAGGATTTGAGGCCTCTCTTGCCCTTCACTCTGGCTTTCTCAGTGCAAGTTTCCACATGCTCTGCACACTATGCTGTTCAAAAAAGACAAAAATTCCAGCCACTAACCCTGAAACAGAGTTGGGGTTTACAACTGAATGGTCCCTTTTGTAAAAATAGTCCCTGAAGTTCACATTCAAGGAGCTGGGAGACTGGGATTTGCTGACCTGGCCTGAGCTCATCTAGGCTCCAGACATGCACAAATCTCTGCCTATAACATCAGAAACGTTCAAATGCTAGCAGATTGTGATAAATTACTATTTTGAGGTCCTAAGAGGGAGAATTAAAAGTTTAAATGGAAAAATGTTAGTGGAAGTGACATGGACATACATGTCTGCAATTGATCATATTTAATAAATGTTGCTCACATATTTCTTGATCAGCAGCCAATGGTTAATACAAGCATGAAGAAATGTAAGCTCCTCCACCCTCCATGTGTTGCTTCTGAGCCATAAACAAAGCCTGACAGAGAGCGGAAATGGATAAGGTCGGTATTTAGCACTGTATTACAAGCTAAGCAGAGGGTATAGGCAAGAGAGTGCAAAATTCTTGCAGCGCTGTGGGGGTAAATCCCTTCCCGGAGGGCTCCATGTGTCAATGGCTAGACTGCTTCCTCTAGCTCAGGTACGTTCTGCCGCTCTCCCTAGCACAAACAAAATGTATGTTTGTTTTTCAGGCTCTTAAGTAAAATCACTGATATGTTAAAGAAGCAGAGAAAGAAAGATGACTGCTAGATATGTATTATTCAGGAAGCTCTAGTACTTTTTCTCTTGAACTTCAATATTCATGAGAGTTTGATTTAGGACATGAATTTATGTTCGTGCATTCTCTAAGAAGTTGACTAATTTTATACGCTCTATTTTCACAGAATGACAGGAGTTGGAAGGAACCTCTGGAGATCACTGAGTCCAACCTCCTGCTAATGCAAGTTTCCTATGACAGGTTGCAAAGGTAGGCATATTTCCAAAGAAAGCGACTCCTCAACCTCTCTGGGCAGCCTGATCCAGTGCTCTGTCACCCTACCTTGATGTCTACAAACAACGTCATTGCTAACAATTGAAAGCAAGTTCAGATCGCAAGTGAGATAGAGCAAGTCATGGGAACTTGGTGAGGTAAAGCAGAACAAGGAAATCTGCTCTGCTGCCCAAGACAGCATGCTATGGAGCTACAGATGAAAGCTCCAATTCAGCGTGCACCCAGTTAGCAGCAGAGTAGGTTCAAGCTAGTATTTCCTCTTGCTTTCTTCCTGTGCCATCTCTCAAGTGAGCTAGATTATGTGGAAAACCAGGAGAAGGATTAATATCATGCAAATACAAGCAGGTTGGAATTATGAAAAATTTTAAAGCCTGCTGTAGGGGAGGAACAATTTCAACAACAATAAGTACAGTATTTAAAAACTAAGCATTAACCTTTTTTGATTCTTGGCTACTAAAGTAGAATGACTTGACTAGAACTCCTTTTAACAAGGCCAAGAATTATATCATTTCTCTTAGTAAGGAACTTAATTAAATTGAGACTGGAAAAAGTCACGTAGGTTTCTTCTAATCTTCTTTAAAATACTTTCTCCTTCTTACTTGCTAAAATTTAGACTGCAGAGGCTTCTGTGTTAATATGAAAAGGTCTGTTGACATGCAAAGACTAGCACTTGAGATATCCTGAATTGATTTGGCATTGAAATAAAGTCACCAACAAATTCACTCACAGTAACAAGTTGTTTAAATACGACCTCATAATTCCATATCTAACTTTGCTCTAACAGAGACACTTGTGATTTAGCAAGCATTTTGTTTGCCACAGAAAATTAAGGAACAGTGTAAAACAGCTTGCACAGACTCCCCCAAAGATACCTGACACACACAACACTCTTGGTAAGGGCCAACAAAGTGAGAAGTTGCTTAGCAAGCAAATCATGGCACATCTTTTCAAGGCTGAATGGCAGGGTTTATACTACAATGCTCATCTTTAAGAAAATCAGTCCTTAACAAAAGCAACTGCTAAAATAAACTTCTGTTATCATTAGGAGGTGGACACAATAGCCATGGGGAAATTCCAAACTGCAAAATCACCCTTGGTGGTTTTGTCCTCAGCCACATCCTGCTCCAAGATATGGGATGGGAACAGTGCTCTCACAGAGTGGAAGGCAGGAGACATCTGGGGAGCATGTTGCCCTTCCTAACAGGAAGGAGGAAAACCAGGAGTAACATGACATGTTCTACAACATATATATGTATAATGATAGGTTTTTAACATACAAACAGAAGAATAACAACTGCCTCTGCAATTTCAAATGTCAGAAAAGAAACTAAAAAGTAATTATGATTTGTGAAATTGCAATGCTAGCAACAGCAATGATTTTTCCCAGAGCTTTGCTCCAGTTTATGACAGGAAGTATGCAATGGTGGGGACTCCTCTCTGCAGGAATCAGAGTTTTAAAAAAAAATGAGCCATCTCTACAACCAAACAAAGAAACATGTGTTTTTTTCTTTTCCTGCCATTCTTCCCCATTCTAAGCAACCTCAGAAACTAACACTGTAGCATAATGTGGAGAGAAACAAGGAACACATTCGTTTACTTTCTAAAGTATCTTGGGTATCAACTGATGCTTTGTGCTTAATGTATAAGACATGAGGATTACTCTCAGCTGTACACTACAGAACTGTCAAGGGAAAACTTGAATTCTATTCACTAAAGCAATTAATTAAATCTTACTAACGGTTGGCTATTGGCTCTCTTCAAATCTTACGTCTAGAGAAGCCCTCTTCCAGGCAAGATCCACAAAAAAAAAAAAAAAAAAAAAAAGATTTCTGCCCAAACTTGAAACCTTTCAGGAGAGGGATTTTGCTTTTTTAACTAATCTAGTTTTTGTCCACCTATTTGGTGACGAGTTCAGACTAGAAAATGAACACTGAGGCAACATCATTTAAAACAATCACTTACATCTTTTACTTGAAATCTTTCTTTACAGGATACACCTAGCCTGTTCTGTGGTAAAGCATGTGTAAATGTCTGTCCTGCTGCTGCTCAGTCAATTTCCACTCTCATTCCTCATATTCTGCTTCTTTTTATAAGAGAAGAAAGAGATCAGTGTGCAGAGGAGAGTGCACATTCAAGAATTTCCACCTGTTAGGACCTTCTCAGATCCTTTTTTCTTTCCTTCCTCGCTTTATATGCTTGTGTCTTCCCACCTTTTAGGTTCTGCCTGCAGTTATACCTTTCGAAATGGTGTTGGTGTCCCAGTCTGTGCTTCTTCAACTGCATCACATTTCATTTGCAAAACAAAGAATCCCCCTGAGATACCTTTTCTCTTAAGTAGTGCTCTAAGTACCCCAGCTCCCCCGGTTTTCCTGTATCTTGCTCTGAGCTTCCATCTGTTATTGTGACGATGTTTTCATGTAATTTGATGTATGGACTGAAATATGAATGTTAATACTGCTAGCATCACCCAATCCGCTTTCATAACACTGCAGTCAAACATCCCTCCTTATCTGTCTAAGGACAAATTTTCCTTCAAAAGGAAAAATCAGTCTTAATTATACCAGATAAATTAAAATTTAATTATTTGGACTGTGTTTATGTTTAATAATAAAATCTTACATAGGAGCCATGCAGGGTCTACGGCACAAGAAGAGAGAGCTTCTAGTATCAAACCCATGAGTGCATGGATTCCTCAGACTTAAGTGATGGATTTTTTTTGATCATGAAAGTGCAGATATACACCTCAGGTTTAGCTCAACATACTTTGAGAATTCTCTGGCAATGTCACATTATGAAACCAAGGTATTTCTACAAAGTTAGGACTTGACAGCTGAGCATTTCTAGGGCTGTTTTCAATTACAACATTAAGTCCAACAGTTTAAAGCCAAGACTCCTAATTTACAACAGTACTTGTTAATTTACGACACAGAGCTTGTATAACGTCTAAGTAAACACTGCACTTCTGGATGACAGAAAGCTAAACAATGAAATAAAACTTCAGAAACATATCTACTCCTGCAGTTTTCAAAGTGCTTCCAGTTCTCCAAAAACAAACAGCTCCCAGCTGCCCAGCATTTATAGCCATGCCTCCTGTACTGCTAAGTATGTAGAGAGTTAGAAAGGGACCAACAGCTTCAACATTTTTCATTCAGAAGATCCTTCTACCAAATCAGATTTTAAAGGTAAATTTTGTTTTCATTCAGTGTAGATTGCTTTTTGAAGGGAGGGAAAAAGAAACAAAACATAAAGGATAAACAGGAAATGTCCTATATTCTTTACCAGGGAAGAACTAGCTCAGTCCTCAAGTCTTTTTTTCCAATTAAGCTAAACTCTATTTTTTCCCTGAGCCTTCCAGCTGGAGGGGAGTAGTCAAGTTGCAGGATCCTCTTCCTCAGCCATTGCCTCACTTCCTTGCTCACTACAAAATGTCCCAGCTACCTTCCCTCCCCCCTCCCCCCCACCCCCCATACCATTCTCCTTTTCTTACTCTTGCCAAGCCCCCATCAAAAGTAGGGCTGATCAAACAAACAGGAGCTGTGCAGAATGTCAATTTTTCAGAATATCTACAACATACTTATCTAAATGTCTAAAATGAGGTGGCATAGGAAACATACTATCTTTAAGTGACTTACTGAAAGTGCCACAAGAGGTATACACTTTACTTAAAACATCCATGTAACCTTTTGACTAACAAATCCCAAAAGCCTGTCAATTCAAAAACTCTATGGAGGACAATTCTTTTCAAGGTCCTACTTGCTTTTCACCTCAGGTCTATAAAACCAGAGCTTTCATAACTTTTGAGCTTTGTCCTTAATAATGCATTCTGGAGAACATTTCAATATGGAAGCCTTCAAAGGAGCAAGAATGCAGAAAACGCATTTCACAATAGTCTTCCATGGTACAGAGTATGAAGAAAGGGCTTGGAGACTGGAAAAGCTGAGGCACGTTCAAAGAAGTTGAGAGCCTGAGGGTGGGTTTTGCAAAGCCCAAGTTATGACTTGAATAACACTTCTGAGCCACAGAATAGGACCAAGAGCATCAAAGGTCTCTTAGGGAGAAATGGTATAGGATAATGGCTTCACAATGGTTTTGTGAATATGCTCTGCTCAGGATCTATAATACCACAACAAATTAGAAAGTGTTTAATACTCACTACTCTTTAAGGAAGGGTGGGAGGTTGTGTCATGTTACCAACGACATTTAGTCCTTTGGGAATATTCTGCATATTTGTGAGCAAAGCATTGAGTAACAGCATAGGAAAATGCCCTCCAGATTCTTCACCAGGTCTGTGGAGCAATCCAGTTTGAAACATATACAGCTTAGTCCAGAGAAAGGACAAGAGCAGCAATTCCCTCTCAAATTAATGAGATTTTTGAGTGTTCAGCAGCCCACAGCTGGCCAAGCTCCTTTATGTGGCAGTAGTTGCAGGCAGCTCTCCAGCTTTGGCAGGGAGTGAAACTCATAGCTGACAACCTGAATAGCACTGCTTGAGTGGCCATTCAGTTGTTGTCATAAGACATTAATCCTGAAATAATTGCTTGTTCGTTTTGATGGCAAAATTCCCAAGGACACCAATGGGATTTTGCCTATGATAGAATGTTTGCAAGGATTTCAGGTTTTGAATTATGACTAATAAAGACGTTAAAAAAGAATCAAGATACTCTCCTGCAGGATCAAATGTCACGCATACAACTTTAAATTTGGAGCATTTTGTCCTTTTTTATGACCTAGAATGAAAATATATTACGTTGAGGCCTTCCTATAGAGAGCTGAGAGTCACTTTCAAGTGCAACTCTGCAAGTAATAAAAGCTTTCAATAAACTAATGAACAACAAAACCAATCCCTACTAAAACCAAACAAACTTACAACCCAAGAACACGGCAGGAAGAGTACTACCACACTACCTGAACAGGACTTAAAAGCAAGCACTGAGCACTAATACAAATTCTGGGTCTTGAGGAACTTGAAGCAGAAAGCTTAATATGAGCTTTTGGTTTTTTCAGGAGTATAATGATACTAAATGGAAATGCTAGTATTTTATATAAGTAAAATTACGTTAGCCTGAAGGATATCTACAAGTCAAGTCAACCAACGTACTCTCCTGTAACAGCACACATGCCAGATAGTAGATGCAGTAAATATCATACAGTTTCAGCAGAGAACAGCCTTTAATAGCATCTCCCTTGACATTTTCATAAGATGCCAAGAGAGACACACAGACTAGAAGGGATACTGGATTCAAGGAGTTCTTATTAATGCCTCACTAACTGGAAATACATGCATACCAATGTATATATATAGAGAGAGATGCTCCCAAGGATCCTCTACTTCATTAGATATTTCCAGAATTGTCTTGAATTATGATGCTACCCATGGAATTAAATAAATGTTCCAAGAAGAAAGGGACCACAAAGACACTGGACAAAGTAATTATTTTTCGTAACAATACTGATAATGAGAAGTAATCTGGGTTTCAGGGAAAAAGAAAACAATTCAGGTTTGTGACTAAAGAGACAAATTGCATATTAATATGCCTTCTTTTTTTTTTTTTTTTTTTTTTTCATTTAGCAGAAAGAGAAGCACGTGGAGCTGACAAAATTTACTCATAGTTAGGCCACATAATGTAAGAAACCTGAAAAGTCAGAAAGTCAAAAGCCAGAGAAATGTATCATTTTTAATTAGTGAGAGCACACAGGGCTTCAAGCAAGACTAGAGAAATCAGAGAATCACAGAATTGCAGGGGTTGGAAAAGACCTCAAGAAAACACCAAGTCCATCACCCTCTGCTAAAACAGGTACTCTACAATGGGTCGCACAAGTTGGCGTCCAGTCTCCATAGAAGGAGACTCCACAGCCTATCGGTGGTCCGTCCCCATTATCATAAAGAAGTTCTTCCATATGGTAGTATGGAACTTCCTACGTTCGGGTTTTAGGCCATTACTCCTTGTCCTGTCACTGTACACTACTGAGAAGAGCCTGGCCTCATCCATTTGCCTCCCTCCTCCCTTTAGATATTTATAAACATTAATCAGATCTCCTCTCAGTCTTCTTTTCCCCAGATTGAACAGACATACCTTACTCAGCATATTCTCTCATAAGTGCCAACGTGAAAGCATAAATCACAGCTAAAATTATATAAAGTGGCATAGAAGAGATACCTGTGTTTTCTCATTCTGTGCCTTGCAAGTTCATGACAAAACTATCTTCCAGTTCTACTTCCAACTTATCCAGAACTGCCCCCCAAGTTCATACCCAAGTTAGTGGCATTGGCTAAAGGTTGGAAACAGAGGACACAAGGTTGTGTAGGGGTGCTACTAGGGAAACAGAGCAGGGGCTCACGGTGCCAACCTGGCACAGTGACCTGCAGCACTCCTGCCTTCCCTGAGGAGGCTCTCTACCAACCCAGGTTCTCTCCTCACTTGCCCTCCCTTCTGGGCTAAGAAAACCCTGTCAGTATGCGCATTCCACATTCCTCTTGCATATCAAAGAGATATTAATACATTCCTAGCACAGCTCTCAAGGGAAAAAGCATGCCCACAGGATGTAATTACACTCCCAACTCTCTCAAAGTGAAATATGGTCTACTTATATCAGGAGGTACAGGCAACAGGAGTGAAGATGCTGTGTGTCTCATGAAACTGAAGTTTAGCATGGTTTCTTTGAATAGATTTTTGGGTTTTTTTGTTTTTTTTGGTTGTTTTTTTTTTGTTTGTTTTTTGTTGTTTTTTTGTTGTTTTTTTGTTTTTTACTTTACATCTCCTGAAAGCATAAACAAGCTCCAGAGATCTGTGCCAGTGATGAATCCCATGGACAGCAGTAAGACTGCCAGCAATCATGAGATTCGCCTAGGTCTGCACATTCAGACATAAAAGCAGTGTCTGACTGGATCAAGTGCCTATGGGCCTTTAAGTTATACTAATTGACATATGTACGCCCTCTTGCAGTAAATCAAAATGAGTTTCGCATCGCTCTGTGGATAACTTGGTTATCAAGTATTGGACACAGGCCCAGATCTTGCACTGAGAGCTGAGAAGTGCAAGGGTATGTCAACACAAGTTTCAATGAAGTCATAAATCTGTTGAATTGCTGTGTGACACCAAAGATCGAATTGAGGTGAAATGCACTTTCTAGCAAAATAAAACATTTCATATAGATTACTTCTACAGTGCGCTGCTTTATGTTACCATTTGCAAAATAAAAATCGTATTTTGCTATTCCATAAAGTTGTGTAAGAAAGTTACAAGGTCATTTGCAGAAATGCACCAAAAAACTGTTTTAAGGGGGATTCATCCCCAAGGGCTATGAGATAAGGCTCTGATATAGCACCTTCAAAAATCTGTTGGAGTTTTACTATTGAACACGATGCAAAGAGGACTTTAACTTCAGTGCAGGGATTTTCTACAACAAATGTTGGTGTTTTTAATTCCTGCAGCACGTTATGTCTCAAGACTGGTTTCTTTGCTAGTAACTGTTGGATCACACTGACTTCTCACTCATATTTCCAGAGAAGTCAGTATGATAGAGGCGCACACCCTGGGCTCTTAACCCATCTTATCTAAAAGAGAATTCTTATAGACAACCTTTTCTTAATAGAATTTCATCTGTTTCTTAGAAGACAAACAGAATATGACTTGAAAAGTACATTACAAGAAACGTTATAAGATACTTCTGTTGCTTTTAAAGAAAGACGCAAGCATCATGTATCTTTCACGTTTCACTATTCCATTCTTACATGACTAGAAAAGCCTACAGCAGTTGTTCCAAAAGCACACAGTATTTGTGAGTTATAAGCACATCAGTGAAGGAATTAAAGATATTTATAAGCTAGCTTTTGACTTTGTGGACTCCTCTGTGGTTTTCTGATTAAAAAAAAAAAAATCTACTGAGAACTTGTTAACTCTTTAAAGAAAAGTAATAGTATTCAAGCCACATAAATACAATATTCATTTCATTTACTAAATATACTCCAAATATACCCTGTATCAAAGTATATTTCAGAATATACTCCAAAATACCCTGTATGAAACAGCACAGCTGCTTATTCTTTTTCACTATTCAAATAAGTGCTAAGATGTGTAAGGGGGAAAAGGGAGGGGAAAAAAGCACAAGCAGCCAAAGGAGAAAGTAGGCATGTATTATCATGACACTAGTCCACTCATTCTTTTTAATGCATCCCAGCCTGTATGAGAAAAGCCCTCAGAGGCTCCACAATCAAAACTTTGTTCATTTTCTCACTCAGAAAATCCTAGTGCAACAAAATGAGCCTTGCAATGTGACCCAAAGGACAACAAAGTAAGTTTTTGGCAAAATGATAAAAGATTCAATTTCCATTGCTATGGCCCTCTAACCGAGAATGTCCCTTTTTGATTAAACCAACTATGAGATCATCTCCAGCACAGAGCAAACAACTACTATATTGTCATGCCAGGAGTATGTTGCTATTTGCACTAAGGCAGGAAGACTTTCTACTTAACACTTAATTTGTTTTTATTTAAACATTACATAGCTCTAATATAAAACAAGAACCTGGTGCTGAGAGGTGTGATGATCTCTACATTCCTGTGTTCAAGACAGCTTTTGGTCTTTTCAGATCAGCAAGTCACCCCACTAAAGGAAAAAGGTGACTTCTGAGGCATCATACTCCCAAAGTATTCAAAACTAGTTGCAGGCAAAAATTTACACTTAGTTCCCCATATAAATTTCTCTTCATGCTTTTTGTTATCTTGATCAAAATCTGTCTTGGGACAGATATTTCTCAATAAAAGTGTCTTATTTCATAAAAAATGGATTTTATAGCATAGTTATTGAGATTTGCCGTTGCTGCTTTATGTTATGAGACTTGGAGAGGAGGTAGCTTAACACTCAATTAAAAAAAGCACTGACATAAGATAATTCTATAGATATAAGGAAAAAGGTGCTTCACAATCAAAAATAAGGCTGAATAGGAAAAAAAATGAAAAATCCCTACATCTTAAAATTAATAGAAGATACAATATTAAAGTAGCTGGACTGGACTTACTCTATTGTCTTCTAATGCTACATGCAGATCTTTCAGGGTGGTAAGATTTAAGAAATATAAGAACCATTATTTCCCACTGTTTATTTCCAAGAAATAGCGCTAGTGTTCAAAAAACATGGTAGAAATATGTCAATAATAATCCAAAGGCATAGTTTTGCATTTAAAATCCTACAATTTCTTATCTTAGTATCTGCTATTAGATCCAAGTTTCACATAAGGGCTAGAAACTCATACTATTGCTGCTTTCCATCAATGTTCATATCAGGTCTTAAAAAAATTTCTTGTCCAGTTCAAAGGATGTTTAAAACGAAGGCAGAGGTATCTGTGAGAGGCAGTGTAATAAAAGTTACTGGTGAATGCTATCAGAGTTGCTATCCACTAATCCTATTGCAAATTTGTGTGAATAGAAAAGGATTAAGCTAACATAAACTGCACAGACATCTTCAGCCTTATAAAGGGACACAAATTATAATTGTCTCTTTCCTTAATATTTCCTCTTAAACAAACTTGTGATCATCAGTTATACCTCTACCATGTCATAAAGACAACTTTGATTAAGAAGAAACTGCAAGCGAGAACCTGGAAGAGTAACCAAATCCCTGAACTTCTCATACTTCAGCTTCCATGAGATTTTAATCTGGAAATTTAAAGCCATGACACCCTTCACCTTCACCAGTAATAAGATTTTATTCAGATGCAGAATCTAATTTGTGATTCACTTATGAGAGAAGGATGAAAGACATTGCCACTTGCCAATCCTACAAAGCAGGGAAGCAGCAGTATTTGAAACATCTTCCAGGCCATTACATGCCACCGTATCGCAAGCGGTTAACATCAGGTACCCCCAGAAAAGGCTTACTTGCTTAAGAGAGACTGATCACAATTTGATGACATGAAATATATGCTGTCTTATCAGCATTTAATACCATTTCCAAATAATAAAGTGAAGGAAGAGAATCAAAGCTGACAAAGGAATTGAAAAGGGACCAGTGATGATGTCAGTGCTGCTAACTGCACTATCTATGTTATTTTTATTTGATCCCTTTCCCATAAGTAATCTGGGCTGGCATAGGAAAGCTTTGTGGTATTTCAAATTGTGATACTTCAAAGCTCAGTGCAGTAGCAATGGCAGAGCATAAAAACAGTAACTTGGATCCTCAGCTTCAGCTCGGGATGTTAAAACCATGTGCATGAAAAGCCCCTTTCCATGGTCTCACTGCCTGAAAAGGTACCCTTTAGAAATTTTAGAACAATGGCTCCAACTCATGTTCTAATGGTGCTTATTCTTGCAGATGACCTTGCGCCTGTGAAAACGCATTAATGTACTGATTCTATTTATCATCCTCCTGGGACTTATCTCTGCATTAATCACATACAAATGTTAATTAAAATTGCTAATGCAAAAAGCACAATACGGAAGTTTTCAATCAAGGCCTCAAAAAAAATCAGTGAAAGAAACAAGAAAAAAGTTCTGTTGCAAATATTCTTTTCCCAAATGTGAGCTGTAACTAATTTAAAGAATATGTTAGGATAGAATGTATCATCTGTTTACTAAGAGCTCAAAGACCGGGGCAAATAAATGGCTCCTGAGAGGGCAGTTCTACAGGATAGCCAGTAATTTCCCTGGTTCACAATCAATGACAAGAAATGTATCAAAATAGTTAGCTCTCCCTTGTAGTTAATAATTTTCATTAAATTGATTCAGCATCTTAAAGCATATATTGTGCTGATTCATGTTAAAAGACTGAAAGGATATTTAAGGATGTTCTCATAAGATATTATGACTAATCACAGATTGGTTCAATATTGTATTTGGAAAGTATCTTCTGGTTTTGAAATTAATAAAATGAACGGATGACCTGCTGATTTGCTTTCCAAAAAAAAAAAAAAAAAAAAAAAAAAAAGATTGTAGAAGTTTAGCACTTCAGTTCACCCTTAAGCCAGACCTATAAATACAATAACAGTGTTATGCTGGTTTTGAAATCTTGGCCTGTGGACTTATATTTTGAAAGACAGCTGATGTAAGGAAATTCCCAGCATATAACTCCTATGCAGTAATGCTCTCACCAAGCCACAGCTACTGATCCTTCCTTTAGGCTTCCATCCCGTAATATTCCTACACAAAAAAAAACCTTGGAAGCGTCACAACACAAAATATCATGTAACATTTTATACCACCATGGATTACACATGGGAATGGGACTGAATAAAGCTGGCACTTCTACACATAGACTGCATGCTTTCTATGAATGTTTTACAACTATCATCGACTTTTCCTGTTGATGAGAGCAACTTATTGCATAGGAGTCTAGCTTGCACTGGGACTTTGCATGTTTGTACATTATTAGTCTTCAGTGAAAATAAGGAAGAAGAAAATCCCTCCTTTTGCCTGTTTTAAGCAGCAACAATGCAACTATATTCTGATTTTTTAATCTATATTATTTCCCATAACAACACTAACTAAACAGTAATTTTTTAAAATACAGATGCCCAAAGCAATACACAAAGAAGTTACATGATTTTACATCTGAACTTGCATGGAATATGCTAACCAAAATATAGAAATGGATCAAGACTTAAAAAGGAAGTTGAACGGAGTTCAGGAAATAAGTTCACTACTTTTGCGGTTAAGTTCTGTTGTCTATGCCTTCTTAATTACAATGGCTGTAATTAAATCAGAAACTGCATTTTCTTAATAAAAAATATTCTTAGAGAAATGATTTTGCTACCACAATTATATGAGTTTTATCCACAGTGAATACAATTTCTCATCTATAAAATTAAAGAAGTATGAAATTCCAAAAATCTTAAGATCACCTACTGGTTCCATATCATAGGCTGAAATTCAACACACATTTTCCCAAACTAGCACTGGGGAACACAGCATTGCAAAGTCAGACACATTCACTCCTCAGGAATAAAATGTAACACCTTTCAGATGCACAGGCTAAAGATAATTGGCATTTACTACACTTACATTTTTTTGTCCATAAATGATTATTTGCACGTTACATTAAAACATAACTTCGTTAAGAGAAAACAAGCACTTCATGGTGAGTGGATCTTTAATTTCCCCAAGAGTGTCATCATTCTGCAATTATTAGTTTTTGTAGTTCTTTGAACTGGTATGCACTAAACAAGCCAGTTAGTTGCTTTGAATACTGGCATTTCTAAGATTGCAAAGCTCTCTTAGAGCTCTTGTCTCATTCTTTGATTCCAACTTATTTTTTTTTAGCCTACCTTATAAGGAACCAATATGCCCCAAACCTGCCCAAAACCTCTTCCTGCTTTCAGAAAGCAGCCAGGATCCTGACATACCCCTGGCTCTCATTGACTTCATTAGATGAGGATGGGGCTCTCCAATTCTTCCTCTCTGCAAGAGTGCAGAAGGATGCTAACTTCTAACACATCAGAAGGTTATTATTATTTCGGATATTATCTCAGCTTGATCATCACAGCAAGCCCAATTCTCATCCAAAACAAGAGGAACCAACTTATCACCACGAAGGTCCTATGAGAGCTCGGATGTTTTCCTGCCACGCTGCTGGCTGGGATGCACTACTACTCGTGTACAGTAAACACTGGCATCTGGTGGCAACTGAAGGAATCACACACCTATCCTTCCAAAGGCATACCAGTGAACATAAACAGAGTTAAATCTTCAGAGATGATTACTTATAAATTAATTGATGTCCAATGGTAAGATGACCTAGCTGACTGCCACAGAAGTTAGATCAACTCTTGTGATAGCATATTTGTATTCCTGGTAGGAAATTTGAGGCAGTTCAGCTAGTTTCTAGTGCAAATCTATAGCGAATGGCTGATCTAAACCCTATGGAAGGAGCATTAAGGGCCCTGCAGGTGAATGGGATTTCTGCATGAAGAGAGCTGAATACTGGAACTTAAATGATGCTCTACATAAGTCCTAGATTAGCTTCAGGCTGAATCCAAGTCATTCAACCAACTTGACATCAATACAAAACTGCTCTACTGACAAAGATGGAGGCTGTAAGCAAGAGTTCACAAATCAGCACAAACTAGCCAGTACTTAATACAAGCTCTTGTTTCTCTTTGAGTCTCTTATCATCGTAGGCCCAGCCCTGCTAAACATTAGTCTCAACACCATTAGTGAAAACAGATGTCAGTAGCATACAAGCCATGCACCATAGGTCTCCTTTCTGTGAGGAAAAAGCAGACAAGGGTTTGTGCGTGTGGCTACCAACATTCCCATTTATTTTGCTGCAGTAGAGATGCAATAGGAGATACTGAAACAAACAGCATCAGGAAGTTTCTCTCCAGAAAGTCTAGCCTAATACTGCATATTTTTAATAGCGCGAGGAGTTTGGAATGAGGTTTGTTTATGCGTCTGGAATTACATGTCCCTATCTGAACCAAACTGCTCATACTTCTGAGCTTTGCGCATTATGGCTCATCAGGAAGCTGTCTCTCCAGACAAAACATATTTCTCCTAATTTAGAAGAGAGAGTAAACATATTTGAAGCATGGCAAATTCGGAAGTGGCTAATAAAGCACAAAAATAATTCTGGGTCTCATCTAAATTCGTTTTCTTTCTTCAAAAGCAAGACTAGACAGGAATAGATGTGTGACATTGTATGTCTGAGAAGGAAACTGATAAAGGCTATTGAAATAAGGCCCAGTGGTAGATTTTGAACAAATTCAGATGAGAACTTGGAAGATTATTTTTTCTTTGTGAAGGTTAGCTGGTTCAATCAGCCAACATAAGGCTATAATTGACTCTAGCACTTGAAGCTTTTAGTTCAAGATTGGAAATTCTTTAGAAGTACTTCTTCAGAAGTTTCTCAGGTAGCTCCTGACAAATCACAGAAATTATGCCTGAACTGTACAAGGAGCCCAACTAGATTGTTTTAACAATTTCTAGTCTTAAAAATTTATGTCTATTTTGTACCAAATTGAGCACATGAATAATTTGTTCACAATTTGCTAATTTCAGTGACTTCAACAGGCCAACTTGAATGGCTTCAATTTGAGCATGGGATCACATGTAAAACTGACAAAAGACTACGATTAGAATCTGTAGAAATCTACAGATGTCTGTCCGAGAAAAGTTGATCATATGTTAGTTAAAAATCCAACAGCATTCTCAAGCAGAATAGAATGTATTGTCCTACATTAACTGACTTTTTTGCACTCAGGAAAATCTCTTTAAAGATTTGGATCTTAACAGCTGAGAGGCAACTACTCTTCATGGAAATTATTATAATCAGACAATTAAAATTCTTTGAAAGTAGAAGAATTTTGAAAAATTAACTTGTATTTCAATGTATCTCACTTCAATATAAATCTGTTTGAAGAAGTAAGCAACATTCTGGTGGTCCATATAATTTTTAACTTGACGTTTCATAAACTATGGCTTTATAAGTAACATTGACTTGCTCATGCCTAAGGCATCATATCACAATTATGTTACACTCTTTCCACCAATTCTTTAAAGCTTTAATCAACTCTAAAAGGTAAGTCAATTTAAGCCAGGGACTTCTCCCATCAAGAGGCTGAGGACCAGGTCCAGATATTTCTTCCATAAGTAAGGCACCTGCCTAGGGTAGAGTCCAAGCACTATCTACTGCAGCCCAGTTCTTACAGGTGAGCTCCATGGTTACCATAAGGACTTTCTGTCTGATACCTGAATTATCTATCCTTATGTACACTGTATAAAAAAAAAAAAAAAAAAAAAAAAAAAAAAAAAAAAACAACAACAACAACCCTGGTACTGAGAAGGAAATAAAAAATAAGAATGAAAAATGGCCATTGCAAACAAAGGCAAAGAGCAGACTTAAAAGTCACTTCATCAAGACAATACAGATTCTAAACCTGTATTTCTCTTATTTTAAGTGCTTCCCCTGTGCAGTCGAGTGCACTTTCCAGAAAGTGCAGGGAAAGCAGGAAGGCAAGGTAGTGACCACTATGCATGCACAGATGTGTACTTAAATACATAAAAAGCAACACACCAAAAATCATCCAAAAGTCTTGCGGTCTTCCTAGTATGAGAATTCTGAACAAAAGTCTCCAGTCACCTAACAGCAAGAAACTGCCTAGCAGTGCAATAACTGAGGAGATTTTCACATTTAAAGCAAGAATTCAGTGGCAAAAATGTTGAATATATGTATACACACACACATACATATAAGCAAGTGGATGTGTACACATAAGGCATGCATGTTAGGTGCACCTTGCTAGCATTCACAGGGAATTCTGCATGGACTCTCCACTATCCCTGCCTGGAAGCTGACAAGGTACCCAGAAGCCTCTGCATTGACCACAGCAAACTTTGCTCAGGCCTCCCAGAAAGCAGTGAGAGACAGTTTGAATTCCAGAATTAAACTGCTTCAAGTGGCTTCCAAGAAGGCAAACAAGAAATTGTTTTCTTTTTCCCCCGATCACAGAGCCTTCTGAACTTTCTGGGGAAGCCTTTGAACTTCCATTCACAGTAATCTGTTTAACACTAAGATCTGTCAAAGTGGAATTGGTTGGATAAACCAGGTTAATGTTGAAATGACTTGCTTCCAACACCTCCACAGTTCAATAACATCTCCCTAAACACCTCTGCAGGTAATTATTGAGATAGACATTCAAAGAGATGACTGATCCAAAAGGATGAGAATCCATAATAAAGGAGCTTTGTGTTTTCCACTGTCTCTTGTATGCCTTAAACTCTTAATGGTTGACATGTCTTTGGAGCTGAAAAGTGTTGGGAAAACATTTCTTGCTTTTGTATCAGTTTAGGAAAAAGAGATATTATTTCTGTAATAAAGTACTCCGAAGTGAGGAACTTGCAGCAGTGTAACTTGCCATATCCATTTGGTAACAATAGAACAGACATCAATTTTCAAAATCTTACCAGAAGTCACCAGTCCATAAGTATTAGTGGCGCCTACTGAATTTTATCCAGGGGCCTAACAGAAAACATCTGCTCTTTTATTTCACAGCAAATCAATAGATTAAATCAACGTTCTCTTCCCTCCACTATTCTGTTCAATAAAGGCATAGGTTTTCTTTCATTTTTCTTCTATTTCTTTTAGTAACTTGCTTTTCCTTGCAAGTCAAATCCAAGTATGTTATAGAGATTTCTCTGTCTCTTTCTGGGCTTACTTGGGGAGACGTATCTATGCCACAGCAGAAGACAAGCAGAAGTAATTACTCCTGAGGCACATATTTACAAAGAGCTTGGTAAAATTATACCTAGTGTTTGGACCATAGCCCCGCAATACAAAAAAAAACAGTAAAAGGTACTGAAATAAAAAACATACCAGGGCAAATAAATATTTCTTTTCAAGTCTATAATTCATGCTGTAAAACACAATATTATTGAAAATACCCATCTCTGCTCTTATACATTTCACCAATGTGCTACCATGACTTGACATGCTTTCCAAGTCACCCGCATTATGATGCTTGCTTCGGTAATTGCTGGATTGTATTTATAAACATTGTATCACCCTACCAGTACAACTCACTAGGTTTGCACCAGGATATCAATAGAGACTAATACCCAGTCTAACGTATTTATAAATGACAAGTACTTGTCCCTTTAATAGTAGACAAAACTAGGTACTTCAGGACTGAGAGGATAAAGGATTAAAGAACGGGTCAAAAAACAGGCAAAAATTGTCACTTCTACAGCAGAATTGATATCAAGAATGGCCAGAATAGCAGAAATGTTCTTGCACTCCATTAAAAATGTCTAAATATGAATTGAGGATTACCTTTCTAATCCCTAAAAAGACAGGTCTCGATAGGGATCCTTCATGTTGAACTGAGAACAAATTTACACACAGTTTGCACCTTTTCTCTTGTATGTGGAGATTCCACATGGCTTATGCAGTTTAATATGAAGCCACAATGACAAAGCACAAATGGAGACATCCACTTTTTCCCTCAAATAAGCTTGATTTGAAATCCTGTTACATTTGCAATAAACAATGCAAAGGTGCCATGGGAAGTGTAGGGCAGCTTTACTCCCAAACGTGTGAAAAGATGATAAACAGAGCTAGCCTATAATAAGCTAAGTATACAACATTTACATTGTAATGTTTTTAATATTTATAATTTATTTTATATAATATTTATGTTTTTATAATATTTATATAACAAGTATATAAAATACTTTGTATTATGCAATAAATTGTTTCCTGATCTAGATTACAGCCCAGTTCTGCTAGCATACTTCGTGGTATATAATATCCATACAACAGCCTAGCAGAAACTCCTACAGAAAACCAGTAGCATGAGTATTACAGAATCCACTCTCATAGTGGAAGTTTTTGCCCCAAGTCCGTAGTGCTGGCCATGATATAAGTCACAGTAAGTCAAAACTGACCTTGGCTCTGTGACTTTGAAATATGCAATATGACTTCAGAATCACATCATCTAGGATTTTCTTTTAGCTCAAAACACTTCCATTCGAGTGTTGCCACCATTATCACTGAGCTAACCATCATGGGAACATTCCTCCACAGCCCAAGGTGAGGAGTAGGAGAAGAGGAAAAAAAAAGGTATTGCTGGAACTTAACTGAATATGATTTGAAGACAAAAAGGAGATGGACATAAATAAATATTTATTAGAGAGAAGAAGCCAGAGACAAACAGAGGAAAAAAAAATACAGAAGTAGCAATCCACAGTTAATGTGGATAACAGCAAATGTTATTTCGGAAGGGTGCAATGGCTTGAGCAACCCAGATTTAGGCTATATTGTCAGCCAGAAAGGGAATGGATTTAACTGTGACAGAACAGCAAAATCAGTCTAAAAGCGGGATATTGTTGCTTTTTATCTCAGTTCCCATGAACAAAGCAGATTTTTTTCATTTCAGATTTCTCTTTGTTAGCTGTTAAAACAATGCCCCACTTGCTACTGAACAAAAAACAATAAGAAAACTGGAGGACCTAAGATGACTGCAACAAAAACCCATAAAGTAATTAAACTTCAGACCTACCCAAATGCTGACATCAAATGTGTAAGAGTCATTGATAGTTCTCTGTCTCATTATGGAAAACAGAGATTGATGAAACACAGCTGTGTTCACAGCAATTGATGGCATACATCATCATTTCCACAGCATTCACATTAAATTACTTAGCAGCTATAGTGCCAGCATAGATTATGGGATAACCCAGCCCTTTCTTTTAATCTCAGGCATCTGGAATTTCGGGGTCAAATGAACTTTTTTCCCTCCTTTTTTTATTTTTTTTTCCTGTCTCAGTAAGAGAGACAAAGCAGTAATACCAAAAGCATGAGGATACCAAATCTCCTCTAAGGGATATGTATTCACAACACACTCAAAAATAACTTTAGAAGTAATTCCTAAATTTTAATATATATTAATGTCCAACCACAGAGTGCAGGAAAAGGGAGAGAGGCTTACGCTTATGAGAAGTTCAAAAACATCCCATAAAAGCAAAGGCAATCCAGAATCCTCTATATGAACCCCAGCTGTGTGACTTGCATATTTTCACTGTATTGTATGAGATAGGAGCATCATACCCAGAAAGGCAGCTGATGTGTCAGAAGGTCCAAGTGATCTGTTCTAACCAAAACTATATGGTATCTAAATGCACGACCGTTCCGGATAGCATTAAGTTGATACTGGAATTGCAACCAAGCTGCTTACACAGAGAAACTTTAAGCACTGACAAATCAGCTGAAATTCAGCTAGTCTGGTAACAACTGGGGAGGTGCTTTATTTGCCAATTCAAGGACTCAAACACAGGTTATCTTAAAAACAAACAAACAAACAAACCTAATCTAAATTAGCTTTTATTTTGAAAACAGATGAGACAAATAACAAGCACCGTGATTCTATTATGTTAAAAAATAAAAAGCAGCAGCAGGACGCATGTTTAAACAAGAGGTCAGACTAATAAAAAGAAAATCCTGTATTTGCAGGTTATTGTTCTGCAAAATTAAACTCACCATGATATCTAATAGATCAGTAATGTAAGGAGGCAGCCCCACAGCAAAGTGAATGCCTTCTAAAACCAGGAAGGGGTAGTTAAGTCTAAACCACAGTATAAGGTGTGAATAATAAAAACAGGAAGCTTGGGACTAATCTTTGTAAAATAGCAATCGCCCCAGGAAACCATAAAAATAAAGTCACTTGACCATATTATTGATTTTATGAAAATATGTTCCAGAGCCTCTCCAACTCAAACATGTACACATTTCCACACCATAAAGAATGTTTATGTTCTACAAAATTTGAGTTTCCCACCATCCCGCCATTACTGATCTTAGTGGAGATTGTTATGTTAGAACTTCTCTTTCCAGTGTGGTCTCTTGGTTTTCTTTGCCACGTGCATTAGAGTCATGCTCTCTTACTTGTTATCAGCTCCATTAGAAGACTGTTTTTGCAATTTTTTTTTAGGAAAGATTTTAAAAATAATCACTAACTTCTTTATTTCTGAAACTGTTAATCAGTTTGACCTAATGTCAGCAAAAATCATTAAGGTCATTAAAAACACAGTGTTCAAACAGGTTTGTTGTTCAATCACTAGACTTGTGTAAAGGGAGCTCACATTTTGAACATTCATCACAACACTCAAACAGAGTGCAACTCTGCTGCTTTGAGACTAGCTGTTTTAAAACACTTCAAACTAATTACTTAAATATCTTCAAGTTCCATTCAGTGTTGTAGGTTTGATACCCTCAGTAAAAAGAAGGAAAAACAGAACATCATATTTCTTGAAACTTTTCCACTGTTATTTATGACACATAATGACTTTGACCTAGCTGGCTAGTTTGTGTTACTTACACAGCTAAAATTTTAACCTGAGATCTCACAGCCCTGTCTGCACAGCTGATCCCAATCTTCAGTCTGAACTGAGGGCACTTTGGTGTTCCAGCACATCAGTGAGAAAGCTGCCATAATAATCGAACACAAGGGGGATGATATCCCACCAAATATCCCTTCCAGCCTGCTGGAAAAAGATGGCCAGATCATACCCACTTTCAGAAGCTGTCAACTGTAGTAACTCTATACGTAACAAGGGAGCAAATAAGAACAGAGGTAGCAGAACAAGCATCCAACATTGTCTTCAGGGATAACTCAGAGAGGAATTGATGTAACTACTGAGAATATCACAATTATTCCCCTTAATCAATATCACATAGCAACCTAAAGTAAAAGGGTACAACTACTGACAAAGAAAAATACAAGCAATGTTTTCCAGCCAGTTGAGATACTCTTTGCCTAGGAAGATACTGCCTACCTGAAAAATGCTCTGAATGCTTTTCTTCCAGTTTTAAACAACTAACCAAAATCACACCCTGCAACCAATACGCTCAAGGAAATGCTTCATCTGTCTCAGCCTACATCTTGGTAGTCCTCGGACATTCACAAACCCAGATGATCTAGGGGAGTCAAAACACTCTACAAAGCAGACAGTTTCATCATTTCTTGAGAACAAAATAGACTCATCAACCTACTATATGTATTTGTATGCATACAAAAATACAGCTGTGCACAGCTTTCCTTAGAGAAAGGAAAAGCAGCCTGGACCACTTTCGAGGCTGGATGGCAAAGTTTCTGGCACACTGCTACATGTCACAGTGATATTTCTGTTTTCTGTCAAGGCCAGGCACAAGTTCTTGCTATTTTCAACACTTGGGGAAAAACTTCCCTGTTCTGGGAACTTTGTCAGCCAGCGTTTCCCTACTTGAAATATTTGTCCTAACTGAAAAGGCACTTAGGGAGTCCCCGAACCCTCATTCTAATCAGGGGTCCCAAAGTTTGATTTATGTAAGCAGTAACTGAACCCTGTTATGCTGCGATGAAGCCATTCAGTAGTCACACAGCTCTGTAGCAGCCGAGCACGTGGCTGGTTTTAAGTGTGATTGTTTGCTCCATTGGTCAGATGCCATTGCAGAGCCTAGGGAACAATGATACATAGCAGTAGACTATATTTTTATTTTGATTAATTTCTGATCCTCTGATGAGTTGTAGCATAACAAGCATTTGCTGCTTTAGCTAGGCTGGATTGAAATCCAGCATTACACATTGATTAGAAATGGCATATTCTCTCTCATTCTTATTTGCTGAGCTCCCATGTGCTGCTGAAAACAACAGAATACGAATTCAATGCTGTTGGCTGATGTCTTATGCCTCAGAATAATTTCTCCTCACGTCTTTTCTGCTGCTGTCCCAATTAAAACTATGGTTGATGACCCTGGCAGGAAAGTCCATTAAAGAGAATCATACCATAAATTACCTATCCGTGCCCCTATTCCACAGGATCAACTGCTTCCAAAAGAGGTTACTGTTTCTTGAATATCTTTTAGCTCCATCTGTCTATTTTACAAGATGTTATATACCTACTTACCTCAAATGAAAGCGTGATTCATAGTGCATCCTCACCTCCTGCTGTCCCCAATTTGCTCAAACACAGAGTTCAAAAAGGGATGCCTGCTCGTGTTACTCTTGCTATAATGGACATGAGTGGCAAGTATTTTCTCCTGACCCCATGCTCCCACATAATCTAAGCTGTATCTCTGAGAAGTGAGCCATTTAGCATTTCAATCTATTTTATTCTTCTCCCAGAGTGCTCTCTTGGTGTGGAAGAAGGTGACATCCTCCACAGTATTTTTTGATACGCGAAAGTCTGCAAGGGTTGCTCTCTGGGTGGCCCATTTCCAAGATGGGAAAATCCCCAAGACTAGCTCCACAGAGCCCAGTGGTGCTTATGCAGGGAGCAAGACAGCAGCAATTGATATTACAGTAACTGTGCTGGAAAATTCCCCCATCCTCCCCAGAGCATCTGTTCTACACGTGTCGAACAGACCTTCTTTGTCTGTTGTCCAGCAACACGTGAGTGAACCCAAGTTCCCCTAGGGAATGGAGGGATACAGGAGAAGTCAGAATAAAGATTTGTGCTGGAAGGATAAAAGATAACAGCCCATCAAACTCCAGACCTTTAAAGCTTCACACTTTCTTTCAAATTTGCTCTCACACTGCTGCACTGTGCCAGAATATAAGAAGTTTATGACCCTGACTTACATTTACTGCTTCTTATCAAGACATTTCAGAACGAAATATATATATCTATATATCTATATCTATATATATATATATAATATATATAAAATATATAACCAAAAAAATACAATTGGTAACTGCTTATATCTTAGAATTTTGTTGAGATCTGTTCCACTTGTAACAATCACAACTATACAAGACAGAATAGAAATTCAGGCAAATATTTTCTTAGGTTATTTCTTTGCAGAACTGTCTTTATCATTTCCCATACATGTCTCTCAAAATTTTTTAATTTACAGTTTATTCCTGGTAAATTCAAAATGCCAAGGCATCAGATCCTATCTAGTTTGATATCCAAGCCACTTAGTCATGTGAACTTAATCCCATTTCACATAGAAGCACAAAGTAATCTAAGATTATTCAAAAAAGAATGAATTAAAATGTTGGGGTTCTTTCTTTAGCTTCACCCTGTGACATTTTATCTTCCCAAACTCCCTGCAAAAGAGCTGGTTTCAGGAACATAGAGCTTTCAGCACAGAACACCTGAAAAAATGTTCTAGTGACAAGTGAAATTTATTAGCACGGTATCATAACAAGACCATGTCTTGTTTTAAGGTCCCAAGTCCCTAGAGAGGTGCGTATTTGCTAGCTTCTGTCTATACTGGTCCTCCTGGAGTGAACACTATCCTGCAGATTCATAGCGCGGACAAATTCACTTAGATTTTCAGTCTGAAGTATGTGTAAAAGCATCACTATTTCACACAGTTTCTGTAAATATTTTGCATAAGAGAAAGAACAAATGATCTGAAAAATATTCATGCAGCAAAAAAAGAATAGGAAGACCGTAAACGCACTGTTTGAGGGAAAAAAGAACACAGCCTGGGGTGCAAATCTTCAGTTATTTCTTAGAAGTTGAGAAAACAGTAGAAATCTGATGCACAAAAATGGTGGCCCACCATTTTAACATTACCAATTAGCCGAATCAATGAATATTCTGCATTTTTCTCTTTAGTATTTTTAATATAAAAGCACCGGTCTACTCTCTTCTCAAGAAATGGATTAAATTTGCATGAGACAGGATAAACATCATTTTAGAGCCCATGGTGCATCTCATTTCTAAATGCCGTTTAAAAATACAAAGGCAAAGCAAATGATCAGCACAGGAAGCCGTACCCACAACTGCAGCACCAAGGAACACTGCTGTCACTACACCCATCTATACCTGCCTCCCACATGCCCTGGCATCACCCTTAGAGTTTCCAGGGACAAGGCATGGGCTTGGTAAGATGTTGCTGGAGCTGCTGGCAATCACTTCACTGTTCACCTTGTATGCACCTGGTGCCGGTCTTGCATGAATCGTATGGGTGACAGAAGGTTGGCAGCTTCCTTAAACATCCATTTCTGGCAGAAATGGTGCAGGAGAGTAGTACCAAGTCCTATAAAGCCACCTGTGACCCTCAAGGTCCGCCTACAGAAGAACATGCAGCATGTGTCTGCAATTACATGGATCCTCCATCCCTCCTCTTGGGTGTTTGCTCATTGCAACTACCTTTTCACAAAGGCCACCCAGGAATGAAGAGGAAAATCTATTACTGCTCACCTGCTCTAAATCTGAAAAGGTGAACAAGAGGGTCCATATCCTATTATGAATCCCCCATGCTCTTCAGTTCCACAGACTATTCCATTATTGCATTTCTGGTTGAGTACAGATTCACATTCGGATATTGTGCATGATGGAAATTCTCTTGGTTTTCTGGAATTCATTACAACCTTGATCCACTCCAAACATACAGGAAAGCATGAAACAATAGAAAGAGCCTTCCAACTGTCACCTTGGATTTGTCATCAAATGTGGAATATTATGGGAAAACTTTCAAGAGGTGAAACATATATCTTCCAAACTGGCAAAATATGCAAAACAACACTTCATCATGTTTAACTGGCTCTCAGGTGTCTCCCTGTACTGCTCACAGTCACTGACTTGAGGCTAGATACAGTAAGCCTGTCAGAAGTGTTTTAAGCTTAGCAATGTCCAAAATCAAGCAAACAAAAATTCCACTCTTTTCAGTATTTATATAGTGTTATAAAGTATATATTTTTGCAGTAAGACTACTGCTTGCTTATATGCCACATAGTCCGTAGTACATCTTTTAATACAGCAGTTAAAGCTACTGAACTCTATCAGTTCATTTCTAAGACACAGATTCTTGCAATCTATTAACAATATCTGTACAATGAAACTTCCCAGGTCTGTTGTGACATATACACAAAAGCCTAATATATTTTATCTACAGTAAAATCAAGGTTGCTTTTACTGAAACTTAAAAGACGGTCACCAGTTTCTGATCTGAAGTAAAACATAGGCGTTGTTTTGATTTGAATGTGTTGGTTACAGTATTTTCTTCTATGTTTTAATGCAGTGGAGCGTGTATTGGCTGAAACCCAACAGGGATTTTTTTTACAACTTCTACACAGCTAGAATCATCAAAACAATTTTAAATGATCTGTATGGTCAGTTGGATAAAATTTGTAATACAATAGCTAAACAAAAACAGTCAATAATTGATTCTGCAACTATTCCTCATGGTTATTTTTCATATAAATAAAAAAAAGATAGCTATTGCTATCTGCTGATAGCTATTTTTCCTAGTATAGAAGCATCAAAATCCTAAAAGTCTTTCCCTTTCATTAATAAAAGTATTGCCCTATGTATCTATATATTAATAGCATAACATTTGAAGATGCTGAATCTTGCCTAAAATGAATCCATCTGTTGTGCTCTGAGTAAGATATTCCCATAAAATACAGATGCAATAAGAGATGTACACTTGCAGTCTCATGCTTTGGAGTTAAGGAGAAAAAGCTAAACCTTCTGTCTAAAAGAAAAAAAAAATCTAAGGCAAACCACCTAAGCACAAATGGCTTCATCTTTTGATGTTGCTGGATCAAGCATTCTTTGCTGGCATGTTCGGAATCAAAAGAAACATCCTGATAATGAGACATAGTGTTTTTGTGATCTTTTTTGATTTCCTGTATTAACATTAATGAAATAAAGAAGGCAACATCTGAAGTCTAAGGTCTACATTCTTACATAGCGCAAAATCCTTTGTGGCCAAAACAGAATTGAAAAAGAAGTCATATCTCTTAGACAAAAAGCATATAAACTTGTTTTGCAGTATGCAAACCTATTTCTTATTAAGTTTCACGTTCTTTACTTATTTCTATCATCTGTTTTCTCATGCTCCATTTATGTGAAAATTCATGTAATGTTCAGTCCATTTGCATTGTTCATATCCCTGAGACAACGTCTACCTGAAG
Organism: Phasianus colchicus; assembly: GCF_987193195.1. Taxonomy (NCBI): domain Eukaryota; kingdom Metazoa; phylum Chordata; class Aves; order Galliformes; family Phasianidae; genus Phasianus; species Phasianus colchicus. The sequence continues at coordinate 19,723,516 of NC_143439.1, read as the reverse complement.
TTAAAATACATGTTCATACACACTAGCCTATACACTACATGAATTTCAGCCCTTGCTTGTATACTTTATGACCCTTCTTATAGAAGGAAGTATTCCTAATAACTACCTTGTTGACCTACCACAAAAAATGTTCTGGGAAGAATAAAATTTTGTTGGGTACCTGCAGATATGATGCCCAGAAAAACAAGAATGAAAATCATCTTCTCTCAAGTCAAACAGCTGCAATACAACTTCCGTACGTCCCATTGATATGTGTATCATCTCTAAATTAATTCCAGAGGAGTCTCTATTTCTGTTTTTGTTCACTCCTGGTAGAGTTAAAATACAACAGAGCCAATTGTAATCATAGAAACTTCAATTTGAAAACCATTCCAACTGTTTTCGAAATATTGAAAGTTTTCAGTTTACTGAGGCACTTAAACAGACACAACTTTAAGGATATTGTTGATTCTATTAATTTCATGTAAGATCAATCCCAAAGCAGATCTTTGAATATATGTGTGTTAGAAAAACACTATATTTGACTGATTTAATCAGGTACAAATGCACATATGCTTAACAATGATACCTTGCCAAGGTGGCCAAAGAAGGCAAAGTCAGCTATGGCACAGAAGCAGTTCTTGTTGTACAAGCCCTTTATCCACACTGTAGAAAGAGGTCTGTTTTGCATGCAGCTTTGCGAAAAGTAGCCTTGAGTATTATTGCCCATGCTTCATGAGTCTCCTGTTAGCCATTCAGGATACTGTGCACACAAAAAAATACTGGGGGAAGGGAGCAGGGGGCAAAGAGGTGCATTTTTGAGCGTGCTCTCTCTCTCTCTCTCTCTGTGTTATTGTTAACTAAATAACAATAAATAGGACTCAAAGAGTCAGCAATAATAGCCCCAAAGAACCTGCAATCTCTGTTCTTCCCCAAGGAACATCCTAATGGTTATACACAGATGTTTGCAAGTCACTTACATTCTATACCAGATCCACAAAATAACAGTTTGTACAAAAGCAAAAACTTGGTCTACCACCACAGTGGGCAAAAAGCTTTTCACCCAGGTTAGCCAGTCTTCATTATACACGTTTTTTGAGATGGCTACTGAGGACTGACAACAACTATTCTGCTATGAAGCACATCAGAGCAAAAGTTCTCCTCTCCAAACACATTTCAATGCGCAAAATGATTGTCTATCAATGTAATCCTTGATAGCATTTACCAAAGATATATTTGAACCCATACTAAATACGCTAAGGCTGGATTTGCCATCTTATTAAACGACACTTTCATTTTCACTCTTCCTGGGTCTCCTATTTATATTGATTTCACAGTCAGGTATGATTCTGAACAGAGCACAGCCTTCTGTAATACCACCCAAATGTAACAGAGAAAAAGAAAAGAAAAGAAGAGAAAACTCCCACTGTTTTTAATGCTGTACAAAAAGTTGCCCCTACATGCTTTGTTCCATAAGAAAACTGTCCTTCAAATGTCCTTCTCTTACACAGCAAAAGTATTAAATGTTAAACAACCACTGACTGGACTGACAGAATGCACTAGAAAAAAGGAACATCATTCTTCGGGTTTCCACTTTAGCTACTTGATCATTCCTGGTAAAGCCTTATTTTTTGTATCTAATTTCTCAAAGCTTATGCCTGTATAAACATTTAAGCTTCTTATTAATATGGCTCAGCTTATTTCTTTTTATCTTAATATATTCAGTACCTCAGAAGGCGCCACAGCTGGAATGCAGCTCTTGGATATGATCACAAGTGCTTCAAAGGGAATGGGAGAGGTCAGCGTGCCTGAAAGAAAAGATATTGCCACTGCCAAGGACAAAAGAGATTGTGACAAGATGGGAATATGGAAGTTAATATAAGAAAGAAAAGATAGCTAAGAAAACAAAGGTCAGAACCAGTGATGTTCTAGTGGTAGGAAAGTTAAAACTCTTTGCTTTCTCTAAAATAATCAAAGCAAATGCAACAAACAGAAAAGGCTTTCCCAAGAGGCAATTAAAGGCTGATAACACAGTGCAGGGCTACAACAAAAAGATTCATCACAGAAATGTAAATCAACTCAGGGAAAATCACTTTATAAATCTACATTATTTTTGAGAAACAGCCCACACTGTTGTTTGTTTTTTTTTTCCAAGCTAAAACACTGTGAGGTTCTGACATTTGAATAGTTGATTGGACTGTTTGTGCACTCATTCAATTTTTGGCTGTTAGCCCATTTGAAACTAATGAAATACCTTAGGAAAATGCTTACTGCAAAAAAGCCGTAGTGTATCAGTTTCGTTCAAAGCAATATTAGTAAATCAGCATAAATGAAATCAGTATTTGCCCCTAGTTGGTTCAGAGTGAACACAGTTCTAAACTTATGAAGAAACTTCAAAGGAAAGGAAAAGGTCTCATGAGAAGGAACATTTATATAGAGTTTCAAGTAGTTTGTGCCCATATACAAATATTTGTTCAGGGATTATTGTTAATGAAAATTCTTCTCATTGAGTTCAACCTCTGTAACATCTTTCAATTTTCCTAAAGCTAGACACATCCAGCAAAACAAGCACTCCAGATGTTGCCATGTTTTTATGATGCAGACTAATGTCTTGTAGGTAAGGTCACCTCGACCATTTCAATTGTGGATGTTCTGAACCACATTGTTCTCATCACAACTGTATCTCAATACAAAAAGTTGAGCTCCTTTGAGATAAACATTAAAAAAATAACAGAAAAAAAACAAGGATTTCATACATTCATTCTTCACACAGTCCAAATATATAAGCACTACATTCACTCTCAGTTCCCAGCATGTGCGTACATAAATTCCCTCTAGCAGCAATTCTCATGTCTGTGAAATTTTCACATAACAGATGCTACACTTGATAGACAAGTCCAATGACAAACTGATGAAGATGAGAAAAGAGCAGACATGGCAGGACAGTCATTTCCCCACCAAATGAATCAAGAAGACATCTTAACACAAGCAAGAAACTTCAAGTGATTGCATCAATGGCCCAGAGTCAACAGCAACCTTCATCTTTTTTTTAATGAAAAACATTAAGTGTGATGAAAAAATTGAATGGAGACTAATTTTTGAAGACCAAATATTCTACCTTTTTCACCATCCCACCAGTACAGTCTTTAGATAAATTTAGAGAGTGTTGCCCTCCAACCACAAGTATATCCTTTTGCCCCTGAACTCAAACACGCCGAGGTTCATTCATAGCAGGTGCACTCCATATCCGCTACACCTGGATACTAGATTATGTCATTCTTTTGCTTGTCAGCATCCTCCAAAGTATAGATACATTTGAGATGAAGACATTAGTATTGAAAATTGACCTTCCAAAAGCCTACGTATAAATATAGTCACTGTATTAATTTCAGACACTTGGAAATTCAACAAGACTGTTAAAAAAAACTGATCAAAAAGATTGCATCTAGTCAGAAACCATGCTATCAAGTAAAACTATGCTAATAAAATTGAAGAAATACAAACAAGACCAATAAACATGGGTTTTTAAGTATCATAATAAAAAAACTGCAAATAGAAAAAGAAATTAACAAAAAACATGTTGCTTTAAAAAAGCTTCACCCTGTTCTCCATAAAACTTCCAATCAGATCATCCAGATTAGCAATTGCAACTAATAGATTCCTTGGGTTAGAGACTGTCACAATAGATCTCAATAGCTACCCAATACTATTTATTTTAGGAGGCCCAAAAGTCATCTCCAGCAATAATGCACTGGTGGTAAAGCCACCCAACCCAAAATCCAGATCTAGGACAAATCCAGTGTTCCTTGGAAAGATCTCTGTCTCACTCTCACAACAAATCATTAACACATATTATACAAATCCAGAGATGCTGAACAGAAATACCTATTTACCCTTGCTTCTGCTGAGAGAGAATAACTGAGACATGAGCAAATTTCAAAGAGAATCAAGCGGCAAATGAAGACTGCAAAGCAGCTCACCAGAGAGATATTGTATCCAGCAATATTTACACATAGCTCTTTGTGACTTGCAGAGGATTGTAACTAATGGGATAGGCATAAAAACTATTGGGATTATCATAAAGATTGCAAGGGTTACCTATCCTTATTTTGAATGAATTTGAAGACATCACTGTTAAGGTTTGGTGTTACATGTTACACATGTATTTAAAGAAAAATTTGCAAAGCAGTAGTTTTAACTGGTTCTAATGTAATCAGTTGCAGCCTAGAAGTGTCTATTAATTTGGGACAGCCCACAAACAATAAAAATCTCCAACTCTCTGATTCCTATTCTGAGAGTAACTGCTCTATCAGTTTTTCCTGGCTTGCATTGTAACAGTTCAGCTATCAAATTACAATCCCTCATAGTATTGAAGCCAGCTCTAGCAAATAAGGAAAGCTGCTGAAATCAGACTTGCATCCTCTCGTTACAGTACTAAAATTGTTTCATGAAAGAAGAGCCCTTTACAGCTGAATGTCTCTTAGGAAAACGTGAAGCAAAAGCTTTCTATCAGATGAACTAGCATCCTCTACTGACTCATTAGAAATATTTTTTGCAACATTTGAGTTTTCTTTCATGCCTCTTCACCTGAGTATTGGCCACAGTTGACACCACTTGGTTCACAGTGGCTGATAATATCACACACACAAACTATCCCTCCGCTGATCTGTGTTATAACATATACAAAGATAATCTACTTGAATTGATGATTCCTTTGCAAATAAAGCTAAACCACAAGATCAGAACACTGTGATTGTATAGAAGGGCAACAAGTGACATAGGTTATTTACTGATTGATACTTTCCTATAGTAATAACACAAGTTTCCATTGGAGAACATCTGGAAACATTACAGTGCAATAGTTCCTCAAAATAATGAGGTCTATCAATCATTCACATAACCACTGAATATGAAAGAGCTTAATGTTGTCTATAAAACAACCAGACTTGATGCTACTCGCTCATGACTGGTGATTTCACTTTGGCCAGGACAAACAGGTATCTGCAGAGCAGCTGCTGTAATCATAATACAGAATATCTTCTTTGAATGGATTAATCTGCCAAGACCAGAGAGCGCATGATACAGAAAATAGCTCACCAAAGAAAAGAACAAAGCCACAGCTACAAGATAAATAAGTCAAAGAGACTTAACAAGATTTATAGGAGTTACCAAATCTTGGGCATGACTTCAACCGTCCAAATGCTAACAAAAATCAGAGCCATTGTTTTTTTGGTTTTGTTTTTGTGCTTTTAAATTATGCCACTTCAAAGAACACATATAAGTTGTGTCATTATTAATTCTCTTAGTATAAACTAGTAAGACTAACATGCAAAAATGAGATGTTATGATATACAGTAAGCAAAGACAGATCTAGGAAAAGAGAATTGGAATTCAGTTTTATGAGAACTTATTGCTCAATAGCAGCAACATTATTTCAGAAAAGAAAACTCAAATGCTTACATAGGTGTCTTGCACTATTCAGTATAACCTTTACTTAGTTCCACAGAAAAATAGATTGAACTGTCAAGTTTTCCCAGCTGATTCTTCTCTCCAGTGTGGCACAACTGTCCTAGCTGACCACATTTCCTGCTCACTGCCACACTGCAATATGTTCTAGTGAGCATGAGCTGACTCTGTGAAAGTGAAATTAAGGAAAGGCAAGAGAGAGAAGAAAACTTAGTGTAGAGGACAAGACAAGGAAAAATGACATGAGACATTCCTGAATTTCCAAAGACAAAATTCAGAGTTCACTGTGGTAGGTTAAGAGACTCTGCATTGCTTGGTTAAGTTTAAAACAAAACAAAACAAAACAAAAAAAAACACTTGGCTTTTTTTTCCAGTTCAGAATTTTCTATTGTCTATTGAATAAATTGAATCTAATCTCAGATTTCATAGATAAAATCCTCGATCCAAAATATTGAGGGTTGGGTAACTAACATTCTGTACCTCTATCTATCTGCAAGCAGGCATCATATCAAAGGTCTGAATTTTCCTTAAACAGCTATGACTAAGAGAAATTGTTTCAAATTGCTGGAATTAAGCATAAATGGAGGTGCAGTTACTTGGTTCCAAATTATTACCGACTTATCTCTTTCCACATCTTTTTTCCAAAAAAATTGATATAAGGCAAATAATTCTCTTTTACTATCCAAAACACCATTTCAGATAAACATTTTGCTGGGAAACCTGTGTTCAGGCAACTTTCAAGTTCAGTACAAAGTCCATTACTATTTCAGTAGTATTTTCTCTATTACCTAGACTCTCCTTTTTTCATTAGATTTTCCTGTCTTTGTTTTCCTCTCTGTGTCTAGTTGGGGAAGAAAGAAAAGCTAGCCAATCAAATTTCCACTTCAGAGTAGAGAAATCAAAGCCATATTCCTGTAGTTCTACCTCCCTCCCCTTCTATCCTAATAATTCAATCTTTTCTTTCAAAAGAGTTATTCTAAGAGGGTCATGGAAGAAAGCTATACAGAACAAAGTACAAATGCTTCAAAGTAAACTTGTAGAATACAGAAATCTCCTACGCAGGGAGAAGGCTAGTGACTTACCTGGGTCATCAGCAGCAAAAATAGTTATCAATTTGTATACATTTTCACCCATTTTGGGAGTGAAAGAAGGATCTTCCTTTATACATTTATACTATAATATATGCTCCACAGCATCACTTAAGGGAAACCCAACCAGGACTATGACATGATATGTTACCCAATTCATAACAGGCAGCACCTGGTGAGTCATGGTGTGGTTTGCATAAAAGCCAGCCCTGGACAACAAATAGCAATCATAGAGCAAGAGCATTCCAGAATACAAATTTGAGGTTTTTGATTCACAGTGTTTTCTTCCTACTAACAAGCAGCACAAGCATTTGCTGCTGTTACCCAAAGCCTGAGCTACTAGAAGCCTTTATCTTTGAAAGATCCTTGCTGGGAAACTTTCATGTAACATATGCTCTCTTGTACTGCCTGAAGTCTTACTTCTCCCTCTTACTTCAGCAAGAGCAGAAGGAGAACTGAAGAAAGGTTCATTTTGCAACAGCTCCACTTGCATCAGCAGCCACACTTACATCACCTGGTGAAGGACAAAACTGCCTTAATATCAAACAAACAAGAGCAACAAGAGCTCACAAAAGGAAAGAAAGCTGGTAAATAAATCTGCTTCTCAAGCAAGAACCTGTTGTATTTCTACATACACAGCAACTCAGTGCTTGGAAAGTAGCTATTTATAAACACAGAGATGAATTAGACTCATTTTTCACTTTCAGTACAAGACAGTTTCTCAAGACCAGATTGAAGATAGGAGTGAATGCTGACTCTGAGGCCAGATGGAATACTGCCCTTTCAGATCAATGTCAAAAAATGATCTTTTGCCAAACAAATAAACAGAGAGGGGAAAAAAGAAAGCAAGCCTAATTATACCAACCTTTCTAAGAAGCACTTCCAAAAATACTTATTGGCCTTATCCGGAGTGGAAAGTTTCAGAAGAAGCACCAGAGGTGTTTTATTTTAGCTTGGCATGAGTAGTGAAATTATAAGGGAAGATTTCTAAGTGTGGCAAATGCAGCTGCTTCTCAAAGACACAGTTTTAAGGGTTCTACATAAAGCCATAAAATCCCCAAGAAACTTGTAAAGGGCTGGCATGGTTTCATTTGAATTCAGAACTTTTCTTTTTTATTTAAAGAGGCAGTTGGATCCTGTTGTAACAGAGCTCAAGGCAACACCATTAAGACAATAGTGGGAATACAGTGATCGATGGCTCCAAAGCATTGACACATCCACATCTAGGCCCTCTAAAATTCCTACCAAATTACATCAATCCAAAGATTTGAAATAATAAGAGGAGGATAACCTTTGCCAAGAATAGTCTCCCTTAGTTTTAACAAATCACAATTACCTTAATGAAACAAGCAGAAACAAATCAGAAGCAAAAAATCAAACGCTAATCAAAGCCTGCCAGGCTCATGCTGTGAATAAAAGTCATGTTCTTGTTGTGTGTGAACTTTGACTGGGTAGAGAGACACCAAGGCTGCTTGTTTCAAACCCACATTGGGCTAGGCAGAAGTAACATTGTATGGGCACTTTGACAAGTATTAATTAGCTTTTACTCTGCACGAGGGTTGCAATACTGACAAGTGCAGGATTGAGAGGAAAGACTTCTACACCTGCAAAAATTGAGGTTTTCAACATGAAAACACAAACAATAAGGAACATAGAACTGATAACTTCATGGCTGAAAATAATTCTGTTGTTTGTGATGTTAACACAATCAAAGACTGTTTCCGGAAGTACAATAAGTACATCAGATTCCTATCAAAGCTAGGCTCTGAGGGATAAGCCACAGACTGTTGACCTTTAAGTGGAAAGTTTGTCCTCTGAATTTTTTGAAAGATAATGTTTTCTAGCAAAACAAATATTTAACTATAATAATTTTATGAACAAAATTCAGGCTGAAAGGCTGCAGTAGAGTAACAGGGTTAGTATGGCCTTAGGAGTGAGCACAGCAAGGCATTAGCCGACAAGATGCAAGCATACTTTACACTCAAACTAGCGAAGTCCAAGAAAGTTTCTTTGGATGTCACAGCTTGCATCAGAAATTCAGAGCATTTCTTTCACTTTCTCCTCAGCACACGTTTTGGTTTCCCCCCCCCCCCCATTATCTCACAGGAAAGCAGAAAGTCTGTTGCAAGATGGTTCAGGTCTGTTCTGCAGACTTAGAAAGCACTTGCATTTAGGTTAAGAGACAGACGATTATTTAAAGTTTGAGAGGCTGCTGATGAAGATGGGACTTTCCCAAGGTTCATTCAACACTCATTTCACACGTAAAAGGAGGCTGTGAACATTTCTGAGATTTATCTCAGACCTGCACTCCTGCACAATGCAATAGAACCATTCATTCTAGTGTTTCATATAAAGATGAAAAATGGTGGTTCCTGAAAAAAACATGAATGTCAACAAATGTTGTCTCTGCAAAACACTGACAATCATAGCTCCCTGAAAATACTCTCTTACACGAAACAAGGATATTTGAGATCAAAAATGTCAAGGTAGCGCTAAAATTGTCACATTTTCACATAGGGTACGTGAAATGACCAATACAAATCAAGACGCTTTCATCCAGTATAGATTAAAAGAAGCATTTCTGACAAGACTGCATTCAGAACCAAATTATGAAATAAGCACAGCATATCAAAGTGGGGTTCTTATCAGTAGTTAGTATCATCAAGACAAAAAAAAATATATATTTTTTTCTACAGTTACATTTCCAGGTACACTTCAGGTATGCCTTTCTTGGTGTCAGTTCATTAAGAAGCTTGCCCTTCTAGCAACACATTCACAACATTGCTCATCAGCTAGTTTTGAATATAAACAGTTTCAACCTTCACATGTGATGAAAACAGAAAAAATGTATAGTCCTAGAGTACCAAAACTTGGACATCTCCCACCATTTGCAGAGAACCAGCAAGCACCAGAGTTGGCCCAGAGTGATGGGGAGTCACTGACTATCCCTTATTTTGAGAATGCCTAGAGTTTTCATAGTCTACAGCAACAGAACACTGCATAATAATCAAGAGTAGTTTGCACACCACCTCATTTTTTTTCTTAAAAGCACAGAGAACAAGATAAATTAATCTTCAATAAATTCATAATTGTGTGTTTCATTCTGAGAGTCCCTTCAACAGTAAGGATGATAACTAACTCAGATTAGGCACAACTGAATGATTGCAATCCCAGAGGGCTTTCCAAACTTTTTACTTCTGGTAACAAGTACCCTTAAAATTACCCCTTAAAATTATGTTTCTTCAGGTACAGAATGAGCAGTCTAGATATATTTTATTCTAACACTCAATCCCCAAATCACTGGCTTCATTTTAAGCCTATTGATAAAGAATTAACCTCTGTTTTTCTTCAGAACAGATGATAAGTAATTGTTCATACAATAGTGGTAAAGATAACCAATTTCTCAGGCTCTGCCAAAATGAAATATGTCTGCAATATCCTATTTTCTAGGTCCTTTTTTTTCCCTCATGTCTATCTGAAGCAGCAACTTTCTTCACTGTTTTGCTTCACAGTAGAGAGACTGCCAAGATTCATCATTTCCTGCCTAAGTAGCAATCTAAACCAGACCTTTTAATCAGATTCTCTATAGTGAATTTTTTTCCTTTGCTCTTTTACCTAAGATTCATGTGAGAATTAGAGAAGTGGTGGTTTATTTCCATTTTCTCTTCTAACATTCAAACATGATTTAAAGGTGAGTATATATTAAAAGAAAAAAAAAAAAAGATTATACTTGATGCTAGATGAGGGCACTAACTAAAATTAAGTCAGTTTCTATCTATAAATTTATAGGTAAGGTTGGGTTCAAACCACCAATTTGATACAGAAACTATCAGTCACAGATCCAAAAGACCAATATTTCACACAAAAGTATTTTAAAAATTAGGTGTGCAAATTTCAGAGACCCTTTTGCCCAAATTATCAGCTCTTTGCAATTAATTACTGAAGAACACATTTTCCCTATAGATTTTTTCTTACAAGAACTATTGAGAAAGATAGAAAACCAAATTTGGTTACTCAAAGTCCCAAGCAGCAGATTTTCTTTCAATATTAATTCTTGGACACAAAAAGAAGAGATTTTCTGTATTCAACACACAATTAATTGTAACAGCAACAACGAAAAAATATTTTAAAAAATGGAATAATGAAACAGTTTTGTAGATTATGCAGCTTGGAAGAAGTGGTGCTTGTTATACAGTGATGACAACAAAGAAGGCTTCTATGACTCTCACTGGCAACACAGAAAATCTTTGTGCATCACAGACTCAATTCTGTATTTTAATAATTCTCTTGCTATCTCACCAGAGAAACAAGATGATAATTGTATGTTTTCAAAACCTAATTTGCTGAATACCTTCATTGTGAGTTTATGAATAAGCAACACTTTTTACAGTGAAACCTCTCAAGCTGATGTTCAATGGCTACTAAACGCTTTTTGAACTATGGCCTTGTTCACAATCATTTTGGGAAAACCACAAAAATTCTAAACCTTGTGTTTTCTCCTCATCCCTTTTCCCACACTTTATTAGTCAGTGTTTTAAACCATTCAGACTTCTATGTTACGCTATAGAAGCACCCTGCATTTGGCCCCACAGTAGAACCCACAGCAGACTGTACATTACCAGGGTCATGGCAGGGACATGAGACCAAAAAGAGGAACAGGAGAGGGGCTGATCACTTGTAGGCTGATAAATACACCATCAGGAATCATACAATTACATAAACAATATTGTTTTCAAAAGTGCATAGTTCCTTTTTTGTTTTTTTCTTTTTCTAAATACCCTAGCTCCTCAACATTTTCTTACAAGAGAAGAAACCAGACCTCACCTAGAAATCTGCCTTTCTCATCTGTTTAAATTGAATCGTCAGTTTCTCCAGCTCATTCCTCACTGGAAGTGACTATACTACCCTTAGGGTATCTTGCGTTACTTCAACACTGTTTGCACATCTCAAATGGAAAAGCATTAACTTAAAGAAAATAATAAGGCATGGGTGGTTAAACTAGAAATCCTTATCTACATATAAATATAATCTCTTTAAGAGAAAGGATATACTAAAATATTACAGCCAAACTCGGTTCTTTTTCCAGCTTTCCTATTAAGTAACAGAAAATCTTCTTAAGGTGATTAGATTATAAAATAATCCAAAAAATCCAGTATAGAATTACTGTCAAAATGTGTTATTAGAAAGAAAAGTATAATGTAGCAAATGGTCTGACAACGCATCTTTTCTTTTTCATTTTATAGTCCAAACACATGCTTGAAAAACTAATTCCATGTTTTGCAAGGTGAATGAGAAAATAATTCATAGATTAAAAAAAAATCATTCTCTCACATGTAAATGCATGCAGAACATTCCCACAGTTCAATATATCTCTATTAGTATCAGCTGGCAAAAACTGTTTTCACATCACAATCTGTATAAATCCACAGAAATCCCACTGAAATTACAGCTTTAACAGGGAGTAATTTAGCCCAGATCCACTCACTTGCTAAATACAGTAACAATTATATCTGAGAGATGGTTAAGACAGGCTTCTATGTTGGTCTCTTACTCTTCATTAAGTATTCTTACAGATGTTGTTCATTTGAATATTTTTACTGGCTTACCCCCAAAAGATCCTGAAACCATATTTTGGAAATGTCTAGAAAATCAATTGCGAGGTAATTATACAAGCAAATTTTGTCCACCTCATGAAAAAGATTTATTTGACCGAAGAGATGAATTACTCTGGTAGGATTAGCTTAATATGTCAAATATGTCAACTATGTCTTGCAGGATCTGTAGGACTGAGAATAGAAGTTATCTACTTCCAAGACTACAGTATCATCCCTGAAGAATTATCTAAAATCAATACTTTGTTTGGTGATGAAAAATTTAAATTTGCTAAAGCAGATAGTGCCTTGAAAACCAGTCTCTTCCATGGTATTTGTCCTGCTGTCAGGTGAAAGATCTTAGTCATGTCATGCCATGCTGATCTCTTGTATTCATGAGACAACAAGTATTTTTCAATAGAAAGCAACATGGAATTAACAATGCTACATCATTTAAAATGCTGGATAGATCACTAGGACGCATACAATTCCCAGTAATGAGTACAGGTCAAAAATAGTTCAAATGGCTACACTTTGTTGGCCTACAAGAGGCCTCATAAAAGATGCATGCAATAAGGGAAGTTGACCAGAAGTTGCCTGCAGAGCAACTGAATAAATCATTCGATTAGGTATTAATAGCTGCTGAAGAGAAGCACAGACAGCCCCAAAGAAAGTTCAGTACCTCTGGGAAAATCACAACCAGAATCTCTCCTATCTCAATGACTGCGGAGCTTGTAGGCTTATGGAATTATAACATCTCGGTTGTAACATAAGTAGCTCAATATGAACACACTGCACACATGAACACTGCACAATTACAATGGAAGCTGATAGGTGAATTCCTTTAAAAATAGTAGGAGATAAGTTTGCAAGGCTACCTAGGCTTTGACAGGCTCCTGTATTGCAGCCTTCCTGTAACTCCCGCAAGCAGAGTACACATTCAAAATACTCTACTCTTCACTGTAAGTGATTAAAATTAGGAAAGATAAGGGAGTCAGTAGTGATATTAAGGATGGCAAAGCTAAGCTGTAGGCAAAGTTCCAGTACATATTAAGCAGAAAGCAAAAGTCTCAAAAATACAGATATTCACTAAGACACTGTAGCACAAAACATGCTCCTAAAGATCAAGCAGTATAATAAAAGCTATACACTAGTAGTGCCTGTTTGTAATCCTTTTTATTAATATTTCTCTAAACAAAATGCCAGTAAAGTGAACATTTACACTGGCACTCATGAAAACCTGAAGGACTGTCTCTGTAACATGTAAATTTCTGAGATTATGAGTAGTAAACACTTTAAGACTCCCCAGGTGTAGGGTAGGCTACTCTGTAGTATTCACCTTTTTGTTTCCATGGCATGGATTCTTTTCTGAGATGTCATCCTACAAAGATCTTTGAACTTGCAGCTCCCAGATGCCTGTTCCTGTGGAAGAAACTGGAATATTTTCCTCTGGGCTGTTTTACTCCTTTGAACGGCCTTGCATGTGTAACCAGCCAGTTATATAAATAAGGCTTCATGTAAGATTCAAAACCCATTCACCTTTACTTATTACACTACAGGATTTTTGAGCAAGTTCCCAGAGGATGTGAAACCACCTAGACTGCTCCAGGATTTGTACTTTGACAAAACTGTTTCAGCTCAGTTTAGCTCACTGTCTTTGACCTTCGTCACCAAAACCACCTCCCACCCCATAAGCAATTCTCTATCTTCTCCTATTGAAAGTATTTTTGAATCTCCTCTACTCCGCCTTACAACATCTGGCTTCTTTGTTCTGCCTTTATTAGTTTTCCACCACTTCAAACCTTCTGCCTAAGGACAGGAAGAATAAAACCTAGGTCTCTCAGCCTGCTGTCACTAATTCCAGCTCAATTTCCAAAAGGTATCCCTGCAAGGAATGTAGCAAAACCTCAGTCATAAGCAGCAGAAACAAGCTTGAAAGAAATATAAAAAATGAAAATAAAAATAAAAAATTAAGAAGTCTTATAACACAGTTAAGCCAACTAGAATACATTAGCTACACATATATTCTGCAAAGCTATCAGAACCATGAAAACTCTTACTTGGAAAAGTTCAGTCCAGAAATGTCTGTGCACCCCTAGAAAATGCCACTGCTTTTCCCCCTCCCAAATTTTATGGAAGCTTTATCTATGAGGTCATGCATTAACACAAATTCATAAATAATGAATAGTGAGAGGTATTGCTTGAAATGCTTCTCAGCAGTTTCAAAACAAGGAACAAAATTATACTTACATAAACATCCAAGACTTTAACTTAAATGGAATAATTCTGTATTATTTTGTTCTAAAATATCCAATTCGTTTTCTACTCTCGCTATATTGCTGTCTTCCATGACTTAAATGTTGGAGTTCCCAACCACATATTATGTTGGTATTTCTATCAGTTTTGAATCTGCTTTCTTGAAATTTCATGAATGTTTCCATGCTGCACTACCCTCTCTGAACCTTTTTTAATTTAATTGTTGCAGTTCTTTTTTAGCATCTTGTCTATAGGAAACAATCCTAGCCTTTTCGTTTTGATTTTATGTTGGCACAAGCAATTTTCTACAGGGTAACTAGCACAAGGCATTATTCTAAATGATACAGCTTAGTAGGTTCCCATTCAGACATTTAATGTTTTCCGTAAGATCTTTCACCCTTTACGTTCTAGTGTACAGCTTACAGTTGCAAACAACACTACACACTAGACTGTCTATGATAAAATATTGATCAATCTAGATCAATAATCGCAAGGTATTAGTATATAAAATGCAACTACACTTTACCCTAAGTCTTCGGACAACATAAAATGCTCAGTATCCTAGCAGATTCACTGATGAATCCACTTATGTCTAATTTTCCTTCTTTATTTCTTCAGAAACTCCTTTTTACCATTAGGTACGGTACCACTACACTCTACCTGATGATCTGTCATCAACTTCAACTGAAAAAAACATGCTATCAAACTACTACACTGAATAAAATTCCATTAAGGGGGTGTACCTGGAAAGCGAAGGACAGCCATTTAATTATATTTCTAGGATGTCAATTCCTAAATAAAAGTAGAAATGTGTTATGAAATAAAGCTGCTCCAGAAGTCAGAATAGCTGAATCACAGAAGTAACAGGTTTGCGTTCCCTTTGCACTGGAAAAATTCCTGAGTGGTACAAACCATCCTCTTTCATTCCTCGAGGAGCACTCGAGGAATGAAAGAGGATGGTTTGTACCACTCAGGAATTTTTCCTTAGTCAAAGAAATTCCTCAGGAGCCTTTGTCACTGTGTTTGCAGATTCTCTGTGACAAGGCAACTAAGGATCAGGCTAATAACTTATGTAAAACCCATGAAATAATATGTTAAAAAATAAAATAAATACAGACATTTGCACATTCAAAGGAAAATGATAAACAAATCAAAACCCAGTACAAACAGGGAAAACCAGCTAGTTCCTCAGCTGCTGCAACCTAGAAAAGCTACTTGGAAAAGAGGTTCTGACTTGACATTTAGGAGGTGTAAAATGAAGGTGTCTTTCTAGAGTTCAGAGAAAAATTAAAAAAAAAAAAAAAGAGAGAGAGAGAGAAACAGAAGGAATTAGTGCTGAGTCTAGTCTCCAGGGTCATGGACCACCATGCAAGAAATGCTTTGTGCAAGGATGAAAAGAAGTCGTATGTCGCACTCCCTGCAGTGTTCTTAAGCAGGGATCAATGAGAGCTCTGGGCTGGATCTGATAACTGTGAAATCTCTGTATTATTGCAACAGTGAGACTTAGAAACACTTGAGGAAAAGCCATGAAGAAAGTGAGAAAGGAGCTGTAAGTCTCACTTCAGCTGCTAAAACTAGCTCTCACAAACCAGCAGCTGTCTGGAGCCAGAATTTTTGAGTGACCTTTAGGGATCACTGTTATAACCACGAATGCTCTTTTTATATCCCCTCCAAAGCAGAAATAAGCCTAAGAGACTTTTTTTCTTTACCCTTAGACCATATCCAGTTAGGCTTGTGATGTGCTACAACTGCTGCTTCTAGTGCTATGTCCTGTTCCTGTCCTTCCCTAATTGTTCCTTCATAGTAACAGTCATTAACTATTCAGCTCAATTTCAAGTAAATGTTACTACTACAAGCACAGTGCTGTCCAAAATCAGGCCATTTGTTTCAGAACTTAAATATGAATAAAGCATAAAGTCTACCTTGAGACCATAACTTTTTAAACATATTTGACGAGATGTGGGCCTAGGCAGCAACAAGACCTTGATTTCTAGATTCATTTCTACGCAAGTATTTGTCACAGAGCATTCAGACATATCTTGAAATTGAACATTTATTAGGGTTTCTTTTGTGAACAATCTCTGGTTTTGGTACCTCTAGGCAATTTACCCGAAATATGATATTTCAATGAACATTAGGAATCCATATAGTAAAACGCACTGTACTGTCACTACTTTTCTTGTTATGAAACATACAAGAAATAATTTCACAGGCTAAAAGTAACAACAAAAGTCACAGTACTTTATCAGAGTAGGAAAACTGCCTCCCTAACAAATGCATTTATTAACGTAATACCAAGAGTATGACAACATGAACTATTAGAGAGAAGTTCAGGCTTGAAAAATATTCAAGTGCTAGGCATATAAGCTTGTAACCCTGTATTTTCTCCCTGGGGCAAATTTCCCACTGACTTCAGGGCTCATTTTTCCTCCCCCAAATAAGGAGGATAACCCTCTCTCAGAAAGACACTAGAATACAAGGCTTTTTGAGCAATTTCTTCAGAATCTAGTGTATGCTAATAAAAGTGCCCCCATATTGCTCACCCAATTAATCCATCTTGGCAGGCTTAGCTCTATGTAGATATTATACTGTTGTTTTTTTTTGTTGTTGTTGGTTTTTTTTTAGTTTGATATATAGGAGCCCTGTGATATTATCAAGTTACAACTCATTTTTTTCTTTATATATATATATATATATATATATATATATATATATATATATATATAATTTTATATATACATACACACAAATGTTTTTGAGGATTCATAATAATAGCTACTTACGCTGTATAACTAACCTTATGCACATTAGAGCGTCATGGATTAGAAGTCCTAACTTTCAAAGATGACAAATCAGTGAAAGTTTTTACTCTAATGTACTTCACGTGTGTGTGGGAAATAAGTAAGAAAAAAAAAATCAAGCATCCACACCCTTCCCTGAAACCAGGCTCAGCACAAAAGGATCTCCAAAAGAGGAGTAACACCCCAAATGTCAGAATCTTCACCAAACACTGCTGAACAGCAACACTCAAGCACTTTTAGTGCAGACATGTGGAACAACATCTATTGCTGCTTTGGAATATTTGCTGTGCATTGCAGATAATAGGCCTCGGCATTCCATACTTCTAAGTCACATTCTTATCTCTTCCATTTTAATCTTACCATTCCGCTGAGTTATGGACCTTTCAGTTGCTCACATATTGTTTACTTAACACAGCCTGGGCTGCTCACTTGTGTAATTTAATAAAATAGAGCACAGTACATTGCTAGAAAACACCAGAGATCATACAACCTGCTCATGCTTTTCAGACATAATGGACATGATCAGACGGAAGAGACTCCTACTCGTACTGATGAAATTGCTTAAAAATCCATTTGAAAGCAAAACTCTCATCAAAGAAGAAAAAAGACAAAAAGAAAATAATTGCAGGAAATAAGATAAAAATGATAACTCACCACCATTAGCCACTCGGTTTCTAGGTGTTGTTTTCTTTTCCTGTGAAAACAAAAGCATCATATCAGACACCTGACCTGAATCTGCTACACAAAATATTCAATTTTTAAACAACTTGCTATCCATCTGTCTCCAATTTAGTGTATTGCTTCCCTCCAGATTATTCTAAAACAGCTGGAGAATTATGTTATCCATGGCCCAATGCTGCTAAGCTGGACCAAGCTAAAACAGCCAAAGGTTTGACCACCCAGTATTCTCAGATGAACATTTCCAGTTCCAGCTCCTTTATTCAGACTTCAGATTGAGAATCTTTGAGTCTTTCTTGCAGAAGAGCTGTTTCTTAGTATTACACTGTCAACAGAATGACAGCGTTTAATAAAAGCCTATAATAATCTGAACATTTTCAACCAACGAATTTTGTGCAGCAAGACAGGAGATAGGTTGTGACTTATTTTGTTCCTTTTCTGCTATATTACGTAACACAGAAGACCAAGAAGCCAGAAATAATAAGACAGTTGAAAAATTCCAGGCCTTTTGAATTCTGTAGGACTCTTCTTCACTGACCAATCTATGACCACATTTTTACATACACTCATTCATTTTCTAACAGATATGTTCAAATAATCAAAGTACAATGAAATAAAAAGGCTAGCTGCAATAGAGCTTTGATAGGTAAACTTGGGAAATGACAGTAAAAAGCTAAATTTCAAATAAGCCATAATATACTGAACAGTATCTGTATAGTTTGTATATGTGTATTGATACACAAAAGCTCAGCAGTGCAAAATCACTATCACGTTTAGTAAAAAATTCTAATTGTGGAGTTTAAGCTAGTATTGCTGATGGAGATGAACTGTCATTATTTTATTACATGTAACAATCAAATCTTCTTCACATAATAAGTAGAGGTGAAAAAGAAAAAAAAGAAAAAGGAAAAAGAAGGGGGGAGATGCCCCAGAAAGTGTAATTAGCCAGAACACAAGAGGCCACAATACCTTCGTGTGTGTCTGTGAGAGAGAGAGAGAGAGAAAGAGAAATCACTCTAGGATACAGAAAGGAAAACAAGTTACACAAGTGTTCCTGGATGCAACTTTACATTGCAAGCCTTATTTTGGTTTAAATGCAAATTTTATGATCTACTTTCAGCTGCCTAAAATCTTTAAAAAAAAAAAAAAAGAAAGAAACAAAACCACATGGAACACCAATCATGAAATGAAATAAAGATTTCTTTTATCCTGAGACATATTTTGTGTATAATAAAAATGTACTGTAGAAATTGTACTCTGAGAGAATAATTCTAGCCTTCGTAAAATGTTAGCTGCTCAACTTCCTGTGCAGATCAGCACCACCCATCTGATTTTGTACAAATATGCCTTTTCACATTTTCTTTATTTTTTTCTATCATTGGTATTTATCCCAGTTACTGTGATCCTTAGTTATCCTATTTTTCACAGGTATCTCAACAGATTATTTTGAGGAAAACACGTACTGGGCTATATAGCTGGAGATCTAGGCTCAAAGAGTGGATGGAATTGAAATTTTTGGTCACAAATGTGACTGAAAGATGAATTGGAGGGAGGAATACAAGTATCAATAACAACTACATCAGGAATTAGATTTAGCTCAGCATTGCATTTTCAAGATATGGAAAACTTCTCAATAGAATAAGCTCACACCTAAAGAGAGAAATCCTGCTCTACAAGACGATTTACCAGCAACTGATTTTAATTTAATTTAGTTTTTGTGAGTGGATACCACAATAAAGAAACTCACTGACATTTATAATTGTGAATGCTACCCAGCCTATGAAGTTTTGCGTATGTGTGCCAGGAGGATAGTGTGTACAACTGAAAAAGACTGCAGGAAATGGTACCATTTCCATTCCCGGAGATAGAACTGGTTGAATCTGTAATGAATATTTTAGGTATTGCCTACCTTGTTTTGGAATACAGGAATAAATGGATTGTATTTTTGATATATTTTTTTAGCCCTAATTTCTATAGTAGCAGTAATAGAGAAAAACACTTCAACATCTGTATTCTGAGCATTGATTTTAGCATGGGTAGCACAGCCTGAACAATTAGTAGAATCTGAAGCACGCCAATTCTCCTAGCAGCATTAACACAAGTCGTATCTGTTTTATTGGTATTGATATTGACTGAAGTAGAAAGAACAACAATAAAAACTGAGCCCTTTGCTTGTCCATCAGTAGCACATCTGTTTTCTACTCCTGAGACCCTCATGGCAGATCTAGGTTAGGACCTTGCCTGAACTTAGCATTAATCTGTCACCACCATGTGCTTTTTCCCCACGCAAATACTTCAACTCATACTTCAACATATATAAGACTATTAGAAATTGTGGTTCTGTGATTGCAGTTTGAGTTCATCCTACTGGGTAGACCCATCCTGCACAGAGCACAGAACCCAGGAACAATTCTCTGTCATAGGAGAACTCTAGTATGGAGTCCTTCCTGGGCATCTGGAGCCTATTCACAGGAGTGTTCCCAGAATCTCTCCACCCTCCACATTTCCAGCAGTTTTCCTGGAGTAATTACAAACAACCTAGTCATACACAAGATAAACAATCCCCAGTTCAATCACTGAACAATTACTGTTGCAATAACCAAGCAAAAGAAAAGATTTGTAAACAATAATGTCCAAATCCCAGGAGATAAAGAGAAGGCAAACATCAGATAAGCTCATCAGACTCATTCCCCACTCAGGGAAGCATTAACATTTGTTTTTGGCTTTCCATTAATCATATGCTCTGATGTACATTTATCCAAGTGTATTTTTTTTCCCTACGGTTCTGAACATAGTATAACATTTAGTAATGGAAAAGCAGAGACATTCCTAATAAGCGAAGTGTCACTTCTTCCTGAATCTTCAAGTATCATATCTGCACATAATATGGCTCTTGGAAAAAAAATGAAACAGAGCAAAACAACAGCTGCAAGGACAACAACACTTTTGGAGTTAAGCCACTGTAAATGTCTTTATTATGCTGAAAATCTTCTGATGAATCATTACTCATTTTAACTGCCAGTGGCACCCATTAAAGTGATGCACCTTAAACAGCAAAGTTAATCTACAGTTTTTCATCAAGGATGAAATGTTTTAAAATAGACCTAAGGTGTATTTTGTATGTCAGTCATTTGCTAGAGGTTAATAAAAACATTAAGGAATAAAGGTAGGCAAGCATCACAATAGTAAGAATTTGTTTCTGATGAATTGAAATATAGCAATTGCCACAGTTATGAAGTGTTATTCAATCAAACTGGAACACCATGTAATCTAACATAACACTATGAATTAGCTTCAGGAACAAACAAATAACTAGAGTTTGTTACAGATCACTTGAGTAATCTAGGTCATTTGACTAAGGAAGCATTATAATGCAAAAATTATAAACAGATGACATTTCCAGCTACAAGGATGGTAAACCAGGTTATCTACTATACTGCAGATTAAAATAGATTCTTACAAAAAAAAGAGAGATTCTTAAGAATGCATGCAGATTCTACTTATCCAATGGAGTGATGCAATATTAATTTAAAAACAAAAATAAATCAACAAAGAGAAAACTAACCCACAAAGAAAAAGTGAGTTACTCAAACTACAGAAGAAAAGCTTCTAGTTTATTAGAAAAGCCTCATGTGGGCACTCTTTTGATTTCATTTTCCATAGCTCACCTGCAATTTTATGTTGCAGGTGAGTAATCAGAAATACAAATTTTCATCTACAAAAATATTGTTTGTTACCCTTTCTACCTATAGGATTTATATGTAGGTAGTTACTTGTATATAATTGCTCAATATTATCCAACCAAAAAAAGATCATTTTATTCACTTTGAAAATCCAAATAAAGCAAATCACACACTAATTAGAGAAAACTCGAAGAGAAACAATAGCTAAATATGACAGTAGGAAGGATGTACTTAGATCTAGCTTTTAGAGATGTGAAACGTAACAATAGTTTCATACATGTAACCACAGAACAGAAACATCATTCAAAATCGTTAGCACACACATTAGTAAATTCTAAAGTAGACAGCTAGAAAAAGAATAAAAAAGGCAACAAAGTTGTCTTTTTCTACAAATTCAAGATAGATTTCCCAGTGAGTTCTTCCTGGTACAGCCAGAGTTCCAGTAAAGAGGAGAGAATCAGGAGGAGGATAGACCACAATCCTGAAAGCTGGAATGAGATGAAAGATGATAGGCATGTGAAATTGGAAAGGCAGTGAGGAGGGTAGCACTCCTGAGTCAATGAATACAACAGTATACGCTCTTGGCTTTTCTCTCTCAGACACAGTCTTCACTTTCTGTCATAAGCCCATGTTTTAAACAATTGCACAAACTAACACTGCTGTATTTTATGCAAGAGGAACCAATGTCCAGCAGAGAACATAAAAAAGTCTCTTCCTGACTCAGAAGCTGAAATGTCTTTTTAATGTTGTGCTCCAATCCTTTGACCTTCCATCCCTTTCAAAGGAGCCTTTATGCTTCTAGGACAGCTCTATTTGGCCCACGAAAAGTTTACAGGCATTGGTATTTGTCACTTAAAACTGACATTCAGTTGACATTTTAAAGCATTCCAAACTGTCTTCTTCATTGTTGGAGCTACCACAGAACACATGTGCTCATGGTATACCAAGAGAAAGCACTGGGTCCAAAGTACCCATGTTACCTGTGCTATTGCTTTCTCCTACAGGAAGATAAAGAAGACAGACAAGGAGAGAAACCAGTAACATCTCTGAGCTACAACACTGGGAATTGCTTTGTTCCCATTCCCTGCTCTCACAGTATCTTAAGAGATCTCTGCATCTCTTCCTTCTCTTCATGAGGCATTTGAGAGGATAAATACAAGAAAACTTGCATGTTAATTAATAAAGCATTTGGGAACCAAATTTGCATTTCCTAATGGTGAGCTAAATTTTCTAAGGATTATTTCTTACCCTAAGCAAGTTGTTTCAAATAGCTGTGCCCTGCAATAGACACCAGAAGAGTGCCTCTGTTTTTATTCCTAAACACACTTTGTGTGTTCTGGAGAAGAACAACTAAGAAATGTTTTCTTATTAATAGTTTCCATTTGATTTGCCATGATTAATTGAAGAACACACTATTTCATTATGTTTCTCTTCCTGGCAGCCTGTGCAGTAATTGCACACAGTAGCTAGAGACAAGTGGACTAGGAGTTCTGGAATGATGAACAGGAAGGATGAACAATTTGTAAATTAATCTCTTCTTCTAGTGGTAAAAAACAACTAAAGTATTTATATTTAAAAAAAAAAAAAAGAAGTTTATACCAGTGCTGCACACTGAATCAGGTCAATCTATTACGACAGAGTTTGTATTATTCAAATAATGAATGACCTCCAGCTTTTTCCTGAAGTTCATTATTCTCTAAACTTGATTTTCATGGGGGCCCAAAGGAAAATAAAAAGATTCTTGAATAAGAGATGCCAATTTCAGATAGAGATTAGAGCTTTTATTACATTGTTCCTATTGTACATGACACTGAAGAATCAACTAGATCAATTCCAAAATGTGGTTAGTTAGTGGGGTTGGACTGCTTGTGGTATGTAGCATGGAAGTCATGCCTGTGAGAGAAAAAGAAAAAATAGCCCAAAGAATGTGGACACAGAGACTGTTTTTTCCTTACTATAAAAGTCAATCTTATTGCGGTGACAACTAATTATTTTTCTTCTGTTTTCCTGAACCAAATCTTCAGAAACATCACACTACAGATTTTAACTATAGATGAGTTGTTTTTTTAAAAATGTAAATAAATCTTTCTTATTAAAATGCAGAAACTACCTTTTAACATCCAGATTAGTAGGTGGGCTAATATATGTCAGTATATGCCATGCGCTTAGACCTTCAGAAAAGCCAAGTTGGATAACCAGAACCAAAGTCCTTTCTAGAGACATACACACAAAAAGAAGAAACAGACCACTCTTTCAGAGAAGTTGTTCCTAATATCCAACAGGCATCTCCCTGACAGAACCTTAGGCCATTCTTTCTAGTCCTACCACTAGTTCCATCAGAGAGGCTGACCCCCACCTCACTACAACCTCCCTCCCAATCAGGTAGTTGTAGAGGGCATGCAGGCTCTTGTTGGTCACTGGTGAAAAAAATGCATAGCTAATGGTGGTGACTACGTTGAAAAAGAGTTTTTTTTTGTAGCTGAGAATTTGCTCTTGCAAGTAATATTATTGTGCACTTTGTGTCTGTTGTAGCTTTCATGAAAATAAGTAGGAGGCATTTCTTTAAGAACAACTATCCATGACCAACTATGTCATCAGATACCACAGGAATGAAGGAAAATGATCTTACTATGTTTGAAACATTCACTTCTGTGGAATAGTTACCTTTTTTTTCATGCATGATATGAAACCGGGGGAGGAGGGAAAATGGGATTCCTCTGTATCACACCTAAGAAGGTTTCTTTCAACAAATTATTACATTGACCTGTTTATCCAACCAAATCTTGTTAATACTCAGCCAAAACAAGCAGGCATAACTCTGACTGTCATTTCAGGCCACCAATTTATGCAAAGGAACACACGTATTCCTGATACACCTTGGGTTCCCCACCAGTGTAACCACACGAGCACAGCACTACCCTTGTTAACCAAGGTACTATGAGAGGCATCTGCGTAAATCCAGGCAGACTGTAGTGTGAATACAGCAATAGCATTTATGGTATAAACCTACTTCAGCCACAATTCAGTCACTTCTGTATAAGTCAGAATCCCTCTGGGCTTGTTCCTGGAGTTCAGAGCAACCTAGAACTCCTAAAATCTACAGTTTAAGCAGTAAAATACATCACAACAAAATTTTATTTAACTGCTGATTCTATAAACATATTTTAAACTCCAGATCAGGTCAACGTATCCCTGATTTTGCAAGATTTTTCCATAGGCAATCAATTTTTTTGACACTCCTACTTAAAAATAAGGAAAGACATCAAATGACAAGGTTTAGTCAGGAGAAACTATTCCACAGTTTCATCCATCTCATAATTTGGATATTTTTTCCCAGATGTTTTGTCTAGAATTTTTCACCATTTTTCAATCTAGTGTTTCTAGTTTCAGCACCTTTTTACAAGTTCAAGTTTTTTTGCCCTCTGTAATCTATAAATATCAAATACACAAAGTCATCGTTAGCTATCTTGGCAAACTTTCCCATGCACTGTTGCTTTTATCTTTTTTTCTTAATACATTCTTTCACCTGTTTTCTTCATGGGCACATTTAGAGCAAAGATAAAAAATGCAAAGAAGATATAATATCCCTTTTTTTTTTTTTTCCAGCTAATTCAATTGTTAAAACTCATTCAAGATTGTCCTAGAAGAATATTTCCATAGATGGAAGATAACTGGTTATGAATAGTAACAAACAATATAAAACAAAGCCATTTATCTCCTTTGTTTGGAGCAGTTAATTCTAAATATTTCCAGTAATATTCACATGGCTGACACAAAAGAAACTGATGATATATGGTCTCGCACCAAAAGCCTGCATGATGGGTGGCTCTTAGAGCTGAAAGCGAGGGTAAGCGCCACAGGAGTGAGAGCAGTGTCTCAGAAGCTGATCATGTAGTAAGAGCTACCCACAAGACAGAGGAAGAATGAACATCCAGAAGGCAAATCCAGATATATTTAAGGAGCACTGAATCTCAAGGATGAGCCTAGTGTTGTAAGGATAAATGCAATATTAAGAGCTTATAAGATAGAAACTTCAACAAAGTAACGTGCCATGACAGTTATCTTTTAGACCCACCCAAAACAGCCAGCTCTATCTTAGCTAGCAAAGCTAAGCACCAACCATGCATCAGACTGACAGAGTCCTAGGAGAGTCAGTAGTCAGTCTACTCTCAGCTGCAAATTTTTTGCTGTGCACATATAAACTAATTTTAATTGGATAGCTTAGGTATGTCAAGAGAACTTACAAGTTGTAAGTACTCATCCCTTCACAGTTGGGCATACCCAATCCTGGCCAAAGATGTAGATTCTATCTTCTTCTTCCCCTTAGAGTTTGAGAATTACACACCTGTATGGAATTGTATAAATTCATATATACACACACCCTTCATAGACACGGACCTAGGGTTCAAATTTGAGGATGACTCTGGTCCATGGTTTTTTAGATCCATATCCGTATCTAGGGGAGTAAGCGCATGGAATGGAAGGATTTGTTGTTCTATTGTGCAGCAATATAGAACCAATACATCACTTGTGTAAATAAACAAAGGAAATAAAAGTACACCTACATTAACACTAAGGTATACTGGGTTTGAACTTTTAAAAAAAATTAGAAAACAGTTAAAAGCAATGCTTTACAGGAGCCATATGCACATTCTATCTATTTAGACTCAGATACCTTTCACCTGTGAAACTCTGCTGTTTTGAACAACTCCCATCAAAATCACAACCCTTTGTGTGCTTATGGGGACAAAAAACCTTCTTATATCCAACTTCCTTTATTTGCACACAGAGATTTCTGCTTCCTCCACCTGAACAGACCATCTCTTAGAAATGCTAAGACTATCAAAGGAAGAAATTCACAGCTTGCATGTTTCTTACATAGCATTACACGTGGCTAATGCAACAAAAGACTGTTTTGCAAAAGGACAGAATTTCTCTCCTGAGTGGTGGGTCACATTATTGACAATCTAGGGGGTATGAGTCCCAGTGCTGCTAGCCAGTCAAGGGCATTGTCATGCTCTTCTCCGTGCTGGTGTGGCCACACCTTGAGCACTGCACTCAGCTGTAGGCGCCACAATGTAAGAAGAACGTAAAACTATTAGAGAGCCTCCAGATGAGGACTACAAAGACAGTAAACTGTCTTAAAGGGGAAGACGCATTCAAGAGAGGCTGATGTTTCTGGGTTTGCTCAGCCCAGAGCAGACGCCTCATTGCAGCTGCAGCTCCTCACAGGGAGTAGAGGGGCAGCGCTGAGCTCTGCTCTCTGGAGTCAGCAACAGGACTCAAGGGAACGGCACGGAGCTGTGTCAGGGGAGGGACAGGTGGGGTGCCAGGTACTTCAACAGAAGGCAGTACCTCTGGTGTAACAGGCTCCCCAGAGCAGAGATCACAGCCCCAAGCTGCCAGAGTTCAAGGAGCATTTGGGCACCGCTCTCGGAAATATGGTTTGAATTTTGAGTGGTTCTGTGAAGAGCCAAGAGTTGGACTTGATGATCCTTGTGGATTTCTTCCAACTCAGGATATTCTATGAGATTACACTGCTACCCCAAGGCAGAGCCAATGCCTGCAAACCACAGATACACCATAACTGTACAACAAGGTGATTCTTTATTCCTTTTCCCAACCTGAAATCTACATTAAAAGGGGTAATCAAAGATAGAGGACTGTACCAAGCAATATGCAAGACAACCAATTTTTTGAAAGTTCTTTTGAACACTTTCCATCTAGCATTTCCCTCTCTCTGAGCGCCAACCCTAGAGGTTAAGCAGTATGAAGGATTATTTCATGGAGAAGCAGAAGTCTATAAAGATAAGTGAATTTGAAGCCTTTATAGATAAATTTTTGAAAGGTGGGTTCCCAAATTCCCTCTGGTGCTCCATTAATGCATTACAGCTACAGCCTTAAACACATTTAATGTCATTTCTTTCTTCGTGGAATAAACTTTAAGAGTTAGTGCAGTGCACAGTTCAGTAATTTAGCTAATTTATTAATTGGCTAAAACAGTAATCAGAGTTAAAAATAAGGGAGTACAATCATTTAAATAGATATATTATTTTATCTGTGGCCCCATGAAACTGTAAAAATGTTTCTACAATTCCATAATTTAAGAACTAGGACCATTAGTATGAGAAATGCATGGGATGTTAATTAGGAATGCAGACTTACGTAGGAACTAACCAGATAATACAGTAAAATGAGTGATTTGTAAGCTTCAGAACATAACCAACGTGCTTATTTACCAAGAACTAGAAAAGCACTTGAGAAGCAAATAAGGTAATAAATACATAACCAGAGGGGTACTATACTTTATGACATCTGACTGTTGTTCAGAGTTGAGATGCTATCCTGTAGATCCATCACGTAATACTTGAATGCAACTACTGCCAGAATCAAAAGATTTCAGAACCTAGCCTGGAGTTGAAAAATACCGCTATAAATATTTACATCAGCTTTTCTGTTGTCACAGTATACAGGACTGTAATGTTGTAAGTATACTATAAAAAAAAAAAAAAGGCTTTCTAATCTCCTTGTCTCAATGCAACATCCTTCTCTTCACTAAACCTTACAGTCTCGTATCATTTCTTTGTCAAAGTGCTATAATTAAAGTGGACTTAAAATGAGCCCTTCCTATTGTTGGAGTAAATTGCAAAAGACTTCAGTGTCAAAAAAAAACAACCTGAAGGTCACCATATTTTAGAACCACGTAACTTCAAATCTCAATCCCCTCCCTCAACATCCAGAGTTTGGTGGCATATACAATTATGAGTAAGATCAAACAAGCCCAGTGAAGGACTCTTAAAATAATCACTTCCATAACCTATATTGTGTATCAGCTTGAAGCAATTCAGCAAAAGCAAATTAAAAAATTTTACTATTTGACAAAATAAGCTAGGTTTTTTCATTTATACCCTTGTAGTTCTACCTGCCAAAAGCTAAAAGCTTTATAAACAACAACAACACAAAAAATATATAATATATCCAATGGAGATTGATGTTTATCAAGAGGGTCACAAACGGACAAAGCAGGTGGAAGCTTCCAGGTCATGGGCACACACAAAACTGTAAGTGGGAAAACCTGAGAAACAGGATAGTCTGTTCTCAAAACTGAGATGAATCTTTAAGTGATTAGCACAGCATCACAGCAACATATTAAAAACTCCTTAATATAATTGTTTCTGTATTAACGAAATCCAGCCCAATTTCAGCAAAAGTTTTTGGTGTGTTTATTTTTTCCTTTTTCTCCTTAATGCAACTTTGATTCAAAGCTATTGGAAAAAACACTGTGGTTTCTGGAGCTATTTAGTCTAACAAAATGTGGGCAGATCCTGCCGATAAAGGAATGATTTAACCAAAATGAATTTCTATAATCAAAAATAAACTAGGATGGGGAAATCCAGACCAGGCTAAATGAAAGAGAACTTTAAAAACATCAATTATTTGTTGCAGCACAGTTAAATATTAATGCAGCCTCTTTAAACTCCTTCCAGTCAATCACAAAAAATGACAAAACATGGGGCTAGAAGGGAAATAAAATGTAATGTCTGGCTAACTTCCCCTCTCTGTTACATCTAAACACTGGAAAGACTCAAATAATTTACACACATGCAGGGCAGAATCTGACCTTCAGAAACATATAGCAAAGCCAAGGATCAAGCTAATTGTAAGCCTTTGTTAATGGAGAACCTTCTAGTACTATCCCTACTGTAATTAGTCTTAAAGAGAGCTTCTTAAGTCAACTTGATAGTATAAAAAGAAACAGAAACAGCCACTTTCCCATCGCTTAAAAAAAAAAAAATCACGGAAAAACTAAAGAAAAGCAAAAGTAAAAAACCAACTAACCTCTCCTGGCATGCATCTGAAGACTCTCCTGGCAGCTCTACTCCCCACGCAGCAACACTCACTACACTAGCTGCAGCTGAAAGTCATTAAAGAAGATGAGGAACACCTGGTCTTCCCTCACCAGCTGAAAACTATCTGTTCTTACCCAAAAGGTGCCACAAAGGGTCTTGGTTACTATCCTGCAAATGTTTTGGGATACTGTTTAAATGTTCAGACTGGGATGTTTTCCCTGTCTTTCTAATTTAAACCTGCAAGCCTGGGAAGTTAGCTATTCCCCACTGTGTCAGAAGCTTGAGCAGAAGAGTTACACAGGTCAGTACAGCAAGGCAATATCTCTGGTATTAACTGCTGGGAGAGGTCATGCAACTCCTACCCCTCTAGAAACCACACTTTCTCTGTTGTTTGTTTGTAATCTGGTCAGTCCTGCTTCAGTTTGCTGGTTACATCACACTAGTAGGAGAAAATATCTTCAAAGCATTCCTTACCCTGTGAGCTATTTGGCAAAAAGAGAACGAAGACAACTCTTCCTCCTCTGGCTAGACTGAGAAACCCTCTGTTTCCTTTGCTCTTTAGATGTTACGACCAAAAATGAAGTTACATTTGAGTTGCTTTGAATGTTTCTTTCACCTGCAAAATTAGGGTAAAATTTGAAGTTTATGAAGACATTTACAGGGGATTTTCAAATTCTTTTCAAAAAATATATTTGCCAATAGAACACTTTTTAAAATGCGTGTACCGCACAGATTACTCCGTGCTTTCCTTGTTCTTCTGTCCTGAAGAATACATTAGAAACCATGAGCAGACTCTCAGGTAATGAGCTTTTTTACTACTCAGCCATCTCTTCTATTCTGTGATGTTGTTTTCTCTGTATGTGCTTCTGAGAGGCATGCATAGGTAGCAGTTACCTCAAGCCAACTCATAAGCCATCCTTTCTCCTTATCTCTGAAAACTCTTCAGTGCTAGTCTTCCATTTGTCTTTAGCCACAGAGACAAACCTGCACTTTCTTCTACAAAGCATACAGCAGTCTATACCAAATAGCCAGGGATATCCCTGGGCTGAAAGCTGTATACAACATACCAGTATTCCTATTGCATTTTGCCTCTAGCTACTCCTCTTAGCAGCATTTTCTTTCTGTTATACACTGCCTACCTCTCCATTTCTTTGCCTTGGAAAACTTCTCCCCAATGAATGTACCTGCCTACCTGTCTTTCTCATAGCAGGTCCAGAACTCAAGCAGATTCTAGATTAAGAAGACTGGTAGCAAGCGTGCAGAAATATAAAACAATAGAAAAAGAAAGAGAGAAAACTAAAAATGCTTGAATGAGGTCAAGCTTTCCTCCTGGCAAAGTAATAACCCTCAGATTAGACCACTGAAACACCACCTGTGGCATGGTGGAGAAACTACTTTTTTTTTCACAGACCAGCATTCACTGCCCCACAGTCAGTTTCCTATAGATATTTGTGAAAAACATCCAAAAAGCTCTTCTGACATAAGAATTTTATTTGTTGAGTCCTAATTAAAATCTATTACTCTGCTGTCTTGATTACTCTACATTTTTTATTTCTTTATTTGAAACACTGTAACAGTAAAAGAAGGCACAGAAGGTCCAGGTGGTTCCTGCAATGCACTGATAACTTTCTGACACAGGTGGTGGAGGAACTAATGAGGGGTATGATACTTGACCTTGTTTTTACTAACAAGGAAGGGCTGGTTAGGGATGTGATGACTGGGGAAAGCTTGGGATGCAGAGATCCATGAGATGGTGGAGTTCAAGATCTTGTGTGGAAGAAGCAAAGCAATAGATAGAATTGCTACCCTGGACTTCAGATGAGCCAGCTTTGACTTCTTCAAAGACGTACTTGGAGGTATCCCATAGGCTAAAGAGTTTGAAAGTAAGGGGGCCTATAAGAGCTGGTTCACACTTAAAAAGCACTTCTTCCAAGCTCAAGATTGGTGCACCCTTAGGAGTAAGAAGTCAGGAAAAGGTGGCAGTGCAAACAGAGTATGGATATAACTACCCACAGCACTATTCTAAAATCTTTCAACTGTGCTGTCATGTAATTTTTTTCTTATAAAATTCTGAACAATGCTGCTTGTTCTAGAGTAGAAGCAAGCAGGACTTTGCTAGTTTCTGAAATAGCAAGGAGGGAAAGAAACATTAACTCTGATCCCTCAAAAGCACATGTGTAAATCACTGATATTTTACTCCGTATAAAAGGGAGGCAACTCCTTGGCATTCTAACCACAGGACTCATTAATGGAATAGATTACATTTAAAGTTCCCTCCAACTTGAACTATTTTATGATTCCATGATATCTAATCACTTGAGATCAGTTATAAATCCATGGGAGTAGAAACCAACAGCATAATTTTCAAATTGATAACATGAGATAGATATTAAAAAAGTAACATAGCTGAACACTGTTGTGGGAAGGGTTAGTCTTGATATGGATTACATCTGTTATGGAATGTAGATTTTTTTATGATGGAACTGTAATAGACCCCAATTAGAAATAGTTAGCTGGTAATTTTGTATGGAAACATAAAATACTGATATGCAATTCAAATGTCAGGAAAGTAAACTGAAAAATAAGATACTGTTAACAGCAATCGTTACTTAAAAATGTTATACACCATTTGGTTTTAAAGCCAGATATTCCTTTAATAAATACACTGGAAACATCTACGATGTAATTTTGCAGTGATGTTACAGTAATCTGTTGTGGTTTAACCTGGCAGATGGCTCAGCACCAGAGTCGTTTGCTTATTCTCTCCCTTCCCAGTGGAATGGGGGAGCAAATCAAAAGGAAAAAATAAAGCAGAACTTGTGGGTTGAAATAAAACTATATACAAAGATAGAGAAAAAGGATAATAATTATGACATATGTATGCATGAATGTATATAACAAGTGATTGCTCATCGCTGCCCAGCCAATTTCCAGCTTTCCACCCCAAGCAGCAAAAGAAAGTGAGATGAATTCCTACCTCCTTCAAAACTCCTTTTGCGTGATATCATATGGTATGGAATATCCCTTTGGCCAGTTTAAGTCAGATGTCCTAATTCTACGCCATCTTAACCCTTTCTAAGTATGAGCTGAGAAACTCATCCTGACTCATAGGAATGGCCTTGGCTCTGCGCAACACTACTCAGAGGCAACTATAAACATTGGTGTGTTACCAACACTGTTTTCTCCTAAAACCAAAATGCAGCATCATACCAGACACCCTGAAGAAAACAATTCCATGCCAAATGAAACCAAGACACAATCCTAAACATTTAGCTATTTCATAACTTGCTGTAACTTCATGTACACAATTCCATTTCCAAGGCAGGGGAGAAGAGACATTAAGAGAAAATGGTTGCCATGGATTAAGATTGGATTAGAGAATAAATGATTTAAAGGGACCAAAAATGCTGAAAATTATTGTCAGTTACCATTTTAGGTCATCTTTCCCCGTTTTGCAGACATAAAATATGTATTTTCCAGGCTTTGCCAGCAAATACTTTATTTCTACAGGAACCACTTGAGTGTTCAGTAGATCAAAGGTAGTCGTAAAAGTCTGTGTTCTTGCAAATCTGGTGAGTGTATGTTTACCTTACACAAAGGTTGTGATGTGAAACTTACAAAAGGGATGATGTACACAAGAATGCATAAATTGATAGTTATGTATTTTCTTAAAAATTTCTACATGATAGTTATATAAGAGGCATTACACTGAGGAGAAAAAAAATGAAAAAAGCACCTTAATTTACTTACACTTACATAAAAACACTAATCTAGACTCTTCTTGCATATCCTTTCCTTATGCTTAAGGAAGTCTGCGATACTGAACACAAAAAAGAATTCATGTTCATATATTTAAGCATATATGTTACTAAATGTGCCTGAGCTTAGATTCTACCTTTTTTATAAATTAAAAAAAAAGTAATCATTGTCTTTCCATTAATCTAAAATATTATTTTATTATTCTAAAATAGTTAAAATGCTTTGTGGTAGGATAAATAAATTAGAAATAGGTTTTAAAATTGCTATTATGAAATAAGCTGCATTGCTCTTCTTGTACTACATTAGATATATAAAACATCCAGATTCGCAAGACAATAAGGCAGATTTTTTAATAGAGGAGTAAAATCTGGGATGAAACGGACTTTTTGCAGTCATGAAGATGATGAAACTGAGAAAATAAGCATCCATTCTGCATGAAAACAATACATCTAATCACTTCAAGAAATAATTGTATTGTTGTACGTACATGAAAATATCTTAAATCTTCTCTCGGTTCACCTCCTTTTTTTTTTTTTTTTTTTTTTTTTTTTTAATAACCGTTGTCCCATTGCACTCAGCAGATTTACTCTTGGCTTATGTCCTGTTCACTGTCAGAGCCTAGACTTCAACTCAAAGAACTCTATTTAGCCTTCGCAGAGTCTGGATCCAGACCTGACTTGCCAAGTTATTTTCATCTTTCTGAGTTGTGACCTTTGACTTCCAGAAAACTAGTGAGCTCCCCTCAGTGCCTTACACGTTCAAAGCAGCACAAGAGCCAAGGCAGCGACAGCATAATCACTGAAATAAATGCTAATCACTGAGATAGATTCACTACCCATTTCCTAAATACAAAGAAGGTGAATGTATTTCTTAATTTAGAAATAGAACCAGGCAGTTTCTAAAATATCATGCAAGGTCACGAAGTTAAAAAGAAAACCAGCAGTAAGAGAACACCTCAAAGACTCATTTTAATGAGATAACTTACTATTTTACTCAACTTCTTCAAAATGTATTTGTCTGTTCCAGTAAAAGACAAAATGTACCATTTCCCAGGTGACAGACCACAGCAGTCAAAAAGAGTCGTTCAGTTCAGGAGCATCAGAACAAGTTCTGTGTATTCCTTTTAAGTTTGTGGCTTCTCAGAGCCTAGATTTCTCCAGAAACCTTTATCTCACCTTCTGTCTCTATAAACTACCATCCCCAGTGCAGTCTCTACAACTCTCTCCTTTGTTGACTTCACTACCCCAAATTACAGAAATATAAACATAGATTTAGATTTCACTAGATGTTTCCTACCACACTGTTTTGTTTTCTACCTTCTCCTGAAGCACTGAATGCTGAACACTGACAGAAACTAAACACTGAATTAGGTAAACTAGCCTAGATCTCTGAGGTGAACATGCTATCTTCTTATATATATTGCTAGTCTCACTTTACGTTAGGTAAATTTTTAGGAAAAATACTGGGTGCATGTTTTCCCAAACTCTTAATCATCCAACTTATTTTATGTACCTAGATGAAGATACTTCATACTGAAGTGTAACACGGCAAGAAGCAAAATTAGAATAAATCAGATAATATACAGACAAGACAGGTACAGAAGGAGGTGCCTAGCCTGTCAAAGGGGCACTCACAGCATCAAAGAAGAAGGACTATCTTTAATAGGAAGAATTTCAAAGCTGCCTCACGTCAAAGCCAGAGATAATTACAAGGACTGCTTGAAAAATAATGCCTCCCAGTTTATTATGTTGGCACGCAACATCAGAAGCAGATGTTATAATTTAAACACTTCAGATTAATCAAAAATTCAAAATCCCCAAAGGAAGGTTTTTTTCAGAATAATCATCACAATGAAGATTTCAGGCAAAACGTTTACAATTGGCTGCAACTTCAAATTAGAAATGGATAAGTCATTCTCCATAACATTATGTGAAGGCTACTTATTTTTCCTCCTCAGACCAGAGCAGGAGTTCCTTCTGCTAATATGAAACACTCCTTTTTTCTGTTTCAGACAAAATGTCACTGGAAAGATGGAATGCTCAAAGTCAGCTCAGATCAGCTCCAATTTTATGCATCTGTGTGGTCTTCTATGTACACAATAGTGCTCTGTAGTTATATGACTCTGCATCCCAGGAAACTGATCGAGGAGAAGGCTTATAACTAATAACCTTTGAATGGTCATTGAATTCCTCACTTCAGAAAAAATTGCACCCACTGACATTCATCAATGAATGTTTTCGGAGACCGAACAGAGGATGCGAGCACAGTGAGGCAGTGGGTGGTATGTTTCAGCAGTGACAACAAGGGTTCACTTCTGCTGGTGCGGTTTTGTATGAGTGCAGCAGCATGGTGACAACTATGTTGAAAAAATAGTGATTTGTATCTGAAAATTTGCTCTATCAAATAGTGCTATTGTGCTCTTATGATCTATTGTAGTTTCTGTGGAAATAAATAGGAGGCATTACCTTCAGAGCCACCTACTTACATTGCTGAAAGAGCAAAAAGAGAGGAAACTGAAAGTCTCTGGAAGTTTCTGAAAAAAATAGGTTGGCTATAAAACCTCAGATACATCACAGGGAATGAATGCTTTTGGAGAAGTTCAACTTGAGCACAAAATGGAGGAAAAATAACAATCTGTGACTACTACAGCAATCTATTCAAATCAGAGGGAGATTTTGTTACAAAATACCTGATGCTTTCTTACATTCCATGGCCTACATTTTTTATAAAAGCTTTGAACTGTGTTATCTCTTCCAAATAGTGTTTGCATATTTCTATCAAGCTATAGATAATGGGCTAATTCTTCAAATAATTATATGGTAGATGAGAGGGTGAAGCAGGATCTGTTAACAAGTGTTCAGTTTCCCTCCATATCATCCTAGGTTGTCCAAAAAACTACCAGGTTATAAAAGAACAGTATTTAAACAAATGGATTGGACTGGAGAGTTGTATCCCAAGAATTACATATGGAAGGAGAATCTTTTAATGACCAGCAATAGTTAAGAAAGCCAATGGGTAAATGGCAATGAAGTGAAGAACACCTGATCCTACTGACTCAAATTTATAGTTTTATAGAAACTCTTTAAAAAGAAGTTTTAGAAAAAGAAAATTTATAGCAATCATATTCTTGAGACCAAGGGGATTATCAGGTCTGATGTCACAGAAACTTTTTTCCCCCAGGTTACACTGTTGCCAAGAACTGTGGGAAAAGTTCTTCTCATGCACAAATCAATGAGGAACATAACAGCTGCTTATGTTCCTAATGCTATAAGATCTTCAAACATTGCTATTTTCCTGTCTCAATTTCATCTCCTACTCAGAGCTCAGACTGAAATGCTTTATGTAAATGCTTTATATATAAATAATTATTAATAATTAACAATAATATTAATTAATAATAATATTATTATATATATAACATACATATAATGTTTATATAAAGTGATATGGATACTTGGGTGAAGATATAACAAGGTGTATTAAATTTCCTTCTGAGTTGGGATCTTCTGAAATCCAAGCTACCCAATGCAAATCTGTAAGACTATACAAAGTGCTTTCTTCTCATCTTCCTCTGTCCAAGCTGCTGCCAAACTGTGATTCTATTTTCCTTCAGCTCATATTATGTACCCTTGATCTCAGACCCAGAAAAAGCACTTGAGGTGGTATTACAGCAGCGAGTAAAAGAAAGTGTCATGGCCACAAACTGTTTAGAAGAATAGAGTTATCTGGGAATGCAGCCTGTGTACCAGCATTTGCTCTGAATGCATCTCACCAGAATGTTTTAGCTTAACTTCTGTTGAAATAATGTACATGTTACTCAATTATAAAGGAAACTGTCTTAATAAAAACTCTGCTAGTTTGCAAGAATCCTAATAGATTGCTTTCCCAGATAATTTGATAGTGGAACAAATTCTGTGGGACTGACATCTCAGACAGGATGGATGCTTTCTGCTTCCTAAAAAACTCTGGTGCCCTAATAGCTTGTGTTATTTATTTATTTGACTGTGCTCAAAACAGAGCCTAGCAATATGAGTTCTGTTAAGATTCTAAAAAAAATTTTGGTTTTGCTCTGTTTGAATTCTTACTGTCAATTCATTTGGTTTGAATAATATGCATCATATACTTGTAGATTTTGCTGTGGAAAATCCCTTTAATAAGGAAAAACATCTGAGACCGTGAAATATGCAGAGGGTGTTTTTTTTTTTTTTTTTTTTTTACAAACACCAGAGTATAGAAAGCCTTGAATGCTTACCAAAGAGGGTTATGCATGTCTATTCCATCTCCTAAAAACACTTCCTCCTTCAGATTTACAGTTTCTAAGAACAGAGCAATTTTGATCAAAAGAAGCAGCAGCAGCTGTAAGGGAGAAGTGTTCAATTCTGATTGCTTCATCTGGAATGAAGGGAGTAATGGCATAACTTTATTAAACCAGATGCAGTAAAGGGCTTTATTTCATTTAATCTGGAGAACAGAGGAATTTGTCACATACAAAAGATGAAAATAATCTTGTTCTTCTCGCCACTACCTAGGCACGATGGTTATTAGCTAGGTCTTCGTAAGAAGTTGGAGATTATGATGACTATTTACTTTCTCCTGCATAACTGTTGTAAGAGGGCTGGTATTTTGCTTCACTACAAAGACATGCTGAAAAGTTATTTTTGTTTGGCATTTGCTGGAATGCATTTGTTTTGGGAATGTGTGTTTCTGGGATTCGTGGTGGGCTTGAAGCTTCAACTGTACATCATAGTATACTACTTGTTACTTGGTACAGGGTTTATTAACACTTACTCTAAGAAACTTCTGTATACTACAGTAATTTTTGACTGGCAGCGTACGCTGATAACACAAAATGGGCTCAGATAGAATTTTTTTACTCCTATTCCTTTCAGTGGTAGTACAAAGGATTATTTAACCCAGTAAATGTATCACCAACTTATCAGTATTATCTTTGAACTCAGTTTTGGGGGTTGTATATTCTATAACTGTATTTATGCCATTAATTCAACATTACGGCTCTGTGTGAGGTTGAGCAGGAGCTAAGTTTAAAGTTAATAGAAAAGATTTATCCATCATCTACTTGCTTGACAAACAGTTCTTAAATGCCACTGTTTCTGACACATTAATATAATAAAACCTCATAGCACGAAGGGTAATAGCTATACAGAATAGAGAGCAGGAGAAAGTCAAGCCCAGTATTTCTAGGTCAGACAAAGTTAGAAATTGCATTTTCTTGAAAACAGGAAAAACAAAATGAAAGTTATTCACTGTTTTTTCTTTCAAGGGAAAGCAACTTATTTTCAACGGATTGGCAGGTTCATTAACACGTACACAATATGGCCAGAAAAATGGAATCCAGATCATCTCCCTTCAGTACTGCCCAATGTCATAACACCAGGTTGCCCCTATTTCAAATAATGAGTATACAGGACCATTATTTCTAAAGTGAGATACAAAAATACAATTGTGTGTGCTCAGTCTACATGAGCGAGTGTGCCATACGAATCAAATCTTGAAAATGTGACAGACAAATAAGAAACCTGTCTGCTCAGATTTTGTGAAGATTAATTTGTAATAGCCATCAATGGATCTCAGGTAGAAACAATTGCACAAAGTTAGAAGAAAAAAAGAGCGATACAGCTTTTGGCAGACAAGAATTCTATGACAGTTTGAGATGTTCCTGAATTCAGCTTTGTTGCCCATCACTATGAAAATTAAGCTCTGCCACCCTTCAGTAGAAAGTCTCTTACTACATAGTACTCATTTCTATCACACAGTCTCTATCCTATTTTCTTCTGTCATGACTATTAGACCAAAAATCAGCGTTAGTTACAGAAATCACAGGTAAGCCACAAGTAAAAATCTCTTAAAAACACACTATATCTATTTGCACATATGCTTGCAAAACATGGCTAGGCAAATTTTTTTCTAGGATTTTTTTATTTAATATATTTTCATTACCAAGAAAAATCAGTGCAAGACTTACAGTTGGCCTGGAATCCCACTTACTATTATGGCTAATGATGCAAGACATTTCATCTTTGGTATCTTCATAATACTTACAATCTTCCCGCTTTCCTTAGTTTAATGGCCACATCTACTTTCTCCATTACCTTCACGGGAAGCCAAAGTCTATAAGGTCTGCATTACTAATGCTCCAAATTGTATAATACAATTCTAAATATTAACGTTGACTGTTTCAGTCACTAGAGCAGGCAGTCAGCATAAATATAAAATCACTGCTGAAATCCTCATGTTCTGTTAGGTAGGACAAATTAAAGTTACACTTTTGCAGGATTAAACCAAAAAGTTAGCACTATCAAATCCTGCTGTGGACTGAAACACCTTTCCTGTAAAAGATAAGCAGCATCAAAAACCTGACTATAATACATTTTTTGTCTTTTTTTGTGTGAAAATATCACTGTTTCTGCTACCTGTGAAGCTATTTCTGTATGCTGATTTAATTCCTGTTAATATATATTTTTTGCTATATTTAAATGCATTTGTTATGTACACAGTTCCCAATTCTGGAAAGTACTTCCTACTAATAGAAAGTTTTGAACAGCACTCACACCCTTTCCTCAATCATGGCCATTTCAAGCAGTGAAGACTACAGCATTCATAGAATCAGAGTTGCTCAGGTTGGAAAAGACCATAAAGATCATCAAGTCCAACTATAACTTCAACATACTACCGTAACTCTAACAACCCTCCACTAAATCACGTCCCTGAGCACTACATCCAAATGGTTTGTAAATACATCCAGAGATCACATTTCAGCCACCTCCCTGGGGAGACTATTCCAGTGCTTAACAACCCTTTCTGTAAAGAAGTGTTTCCTGATATCCAACGTAAACTTACCTGGCACAACTTGAGGCCATTTCCCCTCATCCTGTCACCAGTGAGATCAGCCCTGCTCTCGCTGTAAGCACCTTTCAGATATTGGAAGAGAGCAATGAGGTCTCCCCTCAGCCTCCTCTTCTCAGCCCCAGTTCCTTCAGTCTCTCCTGGTAGGGCATATTCTCCAAGCCCCTCACAAGCCTTACTGCCCTTCTTTGGACCTGTTCCAGCACCTCAATGTCCTTTCTAAACTGAGTCCCCAAAACTGAACACAGCACTCAAGGTGAGGCCTCACCAGTGCTGAGTATGGGGTCAGGATGACTTCCCTAGTCCTGCTCACCACACCATTCCAGACACAAGCCAGGATGCCGTTGGCCTTCTTGGCCACCAGGGCACACTGCTGGCTCATATTCAGCCGACTGTCCATCAGTACACCAAGGTCCCCTTCCATCAGGCAGCTTTCCAGCCACTCCTCCCCAAACCTGTAGAGTTGCCTGGGGTTGCTGTGACCAAAATGCAGGACCCGACACTTGGCCCTACTGAAATTCATACAGTTTACCTTGGCCCATCGATCCAGTCTATCCAGGTCCCTCTGTAGTGCCTTTCTCCCCACTGACAGATCAACACTCCCTCCCGACTTGGGAACTGTGCTAGAAGCTCATGCCTTAAAGAGAAACAGTCCTTATAACCTACCTAATTTATGCGATTCCAAAAATTCCTTTCTTGCTTCTCATCCTATGTCCTTTGTTTTCTAGGCTATCACTTTGCTTTTATACAACTGGTGTCAGAGGACAGCGATAGTAGCAGGTAGCACAGAACCTGTGATGTAAAACCACAGGAGCATCAAATGCTGAGTGCATTTCAGGGATTCAGCGCCACCTGCTGTGAATGAGGGGCAATAGACATTTGCTGCCCAAGTGTGTATGTCCAAGTAAGAGCTTTCCTTATGAATGTATCAACAATACCCATATGAGCAAGCGATTGAAGCTGCCTACCTCTTGAGAGCCTGTCCAACTTCAACGATTTTATCACTCCATGAACTGTCAAAGCAAAGGTATGCAAATAATTACTATTCCCACACCCCCACCTAAGCATCAGCGCTATAAAGCCTGTTCTAAATTTTAAATACAAGATGTTTGTTCCTTTTCTCAGACTACTGTGATTAACAAAGATTTTGAAACCAAAAATCTAGTAAACAGCTGATGATCCACAAGCAAAGACCACGAGAAAAGGTCATGTTACACATCCTCCACAAACTCTTGGAGAAAATTCTGCTGCATACCACTTAAACGCAAACTGTATTCCTGGAAAGGAAAACTTTAATTCTAATCTCTGGCTATTCTGCCTCAGGCTTAGCTACGAGTTTCATGAGTAAACAGAGAACCTTCAAGAAGAATAATCATCCTGAGGACACATTTGCTTTCCACTTTCATTCCTGCTGAGGACTTAAATGAACTCAGTAAAGATGACCCATTACTGAGTCAGAAAAACCAGCTACTGCTTGTGTCTCTCAGTGGAAAAGAGGAGAGCTATGTAGAGCATCAGGCAGAAGGTAAGTCCAGACTAGTGATGAGAAGAGCAGTCTTTGCCTAGGAATGACTCCAGAAGAGGCTTTCCCAAGTGCTGTGATGTAGAATTTCCCATTTCATTAGCTGTATCACTCAGTGAAAATAAGGAAGTGGAACTGATTACATTATGAGAGAGAATAAGAGTGGGATGGAATTTCTAGCCATTCTACAAGCAGCAGAAAGTAGCTGATGACAAACTACTTTAAGCACCCACAAAAACCTGGAAGCAGCGACTGTGGACTCGTTCAGAATTTGCCAACTGACACACTCACTGATCTTGAATGTATGGTCAGTGGGCTGGTGCCTGAGTGCAAACACTGACTTGTTGCTGCTTCTCCATAAAAAAGTGTAATAGAGTAATATATGACAGTAAAACAAATTTAACTCCTGCTCAGGTAA
This sequence comes from Phasianus colchicus, assembly GCF_987193195.1. Lineage (NCBI taxonomy): Eukaryota > Metazoa > Chordata > Aves > Galliformes > Phasianidae > Phasianus > Phasianus colchicus. The sequence goes on along the minus strand of NC_143439.1, from coordinate 19,681,561 downwards.
CCAGTACTCTATCCACTCACCTCTCATTTTCACTTCAGATCCTCTTCTGAGAGTTGAATAAGCATACACATACTTCAGTCTCTTGCTCATGAATAAATTTCATTCTCTGAAAACATAAAAATGAGAATGAATAACAGAAAACCTGTTCAGCAAATTTGCCTTGTATCCTACACATGCAGAAGTTGCTTTCACAGCTGCTTTGTAAATAGCAGTTTGTCCTTCCCTTTAGGCCTTCAGGAAAATACCTATTTGTCTAATCCAACTTTTCTCAAGCCCCAAAAGATACATTAACAATTCTCAGAGTGTCAGCAACAGTGGCTTGCTATTGGTAGTGGGAGGAATTAACTGCCCTACCTACTGATGAGCATATCCAGCAAATCACTCACAGTTATAGCAGATGTTTAATGTTTACAGACACACTTGTTCATCCATTCCTCCCAGCAGTAAGATAACACTGCATAGAAGTCTGGAGAACAATGTGGCATGGATGCATTAAGAGTATGCAGGAACACAACAGAAGATGTCCTGCTACCATGGTACTCATCAGTACACTCATACTAGCCTACTGTGCAACAAGCAACAACACGGTTGCACACCAAAGAGACAAACAAAGACCAAAAAAAAAAAAAAAAAAGCACTTCTTGTTCAAGCTGCACGTGTATTTCTGCTTAAATGAATCCAGGAAGAGAATAATAATTTTTTTTTTTTTTTTTTTAGCACCTCTTATCTTTCTGAAAATATTTTAAGCATTTCCAAAGCAAGATTTTAGTACTGTGGAGCTAGAAAGTACAAACTAAGTTTGTACTACCTCAGCTAGAACACTTACAAAATAGAAAGATGGGGAAAAATACCTAAAAACCTAGACCCTGAGTTACAGTTACCAGAAAACACTAGTTCTTAATTATATCTGTTCAAGTCCATGATTAGTTTCAGGTGGGTTTCTACCTTCTTTACATTCACTTTCAACAGACACTCTAGCAAAATGTTTAATGGGAGACAGCCACTGAAGCAAAGATTTGTAGAAAAAATGAGTACAGAAAATGTGCCTAACGTGTTTTAAAGTGGCAGTCTCAAATGTTTGTGGTGAAAAATAGCTTTTACGTTTTTTTTCTGAATGCCACTGAAGTCAGTGGAAGTCATTATGGAGGGTCCAAAGTCAAACTACAGGAATACCATAGGTGATTCATACTGTTACTGATTTGTATCATCGTAATGCTTTGGTGTCTCATTTGTGAACCTTGGACACTTTGAGTAAGGGATCAAAGACAAAGAACAAAAAAACTGATTCCCCCCAACTAGTGAAAAATACTCTCCATTTGATATTTTGATACTTTTTACAAATTGCTTCTGAACAAACTACAAGCCAAACTATTCTGCAGATGGTGTTTGGTGAATACTGCTGAATAATGAATACATTCTAGAAGATTGCAAGCAGAAAGGCAGAGCACACACCAGATGATTTTTTCCTCATGCTTTTTTTTTTATCTCTCTCTCCTCAGTAGATACGTCAGGGGCAAGCTGCCATGGGTGGTGTTGATTTATTTGATTAATAAATGTCCCTTCACTTACTAAGCAACCAGTAAAATAAAGTTTCCTGCAATAAAAGTATTTTATACATTATAGTAAATTAAACTGAGTATTTTAATGTCTCAAGCAATAATGTATTCTTAATGATCATGTTCCCATCGCATAGCTTTACTATAAGTAGTTCCATCTTCAAGCGATTTCTAAAATAAAATGAGATACAGAATTATAAGCTGCTGCAGCTGGTAAGAAAAAAAGAAAAATCTGTTCCTTTCATACTTGGTCAGTTCCTTTAGGGCTTCAAGTATGACTCAGGGCATACTATGTATCACCTAAGCATGATGCAGAAGTAAAGCTATAAATGTGGTGCAATAGGATGTTTTAGCATCAGAAGTACCCCCAGGTTTATTGTCAACCAAATTTCAGTAGAGTCATCTCAAAATCTGCCATGTTAAAGTATACTTTCAATAAAAGTAAACTGAGATATCACAGATGAGATAAAAACACATCATAGTTTTTAAACCAAAACATTTTAAAGGAGAAAACTTTTGTAGAAATGAATTTACTATGCATTATAGGCATACCATACAAAAATGTGTTTCTACAACATATGGAAAGTATCTGAATCAGATAGACAATGACCTTCATAAATCACTTCTTGTTCCAACTTTAAATTATGTCTTGTTCTCTCTCATGGGATATTCACTATATCTCATACAAACTCATAGTTGTGTATGCACAGTATTCCTACCTTTATAGAGAATTATGTCATATCAACACAGAGAGGGTATGTAAAACAAAGAGTAAACACATTTTTATGAGACTCTGACCAGATGGACCCACATACTTCATTTTTTATCACTTCCCTTTGGCTTAAGGGAATATTCTTTTCTGTTGTATGTGATTTATTAAATGGACTAACCAAAACTTTGGGGATTCCTCTTCAAACTTTATCACTGAAATGCTCTGTGGGTGGCAACAGCCAAGCCAGTGCCACACAGGAGAATGATGTAGGATGCAAATCCCATTTCCCTACACTCAGGTACATGAAGGCTCTAGGTTCATTCAAGCCAAAATTCAACTACCTATTAAAAAAATGAAGATTTGTGGGATTTTGTGCAAAAGCATGTTACAATTGAGTGAAGGCTACTGCTTGTGGTTGTCTTACCTTTCCCTTCCTGTCACAGCTGTAGTTTGAACAAACGTTTTCTATAGTACTGTTCTTTTGTTTTGCCTATAACAAAAAATATTATTTCAAAAATACAGAAAGATAGCGTGTAACTGTATGCTCTAAAATTTTATCCCCTACTTTTAGCAAATGTCTACCTGTTGATCCTTTTCACGTAGTCTCAAATGAGCACGTCATATCAACACAACTTTCCTACAGATTTTACATAATAACAATGCAGCTTTACTTACCTGTTCAGCATGTTCTATTTCTTCTCTAGAGCTTTCTTATCCATAAAAACTGACAGAGAAAACATATAGTCATCTGAGTCAATGATATAGCATTCAATACTTAGAAATACCTCCAAAACCAAGGGTTAGTACAAGCCCTAGAGGCAATTATCTGCACCCAGATGCTTTAATTCAAGAGCTGTTAAAAGATATTTTATGAAGTGTGTATGCAAAGCTCTACCTGACCATTTCTTTTGCAAAGATAGATGCAAGAATACAATACTGCATAGACATAATATTGTAACTGAGATATTTCTACCATTTAACTTCTGAGGTTAGAAAGAACCTCTGGAGATCAACTAGTCCAACCACACTGTTCAAGCATAGTTCCCTGGAGCACATCAACCAGGACTGTGTTCAGGTTGCTTTTGAAGACCCCCATGAAAGGAGATTCCACGGCCTCTCTGGGCAACCTCTTCCAGTGCTCAGTTACTATCACAGTAAAGAAGTTTTTACTCCTCCAGACAGAACTTCTCTGTGTTTCAGTTTGTGCCTGTTTCTTCTTGCCTCTTCAGTGTGCACCACTGAGAACCCTAACCCTAGCCACACTCTCTTGATTACCTCCCTGCAGATAAACATTGATGAGATTCCCCCAGAGACTTCTTCAAGCTGTACAGGCCCAGGTCCCTCAGTATTTCCTCCTGGCAGAGATGCTACAGTCCTTTAATTGTTTTAGTTGCCCCTTAACTGGACTTTCTCCACTATGTCCATGCCTCTTGCACTGGGAAGCCCAGAACTGTACACAGTACTGCAGGTGAGGCTTCACGAGGGTTGAGTAGAATGAGAGGATCATCTCCCTCAACTGGAAGGCAATACTCTAATACAATACTCTAATGCAACCCAGACACCAATGGCATTCTTAGCCACAAAGGCGCATGGCTGACTCATGGTCAACATATTGTCCATCACTATATGAGGATAGCATAGGAGACAGTATCAAAAACCTTGCTGAAGTCAGGGAGACAACATCTACTGCTCTCCCCTTATCTATGCAACCAGTTGCCCCATCATAGAAAGGGCTTAGATTAGTTAAGCATGATTTTCCTTCAATAAATCTGTGCTGACTACTCCTCATCGCTTTCTTATCTTCCACATGCTTAGAAATGGCCTCCAGATGACTGTTCCATCTCCCTTTCTGAGGACTAAGATGAGACTGACTGGCCTGTATTCTCAAGTGTCTTCCCTCTTGTCCTTTGATGACTAGGGTCACATTTGCTTTCTTCCAACCTTCAGGCATCTCTTCTGATTGCCATTACCTTCTAAAGACAATAGAGAGAGGCCTGGCAATGTAGTTCACCAGCTATCTCAGCACTCAAGGATGCATTCTATCAGCGATCATGGACTTGTGGATGTCCAGAGTACCTGAATCATTTCTAACCCGATCCTTCTTAATGAAGGGAAACTCTTCCTTTCTCCAGAATTTCTTCCTGGTCTCCTGGGTCAGGGATTCCTGAGGACTGGCCTTGGAGGTGAAAACATCCAGTAAGAATATAAGTCTTTGAAAAGGTGCTGGAACTACTACTACTACTACTGCAGTTACTTATGAACTAACTGAACTTGTTCTACAATATGCTGACACGTGATAAACACAAAATGTTACAACTCTCAGAAGACAATCATGCTTCAGCAGAAATTATATATCCATCTAGATAGTTCAGTTGTGTGTGGTAAAACAAACATTCTACAGATAGCTAACAAGGAATTTCTCAACTAATAATGTCATTGGTTTACTTAAAAGTTTATATCTCTATGGTTTAGTATCATCTTTGGCTCTAGCAACCATAGATTATTTAAAATGACTAGACCAAAGTGCAGTAAATCATAGTTATAAATAATGGCTGCCTGAAATGCTGAACAAAAGTTTGCAAGTTTTCTACCAAATAGGAACAACCAAAATCAAAAGCTGGTCTCAACAATCTGATATTCTTTAAAATCTAATAAATAGATTAACAAATGGTGACTAAATTTTCAACAAAATGTTAACTCTTTATTTTAGTGACCAGGTTTTGAATTGAACTTTAATCTGAAATTGCTAGTAGCTGTTAGGACACAAAGGGATGGCAATGAGATGTCAGTCTGCACTCCAGAGATTATTTTGAGACTAGAGATTTTCATAAAACAGCTTTCATCCTTCCTCTCAAACCATATTCCATGGTAATATGGCAATATTAAGAATATCAAACCCCAGATGAAAAGAAATAATGATACACAGTTTTAAATCAAGATGTAGCATGGTTGTACAGTATATAGGTAAAGCACATCCACACTGTAATAAAAACAAATGAATAAAGCACAACTATAGACAGTGTGTAGCTGTGAAGAGAAAGAAGATACCATCAGTGCTATTTTTTCACTTTTAAGAGGATATTTATCTGTCAAACTTCACTGGTGGTTAACAATTCATCTTCCTTTATGCTATATGAAAAAGTGGTAGAATTTGTCTCTTTTCAGAAATGCAGATAAAACTCTTCCAGCCTTGTTAACAACTTACATTACAGAGAATGAGCTAAAGCTTTGCACAGATTACCTTTAGCTTTGCACAGATGAACTTTTCTGTAACATCATATTACTTTCGTAATGCATTTAAGTTAGTAAACTAGAAAATACTTACCCAAGATTCATCATGATTAAATAAAGCATTTCCAACATTATGATGTCAGCTTTCCCTCACTGAGGCTCATCATATGAATGCTGCCAAATTAATCACTTATTCTTGGAATGCCTCATTTGCATAACTGACTGCTCACATACATGCCAGAACAACTAGATCAGGACTATCTCCACCAGTGTGTACACAGCATTCACCAGGTTTCCTGGGCAACCAGACTTTCTCACCTAAAGTGGAGGGACAAGAAAAATTCCTGATTGTAGCAACTAGTTAAATCCTTTTCCCACAAAAAATAAAGGGGTCAGACTAACAACTCCATAGCCAACAAAGGAAAGCACTTCCTATAAACCATAATCCCTGGGGAACACCAAATTCCTGGGGAATTTGAGGGAAGGAAAGCACCTTTCCACTTAAAATGTGTTTCGATCATACACAGAAGGAGACGTTTATTGTGTCACAGTCAGACAAACAAACCATTTTTTAAATTATGAGACACTGAAAAAACACAAGTTTTCAGAGTTTGGGCGAGTTTCAGTTTTTCTTGTTTGAAAATTACGCTCTTTTATTTCTCATTCCTTTTTTTTCTTCCTCGCTCCTATTCAAAGGACAAAGAGTACTGGAAATCAAAAACTTCCTATGCAAATAAGTCCTCACTGGGCAAAAGAGGCTATTTCCAAAAAAAACAAAAACAAAAACAAACGCATAATAATTTAGGGATATGTGATATGAAAAGTCATGCCTCGTGGAAATATTTTGTTTGTATTTTACCTGCCTAAGTTTAGCCTTTCAGAACACGTTTACTGACATAAATAGTAGCATTTCAGGTCTGTACAGCTGCTAGTCAGCTCCTACATCACTTAAATCATGGTAACAATTTGGAAACTCAGCATCTTTGAAAAAAATGCTTCTGCTTGTATGCTTAGGGCCTAATATCAAGTGTGCAATCTGTTAATGTTTCGGCATGGAAGAAAATCAGAACGTATAACCAGTCACTCAGCTTGTAAATTTGTCAGTTTTCTTCTCAAGAGTCACAGATGGCTCACGTGACCAAAACCTACTTTACAGCCTGTAACCTAAGCAGGTAAGCCTAAGCCAGGCATGTCCCACTCGTAGTCCAACCCAGCTCTCCCTGCAGCTGCCCCCTGCCCTAACCCTACTGCTCAGCATCAACCAAACCTTGGTGTGTGCCCTCGGCACTGTCTAGGCTGGAACCAGGGCACGAGGACTGCTAACTCAAGTTATGACAAATACATTTATGTATTGTGATTGATTGGCTAATGCAGCCATGCTTTCTGTTGTGATAATGGAATCTGAGAACAGGTTTCAAGATTGCCAAAAAAAATCATCAATATTTTGCTATTTTTGTGACTCTATTTTCAGTTGACATAAATAAGTTATCTGCTTATTCTCACATGGAATGTACACAGTTGCAGATACTCAAAGAAAAACGTGAACGTATTTCTTTCCCAGACTTGTGTAAGCCCTCTCTTAACAGAGAGAGCTATCCCTCACCTCATGGTCGCACCGTACATCATCACTTCTGGCAGTAGATACATTTGCCAACAACAGTTTTCAAAAGTAAATTACATAAGGAGTAAGATTTCATCAAAAAACACAACAAACACTTTGAGACCTCACTAAGAATTGGAGCCACTGCCATTAAACCAGACCAATGTGTTAGTTTCACAAAAATAAGATCAATTATCACACCGGTGTTATGGTTTTGTTGCTCTCTCAAACAAAATACGTTTTGTTACTTAGATAAATTAAATTATATATTTTATATCCAGTCTAAGATGACTCCTCTTCAATCAATGCAGCCCAGGCAAGCCAGAAGACTCATGGCCTAAGCCCTACAGTTGTCTTATAGACTCTCATGGCAGTTACCACATTTGGTATAACCAGAAGGATTTTAACCTGTAGACACAAGCTCTCCTTTCCTGCTGAGCATTAACCACTACCACTTCAGTGTCTCTGTCGGGCTAGAAAGGTCTGACAGGGAAAATGCTTTCTTAAATTATATATTCTCAGAGGCGATGCTATTGCCATTTAGATGTTTCTTTCTTGTGAGTTAGCCAGTGATACGCAATCTAAGAGCTAAAGGGACCAGTGACAAGTTTCAGACAATCATCAGTCACTCCCCCCCATTCCATATTAAAAACGAACAACAAACCATTTTCCCTCCAACTTCAACAACACAAAAATATCAAGGGAGAAATGTGAAAACTTAAAATGCCCTCACAGTCCATTGCCTCTTAAAATAAATGTGCAACATAATGCTTAACACTGCACATTCCAGAAATAACCTTCTTGCCCTTCTTTTTCTGCCCTGCTTCATGCTATTGACAAGAACCCTCATAAACCACCACTCAACAGCAGCATCTGGCAATTTTTAAAGTTCTGTAATAAAAACAAGAAAGTGTTGATAAATTTACTTGACACTTAAAAATAAATCTAATTTAGCCATGGATTAACAATAGAATTGTTATACCAAATAAATTTGCAAGCAAAAGCTTTACTAGAAAACTAGAATAAAGGCTGACAATCATATTTCTAGCAAACTCCTGATACTAATTTTCATGATTGGTAAACTACCATCTCAATAATAGTGTTTTCCCTTAGTGTTGCAGAATAAAAGTTTCTTTGTTAGGTGTTTGCTTCAGGGTTAGGTGTTTGCCTGGGCTCTGACCACGTGCAATCCATTTCAGGCTTTTTTTAGGCACAAGTTTTGCCAAAAAGCTATATGCCTCATTAATTAGGCATGAAATGTGTTCACAGAAGTTGTAAGACCCACAGGTTGTGCCAACAAAGCTTCAGAACTTCTGCGAGGCTTCCAGAATTTCTTTCATTCATGCTGGTTACAAGTAACGTGATTTAAGACAGAGTTAAAGAATAACATATCACCATCTTTAAAATATACATCCCTTAAATGCCACAAAACCTGGAAATTTGTAATCAAGCTTCTCATCTGTGATCCTGTACTTTCACTGTCCCTCTATTTCAAATCCTTTATATCAACTATTTTTGCTACAAGATTACTCTCTCCTTGCATTTGCTTTCTACATCAGTCAGTAGATTAACCTCATTCAGTGCCTTCAAGTATTAAAGAGATCATGGTATCTGGAGGCAGACTTGTTCTGGTGCAACTGGTATACGTGAGAACAGACTATAGTTTGACACGGGACCTTCAGTTTGAAGATGCAGTTTTGTGTTGAACTTTCCAAACTGCAGACATAAAGCATTTTCAAAGTGATAAAGAGTAAATCTATGCTTAAATTGCTTGGTGTAGTGGGTCTGGCTGGGGATGGAGTTTTCTTCACAGAAGCTCAAATAGTATTGTTTTAGATTTGTGACCAAAACAATGCCGATAACATACCTATGCTTTAACTATTGCTAAATAGTGCCCCTCACTGAATAGAGTAGGAGTTTGATGCAGGTTGAGAGGGGTCATGACTTACTAAGTAATGTTTGCTTTAACCCAAAATTTTCTTGCTTTTACTTTCTTTCTGCTTCTTCTAACCTTCTGAGGCAGGCTGGGATGCACGGGTAGAAGTGAGCAAGTGGCTATGTGGTGCTTATCTGCTTACCAGGGTTATCCCACAGAACTTGGATATCATGATCTACATGCAAAGAGATTTCAGAGCCAGTAAGATAAAACATGCCAGAGTTCAGCTGGGATAAAACTAGCTACATTACTTGTGTAGCTTTTGCATTTCTCTCGCTCTCTTTGCTGCTGATTGCTACCATTTGGTTTCAGTTACCTTGGGCATTGGTCCATTCAGCTCAAAATTAATTCTAGCAGTGGCCAAAAAACATAGGAGACTTCTGTAGTGAGGTCCCCAGCCTGTTTTGAGAGACCCGATAGGCTCAGATCAGCATCTGCACTTTTTACTGCTATCCAAACTAGAAAAAAAACCTCTGAATATTTTGAGATTCACACATCACCACTATACTATTATTTCTTAGACACTCAGTGTTGCCAGTATAAATTAAACAAGCTTTGTAACCTATAGTTATGACTACCCATGTAATACAGGATAAAGTACAATGCAGAGAACACAGCTGCACTCACTTTAGTTCTACAAGTCTACACAGTTTTGACAGACTTGATGAACTCTAATTGCATTGAAATACCCTTCTGACTCTCATGGTCAGAAATCTCCCCCTCATGTGCATTTGTCTGCGTAACACTCTGCACCTAGAGGACACAAGGAGGATGACAGCCTCACCTTTTAACTCCGACTGTCCCAAGAGCTGAACAATGGCTCATATCACATTGCAAGCAGTTTTATGGAGACAGGGTGACCCCGTGGCCTACTAGTAACATACCGTTTACCACAGGTTTTTCAACTATAAACTAAAATGCAAAAAAAAAAAAAAAAGTTCTTTTTCTTCATTTTGCACTGGTTTCCCACACTGAAAATAACATCCTAATTGACATGTGGGACAAGGTACCGTACAGCTTCAGTAAGGAATGTTAACACAAACATAAAACAAAATGCGATGAGTAAGTAGGACATGGATCATGGGGAAGCCCAATCTGGCTGGAGGAAAGTATAGCTGAATAGTTACTCTTGCCTTAAAACCAGAACAAAACACCAGAAGGAAGTACAGATAATAAACAACTTACTAAACCCAATTATGCAGTCTTTCATCTCTTGCCAGCTAAGAGGAGACAAAAGGGTTCCAGCTAGTTAAAAAACCCATCTACACCAAAACATTTTGGCTTAAAGTATGGTAGTCTTTTCATTGGCCAAAAGCACTGAAACTGTCATCTCACTAGCTTCTCTCTTGCATATGGGAGCAAAGTATACCAGCCACCAGCAGAGATGACAGTTTGTTCCACTCTCTGCTTTAACAGAGGAGTCCATTCAGAGATGTAGGTACCAAACCTGGGATCTGTGTATGTGTTTTTGGTTTGGAGGCTGCTCATAAGCTGTTACAGGTAAATAGAAGGCAGCTAATATATGACAGCCTAAATAACACTTCAGAAGTAAACCAGCAGTTTAAGGGGACTGTAGGGACAACTTTCAGGATCAGGGTTTTTTGTGTGTCTAGTAGGCTTCTACACAAATATCACTACATATATTGAAAGCAATAATTTCACGTTCATGTATTAAGTAAGATTAAGTAACATTGTTGACTTCAAAACAGCAATCAGTTTATGCTGACCAAGAACTATATAAATCTGTTTGTATTAAAATCATAATAGTTTGAGATGCAAATTCCTCCTTTTTCTTCTGATCTTGTTCTAATGGCTCACTGCTTTCTAATTTAAATGTTATCAGTCTAGGGTTGATTGCTCTCCTTCAAATTCCAACCAACATGATAAAAGTGACTGGAGTTGAGAAGAATATTTTTATAGTAAGTAAATGCAATAGGTTCTGAAAGGCTCTAAAATAAACATTTATAAAAGTGAGGTAGGCATTTCTTTGTCAGATAAAGTACTCATGGCTCAGAAGTTAACATCTATTTTTATGTGTTGGCTTATTGGATCAGACATGGAGACTTTTATTAAAGAAAGTGGAAACAGATTGTGGAAAAGAATGTTAAAAATGCAGATGTAAAAATAATTTTACTCTCAGTAAAGTTGGTGGTAGTAACTGGTTTTACTGTACATGTAACACCTCAGAGTCAAAGTGGACTGAAGTGAGATAAGACGGGTTTAAATCTTAAAAAAAAAAAAAAAAAAAAAAAAAAAAAAAAAAAAAACTTGACTGAAGTTGACTTCCACAAAAAGAACTTCACCATAAAAAATAAACACCTAGAGACTGAACACTATCATGAAAGGAATGTAACGCAACAGTTACAATACATTATACAGATTTCACAAACGCTTCCCTTCAAAGTCATAAACTTACATTAAATCTTCAGCAAAATTAAATGTACAATAAATAAAATCAAGTATTTGGAGGTTTTCGGATTATTTCATTGATCTACTTATCAACTTTTGGAAAAAAAAAAAAAGAGTATTTTTAGTTGCATTTCATCCTGCAAAAGCAAAATGCAGGAATTTCTAGGTTTAGCGTGATTTATGTCAGCCTCTCAGATGAGTAATGATAATATAAATAATAAAGCTTACTCTCATTTTCTCTTGCTCCTCTAAAACAAATGAAAGTATTACATTAGTCTCCTCTGAACTCTGTGGCTGGTGAAAAACCCCATGAAATGTATCTAAAATTTCATCTCTTACAACTGGTGTATGAATAGTACTTCTGTGGTTATAATAAATAACTTTGCCTGAGACTATTTTAATGAGAATGGATCTCCTTCCAATTTTATTCTGGTTAGCATAAAGAAAAAATTCCCTCATTCTATGCCGTTTCATTTTTTATGGTGAAAAACTGAATGCTCTATAAAGAAATGGAGACACGTTCCTTCACTCATGAGAATAAAAGCTATGGAAGCTGTCCAAATAAAAATATGGAAGTATCTATTTTTCCAATGGTATTTATAGATACAAATGAATTTGCACCAATTGAATTAGCAGTATATTCTGCATAATCTGTTTTAAACTGTAAAAATCACTAGTATTTCAACTCAGATTTTTTTTTTTTTTTTTTTTTTTCTTTTTTACCATAGCACTGAATGCAGTGTCCTGCTCAACTCATCAGAAACTGGAAAAGAACAAATATAACAGAAAAGAACTCCAAGATGATCCAGTTCAGTCATCCATCTACAACCAACATTTCCCCACTAAAACACATCCCTTAGTACAACATCTGAATGTTTCTTGAACACCTCCAGGGACAGTGACAATCACAACATAGCAGTAAATTACTAATAATTTCTAAGACATAACTAGCACGAAGCTTAAAACAAACAAACAAAAAAAAAAAAACAGAGTCCCAACTAAAGCACATGTCAGTTATACCTTGGAATTCATTCTTGTTTGTTTTAGAAGGCTGCAGCTCATCCTGAATCTCCTTCATTGAAGGATTGGTCTCCCTTCCCTTTCCTGGAAGAAAGGCTCACTAGCATCAATAGGTTTTTCCCCAGTATGCACGTACAGTTAAAAAAAACCTAAAAAATACCTTTTCACAGAACACAGGAAAAAGTGATAAACTGTTCCCATTTTTCAGTGTGTAAGCAGAGCGTAGGAGACAACATGCAAACTTGTCTGAAAAAGAGAAGATAATTCTGATTTTTCTGCATTTTTCACATTGAAAACGTGCAGACTCTTCTAGCAAGGCATCCAATGCCACTAGTCACTTTGGAAAATCAAAAGCTTTTACACTGCACTCCTCCAGAACAAACAGAATAAAAAACGGTACAACTGCAATTAAACTCAGACATTAGGATTGCCCTTTTCAAGGTGCAACTCTCCAGTCCCGTGTTTCAGTGTTATTTTTTTTTTTTAATGAGGAAGAATACAATTACTTTTTTCATAACTGGATTGCAACAATCTGACAAAGATTGCACAGTGGATGCAGCATCAAATATTTATCTGCAATATGATTATACACAAAAACAATGTTTGTTTCTTAGTGTTCTAGGAGACATAACAAATTCACCCACAGGAAGAAAGCAAATGAAAGTAATTTTTGGCATTTGAATCTTTTTGGATGTTTACTTAAAAGAAATAATGCTTTTCATTTATATGTATACATCCATTTCAATTTTGCCAGAACAAGCCCTTTAAAAAACAGATGGCCACGGAGAACGCTACACCCCATTTAATCATTATATTTCAATAATAAAGCCACAACATTCAGAACAATAGCAACAAAGTCAGTGCCTACTTAATAGTTTCATGTGGGATTTGAACTAATAAAGTCATGGTGAAATTAATATGCCTGCTGCAAACAGACTAAATACCAAGCAACAAAATAAGTCCAAACAGAAATATATCTTTGTTCACTCACTATTCACTCTTGGAATGCTATTTCACTGCTGGAAAAATGGCTCCCAGCATCATCTTGTCTCTGAGTTAAATAAACTCCAGAGCGTAGGTCCTTTATCTCCTCTGCAGTGCCACCTTTTTTGTGCACATAAACATCAATTCATCAAAACTTCTGTGACCAAGAGTTAAAAAACAGCCTTTGCAAAGTCCCAACTGCAAAGCATATTGTTCCCCCCACTACACTGTTTCTTCTCTATAATGATACTCTTTCAGTCTTTTCTAATCCACATCCCTATATTTTCCCAAAGTTGCATAAGCACATAAGTTCTAAGATCTCAAAATTTTATGCCAAATAGAATTCTAGCCAGACATAACGAAGCCACATCTGAAGAAGATAATGCAATTATGTGACTACTAAATTAAAGCAGAAGATACAGCAGAACTGAAAGCCTGAGGCATATGGTGGTTCACTTTGTAGCTACACCAGAACGCTGCTGGCGAGGAGAAAGGGAAAGGCTATTAAGTTCTGCCAAAGTCATCAGACTTCTTGTTAAAGTCTTGCCTCAAATATGGAAACGTGAACACGAATAAGTGAATGAGCTTTTAGAGACTCTCCTATGCAAAGGTGGAGATGGATTTCATTGCATCCCTTCTCCTTTATCAGAATTCCTTTATCTTATCAACAAGATGCCTCTCACTGAACACTGCAGTCCAAGTTCAGCCTTATCACAGGCATACACCATAGAACAATGATCAAGCTTTACAGATTACACAGGTCCTTCAAGTGTCTCCACATCAGCAACCATTCAATAGCATTTGCCTGAAATACCACTTTACAAAATTTTTAACTACCCTTCTTCTCCGTTCTGTGCTACGATTTGGGGACTTGTCTTTCATACCAAACATTCGTCTTCCTTTTCTTTTCATTTATTTCTTTTTGGTTTATATTTTTAGCCTTTCATTTGGCAAAGACTATCATTTTCAATATTTCTAATTTCATGGATTCAGGGAGAGCAGGCTACCTCTCTCTTTCTAGCTTATTTTCAGTTCAGCATTGTCAAAAGCTTCAGTAATTAGATGTTATCACATCTTTTCTAGGTGATTAAGAACTTAAGGCCCAACAAGCTTGACAGAAATTGCAAAGTCTGATCTTTATCAATTCTTCTCCCAATTTCAATACAACAGCAATTAATCAATTCTTACTCTTTGAAATCAATTAGCCATTTTTTTAAAGCTCACCTTAGTGTAACAGCATACAGTAACTGAATTTGGAGATTAAATAATGAAATCCACAACTCAAGGCACATCATCCACAATACTATGTTCTCTTGATTCAAATCTCGTGAGTTTGTCACAAATTTTCTTAATCTAAGAAGCACCTTGAATAGCACAAGTCAAATCTTGCACATCCACAACACTCACAACTTGTGTTTTATTGGTGTTTATCTTACTTGAGTCAAACTGAATTGTGCAGTAAGGGAGAGTTAATCACTCTCAATTCCATGAGTTCTATGCTAAGTAAAGGAGGTTTTTGGGTGAGCACCATTTACTGTTAACACCATGACATGATGACACATAGACCACAAAGTAAGACAAAGAGTAATCTCTTCACCTGAGCTACACCTACTGAATACAGATGCAGAAATGTGGGTTACAAGGGAACAGATACAAAGATGAAATAAAAGAAGCTTCTGTAAACTTATACACCTAGAAATTTCCTCATATTCTCTTGTACTTCTACGTTCAAACGTTTTCTGCAAGTAAGAAACACTCATGATAGAGACAATGACAAAGAGGAACACACACATATATATATATCATGAGATATACGGCCACACTTCCACTATCCACCATCTGCTTCTATTTTCATAAGTAGTCTAAAATTTGAAACTAGATAATTCACAAGGCTCACTTCACATCTATCCTGCTGACAACAGCCACAGTGAAAGGGAAGAGGACCAATCACGTTAACTCCACCCTCTACAGAGACTAATGGAGACAAAGAAGAAAAAACAATTACACTACTCTGAAAAATATTATTCTGTATTTTTCTACAAAGGCAAATATCAGAAGAAAAATGCATATACCAGCTACACAGCACATGATCTCATTTGCAGTGCATTCCAGAAAAAAACACCGTAACAGCATACTGTTTCAACATACAGATCATGTTGATTTTTTCGGCTGAGTATCGGGAAATGCCAAATATGGGTATGCACATTTGCCTCTTATTCTTCATCTTACGAAAAACATTTCCTATAGATATTTAAAATATAAGAATCTTAAGGAAACAATTTGTTTTCTATGTAATACATTGAAGCCATGTTGGTAAACGTATCTATTGTAATAAGTGAGATACAAATAAAAGTGGCATAGCTACTAACATGCAGAACTTCAAATTAAATGGCAACAGTACATAAGGCCTTATTCTCTAAGACAAGCCCTGAGCAATCCAGCTAAAGATGAAACCCCTGACAGTTTGTGACAACTACGCAGCTGTAACCAGTCATCACTCCCTCTTGAAATTCAATAGATTTTCAGTCTCTAATTTCAGTAACACTGGGCTTTTATGGACATCATAAAATAGATTTAGTTATCTATACAAAGGATAAAATTTTCTTTGTTTAAGTAGTCCCCCAAGCCTTTCTCAAGGCATTTAATAGGGATACCAGTAATTAAGTTTGGATCCTGAGTGCAAGTGCAGGAAGACCTTGTAATTTGTTTAGATATATCTGCATTTTCCTTCCAACTGACCTTAGTCAAATTACAGTGTCAAATTTTTATCCCTGAAACACCATCTGAGTTTTCTAAGAATCTGTGGAAGGCTATAGCCTTTCATTAACAGCACATGCCTGACTGGGGAAGGGGAAGGAAATGTCAGCAAAAAACAGTATTGCAGATTTGTATTATGAACATCTATATCTGCCTTCTTCATGTGGTTCCCATTCAGCTCTCAAAATGTAACTATGGAAAAAAATAAAAGATGTGTTTAAAAGTTTTGCTGTTGCTAAACTAAGTCTTATTTGCATCTGCTGACAAAAAGTTTTATTAGCATAACAGTGGAAAGTCAATAAACCAAATAGAAGCAAAAGAGCAAATTCTCCAACAACTTTTGTTAATGACAAACAGAAAGAGCTACGTGATCACTGTCAAACAAACTCTGAGGCAGATCCAATTCATGCTGATGTCTGTTTTTCAGCTTTTGACTTCAGGAACATCATTACTGGACCCTTAGTTTGTAACACTGGCATGTATTACAATTCCAAAATATAGATATTCTTGGGAGACAACCCAAGTCAGATGTATTAAAAAAGTTTGACATTATACACAAAGTTTTCAAATAGGCTTTATCAGAACTCCAGGAGAAATATCATCTAATTCTCATTCTCTCAGTTAATTAAGTTTCTAAGAGATTCTGTATCTTCATTTCTATTTTCTTTCTTGCTTAATGCAAACTAAGTATATTTTGTGGAAACTTTTCAGTGCTACCCCTTAAATTCCTTTTCTCCCTCCTTCATACACATACATACATCAAGGAAATTTGTGACACTGGCAGGATGTAAAAGCAGACATGAGCCAGCAGCGTGCCCTCACAGACCAGAAAGCCAACCATACCCTGTGCTGCATCAATAGAATCTCAGCCAGCAGGTCAGAGAGCTGATCCTGCCCCTCTGCTCCACACTGTGAGACCTCACTTGGAGTAATGTGCCCAGATATGGAGTCTTCAGCACAGGAGAGACATAAAACTGTTGGAATGCATCCAAAGGAGGGCCACAAAAATAACACAAGGGATAGAACACCTCCCTACGAGGACAGGCTGAGAGAACTGGGGCTGTGCAGCCTGGAGAAGACTCCAGGGAGACCTGAGAGCAGCCTTTCAGTATCTAAAGGGAGCCTGTAAGAAGGAAGGGGAGAGACTCTTTAGCAGGGTCTGTTGTGACAGGACAAGGGGAAATGGCTTCACACTGAAACAGGGAGATTTAGAAAGGAAATAAAGAAGTAGGTTTTTTGTTTTTTTACAATGAGAGTGGTAAGGCACTGGAACATGTTGCCAAGAGAGGTGGTGCATGCCTCACTCCCCGGATTCCAAAATAAAGGCTGGAGGGTCTCTGTGCACCTAATGGAGCTGCAGGTGTCCCTGTTCATTGCATATGAGTTGGACTAGACAGCCTCTTCACCGTCTCCTCCAAATCAAACAGTTCTATGATTCCATATACAGTCACATCAACACTCCATAGAGCAGAGTATACTTCCTCCAAAACTGGAAAAAACAGTACAAGAAGATAACAAGTGGATTGTTACACTGTCCCAAAGTTTCTCAATTTCAGATACTTCAAAAGCAATATCTTCTTGGTATGCTGAATTATGGTTTATAGTAAATGACAAAGACTCATTGACTGTGTTGACTATTAAAAGCAATTTTCTCTATAACCATGCAAAAATAAATATTACCCTATATAGCTCGCATGGTACAGACCACACAGGCATTGCTACAACATACCTTCTTCCACATAAAGGGAGTAAGGTTAATCTCTGGTAGATAATTGTCAGCCAATGAGACAACTTAATCAAGTCTGTAATCAGCAGTCTCCAAGGAAACAGAAGAAAAGGAAAACAAAAAGCAAATCCACGATCGCAGAAGGTATCACACTACATAACAATGTTTTATGTCTCAATTGTGTATTTAGCAATCTACTTGTCTTTTAAATTGCTAACGTCAAGAAGAAAAACACTGAAGACTATGTTAATCCGGAACAGGTTCTAAACCCCACTAACAACAGAGAAATAATTTAAAAGTGACCTAGGCAAGGTCAATAGTGAATTAAAATACGTAGGGGAAGAAGAGGATGGTAAACTAGTTCAGTACATTTGAAGAAAAAATAATTCATAAAGCCAGTAGCAGCTTCTTGGAAGAAGAATGTACTACATAAGAGAGTTAATGTTATACAAATCTGTACCGTAAGAATGCCTGGAAGGCCCATTTCAGATCATGGCCCTACTGCATTAAGCATTATATAAATCAAAACAAACTTAAGAATAAATAAACCAGATAGAGTTCAGTCTCCAAAGCCTCCTCTGACAGCAACAGGACTTAAAGTTACATCACATCACAGACCAAAGTTATGGTTCTGTGCTGTTAATTATGTATAAAGTCACAGCTGTTAACACCTTGTTATTCCCTGCCGTTCACAGTTGCGCTATTAGAAAAATAGGGTTAAAGAAATTCAAGTTTGAGAAATAAGAATAATTTGAGGGTAATTTACACCAAAAAATTGAGAGAGCTAACTAGTAAAGGTATTTTAATGTTTGATATTAAAAAAGATCATTTCAAACATTTACAGTAAAATCTTGGAAATTTGAACTGAAAATAACAGAAGTAATTTCAAAAGGCAGAGAATTAAAAAATATTTAGGCAACATGAATAAAAAGTCATTCTCAATGGAAAAATTCTACAGTATCAATGTATCAAAAAGCAATTTGATTGCTTTCTCCTAGCATAACAATATCAAAACTTTATATTCAAAGTAGAAAATTATAACCACTCTACCAAATACGTAGCATTTCCTCATATAGCTTAATCGCTACAGGAAAAAGATTCTCAAAATGTCACAGAGTCTCTATCTCACCTTACACTAATGAGAAATGATGTTCTGTTAATAGAAGTTTGCATTTTTAAACCTACGATACACATCCTTGTGAGCATAT
Organism: Phasianus colchicus; assembly: GCF_987193195.1. Lineage (NCBI taxonomy): Eukaryota > Metazoa > Chordata > Aves > Galliformes > Phasianidae > Phasianus > Phasianus colchicus. Next base: position 19,662,422 of record NC_143439.1, on the reverse strand, counting down.
TTATATATATTAAAGCAGATAGCAAGAGACCTTGCTTTTAATTATGTTTAGACAAATGATCTAACTTTAGAAGCTTTGACTCCTTTTGAAAAGAGGTATTTTAGTTTCAGAACTTTGCTGGCTATAGGTTTAGAAACAGAATTACAGATAAATGTTTATTTTGAATTTTACAGCTGTGGTAACTTTCACCCCTCTTAAACCAGGCCCTACTTTTTCTGCCAAAATGTGCAATTACTTGATAACTAGCAGAATCTGACTTAAACTTGTATCCTCAGTACCGACTTCCCAAGTGGCTATCACAAATGGCCACTGAAGGGTAATCAAACTGACAAGATTGCAGCAGGTGGGAAGCTTGCTTATCTTGTACTTGTCAACATGTACATAGCAGTTGTCCTCTCCGCCAGGAGCCCCCAAAGCTCTGCAAATTGGAACCTCCTGCTTCAGCTGATAACTTGGCAAGTTGCTCTTGTACTACAGCTGAACACTGGTTTTCTGGATGGAGATTTAAAATTTTTGAAACACAAATCGCTGAAATTAATTTTTTAAACATATAGTTTTACTGCACTGTTGGATAGATGAGTGTCTTATATGCAATTCTATTCCAATAAAAAGATCGCTTTAACTCCAATAGTTTTGGATCTGAGCTGAAAGAAAAAAACCTTTTCCAAATTTCCAATGATTCAACAACAGCTCAGTGATGCGCATCCACAAATTGTATCTCTAATAGTATGAATGATCCAACAGAAGCTGCCATGCTTTTACAAGCAAATTATTTCAAGGAAAATCTGGAAGCTGGGCCAACTCTGAAGTCAAAGACTTCCCAGCCCAAGCTCTAGAAACCAAGACATTGTAAATACCGTGCTAATACACAGGTACTGAATTAAAGCCCCAATATTCTATGATGTTACTCTCATATCATATACAATATGATATTCTGTGGTACTGTGAACTATGATAGAACTATGGTTCTATCATATTCTGTGATATTACTGTAGTACCGATATATAATTCACTAGTGTATCATCATTAGTTCAAACTACATAATCATGCATATTAAAAATGATGCAATTTATTCACTGAGGAGACAGGAATAATATAGTAATTTATCCTCTGCATTAATCTTGTCAAATGTATCTTTTAATTTCACTATGTTAAATGATAATTATTTGCATTACATTATTCACTAGTTACAAGAGAGTGGGGCCACATTCCTGCATAAAGCTGAGTACTTTAATACGAAAAAATCAATTTATAAGGAGCCAACAGATAATGCAAGGCTAGATACAAGGAAACATGTAGAAGAGGCACATGCCTAAGATGAGGTGTATTCTCCAACAAAGTAGAAGCAATAGCTGTGGTAGAAGAGAAAAGCATGAACTCTCCATCCTGTCAGACAACTACCTCCCATTCAGGTAGGCACCTCTGAACATCTGTCCACAGAGCCCTGCTCCAGGTTACATGGAATGATGCAGTAAATCCATTTCCTTCAAGATCCTGCCTAGCTCTTAATCATAAGAGCGCCCTTTTTTGGTTTCATTCACTAGGATTAGAATAAGAACAGCATACCCAAAGCAGCATGACACAGAACTGAGGGACATAGATATCTATCTTCTCCCTTGAAGCAGTTGCAATTGCAGTGAAAAGTTTTGGAGCATTCTTGATTTCTGTGGGGGTTTTTTGGGGTGTTTGGTTTGGTTTTTTTGGGGGGGAGGGGAAAGGAAGGGGAAGGAGGAGGAGGCAGGTAGAGGAATGGTTTCAGGCATTAGAAGGTACAGTAAGTACCCACATGCTGTACAAGGACCAATTTTGGTAAATTGAGGACATTCATACACACACAAAAGTCATTCTGGACAATAATTTTAAAAATTATATCTGACTCACTAAATTTTATCTTGTCATTCAATCACTATTCCCCCATATCACTTGTAAAGTAATATGATATTCCATGCAAATAATGAGGACAGTGAAAAAACAATTCTAGAAACTTTTTCATCAACTTGAAGAAGGGAGACTGGAATAAATAGGTTTCCTGGGAAAATGTAAAAACAAATGGTTTAATCCTTTTTTTCATTAGAGTCACTGTGGAACAAGAAAATCTTTCCAAAACAACTTAATAACTTCATTTACAACTATTCATCAGCACTGATCCAGGCTTGTTGACATCAACCTGCCCCTCACCATTCACAAAATTTACTTCCCTCCCCCCTTCTCTCTCTCTACAGTATAAATTAGAAGAAATCTGAAAAGTTTACCAGCATAACATCTACATTTAAATCCTTCTCCAGCAGCATGCTATCAGTCTCAGTAAAAAGTGGCTAAAACTGTTTGCAACAGCATTCCCAACGCATTCTCCTCAGTTAATGCCAGAATAACTGATAGCTGAAGTGCTATATCTTCTGTCTTCTTGTGTAATAACAACTCAGTTTTGCCTTAGTTTGGGGATGTTAAATACTGAACAGACGGTTTTGATGCATTATTCTATTTACTCTCTGACCCACCCAGAAAAAACTCAGCCAGGAAGATGATGGGCATGATATATCAGAAAACCCAAAATAAGGAAGCAACAGCCAAACAAAGCAAGAATAAAATTATTCTGCAAATTCACTTAATCTAACTCCAAGTTTTAAGAAGGTTTCAAGTTTGACCCTCCTTCCAGCATCATCAAAGGCTTTTTTTTTTCCCCCAAGTATCAATCAGCAGATATATGCTAAAACAATCCCACAAGATGCGATGAGCTCATACTTGGACTTTGTGCTTCTGCAACATACTTGCCTGAATATGAAGCAGGTTTACTTTTTCTAGAGAGACTTCACTGTTTTCTGGGAAAAAGCAATAGACATTGAACCTAACATTCTCACTCCTGAAAAGACTGTTTCTAGTTCACTTGGTCACCAGCCATAATCTTGATGATGAGTGGGGCCATGATCATAAATTCTTATCTGACATGAAGACTGACATTAAAGTCTGCCTTTAGCTTTTGAGTTCCTTGTTTGTGCACTGCAATTTTATGAGGAATTTTATGAAAAGCAAGCCTGCTTTTCATAACAAATATAAAGAATGAAAAGGTACATACTGCAGTAGTTCCAAATACAGTTGTAAGTGTTAGAACTAATTAATCTATTCACATTTTTATTAACGTTCTTACCCCATAACTGAAGCATTACTCAATCAAACTGCTCCTGTTTGAAGAGGAATCTCCTTAAACAACATTCAACCTTCAGTTCTCCAGCTAGGAAAGAATTATCCACGTGCATTATTTATCTATTTCTGATTGATCATAGTCAGAGCTGTTTGATTTGTCTTGGAACTATCAATTCACCTGTAACAATAAGTATATAAGGCATTTATTAAAGCCTAAGACGAACTTATTCTTATAGAATAATTATTGTTAGTATTTTTTTGGTTATAAAAAAAAACCAATCTATATTATAAGCAGCAAGAAGCAACAGTATTTACAACACAGAACCAGTTTCATTACTCCAAAACCAATTTCCTTCTACTGAATTTAAGGAATTAAGAAGTTTTAACTTCCAGCTTGCTTACAAAAAAAAAAAAAAAAAAAAAAAAAGGCAAGTGGAATATTTTCATTATTTAGTTTAAGAAAAAAAAGTATTTGAGTCTTTGAAATAAACACTGATCAAATGAGTCAGATAAATTCACATTAAGAAAATAAAATCAAATTAATACTGTTCATGGTATTTTCTTAATTGTTTTTCTATGTGAATACTTTCCAGGTTCCACCCAACATCAGGATCTGGCTAAGATATTGAAATAAAGCCAGAAAGGACACTTTCATGCTCTTTCCAGCTCACAATAAGCTTCTGGCATGCAACTCATTCAGATGCCTGTGGAACAAGAAGAAGAAAGTGGCAGGGAAAAGAGCATATGTCTGACAGCAGTTAGTCAGAGTCAGCCACCCAATGAGGAAACAAATTATGGCATTCAAAGAAGCAGAAATAAGTAGTAAAGAAAAACACATCCTAACCCAGAGTAGTCATCCTCAGATGTGATCTTCCTAGGTTTGCTTCATGTTCTGTAATATGAATGGGTACAAGACTTTAATTGTTCATGCCACTAATGTGTTTATAGTTGACATTTTGAAGGTACATTTTTAATGGCCTACAGATCTCTTTAGGAGGTTGATTTCCACAGTGCTGAGTGCTTCATCAGAAATCAAAAATATTCAGTGCTGCTTGGGATTAGATGCTTTTAAGAAACACAAGAAGATAGGGAATTTGGTTGAAAACAGGTAGTAATCTGACAGCTGCTATAACAACACATTAGTGATTTCTGACTGCCCAAAGCAAAATTCATTGATATTTATTTTGAATGGAAGCATCTGGAAAAAAAAAACAATCATAAAAAAGGCCCAAAGAAAAATGAAATAAAACATTTTTAATAGAGTTATTCAACACACTTGGGCTCTGACATTAAGTACACTTGATTTTCACATTCCTTAAAAATAGTAGAGGTGAAGGGAGTTACTGTTCTCTCCCTTCCTGAGTATGAGTTTATAGTGGGAGATAAGAAGCAAAATATTCAATTCTAATATTTTAATTACAGGTATATAAACTCATCTGTCCAATAACCAAAGTAAATCATCCTCAAATTCTGATTCCTTCCTTTGTCCACAACTCAAGATTCTAAACTCATGTCCTTTTTTCTACTTCATGGGAACTCTATGTGCCATGTCTCTTAATCATTTCTCATTCACTCTATTCAAAAAGTTTGATCTAGTTTTTACTATAGTCAGTAAGCTCAAGGCTAGATTTTGCATTTGAGAATATTTTTTCATAAATCACAGGAAGTCTAAGGCCTGCTAATACTGAGCAATCTTTGACCTCAAAATCTTTCCCCTTCTCCTAGTTCGCAAGGATAACTTTCCTCCTTAAAGTGAAAGACTACAGTGAGAAAAACAACTGAGATCCAATATATATATAAATATATATATATATATATATATTTTTAGCTTTTCCTGAAGTTGTTAGCTTTCTTGTTTCCCCACCACTGGAAGATGAAGATTAATGAAAAAACAGGAACGTAGTAACTCCCATGGAACAGATGTTCGTCTGTAGAGGAGGCAGGCAATACAATACAAAGATAAATATTTTTTTCTTGTCTAACACAGGTGGAAAGTCATACATGCAACTTTTTCAGAACAAAGAAAGTCATTTTATTCCAAAGCATGTTCTGCAAAAAAAAAAAAAAAAAATCTAAATTCTTCCATGGATGAGTTTTAACATCACAACAAGCAATCCATTTTCATCAGAGCAATCAGAATTTTTTTTTTGTATTAAAACCTTTTGTTCTTCCCTTTTCTCCTCCAAGGTTCATGGGATAATTTAGGATGGAAGGGACCTCCAGAGCACATTTGATTCAACTCCCCATTGAAAGCAGTTTATTCAGGACCTTGACTAGTTGCATTCTGATTATCCTAAAGAACAGAGATTCCACTTATTCTCTAGCCAATCATTTATATTATTTAACTACTCTGACAATATTTGTTTCCTAATAACAATTCCCCTTCTTGCAAATGGCTTTGCCTCTTATTAATTGCTATGTACCTCCAATAAAAGTCTGCCTCTGTCTTCTCCAAAATCTCCCATCAGATAGCTACAGAAAGTAACAAAGTCACCCTTCAGCTTTCTCGTAAAGGCTGGAAAAAAAAAAAAAGTCAGCTCCCTCAACCTCTCCTTACACTTCACGTGTTCATTCTCTGACCATCCTGGTAGCCTTCTCTAGGACTTCTTCCAGAATGTTAATACAAGGCCAGATTCCCTGACTCATGTTTTCCTCCTCTATCAGAAATGCCAGATCCTTTCTGGCATTGTTGCCACCTAACCCTAAATAAATCAACAAAACCAAACCAACCAACCACAAAGAGTTAACTATATTTATGACATTAAGAAGGCATTCTGGTAAGAGTTCCTAGTGTTTTGCTTTACCGTTGTCTTAGGACTCTATTGTTTTTTTTTTTTTTCCTTTTTTCTTTTTTTTCTTTTTCTTTTTTTTTTTTTAAATAAAGAGCTTGAATTTTGAAATAGAGGTCTCAAATTGTAAAAAGATAAATGGGCAAAGATTCAGAATCTTACAAATATCCTTAGAATATACACACTACAATTTTAGCACTTATGTACATTACTGGGGCTACACTGCCATTGCGTGACGAGTAACGAATCTAATATCTTTATTTCTCAGCCTAATGTCAGATCTTAATGATCTCATTTTTATGGAAAAATGATTTGACTCAATGTGAGTAATAAATAAAAGCAATTTACAAATAGCCTTGGGTTGAAACCAAACTATTTAAACTGTTGTTTAAAAAGGTCAGCTAACCAATATTTATTATAGTCAAGGGACTCATTAGCTTACATAATACCAAGACACAGGAGGAATTTATAAAGAAACTGCTTTAAAAGAAAGGCCTTCTGGGGAAAGGCTTCAGTTGCCCTCATCCAAACTGAAAAAAAAAAAAAAAAAGAGAGAGTTTCCATTATTCATTAAAAATTTAGGAAGCCCTTACAACGTGCTTTTAAAACGTCTTAATTGTATGAAATTTCTCTATTAGAGAAGGCTACATATTCTGTTCGCTTTTTTAATTTTGCATGTCATGGAACAAAGACGTTCTCCAAAGCAGCTAATTAACAAAAAGCCCTGTGCTTTTAATAGTGAAGCTAATAGACCCAGATGCTGTTTATGTAAATCTCTGACCAGCTCCTACAAAGTATATAGCAGTACTTATCAAGATTAAGCAAAACATCTCCTCAGACCTTGCTCCCAGGGTCAGTGACAGTTCAGTCTTCTTTCAAGCACTGAAAGACTAAAGGAATTCAAAAAGCTTATAGTTCTGAAGGCAGGATACCAAACATTCTCGGCATTTATTTTTCATCATAGGATGCCTTATTACCATCATATTTTCTTATCTTGCAGTATTTTGTTCTCCTATTGTACTGAAAATAGAGCTGTAAGTTCTTGGCAGGCTGCTTCCCAGTTAACTCAAAATACAGAATCACAAAATGATTTGGGTTGGAAGGGACCTTACAGATTATCTAGTTCCAACCCCTTGGTTGCCCCCCACCAGACCAGACTGCCCAGGGCCCCATCCAACTTTGCCTTGAACACATTTATTGATGGGGCAGCCACAGCTTCCCCAGACAGCCTGTGCCAGTGTCTCATCATTCTCTGATTAAAAAATTTCTTCCTTGCACCTAATTTATATCTACTCTCTTTCAATTGAAATCTGTTATCCTTTGTCTTGTTACTACACTCCCTGATAAGAGTCCCCCTCCAGCTTTTTAGTAGGCTCCCTTAGGGAACCTACATTGTACTCATTTTAGCAGGCCATGCATGAGGCATGCCAGAACAGAACAGCTATGGAGAATTCTATAATTGCTATCATCCTCAACAAACTGACATAATAACAGCATCTCTTGTACCATAAAATTTTACATGTCATCTTGAGATGTCAGATATCAGTTTAAAAGCATGAATAGATATAATATCCCATACACCCTGGATGGACATCCTAGCATATCAAATACAAAAGAGATATTAACATACTTTAAAAGTATAAACAGCTTATATCAATTTTAATGAATCTAGATCTTTTTATGTTGAATTTTTTATATATCTATCCTAATATTCTGTACTTCTAAGAAGTCACAGAATATTTTATGCTTAAGTTCATGATTTCTACAATGAACAGCACATTTGGGCAACTAGCAGGTGTGGGCAACTGCATGGAACAAGATAATTAACAGCAATTCAGAAAGACAATACGTAGGCAATGATATGGTACATACATCCATTAGATGATAATATCAGTGTGATTTTATAAATACTTCATTTTCAACCAGTTAACAATCTATTCTTTAAATAGGAACCCTGTGATGCTGAATGCTTGTACGAGTCTGAAAGAAACCAAAAAGGAGCACTCTTAACTCACATTAGAGCCTTTTGAAAAAGGAGTAATTTACCATGAGGCAGTATAAGTTAGAACTTGAGAACCAGTAGTTTCCATTGGGCAGCTTGTTCCCCCTGTGCTTTCTACAACCAGTTTGAGTCTGCGCCACCGACCTCTGTGAGTGAATCACTTTTTCCACTGGAAGACATTTTGTGTACTACAAGTCGTAGCATGCAGATGCAGAAGCTCCATTTAAAAACATTAGTATCAAGAGTATATTGAGAGGAAGTGACACACTACTTGATATAAAGGATTTTTCTCTTTTTTTTTTTTTTTTTTTTAAGCCACAATGAGGAATAATCTGCACTTTATGGGTAAGAACTTGCCAAAAATGAGTGTTCCAAATCTTTCTCCAGCAACAACAACAACAAAAAAACACACAGCATGCCAGCTGCCAGCTCTGGTTGCTAAATTTCAGCTGGGTATAATTAGAAAACCTCACATGTGGGAACTCAGGAATTAATTTTGCTTAGCAAAAATGCAGCAATCCTGCAAACACTTCTTCTCTAAGGGTTTTAAAGTCCCTCACTACCACAGTTGTTTATTTCCATCTTTATAAACTACAACAAACTATTTTCTGTTATAGGCTTGTCTTAACATCCTGTTACAAGGCAGACTAATGTCTTAGAGTCATATTTTGGTCTTTACAATTGCATCTTTTGTTATGATCAACCTTTGCTAAGAGCTTAACTAAAAGAATCTTCCATCTTCATAAGTTCCTTGCTGAAATCAAGGTGTGCCTCTCCTGAATACTGTTCTTTACTCGATAAAGTTCATCTGACATTCACAGCAACCTACTGGCAGTCAGCAAAAATTACAAGTGATCAGCTCTTTCTAGCACAAAATGAAAGCAGTATATTAGAAACTTTGTATGCATTATGAATTTCTTATTTGCCAGACAAAGGCATAATTGATAATATCAGTTAATAATATACTCATGTCCAAGTTTTAATACGCCATTAGCAACAATGGTGGGGAAACTGAAAGCTAAATTTAACAGTAGTAAGCAGCACTGTCTTTTGAAATTAATTAAAAGACTTAAAATAGTTTTGGAATTTTAATCACGAAACTGGAGTTCTCACTAGAGTTGTCTGCCTGCCAAGAGAATCACAGAGCCTCAACTACTGCTGTTTACGATTTCCATATTCCAATAATTTTTCTGTAATAAAGCCACAAAACCACTAGATATTTATTCCTATTGGCTTTTTCGAAGTTCACAGATCCATCAAGCATCATCTTCAGGAAATACGTTGTTCGTCTTTGACATCATTAGCCTACTTATGTTCCCTTCAGCCTCTTAAGGAAGAAGAATTTGGTTAGAGATGAATGCTCCTGCACGTCACCTTTCTTTGTCATAACAGCATCAGTGCACCATATGCAATCAAGGAACTTCTTCAGGATAAATCAGAGAGCAGATGAATATATTCTGCAGATGGTCCCTCCTGTGAACCTAGTCCACATGGTGCAAGTCTGTATAGTCCTTCCCTCCCATGTATTTCACATGGATACTCCTACATCATACACATGAAAACAAGACAAAGAAACAGTCGCTTCTCTAGGTAATTTGTTCTAATCTGCAACCATGACCACTAAAAAAAAAATACAGCTGTATCTCTCATCTGAGTTTCTTTGTCTAGCTTTGCAACACTAACCGTAGCTATGTCTCTCTCTAGATCAAAGACCTGTGCTCATCACCAACTTAAATCTAACTAGGAAGCTTTCTTTGTTTGTCAATCAAATGACTGATAGAACACCATGCCTTTCTGTAAAATACTTCCCACTTCTAAATTTATTATGGTACTATTTTGATTTTTTGGCATCATCCCTTTCCTCTTGTGGAAACATAGAACTACATTTGATGTTAATCTTTCCAGTTCTAGTTCCAGAAGTTGTAAAGAACCATTCTCTACCTCTTTCCCACTACTTCCCTGTACTTAGAAAAACTAGGAAATCCACTAGCCATTATATACTCACTATGTAATGCTATATCGTGATGGAAAGTACAACAATAACAGCAAGGTAGCAAAGTCTTCAGCTGCAGCAAATGAGGACAAGCCCAAATACAGTGGCTACAGATGCAGAATAGAAGGAAGAAAGCTGCTTACCTTCAAAAGGCCTCAAGCATGCAGGAATCTCCAGAGCAAGATACCCTTGCTTCCACTGCCAACCCTTAAATGAAGTCTGGAAAGGGGTGGCTCCTGGCTCTACTCCTTCTGGTCACTCAGATACACTGTATGCATCTGAGCTCCCCTGGGTTGGCCCTGCCTTCCCACCAGGTGGTCAATTGCTGGTTCAAGCTGTGACTTAGCATTTCTGCTACACATTGCAAATTAAGACTCAGTATTTTTCTCATTACAATGCCATAATACTTTTTAGCTTTCCCACCCTACAGAATTTTCATTTTATACTGGCCTTTTCACTGTTTGAACCATTGCCCTCACAGAAAATAAATGACCAACTTCTTGTCCCATACAAAAACAAAGCGGAACAAAAAAAAAAGCAAGGCCTTAATGAAGGTACAAAATTTGCTGCTTATCCACTAAGCTTGGTAACTATTAGTTATGAAACACTAAAGCCTATGAAAGTTATTTTCTGTAACAGAAAGATCTTCTATTTTGTCATTACTCTTAGTAAATGAAGGCAGATCTACTTTATTTTTTAGAAAGATAAAAATGTAACCCAGAGCTATTAAAAAAAAATTACTAAATCTCATAGTTTTGTCTATTAGATCCACCATAAATGCTCTTTAAGTTATATTTTTATATAAGTTATATAAAGTTATACTAAGTTCTATCTTTAAGTTATATTTACTTTATTTTGAAAGACAAAAGGCACATCCATTTCTCTTTCAAATCTCTCCAAGATATCTTGATACAATGGTCAATGGTGAGCATGAAAGAAAGCTACAGCAATAGTGTTTGTATTTAAAAAAAAAAAAAAACAAAGCCACCACACCCCACCAGTATTCGATTCCCTTCCCTATAAAATTCAGCAGTAGGAACCGAATTACTATCTTCTACTCAGTTCCATATTATGTTGCCTTATGTTGCCTTGAGCAGTACAGGTGCTCAAAATACAAATTATACTTAGAGATCATCCATGTTTTCAGAGGTCACATGTTTTGGGTTGTTCCTTTCTTCTTCCTTCAAGTAACCTACAAGATTCCTAGCTATAAATTGTTCCTTCCAGCAAACACATGCCATGATTTTGCTGGCTATTTTTATTCATTAATACCAGCTGCTTCACAGTGCCTGGAAGTAACAGAAAAAATATGCATATATTTTTAACCATATGGTAAAATCTGATGAAGGATGGCCTTTTATGTAGGATAATTCATAAACCTGCAGTAAAATTCAGTCTTATGCAAAAGACAGGGCTAAAAGTATGTTCTCCACTTGAACTTTCAAGGACCTGCATCACTTTAAGTTTCTGAGACAAACTCAGATACGCGAGTTTGCTCTCAGAAAGTCAGCAGAGCAATATCTATTTTCCATCATGGTGGACTTTCTGATCAAGTGGAAAACAGGATTTACATTGACCTTCTGTACAGAGATAGATTTTACCATTGTGCAAGCATCAAGGTTCTCTTCCAACTTCCACCAGTCATGATACACATCAGTTCCAAAAATGTTCTGTTGCCACTATTTGCAGATATTAACATACAGATAGGAGTTCAAAAGGGATGAGAGCTGTAAAAATTATGTATTCAAATGACATGCCCTAGTAGTCTAACAGCAAAACAAAATTAAGAACATTATGTTCTAGCACTTAATTATGTACATAAGAATACTTAAGCAAATATTTTTTTCAATGCACATGAAAGGTTTCTTACCTCATAACCACAATAATCCTGAACACAGAATCGTAGGACACATTAAAATAAAATAAATCAAAATAGAGAGGTAACTGGGGTTTACAGAAGAGTAACAACAGAAGATAGAAAAGAGCCACTTATGGATTAGGAATGTTAGGATCAGAATCTAAACTAATTCCAGGAAACTACTTCTTTTTCCAGAGGTTACAGACTACTGTAACATAAGCGTTATCTTTCCAGGATGATCTGCCAATTCAATTAATAGGTTATTTTTAATTTGTTACATAGAAAAAGAACAGGGCTTTTGTTTGTCCTCCCTCTATTGTTGTTTGTTGATGTTGTTTGTTTGTTTAAGACTACGTACATCTGTGAATGTTCTTTCACAGCAGTCTCCATTATTTTCCCTGTCCCCACTTCCTTCAAGTTTAAAATACTTTTTCATTAATATAGCCAGTACATTCTCCAGCATAAGAGAAATGGATACTCAAAACCTGCAAAGGGCTGAGCAGTCATTTCTGCTGTAGCTAAATTAAAAAACTGTAAATAGAAAAAATATATTTATATCACCTGGAACACAATGTGTTCAAGACTTACCACTGGCTTAAACAGAAAAATATATATATAAATGTGAAACAAAATTGTATCCAACTGGATGGTTAATTGTCATAGAACTCAACTGTCAAACTTCTTTGATAAAAATTATCAAAGAGTAGAATTAATCTCTTAAAATGACAACAAATTCAATTTCACTAAGTGGTTATTAATTCCACTTAAAAGAACATTAAAACATTAAAAGAGGATTTTTTTCATTACGTTCTCCACGAACATCAAGATCATTCAAACTATGATTTCTCTATTCAGAGAAAGAGAAAGAAATGTAAGATCTTTAAAAGAGCCTTTGTGAAACCCTGAACATTAATTACATCTAATAGCAGGGAGAATCTCTTCATCTTTGGCTTAACAATGGTATTAACTACTCTTTCTTTGCTATTGTACATGTATACCATTATATTAAAACCATTGTAGCTGTATGTGCACTGGTAAGTATTGCAAGGCCACACTGAGCATGCTTCTCCAAGTAGGGAAGGTATTATGCTGAATGCTAAAAAGCTTCCTTTATCTGCTATATGATTACTTTGGAAATATTACTCATTGATACAAAACACAGCACACATTAAGAATAAGTTTTCCCAGTTTTATGTACCCAGAGGTAAGTATTTTTAAGATCATATTAGCCAGCTAATACCTTCTCATAGAGCCACTGAGAAAAAAAAATCTTCCTCAGAGGGCAGTTCCAAGAAGGGTTCACATTCTGAATCACCACACAGAGAAACCAGTGCATGTCTCTTGCTCTCTACTGATGGTGTTAAGGTTTGGTAGGGTAACTTTTACAAGTAATACTGAGTGACCTGAAAGTGCTTAGAACAATATCCTATATACTGCCTTAATCCCCCCAAAATCCTACATTCTAAGTCTGAAAAAGACTCTATTTGCTCCTCCTCGCTGATTTTCATACTACTGACCTTTGATATGCAAAGCTTGGCTGCATGGCAGAAATGTTTTCCTAACCAACAGCAGACAAAGAATGACAGAAGATCTGAAAAATCATGTATTATTTTTGCCAGAGGCTAAGCACCTGTCTGCTGCACAAAATAACCAGGCTAACTAACCTGAATTAACTTATTAAGTAACATGGCAAACAGCTCATTTTTCCATATCAGTACTAGCCTGCAATCCCAACCAGGATAATCATGTGGATTTGTCCCTGAAGAAAACAAATGAAAATCAGTGAAAACATATGTTGTGGTTAAGATACTTTCTCTGTTCTCATATCTCATTATAAGAATATACGTGTATTTACAAACAAGAATACTTTAATTTCTCATGAACGTGAATATTAAAAATATATATATATGCTTCCCAACTCCTCAGAACCAGATTTGTTTTCTTTTGCAAGGAGTGTTTTCAAAAAGCTCCTTTGCATTTCACATAATCTGATTTCTGTATTTATTTACATTTAATCCTACAGTTACTTACTCTTAGTACTAGAAATCTACAGAACTAATTCTGCAGGCCAGAAAGGACCAGTAAAAAAAACTCACTTCCTGATCAGAAGTTAGGAAAAATCTCATCTAGTAACACAATTTAATCATATTGAGTCCACTTTATCATCATCATCAGGCAACCTGTCTTGTGGACAGCATTTCTGGTGCACACCTCTTGTGAATGAAAAAATCACCACAACATGAAAAGCAAATACAAATTTAGTCTGAAATTTTTTCCTTCTAAAATTGCTGAAAACTTACATGTATTCTTGATGTTAATTTAACTATTTAAGCCACAAATAAAACCATTTATGGATGATGAAATAGTAATCTTCTACGTATAAATCCAAGTAATCCAAAAATAACACAATGATAGAAGCCAGAAGCAACAAATTCTTCTGAGAAGGGATGAAAAACTCAATCTTAACAGTAGAAAGATGAACATAATCTTATGTCCCTCAGGCTCTGGTAAAAAAGAATTCCTTAACACAGAACAGTACTCCATAAAACCAGGTGACTCAGAGAAAAAGTAAATCAGTATGCAAAAAAAAATTGCTACAGAGTTACAGAGAGAGAAAATTAATCATCTAATTTGTTATTTTCATTATGACAAAGAGTGCGTGGGGTCATTATGTTAAATACTGGCTTCCACCAGAAGGAAATGAACTGAAGGCCAATAAATCAAAAATCAGTGGCTAGGTACCTCTTTCTTAAAAAGAGAGAACATGCAGCAGAAGGGACCATGTTTCAGAAGTTTTAGCCAGATAAACAAACTCCACAACTGTCTGCGTAAAAGAAATTTTAAATAAGCCTGTAATTAAATCCTATTCAGTTCCTGCTTTTTTATTTGGGCAAAAGATCAGAGCAAATGCAAATAAGAGTGTCACATATGAACAGCAGGACTAGTTGGTATTTAATTTTGACGAAGACTATTACAGTCCTGTTTGTTCAGCAGAACTCTGTAAAGTGAAGACTTCTATTTTTCCACACACTTTTAAGGGGAGCATTCATTCTTATCAAATAGGACAGAAGGAAAAAAAAAAATCCCTCAACAACCACTGCATTTTTTCAGGTAATATCAAGTCACTCTAATACGTAAAATAGCAAGGCCTGTTTTACAGCATCAGGAAAAGATCAAGGACTGACTTCTGCAGTGAAATTGCAATGTCCTTTTTTTTTTATATTTACAAAATGACTTTGCCATGGATGGATTGACCTCAGAATTCAAGAAGGTATCTGCCAGCACTGACTGCTGTAGAAAAAAGGTCCAAGTGACTTCAAAGTCTACCAAAGCAAGAATTCACTAAGCTAGCTGTTCCCACAGCAGCCGGTTCTCACAGAAACCCACATTGCACTTTGCACTGCACCCATTAAGTTAATCCCAGAGCATGGCAACAAGGGCAGATCTGCTGTTATCCCACTGGTAATGACATCTAATTAGTAGAACAACAACTGGCCCAACGAGATGCTGTGAAGGAGCTCACAAACACGCTCACGTGTGACGACCATCAATCTGCAAGACTTAGCTTTTTATTTTCACACTGGATTGGTACAGACAAGAAAACTCTAAAACAAGAAACTTTCTGATTGCACTTTCCTGTCCTCCTAAAACTTAGAAGTGTATTTAAAACAAATGTAGCAGCTCTTGGATAACTGAAATTCAGTTTTAAGATAAGAAATGATGATAATTCTTATAACAAACTTGACCTTGCAGTTTTCACACAATCTTTCAGCAAAGACTCCTGCTTAAGATCAATAACAGTGAAAACAGTTAATTCCTGTAGCCTTTTCCTATGTTGAAGTTTTCATGCCCCCCATCCCTCTACCCATTACAGAATTTAAATATTTCTACTTGAAAAACAGCGGGCTTCCTCTTTGCTTCTAATGAAGCCTGTAAAAAATACGAATTTTTCTATTATTTCCCAGTTTGTGCATCAATACTGTGGATTTTGTTATAACAGTTCTGAGAACATTTTGCAAATGAAGTGCTGCAGCTCTGTCCCACCGCAAACAAAGACGCTTTCCCAAATACCATGATTATTTTAAAATTTTACCTTGATATCCTGAAGGCACTCATACACCATAGTAGTCTGCAAATATAAAAGACTGTGGGCCTATATTATACCACACCTGAACAAAACTAGAAACTCCATATATGAGTGAAACGTACTAAGAACACGAATTGTATCAAAATTGCATGTGGAGATTTGAGCAGATATTGAAAATTCCACAGAAACCAGAAAGTAGATAACGAACTTGTGCCGCAGAGAGTCCACTACCAGGCTGGAATTGTTTACAGCAGTGCAGGTCTTCCAGTGGAACACAGGTCTTTGGGTTTCACAGGCAGGCCTTCTTTGACTTTTATCAACAATGTTGTAATCCACTGGCTGAAAAGCTATTATCTCATGCTTTTGTCTACGATCAACCAAAATTTTTGTTTGAGACTTGCATTATCATATCTCAGGAAACAGTGTATTACCCTTTCCTATCAAAAAGGAGACTGTGTATTCCAGCAATCACTCACAAACTTCAAAAGGAAAAAAAAAGTAGTATACTCTCAACGCAATCAGATTCATGCCTTCTTGAAAGACAGTGAGATCTTAATTCAAGTTCATTTTTTGACAGGATTAAATTTAAGCTTTAAATTTAAGCTTTACCTTCCAGAATTAATTTCACAAAATCAGTGTGGAAAGAGATCTTTCTCAGTAATAGTTCCAAGATCCACAGACATATGTAGGATAATAATCAACCGAGAATGGTAAAGAGATTGAATTCTCTTTCTAGCAATTACATAGGTATGTGGAAAAACCTGAAACAAAGAATTGTTTCAAACCAAATACAGGTGAAAAAAGTCAACTGAGTTGATCTAAGATAAAAGGCAAGATTTCTTTTTTTTAAAGCATCCAGTGTAGAATCGGACGACATAGGCCAGTATTTGCAGTTCATTGCCAATGTTCTACAAAACCTCAAACTGAAAACAATGCAACTCTTTGAACATCAGAAAACACGTTGTTCCTCATGAAGACACATCTTTAAGTATGAAAATGGAAAGATCTGAGTGCTTTTTTTTTTTTTTTTTTTTTTTATTTAATACAGTAAAAGTGTGAGAAGGAATTTACTTTCATCTCTCCAGAAAACAAGTGACCAAAGAACCTTCACCTCCTTCTGTAAATCTAGTAGACGGAGCAGGCTGCTTTGAATTTCCATTTATATCTCAATAATAATTAAAGAAAAAGCAAAATAATATATTGAAAGAATTACATGTTACAAGAGATGTGGCTTTTTTATTGTCAGTGCTTGAATAATGCTGCCCTGGGATTGCCATGATTGATTCATCACCTTTCCCTGAATTTATACTTTTCTATACTCTTATCCAGGATATGAAGTGTGGCACAAGAAGACATCATAGCATGAAGGACAGATGTGAATGGAAACCTTTTATGAAAAAGTCAGACATAGCTGTTTTAATATTTCACAAAAATTGTGTACCCAATCTCTACATAAGATTGAGCTGTATAAAACTTTGTTGCTTTTTTTTTTTTGATTGTTTAAACAGAGAGAAAACTAATGGTACTGTAGGTAAAATAGCCAAGACCACTTACAGAGAAAAACTTTAAACCTGTAATACTTTTTGCAAAGCTATTCTGTTGCGGAGCTCATAAGCATGCCTTTCAAAATACTAACTGAAAATAGTATAAATTATGAAGAGTGCCATTCTGAGTGTCTCTAACTACCAAGTAAGGCAAAGAAAGAAGCAGTATTTCTTTTCAGAAAGAAGCAGTATTATTCCTTGTAGAAATAAGGAACAAAGGAGTTATAAATAACTATCTCTAATGAAGAAGAGCCAATAGTAGTTTGCATTTTGCATTGTACTTTTGATGTTGACACTGATGGTATGTTTATTGTTCTGCTGTCACATAGCATGACAAGAAATTTTTGCTCATGCAATTATAACACTGTTTTTTTCAGGCTGTGCCACAGTTTAAATATAAACTATAATGGTCGTAAGTTTTCTCCTGGCAGAAAGTTATGTTTAAACATAACCGATCTTATCTCGATTGTCTAGTAAAACAAATGAATCGAATGAGCAAAACACTGCTTTTCACAGTTGGTAGAATATTGTGCTCATCAGCTAGAAACAAGGCAGACCTCAATAATACATTATCAGTGCTCTGCCATGGACTGACTGCAGTCTTCCATTCTACAGCAGACAGCTCTTTTGAATCCAATGTTTGAAGGTCAAGGAGTCTCTTCTGCTTCCACTTAAACCTTTGAGGAAACTGTTGATGAAATAAAATTAATAGTACAAAAGCCTAAATGTTTTCTATCTCTGAGTAGCACTCTTGAAATCACAGAAATGTTTCTAAGTTAGAGGAGTAGATTTGTCCTTCTGAGTGAAATGTCATATTTTTTAATAAGTGCAACAATGCTGTCTAGAGAGAGTTAATGCATGGATAATGCTTTCTCTCATCTGTCTCATCACAGCTATTGCAATAAACTTAAATATCAATCATTACAGAAATAATTGATGTAGTCCACAAAAATTCAGACAAAGGCCATCTGGGTGGAAAGACTGGAGATCTGCAGGTGTTCAGACAGAAAAAATAAGAATCCACAACGTAGACTGCAAGCCTTTTACTTTCAGGAGATGAAAATAAACAGACATGGCCAAAGTGCTTATTTTCTTCTTAGGGGGTGCAATTTAGACTGATGAGTGTAGGACTCCACAGACAAAATAACTTTGCAGAGGATAAAAGAGATTCAGGCACTATTTCCACTCCACTGAAGATTAGGCTGAAAAGGATGTAGCTTTTTTCTCCTTTTATATACAGACATTCTGTAGTAGCATTCTGACTAGAGGTACACTTCAAAGTATTGTATAGTTGGATTTTAGCATAAAGGTTGGGTGACAGTTCTTATACTGAATCCAAGGCTCCTTGAGTTTTATGATATATTAAAATCTCCACATTCTCCGTTTTAAGTTGCAGTCATTTATTGCTTAAGAATTCCAGATGTGGCTTTAAAGCACTGTTTCCTAGCTTTTGCGGCAGTTGCCTTCCCCCTTCAGCTTCAAAATTATATCAAGATGAATTTTTTAGGGCAAAAAGTTCTGGAAATGTTGAAGGTACAACACTAGTCCATGCACATATACACCCTCCCATAATGAAAAAAAGTGATTTTAATAAAAGACTAAATAATGAAAATGGATACAGGTAAAAAATTTCCAATATCAGAAGAGCAGACAGAGATCTTGCAGGAGACGCAAAGAAAACTCTTCAATGGACACTTCAAAAGCCTGCTAAAAATCTAGCACTATATTCATAGTCGAAAAGCTTTTCATGAAAGGAGAAAGCAAATAAAAATGAGGCCCTGTTACTCCAGCCCTCAGGCTTTCAAGGTAAAATGGTACAACTGAGCAGAAACCTTAGCACTAACTTCCTTTAAATCACATGTTTAGCCAACACCTGCTTTGCTGCTGGCAGGAACTCCCATATCCAACAAAATGGACATAGAAAACTTTAAAGTTACCCTTGGCAACCTATCTTATATTATTAAAACTAAACGTGAAGAAAATTGAACTAACATAACTCTCCTTCACAGCAACTGAAGTAGGAGTTTTGCAACATAAATTTCCAAGATCAATTAATAAACCAAAAACAAAACATTAATTCTGAGCTCCAGTTGTATTAATTGTAACATTCATTTAATTCAGCCAATTCATCCAGCCTATTAAGTCCGTATTAATTTGCGGGTGGTGCTGAAGGATTCTGTGTCAGGTTTCAAGAATAGAACACCATTCCTACACATTCCTTATTACTGTTCAGTCACCACAGTAAGTCATGTTCCTGTAAAAGAATAAACACACAACCCTGCATAGAAACTGCATTTTCATTAACTATCTCATTTTTTTTTTCTTGTGAAATCTCCAACTTCAAGAACAGCAATGGTTTTTCCTTTCCCTGCCTTTAGAGTTAGTGCCGTAGATGTAGTAAACTCACCTTCGACTCATAGAGAAACTAATTTATAACAGAGATGAGAGCTTCTTTCTGCGTTCCTACGATTCGTAGCAGAAAAACTTACAAGTTCATAACCAGAGATGACAAGACATACAGTGTGTGTAAATGCAGAAAGAGACACACGTAACTGTCTTCAAAGCTGTCAGCTTATACTGGGAAAGGGAATACACTGCTATGTTATACCGATTAGCACTTTTAATCCAACAAGAAGGGAAGAGCATCTAGACTACTGTTAGAATTTTGTCAGGATTACTGAAGTAGTTTTTATCCCTTCTGTAGCACAGAAAGTTTAAACCTCTGCGTGACCCACATGTGAAACTTTTTGAAATTAAGGATACACGAAATATAGAGGATGTCCAAACTCAAGCCACATATAGTACTGCCTGTGTTGCTCATACTAGCCCTGTTCTGTTTCCACCACCAGTCCAAGATATCCACTCACTTCCTCCCACTCCTGACTTCTACTTAATTATTCCAGATGCATAAGCTTGGTATCTCCAAACTGTGTCTAGAAAAAAACTGTGACCAGATCTACATTTTCCATTTTGTATGTCTAACGTATTACTAAGTCATTAGTGTTTAAAATCCCTATGGAAATAAACCAGATAAAACCTAAACCCCTCAGTATATAGCCAGTATTTTTTTATTGAGACTCTCAGATTCTTAATTGAAAAGTCACCCTGAATGAGTATTTATACTAGTCAAACACAGGCATAAAGTGTCTCACATAGGAAAACAGAAGAGAACAGTCATCTTGGGACTATACAGACAGCACTGGATAACAGACAAATTACTCTTCACAAGAGCAGCAGGTAAAGAACCATTTGGGAGATAGTAGGCAAGGGGAACATTTTTTTTAATCACTTCTAGGGTAGCCTTTTCCTGTGAAGTACTACTTTCATACACAAGAGAGTAAGAAAAGAGGAAAAATTAGAATTCTACAGTGAAAACGCACATGATATGGAAAAAAGTTGTACAGAGCAAGTCCTACCCACAAAGTGATTAGATGTTCTTCTTCTTAATCGTGAATTCCTTAGGAATGCCATGGCTGTTACTTTCAAGTTAGAATAAACATGAAGGCTTCATTAACACAAAGCACTGTAAGGAATGCTTTCCAGAAGCCCTGTAAAAACAGAGCCTCAGCACTGTGCCAGTTGAGTATGAATACTGGATCTGCTTGTTATCTCTGTATTTAGTTGCTTATTCCTGCTTCTAAATTAATTTTAAAGGATGATTCAAATTCATGCTCACCATTCAAGTTATTTTCCAGACTTCATATAGTTTAAGTAGCACTTGTAAAATATCTACTTCTGTACTTTTCAACCTGTGCTTGCCATTCTGCTAAAATAAACTATGATGGAAGTTATTTTTAATAAGAATCATACCTGACAGCAAAAAGTCCAAACTCTAACTTTCAACAGCAAATCCCTTTTTAGCAGCTCATAACTTTTGTTCATCTTTGTAGCTAAGCATGAAGTATTGCACAAACACCTGCACAGAGAGGAAGTAACTTTTTCTTCTGGACTGTGCACAACCTATATATTGATGTGATCTAAAAAAAAAAAAAATAAAAAAAATTAAAGACAAGTTTGAAGAAAGCGTGTTTATAGTGATTCTAAAACAGTAAGCCTTATGCTACCAAAATACAGTCTCAATAATCATTGTGGTTTGCTGATAAACATGCCTCATCTTTTCCCAACTTTGTCTTATTTTCTTGCATCTTACAGAAGCATAAATCCCCCTAAAAGTTACTATTTATATATTTTCAAGGAGACAGAAGAAAAGAGAAGGAAGACACTCCCCAAAGTATTTGTTTTAAAATTACTTTGAACAAGTAAATGAAGACTGCAATTAGTATTCATCCCACTCATTACACAGCTCCCTTCACTACAACCTCCCACAATACCCCCCCAAAATTCTGTATGAACATACGCTTCATTCAGGTTCAGTAGCAGGCCAGTTTCAATGTTCTAAAAACAATTTTTTACTCTTTCCTCCTACGTACACCTTCTGCTAAAGAAGAGAGAGTTTCTGTGAGAAGGATATGAGAAGTTCCTAGTCAATAGCTAAGAACAGTTTGACTGTTCCTCTGATTACCTACAAACACTGGAAAAGATGCCAATGGATCAGTACTACTGTATGCTTACTGTTGAGCGTAACAGGAACAAAGATCAATAAGTGAAATCAAATGATCCCTATTGACAGTCATTGCATCAGTACACATTAAAATAAATATCTTAGTTTATTAAGAGAAAATTAAGTATTTTCTTTTATTCACTACTTGGTCATTTTTACAGGTCCACGGCAGAAGAAAAACTACCGGACAGAGCTCCAAGAATTCTAAAACTAAACAAAGAAAGCAAAAGAAGTTAATTATGCTGCATAAAGAACTCTACTTATTGATTACACATACTGAAAAGTTAATTTTAAATGCTTCTGGAGATGCTGATGAGAATAAGATAGAGTACACTTTTAAGGTAGTTTAAAACTTAATTACTTTTTTCACTTATAGAGCATCTATCCATAGTTAAGAGTCTAACTATTACATTTTCTCCTACAAACTACTAAAACCAGAAAATATTCAGCAGTTTAAATAATATGAAAAAAGCTGCATCTATTTAACAGCTGCAGAACTCAGAGGACAGAGGCAGTAAAATAATATAAAAAAAAACAGAGTTAAAAATCCCACTGTAAGAATATTAACTGTAATAAAAGAAAAGACATTAAAAACAGCAGCTAGTTAGGTGCCAGGATATAATAGAACCCATAAGGACAGGCAAAGAATGATGCTAAGTTAGAGAGAAAGAGTCTGTTTTCAGAGAAGAACTTCCTGACAGATACCACAACAAAGCGACATGAACGGTGACTGTGTGGTCCCCTTCTCGTAAATAAATCAGGCGTCAAAGGTTGATCTGCAGTTAATAAGAGGCCTAAGCCTTCTCCAAGGATTTGTAGTATTCTGTCAGCACAGTCCAAGCCTTAGGAGCCATGAAGCCTTCCGGTGGGTTTTGTCCTTCTCGAGCCAGCTTGCGCATGCGGGTCCCCGAAATAAATTCGAAGTCTTCATGGCTGAGAGATGGGAGTGGGATAAAGGGGAGAGAGAGAGAGGAGCAGGTAGGAGGAAACAAGAAAATATTTTAAAAAGCAGTATGAGTTGTTTATATTTCTTCTGCTTTTGTTTGATACTTCAATGAAATTTCCTCTTGGAAGTATAATTCTGGAAAGCAACCGTTATTTCCAGACATTGTGCATCGATGACAGTACATCTTCAAAAATACACACCCTCTACAAATATACATTCTCTACAACAAACAGCTTAGGTAACTCCTGAGTTTAGCAGCTTAGTCCAACTCATATCCTACAGGTTGAATCAAGTTTGTGCTTTCATCTAGCGTGGCTTTCTCTCTAGGAAGAAACAAGGAAACTATATGCTGTTTGTAGATTATTTCAGTGCTGGAAGATCATTTCAGTTCCACTAGAAAATGTGGAAGAACAACATAGCAGAAAATTGCTTGATGATAGACAGTTTGCAGAACAGAAAGTAAGAGTCTAGAGGCAGGTTCTATAATTTCAAAATAAAATAATGGAGTTTTAGAATACTTTTTTTTAATAGTAAAGTTAGTGAGACAGTGGCATGGGTTGCCCAGAAAGAGGGTGGATACCCTGTCCCTGGGGACAGCCAAGGTCAGGCTGGAGGGGCTCTGATCATCTTGTGGAGCTGTAGGTGTCCCTGTTCACTGCAGGAAGTTGGACCACATGGCCTCTAGAGGTCTATTCCAACT
Organism: Phasianus colchicus; assembly: GCF_987193195.1. NCBI lineage: Eukaryota > Metazoa > Chordata > Aves > Galliformes > Phasianidae > Phasianus > Phasianus colchicus. The sequence continues at coordinate 19,638,801 of NC_143439.1, read as the reverse complement.
CAAACAATCCTCTGATTCTACGTTCTATAGCTTTTGCAGCTGGGCCAGTGAAAGCCACATAGCATGCATGTACATATATATATATATTTACATATGTATTGAAGTACACATGGTATATACAAATCCAAAAAAGAAAAAAACATAAAATTATCTGGAGGAATAATAAAACTGCCTTCCCATAAACACTTTTGGAAAAAAAAAAAAAAAAGATTTCAATTGTGCAGATAAAAAATAGAACCCAGATGAGGATTGTGGATTATCACTATTAACATGACAATCTAAATTAAAATCAATTTCTCAGGTATGTGATGATAAGCAAGAAAAGCTCCAGTCAAATTAAACACTACTCCTCATAGAAGTTGAGAAGTATAACCAAGACAAGAATGCCAGAACTCTACCAAATGTTCAAAAAAAAAAAAATGATTTATTCTTAAATTAAATATGGCAATTTTACTTACGCCATTTGCTCAATTTGCAACACGTAACCATTACGCACTCTTTACTTGTCTGTTTGAAATAAAAGCCAAGTATTGATCTCAGATGCACAAGCCTTACACAGAAACAAGAGCCAAGTGTGTGCATCAGAGGGCAGAACTTGGCTTTAAGTGCTGAGCTATGCTCAGCAGGGTATGGAAGTTAGCAAGATGCAGAAAGCATTCCACAGTTCCCTTTCACAAAACCACTAACCCCATAAATTTTTGATTTGGATTGTGTGCATCCACACAGCAGCAATGCCATACATGCTCTTTTCTTACTGCTTTCAATTTAGGACTGTGTGTTCTTGAAGTGCAAAAACAAGATAAAAAAAAACCTACTGTGCTTCAATTTTGCAAAATATAAATAACACAAAAATAAAAACCTTTCAGCTTATGCAAGCCCATGAAAGAGTTATGTCACTACCACTCAGAACACCTGCAAATGTTGTTCCTGGGTACATGCCTAGTATTTACTAATGCTGCTTGAAGGTAACTTGATTATTTTGAAGACAGCTATTTCTACAAAACATACACAACTATGCTAAGTCTGGTTATTATTCTACCAAAACAAAATATTAAGTCTCTAGACAACTGGGATGAAAGGAGTAAAGCATTTTCCATGTTTTCCACATATCAAACTCTGAGCATGAAAAACACATTAGCTGATTTATTCACTCCCTGCCTCTTTGTAGAATGAGACTCAGCCTCCTAAATGCCCTCCAAGTTTAGTAAGATATAAACCTGCCAAGAAATTTACATATACCATGCAAGTTTGCTTCAGTAAGACCCCTCCTTCCTTCAGCTTCCTCCTTCCTGCATAGCTGTGCAAGAAGCAGTTCTAAGAATTAGAAAAACATTTACATGCAAAAAAAAAAGAAAGAAAAAAGAAAATCCATAGAAGCCTTAGAAAAAGAAAAATCTAAGTGAGGATCATTTAAGAAACTAATTAGGCTCAGTGTTACAAAAAATTTCAAGAAATGTTTCAAAAATACTATTTTAAAAAGCACAGAAGTACTAGGTGAGGCCTTATCAATGTCCCAAAATTCTCTCTCTAACAATTTGCTTTAAAAACCTCCCAAATTAGTAATCATATGAGGCTTTAGTAATGCGTACTGTATACTGAAATGGCTCAGTAATTTTTGCCTTTTTTGTAAATTCCTTCATCACTAATTTTGCTACTATTTAAGTTTCCAGCTTAATCTCCACATTCATACCTAAAGCAGTCTTTCCTATAACAGCTAAATACTCAATGCCTTTACTAATTGTGAAAACACAATTTCCAGAGTAACAGAAACTACTATTTCTACTACACAGAAACATGACTTCTTCACTCTGTTGTGATTCCAGAGCAACTGCCGCGTTCTACTCAGCCAGCAAACTTTCAGATGCAATTAATTCCTTGAGCAATTCACAGGCTTTTTTCTCAGGTTCAGCCTTTTAACAGCTCTACTTCTCCAGCTTCATATTCCCCACTGAACAGGATCAGTCAGGAGGTGAAATCCAACCTTTTAACCAGTCTCAAGAGGATTTCCACTGAACTAAAATTTATCTTTGCAGCATGAAATTGTGACTCCACTTAGGTCTTGGGAACGCTCTGTCATGCTGAGTGAACCAGCTAGTATCAGACAGGTTCCAAGCCCAGCTGGCTATGAACAAACACTGTGTGAGAGCAGAACATAACCAACGCACTTAATATCAACAAACGGAAAGTAAATCCTTTAACTGACACACATTAAACTTCTTTTTGACTAGAAGGTTTAAATCTTTTGAGCTGCTGTGATATGTATCCTAACATATCCTAAATGATGCACTAATAATTACTAATACTATTTCACATAACTGAATGAAGGAGGACAATCAAATATGTCTTTTTCAGTCTCTTTACTACCACTTTTAAAATCAGACATCACATCAAACAAGTTTGCAAACACTACAGACTTTGTTGAAACAGCTAAGTATGACTTGACAGTATTAAAGCAGCTGTGACAACCACATTCTATAGTGTATTCCCAGGACTTTTAAAGTTTGAAAGTCACAGTCATCCCTACCCTTCAGATACCCATGCTTCATTCACACTTTACAAAAGGCATGAATAGTCTGCTCCAGTAGCCTTATTTATGGGTTCCTTTTAGCTGAAGTGATCTCATTGGTTTTCCTCAAGAATAAAAAAAAAAAAGCTGTTTTTTTTTTCCAGACATTGCTGAGGATTTTTTTCCACTTTTATTAATTTATTTATTGCTTGTGCATGTGTGTTGGGTTTTTATTGTTAGTAGCTAGACTAATTTCCTTTCTTAACTGAGTTTTTTTTTTCTCAGCAGCAGCCTGTGGCCACATTTTTAGGACTGATCTTCTGCAGAGAATTGGGAATCTCTGCTCACCCAAACAACTATTAAGCCACCAATATTAAATTACATCTGCTTGTGGTAACTGAGCGGCCTTTCTGGCTGAGGAAACACACTGACTTCTTCTGAAAGGACTTCAGCATTTGGTGGTAGTTTCTGTTTTTTACTTTAGTTGCTTTGGGGTTTTTTGGTTGTCATTTTGGGTTTTTTTGTGGTTTTTTGTTTGTTTGTTTTTTGTTGTTGTTTGTTTTGGTTTGTTTTTTTTTTTTTTTACACTTCAGCCTGAACCACTTCAGTGGTTCTCAGATCAGACATTTGTTTGAAAGTTCTCCATTATAACAACAATTCCTTCTGTGCACTTCTTCAAATCATGTTTGGACTTACTCAATTATTGATCCCCTTTCAGTTCATTCTTCCGGGAGTGTTTGAACTTAAACTACTAAAGTGCAATGAGTTTCTTCTAACTCTTTTTTTGTTCTTACAGACGTTTCCATTTCAGAATGCTGCTGGTGGCCTTCTACCATCTGTTCCATTGATTTCTTGACACTGTGCAAGTCACACAATGAACAGAACAATGGCAAAAATGGCAAAGAAATGACAGAACCTAAGCCTCATTTGCAGTTACAGGGCACATGCCACATGTCATCCAAAGGAACTTCCTTGGCCACTGCTTAGCTGGAAAGTGATGTGGCCCATAGATGACTGGTGAAAAGCAGGTACAGTTACTAGGGGAAGGTAGCAGAGCAGCACCTCAGATTTCAAGGTATGAGCATAATTGCTCTTGCTCGTAGGAAAAGAACTGCAAAATCAGAAGACTAAAGTCTCCCAGATCAGAATCTAGGATTTAAATATCTACAGTGGCTTTCCAAAGTTATATCATGATATGTACCCGCTGTTGTAAAATTAAGAAGCCCTAGGGGCAGCAGCTAAAAGAGATACAGCTCAGATACAGCTTAGTCTCAGGGAAACTCATGTAATATGTGCTTGACATAACTTTCCACACCTCTGTTAGTGTTGCAAATTCTTGAACTGGCTATTGGCTGTGAAGATTCCAAGCTCAAGCAATTAAATAAGATGCAACAGAAATCAAGTTATCCATTTCTAAAATAAGTCAGAGTAGTGCTTTTTTGCAAACGAACTTCTTCCCCACATTTTCAAGTTGTGTTTTTCATGAGTTAGGTAGTGTGCTAAGAAAAGACTTTCATAAAGAGTAAAGTCGTTACTTTACTCGTGAGGTCCTCCACCAGTACTGACCCTCTCACATTTCCAGACAACTCTCTGTTCCCTACCATCCTTCTTGCAGAGTTGAAACACTACTCGGTCCAGGAATCTGACAGGTTTTTGGCATTACATAGACTAGTCTGAAATACAGCCAGCTGCACCCACCCAAGCTCTGTCTGTAGCCTACCACAGTGTTCTGTCTATGGTGAGCAGGAACAATACTGGCTTTCTCTTCAGGGAGCTTGCATGCAGCTGCATTGCCATCTAGAGGATTGCTGTCACGCTCCAGTCTATCCTATAGTTAACAAACATCATCTAGAGGACGAGACAAGTAGTCCTGCATTTGAACAGAAGAAAGGTAAAGCTTCATGCTAACAGCAGCACTAACTTTTTTCCAAAATAGTGGCAGAAACAGAAAAAACTCCTGTTGTGGTTTAACCCAGCAGGTAGTTAATTACCACACAGTTGCTTGCACCCTTCCACTATCCCAAAAGGATAGTAATTATGACAATTTTTTATACGTATATGTGTGTATATATATACACACACACACATAAATGTATATAATAAGTGATGCGCAAGCAATTACTCACCATCCCCCAACTGATGCCCAGCTAGCCACCTCAAGCGGTGGAAGGGAGTGAGATTAATTACCATTTGTTTCAAAACTGCTTTTGCTTGATGTCATACAGTATGGAATGTCCCTTTGGCCAGTTTAAGTCAGCTGTCCTAATTCTGGGAGTTAAGGAAGAGCAAACTACAACTGCTAATTAAGCCTCCTTGATTAGCTTCTATTTCAAAACATCTGCAGTATAGCAAATGATTGAATTTCTAATCACCTATGAACATTGTAGAATAATACACAGTGAAGCTACGTTAATTCCTACCAGGTTTCAATACATTTGCCATTGTCCTTCTACTCATCATATCCAAGGAACACAAGAACATACCATAAAATTAGATTTAGTTATGCAAAAGATGATAATACTTTGTAGCTTACAAAAACAAGAGTAGGTCAACTCAGGTGCTTGGAATTTAAATATGGGAGCTTCCAGTAGTAACTAAAGTTGGATCAAGTAAGTTGTGCTGTGAAACTACACCCAAATCGTCACCGAAGTCAAGTTGCATTAGAGGTCTAAAAATGTCTCTAAAAACTGACATATTGTAGCAATATTCATTTAATACTTCTTTTTCCTTGGGGAGTGAGGGCAGGAGAAGACAGTTGTTCAAAATGTTTTAGAACTAAAATACAACTTACTGCTCAGAGTCATAGTAGTCCATGGACTTCTTTTTCTTATTATAAGCTGCAACCCTGAAGGGTACAATTTCAAGTGCTCGGAGGCCTGGGGCCATTGTCAACACTTTGGCACCATGAGTTGGTTCGTACAGATCTTTCCCAGTACCAGGGTGCGGCATCCCTGCAGGATCTCGGCCTACAATGTAGAAGTTAGCTCCTGCAACCATCCGTGATCTGCAGTGCCACTGAACCTAGAACACAAAGTGAAAAGTTAAAAGAAAACAGTTAAAAATATGATCATTAAAACATGAGCACTTTCCATCCCCCCGCCAAACAAATATTCTTTTCACCAATCAATTATATGAATCACCAAATATACAGCTAAGACACATCATTCCCTGTTTCATTTGCACAACAGGATACTATGAAAAAAGACTTCACTACAGTTTGGAATAACATCATCTGAGGATTTAGGTCCAGCCTAAAGCTGTCTCAACAGTAAATTACTAATAATGATTTAGTAAGAATTTTAAACTATGAAATGTCTTGATTCTTACATTCTTACTTGGGAGACCAAGGTACAGCTGTTCTTAGGAAAAAAAGCTACATTTTTCTACTGCAAATAATTTATATAAAGCAAAATCGTGATGTTTCATATTTTGTTCTATCTTAATTTTAGGTAAGAAGCTCTAAAAACGGTATCTCAAAAGATAAATTCTTGTTTTAGTCATTTAAAGTTCTATAACTAATTGTTAGAAAGACATCAAGGAGGATGGTTTACAATCAGTTTGAAGATTCCTATAAACCAGTACTCAAATAATGGAATCAGGAAGCAGCCATGAGTAATGAGGTTACTGGTATCAGTTTTTTCTTTGACCACATCCAGATGCTACAACTGATGGACTCAACTGCTATTCAAACATCTGAGTGTTATAGATGCTGATAAATGCATTAACCACTTTGTGTCACAAGCACAGAATGGGCCAAATCTCACCAAATGCCAGCACACCACAGCATTAGGTTTTCCAAAACTATCCTATTTATTAATTTAAATTAATTAATTTAATTTTTAAATTTTATGTTGTTGTTTGGGTAACAAAATGGAGTTCTTAAATCATGCTGCTTGACTAATTTTAAGAAAATTTAGAGCAATGCAAATCACACGTTTGAGATATAAACAGCTTGTCCATTCTCTGTGCTACTTCAGAACACACATACTTTCTTACACAGGTGAGCTCACTGCAGTCTGATACAGGATTTTTTCATAGAACTGTTTACTTTCTTTCAAAGTAGTTTTAGGAAAGTTAAAAACAGGAAAAAAAAAAAAAAACAGAAAAATACTAAATTCACACTCATGAAACATATGCATCAAAATCCTACAAATTGAAAGGTGATATCCATCCTATTGATAACCATGCTGACTCAACAGCAGCTTGTATTCCTGTAAATAATGCGTGCTACAGAAATAAATCTGGTATGTATGCCTTTTAAATGACCTACAGAAAACCATTAGAGGAAGAATCTCTTATTTCCTGGCTAGAGGTGTTATTGTCAGTTTGTATTCTGAAATTATTGGAGATATATTAGGAAAAAATCTTACTCTATTCAGAATAAAGTTTGGGGATTTCACTTCTTCTTGTATGCTTGTGAGTATGAGATTGAAGTACAATGTTTCTATTAATCCTCACAAGAGGTCTATGGAGAACATTGCAAATTTCCCTACAATAACTCAGTTACATACCTCATCTGCATCTGGACTACAGTTCTTCTGGGTTGAAAAGTAATGCAAGCTCTGTTTGACCAGTTGAACAATCACTAGAAGAAAGTGCCAACCTCCTAATTTTTTTCCCACCAAAGGTCTCTCTCCTATCTATCAAAAAGCTACCACAGAGTTAATCACTTGAACCTGGTCAGAATACCAACATCCTGTGACTCACAAAAGAAAAAAAACTGTTATGAAGCGGAGAAACAATGTTGCCTACATTAATTGCCCTCAAGCAAAAGCATTTGTTTTTCCCATTGCTTCCCACAACCTACACGAGTTTTAACCCAAATCTTGGTTTCTAAATAAAGCATTCCCAAATAATTATTTCACATAGAAGCCTCAAAACAATTCTAAATTAAGCGTGCAAAAAAAAAATAACAAAGCCTTTTCTTCTGAATTTGTTCAACTCTCCAATATACATACTTTTTGCTTAATAGTTACAAAACTTAAGATACTTAAGATTCAGGACAGCTATTTCACCTGGTAATTGATCTTTTGAAAGAGGTTGCAAAAAAGGAGGAAAGATTAATTCACTATTACACCCTTAAAACTGTAAGGAAAACGAGCACACAAAAACCATATTGTCTCCCTTTCTTTCCATAAAAATTCTTCACTGTACAGGTCTCTTCAAAGGATATCATTTTCACTGATGATGGAGGGATCCTTTACAGTCTGTTTTAACAAGGGAAATTAGCTTTCTCTGTCCTCTAAAAAAACCACAACCCACAAGTCTGAGGAATAACACAAAACAAAATATTTCACTGCACTACTAAAGGGGTTTTGTTCTGGTTTTGTTGTTGCCATTACCGTGATTTGAACTCTTGACATGCTTACCTCCGTTGGTCCAGCATACATCATGGGGGAAGGGAATATAGCCACTACCGTTGTTTCTGGATTCAAGACTCCCTCCTCCAGTACTGCAGCATGCTGTTTCATGCGCCACATGAGAGGGACATCATCCTCCTTTGTCCAGCCTCCAAGTGGATGCAACAGCAAAACCGGACGCCTGTAGCCACGTTCCAAAAGCTGCTTATGAGTATCCTGCATCAAAAGTGCATGCCCATTGTGCACTGGGTTGCGTAACTGAAAGGCAAAGACAGCATCTACGGAGAGGAGAAAAAAAAAGAGAAGACAAACAATAAGGAAGGCAACTTAATTAATCAGAAGTTGTACAACCAGAGAGAAATCTTCAAATGGTACAATCTTTCCTCGGAACTTCATTAAACAAGTGTAACAGTAGCAGTCACAGGTCAGTATTCTCAATAAGCAAACCTAATAAAAAGCACACTAAAACTTCTATCAGCTTCCTTCATTTCTGAGATTTCAGTAGAATTACTTTAGTTTCTCCAACAGCAATAACCTCTTCTTCAGATTTTTAACTGCATGAGCACATAATACTGACCTAAATTAAATTGTAAGAGGAAGAGAAACTATGCTACCTATCCAGTAACCAGCAGTATCCCCAGGAGGTCAAAACTCAGTCCAATCCTGTTTAATATCCTTTGCTAATGACTGGATAATAAGGCAGAGAGTACACTCAGTAAGCTTGCAGACAACACAAAACTGGGAATAGTGACTAGTATCATAGGAGAGCTGTGCTGTCATTCAGAGTGAACTCAACAGGCTGGAAAAACAGTCTTAGAGGAACCTCATGAAGTTAAACAAGATACACAAAGTCCTGCATCTGAGCAACACCTTGTACCAAGCTGGAAAGCCACTCTGGAAAACAGGATCTGGGAATCCAACTGGACACCAAGTTGAATGTGAGACAGCAGTGTGCTCTTATAGTAGAGGCATCTAACTGGACCCTAGTTTACACTAGGCAAAGTAGCAGCATGAGCAAGGTAATTCTTTCCCTCTCACTGCTCAGCAGTGATGAGGCCACAGAGAGCTGGGTTCCTTGGCACAAAAGACTGGAGAAACTCTTCAGTGAGGACAGGCTGAGAGAGCTGGGATTCATCAACTTGGGCAAGGGTCACGGGGGAATCTTATCAATATATATAAATATCTGAAGGGAGGGTGCAAAGAGGATGGAGAAAGACTCCTTTCAGTGGCACTCAGTGACACGACAAAAAGCAGTGGACACAAACTGAAACAAAGGAGAATCCACTTGAACAGCAGGAAAGATGTTTATTGTGAGGGTGAGCAAACACTGACATAGGTTCACGGGGAGATTGTTGATTATCTCTTCAGATAATAACAGCCATCTGGATGTAGTCCTAGGCAACCAGCTCTAGGTGGTCCTGCTTCAGTGGGGGGAGTGGATAAGGTGACCTCCATACATCACTTACAACCTCAACTATTCAGTGAAATATAAATAGTAAACTTTTTTTTCAGGCATCAAACATATTTATTTGGGGAACAGTTAAGACCAAGGCTGGTATACCTCAAACCTGAAGATCACAGTAATACTGACAATACTGAAAAAAGACAGGACCTCAAGACCAATCTCAGTTTGCATTCTTCATGCATATTTGCAGTCTGTGTTCTCTTCCTTCACACTTCAAGTGCTCTGTAGCTGTCTGCTAGTTGCTGGAATTAGCTGGCTGTTTGTGATACTTAATATCCATTTATTTACATAGCCATCATAAGCATTACTCCCAAGAAGCAGCATGTAGCAGACTTAAGAAAAGAAGAGCATAAAAGCCCAGCATTCAGCATACCTCTATAGTTCTAGTCAAATCCGATGATTTTTAAATCATGTTCTACCACATTTTAACATTATCTTTTCTTGCATTAATAATATGTCGAGCGTGCATGGAAAGATCAAATTCAGAAACTTAAGGGTTACCAGCTTCTCTTCTCATTCAGGCAAGGCAGAGCCTGAACTTATACAAATAAATACCAGTAAAAGGCAAAGAACACCACTTAAAAGAGGGTTCAAAATTAGTATCCCTGAAACAAGGTTTGTCCTTGCAGTATCGAGGCAGTAGGCATTTGGATAAACCTTTCCATGAAGAAACAAAGCAAGAAAAAGTTACTCACCAGCATTCATTTCCTTGAACTTCTGTCTTAGTTCAGCTGGAGTGAGACGGTACTGATCAAGTCCATCATTCCAATAAATACGATCGAGGACCTGTAAATCTCCACCTACAAGCCAGTTCCCTTGCTCCATAACCATCTAGGAGAAGTAATGAAAAACAGCTTGTTCTGAGCATTTAGACCACTGCAAAGGGATGTGATCTTTACAAAGGAGACAGCTCCAGGTTAATTGTATTTGATATTCTGAAGCCAAGCACCAATGTTAAAAAAAATAAGAAAAAAATTATGAGCTGCTGGGGTTCAGTGGTACTGCATTCACCATACCTTTCCCCAAGTAAATGTCAGATTTCACATCTCACCTAGGAGGAAGGGGAAGGCGTGAGACAGATAATGAAACTGAGAAAACTCACCACTATATAAGCTCTGAGGCACCCAAAGATTTTTGACAATTTCAGAAGTGCCACCAGATTGATGCAGTGTCATGCAACTACAATACACACAATCATATGCTGTTGTGCTACTGCTATACATGCCAGTATATACACCAGAACATGGTTTCTCATCTTCTACGTGAATTTCAGTAGTGACATTCTGTAATTGTTAATATATTGTAACAAGTCACCCAAATCTTTTCTGCCCAAGATTTTCTCAGCATTTCTTATGTTTGTGTTACTTTTTCAATAAAACGAAAATCTTACATTCATCAGCACAGAAAACATTGAGGACACACCTTTCTCAACACTCTTACTTATATCTAGCAGATGTCCTTTCCAGATACATTCCTAACTATATAGTTGGTGTTGTGTAATTTTATTCAGTAAAATGATGTCATTACACATTAATAAGAAAAACAGGTAAGATGTCAAAAAAATGTTTTTTTTCACATATGTATAACTATTAGTCATACAGATGCTTTTAGAACACATAAAAGGCTTTATCTTTCCATAGGGAAATCATAATTTGAGTTTTGTTTGATTTCTTTTTATCTGAATTTAAGTCATACAATAAACAAAAAGATACCACAAAGACTAATGGGAAGAGTAATACATTGATGGCTCTTCAGAGCTATAATGTAACATTTACATCAGCTTTCAAAACCAAATGCAGTACTGCATTGAGTGCATTATGATTAAAATATGTATGACATCCACACAAGGTCAAAATAGTAAAACATATTTAACACAACAGATGGGAAATAACTCCTCAGAGAGTTAAATCATGAACTCTTCAGGAAGGGTGCCTGTTTCAAAAGAATTTAAACAAGGCAATTCTCATGTGCTCCACTTGCAGTCAGAAAGGAACTTTTCTTGCCTTACACTGCATATTAAGGAACTTTGATGATCCATCTGGGTCTACAAGGGAATGGATTTCCTAGGCACACATTAGGGCAAAGCCCCCACCTCTGCAGCACAGATTCTGTATCCCAAATTCATTTCACATGTTCATATTTTTATTGGGTTTTCACACCAAGCACAGATTACTCATGAACTACATTGAACAGAAGAGTACCTTTGTTCCCATTCAAATGTTTTAATTATTTCTCAAAGAAGTTTTGTTCTCAAAATACACAAGTCACAGACACCAACTTCAACTCATTTGCATCTCCACAGACAGGACATTTTATCAGACTGGCTTTTCAACTTCACACGCATACCTTTATGTAAGGATGATCCTTGCATGTCGTTCCCCACTGCCTCGCACAACGTTCCTCTTTCCTATGCTCATAGAATTCTGGATTACGGAGAATGGCTACGCGGCGACCCTCGTACACTAATGCAATTGCTGTACAGCCATCCAGTCTTTCTTTGTCTTCCTGCGTAGCTGTCAGCACTATAGGCACTGAAAGATTAATGACTCCCCCTACAGAGTGAGAAAAGCCATTCCCGTTATCAGCTATAGTCCAGACATCAAATCTCCTAATAAGCAAGACCGTAGTCTAGCTGTTGTATGATAATACAACAGGTCGTTCTAGCTTTTACAATAAGGACAACTTTATGATGTAATTTTGCATTAGATTCATGTGCTGTAAGGATGTGCAAACACTGAGGTTTGGAAAAGAGCAAAGACACTACTGAAAATGGCCAGTACTTATAGCTGCACGCAAGTATTCATACTGGGAAGAAACTATGTTTAGGGGATCTCAAAATCTTGTTCAGGAAGCAGTTCAGGAATACAGTAAACCAAACCAGATAACTTAAAATATTACTCAAGATGCTACTACTACGACTATTATAAATAAAAATATCACCCTCGGTAGCCATAATTTCAGTCTGTAAGAAAAGCTCATTGTGATGAAAGCAGCAAAATACATCTTTGTAGTTAGCATACGTAATTCAAATATTTCAGAAGGTGACTTTTGCTGTTCACATCAAATTACATTCAGACTCGAATGTATCTACCTCAGAAGAAACTGTAGAGTCACATATTTTGCATAGTTCATTCAGTTGTAAGCTTACTAGCTACTAATTTCCAAACATAACCCAATATATCTGAATTCAAATGTTACATGGTCTTCATTTTTAAACATTTACTTCACTGCTAGATCCTAGAAGTGTTGTTTTTCTTGACTACAAGTGTAAGATCCAAGAAACCAGTAGAGTAAATACTAAATATCAAACAGTGGCAAAAGTGTAATAAGTTCAGGCATAAAAAGAAAGAGTGCAAAACTCTTAGGTGTTCTCCAAGTGAAAAGTAATGGCCCCCTTGAATTTAATAGTTTTGCTATTGGTGGTAATTGAGGTGAGATTAAATACAGCTGGTTTCCTCATTATTTGAGCAATACATTTTTTTTTTAAAAAACCTTTTAATCATATCTTAATCATGACAGGAAGTTAAAAATGACAAAGCTGGGTGAAAAGGATAACAGAAAAAAAAAAAGTCAGAGACAAGCGGCAGCTTTTTTCTGCCATTTGGTTTCCAGAAAGAAAATAGTAACAGAAGGAAACAGAACTTCTTACTATCCCTTTTATCATATAAAGCATGCAAAAACACAAAAAAGTTGATGTAAAACAATCTTCAAAGAAGAACAAATGGAATAAAAGAGAATCACTATTGAATTTTAAATCTGATGATGATATCACTTAGCTGCTTTAACTGATGTTTTCTGTTAGCCTATTGGTAATGCAAAATAAAATGTATTTGTTAAAACAGGGTAGTTATTAAGGCAGTTATTCAATTTCATGCGACAATCATCCACAGTCAAGCCCTTTTCTCAATTCTGGTTTTATACCTGACAGAGCTACAGTACTCAAGTCACTTTGTTGTCTCATCCTTCATCACCATCAGGGAAGAAACCTTTTTGCATTCTTTGCACAGCAACTGAATTTCAATTCTGAGTTCTAAAACAGATTTCTTCAATACAAATTAGAAATGTTGATTTCAGGTTTAAAATCTTTTCCAAACTGAAAGCATTTAAAAACATAAATTATAATTTGTATAGGCAAAAAGATAAGGTGTTGATTTTTCAAACATGATGGTACAAATAAAAAGAATAAAAAAGTTTAAAAAGTAATGATTTTACTATTATATCTTCTCATCTCAAATTGTGCACAAACCTGAGAAATTTTCACCACACCATTGCTAAGAAGCAAAACATCAATAATATTTTACAAGTAGTACTTGCTCAGATTTAGTAATAGAAGTATTTTACCATCAAGGAGACAGTCAAAGTGAAGGCACTGCAGGTATTCTCTCTCTCTCATAAAGCCACTCAGGGGTGTTGCCCAACCTTCAGCCAACACTTGCACCCACTGCATATCCACCTTGTAAAGAAACAGAGAAATTGAGTACGTAAAAGGTGTCGCTCAATGACTGTCGTCAGGTGTTCATCATAACAGAAGACGACTTAAGCATAAAACGCAATGTGAACGGAAGATTTCTCAGTGTGATAGTCTTAATCAAAGAATTTCAAATCTCTGTAAGTAAGAAAAATAACAACTTGCTCCTCAGTGTTTATAACTACTTTCCAATTCTTACACTAGATCACATTTGATAGTGTTAAAAACAAATAAGCTTTACTTATAAAAATTTGATAAAGTTTATCTTACCAGAACTAGAGAGTTTCATTTCTATCATTTCTCAATAAAGCAAGATAAACAAAAGCTTAAAAAAAAAGACAGTAATACATACAAAAACTACAAAACAGAATTAGGGAGAGATAAGACTAGTGGGTCTGATCTTAGTACAGATTAGTAAGGAGATTTTTATTGCAGAAAGTAGTGAGAAAATCCAGAACAAATTCTCTCAGGAGAGCATTTATTTTAGCTTAAGATGCAACATCTTACAGGAATTTCCTTCCTTACCATTTAAACTGTCACACTGTGACCTAGTGTGTGGCCTTTATTATTTTTGCATGTGCATTACTAAGACTTTGTCAAGAGTCTTTGACAGAGGACAAAGTCCACCGACTCCACTTGTGCAAGTCTCTCTTGCAAAGAGCATGACTAGTTTTATTACATCATTTAGTTTATGTTCAGACAAATAAAACACACATTTTCTTCCCTAGCTGATGTTATATACTTGCTGGTATCTAAAAAAAAACACCAGTCAGGAATGGAGAGGGAGAAGGCTGGTTTTGCTAGATGAGAAGCGCTTCAGAATGGGACCCTACAGAAACTCAATAATGGTGACCCTAAATACTTATTCCTCTGCAAAGCAGTATACAGTTTTTTACCGATGCATGTGAAAGGAAATTCAGTAAGATGCAGTGAGAGGAACTATTAAAATATATTAGAAATCTAAGCAGTTTTAAAACTACTTAGTTTAGTGCTTGGTATGATGTCTCAGTACTTCAAAGTCATTCACTGCACATGCTTAGTTAGGTCCCAGATACAAATACTTAAAAGTTTTAATAGAACAGAGAAGTTTAGTTGGAAGGAACATATGAACATAAAGTGCAACTAACTGACCAGGTCAGAGCCAAAAAAAAGTTAAAGCATATCATCAAGGGCATTATCCAAATGCCTCCTGAACACTAACAGGCACAGGGTATCAACCACCTCTCTAGGAAGCCTGTAACAATGCTTGATCACCCTCACGTTTAAGCAATCTGTCCTAATGTATAGTCTGAACCTTACCAACACAGCTTTGTGTCATTCCTACAGGTCCTGACCTCAGCTACCAGGCAGAAGAGCCCAGAGTCTCCCTTCCTCAGGAAGGTACAGAGAGAAATGAAGTCGCACCTCAGCCTCCTCTTCTCTAGACTGGACCAACCAAGCACCCTCAGCCTCTCCTCAAAGGACACGCCTTCCAGCCCTGTTACCAGCTTCGCTGCTCTTCTCTGGATGCTTTCAGGAACCCTAATATTGTTTTTGTTTGTGGAGACCAGAATTGCACATGAAATTCAAGGTGAGGCTGCACTAACACTAAACAGAGCAGGAGAATCATCTCTTTCGACCAGCTGACTATGCTGCGTTAAACACAATG
Source organism: Phasianus colchicus (assembly GCF_987193195.1). NCBI lineage: Eukaryota > Metazoa > Chordata > Aves > Galliformes > Phasianidae > Phasianus > Phasianus colchicus. The sequence goes on along the minus strand of NC_143439.1, from coordinate 19,623,354 downwards.
CAAAGTGCAGCTTGCTTTTTCAGCTGCCAGGGTACACTTTTAAAGTAGAACCATTAAAAAGTCAAAAGTCAGTGAAAAAAATCATCTGTGTCTGTGTTTAGGCCTAGTTCTTCATAAAAAGATGACCAGGAAGAACAGAAACACAGTCAGAAGCAGCTCTGTCAAATTAAATACTAAGCTGGAGAATCACACATTTAACTGAAGTAAAAGCATTACACTGATCCATGCTTCTCCACGTTATTTTTGTCCTGGAAGCCAGAACACGTAGCATGAATTCATTCCAATTAGAAAAAAAGTTAAAGCAAAAACTAATGAAGTAGGTCTGATCACCTATTTATAGACTTATGTTTGCAACTGTACAAGCCTGATATGCAGGGTTACTACTTTAACCTGAAGGTTACTAACAAGGAGAATACTCCTTGTTAGTACCTACAATTCAAAATAAAATTGTGTAAGCAATTAAAAAAATATATGTTAATAATTCATATAGAAACAACTATGCACACGATGCTTCCAAAGAATGGTTTAGTCTATGGACAAGGGGGAAAAAAATTACCAAATTTTAATCTCCAGACTTAGGACAAACTAAGTAGCATTATCTGAAATTCCAGCTAATACTTACGAAGTTATTAGTCAATTGCTATCTCTTAAAAATGACAAAAGAAAACATGCTATTATGTTCCTCAAGAAAAGAAGGACAATGTGTGTCACGTTACAGGCTGTAACTAGTACAGGTGTTTTGATTATACATAGTTCTGTCTAACCACAGACTGTTTTGTCAGCTTCAGTAAGAAGATAAATGAACACACAGTACCTTGTTTATTTCCAAGGTTAACAGAGACTCGGCATCAGTTTTAGCCAACTTCAGTTTGTTTTCTGGCACATAAAGCTCTTTCACCTCATACGAGGCATCTACTGGTACGATGTCCTGTATAAAAGGAATAATCACAATTTTATGTTTGCAAAGAATGCCTCTTGGACACCGAATATATAGTCAAGAAGTAAAATTCTATGTTGTGCTGCTCTCTAGCAAGAATATGTGCAGTAAGGAATTTTTATTAACTTTTTAAGAGCACTGGCTCAAGATTTGTATATATTACCAGCAAAGCTACTGGCTTGAGTAGCATCAGTGAAACGTTCTGTCAAGAAGTATTTTTAAAACCCATATCACTATAAAACACTTACCTAGTAATTATTTAAGTACTGAATTAAGTGCAGTTTTCGTGACTTATTAACCTTTACATTAGCCATAGCAGAAAGAGTTTACATTTTTATACATGCTAAAGAACATAAATGCTCAGTCTCTGAAATCTTAAGTAATCAAGTATATAACAGTGCTAATATGAAAATAAAACTGAAATTTATTAATACATAAGTATAACATGAATGTTCTATCTGACAGCCAGGGAAATAAAATCAGTGTTCTAATTATAACCCAAATACCACATAATATCACTATTAAAAAAAAGCATTTTTCCTCTATGGTTTTTAAGCAAGATATTCTCACTTCATGATAATCTAGATTTTAAATCCCTCATAAGGATAAGGACACAATTTCAAGGGAAAAAGGGGAAGAGAAAGGAAGGTCATCCTGATAAAACTTCAAAGAGTCTCCAGACACAAGGTGATATCCAATGTCAAAACCCAGTCAAATTGCTCCAGTGGTGTTTAGTAGAACAACATTATTCTGAGAACAGTAAGAAAATGTTCTTTTGAAAACAGGTTTTTAAGATTTTTGAAACCTTCTGTGAAGTAACTCTTTCTGGGGTAGAGGGAGGGACTCACCCATACAGCAAGGCATACACAGACCTATAACAAGAATACATTGGAAAAATAAAAATGACTCCTGTATTTGCAGTCCACAGTAAACAGGTGTGTCTGCAGAAACACAAAGTTTGCCCAAGAATGTTAAAGCACTTAGTCAAGCATTTATCTGATGTCAGGCACCAATTCCAGGGAAAGTCAAAGGAAGTGGCATGAACAAAGAGAGAGAAAATGACTGCAGTCATGAGTGAAGAGAGCTGTGAGACTAGCAAACTGTTACAACTATTTGTCTCCAAAGACAAATAAAAGAAAAACAAACTAGCACTTAGACACTGTGTTGTATTAGGAAAAAATGAATCCATTACAATCAGACTTTGTTTGAGCAGTGATTTTATTAGATAGTAAATGAGGTAAAACCTGTCTTGTCTTCTCTCTGTCTGAGCAGAAGATTTACAGCCCAAGAGAGCCATTGCAGGCTCTCCACAGCAGTAAGCTCGGAATCAAATAAAAGTGCTGCCTGCTGGTAAGAATAGCAGATTTTATAAGCAAAGAGTAATGTCTGGGTACGCATTACACAGCTTCACAGAATATTTTGCTCTGGACCCTCGTTTCTTACCACAGTATAATGTTCTTATTTTACAAACCACCAGAAGCTTTAAATAAATGTGTCTACTGAGAAGTTTTCTCCAATATTATCCTACTTTCAGTGTCCCTCTAGTGGGTAAAACAATGGAAGCAACAAATGTTACAGAATGTATTTTCTGTGAACAATCTCTCTGCCTCACAATGAGGATGTAGACAGCATGAAGGCAGCTCTAGATACAGTAAAAGGCAATAAATCCAGAGTAGGCAATTCAACCCTGCTTGTAAAACAGCTCAAGCCCCACCACCATTATCTAAAGCACTACGTAGAAAACTACAACTACAGCCATGGCCACATGTGCATTTGTATTTCTACCCAAGTAGAGAAAACACCCAAAGACATCTTCACAATATTTTTAATCTAGGGTTACATGTATTTCAACTGGAATGGCCAAAGAGGTTATATGGTTAGATGTGAGATTTTGATGTTTTGTTGGTGGTTGTGGTATGGTTTTGTTGTTGTTGTTGTTGTTGTTTGTTTTACAGTGAGTGACACAAACATTATGGCATGCTAAGACATTAAATAGGAGCTAAATATCTAGAGGATTTGTAGACTAGACTCATCAGCAGACATAAAAATGGCATTTAAAGCAGTATTTTTGACTTAAAACATCAGCAAGAGAAGCTCATAGGTCGTTAAACTGAATGAATTTCAGATAAATACGAGGCTAGTAGGCCACCTAGTGACCACTTCAACATGGTCACTGACATCACAGACTGACGTGACAGTTCTTTGCCAATAGCAATGCCCTTCTCAGTCTGTAAAAAAAAGAGCCTTCAGGCAAGTTTCCAGTAGACATTCACAAATATCAGCTGATTTATAAGACCAGTCATTCAGTGATGTAAGTTTGTACTGACTGATAGGTGAGGCCACTAAATGGTTTACATAAAGAAAGAAACAGAACTATTTGCTTAACCATTATCACTGTTTCACACAATTACTGCTATCTAGAACTTGCAGGGAGGTTTATCAGAATATTAAACACAGGAAAGAATAAAAAGTGCAGTGACAGTTGCAATCTTACGAAAGGGAACTAAGATTTCCTGTACTAACACCTGTTTTGTTCCCATCTCTGATACACTTTCAGTTTACTTGAGCTACAAAAGCACCCCTCCTTGTGTCTAAAAGAGAAATTTCGGACCTCAGAAATTCACTGCTATTTCTGTCCTGACTATGCTTTTTACACATTTGTTTTGGTCAAAATAAGCCATGTTTAGCTTATATAGAACACCTTAACTAAGACAAAACTTTTAGACCCCAAAACATTGAGGAAATACTCATATAAGCCAAGTAGTCAGGAAATCCAACTAGACGATTACCTTCCAAAGGGACTCTCTGAAGCTTACAAAGACTGTGAACCAAAAAATTGCCACTCCCTTTTCCCAGAATACAGGAAAAAATAAAGAAAGCAGAAGTAATTTAGCAGCAACAAAAATGACACCATTGTTGTATCTAATTACACAATTCAACATAACTGAAGCTTCATTTTTTAATAATAACCACAAAATTATACATGCTATTTCAAAACAAAGAAAACACACCTGGAGCTGCTGAAATCCATTTCAGTAATATCACTCTGTGCTATATTTCCAATGGAAAATAGTAATAACCAAAGTACACCTACCCCCATAGTAAGAAATCCATAACTTACAGAAGGTTGTGCTTACTTCCCTAAGCATGAGAAGAAATCAATCTTTTATTGATGCAGGAATTACTGAAGTTGAATACTGAGGTGGGTGGTTTTTTTTTTAATTAAACCTAAAGCTGAAGTCATTTTCTGCTCACTGTGGATATAACAATAAATATGTGTTCACTGCAGCAGTATAAAACTACTAGTACAGCCTTGTATATTGTTAACACTGGGCATGGCTTTTTCCATTCTCACACAAAATAACTACTAGCCTTAGCACAGAATCACACAGGGACCTCTGCAGGTCACCTAGTCCAGTTTCCTGCTCAAAACTAAACCAATTACAAGAGGCTGCTCAGAAGCTTGGTCAACCAAGTTTTAAATATCTGCAAAGATATTTAAAGTGTCCACAAACTCTCAGGGTCACTTGTTCTAACCACCTAGCAAAAGCATAGCCAAGTTTGCTACTGGCCCTCTTCATTGCAAGAGCAACTGGGAAAAAAAACTTATTTGCACAATTATAAATCATTTAAAATCCTCATGATTTGTCTTACAAAACCCAGAAAGTCCCACTCAGTCACCTACTGCTGTAGGTATTTGATATTATCATCATGCTCAAAAATTAAGTAAGAAGTTGTATTCATACAAATTTTCCACTGATGTAGTTTTGAAAGGAGATGGAAAACAAGGCTGCATGTAAAACGCAGCCAGCAGATGAGTACAATCAGCTGTATCAAATACACTCTACTGACTGTATACTTTATAGTCAATTAATTGAGAATTGGGCTGAAGATGTGAAACGTCTGTCCTACATAAACCTTAGAGATACTAAAAATACTGATCTGCATGTTTGTAGGTTTCTCAAAAAATACTGAAAGATGGTTTCCGGCCTGTTGCAATCCAATTTCATAACCAAGGTAATCACACAGAGTATTCTTTGTTACATTTTTGATCAATGAATAAATGAGGAACTTAGATAAGACAGAGAACTTTGATCCAAAAAGAATCATTATGTGACAGTGATAGCTGTAATATAAATGGAGGAAAATATATAGAAAGAGATTATACAGAACAGAAGAATTGATTTCTATGTATTTTCCTGGAATTGTTACTCTCCATTTCTACTTTGTTCTGAATACACTTGTAAAGAACTGTATGAATATAGTCAAGAAATCAATGCTTTAAAAGACCATATGGAGAACCTCCCTTCAACAAGTGTAATACCCAGTCTCAGAACAGAAAGTTCCTGAACTTGGATAAGAATTAAATTCTTAGCTATAATTTGGGGGATGGGTGGTAAAAGGAAGAGTGAAGGTTTATACTCACAACAGATTGATCTAAATAGTAGAAGTATATAATCGGATTCCCAAAATTTGTGGTTTGCTTTTGTGGTATTTGGAGAGCTGCATTATGTCCCCAAGAATGGGACTTTTGTACAAAAGTTGTTAAAAGACACTTTTTCTCAGTATGTTGAAAGTTACATACTAGAAATGCAATACTTGCTTTATACGTTTTTGCACTTCCTTAATAATAAAGGTGGCATTCCTGAGAGGTGACTTCTTGAGAAAATATCTCCCTGGTTAAATATTGAACTGATTTCATTACTGCAAAATCCTAGCTTTGTTTAATGAGCTAGATCAGCTACAATTGTTGACAGGAAAAAACAAATGGAAACAATGAAATCTCTACAGCCAAACATCTGCACAAGGCTTGTTTGGCTCCATTGGATGGTATCAGCACACTAAGAGCCAAATTTATCAAGCCCAAAGCCACACATGCCTTTCTGACTGAAAAAAAAAAAAAAAGAAAAAAAAATGGATTGAGCAAGAACTTATTTGTATAGTACTGAAAGCAGTTAGAAAAAAAAGGAAATAGTTATGACTCAGACTCAGTAGCTTTAAGAGATACTCATCAGTAGCTCGCATTCTAACTCCCTGAAAAGAACTTTGAAGTGTTTTATTCATTGCATTTACATGTAAAGAAACCTATCCAAGTGCTCCTCAAAACTGATTTACACCACACAGTAACTTCCCAGATTCAACAGCTGCTTATTAGTCCTCATGTGGTTACCTCCCTTTTCGTCCCTAAGGGAAGAAACACATTTCTGGTGAATACTGGGTAAATTTGTTAGAGTTCTTTGCAAGTATTATGGGAAACTTTTAAGAACTAAGTCATTCCATTTCCTATGAAATAAAAATATTCCAAATTCTCAATATATATCTGTGTACATCCATCTGTCTAGCTCAACACACACATACAGTACAGCTGCGTTTCAGCTGTTGAAATTCCAGTATTACCAACACTGAGTGGACTTCTGAACCATGTTTTTCTCAGCTACAAACATCCCAGATGATTTTTAATGCTGCTGGTTTACAACCCTTTTCCTAACTAACCATAGTGAATTGTTTAAAACCATAACCACTGTTTGCAACTTCAAAAAACCCTACCGAAATTATATTGTCAGGGTACCATTGGGTTATATATGGCCTGAGAACAAGATGTAACTGTTCAGCCATGCCTTGGTTTCAACGTCTTATTGAAGTAACCAACCACCAAGACATGTTTCTATTCATGGCACCATTCTCTAGAAAGAAAATAAAATACTAAAATGTGCTTTAAGCAAAGGATAGAGCCAAGCTGACTGGGCCAGAAGCCAGCATTCACTATTGTGTACCAAATGTACCAGTGCAAGAGTCTGGGGATCACTATGTTAGCACACTGGTTTATAGAATTATGATATGTACTGGATTGGTCTTCTGAACAGGAGGCTCAGGGCCTCTCACAACCAGGAAGTGCCACCCCCTATAGTAGGACTCAGGCAGCTCTTTCCTTATTCCCTCCAAAAAGTATTCAGATGAGCACTAGGGTACATCTGCACCTGTCTAGCACTCTGTTGTGGCTTGTTGTCCTGCCAGATCTCCCAAGCAATATTTATCAAGCAGTGAACTGTTAACAGCATTTTCTTGAAAATTTGAAAACAGGAACTAAATGTCTCCAAAGCTGTACTGGCAACAGTAGACTAAAATGAACTCAATGCTGTCTATATAATGAGGTCTTTTTTTCTTAGTGGAGCATTACTCAAGCTATTGCCTATACCTTAAATGTCCCAAACATCCACCTCACAAAAAACAAGAGGAACAGTCTGTTGGAGGATCTAAACTAAAATCACAGACTGAAGTGTCATCTTGCTACTCACAACGAATAAGAATATAAGGAGACAAATTAATCCTACATAAATACTGAAGCAAACTTCATCCTATCAAAGTGATAGGAAGGCAAAAGGTCTGGCAAATCAAAGGCAGACAACTGAATTTGCAGTTACCTTAAGTTATTACCCTCTTATCCTTCTATAATTCTCCTATGCTAGCAAAAAATTTAAAAGTTAGCATTCACCAGTGTTTCCATATTCTCCCTTAAGCAAGCATTTTTGGCAATTAATATAGTCCTCTACTTCTCCAGAGTTTATTTCACTTGGTGATCACTGTTGTTGCAAGACTTAGGTCAGAAAAAGTAACACACAGCAGGACAATTTTAAAAGTTAGAACTTAAAAATGTGGAAGTCTAACTCAAAAATTTCATCTGCATTTTTCAGCATGCGTATTCAGATCTCATGCTTTGAAAAAGTTACTAAGATACACCTGCATTGCTGCTCACCCTCTCTTGAAGAAGTTCCACAACTTGTTGTACACAATCATTCACATCACAGGAATCAGTTTTCAGCACAAGCTCTGGGGCTTCTGGTTTTTCATACTCAGAGTCAATCCCAGTAAAGCCTACAAAACAGAAGACAAAGATCTTAAATGATTTCTTCAGAAAGATGACTGCACTTTAACACTGTTCACGTAGCAGCTTCCTTGACATAAGCCAGGCAAGAGCACAAAGTTTTAACTTTATTAAGAAATGATTTCATAGGGAAACCAACTGCTTTTTTCTTTATTGAGCCATTTGCTAATCCCTACCACATGACTGCATCTAAATTCAGCATTCTGCAGCAGGCAAATTGTATGTCTGTTGATATTCAAGAGATCAAGAAAAGTACAAGAAGAACAAAGAGCTGTTGGAGAGGGTCCAGAGGAGAGCCACAAAAATGAACAGGGGACGGGAGCACCTCCCCTACAAAGACAGGCTGAGGGAGCTGGGCTCGTTCAGCCTGGAGAAAAGAAGGTTGCGGGGTGACCTCATTGCCTACCAGTACCTAAAGGGAACCTACAAACAGGAGGGGAATCAACACTTTGAAAGTGTAGGTAACAGCAGGACAAGGGGAAATGGTTTTAAGTTGAGGGAGATTTAGGTTGGATGTCAGGGGGAAGTTCTTTGTAGAGGGAGTGGTGAGGTGCTGAAACAGGCTGCCCAGAGAGGTTGTGGATGCCCCATCCCTAGAGGTCTTCAAGGCCAAATTGGATGGGGCCCTGGGCAGCCTGGTCTAGTATTAAACGTGGAGGTTGGTGGCCCTGCATGTGGCAGGGGGGTTAGAGATTCATGATCCTTGAGGTCCCTTCCAACCCTGGCCATTCTGTGATTCTGTGATATCCAATTTACACTGTGAATAAAATGGTAGCACTGATGAAAAACTGTGCACTTCAACACATTCATCAACTGTCTGTCACTACTAGTTGTGATTTCTTTTTACTTTTTTTTTTTTAAGGTAGGTTTTAGGTGTTGTTTTTTTTTTTGTTTTTTTTTTTAAAAAAAAGGGTCTGATTTTCAACAAGTATATATTTTAATTCACACAAGCAATACCTTGCAGAGTAGGGAATTCAATCATCTATTGCATTAGTTTGCAGCTAACATACCCATCTTAAGATAGCTAGATAGAATAAGATAGATATCTAACTCTTGTGGTTGTAAGGACTGCTTTCACAGACCATGTAAGCAATTCACAACACCTCCTAGAAATCTGCTTTGAAACAGGAGATTCTAAAAACCATGTATAAATTAGCAGCACCAAAAAAAAAAAAAAAAAATTAAGCCCAGTGGCAAAGCAATCTTCATTCGAGTGTGAGGGACTTAAAATCATATTCATGGGCACTAGTACAATACCCTAACATCAAAATAGAAGTTATTCTCTTCAGATGCATTCTCAGTGAAGAATCTTTACAGAGGGATGGTGACTACACTTTACTTTTTGGGAGGAGAAGACAGTAATTCTTACTAATACCATTTTTTATGGACTCAGAGAATCAGGCTCTTTTTTAACTAGTCATTGGACACAGAAAGAAGATAGACTAATCTTTAATTCTGAGAGTCTGCAAATGAAAACCTGGAGCAAATTATATGTTTTCTATGTGAGGATAGACATTTTTGTTCTGTTATTGTATTTTGCATTTAAAGCAGTCAGCTCTCCCAGCTGGAAGTTAATCACAATTTCCTGCTCAATCCTATCCCCAGTTTACCTGGTTCTGCTTCACATTCACAGATTTTAGTACGGTCACTTATGTGTAGTCCAATCACAACATGTCACTTAAGTAGGAAGGAAGAAACAAATCTAGGTTTACCTTTAATTTCTCCAGCTCTGGCTTTCTTATACAGTCCCTTAACATCTCTTTGTTCACAGACATGCAAAGGAGCATCCACAAATACTTCAAAAAAAGGCAGACTGGCCCCTTCATGAATTCGTCTAGCATTATTACGATCCTGAAAGAAAAAGGGAAAAGAAATAACAAAGATTGCACCCATATAATATCTGTATTGCCTTTCTGCTTATGAACTTCATTTTAAAGATACTGATAGTAAAATGTAAGCAAGTTTGAAGAAAAAGAACTAAAATGTAGCTCTGACAGCTACATTAGCTTTTCTACAGTTCTTCACATGTTAACAGTTGACAAGAAGATGAGAGAGGTTTTACATGAACCAGTTTTGGCTTTTATAGACAGCCACAGAATACATAATTATCTATACCTGTTCCAGTACTAACAGTGCCAATCCTGAGAGTTGCATCTACCTCAGGTAGTAAAGCCAGAGCAAATATTACCTGCAGCTCCTGTTACAATCAACCTTCTCTCCAGATCACCAGATTTCTGCACATTCACTTATCGGACAGACTTGTACACTCCAAATACTTTATTTGCATGGCTTACTATCGTTGAAACAATTAGTGAATTTCATATATGAATTCAATAAAATAACAAAAAAGCCTTTCCAAAAATCTATTAAAACCACCTTTCATAAAAGTCATTAGAAAAAAAAAAAATAGCCATGTTAAGTCTTACTGCAGGATCTCAAGTTCCACAAGTAATTATCAAAAGAATTGTTTGTTCTTTACTATGACCAAAGACATAACATCTTCTCATGTTAGGAGCTACAGCCATCAGGTTGTTCTTCAAGAGACTTTGCATTCATGCGTTCTACTTGTCTCTGCCGATTTAAGCTAATCTGCAGATTAGCTAATGTCCTGTTGAACTAAAGAAGAACTAAGAGCAATCACATGCTTTTTACTTGACTTGGTAAAATAGAGTTCCTACCATCAATTCACTGGAGAAGAGCTGCTTTTAAAAAACAGTTAAACTGAGGATTTAGGTGAAGTGTATACCAAGTCTTCACATTTATAAAGTACTGGCACTTAAGTGGATCAAACAAAATATTGTAATTTTGGACAATTTCTTGTAGTATCTTTTGCTTTTATTCCTAATGCTAAATTAATAATTCTACCTGGTAAACTGAAGAACTGTTCCAGTTTTAGGAGTAATCTAAACATTTTTATGTTTTAGTTTGGTGCTTAACACTTTTGAGTCATTGTCTCTAGAAAGTAGAAGTGTCATTTTAGAAGAAAAAAAGGAGGCATTTCATCCTGGCTAAATTCAGTGAGGAACTCCTAAAACTTAAATTCTGAGTGACGTTTTGCATTTTGCTTTCTTCACAATATCTAGAAGGTTTTCGCATTTACCTGAGCATAAGGAGAGATGAAACTAGTGATGCACACCAAACCAGCATCTGCAAACAGTTTAGCAACCTCAGCAATCCGACGGACATTTTCTTCTCTATCTTCTGGTGTGAAACCCAGATTCTTATTAAGGCCTTGGCGAATGTTGTCACCATCCAATGTGTAGCATGGAATGCCATGGCATACTAAATATTCTTCCAGGGCCATGCTAACTGTGGTCTTCCCAGCACCAGAGAGACCTAAAATATTGAATATCATTATATATCATAAGCACAGAAACAAATTAGGGCAAATTGCAGAGCATGTACACTGCTGGTGTGAAAAGCCCAATAAAGTAACGGCAACAATGCATGCTTCTGGCCTTTGAAGATACTTACCTGCAACAAAAGCTAAGTGCCTAATACAGACAAGAGATATAGGGAGAATAATACACAAAGCTAAGCATGCCACTTGAAATTAAGAGTTTGGCCTTTACAGCTAGAGGTAGTACCTATTTCCCGTTGCTGACAGTTGTTTCTACCTGAGCAAACTAAATTCAGAAACCCAAAATGAAGTTGAGGATATGTCACATTTACATCAGAAAAGGAAGATCTCACAATCAAGTGAATTTCAGTCAACAGAAAGGGACCATACCACACTCCTTGCAGAGTAACAGCGCCACAGATATCACATACACAAAAAAACTTCAAAAAAAAAAAACACAAAAAACACGACACATTAGTCTGTCAGTGCTTCAGAGAAATCTAAATAAATGATGCTTACAAAACAAAGCCATCTTCCAGAATTCACTCTCCCCTTCTTTTTACAATCAAAACAATTCAGTGGAAAAAGACTACACTAAAATAGCTCATTATATGCATTGCATCAACATGCAATTGCCATTAATAGGCAAAGGTTCATGTTAAAGTGCTGTTTCAACCCAAAGAGATAAGAAGAATATAAAAAGAGGAAATCTTTACAGAAGTGACTGAGCAACATAAACTCTTAAAAGAAAAAGTATCATATATTAATAGGTGAAATGGGAAGTAGGATGAGGCAGAACGGATTTTTTAAAAATTCATAAATCACAAGAGGAAGCAAGATGGTCCAAGAACTAGAATTAAGCAAAGGACAAGGCTAAGTAAACCAAACAAGATGGACTCTCAAGTTACTGTCCCAGAGCAGTTTCTTGACAGTCGGCCTAAAAATAATAATAAAACACCATCAAGGGCTCAGGTGCCACATTCAACTTTGGATGAAAATAGAAGCTACAGCTAAACAGCTTTCCAGAAGAAAAATTAAAACAAAACACAAGGAGCCTCAGAATTCCATAAGTGTACCTGTTAACCAGACTGTGCATCCACGGAAACCACTTCTTGTTCCTACCACTTGGCCTCTCTTATTTCGGCTGACATGATGAGCTTGGTAGGTAACATTGGTTGCCCTCTGCATTCCCTGTAGAAATAGTAGTTGATTAGATCTTTAACTTCTAAAAAGGTAAGCTGGCACAGCATATTAACTCTTATTCACAGGCACAAAGAAAGACTTAGAGACCTGCCAGTGGAGGTAAAAACAATACCTAATCCATCTGCTGCAGCAATTCAAAGGATGAAAGGAAGTTACAAAAGTCACCCACAGAAAACCACATACTTTGTGCTTCTTCCCTGAAACCTGGGGTTACCAGACTAGTCAGTTACTGTTTTCAAATGCGCTGGTTTAAGAAAATTAACCAAAGAGAGATGAACTGCTATATTTGAATCCTACTCAAGTCATTTAAATATAAGAAGATCAAGCGGATTCCTCTCACAGAAATTAAGGCTCCTGTCATAAACAGACAAACATTAAGCTCACTTCCAACTCACAAAGAGACACATTTTCACTGCTAACTACACATGCGATCCACCTTTCAGATCAGCAGTCACATCTCTGAACCACTTTGCCTTTACCCAGATCTTAAGTCTCCAAAATTATGAGGGCCGCTCTGAAGGTAATGCCTCCTATTTTATTACATTGCCCCAGGATGCATGGATGGTACAGCAGCAAAGGTTGAACCCTGCCACCAATATTCCTTTGCACGCTGTTGCTGTGTGACAGATGGCAGCAGAGAGGCGGTCTGACAAAATAGTGTCTGACATGGAAGTGTGTGTGAAGCAAAGGTGTGGAGCTGAATCCCTCCTTGGGGAATGGCATCCATTGACATTCATCTACACTTGTTGAATGTTTATGGAGACCAAACACTGGATGTGAGCACAGAGAGGCATTTCAGCAGTGGCAACAGTGATGTGACAGACAAGCCATGTTCCAGTTAGCCAGGCAAATTTTTTTACAAGCACAGCATGCACACTCTTTTTCATTGCTAGTGAAAATGCATAGCTAATGGTGGTGACTATGTTGAAAATAGTGTTTCTGTAGCTGAGCATTCATGCTATCAAGTGGTGTTATTGAGTTCTGTCTGTTGTAGTTCCACGGAAATAAATACAAGACCTTACTTTCAGAGTGACCTATCTGAGATAGTTGCTGTATATTCTGAATCTATATCAAATAATGTTTCTGAATGATTTTTTGAAGAACTTACTTACAAAATTGATTTTCTGACAAAATTCTCTCATAACAAATCTGGTCAAAGACTTTCTTAAAACTATCTAGTCATCACAACAAGCTGCTGCATCATCTTACCCAAGATGACAATGTTGTCAAGCACCTTTCTTAGTATAAGCCAAAGGAACAGGAAAATCAGCCTCAGCATTCCCTTGAGCTTTGCTGGTACCTGGTTACAAGAACTTTGTTCGTACAAGATCAAGATCTTAGATAACCAGACCCAGAACAAACAACCTAACAAACAGAAATGAAAGCTTCAAGAACATGCTGAGGGTGGGACTGTTCGCTTACATAATGTTGTTTTGACTTCTCTTGCGTACAAACATATTGCAAAACATTTGCATTATCTTCTTTTCCATCATTATATCAATGCTAGCTGGAAAAGATGACAATGAAAAAAAAAATGAGGTAGGATATCAATCAACAGAGTACTAGCAGAGGGCTGTTCATAGCTTTAGAGCCATCACAAAATAGGGTTAACAGAAATACGGTATCTACTTATGACTTCAAGAAATATCGTTGCATCATTCTTTAGAACAGTTTTTCAAAGTTCAGCTTATTAGTAGAACATAACAGAATCGTATTTATTGGAGTGGTTGTGCCTGTCCCTGCACAGCTGGGCTCATAGCTGTTAAAGAAACTCAAGGTAGGAACAGATGTTCAGATTTTTAAATAAAACAACTCTGTAACTCAGCAGTGACAGTCAGCATCTAAAATTAGAGGAAGACTGAGTAACAATCCATAAGAAACCACCACCTGCACATGGTAAAGCCACATAGAACAACACTCTATTTGCCAACTGCATTATCTTCAAACAAATTATCTCCTACTTGCAAAGCTGTTTTGAAGATAAAGTCAGTGCAACAAAGCTAACTAAAACTAAAAGTCAAACAAAAGTCAAAAAAAAAAGAGAACAAGTCTTTCTTCTTGTAATAGAAACAACGATGTACTACCTAAAATTAGAGAGCTCTGAGTAGACACAAACTGTGGAACCAAAAATAATGAAAACTGTTTAAGGACTTTGTCTTTAGTTAAAAGGAAAGATACACTGTGGACAATGAATGCACACATCAGTCCAAACTAATAGGTTACTAGGAACATTCTCTCTCATTTAGTCAAGCATTACCATACTGTATAGTCCCAAAACACAGCTCCCCTGCTACTGTCTCAGACGAGCTGCAGTAGATGTTCATAACAAGTAACATTTCCTCCAGTTTCAAACATGAGGTATCTTGGTTTGCCTAACACAACTGCTTTGTTATTTGTACTTAAAGAATTTCCAAAAATAAAGAATTTCTATAAAAATCTCCCACCCTTAAATATATATATATATCTAAAAAAACACACCCATGCTTTGCTTTCAACAATAGCATGGGCTCAGTTATCAGCATAAATACTTTGGAGGTTAAATGTGCCACACAACAAGACTTCTTCCAGACTGCATTCAGTGAATTACATGAGGGTTTCTGTTTCGTTTTGTTTTCCAGAACTAGCAAAGCAGCAGCAAAACTGATCCAGGTAGTTTACTAGCCTTGTACTTAGAAAACATACAAAACCCTGAAGAAGCAGGCAGAGGTAATTTTTAAAATGATAAGAAGGACATAAATTTAAAAAGAAAATACAAAAAAAAAAAAAAGACATCAAGCAAGGAATTAGCAAATAAGACAAATCACAGCAACGAAAAGGCCAAAAGACTGCTAAAACAAAAAGGCACACAAGTGCAGTAGAACAGTCAGCAAGCTCAGTGGGACAAAAATACACCTGCATTAATACCTCCGAAACAGGCATCTGAAAACTAAAATGCCCAAATAGTTTGCACACATTCAGAGACACACCCACGCCCAGCAGGACGGGTGCACACACATGCGCACCAACTAGGCAGCTCAGTGGCAAAATCCTCCTTAACTTCCAACAGAAAAGAGCTTCCTATGGAAGCGCAAGGGAGTGTTAAAATCTAGCAAGTTATTCTCGTTGCTGAAAAAAATAGCAATGTTTTCTAATCACGTCTACTTTCCTACTAGGTCATCCACTACCAACACTGAGCAGCAAAAGCTGAGCAATCGATCACTGACAATTAATTACTGACGCACACACTTACTACAAACACTGCTGTGGCACAGAAGAGTACTTAGGAGCAGAAATCAGTGGCTGATTGGTTGTGCTCTTAAGTTACTTTGCCAGTTTTCAAATTCCTGTACTTAAAATTTGATAAGTATCGATTAGTGAAATTTAATGGTCATCCAAAACGACAGCAGAGAAAAAGAACAATCATTTCATTTTATCCTCCAGCAAAGCACTGTTTACCTTGGAGAACCCTAAAATGGATGTTAAAGGAAATGAGGCATATTAAAATGAGTAACAAAAAAAATATTTATGTAATATCAATGTTATGACAAGAACTTTTCTTCTTCAAAAAAAAAAAAAAAAAAAAAAAAGCTAATTTAAACCTTCTAGCCTAATTACAGTCCTTATAATAATCTCTACTGAAAAGATACACTCGACAGTTTGGGTTTTGCTTTGGTTATTTTTTTCTTTTTGTAAAGAAAAAAGGGCATCAATCTCAAAGGCTACTTACCTCTTTTTTCCCACCCACTGGTAATTTAATCTCTTGATTTGCCCACAAAATTCTTTCTCCCCATGTTACAGATCAAGTGCTTCCATACTGCTTTTAAAAACACTCCCTGTTCCCCATGTTAAATAACAATAGCTTCAGTCCCCTGTTACATTATAACTGTAATGTCAGACAAGAAGCACGACATCCTTTCCCCTTCTTCCCTCCCCTCACTACACTGGTTTGTTTCTCACATGAAATCTGAAGTGCCATCATAAGCTTATACTTTTGCATAAAAGATGGGAAAAAAAAAAAAAAAGGAAAAAAAAAAAGGAGAATTAAAATAAAAAAATCCATCGTGCTTCAACAGGAACCTGGTAGCAAATCTTAATTTTTCACAAAAACAAGACCTCTGGGTTAAGAAGCAAAGTTTCCAATGTCAAGTAGAGATTTCCCAAGCTACAGAACCAACCCCAGACAGTCAGCTTTGAGGCTGGAAGTGTCAGGAAAGCACCATGTACAGAACAGGTGAAGTTTCTAAACAAATCATTTATATTCAAGAAGCTTGGACTAACTCCATTAAGAACACAGTGTGAATACCCTATGCTAAAAATTTGCACAAGCTAACAACAGCAAACACATCCACCACCTTCTCCCTAGAGTAGTCTTATCTTCAATGCCTTCCCCACTTCCCAACAATTCCAGACATTTTCTAGGCCATTTGCTTACTTGTTCACCACCCGTTCCTTGCAAGACAGGGATATCCTGATAACAATATATTTGTATGACATTTATACTCAAATTGTATGTTTCTTTTTTCTTCCAACCTGTTCTCTTCAATAGCCAAACAGCAACTTAAACACACAGAACATTTCCCATCTTCCCTGACTGCACAGAAACAACTTAGCAATACTGTAATACCACGTGTGCTACAACAAATGCACTACAGCCGACAGTCTGTCTGCTCAACTCTTCAGATGAGGTATGAAGAGCTGTTGGCTAAAAGATCTGCCAAGAACGCCTTCCAAAACTACCTTTTCAAATTCAGGTTTGAAAATTTGTGCTTTGGAATGAAGGGTGAGTCTAGAAGTGACAGCCAAATGCTAAGATCTTTACCATTATTCAGAAACTTAAAAAGCACCAATCCATATTCTGCCATAGCCTACAGCATTACATTTTCTCCCACTAAGATTTACAGCAAAAAATCTTACTTTTAGCTTGATACCTGCTCGCTGGAACATGTTTCAGTACAGTGATGCTGATACAGTATGTACCAAAGTATGTACCCTAGTACATTGCCACCCAATCAGCCAAACGCACGCACCCCTGCCACCTACACAGACCAGACTCACACAAGGCTGCCTTTGTCAGGAGTCTGAACGCTGCGGTGGTTTCAAAAATCACTGTGACAGAAAGCAAGCAGAACATTTTAAAGCACTGCAGATATAAGCAACTTTGTGACAACCAGATAACAAACGAGTTTATCTTTACTCGTCAGCTGCTGTGACCAACCAGTGTTGAATCCAGTCATTACCTGGCAGAAGGAACTAATCAGAATGAAGTACTAACTGCAGAAATGCCTCAGCCAGAAATAAATACTGGAGAAAATTCTCACTGCCTCATTTTGCAGGTAATTCCTAACACCGCAGGGCTTGAAGCTGTACTAAGGAAAGCATTACACAAGTTTTCCAACCGAGCGAGCCACAAATACTGACATTGTACTGTGTTGTGTGCTGCTCTGTAGCTCTGAGTACGCTGCACTCAGAGGTAGGTCTGGCGAGTCCATGAACACACGCAGGAGTTTACCCAGATGGAGGGGCATTCCAAAGAGCACCAGACGCCCAGACAAAGTCAGGACGACACAGCTCTGTCTGTTCTCCTAAGGGCTGCCGGTCCCAATGGGACATCAGAAGCTGCCATTGACCTCATTCTCCAAGGAACAGACGCAGTCAGAAGTGCCAGGACATTTGAATATTTGCAGAATGCATGAATCAGGATATTTTTTTTTCCAGCAAATCATATTGGATTTAAGGGAGCACTTCAGCTGAGGCCTAGTGGGAGGCTTTTTCTTAAAAGGAAGAGGCGGAAGACTTCCTCTGCTTGCCACGTATCTTTTGGCCCTTGCTGACATTCGATGAACTCAGCAAACAGCTAACAGCTAACGTTAATTAACTTTTTTTAGTACAATCTCCCTGCTTTGAGCAAATCCATCACAATTCTGCTTCATTTAGTTTGAATTAAATGATGTCGTGTAACTTTAGAATAAACTTCATTGCCGCCACCCAGAAAGGATTCATTTTACTGTCTTCATGATAACATTTGATTTCAACTTTTCCTCACAGAAGCTAGAAGAATGTCATTTACCCATTACTCTGTTATGTAAACAAGTTGGAACTCGCACCCAGCAGAGGAGGACCGGAATGGCACAGCACCTACTGAACCGCTCATAGTACAGAAACAGCTTCCTCATTTTTCCAGGACAGCGATGACGATTTCTTATTCTTTTAGTAGAAAGCTGGGGCCTGTTCTGCTCGCAGCAAGCATCAGCGACAGCTCTGCAATGCTGCTGCCATACCAAATAACTTCCAGACCTTCTCTCTCGTCCGCTTCAGCTCAGTGTGCTTTGAAAATAATCACACATCTATCTCTCTATTTTTTCTCTCTCACTTGCCTCACATCACCAGAAGTATCAAATGCGCCCAGTGAAGGCCTGCAACGTGCCCGCTAAATAGCTTCATTCTGGTCTGAGCTGTAAGCCAATCTCCCTCCTCCTCGCGGACAAGAATGACGGCTTTGGTTAAGTTTTTTCTAAGCCCTGTCTCGACAGTTTTCCACAGAACACCCAGCATACAAAGAACCTCAGTCCTGGCCACCCTAGCTGTGTGAATGCCCACATTGTGCATCGCCTTCTTGACTCTGCCTTCCGCCACACCGCTGGAAGAAGAGTGCTGGCGGCGAAAGCAGCGGGGACGAAGCCCCCAGCCCTTCCCCACAGGCGGCCCGGGGCAGGACGGTGCCTCCAGGGTGGACCGCGGCGACGCCGCCTGAGGGAGCGCGCTGCCGCTCCGGTAACGGTCCCGGCTCGCGCGCGGCTCTCCCCATCCCTCCCGCTGCGGGGCAGGGCAGCACCCAGGCCGGCCGCCACATCACCTCAGAGCCTTGGCCGCTTCGCCCTCCTCCCCTCCCCTCTGCTCTCCGCTCCTCCGCGCGCCCACCTGCCCGCCCGCCCGCTCGCTCACCCAGCTCGGCACCCTGTTGCTCAGCTTCGCTTTCTTGCACTGGCTCTCGGGCAGCTCCATGGCCGCGGGAGGACAGATGAAGGGAAAGAGGGAGGGCGAAGACGCGCTGTGCCCGCTGATGCTCGATGCGGACGAAGCTGCCGCCGCCGGGTGCCGTGCCGCGGGTAGCGCAGGGAGGAGCCGCGGCCCGGCGGGAGGGAGGAGGAAAAGATAGAGGGAGGGAGGGAGGCGCGGTGGGAGACGGCAGCCCGGCGTGCGCAGCGCCGTGACGCGCCCGAGGGGTGGAGGCGGCCGCGGGGCGCCGCCATTTCCGCTGTCGCCGCGCTGGGCCGGGCGGAGCGCTCTCGGCTGCCCCCGGCGGTCGGCGGGGCTCTGCAGGCACGGGGCTGCGTCCCCGCGGGCCGGCACCGCGTCGCTGGGGGAGCGGGGGCCTTGGCGCAGCGTGACGCGGTAGTGGGCGCGGGAGGCGATGTGGCCCCCGCGAGCGTGGCTTCCGTTCACCCCCCCCCCCGCCTCAGCCGCACTTCTCCATCGAATAAAGCTAGGAAATGGCTCTTGGCCTGAATTTACAACGCTGTAACTCTGGATTCTTACTTCAGAAGGGAACTGCTGTCACGCCCAGGTGCTAAGCTTACGATGGAGGTGATGCCGTACTGGCATGAGTGGCATTTACTGTGTAAATATTGGCCTGGTTATACTGGTTCAAGAAAGGCACTGCTTTAGCACTTAAGTGCTAAAGGTGAAAACGATATCATGCTGGCTAACCCTAACTGCATTTTCTGTATACGTTAGCCCATTTATAGATTTTTTGTCCTCTGATGTTTTCAACAGGAAATTAAAAGGCCCTACTTATGCTTACTGCGCTGTGTCAAAAAGACATCCTTCCAAAGGTCCTCATGCAAGGCAAATGACCTTTCTGAAATCAGGAAGGAAAAAAAAAAAAGCTGTCAGGTAATTTGAAGGACAGAATTATCATTGTGTAACTAAGGTATACAGTGACTGAAGTTGATTGTTTAGGCTTGACTTAGACAGTAATGTAGTATTGCTCGGTGCCCTGAAAGAACTGTCCAACAGATGATCCCTTGTTGTATAGGGACATTCTGACAAACCTGGGTCTGGATTTTATTTAGCCAAATCTCTCACATGATGTTCTCCCAAGCGTGGAATGAAAACTATCGTGCTTCTGTGGAACAACAAGTTGGGAGCTTCTCTGTTGAATCACACTGAAGGCAGGCTTGGTTAACTGCACGCTGCACAATGTTGTATTATATGGCTTAAGAATAATCCTAAATCTTATTTCCAATGATACAGACTGGAAAAAGACCTTTAAGATCATCTGATCCAACTGTCCACTTATAACCAATATTACCCATTAAACCGTGTCCCTAAGTACCACACATACACATTTCCTGAACACCTCCAAGGACGATGACTTCAGGGAGCTGCATGATTCCTTCAACAAAGTATCGTGAGAAAGCTGATGAGTGGACCTTATATTAGTGAAATATGTAGATACGGACACCCGCGATCAGAGAAAGTACGTGATCTTGAAGGTAATAAGCAAACATTTATGAACAACTCCTAAAAAGACCACCTTTTTTGTCACACTAATTTTATAAAATTATGTATACTTGTGTATGTAGTATAGTAAAAAATTAACTTTACAGTAAAGCCACACACATAGATTAGATAGATCAGGCAATCTATGTTTACCTGCTTTACTGAGGCTCATGTCACAAGCATAGGCCATATTTCATCAGTTCTTGTTAACCGTTTCAGTGAAAATGTGATGATGGTTTTGATATAAAAAGGTAGATGTGTAAGTCCATCCAGAACTACCCATGCATTTTGCTTCTCTAACATCTTAAGCTGTTGAAGAGGGAGATAAGAACAACATTCTTTAAATGTAAAAAGATATGTTTGTTTATACAGAGATTTGGAGAAAAAGCACAGCCTATGTGCTTTTGTGAGGCTATATGCATGGCTATGAAGGTGTAAGTTCCATTCCACTTTCCTGAAATCTTTCCCAATGGTTTGATTTAGATATACAAGCTAAGTGTTTTCTGGACTCCAAAAACAAATTTCTATGGGAGCATAGTGAAATTCATAATAATAAACAATCATCTCTGATTTTGCACAATATCCTAGCACAATACCAGGAAAGGACTGAAAAAAGACTGTCAGCTTAGAGCACATTTTACATACAGAAATCAGAAATCATAGAATAACAGCTCACAGGGAAAACTTTTTAATTTTACATAGGGAGAATGCCACAGAGAATAACTCTCTACTGAGCCAGCTTCTATGCGGCCACTTACACAATGCAATACAAATCAATCCTAAACGTGTAGTAAAAGTCTCAATCTGCACTGCATTATCTAACAGATATGTGGTGCCATAACACTGTATACATTAACTGTTGGTTGCCACACAGTTTCAGTCTTCAGAAAATTTGAGCTAGGTACTAATAACAGTAGGAAAAGGATGAATTTTAGGAGGTAGGAAAAGGATGTTATGTTCTGAAGTAATGCAGGAAAAATAACCCAATTATTTTAATGATTTATATAGTCAAAACATTGAAATATTATGACTGACATTCTTAATGTAGTGCTTCAGGAAGCAAACTTTTCCAAGATTTCAATGAAGCAACACAACTAAATCAGTCTGCAAAGTGTCCAAAATCAGGCAAGATTATTTTGAAAAGATGCCAGGTATCAATAACATAAAAAGAATGTCTGAATTAGACTATATATTAGAATTCCTTCTCTGGCAGCCATCCAGTTCCAATGACATGACATGTCCATGTAAACATGCATGCATTCAATACTTTTTTTTTTTCTATGAGGGAAAAAAAAAAAAGAAGGCAAACTATAACAGTATAACTCAGGTAGTCAGGCAGACAGTTTTTTCTTTGCATTTTATTTGAAAAAGATAACTTTAATCTAGATATTGCTGCCTGCATAGAAAAGGTTTATTGCTGTTCTGTCAAAAACTTTTAACTCCAAAAGTAGGACCAGGAAGCAACCTTTAATGGTTCTTAACCATTGGTTGCTTATTCAGTGGTCTCCCATTGGAGGTGCAGTTTTTCCAGCATACAAACCTTCTGGGAGAAGAAAAGATGACAGCCAACACCACTTTTAAATTGTTACCTGACTTTAATCAAATGAATGTGTGAATAGCTTTCTTGTAATGCAGTTCATGTTTGTGGACAATATCTAAGTACAGAATACACAAGCATAGGAAATTTTTTTATATACTTGAGAAAGATGGTAATACAAGAAATGTTTCTGGGAACCAACTCTCCATCTTCAGCAAAAGCATTTAATAAATTCTCTAGTGTCTGGTTTGATAAAAGCATCCAGCAGAACAATCCAGCTCAGCTTTTTAAAGAACCCACAAAAAGATCAGCAGAATTGCTAATCAAAATCCTTGGTGATGAGAATGCCATTTGCTTTCCAGTGTGCTGCTGAACGTTCAGCTGAGATTTCTTTTTATGCCCTACAATACAGGGGATTAGAGTTCTCTGTCCAATTATGTTACCAGTATGCCCTCTGCTGCGTTTGCTCTTTGGACAGATAAACTCACTCCTTATTTAGAAGAAAGTGGTCAACCTTGATCTATTTTGGCTAGTGGTGAGAGATTACACTTGGTGGCTGGTGCCGGGTAATACCACAACATTCGGAGAAGCTGAACAGAATGTCATACATGATAAGAGGACAGACAGCAATGCTGCGTCATCCAGAACGCCATCTCTATAGCGTACCTGAGAAGTAGATGGGGGAGGTATTGGCTTGCAAAGAGAGACAGCAAGGGGTGTGAACAGCTACTAGAACTCTAGCTTAAAACTTCTATAGAGGTAGTAGAGTGCTCACTCATTAAAGTCACATTTAATTTCACTTTTCAACTACAAGGAAGACTTTCAGGTGTAAAGCAAAAGCACATCGTGCACGGGCTTGAAAAGTTAATGTGCACGCTCCATGTTTTGGAAAAAAACCTGCACTCCTCCTCTGGAGAATGACCACTAGGGGTCATTCAGTGAATAAGAAATATTTAAGGCAGCTGCTTTTCACTTCAGTGATTTTCTGCTTTGCGGTTCAATTATTTTGTTCATCATTAAAAACACAGTTAAATTTACAAGAAAACTAAGTACTGGATTTCTAAGGATAAATGTCTTTTGAACAATTGTCTATCCCTGTATTTTATACACCAAGTGACTGTTGACATTTTCAGGAGTGCTGCTTACCTTGACTGGAACACAGGCACACAGCGTGATACCTGAATAGTCCGTCTGTTGTGTACTTCTGTCTTTAGGTAAGTAACAGCCCTAAAAATTCTGGTTCTAATTCCAATGTTGAAAAGCTTAAAACTATTAATCTGTTTGGCAGGTGTGTGTATTCCAAATTACACTGTCTTTTTTAAAGTTTTTGTAGTATATAATTTCACTCTGTTTTATCAGTCTTTAGTAGATAAAAGGACTACTGTGTTTTTTCCTTAAACATCAGGAGCAAGATGGACAAGTTCCACATAGGGTTTCTCTGGTGAAATGAAACTAAGGATAGGACAATTAAAGATTTTTCCTCTGTTCCAATTAAAATATTTCTTAAATATTTGGAAAAAAAAAAAGTGTATGTGTGTGCAGAAAAGGCGTTTTATATGGGAAAACAAACAAGCAAACAGACAAAAAGCCTCATGACAATCCTGCAAATAAGCTAGACCTGTTTGGAACTCTACACTTAGGACTAAAACAAAAGAAAGCAGGAAGACAGGTATGTGTTTAGGGAAGAAAACTGGGAAAAAGATTAGCAGATTCAGCTCGTCAGGTGAGCAAAGGCTAAAAACACAATAGTTCTTACCCAAAGGCCAAGGAAGAGCTCTTTTGAGCTATGAAACTACTAGGAAAGATGAGCTGGGAAACAAAGCAAACATGAACTAACAGCTTATTTTCTTAGGGAAGAGGGCGTACAAAGGACTTTCACTCTCATCAACAAGTCTAGGACATAACGTCCTTAGGAATGTTTTGCCAAATCAGTTTTGTTTTCCCGTGTTGAAAGGGATGTTCCTCCCATTAGTAGATGGTTTTCATCTGAAGTAAAAATACTGCACATAGAAATCTGCAGAGTAAATTCTTATGTCTCTGTACTTCAGAGTTGCCTTCTCAGAGTTTTTCCAAAACTGTTCTATCACTTACCCGTTTGCTACTCACTGCATACATCATTTAACTTAATTTTTATAATTAGAATGTAAACAATTTCCTTAATGAGAGAAGACTTTTTTTCAGAAACATTTTAATGTAGTTTCTTCCTCAGCCATTTGATTTATTGCAAATGGAAACTGAGCTATTAGAATGCTTTTCAATTATTTATTACTCACAACATACTTAAATGATGGACTTGTATAAGTCATTTAGGAGCAAAATCTCCATCCTAAAAAGATTTTTGGGCTGCTAAATAGAGAACTCTCAATCATACCCACCTGTTGGAAACAACTGTAACAGCCTGCTTGCCAGTGCAAAAATGGCACAGCTCAAGAATGTAACTTAACTGATTATTACCCTTGAAATTATTTATTTGAAAGAAAATTTAATAAAAATTTTCTTTATCAGTTTGGGTAAATACATGGACTTTCAAGTTTTAAAGTATTCTAAATGGAACTAGCAAGTCCAAGGATAATTCATACTCAAACACTGCAGTTACAGCTTTAAAAGACTGAAAAACATTCCGCATGAAAGTTTTATAGCTACAAGTGTTGTACACAAGGACTCTAGTAGATCAGTGAATTGCCACAGAATCACTAAGCTTTAAAAGACAGGTTCGTAAGAGTCACTGCTGAAAAAGTGCATTAAAGGCTTCCAGAAGAGTATTATCTGCTTGTTAGAAAGCAGGACAAGGATCATGGAATGCATGCTAGCAAGGAAAAAAAGATGTTTGCACATTGTACGTCCATTATTTGTTGCTGAATATCAGACCTTTTGACAAATTTCAGAGAAAAGCCTGGAAGCATTAAAAGCACATAGATGTTAATCTTTGAAAAACAGAGCACTTCAAATAGATCTGCACAATTACTACTCGACTGTAAAGATTTCGGGCTTATCTTTGAGTTTCAGTTTTTTTGTTCTGTAGCATATGAATATTCATTTTTTACTGTTTTGCATGTCCTTAATTTGAGGTAAAAGCTTTTAAAAGGAAGATATTTTATCCTAAATATTATTCTGTCATACACATTAAATAAAGTTTCCTACTGTGATAGCATTCATTAGTACTGAATTATAATGAATGCATTTCAGTGAAGAGCATCCAAGGGCCAAAGCTAACAGATTCAAAACACAATAATTCAGTTCAAAAGGTGCTTAAACCCAGCAATTCAAGTGAAGAGCAGACAAAACACTTTCATAATCCATATTTTCTCAAACTACGGACTTTTCCTAAGGATTAAAAACATTGAAATATTTGCCAGATGTGTAAGCTTGAAGCAGCTTTAACTGGAAGTCTTCATTGAAGACATCTCTGAGGAGCTTAGAATTCATATTTTCCCAGCAAAACTGCCTGAATTACTAACCAGGGTTATGGCAGAACCACTGCAGGCCATTTTGGTGTTACTTCATACCAAGATCTGGTCACTTCCTGCAGACCTTTCACTGATTAAAGGTGGCAGCAGCAACTGTTGATTAGTTAACTGACAGCTAACTACTTTCCCAAGTAGCACTGGTTTCACCTCCCAGCTTGACCTTACTGTGGCTGTGAGCAGAGCAATAGAGAACAGCCTGTGAAGCATTTGCACCCAGATCTCTCACGATGACTTAAGCTGGAACAGATGATTAGTGCATGTAATCAAATCAAAAGGAGCTGAAGGTTTTAGTCCTTTTTAAGAGGCTTTCAGTCCAGCAGCTAAGGATCAATCTCTTAATGCTAGAGTAAGCATTTATTTTCTTTTGCTCCCTTTAATGTTCAAGATATTCTGTTATGCTGACAGACACACCAGCAAAACTGAAACTGGAGAAAAACAACAAAAGAACTACTGGCAGGTTAATGCTTCTTGCAGACAGTTTTGATCAGACTCATTTACCTAGTTACCTGCATTCCCCTCTGTCTCCTCAGATGTTCTCTCTTACAACTAGAAGCAAGGTAAAAACTGTGAGGGAGCATTTTATAAAGGTCTCTGAAAAGTAGACCTTACAATCCTTTACAGCTTTGCAGTCTCATTGAAATAATCTTTTGAATCAGTAGAGATTCCTGACCACAGAGCTAAACAAGATCACAAGGGTGAGACCTGGAGAAAGGTCTAGGAATTGTTGTTACTGTCTGAAATAGACTTGCAATATCTTGGACAAGCTATGCAGGCCAGATAGAATTGCATCCAGAATCTGACATTCTGTTCAGAGGCAGCAGATAGTATTTCCAGGCTGGTACATGTCTGTTCTGCAAAGCTTCAATTTTGGCAGAAGAAATTCTGAAAAGCACAGCCCTGTGAGCAGTGCATTGGAAACTTTCAAAACAGCACATAATGAGGTGGGAAAAGAGTAGAAAGTTTCTTTCATTGCCATGCAAAGAAGGGAGAGAGAGAGAAGGAGGCAAAGAAACAAAGAGAAGGTGTGTATCTAGTTAGAAAGTTCTCCCAAAACAGACTGAAATATCTCAGTAAGAATGAATCATTACTCCATAAGCACTGTAAGCATTTGTTGTTCTTATTATTTCTTTGTCATAGTGCTTTCTGTCCACTTCTTATCCTATCAGGCCTTCTCTCCAATGTCAAATAGTTATAGATGTGCTACAGAATTATTCACTGGCTACAGTCAGAATGGGATTGTCTTCCTCATGAATATTCAGGCAGCAACTACAGTAAAATGTCTTTATGTTCATCTTTTGCTCTTTTTACCGCTCAGAACTTCAAAAGTGGAAAAATTTCAGTTCCTCACCTTCAGTTTAGTTTACCAAAGCATTATTTACAGACTTGACAGAAACAAACAACTTGCACAAAATGCCATAACTTCCATATCAAGATGAAAATATTAAATACCAAATGCTTAAGCCTGAAAACTTCTATTTCAGTTTCACTGTCCACCTAGAATCAATGGGCACATATACATCGTGGTTCTCTCCGAGTTATGAAATAAGAAACTCAACTTTTCCTCAATAGAGATTCCAATCAAGTAATCTGGACGACTGCTAAACATTGTTATGAATAAACAGTATTTTCATAGAACACATTCGTACTCATGAAGCAGATGTAAGGATTTGTATAGTCTGTCTGATTATGAGCCGTGTTTGTCTTGGACTTTAAACTTTGATTCTAAGGCATGGGTCATTTCTTTACCTGCTTTTTGAAGCAGAGTTCTAAGGGACGTTGGCACAGGATCACAGCATTTTGACTATGACCTTTTGGACAAGGAGATGCTTGTATGACAACATATCCTTTCTAGTCTGCAATGGGAGCAAAAGACAGTTTAAACCATATCACTTGTAGAGCAAAAGACAAAAAAAAACTTATTCTGGAGAGGCAAAGAGCTTAAAAAGTAGAAAGAATAGATCTCCTGGCATTTTGACCAAAAGCAGGTAGATCAATTGCAGGAAGAAGTCCTTCATGCTGAACAAATACAATTTTAGTTAAAGTGAAGAGAAATGCACATTGCCCTTGGATATTGTTTTCCTACCAATAAATTTGGTACACTATAAGTGTATGTATATATATATATATATATATATATATATACACACACACACTATAAGATGATATTTTAGGGTTTTTTTTTGCAGCTTCCTAAGACTTTGCTTTTACATCTATGCATGTCCTGAAAAAATAAAACACTCTCCATGTGAATCAAACTCCTCTTGAAAGTTGTTTAAACAAAGAACTCTGGAGAGTCAATAATTGGCATAGGTGTCAGTTTGTTGAACAGTATGTTCGGTTTCAAAAGGGAGCATTAGTTTGCACCTCACAGTACAAATACAAGCACCTGCAGTCTCTTTATACTACAGAATCTTAACATATATCAGGCTCAATGGACTGCAAGCAAACAGCACAATCTGGTAAGAGTCCAAGGAGCAGACTGACCTGGTTTCAGCATTTACTCATTTTTTTACATTGTGTTTCATTTGGTCATGACTGATGTGATTGCATTTTGTTTTGTATCTCTAAATCCTTATAAAGGTTGTATTTGGACGTGGCTCTAAAATCCACAGTGTTTAAAATATATTCACTTACGTGTTAATTTACAAATGACTCAAGTACGTTTCTGCAGAATGCTTAATAGTTACGAGGAAAATTTTAGGAGATTATTATGATAAATATTTTTTCATACTTACAGTATTACTCAGAGTTGGATTGAAATGATTGAAAAAAAAGATGCAAGAAGAAAGAACACTTCAACAGAATGCCTTTGTTCACAAGAAAATTGGGTTGCAGAATCATCTTTCAAGATGCTATGATAGAATGAAAAACAAAGCTCACAGTAACTTGAAAAAAAAGGAACATTTGGGTAGGAAGGACAAAGAAGCATAACGGAAAAAGTTAAAGTAGGAAACAAAGAAAGCTTTGAATTTGTAGAGTGAGATGTACTTCTAGCAGACTCATCACTAAATTCATATCCAGTTTTCCTTTCGTACAAAGTCTCCCATTTCAATTTTCTGCTAGTCTGGAAATCAAAACAGACAATCAAGATAAAATTACTTGAATTATAGTTATTTGCGTACAGAATTACCTTTTCAGTAAAATTGTTCTTACCAAGTAAATTTTAGAGAAAAGTGTCAACATCCCATAAATATCATTTGCAATATTTCCAGTGTTAACATATTCACTGATACATTAGGGTAATTAACAAACATCATGGTTGTTTTCATAGGAAAAAATTGTTATATTCCATTTAGCTTAACACATCTAAACACAAGCTATGTACTTGTCCCACAGTGTCAACACAGTGCTACTTAAATTCAGTCTAATAAATCAGAGGGGTAGCAGCATGAGGCTTTAGTTGGTTAGGTTCTAAGATACTCTGACCTCAGTAATTTGTCTAAATAACTGTCTTGACTACACTAAAGTAAGGTACCTTTAAATTCCCTAATAGATGTGCAATGGAACAGATGGAAGAGCACAGTCTTGTTACTGCAACAAGGTTGTTTACTGCCAAAGGACTACTTCACCCATCTTTCAATCAACCAGGTTTTTTGGAGGGTAGTGGGATAAGGCGGTCATGTAGCATTTTGTACAAAAAGATAACCTGCAATGATCACAAGGAGGGTCATAACAGGAAATACAGCTATTTCTTGTTTACAATAGGTACAATCTCATAAATCTCTAATTAACCCAAAATACAGTCCAGAGATGGAAAAAGTTCCTTCTAACTGAATTATTTAAATTCTGCTTGTTAAGTTTTTATCCGTTCTTTTTGGTTTTGTTTTTTAAGAGCATCATTACTGTTTTGCTAAAATGCTTTGATTTAGGAATAGTGTTTTCATAGCAAACACATTAACCTTGATTTCAGCTCATGTTGATTTTAGTCCATAGTTCAGTAAAGTTGTTACATGACTTAATCCAGAACATGTTTTCAAAGCTGCATATGAGCAGCTGGCTACCTGCTGTGGGGGTAGATCCATGTGATCCTGAGCCTTTGTGTCTAGTACCTTTGTTCTTGTTCAGTTGACCCATATCATAAAATTACTTCATTCCTTCCTGCCATTCACATTCACCTTGCCTCATGTGCCTGGAACAGTCTCCATTCTCTTGCATCCCTTGCATTTGTCTATACTTGCAGTTTTACAGCGGAGCTAATAGTGACCTGCCCTCAGTGTGTGAAGAGA
Organism: Phasianus colchicus; assembly: GCF_987193195.1. NCBI lineage: Eukaryota > Metazoa > Chordata > Aves > Galliformes > Phasianidae > Phasianus > Phasianus colchicus. The sequence goes on along the minus strand of NC_143439.1, from coordinate 19,593,280 downwards.
GGATTTAGTTACAAAAGTGCTTGTTTCAGAGTGCATTTTTAGCACCTAGTTGTTCTCTACAGATTTTTTTTGTTTTGGTATTGCAGAGCTAAAAACGAATGAGGTGGTTTTTGTGGAACCTGTCATTATAGCACTCCATGAAAACTGCACCAGATGAAAGCCTAAAGCAACTATTGTGGGAAACCACATCAAGATCCAGCCTGCATGTACTTACACAGCAGCCTATTAAAATTTATTCTGATCTGATATATGACAATGTCCTCCATAATCTTCCTGTTTAATCTAAAATTGTAAAAGTACAATTGAACATATCTTTTTTTAAGCCCAGAGAACACGTTTCATACATTTCTTGGAAAAATTCCCAGAAGGGTAACTAGAAAGGGATGGGCTAACCTGACAAAAAAAAAACAAAAAACAGAAGAGAAAGCCAAAATAAGCAACTTGCACACTTGTCCTTAAAAAAAAAAAATCTTTTTAAGTGTATAGGAGAGTTATAGATACAGTTGAACATTTGCATTCAACAAAACTATAAAACCAGACATTTCTTTCCTACAGATATCATGAGAGGGCTCAAGGCACAATGTTCACTGCCAGTTCTTTCACACAGAACAATCTGACATGTAGAACACAAACTTCTTGCACACTTTCCCACTTTCCCCTGAACTTCAAACAATGCAAGCTTTTCATGTTATTTACTCAGAAAAGCATAGCTGAGATCCAGCATGTGGTTTTCCACCTTTCCATAAGATTTGCAGCTCAGAGGACAAAATGAGCAGCCATCTTGTTCTGGAAAGACACAGCAATATATCTTCTGACTGAAGGAAAACATGGGAGCATCCATCCCTATGCACACACTTCCCCACACTTGGTACTTCTAAGAGTATATAATTTGGTAGGCTTGGATAATTTCTTTCACTCCTCAATTCAGACTCACCCTTTCCATCTAAGACCACAGTTATCAAACCATTAGCTTGAAAGGCTCTATTGTAGGAATAACATTTATAGCCACCCTTGTGATACATCAAGACAGTCCTCCCCTTAGAATCTGTAATTTCTCACTTCATTTGAAGCCCCTGATTCACTGTGGTTTAAAAAAAACTTGAAAGGAAAATGCATTCTTTGGCACTAAGGAAACCCACAGGCTTCTGGCCCTTGTGATTAATCTATCTGATGCCCAGGAAAATAGATGCCTTCCTTTGCCTTAATAGGCACGTCCCTGAAATAGCAGGCATGGTAAACACTGACCATCTCTTTACATTTCAGGACATTAACAAAAGAATCTCATCCAAGAGATGTTGTTTTCAAAAATGTAGAACAAATTACTGTATTTCCTTGAATACTATTGTTAAAAAAAGAAAGGCATCAGAAAGTTTTCTTTTCAGGTGTTCTGGCTTCAAGAGAAACAGCTCTGATCTGTGGTCAAGGCTTTGTAGTATCCATGGCAGAGTAAGACAGACAATGATAGGAGAGCCAGAGCCTAGTGGGAAATATCCAGGCCTTCTGTATTTCCAGGTGAATTGTGAAACTTTACACTCATGCCTTACAGAAACTTTAACTTGATGTTCTTTCTTTACTGAGCAGAAATCAGATTTTGCTGGAAACTTTACATGCTAAATAACTTTGTTTATAGATGCCACTGCAAGGGAAAATCCAGTTCCTTTCTCAAATGATCAGGAGTTCAGATTCCTTCTTGAAATTTTTGCAGTTCTCTTTCATGATCCCTTTCTACAGCACAGGAAAGATGGTAAAACTATTTCACCCCGGAACTGTATTTTTAAAATGAATTTCAGATAGATATTGTGAGGATCTAATATGCAAGTTTTAATCTTTCACATAAAATAATAGAAATGCAGGATACCTTAAAGATTTCAGTTCTCCAGTGCTCTATCTATTTGGAAAAAAACAGTTTCAAATATCTGTTACACAGCAGATATTGGTACCACTCCTTACGGAAATACCTTGATCTTTGTATGTGCTTGTGCTTTCTGCAAATTCTGACAACAACCTATAGCACGATGGTCAGTAAAATACTGTGCAGTTGATGCATCTTTCCTGTTCTGTTTTGATGTAGATTAAAAAAAAAGAACCCCACCATGAGTTATTGAGGAAATACATTTGAGAAAGTCAGAATAACATTTAAAAAAATTAAAAACAAGCAGCACCTTTTAAGAATGTAGAATACAACAGTGATGCATACGACCAAGCTGATTAGTAATTGTTATGGTAAATCAGTGACTTCTAATAACAAAGAGAAACAGGCATTTCTGTTCTGATGTTCTGATTAACTCAAATGAGATAGTTGTGGCAAGCCTCCTTCTTTTATTCCCTAGTTTAGATACAGCCCCTGCAGATTTACTGACTATTAGGCAGGAAGCCAAATGCTTTCCATTTATGTGTTTATTATCACTCATGAAGAGTAAACTTTCCACCATAAATGATTTTAAAAGAACAGTTCTTTCCTAAGTTCCTTTCAAAAAGGAGTAATTTGCTTTAAATGCAGTATAGGATTTTCAAAGTTATCCTTAAACCATTTCTGCCTTCACCACTGGTAGAAAGTCTACCTTTAACCAAATTTGAAATGACTGTTTTTTTTAAAAATAAAGTGTGTGGCTTCTCCAGCTTTTCTAATCTATTTTGAAAATTATTCACTTAAATAGTAGTAACTAATTTAATAAAAATAATGTGAATCTCTTGGATCCTAGAGAACACACATGCTGCTTTGAGAAATATGATGTACGTGACGCATTCTTTGCTATATTAGTGATCAGGATGGCTCACTGAAGGGTCTAATGAGCTCCAGAAAAAAGGCAAGAAAAGGATAAAGCTTGGCAGTGAGCAGTAGGGAGAGGACAGAAACAGTGGGAAGGAGGCAAAGAGACAGAAGGAAGACAAAGTCCACTGTTTGTAGACAGCATTATATTATAGCAGCACAAAGATTATTTAATTGGAAGCTGAAGCAGCTGAGCTGTTACCATTCCTGTTTTCTGTGCAGTTTAAGCATCTTCCATGTTTTCATGTAGATACCAGAAAAAAGCACCAATATGTGTTAGTTATAGAGCACATCTGAGAAAGACAACAGAAACAACAAAGAAAGTGGCATTTTATGAGACCCTCACTGTTCTCTCTGTTTCTGTCTCCTATCACTTACACTTATAAGTGAGGTAATCTTTCCTCATGCACTGCCTGGCTTAACTTGATGTGTAGTTGTTTCTTTAGGTAGCTCAGTCCTGCTTCAAATAGCACAGTACTCCTTCCTGAGCATATTTTTGTAATATATATATTTTTCAACTCTGTTACTGTGCCTTAAATAGTGACCTGAAAAGCAGAGAACTGGTTAATAAAGCAAACAAGGCAAGTATTGTATCATATTACTCAAGATGAGCAAATGAAATATGGGTAGAGAAGAGAAAGTAACCAAGTAAACTACAAGCCTATAAACAAACTTTAGTAGTGTGCAAGGTTTTAAAACACCCAACATAAAAACTATTAATACATCAAATTAAATGTAAATTTGAAAAGAAGTGAAGGGTAAAGAAGTCTTTCATGGGAAGACAACTGTACGATGTCTACCTGGATGCCTTTTTCAGATAAATGCAAAACAACCCCTTCTTTTTTCCTAGTTTAAAATAAACCCAGTAAGCCTAATTTTGATGGACATCATGAAACCTTTTGATATGCTAGCCTTTCAAAAATTAGCTGAAAATGAGAAAGACTACAGTGTAAGAGAAAATAAGAATTTAGGGCTAAGAAATGAACTGGAATCAGATCAAAGTCACAAAAACATAGATTTCTTGGTGTTGGACAGACAGTACTATCTTCATTACTACAGCAAAAATAAAAAGATTCAACGTGTTACATTGAAACGGGAAGTGTATGTTTGAAGCAAAGTTACCAGCTGAATTTTCTAGGATTAGTTTGGAGACTAAAAATAGTGGATAGTATCATAGCTAATTTTGGCACACCATAAGCGCGCTTATGACATTTTCTGATGACAAAGTTTGGAGGCAGTGTCAAAGCAGAAAACGCCTAGAATGTCATGAAGGTCATTGAACTTCAGTTACAGGAAGGGGGTGAGTTTAAAAGTACAAAGTCCAAAGTTGTACCCTTTGAAATTACTAACAGGAATTTTCTACTACCTGCTAAAGGTTTATGATTTAGAAAAGAGACTTAGGTAAATAAAAAAAGAAATAAATCAGTATTTTCATCTGTTGGAGCAAAATCACATCCCCTCAGGCACAACTATGAAAAAAATGTTTTCCTATAGACAGACAAGTGTTCAATCCATTATGTAAGATTTTTATATGGCCTTTTCTGGAATAGTGTCAAATGGACAAGAATCCTGATGAAAGAGATTTAAAGGATTTATCTTATTTAGCTCAGTCTTTTTATTATTTATTCACTTGAAATCTGAGGAAATGTGTATTACCACTCTCTGAATACACTGAAGATAAAGAAGGGGGGGGGGAAAAAAACACTGCCAGAAGGAAAGAATTTAAAAACTACTCAGTTTCAGCATAAGATCACCTGCATATACTGTCATAAAAATGTATCATGGAAATTACAAAGATTTCCATACGTCTGGGATACAAACTACTGCAGCAGCTTCATGATAAGAGTATGGAGTAGAGAAAAAAAGACCAAAAAAAGAACCACTTCAGAATTATTTTAAGATGAAAGTTTTATAAATTTATAAGTGGGGTTATATTATCTGATAAGTTGCAGGAAAAAGCTGGACTCCATAGTCCACAAAATCTTCTCTGGTCCTGTGTTCTTTTTAGAAAAAGAAAAGCAGGTAAAAAGGCAACAAGATTTCTATCCAAATATAAAGAAATAAAATTTAAATGATATGCAGCTGTGATCTGATCACCAGGACCTAGGTTAGCTGGCAATCAACTGGACTCTCTTACTTGAAATTTTGGAAAAACTTTACTATTCTGTTTCTTTTACAGCATACCCAGCTGCTCTTATAACTACTTTTGGGACTTTTCCAATGCAGTTACAGGAGGTCGATCTGTGCCCTATCTGAGCAGTTCTACTTTCGTTTCCATTACAGCAAATAAGGAATTGTTTTCACTATACTAACAATTCAGAGCCAGGACCTCTTTTAGTAAAGTTCTTGTATACCACCATGAAAACAATTTGCTCCCCAGGGATAGTACTTCAACAGAAACAGCTTTCAAGTTTTAGTGAGTTTTCGGCAGAATGGAAAGGAGTTCTTGAATTTTACGTACCTATGACACAGATACATCCAGAGAAGGAGTCCTCAGTACAGCAGAGATGAGGACTTACTTGAACACATGCAGAGAGAGGCCACAAAAACGGCCCAAAGGTTGGAACACCTCCCTGTGAGGACAGACTGAGAGCTGGGGCTGCGCAGCCTAGAGAAGAGAAGAGTGACCTGAGAGCAGCCTCTAAGTATCTAAAGGGGGATGTAAGAAGGAAGGAGACAGAGACAGCAGGGTCTGCTGTAACAGGGTTAGGGGAAATGGTTTCACACTAAAAGAGGGGAGATTTAGCTCAGACATAGAGAAGACTTCTTTTACACTAAGGGCAGAGAGGAGCTGGCACAGGTGCCCAGAAAGGCAGTGGATGCCCCATCCCTGGAGACAGCCAAGGTCAGGCTGGAGGGGCTCTGAGTACCTGATAGAGCTGCAGGTGCCCCGTTCAGTGCAGGGAGGTTGGACCAGATGGCCTTTAAAGGTCCCTTCCAACTCAAACAATTCTATGATTCCATGACAGCTTTCTACAGCTGCACAAACCCAGAGGTTTTGTTTGCCCTAAAGCTCAGCTGGTTTTGCCAACACAAGCAATTGGTCTAATAAAAACCCTTTCTCATTAAAACCTTGCCTTAAGCATCTTGTAAGCAACAGGGGAAAGCCAAAACTAAAAAGCTCTTCTTCGACCACATTGTTTATGATGGAAACAGTTTATAAAAGTCTAAATAAAGTAACTGATGGACAGCTCTACCACTCCCAGTCCTCTACCACTCCCAGTCTTGGGCTTTGTGTTTTGGTGACCTTGTTCAGTAACAACTGATTTCCACAGTTGCACTGCCCCCAGGGCAGCCAGTAACTGTGCTCATTCCCCTGGAAGTTCTGTGGAGCATCTCCCTCAGACAACCTATCCTCTCATCTCTGCAGCACAGGTGAGTCTGGTGTGTGCTGAAATCATGTGGCTCAGTACCTGTGCCAGTTTACAGCCCACATGCAGCTCTGACATGGTAGCTCTTGCCTTCAGGGGCTCCAGGCCATTGCTGCACATCTTGGGGTGCCTGCCACTCAAGCCTTCCATTCCAGGATAGACACCTTTTGCCACAGGGCCTTGGCATTAGGGCTTGACGCTCCCATAGATAGAGCAACTATCAAGGAGGCTGTGTTAGTGGTGCTGTTGGCTCTGCTGGGTCAAGAAACACAAAAGGCAGAGAAGACTTCAGAGCCCCCAGGAGGCCCCTCGGCCCTACAAGTTTATCCATAACTGCTTGATGCAAATTCTGCAGCTTCTGCTTTTCCAGAGACATTTAGCTCTAGGTCACAGCTTGTAAACTCTTCGGGTGGTCTCCTAAGGCAGCCAAGCACACAGGCTGTGCTTTTATTTTAAGGAGGAATGGGAAAACCATTTGATTACAAAGGATGCTCAAGTAGGCCTCTTTAATTTCAATTTCTTCCCGCTTTAAGCTATAAATGTAGCTGAAGATCACAAAGGGTTCTTAAGTAAATACCAAAAGACAACATTTACAATTTTCCACACAGCTACACCCAAAACCAATAATACAAGGGAATCTGTCCAAAACTTTGAAGTGTTATTATAGTTTGCGACACAGCAAAATACTGGAGTTTCTATGTATTTATTTAGTCAGCTACCACTCCCTCAGCAAGTCTTTACATCTGTTTATTTGGTACATTGAAATACACACTGTTAAGAGTTGTAGTATTTTTAAGATATTTGTATCACAAACTCACATTCACAATGTCTCCTTAACTTTTACTTTCATGATAAAAAATAAGATCTGTTTTTAATCTATTTTGTGAGAGAAAGGAAGCCTTTGATATGATAAATCTATTTCGTCCTTAGTTGTTTTCTTCCCACTGAATGTTTTTCCCATGGTTCTAGCAAGAAATTTTTCTAAAAAATATTTTCTGCATTGGATCCTATTAAATGAACAGAAGAAAACAGAAGACAATAGATTAGTATTGTTGTTTGTGACCATTTGGTAGCACAAAGAAATCATCAATTGGTACAAATGATATAATTTAGCCAAACGATATAGTAAAGCAATTACAATTAAGGTGATTTTTTATATTTTAATTGTCCATCACTTAGATTACAGTAACTCATGTACCTTCCAAAATCAGATTCAGCGACTGAATTATTTCAGAAGACCAAGTTTTATAGTTTGTTTTGTTTTATTGTTGGCTGATTGGTTTTGATTTGTTTGTTCCTTTGTTTAAGTTAAGAATTGGTCACATTGTATTGCTTATGTTGTGTTTTAATCTTCTTCCAAAGTGACTTTCACCTGCAGTAATGCTCTGTGATAAACTCTGTAACATTCATACCCCAAGCAAAATTGCACCCTCCCTTCTGGTAGACGCACTGCATTGCAATTTCACTTAAAAGCATTGTCAGCATATTTAGCATGAGTTAGATCCCAGCTCTCTCCTTGGGTAGTTTGGTGAACTGAAGTTTATGGAAATACCTTAATAGACCTCAGTCAGGTGCAGACTAAAAGGTCAGAATGTTTATTTCTCAGAAATGAATGGTAAGCTTTTCAGTGGGAGTGAAAATGATATTTACTATATATTGCAACTTCTCTTTGCTACAGTTGTAAGAAAGGCATTAAGTTTATGCAAGAAAGCCCAAACATAATCCACTGAAGTCATGTGCAGTTTGGTTTCTAAGGTTTTTATGGAAAGTTAAAAGAAAACATTTGGATTAAACACTGAATTGCAATGTTAGGTTCTTGGAATGAGAACAAAAATATTTTGCTATTAAATGAAAATATTTTAATTACACTAGAAACCACAGAGTTTGTGATGCTTGCTCAAACCCCTGTTTCTACAGAAATGCATTAAGAATACATTTCAAGTATTTCTATCAGATGGGTGCTACATATTTGATAGGATTCTTAGCACATAGAATACTACAATACTATGTAGTAATTCCATCTCAGTGTTATTAAAACCGGTGTTGCTTCATTTTTAACAGTTCTGACAGTTCCTCAGTAAAGTATACCCACACAAAAGTTAGTCAGAATCCTAGTGCTATATAGATGGCTGTGCAGCAGCATAAACAGGTGTTTGCTCCAAGCACCCCCATAGGCAGCAGGATTACTGAAGAAGTAAAATACACTTTTTATGGACATGCAACGAACATTTTTGAAACTCAACATTCATAGGCAAGCCAACCCGAAATCCCGTGTTTCTGCAATAGAAAGTTGCAGTTCACAAAGAGCACACAGTTTATTTCTTCTGTAATTTTAGACAAGTATGGAGCAATGTTAAACCAGTTAAAACCACAAAGCCAACTACAGTTATTAAAGCAATTTACAGGGACTACCCAAGAATATAAGTGGGGGTATTTGGAATGTGCTGTAGCATTTATTATACCATAAGTGTTCTTACTCTTAAATGTCTCTGCTTTAAGGTTCAGAGATAGAGAGGATAATAGTTCTCCAGTAGTTTTTCTTGCCAACACAATGTATTAGGCGTAACACTAGCTTGATAGATTTATAGCATGTTGCTAAAACAGAATATCAGTTCATTGCCTAGAATTATTGAAGAATACTTGAACTGCAGCCACGGAAGTGAAAAGAAGAAAACACATTATAAAATAGAAAGAAAAGCTCCAAGGAAAAAAAAAAAGAAGAAACCTATTATTTTATATTATCTATAATACAGGGGCTACCCAGATAAGTGATAGATTCTCCTTCTCTGAAGAAATTCAAGATTTATCTAGATACCTACATAGGAGACCTGCTATAGAGAACAGAAATAGGCTCACCAAACTCTAGAGATCTCTTCCAAGCCCCACAATTCCGTGATTCTTTATAATACAATAGAAAGCTATAACACTATAGTAGCAAGGTTCTAAACTACAACAAGTAAAGACTTACTTGAGCACAACAGCTATAGACACAGAAATAAGAGAACAAAGATACTTAACATTCAGAAGACCTCAAGTGTGCAGGAAACTCCAACAAAACACCCTCACCTCCACCGCCAGCCCTTAAATGAGGTCTGGGAAGGGGTGGATCCTGGCTACACCCCTTCTGGTCACTCAGGTACATTGCATGCACCTGAGCACCCCTGGGTTGGCCCCACCTTCCCACCAGGTGCTCAGTCACTGGCTCAAGGCCTGATTTAGTGTTTTCACTACATCTTTGAATGTTCCTAATTAGATACTCAAAGAAGGTGGTTTTTAAAATATTTATTTCATATAATAACCTGGTAACTACTAATATTGTCTGAAGGTTTATTGATGTAGTCATCTATGTGGGAACTATTGAATCATGGTCTGAACCTCTGATTGATCACCTGAGACAAGCAATGAGTCAGCCATGGGAGCACAGGTGAAGGCAATTCAGCTGTGTGACTGGAAGGGGTGGAGCCTGGCTGCACCTCTCCTAGACCCCATTAAAGGGCTGACTTTGACTAAGGAAGCTTTTCTCTCGGGAGATTGTTCCTTTTGGGCTTTTTCCTGCAAGTCCAGGGTATGGGTAAGCTTTTTTGTTTGTTTCTAATTAGCCCTTTCTGGTGTAATAGCCTTTCCAGTTATATGCTCTCTAAAGATTAGCCTAACTTCTCTGTATACTTGTTAATTATACATCATCATCATTATTAGCTAAGGTGTTATGAGGGCGTATATGCAAAAACTGCGTGACTTTAAGAATGATCAAGAGAACTGTTTTTTCTAAAGCCGTTATTGATGGCAATCCTGACTGTAAATCCTTCCTCAATACTAATAGTTTTGTGAGTTCTACAGATTAGGTGGGAGAAAATTGACTAAATTTGAAATGACAGTTTGTTTATTACTGTTCACTAACTTTAAGGTCAGATTATTTTCTCCAAGCTTTATCTCATTGCTTCTTTCAGGGTGCAGAAAATAATCTACTAAATTGCTTTTCAGAGAATCCAGTTCTACATAATAAAGCTTGATCAACTTTGATTAAGATTATAGATCAGAATTAAGATGTCGTCTAGTCTGCCTCTTTCTCTGTGAGGAGAAAGTAAATGATTTATCAAAGTTGCTTTTTGGGGATTTTCTTATTTTCCGTCTTTTTAAACTCGCTAAAGAAAGTTACACAACATACAGCAAATATAGAAGTTTTAAAATTTAAGTAGTAAAAATGGATTTCATCTTTGCATACATCTCTTAACTAGTCTGGAGCACAGCTTTAAAAATAACTTAATCTTTAAGAGTTATCTTCTTGAATGTGTATTTATATCTTATTTTTTTATAATAAACAATAAGAAATATAAAATATGTAAGTATTTAGAGGATGTTATCTTGAAGAGACAAGGCAAGGGAAAGTTGCAATAGGATATTTAAATCAAGTTATAAACTATTGCTATTTGAATAATGTTGGTCTATTTTTATTATGTAAATAGGAATGATTTAAATACAAAGCAAAATAGATGGATAGGGACAACTGAAAAACAGTGGGCTTTGTATTGTATTTTGTAAGATGTGATTTATTGGTCTCCTCCCTTTTTATATGTCTTTCTGGACACATTTCACTGAAATAGAGGGTGAATAAATATATCTAGGTTTGGTGCAAAATGGTACAGATTTCAGCAAACTGAAAATCAGTCTAAACCAAACTCTATTTTTCAGCATGTAGTCAATTTACCTGTTCAGTAGCACATCTTTACTTGTAGTAATGTGATCTATAGTGTGTTAAATGTAGGAAAGGCTACTCTAGAGTTGGAGCAATACTTAACAATAAAGCTAAAAAAACAAACAAACAACAACCTAAATCCAAGCAGGGTTTTACTTGTAGATGCTAAGTTCTAAATGACTCTTCAAAGCATAAATCAAAATCTTGGAATGCCTTGAGTATTCCCTGAGGAGTTAATGTTGTTGAGGCATCTCGAGAAACAGTTCTAAATCCAGCTGTTTTTTTATGCCTTAGCATGTAATCCCTACACAGTCATCATAAAGTAATAGTGCTTTACATGTAAGGTGTTTTTCCTTGTTGATATATGTAGCCTACTGCTTCAATATTTTATGTTATGGTATGCAAACAAAAAAATGGTAACTCACTGGCAGCTCGAGCCATAGACATCATAGATTTGTGAAGTTATTTCTCTGTTGTTTTAAATGGAAACGAGAGCTACATTCAAATGAGCTAGCTCAGCTACTGAAAGTAGCGTAGCTATGGCAGCATGCAGTTCTGTGTCAGCTGTAAGATGTGACTGTGAAAGTAAGTAAATATTTGGACAACTTGTTGGCAGAGTTCTAGTGCTGCAACAGTACCCAGCCAGCACACGTGGCACTCAGAAAGAGCTTGGCCTAAGTGTTGCTATACCTGTCAGCTGCTCAGTGCTGCAGAGTGGGCCCAGGAGCTCTCATGAACTGGTAAAGAAAAGGAAATGAAAAACTCTATTCTGCTTATGAGTGTGTGTGTGGTAATCTCTTAATCAAAAGTGTAAGACTAACAGTTGCTTCTGCCCAGTTTTGAACTGTCAGGTACTTTTCCAAGTACTCCAGTATAATCATTATCAGTGCATCCAAACAGTATTACTTCTTCCTCTATATATGTGTTTTCTATCAATAAGATGTTTATGTATTCATCTAATTATTTGGATGATCACTTTACAAACTTATTTTTGTTTCAGTTCTACTACACTGAGGAGCCCAAGAAGAGGGGCTTTGCCAAGAGTGCTTCAAAATGTTCATGGAAGGCTGGATGCCATTCCTCTAGAAAACTGCAAACCTGGATCACTTCACAAAGTTGCTTCATAATGCAGCCCTAGCTCAGGGCAACATACGTGTGATCAATGTGTGCTAGTCTCAAACATCTAGGTTGGTCATTTAATACCTACATGGGTTTGTTTCCTGCCTTGGAAAAGTGTAAGCAGGCTAATGCTTTGAGGGCAAACATATTCTGTTGAAGAGCATTCTGAGGCCTGTCACTTAAGCTGACTGCACCAGTGCCTTTACATTCGGTGTCTGAGGGTAGATTAAATGAGGTGATTGAGATATTATTAGCAACTAAATGATTGTTAGAAACTGCTCTAGCTAAGTCAGCTGACTTTACAACTCTGCTGCCCTTAAAATTGATTTCAGGAAAGCTTTTTTTCTAGCATATAATTTGTTTTAGATATGAATAATTTACAGGCTTCTTTTATGATATGCCACAAAGGATCAATACCAATATAAAACATACTCACCACTGTATATGCCAGCTATTGCAAAATTCTATGCTATTCTTTTCACAGAACAAATTTCAAATATATGCACTGATTCAATACAAATTATTTTCCTTAAATCATATGAGCTATTCATTAATTCAATAGCTAGTAGTTTCTTAACTTTCTTTTATCTTCCTCCTAATTACCAAGTCGGATATCCCTGTTACTTTTCAGTGCTCAGCATAGGTAACAATAATAGCCATTCTTTTCTCAAGGTTCATTTCTAACTGCTGGAAGTTTCTGCTGGGGAAAAATAAGGCAAATTGAAATAAGGACTAATGCTAACAGTTAGAACCTGTGTTTCCAAAATGGTGGTAGTAGCATTTTGTTTGATACATATTTTATCACATTTATGCTTTTAGGTGCTTATTATGCACAGACATTAGGAAATACTGTTATTTAGATGGCCCATGCTCGTTTGGCTCTGTGGTTTTTGTCAGATAAAGTCATAGAAAAGCATTTGCCCAAGAACATCTAAGCTCTGCAAAATGCACAGTTTGGTCTCCATACTGTTACAGCTAGGCTTTGGAAATCAATATTGGTATGACTGATGATAGTTTGCTCTGTCCAGAATGGCTTGGATCTGATCAGAAGGTTCTACAATTAAGAACTGAGTTATACAATGGGGGTAGTTTACATAATGGGATTGAAGGGAACCTAGAGCATAGCAATGCTTCAGTTTATAACCTGAAAATTCAATTAGCATTAGTATCTATCTGGAATCTAGTTGGTTAAACACAAAAAGGGGACAGGAACCAGTGAAAGTGGTTAGTTGCTATGAAGAGCAACATCTTCTGGAAGTGCATGCATGCTGTGAATGCTGGATACATCATATGTTTTTTCCTCAAATATGTATAAGCAGAGTTTGCCACCCACTGACACAAGATACTGTCACAGCCGAAATTTGCCTGGTTCTAAAAATAGCATAAAATAGATGTATTTTAAGCTTCCTTACAATAAATATTTAGAAGTTATGTTTATTTAGTTTGTAATCTAAACAAAATTTTGCCAAACTTCCAAGTCTGACAGGTTTTTACTAGTTCTTCATTTACAAACTTGTTTTCAGTGGTGAATTAACATAGCATTTATACTCAGGGTAATTGGTTTGGATAATGTTCAATATGTGGCTATCTGGAATATACTACAAAGCCTTCATAGGTCTGATCATTGTTGTTATATGCATCTACACTTCATTTGACCCTGGCAGCTCTCTGTATTCTAAACCATATTTCTTTACTTTCCTCTTAAGAGATTTTTCCAGTGCATTTTATTTCCCATATTAAAGCCAATGTTAGCTACCTACCCTTCTGGGGGTGTATGCTTCTATATAACATTGGAATGACTTGCGTCCTCCTGTACAAGGTTCTAAAACATAGATAGCCACTGTTATGGTCTACTGATGTGTTTAACTCTTAATTTTTCCTTTAAAATTCAAAAACATCCATTTTACCTTTTCTCATTCCTACTGCATGTAGCAGAATGAAAATTGAAAACAAAACAACCTCACTTCTGTTCACTGTGTGGATATTTTAGTTTCATCTGTAATGTTGGCAGAAAGTGCATGGTTTTGGAAGGGATTAGTTATCTTCTTCAGTGCTAGGGGCTCAGAGGCACCAGAAGCTGTGCGTGTAGCAGCAGTAAAGGCAGGCCACCACTGGCAATACCAGCTCTTGTCCCTGGGTTGGGTTATCCATGATTTTGAAATGGCTCACTAACCAAGAGCAGTGTGCATACCACAGAAATTCCCATTGGAAGTTCCTATTCTAAAGACAAAGCAGGAAGTGTATCTTCTGAGGTGCCATGACAAAATAAAGAATCCTACTTTTTTTTTTTACTCTAACAGCTGTGAATATTTTAAAATACAAAATACCATAAGACTAGGAAAATCTTCAGTTAATATTGCCACTGTCTGATAGACCTTCAAGAAGATCTTTATATTTCACTTGAGCTATTAAAAAATGTATAAAATATCTCTACTGCTGCAGTGTGCTAAATCACAAGAACCTCTTTAATTGGCTTTGCCATCCTGGGAACTGTGATGTCAAATTTAGTTGAGGGTACAGAATGACAGTTCTTCAGAATAAAGGGACTTTACCCTTGCATCTGTTTTTCAGACATGAGAACATCTTCAGCAGTTGACAAAACTTGAGAGAACTTGACAAAGCCCCACAAGTTTTCTTACTGATAACTATTAAAATGTATAGAATAACTGTTAAAACTAAACAATTTTAGAAGTTAAATTGACTTTCCCTACCTGTACTACCTGTGTGCAAATTATACACAAATTGTGTGCAGTTAGCTTCGTGCATACTTGTTTCTTTTTTTCTTTTCCATAGAATTGCTCAGGTTGGAAAAGACCATAAAGATCATCAAGTCCAGCCACAACCTAACCATACTACCTAACTAACAACCCTCTGCTAAATCAAGTCTTTGAGCACCACATCCGAATGGTTTTTAAACACGTTCAGGGATGGTGACTCAACCACCTCCCTGGGGAGCCTATCCCAGTGCTTAACAACCCTTTCTGTAAAGAAGTTTTCCTGATGTCCAACCTAAACTTAGCTTGGTACAACTTGAGGCCGTTTCCCCTTGTCCTGTCACCAGTGAGAAGAGACCAGCCCTGCTCTTGCTGCAAGCACCTTTCAGATATTGGAAGAGAGCAATGAGGTCTCCCCTCAGCCTCCTTTTCCCCAGACTGAACGTCCCCGGTTCCTTCAGTCTCTCCTCGTAGGGCATATTCTCCAAGCCTCTCACAAGCCTTGCTGCCCTTCTTTGGACCTGCTCCAGTATCTCAATGTCCTTTCTAAACTGAGTTGTCCAAAACTGAACACAGCACTCAAGGTGAAGCCTCACCAGTGTTGAGTATGGGGTCAGGATGACTTCCCTAGTCCTGCTCACCACACCATTCCAGACACAAGCCAGGATGCCGTTGGCCTTCTTGGCCACCTGGGCACACTGCTGGCTCATATTCAGCCGACTGTCCATCAGTACACCAAGGTCCCTTTCCATCAGGCAGCTTTCCAGTCACTCATCCCCAACCCTGTAGAGTTGCCTTGGGTTGCTGTGACCAAAATGCAGGACCCGACACTTGGCCCTACTGAAATTCATATGGTTTACCTTGGTTCATCGAATCCACTTGATTCTATGTACTAACACTTTATCCTGTTGTTTGATATGTGACCGCTTCAGCAAACCATGGAACTCAAACAGTTTCATCTCTAAGAAAGCATAACTGTTATAAAATATCGAAGATGTTTACCAGAGCTGTTTTCTCAGCTTTAACTACCTGACAGTATTTTTTTATGTTATCTAACAGAAAGTTGTGATCAAAAGTGATAAATATTCCCGAGGAGATAGTTAAAAGAGAGAAATGTCAGATAGATAAAAAAGGAAAAAAAAAAAGTCCCTTTTAGGTGACTGAGCACTGAAACTTCTTGACCAAAAAAATTATGGAGACTACGTCATTAGAGCTATCCAAAACTTGGCTGGACAGCCCTAAGCAACCTGATAGAGCTTTAAATTTAGTTCTGTTTCAACAAAGGGTTGAACTGCGTGATCTCCAGGGGTGCCTCCAGTGTAAGCTTTGTTGTGATTTACAGTTATCTGTCTGTGTCCTAAATTGTCTGATATTTCAATCCCAGGAAGAGATGGAAATACTGTAGGCAACAATTTATAATAGGAAATGAATGCTCAGTATAAATTTATGTTTTTGTTTCCAATGTACTATTTTAAAAGTTAGTTCCCAGACTAACTTGTTTGAAATATACTTTTTAATGTGTTTATAGGCTCAGCTGCTCTGTATTAACTCTAAAAAAGGCATTCATCATGGAAAGCTTGACCCAGAGTTAATTTTAGAGGTGCTAGCAAATGCTGCTGTTATAAAGCCTTTTTCCTGTTTATGGTAAGAACAGATATTCTCTTCTCCCTATACTTACTATCTTGCCAAAACCAGGGGTCATTAACAAGGTGAATCTTTGCTTTTTTGGTGCTTCTGTCAATAAAATTAAAGGAAACACACACAACACTTCTACGATACTTTCTTTCTTTCTTTCTTTCTTTTTTTCCCAAATAGAAACACATGAAATATTTAAATAGTTAAAGAAATAATGTTTTAGTCTACATTTTTCTCATTACTACCACTGATGTTATTTGTATTTAGTAGGAGGAATACCAAGATAACTTATTTTTATCCAAACTGCGTGCAATTTATTGTTGAAACATGAAGAGGTCCTCGCAGTTTATCTTGCACAGATAATTTCTGTGAAAAGATAAAGGTGATCACAAATAAGTCAAAAGTATACATCCATTAGTGCTCAGGATATAAGGCCAACTGCCTGTTTAGCAAACAGTCAGGCAAAACCTAGGGAAGTCAATAAATGTATATGGACAACTGTAACTTTTCACCCATGTTCAGTAATAGAAGTGCAGACATATAGTCAGGTTTCCATTTTCATGTGAGGATCTCAAAATTATTTGACAAATGGACAGAGAAATGGGGAGAAAAATAAGGACTTTTCAAATATATGTAGAAATTATGTGTAGATTTCAAATACAGTCCCAAATGCTCAAAACCTTTGATGGAGAAGGCTGATTTCAGGTCCTTATAAATACATTGTCAAAAAACACTCCAAAAATATAGTTAGAAGCAACTTGCCCAACATCAGTGTGGAGCTGAAAATAGAACTCCAGTATTCTATTTAAAAACCCCAAGATAAACATTAGATTTACAGTGTTCCCAATAGACTATACAGTTGTTGGGTGTTTTTGTTGTTGTTGTTGTTGGGTGTTTTTTTTTGGTTGGTTATTTTTTAAAGTTCTTTTGGCAGGCTAATGAAGTTTAGCATTACACTGTGGGCTTGTATGACCTTCTTTCCTTCTGTAGCGTTCTTGGAACAATGTTATAATATGGTCATGTTAAAAGGATTTTTCCATTACCTTCTGATTCTGAGCTTGTTTTCATATTTTTGCGTACCATCCTGATCCACCTTGCATCTTTGCAAGCACACATGAAGCCACTCCCCCTGACAGTAATTTGATTCATTCAAATAATTATTTATTCTTATAATTATTATAATATTCTAATAATTGTTATTATAATATTTATTCTAGGCACCCTATACTTTTCTAAGTAAAGTGTGGATGCATATAGATTAAAAAAATACTGAATATTATCTTACAAACAAGCAAATTCTTACAATAATTAACTGAACATCCATTACACGTTAACCCTTCTAGCAGGATTGAAAACATGAAAAACTATAAAACTTTCTTTAATGCTTAAAATCTTAATACCTGTATGGTATGTGAAAAGAGTCTGATTTTGATTCAGAGTAACAAGTCAAAATGCTGCTTATTCTCATTGATTACACTTGATCAGTAACTTACCAGGTATATAATTGTCAGACCATTAGATGCCAATGCTTCCTCATAGGAGTTGCCTGGTCAGCAGTGTTTCCATAAGTCACTCAGTTATTGCTGAGTCAGAAAGGAGCACTACTCTTGAGAAAAGACCTAATATACTTTATCTTTCTTCATAATATGAGAAGAATCTAAGAATCCTCATATTTCTGATTCCAATATAATTCCTTCTTCAAAGCTGATCATCTTGTAAATGTTTTATACTTTCATACATTTTATGCCTATATCTGAACTGGCATAATGCCAATTCAGCTCAGAGCATAATTAATCAGTATTGATCATATTCAGACTAGATACAAGAGTCCCATCAGCTTCAGCCTGTAGAATGCTCTTCCATGGCCATCATACCTTGTACTGCCTTTCCTGGTGTGTGCAACTCTGGAAGCATCTGAAGCATCTACAACTCCTTGCGATTAATTCATAAGAGAAGAACAATCTTCCCTTTTAACAATGAAAACATCCCAAAGGTCTGCCTACATATAAATTTGCAGTATCAAAATCAAGGTTATGCTGTGGTGTTTTCCGTTGAGATATATCACAGAAAACTGCCAGCCTCCTCATCTCTTCTAAGATCTGCCACTCTTAAGCTAATTTACTATTCATCTTTATCTCACCAGATGATAGAAGAACCCTCTCCCTGTGCTATGAATCACCCTTTCTGCATTCTCTTCCAAATCAATTAAAAAATATTAATCAAAGGGAAAGACACATTAGAACATTCTTTAACTACAGGAAATGTACATTTGGCAGGACATAACACTTCCCAGATCCCTTTACTTTGGCTTCATGCCCATCATAAACCATATAGACACATCTATGTGATGATACGTACAAACTGTCATAGAGACTTGTCAGGAAGTGTTTTTTCAATCTAAAAAGTCATCCATCTATCAACTGTTTCTCAACTGGGGCCTTTGTGCCAAATTTCTTGGGCATGACTTTCCATAAGAAAAAGAGGGTATTTTGCTGTCATGTAAGAGAGCTGAGAATTACTTCTGATACATTTCAAATACAGTGGAACAAAGGTTTTCATGCATTTTTTCACCAAGCTCATGCATCTTTTGAATCCTTTAAAAAAGAATACATATTAAAGGCCTGCTAATACACAGAATATCAAAAGAAGTGTGTCATATTTGAAATTCAGACTGATCTGCGAGTCAACCGTCTTTCACTTGTTGATATCTCCATGGTTCATGACTTACTCACTCTCTTGAAGGATATCTGTCAGAATGTCTTCAGCTACCACTTTGCTTTCAGATTTAATTTTACAGCCCTGCCCGATACAATGGAGAGATTTCATTTGAGATTATTTGTATATCTTCCAGTATTTTTAAATTATCAGAGGAATAGGTTTGGGCTTGTGTTAAGGCATTACATATTTGAGGAACATCACACTACACTAAAAAAAAACTGCTTTAAGAGCAGCATTTTTTTTTTATTCAATGTATAACTAGATTAAGTCCAATTTGTTGGTTGCTTCACCTTTTTATTTAAAAGTTTTAAAGAAGCATCTCTATTTGTGCTAATCAGAAAGAAAATAACAAATGAGTACTATGATACATAGACAAGCCACTGGAATAGATAAGCAAGTACAGTGTTATTCTGCCACTTCTGAAGCTTCTTGCATTGCCTGCTATCAGAGCTAGGGCAGCAGATTAGACAGGAGGTTAACCTAGTATTCTATTTCTCACTGTATGTTCCATTCTGAATTTATGTTCAGGTGACAACAGCAGTCATATTTTTTAAGTAGACCAATTATCCTTCATGCAATAATGTCAGCTGCTTAGGTTTAAAAATAATTGTGTCTAAAAAAGTCTTCAAACTAATAGAATACTAAAATGTATGACAACAAGATAAAAATGACACCACACACAAACCTCAGTGAGGTGTGATAAAGCTTAGTGCTTTTGGATTGCTCATTCACCTTCGAATCTTACTTCTTTCTCATTCATTTTTTCCTCCTTTCTCCTTCATAGAAAAAGTACATACAGAAAGACAAAAAAAGAGATTATCTAGCAACTCCTGTGTTCAGCTACTGCTAGTTTGTATTAGAATTTATTTAACTGCTTTTTGTTTTGCATTACCAAGATGGAGAGAAAGAGAGAAAGAGAAAGAGAGAGAGAGAGAGAGAGAGAAAGAAAGGAAAAGAAAGGAAGGAAGAAAGGAAGGAAGGAAGGAAGGAAGGAAGGAAGGAAGGAAGGAAGGAAGGAAGAAGGAAAGAAAGAAAAAGAAAAAACACTATAGAGTTTTTGTTGAAGAGGACAGCTGCTAGCAGGGAAAGCTTTAGCAGAACTATTCTGCTTCAGAGAGGTCTGTTGCTTCTGCAAAGTAAAGAAATAAATAAAATCCTTAAGCTTAGGAAATATCAACTGAGATCCCTAGAGGAAATAAAAAGAGAGCTACATGGGAAAGATGAGGTCAAAGAGGTTAGATAGGAAAATCGTTCCGAAGTATGAGATGATGAAGTAGGTAAGAGTGAGTGTCAAAGAAAATGGCCTAATTGTATTGCCTGTTGGTAATCGTTACAGCTATGCATCTTCTTTTAGTTTTCATGCATTTAATGTCATATCCATAAATTCTAATGATTTTAGAGAAGAGCCTTAATAAGGCTTTTCAGCTGCCTGGCATCTTTCATCTGATATACTAGTTGTTTCCATAAATGTCACCTCTTTTCCTAAAGAGGTTGAGAATATTTCCTATGTTTCTGCTTGACACAGTTTCCTAGAAACATCCTGATCTTCCAATTTGCAAATACAGAAGACAAACTGGAACTGTTTATCACTGATACTGTGTTTCCTTTCTATACCTTTTGTCAAGTACCTGTGCTCATACTGTTTTTTCCAATGACTTGTTTCATATGAGGAAAGCTTTTATTATGTCTGGAGAAGAGGAGGCTCAGAGGAGATCTTATTGCACCCTCCAGCTTCCTGAAGGGAGGGTGTGAGGAGGGTTTTGGCCTCTTCTCCCAGGCAACAAACAGGACCCGAGGAAAATGGCTGCATGTTGTACCACAGAAGGTTTAGGTTGGACATAAGGAAGAACTTTTTCTCTCAGAGTGGTCAGGCACTGGAATGGCCTGCCCAAGGAGGTGGTGGAGTCGCCGTCCCTGGCAGTGTTCAAGAGGCTCCTGGATGAGGAGCTACAAGATATGGTTTGGTAGCTTGTGGTGGTAGCAGTGGTGATGGGAGGATGGTTGGACTGGATGATCTTGCAGGTATTCTCCAGCCTTGTGATTCCATGATTCTATGATTCTATTCCAGTGATATTGTGTACAGAAAGTGCTCTGAGTTTGGGTAAAGGGGATCTTACAGACCATTCAGCCCCAACCCCTGCTGTGGGCTGGGTGCTTCCCACCAGCTCAGGCTGTGCAGGGCCCATCCAACCTTGGGCACCTCTGAGGATGGGGCACCCACAGCTGTGGGCAGCAGTGCCAGCACCTCACTGCCCTCTGAGTAAAGAATTTCTGCCTGACACCTAACCAAAATCTTCTATTCAGTGATTTGGTATGCACGTATTTTTAGATAATCAATTTTTGGCTTCAGTAGTTTGGGGAACTTGTTCAAAGACCGTTAAACATTCCTTGTATTTTACAGCTTCTAAAGCACTTTAGATAGTCTGAACACTAAAAGCACTCCCAAAGCAAGCAGCGCTCCCACCCAAAATAAGAGGAAAATAACAAACAAACAAAAACCACGGGAGATTCCAAAGGGAAAAAGAAAATAAAACAGTGACTTTTTGATACAGCTTTTTCTGGTTTTGTAACTGAAATGCTGAGAAAGAAAAACGAAGGTTTTGTTGTTTGTTTTTGCCTGTTCTTGCTTTGCTTCTAAGATCGCTGTCACCCTAAATCGGTGTTTTAGTTTCCTACGTGCTTTAGTAGGGAATGTAAGTTCAAGCAAAGCTTCAGCATTTATTTCCCCCCCAGAATTACACAGGGATGTTGTCAGTAACGTATAAACTCCTGAAAACCCTAGTAAAACCGCAGCGCCACTGCTCCGTTAATTTGGGTAATGAGAAAAGCCAGCACGGCGATCTTTGAGCCACACAAACCACACGAAGCGCTGAAGCCAACCAACCGAGGGCCGCCCGTGGCACGCTTTGCATGGCCCGGCCCAGCCCCGCCCGGAGCCCGCCCAGCACCTGCGGGCAGAGCGCAGCCCCGCCCCGCCCCGCTGCCGGCTCGGCGGGCGCCTGCCGCCTCCTTTGAAAGCCGGGCCGGGCGGCGGGGCGTCCGGGTTGCAGCATGAGGCCGCAGGTGAGCTCGCGGTGCGTTGCCTGCTTTGCTTTTGGGGGCTTTCCTGAGGCTTTAGGGCAGATGTAGCCGGCTTTGCTTAGTTGCGCTGGAGTTAACTGGAGTTCTCGAAGTTTGTGCGCTTGGTGGTGTTTACCTTAATAGTCCGCTGTTTTGCAGTGGGTAATGGTGTTCTTTTATTTGGGCTCGGCTTCTTCTGGCTCGCTGGGGGAGGCTTGCTAGCGGAACAGCTGGGCGTGTGGCTGCCGGTCCCTTCCTAGGGCCCGGGCTGTGATAGCGGGGCAGGGTCGTGTGCTTCTGAGCTGCCGTCCTTGGGAAGTAGCGATGGGAAAACTTCTCTTACAGTCCTTGTGGCTTATCTGCTTGTTTGGTTGCCCCTCAAAAAATAGCGGTGGTGAACCTCGAAGGCAAGGTATGTTTTGTTGGTGGTGGTATTTTTCCTCTGTGTGTTCTAAAGCCCTTGGTAATAAGGAGGAACTGGTGAACTGATTAAACATAAACTACCTGGAAACTCCTCCTCTCTGAAAAGTGGCACGTCTCAGAACTTGAAAACTTACTTTGTGAAGCGCTGTTCAGGACTCTAAGCGTATGCTGTTGAAGAATCTGGTTGTGAGTTGATATTTCATGTGTGTTTGGCTTTAGTGTATTTTATTATTTCGTAATTGACTGGCAATAATAAATATGGAGTTGCCTCACCTGTTTCAGGGCAGGAGTCTTAATTCCCACCCCTCTAGATAGGAGGCTGCAGTGAGAATCAGGGTCTGGAATGTGGTGTCAGTCCTGCAGACTGCTTCTCATTTATGTGCTACTTGAAGAAAAATGAGCATGAGCTGTGAGGGACTCTTTGTGGGGGGGAGAGGAGGGCTGGATTATGAGACATCCGTGTGGAATAGCTATATATTTCAATCTGCCCTTAATGCAGTTCTAATAAAGGCTACAAATACATGTGAGTATGTATGTGTTCATACATACACATACGTACTCGCTAGTTCTGAAACTACTCTGATAGGGAAAAACTGTGTATCTCTTAAGCATGTCTGTCTTGTGTGTAGATGTCTGCTGTAGCTTAGGTATGCAAGTAGGCTTTTTCTTTTTGTACTGGTGTTTGCTCTTTCTATAAACAGTAAGGTTAGCCTGAACCAGAAATTCCTATATGGTTCTTACTCCTGCCCTGCCCCTTGAACTCCCTCTTGCAGGCCCAGCTCCATCCCACGGCCCTAAGCAGGGCTCTGGTGGTAGCTGCCTTTGAAAACTGCCTGGCTGTCTCTTTAGAAATAGAACTTTAATGCACGAGCTGGCTGTGCTCGTTTATAGAATTACTGTTTCCAATAATATCCCTGCTGATCTTATGAGAAGGATAAAAAATAAATAAACAGTAATGAAAAAGATGCTGGATGTGTTCCAAATGAAATAGAACGGTGATTTTTTTTTTTTTCTCAAAACTCTTCTCCCCCTCCTCCCCCCCTATCTTGTACTTAGGTTAGGGCAGGAGGGGACATGATCTGATCTGTATCTTGACCTCCTCGTGGAACTTTTATGATTACAGTTTCCCTCATAAAACTATTCCATTGTTCTGAAAGACTGAAGTTCTCTTCCTCCTTATTTCATAGAATCATAGAATGGCCTGGGTTGAAAAGGACCTCAAAGATCATTTTGTCTCAACCCCCCTGCTGTGTGCAGGGTCGCCAACCACCAGACCAGGCTGCTCAGAGCCACATCCAGCCTGGCCTTGAATGCCTCCAGGGATGGGGTGTCCACAACCTCCTTGGGCAAACTTCCATTCTGAAAAGAACCTTTTTGAAGGCAGTCTTGTTACTATCAAATAATGATCAAGAAGTGTGCTGCTAACTTCTCCGCTGAGTTCTGTGACTGTACAAACACACCCCTTGCATAGAAGCAGGCCTTGAGAGTAAGACTCCTGTGATGCAGTAGGTGCTGATGCCAGGCTCCCCTTCCTGGGTGCACCCCTCATGGCTGAGCCGTGCAGCACTCAGCCCAGGGATGGGCTGGGCATCTTTCACGGGGTTAACTGTGTTCCCTTTTCCACTCTCAGGTGCAGTGCTTCAAAGAATAACGTTCTAAACTAAGGCCAGGACAGCATTTCATGTATATCTAAATCCATCTGAATGATGGCCAGTAGTCTTTCCCTTTTCTCCTTCTGTCCTTTTTTTAAAAAGAGTGTTTTGGAATTTAATAAGGGAAGATTAGGGTAGGAGGAGGGCAGGAAAAAACCGTCTATCTAGAATTTGCTTGATGCCTTTGCCTGTAGCAAAACAAAATGTGTATATTTTATGACTGTAGCTTGTATTCTGCTACTCCATCTGTCAGCCGTTCTACAGCATCTTCAGTTAAAACCCACCTTTGCGAAGATGCCTGCAACTAAGTACGCAGTTAAGCTTGGGCACGTGCCTTTGTAAGGGTTTGGGAGCAGCTCCCTGCGCAGCCTCTGGTGTTCCCTTAGGTCCGGGTAAAGGACGCATTGCCCAGGAAGCGGGTGATAGGGAAGTGGGTGGCGGAGCAGGTGGTAAAGGAGGATCGCTGTGACGTACAGGGCAGGATTCTTCTGTTTGTTGCCACAGGTGTACGCGCGTCTGTCTAGCAGTGGAACAGCAGCAATCTGCTCTCGTTGCCTGTCTCGTAACACGCCACTCGCGTTAGGCCTGCAGAGGGGAATGCCTAAAATCCGCTGCCAGGTGCGGCCGCGCCGCGGGGCGGGACGTCTGTGCCGGGTGGCCGCTGCCTGCCGTCGCCGGGTGTCCGCAGGGCAGGTGTACCGCGGCCAACGCCGGTTTCGGTGCGGGCGAGCCGCCCGCTTCCCCCGCCCCCACCGATCACATGCCTGCCGCGCTGGAAGGCTCCCAACAGAATGATGTGGATTGTTTTTATTTATTTATTTTTAAGGCCAGCGGGGGCTGCCCGCATCGCTCGGCCTTCGGCGGGTCGGGTGCCAGAGTTCCGGCAGAGCCGCTCCCCGAGAGGCGCGGGGGGCGCCGCGCTCCCCGCGGCCGCCGCTGGGCCCGCCCGTCCCTCCCGGCGCGGCGGCGGGGGGACCGCGCGCGCGCAGAGGCGGCGCCGCCGCCACCACCGTTAGCGCGGGGGCCGGGCGGCGGCCGCGCCGGTTTTTCCGGCCCGCGGCGCGGTGAGTCACCGCTCGGCGATGGGGCGGGAGCCCGAGTGATGTCGGGGGCGAACGGCGAGCATGAGGCCGACGGTAACGGCCGCGGCAACGGCCGCCGCGCGCCGCCTCGAAGCCGCCTCCGACCGCGGCGGCGCTGAGGCGGCGGCGGGGCCGCTCTGCCGAGTGCCGCTTCCCTGACGCCCTCGGCGCCGGGCCGCTCGGCCGGGGAGGAGAAGCCGAAAGGGAAGGCGGAGGGGCGGCGAACTTTCCCGCCGCCGCTGCCCGCTGTGGGAGTGTCCGGCCGCCGGCGGAGCCCCGAGGTTCGCGGCCGCCTCCGGAGGGGGAAGCGCCCGCGGCGCCGCTCCGCTGAGTTGGGAGCGGCGCAGGTGGAGGAGCGCGGCGCGCCGCGGCGGGGAGCTCCGCGCGGACCCGGGTCCTGCGCTGCCGCCTGCGCGCGGCTCAGCGGAGACACGCGCTCGGTGCGTTGTGCCGGCGAGGCCCTCGGCAGCAGGGAGAGCGCCCGCCGTCCGGGTTTCTCGCGGAGGTACGTATGCAGGCGGCGCGCCCGGCTTACGGCCGAAACCGAGTGCTTGAAGAGCGCTGCGAGTGCCCGCCCCGTAGGACCGAGGGCTTGGGACTGCCCGCTCGCAGCTGTGCGAGGTGAGGGTCGGCGCGCGTTCGTAACGGTGTAAAGGTGCGCGGCTGTGGGCTGGCCGATGGCGGCTCCATCGGAGACGGGCTTCAACTCCGTGAAGCGCGGCTGAAGTTTACTTCTCGCCGGGGTGACGCGGTACTTTTCCACCAGCCTTGCGTGGCTTCTGGCTTCGGTTTGGCTCAAAATGTGTGTGAAAAGTAGTTCATCTCCTGGGCAGGCTTAAGTAAACAAATCCTAGGATACAACGTGGACGAGCTGTTGTTCTGCTTAAACCGTTTGTTTGCTTTTCCTTTTTTAAAGGACGCCTGTTCAATGTAGATCTCCCTCCTTGGGCTGCTGAGCTCTGTGTGAGCTAACGGCTGTTAATTACACAGGTGAATGTCTGATTATCATACGCGTCTCAATATGTGCTGCTTTTCGGAGTGCGGCGGGCTTACCGAGCTTCACTCCAAGGTGTGTTTATTAAATGGTTTGCAGAAAGCCTGAATTATTTAGTGTTTAAGGCATTTTATGTCTATTATTTGAGTAGGCGTTTTTTAGTTACTTTTTTAATGAAGCTTTAACTTAGCTGATTGAGGGCTTGTTTTACTATGGAGATCAATGAGTTTACTTCTATCTTCTTTTCTTTTGGCATAGGACTTATATTGATTTTCAGTAGGGAAAGGTGTAATCAAAATGGGATTTCAAAGAACGCGCTCGTCTCAGTCCTGAAAAATGTTCAACAATACCATATGTAACATGCGGTCATAAAAGGTATTTGAGGAGAGGCAAAGTAGAGGGGAAGGCAAGCCGAGTAAAATTGTAAGGTGATGACAGTAGTTTGTAGATAAAGGTCCCTAATGAGATTGGACTGTCCTTGAAGTGAACTCAAACAGAAATCAATGGGAAAATGAGAATTTGAGGTGGGCAAAAATTGATTTATTTTTCTTTTTTCCTTTTACTCTCAGGCTGGTAATCTGAATCCGGAGTAACTTTATGCACCTCTGTATTTGAAATAATGAGCAATGGCTGGCATGTTGATGGGCATCTATTTCCTGGATCGTGAAAGCGCCTTGTGATTAATGGTGTAAGATATGAAAGTTGTGGTCTGGCTCTAACAATCTTGTTTTCATGAGCTGCATTCCAAATTAATTTAAAACTTGCTCTCCTAAGAAGATATCAGAAGTATAGAGTCATGTATGTAGTGTTATAAAAGGCTTCCTACTAATGTATATCAATTTAAAGAAAAAACTCACAAAACTCCTCTCCCTGTCTATAGGGGAACTGAGTGACAGATATCACTTAAAGTATTTTACCTTCTGTGTTTGTATACCCAATAGAAGTATAGAAACTGGTGTACTGATTTTTATTTTGGAGGATTAGTTTCAAAATTTTTTTTAACAAGTGATAGACTTTAAAAATGAGTAGTTGTGTTTGCAAGGTTGAGAAGATGTTTAAAAAGGCTTTAAAAGAAATGTTTCTTCATAGAAAACGACTTTGAAGATGCAGCTATTTGTAACAATTTGGATTTGTTTTCTCATTTCGATGGGCTATTGACCTACAATGGTCTTTGATACTATTTGTGGGGAGTGGACAATACAGATGCTGTTAGGTTTTATTTAGTATGGGTATGGTATTGCAGTAGTCTCAACAGATGCTGGGAAGATTAGTGCAACACTAGATCCTCTGTCTGCAGAAATCTGTCTGCTGGGAGGATGGATGGTTTGTACCATGGACACCACTGTCCCAGAAGATGCTGCAGGACACCAAGCATGTCAGGCACCAAAGCACTGCTGTCCCAGCACATGCTGAAGATCTTAAGGCCTACTGATAGGAAAGGTTTATCTAATACAGATAGCTCTGTTTTGTGTAATCTGCACCTGTTCAAAAGACATTCCTTAAATGTATTGAACCCTACTTTTCAGTAAGGCTCTGAAATCATAATAGCTCAGATGAGTCCTGTGCCAGGGTGCAGCTTGCTTTGCTGCTTCTCTTGCCCCAAATAGCTGTTGTGTGAGGATGCACAATACAGAGAGTTAAGTACTTCTGGTGATTACAAGTGGTTTTGGAAGTCTAGCATGTAGCTATCAAGTTCTGATAGGACAAAAGCCTTTTCTGAAACCAAGCTTCAGGAAAACTCATTGCCCTCTAGGTAACGTATGCTGTACCTTTAACAAAAGGGAATTGCTGTGCCTTGAGGCCATGCTTATGGTACCTGAGGCAAGCTTCCTGCTTTACTGTGTTTTGTCCCTCTGGCATTAAAATATTTACTTCTAATCTGTTCTATGAATGAGGAAATTAAGTAGCTTGTCAGAGGTTCTGAACTGTTGAGTTAATAATTGAAAATACAATGGTTCTTAATAAAACACTGGGTCTAAATCTAAAAGGAGGAAATCCTTGAGCATGGTTACTGAGAAGAAAACTCACTAGAATTCATGAAATTTAGATGCCTGTTACAGTAAAAAATGTACTCAGTACTTAACAATATGATTGTCCAGATGAAATACTGTTTCCCACACGTATGAATGCAGAGAAGAGTGTCCTGTTCACTTGCAGACATCTGAGCAAAGAGCAGGTCTCTTGCTTTCATTCAGTTTATGTAGATTAGTTTGCCATAATGTCTGTTTCAAGGAATCCCACTAATTCCGTATAGACTTAGTAAACAGAAACTCACTTGTTGCTATCAGTGGACCTGTGATACTTCCAGAGGGTGAGTTTTGCTGGCACACCAACCAGGGTCTTAATAGCACTTGCTTTTAGAGTTAACCTTTAGCTGCTCCCTGCTGTAGCCTTCTATCTCCTTTTCTCTCTGTGTACTGGGACTTCCTTAAGGCTGACTCTCTTTCTGTGATCCTAGGCAACACAGTGAGCTTCACGCTAAGCAGTGCAGTGCTTTCATGTCTATGGTTACTGATGCAAAGTGGACTAGTGTTGTAAGCCTGTTCCTCCTTGAGAAAAGGTGCTTGAGTCTCTTGGGTGCAGCGCTGAATGTTTTGGGAAGTTGCATCAGCGTAACAGATTCAAACTGAACTCCTACAGAGCATTTAAGATATTTATCTGAGAATGGCTGACCATAAAATGGATTCATTCAAAATTAATTTTGATTTAGCAGTATTAAATCCTGAATTTGTAAATCAAGTGTGTAGAGTTGAATTTGTAGTCTTTTGTAACCTTAACAGAGCGCAGGACTGTTCAGCTTCCAACAAGTCTCTGGCAGAGACCTGTTCAGAACCCAGACAGGGAAAGGTTTTAAACTGAGACACAGGACATTTGGGTTAGATATTAGGAGGCAGTTCTTCACTCAGAGGATGGTGACACACTGGACCAGGTTGCCCAGGGAGGTTGTGGATGTCCCATCCCTGGAGGCATTCAAGGCCAGGCTGGATGTGGCTCTGAGCAGCCTGGTCTGGTAGCTGGCGACCCTGCACATAGCACGGGGGTTGAAACTAGATGATCATTGTGGTCCTTTTCAACCCAGGCCATTCCATGTTTCTGTGGTTCTATGAACTTTTAAGATTTAGCTTAGAGCCTTTGGCAAAAGGCAGTGTTTTTCTGTTACTGAAGTGCTATTACAAGTGTCTTGGCATGTTATCTCCCAGTATTTCTTTAATAGAGCACCTGCATCCATAGAAGTCCTTTATTAAGAAGTCATCTGTTTTTTACTGTTTATATTCTGATTCAAGTAAGCTGTTTTTTTTGCCTTTGTATTTTTAGCATTTGCTCTTACTGTGCTAAGCCTTTTAAGATCTTAAACTGTTGTGTGAGGAGAGTTGACTAGCTTTGCACATCTAGTGATATGAAATGTACATAACAGCAGCAAAATATTTACTTGTGCACACGCCCAGGTTCCTTCTCGTGTATGCTCACGTGTTGGGTGGATGGCTAGTGGAGCAGCTGTTCAGATTCTCCTTGTTTTAAGGAACAAAACTTGGTGGAGAGAAAACAGCAGACATGCTTTAGTTTTTAATTGCCTTCCATATGGAGGACATGATACATTGTATGCCTAGTTGATATTTCTAATAAATTTCTACAGTAATAGATCTGCTCGTCTGATTCTTGTCCTTCCCCCACATCAACCTTGTGAATGGGAAACGGCACTTGCTGTTTGTAGCTGCTTTATAAGGGTGCCAAGTACCACTGCCCATGTCTCAGTTTGAGGCTGAACACAGGCTGTATTGAAGCAAACTGTTCTCATTGCTGCCACTGCCTCAAAAGGACATTTTAAAAAGCTGGAATGCTGTGTTACTGTCTTAGCACTGTTGAGAACATGCTTAATGTAGTATAGTAGTGTTCTGTCATCTGATCCTCTGCCAGTTATTCTGGTTTAAATTTGTGTATTGTAATTTCAACATAAAAATAAGCCTTTAAACTGAAAATTTTGGAAGCGTCCTTTTTTTCTTTAGCTCAGTGTGGAGAGAAATTAAGAATGGTAGATGTACTTTGGAGTAGTTTGTACTTCCAGTAACCAATCTACTTCAGGTGTGTATAGAAGCTATTAATATCTCAGAGTGCCACGTGTAGCTGAAAAGTTTGTGTTACTTTTAGTTCCTGTGTGTTAGGACCCTGGCAAAATTCCTACCTGTTTGTTTTCATATTTGCATAATACTGCACTAATCCATAAGAGTGCTGTGTTTCAGTTATAACGAAACCTTTTTTAAAGTGCTATTCTCACATGGAAAAACAAACAAACAAAAAAAAAAAACCAACTTTACTGGTTTTCTCTGAATTTGTATGCTGTTTTGGGCATGTTACTTAATGAGAATTAGTTCCTGTCTTCTGCCATACCACTTTGGTCTTGTAGAGGCTTATTATGATGGCAAAACTTGGCTTTATTTGATGAGTACCAAGGTTACACTTGCTCATCTGCTTGCTGAATAAGTGCAGATGTTCAGTCTGCTGTGTTTTATGGAATTACTTTGTTTCACTACGTATTTGTTCTTCTGGGGGGAAAAAAGCCAACAACAAACAACTCTGCACCGTGGGGAAGATATGCCAGCAATTCAAGCTGGTCCTCCAAAGTGAAGCTGATTCTTTCTATCCCGTGAGAAGGAACGCTGTCTGAAATAGTCTGAGTCCTGTTTTTACTACTAAAAGCAATTGTGCAAACAGCTCTTCAGTGTTTCTGTTTTTCCAGAAGCATTAACTTCCATGATGAACTTCCTTCTTGTGAGGAAGGGCTGTGCTGCCCCATTTAGCTATGAAGCAAAGGACATAAACAGCACTGGTTCTACTAATGTGCTCTAATAGTAAAAATCTAGGCATGGACAGCAAGAGAGCTTATTGCTGTGTGCTTCTGTACCCTACAGAGGCTGTATCCTGTGTTTGCAGACATTTCTTCTAAAATTCATCATCTAAGCAGTGTTTACCAAATAATTGAATGCTACACATGCTGTGATACTGAATGAAATGCACCCTCAGCTGAGGACAGCTTTTTCAGTGGTAACCATGGTGGTTAGCTTCATTTATGCAGTTCCTAAAATATGGTTAATCTATCCTTATACGTGCAAGTAGACATAATAATGATGACTAGAATTAGAAGTGTAATTCATTGGTATAGAGGGCTGCTTTAAAAGAAAAAGTTATTCATATGAATATCTCAGAGATATGATCATATTATTCACTGATCATAGTCAGCTTTTTGCTTTGGAGTGGACGCTGCATTCTCGTCACTGCACGATCAGAGCAAGGTAAGTAGCTATCTGACTTGGTTTCACTCTGCAGGATAAATGCTTCTACAACTCTTTTTTTAATGGGGCTTAGTTTATTTTAAACTTCATCTTAAGCATCTTTGATTTTGGACTCTAATTCTCTTCCAGCTGTGCAGCACTGACTAGTCAAATGAAATTAAGCTGGAACATGGGCAGGAGATTGTGGGAGTTGAGGGTGAAGGCATGAGGTGGAGAAAGATGTGCTCTGTTCTGTCTTGTTGCATTAAGGACAAACTCTAAAGCATTTTTTTTTTCTTAGCTGCAACTTTTTGAAGTGTGCTTGCATGTATTTCTTATTCCCTCTCTGTACTCCCCTGTAATGTAGTCAGTGCTTAGCACTGCAAGCCTTTCCTAGAATACGTTTAAAGCAAAGCAGTTTATTCAAAATGGGACTGTGTAATATGCAAAGAAAGCTGTTGGTTATGGAGGCCTGTATTTGTAAATATTAGGACACTTGCAAGAGAAATGCTGTAATTAGGGTTCACATAATTTGCTCAAATGACTACATCTTGATTAATCTTTAACATCATTATGAAAATGCGTAATGCCATTTTAATGGGTTGTGTTACTCTGCAAATGTTAGACTGCCATTAAGTAGCTTATAGTTTGGTCACTAGTTACTAAAAACAAAGCATGCAGAAAGTCTATTTATGTTTCTGTAGCAATATTCTATAGTGTGTTCAGTTAGAAGCTCAAATGTTGAGGCTTGTTGAAAACTGGAGTTCTTGCTGGAGGGTATCTCAAAATGTGTGTGTGAAATACTTGCTGTTCTGGTGTCTGAACACACCAGAATGAATTCTGACCCTGGGCCCTTGGAGTGACTGCCTTGATTGATTCCTTATGGAATGTGGGATCAGTTTGTGTGATCATGGTGCCTGTGCTTCTGCCTCATAGAAAAACAAGTGAACTGGTCTTGATTCTATCTGAACCAGTTTCATAAATCTTATTGACAGACATGGGAAAGCTGTGAGACGTGGAGAGCTTTCTCTGAGTAGTTGTGTTTCAGAGTAGGACAGTCAGTTACTCAGTTTGGGTTGAACTATTTCAGTGTTGAAGATGGTACCGCTTTCTTGAGCATATGCTTTAGTATAACCATACTGGGGATGTAGAATGAAATGCTTGTTGTTCTGGAAGCTGACTTACTGTAAAGATGAGACACTTCTATGCTTGTGGCCAGTATATCTAAGTCTGCTTCAAAAGTTAAGGCCACTCACAATGAGCGTTATTCCAAAGGAAAGCGGTTTTTCTCAGAGTCTGCATGTGATTTTTCAGGCTTGACTCGTTTCCCAGTATTTGCTTGAATACTAACACTGAGTGTCTCCAGTGTTCTTTGTCTTGAATGGGATGCTGAAAGATGGGAAATCATCTGGCGAGTTTTAAGAAGGGATAGTCCATCTGCTGTAGAACATAGATGCTGATTTCTGGAGGGCTTAAACTACGTAAGTGTAACTTAATTTGTATATTGTGCCAGTGCAGCATTTTGCATTCCTTGTGATACAAAGATGTTTTTCATATGGCTTATTTAAACTTTTATGTGTGCTTGCTATTGAAAGAGCTTTTAGTTATTTTTAAAGGCCTCCAACAGAAAAAGTTTTCCTCCTTGAAAGTCAAAACACTGGGAAGAAATAAGAATAGATTGACTCTGGGCCTTTGAATAAACTCAATTCCATTAATTAAAAAAATAAATGCAAATCCCACGATCTTACCCGTGAGTAACTTGTGATCAGCTGTCTTTATATGGAAATAGAAACGCATTTCATGCAGTTCAAAATTAATCTGACCTGCGGCATGAGTTCAAGTTGCACGGCCCAGGCTTCCTGGAGGAACTCACTTCAGTTATTACTGCTGCTTTGAGGGAGCAGCATAACGTAGGGTGGAACTTATTAGTACTGCAGCGTGATTTCTGCTTCCAGTTAAATGAAAGATGCCCTTGTGGATGACAGCTTGTATGGCAAGTCCTGAAGAATCCCATGTTTTTATCTTGTCTTGATAAAAACAATTTTAAGAGACCATGAGCTGTGATTAGTGTAGAATGCTTTAGGCTGTCTTCTTAGGCTGCTCCAGCTGTTGCCAATGTGTTAAAACAGCTCTG
Organism: Phasianus colchicus; assembly: GCF_987193195.1. Taxonomy (NCBI): domain Eukaryota; kingdom Metazoa; phylum Chordata; class Aves; order Galliformes; family Phasianidae; genus Phasianus; species Phasianus colchicus. The sequence continues at coordinate 19,559,648 of NC_143439.1, read as the reverse complement.
AGGTATTAGGGTGGTAGTTAAATGTACATGGGTCTCTTCCTAATTTGTGTTAGAGCTTTTGTTTCCTTTGCAATGTCATAGTTGCTAGCATAAGTTGTCTGTTGTGCACTGTGGCTGGTATTCAGGTATCTGATATTGTCCTTGCCAGGTTGTGTTACAGTTACATAACTGGAGCACTAAAGATGAAACTGAAAATCTAGCAACAGCTTCAAATAGTGACTGCTGGTTGAAGTAGGCTAGGCCCATGTTTTAGATCAAGTCTGTAAGAAGCTCCCTTTGTGTTCTTTGCTACCTCTGTAGAATAGGTGTAAATGCTAAAGGTTGCGTTGGCATCCTTGATGCCTTGTCTGACTCTGGGCAAGCTGTTATCCTCCATGAGGAGAGTAGTGAAGAGCAGAAGCATATGCGATGGCTCTGGCTGAAAAATGCTCACTCAACAGCACTTGTTGGAGCAACTGATTTCAGTAGAGGTTTGGTTGTAGAAGCCCTTGTTAAAGGCTCCTACCTTGTAAGGCACAGACCAGTACAAGGGGTCTGGATTGATCTAGTGCTATGTTGATGATATTCTGAAATACAAGCCATTACAGTGTCTAGCCTTTGGGTTCTTTTCTAGACAGTAATTCTCTTCTATTATGTTGATTTGTCCTAAGGTTATAAGGTCCATCCTAAGCTAGTACTTGAACTGTCCTTGCTGATTAATGGTCGTCTTTTGCCGTAACTGGGATGTTTGAAGACTCATGAAGGAGCACAGCAGGAATAGCAATATATATTCAGATATTTTTTCCTTCCTGAGAAGACATCAGTTGGTAGATCAGAATAATAATTGTTTTTTTCCTGTGTACTGATCTTGTTCAAGTTCTGCTTTCTCTTAAGTGATTCAATTATATCATTTGAACACTTAGCTCTTCCCCTTGTGACTGGTCATGCAGGTGAGATTCAGCACTAATTTCCTTTATGCCATGGTTACTTAGCATGTCTGCACAACATTGCTTGTCTTGATGAGTCTGTGAGTCTGGATATGACCTACAGTTTTGTCAGCTGCAGCCCTGCCTTCTGCAGTGTGGGTGGCTTTCTTCTTGGGGGGAACTGGGGAGGAGAGAGAGAGCTGTTTACAGCTGATGGTTGTCACGTTGCGGTTGCTGTGTCTGTCCTGGCATGGAGTAGAGAGCTTTAAAATGCTTTTCTGAGTCACTTTGCTTAATATTTAGACAGAAGTTATAGAGCTTGACAACTTCCCATGAAAACTTGTGGTTGGACTTGGAAATATAGCTGTGAATATGTTTTTAAGTCTCTCTTCTCAAACATTTTGTTTGATTGGTCCCAGGGTCCTTATCCCCCCTTCACCTTGTGGGGAATCCATTGGAGAATCCAGTGATGGCTTTCCCAGGGGCAGTGTAGAAGACTGGTACTCAGCTGTTTTCTTGCAGGAGTAAATTTGATTTTGTGGATTTAGTAAATGGGAATTCAAGTGTAAATATCACTAACTAGTTTTTTTTTTTTAAACTGTTTCTAAAAGCTTTAAGCAGTAAGCTTCTCACTCTCTACTTAGATGATAAACCCAAATGTGGAATATGAGCTTCGTGAGTAGCTAGACACATTTCCTTACTGCAGTGATGTTCAGTGCTGGCTTGTGGAATGCTAGAGGATAGGAAATGCTTCTTATCAAAGGCTGCAGTTTGGCAGGGAATAATGGAGAGAAGCTTGTATTATTCTTTACTTAGGCAAATAATAGCTCTGTGAGAGGCAATAAAAACATGTTAGTGGTATTCTCAGCACCTCTTCCTCCCAGCCTTAGGAGCCTCAGATGGGGATAGCAAACCAGTAAAAGGTTTCAGAAGGCATTTCAGTGATGCTTGTGTTACTTCCTCGTGCTGGCCTTACTGTTACCATCCACTAGAAATGCTATTTAACAGTGCTATCCAGTGTTGTGGGGAGATGCTGTGACAGCCAGAGGAACAGATAGTTCTGAGGAAATGCATGTTCTGTTCATGAATCTGTGGAAAAAAGCAAAAATGAAGAAGGAAGCGTTGAAGCGCATAATACTGAAGTGTTATCTTCCATGACTAACTCAATACTAAAAGGAAATATTTTTTCTTGTCAGCATAATGTGGAAAGTATTTTCTTCTATTAATAGAGAATCTTGAGCTAATGGAACAGTTAAACAAGTTTGAGGAAGACCATTGCATTGCATGGGAAATCTGCATCACAATGACTTTGTTTAAACTTGATGAGTAGCATTTGTTGGGGGGGGGAAGCAGTTATGTATGGGAAACTTGATATAATTACAGTTATGACAAACGGAAAAAAAAAACTGTCAAGATTATGTGCTGGTGTGCTAATCTCCACAAACATCTGTGTGTATTGAACATGGTGTTCATTGGTCAGTAGCCTTAACATATCTGGTTTTATTTCCTTGCCATAATCTTTCAGAAAGCTGTGAACAAAATATCAGAACATGTGACGGTGGGCAAATCAATATCTGATGTGTCAAGTGGATGTACGCTGGGGTGCCTCAGCCTATGAGCAAACAGCTTGAAAAAGAGCTGTGAGTGTTCCCATCTCAGTTCTACAGGGGGTATTGGCTGCAGAGCAGGAGCCTCGTGCTGTGAATGGCAGGTGAGGTGGTGGCAAGATGAGAAGTTGGAGGGGAAGACCGAAATGGGGAGCAGGTCATGTTTCATCAACAGTTTCAGCCAATCTCCGTGTTTACGGTCAGTGACAGAGGATATTTTGCATACGTCATCATTTCAGCTAATGCTTGTGAAGCTTTCTGGGCAGCTGGGCTAGAGCTGATCGAGCTGAAAGCTATTTAAGATCTGGGAGGGGTAGAGGTGTTCAGACTACTTGGTGATTCCTTCCTGATCTGTTTGACAGCGTGTGGACTGGTAGAGTATCACTGGTGTGGGGTTAAACATCAGTCAGGATGCATGCACAGGATAGCCTCGGGTGGGGAAGGAAAACCAAGTGGGAGAGATTGTATTTGAAAAGGGATATTTTTCACTGCTTGAGCCTTTAAACGCAACAAGTGCTGCTCCAGGGCAGAGATGTGTGGCTTGTAATGTGGGGCGTGAAACTGATGTGATGTTTTTGTAATGTGAAACTTGTGGTACAGTGATAATCAGTTCTAAGTGTGCCTTGTGCAACAGACTGAGCTGAGTTAACATCTCAAACACTCAACAAGATAAGGAGATGTTGGGATCGATTGCCTGCAGGAGCATCAGTGAGAGCCTGAGGTGTTGTGGTTACCTGGCGAAGGCCAATTAGCACCTTTCTGGGGCTAACTTACAGTGAGGGAGGGGACAGCACAGGAGTAGCTCCCCATTCCCCTGTTCTGGAAAATCCTAGAATGACAAACTGAACATGTGCAGCCTGGAAGGTGCTGGGGCAATGGGCTGAGATGTATGAACCAGCTGTAAAAGGCACAGATGGAAGGAGCTGTGCACTTGCCCACCACCAGACGACAGGAGCTTCTGCTTGGCTTTGTTTCTGGGTAACATCATTCAGAGTTGCCATCTGACTTGTTTTTGGACATAAATCCTCTTACTTAGCAGTTGTTGTTATACTTCTATTTGGGAGTAGCATGGGGAGGAAAAACTTAACAGGTGTTATGATTAATAATTGCCTAAATACTTTTAGGATGTGTCACCAATACATTTACTTGAAATGTGTGGCATCCTTTCTAACTGCCTGCTGACCAATAGACTGTACCAGAGTTGCCAAGGCACGCATGAGTCAGTGCTATTCCTCACCCCTGTGTGCTGATGGTGGTGACTAACCTCCTGCCTGACTTTCATTGTGAGGCACGACCTTTGCCCTCTGTAACTGGGTGGAGGATTTTAGAGAACAGTGAAGCATTGCTGCCACCCGTGCCGCTCCCTGCCCTTGGTGGTGGTAATCTGCAGCTTTCCCTTGATCTATAAAGGGTGTGGGATGTCAAATGTGCTGCTAACAGATCTTTTATCCCTTTGTTTTGAGAAGAGTCTCTTCTTTGGGTAGTGATTTCTGATCAGTGTCTGGAAGCTACAGCAAAACAAAAAATGATCAGCATGGGAAAGGCTCAGACAGCAAACTGGGTGCATGCAAGTCTGATCCCCAGCTGCATTTTGGCACTTTTCTGAGTTATTTTTGCCAGCTATGACAGTACAATGACTTCCACTGTTTATAGAATGTTTATTGTATTTTTTTTAATGTGGGGGAAAAAAGGATACAACCCTGCTGTTTCTTTGCAGTGTTACAGAATACACTGTGATAGAGTATTCTTTTTTTGCCTCTACTCAAAAACAGCTGATTGGGAGCTTAAGTAACAATTCAGCTTAGTACATATAATGTCTGGAAGTGCTCATTAAAGGGCACTGCACTTCTGGTCAGCAGATATGATCTTTTGGAGTCAGGAATGCAAACAGCTGAAGATCTTGAAGATGACTTGAAGTGATAAAGGCAAACAGGAGGAGCTCCAAGATAACATTCAGGTGGCCGCTGGGTTACTGCTTGAACAATTCTAAGGGAAAATTTATTCACATACAAATATATATATAAAATCTGTGTATTCATATTCTTCTGGGGAGGTAGTGTTTTAGAAACCTGACCCAAATGTGGAGCCCTATAGGTAGTATATATCAGGAAAATCAGAACTAATATCCTTCCTACAATTAAGAGGTATAAAGATTGTACAAATGAATAACCAGTGATTTTTGAAGCTTTTAAGTGCTCAGTCTCAGTTTGCTCAAATGAAGAAATGGTAATTTCTGTAGCGCATTTACTGTTCTGAAATGATAGAATTGCAAAGAATGCCTGGTCAAAAACTACTCCCTTCTAAGAGGTAGGGACCATCTATTCCATTTCTGTTACTGAAAATGGCTATGTACAGGGGAAGTAGTTAATGCTTTTTAACAAATCTGAATGTTATTGCAAGTGGCAGTATGCTAATCTGTTCTGAGAGCATTTAAATGTGCAATACTTCTGTAATACAGATTTTATTCATGCTTCTTTAGCATCATATCAGTGAGAACTGTTGGCAGCCTATTAGATAAGGTAGGTAAACTTGTAACTTTGTCTAATTACAGTTTGGTTTTTTTTTGCATTCATTTGTGCAATGTAAGCACATGCATTATGCATCTGAAATATGGATGTGGCTCTGGAAATACTTTTGCTGCAGGGGAGATAGATACATAATGGGCACATCTGTTAAACTCAGTCCTGCTTTTTACACCTCAGATCTAAGTTACTTTTTCATGTACAGTGTGAGTAAACATACAGGATGGAGGAAGTGATTCTCTAAAAAAAAAAAAAATTTAGACCTGAAATGTCAAGAAACAAATCTTCAAGTTTCTATTTACTGCTATCAAAGTAGCAGAGGGTACCCAGGTTCTTTTTATGGTATCAAAAGTAGTCCTGAAAACTTTGTCTGAAGAAAATAGCTAAATGTTTTTTTCTGCTAATAACTTTCTCTCATGCTATTGCTAGCTGCATTATTTGTGTTACGTGATTTCCAGACTTTTTACTGCAACTGCCAAATGCAATAACATATTACAGCCATATCAAGTATTTGAGCGAAACCTAATAAGTGAATGAAGTTAAAAAATATTACTGCATAGAAACTGTGTGTATGATTGTGTGTATCTTTCATGTTGGAATAGGTCAGTCTTTCTTTACGTGCTCTTGTTCAGAGTGAATGATCATATTTGGAACAGCATGTCAAGAGCTGCTTGGTTGGAAATGCTGTTGAAACTGGCTCCATTGGTCCTTGATAAATTCTAGGACTTAAAAGATTTTGGATGTTTTAGAATTTCCAAATATTGAGTGAGATTCAGCAATTGTGAGTTAACTTTATGTAAAAAAAAAAATAAATAAATAAAATAAATGATGTTGGTGTGGAAATTGAGTGACTAAGAACCTAAATAAAATTGCTTGGTATTAAGTTCTATCATGAAGAGCTAAATCTAGACGTGCTTTCTCGTACTCCGAATTACTTATCTCCATTTGACTATCATTTAAGAGAAAACACAGAAAACTAAGGGGTTACATGTACAGGAGCAAATAGAAGCTCAGGAAAAATCGTTAAGAATGCCTTGCTCTTCTTGTATCTTCTTCACTCTTGAATTTTTCCCTGAAATATGTTCTGTAATCACTACTATTTTTTTAATATTGCTGGTTGGAAAGTTCTGCTCCTTGGTGAAGGTAGGTGTTTAGAAAATAATGAACTGGCTTCAAAAAAAAACAACCTTGTTTCTAAAACCTGGGTGTATCCGTTGTAGGAATTCTGCTTATCCCTAGAGATAACTTGGCTGGCTTTGTGCAAGTCTTTGTCATGGTTTCTGCCCCAACTCCTCTCCCACCCCCATGAACATTCAGTAGGTTAGAGTAGTTTAACGTCTATTTTTCTCCTTCCAAACCCTGGATATTTGCCAGTTAGTCATGTCTGAGCATTGGTACCCAGTACTGAAGAAGTCTAAAGCCTACTCCTAACAGTCTGTGGTCACCTCCTATTTCTTAATATAGGGGCATTGCAGGTTACACAAAAGAAATAGGATAGTTCACATTAATGTAAGGACAATATGGAAGCTTTAAGGAATAAATGCCCTGTGGGTTGTAGGGTCATAGGTGGGGATCTGTGTGTGTTGGTTTTGGTTTTCTTCTTGTTTTTTGCTGAGAAACTTGCGTGCATTTGTAGAGTTTTCAGACTGAATCAGAGGATGATTAGTCTTGTGTCTGTCACTTTTCTGGGTAGTCAATTTGGCAACAAGGAAGTACAAGCTTCAGACAAGGCCAGTGTTTTTGTTTTTATTTTTTTAATTGGTAAGATAAATAAGCATTATTTGAAAATATGAGAAAAATAGACTCAGTCCTTATGAGGGAAGAAAAGCCTTTGAGTTCCTACAGTTCAAATGATATAGTACTCTGAAATTTTATTCTGAGTTCACAGTATGCTCTTAGCTTGAAATAATTTTGATGAGACATCAGAAATGGTAGATCGATATGCCTTGCAGTCCTCTGGAAGTACCGGAGAGACACATTGTGTTGTCCTGGAAGCTGTAGGTATAACGGCTTTTAATAAGTTAATATAAAAGCCTGCATGTCACTCTGCTTCTATGTTGCTATGTTATTGTTTGTTTTGATTTTCTTTGGCCTTTAAGACTGAATTGTTTACAGTTCTAAAGCATACAACATCTGGGCATCTCTGCTACTGGCTCGCTTACGTAGACAAAAAACTTCTTTAAGTTCTTAATATTTACATTGGACTAAAGATGCATACATTTCGAAAAGAGTTCTGATTTTAAAGTGTCTATGAGCCCATGAAGAACTGAGCAGTATCTGAACTCTTGACTCAAGTCTTGATTGTGATCCTGCTTCGTGAAAGTCTATGAACACAAACTGGGGCTCTTGTCCATCCAATGCTTTATCAATCTTAGAGTAAGCTTCTTTTCATTTCAATATGTTCTCATCAAAGTATGATTGTTCAGGAATAGAAAAAATAATTTGAGAGAAGAAAAAACTGATGGTACGGTTTAGGGAATGAAATTAGGCACTTTCTAAGGCCACTTGTATTTTATAATGGATTTCAAAGATACTCTTGAGCTTTGCATCTCTCTGGATTTTTCTTCTGACTGGAGGGGAAAAATCTAATTTGGTGAAGAAATGGGAAACAAAAATTCCTCTGCATGGTGTTGTGTAGAATCAAGTGCAAGGTAGTGCAAGCTCCTAAGTGGGAGAAGAGTTGAGAATAAACCACAAGTGTGACATAAATAGAAGCATTTTTATCAGCGTTGTCTTTTCTATGTGATGCTGATTTCAATGTCAGATGACAAGAATGTTAAGTGTCTTCAAAAACATGAAGGCCAACAAAAAATGGTGGATTATAGGCAATAATATTTTTCCTTGAGTCTCAGCTGCATACCATAGCATCATGATCAGCTACTTCCAGTGCCGAAAGCTGCTTCAAGAAGCTAAACTTCAAAAAGGATACAGATCAGAACCTTTACTTGTTTGGCAATGGGTTTGAGGTATTTTGAGGTTTCCTTTATCTTCCCTTTCAGTTAAGTGGAACAGATGGTGGTTCTTAAAAATTCCTCAGGCCTTTTCCAGAATGCGTGTCATTCACTAGCAAAGACTACTTGACTAGTAGTTTTCCCTCTAGGGGAAGTGGAGTGGAATTGCAGGTGTGTGTGCTGTAGCTTAGCCCTTGCTTCTGCGTGAGAACCTCTTGAATGTTGCATTACCGTTTCTGCCACAGAATCTTAATGCACCACAAGCGTTAGGAGGAATTGCACGGCAGGTTGAACAAGAATGTGTAAGCATCTGAGTGCTACCTGCTTGTGCACCTGGGGGAAGAGCAGAAAGTGCTGGGAGGTGGGCTTCAAAGCTGTGTGACCACAGCATACAGCTGGGCACGGGGAAGCCAGTGGAGATGCCACTTAACTCCTTTCACTCCTGTAGCTAAACAACTAAGGAGGTGCCGTGAAATAGCTGTAATGCTTTCTTAGTTGAGTCAGAAAGCCAGAAGAGTCAGGAAGTGCTTTCGGTGTTAAGAACTTGGTGATTTAACTGTTAAACTGACTTCCTCTGTTGTGGAATAACTTCTTAAATAAAGCTGTGAAGCTGTGTTTTTAGTTTTGTAACTTTTCATTTTCTTTTCAGCATGCAGAATGTAAGGCATGTGTGCTTTTTTGATCTTCAGTGATCAAAAGGAATGTAGTTTGTTTGCAGTGATTTAGTGATCTTAGAAACAGTTACATGAGAGAGAGATTAAGTGTTAGGAAACCAGAAGGGTTTCACTCATGGGTGCTTCATCAGTGTGATGTTTCATTAATGTTTTTTTACATTGAAACTCTTGATGGGAAAATCTGGAGCAGTGTGGCTTCATTTGTTAAAAAGCTCTGATGTTGTATTTTGAGGGTTAAAATTGCTGTGTTGGTGTATGTGGGGAAAACATTCTTCCCATGCTTGTTGTATGGCTTTGGATTAGTACAATTAATACAAAAGTGTGGTCATATTTTCAGGTTGGGAGTGTACAGTACTGCTGAGAAACACATCTTTCAGGAATCAGAAAGCAACAGTCAGCTTGTAGGATTTCTTAAATGAAGAGGCTTAAGCTGTTACTATTCTGTCCGTAGAATACATTTTTCTATCAATGCAGTATACTTCTGTTATTAGTAAGAACAGTAAGCTTGGGAGAATTCTGAGCTCTGCTCAATGAGATAAGAGTAAATGGTTTTGTGTTGCTCTTGAAGCAGAGGAAAAGTTGTTTTTCCTCTTCTTCCTGTATCCATTTTATAGGAGTGTGAAACAAGTCATTCTGTAGGCTATGGTGCTACAGGAATCTAGAGTTGTGGATCAGTATGTTCCCATGTGCATATCACAGTATTTTTACTTAATGAAATCCCAGAACTGAACTGAAATGATACCTGTTGTTGTATAAAAGCTCACTTTCTGTTGCTGATCTTCAGGAGTTAGCCATGAGAAATGAGGCACCATTTCAAAGCTATTTAATTAAAGGGTAGATATGTAGGAGGTGAGCATAAAGAAACCTGCTATAGAGCAGCTTACTTGATGTAGACTTATTTGCTTTTGAAATCAAATCTTGTTAAAATGGAGAAAGCAGACTGATAAACTTGAAATAGGCATTGAGTGGGCTGCTTTTCCCTTGACTACTCCAACTGGGTTTTATATTTTCACTGTAACTAATAAACATACTGATTCATGTGAGCAGACAATACTTTGATCTAAATAAACGTGTGATGTTAACAGCAAGAAGGCAGTTGTAGTATGCCCTTGCTGATCTCCACCTACAGTCATCTTGTTCTCAAAAACTGAGTTTTTGAGTCCGGAGATCGTGCTTTCTTTTCTTCCTTTCAAATGTTTATACCTGATTCCAAACACGTGAAAAATTGTATGAATCTTACTTTACTTGGGAGCAGTTAACGATCCCCTTCTTTCTTTAGGCAGTGAGAAATGCAAATAGATAGCATGTAAATCCCATTGCTATTACTAGTATGCTGATTGTTTTTAATATCTTTCCTTAAAACAAACAGAAAACAACTTTCCAGATTTTGTTGAGTTGATTGTCCTTGCTGTATGGGGAGAAATTATTAAACAGGTTTTTTTCTAAACAGTTTTCTCATAAATCCAAGTCTGTGGTGGAGCAGTCAGACTTGTCTGTATTAACAAAATCAGATTGGAATAAATTCTGTGCTGTAGTGGATCTTGCTACTTCTTCCTGTTTGGAACATGGTCTTAGACCCATTTTTAAGTAACCTAAGGACAAATAAAGATCAATTATATTTTATTCTACGTGGTGATCTCCACAACACAGTGCCTGATACAGAAGTATTTCTCAGTTCTCCGAAAAATCAGATGTTTAGTGGGTGCTACAACAGCTTTGAAGGTGCACGGGGACTCTTTTGGTTGAAATAGTTATTCTGGGTCCAAGGAGACTTAATGGAGCTATCCATTGAGTGAATTTTGTAGTTAATCGATCTTAATAAATCAAATACAGTAGTGCATTTCTGTTTTATTTCATCTGAACTAAGATTTACTATATGATAAACCAAGGTGTAATATAGAGTGAATCTGTAATCCAAAAGGGATAATTTTTGTACAAAATGCTTTTGAGTAATAACATCAGTAGTGCTGCAAAAACAGATTCGCTTTAATTCTAACAAGTGAGTGCTGTTAATTAAAATGTGTTCATATTGTCTACTTGGAAAAAAGCCAGAATTCATACTAGTGCCTAAACCAATCATATATGAAATTACTTGACAGGAATTGTTTTGAATTATTTTATAGTAACCACCTTTCTTTAGTTTCTTTTGACTGCATATGTAAAGTGATACAAATAAATGTTTTTGGTTCTCAATAAGTTTCTTTTTTTTGTTTGTTTGTTTGCAGGTAGTAGAGCTATAAGGGGGGGGAAAAAGACTTGTCTCCACAACTTGCTTTACACTATCTTTTGGCACAATGGACACTTTTTAAGAGTTTTGCCAGTAATAAAAAATCATCTAGGAACAGGAACGTTGGACTTCACGGAATAAGAGGCTTTAAGGAGCTCCTCAGAATCAGTCACTCATAAAACCTGGTTTAACCCTACAGCTTGGGAATGAATACTATTGAGACCGCAAAACTTGAAGACCATATGGAGGGTCAGAACAATGACTCTGCTAATGGATACACACGACCTACTCTCTCAGTCAATGAGGAGAACAAAAATGGCAATAACAAACCGAAGGGCTTGTCCAATGGCTTGCGAAAAACGGCAAAGAAATATCCTGATTACATCCAGATTGCTATGCCTGCTGAATCCAGGAACAAATTTCCTCTGGAATGGTGGAAAACAGGCATTGCCTTTGTCTATGCTCTCTTCAACTTGATTTTAACAACTGTCATGATCACTGTGGTCCATGAGAGAGTACCTCCAAAAGAGCGGAGCCCTCCCTTGCCTGACAAATTTTTTGATTATATTGATCGTGTGACGTGGGCTTTTTCTGTATCAGAAATAAATGGAATGATACTAGTTGGACTGTGGATATTCCAGTGGTTATTTCTTAGATATAAGTAAGTAGCTGTCTTCACCTGCTGTGTGCTTCCCAAACATTGCTTTCTCACATTTGATTTGGGTAGAAGAAATCTGTGGTAGAATCTGTAGCAATATTATAGAACAGAGCTGGCAGAAAATTGATAGAAGGATGACCTAATTAGAAAATGTTTGTGTCCGTGTTGGATACAGAAATATGAGTGTCTCCTGTTTATTGTGCAGTGTCTCATGATTTGAATCTGACACAAATTTATGTTGGAATTGATTTTTTGAGAGTGTGATTATTGAAATGATGGTGTTTAAAGAGAGAAAATCACGGTGATGTTTTTTTAAATCTGAGGAGAAAGCCATTATTTCCTACAGCTAAACTAGAAGCTTTTTCCATTGTCATTTGCTTAAGCTATAGATATTATAAACCTATGTTTGACTTTAAAATGTGAGATGAAGAAAGGTCACTGAGTCAAGGAAGATAGTACCTGACATCACACCTAAATTGGTTAGGTATAGTAGGATCCCTATGGTATTTGCTATGTCTTAATATAGTAAAAATGAAGACTGAAACAGAAAAAACATTTCTTAGTATTTGATAATTAGAGAACAGTGTGGCAAGGAGCAGGAGATAAAGCTGCTCTGTAATTCTAGTGACTTAACTATCTAAACTAGATAAAGTAGTAGAACTAGAGTTCCTAACTGTTATATATAAATATAGATATATATCGTGTATGTGATCTTTTGAATTGAATTTTTTTTTCCCCTCACTTTCAGATCAATTGTGGGACGCAGGTTTTTTTTTATAATAGGAACTTTGTACCTGTACCGCTGCATTACTATGTATGTTACCACCTTACCTGTGCCTGGAATGCATTTTCAGTGTGCACCAAAGGTAGGAGCCTTTGTTTCTTAATTCTTATCTTAATCTTTACCTGAGTCTTTATGGCTCATTAGAGCAAATACTAAAGCAAATATGACAATTCCTGGGAAGGGTCTCATCAGTCCTGAGGCATAGCATTGTGCCTGTTCCATTTTTTTTTTATTTCCAACTGGGACAACTTGACTTAACTCTTTTGTCTGCTATGTTTCTTTCTTACGATTCTCTATCTATTTGAAGATGCATAATTTAATTTACGTTTCACTGTTGCAGAGCTCCTCAAATGTTTCTCTCTAATAGCTTGCAAAATTATTTTGCCTGTAGCATGCTTTATCAAGGGGTGGGAAGGGTAGAGACAAGGAAAGCTTATATGCCCTTCCAGCAAAAATACTTCTCTGCCATTAAAAGAAGAGGGTTTAATCAAAATCTGAAAGACTTGATAGCTCACTTGGATTATTTCTTTTATGCACATGAATATTTTCTTTCTGATTCTGAAAAACTTGATAATCTCTTATCTTTGTTCTTTTTAGAGTTATCCTTATGGGGCTAGGTGATACTGAGTGTTTGCCTAACATTTTTTTTGAAAAAAACAACCCATCGCAATTATACAAAAAAAAAAAAAACAACCCTGCTCTAAATCTGAATAAGTACTGAGGTAGTTCCTTCATTAGTAATTCTAAACTTAGTAAATTGAAAATGCGGGACGGGAGGGGAATAAAGATGTGTGTCACGTTATTCCTAACTCCACATATTGTTGGGGAAGAAGTTTATTCACATTACTTACTCTGTATCATAACTCTTCTTGCATTCTTTTTCTGGTGGTCTAGTTGAATGGAGATTCTCAGGCAAAGGTGCAGAGGATCCTGCGACTGATATCTGGTGGTGGTCTATCCATAACTGGATCTCACATCTTGTGTGGAGACTTCCTGTTCAGTGGTCACACTGTAGTACTAACACTGATCTACCTGTTCATCAAAGAGTGTAAGTTACGGTATATTTAAATACACTCTCATTCTTCACATCTGTTGATCTTTTGCTTTTTAGCACACAATAAAAGTGCATGTAAAACTATTGCCTTCTAGAATTTATCAGTCAACTGTACGCAAACTGTACATCTACATGCATGAAAACAAATTGTGACTTTGCAGAGTAAAAATGGAACATAAGTGTAATAAAACGGCATGAATTTAATGGCTTAATTTGACTAAGACATTTGACTTCTAGCTTCATAAAAAGTGAGTTTTTTTTTTGAAGCAAGCTAGCGTTTCATTGTTCATTGACAGCTTATTCAAATTTTGGCTCAAAACACTGAAATTAAATATGCAAGGTAACCTTATTGAAGGCTGGCTGGCTGCTGTGCTGTGGGTTTGAAGGGGATTTCTGTGGCTTGATTACATGGTCACTGCACGCTTGTACTACATCCAGAAGCAATGTTCTTTCTTTAAGTGTACAGTAAGTTAATTATATCAAGCAGTGGAAAGCTGAGGGTGTTTTACTCTTTGGATGTCTTCTGCTAGAGTCTCTTCTTATACCTTTAAACTTGATAGGAGTTTGGCAAGCACATAGGAGGCATAATTGGGGTTACGACTTCCCTTTTTGTTGTGTAGTATTGTGAGATATGGGGAGTGTGAAGAATTATCTTTGCTGCACACGCAACATTGATTCCAGTTGTAGAGAACTGAGCACCTACTTCTGAGTCTGATCTATGGTAAGCTGTACTTCTGTCCTAGGGGTTTGCTTATAAATACAGTAGTGAAGAGTTTCCTCTTCAGTTTACATGTTACAAATTGGAGCATGACAGTAAGAGAAAATTCCAACCTATGCAAATGCTAGCTTGGATGATAGTAGTATGTTATTTTTAGTGAAATATGATTAGCCAGCATCAGTTGAATTCCTTATTAAAATGTTGAGGGAGATACGTTGCAGTGTTATGCTATAAAGAAGCATAAATTAAGAAAAATACCTAAAAATACTAGTTTTAACATCACAGTCTTGAAATCTGTGGATTCAAGATGGTTTTTAAACAGTAGTTTAAGATAAGAATCATCAAACCAATCAATTAGGCCTTCAAGTGAATGTTACTGGATGAATGGAATATGCAACTCATTAAAAGTATCAGAACATTATTGGGAAAATAGCCTAAGAATTGATTTGTTTTTTACTTTGTTTTGTGGATGTAATTGGAGCTGCATGCTGTTCCAATATGCTTTAGTACAAGGAAGAATGCAGAGGACTCAGTATTTAGGGGCACAGTATAATTCTTAGCTTTTATCGTAACAGGTTGGAAGACTAGTATCATATATGTCGTTGTAATGACCTCTCTGATGGCTGCCTAATTGCTAAGGATGTTCATCTGTGTAGTTGTGCTCTATCTCTCATGCTCGGTACATGAGAGATGCATAGCTTTCCTTATTTCTGTTTCCTGTATAATTAGCAAAACATCTGCTGGGTAAGGTCTTAAGAAACAGATTTGCTCTGAACTGTATTTTACTTACTGCATTTGTTTAAGTTGTGTATTTTTTTTATGTGACACGTATCAGCAAAAGATGCATTCAGTTTTTTTCTAGTTCAGTCTGGGACATTTTTTTTTGCTCCATCCTTTCTGCTTCACTTTTTTTCTTAAGTCACTGAGTTTAGCTTTGTAATGTTTAGAGGAATTTGAGAACTCATTATTTCTGGCATATGCACCAAAGCAAATTGCTTCTGTAGGCATTATTTTGAACAGGACTATCAAAGCGCTGCTAGATAGGTTTCAGATCAGTAGCTAATCTGCTAGTATTGTGTTAAATTCAAGGCTGACCATTAGACCACAAGGGAAGGGTTATCAAAACTTCCCACTGTGAGTGAAATGGAGCCCGTTAACCTCTCAGAAGTTATGAATGGTCATTGCAATGCTCAAGATATTTTCCAATGGGTAGAGAAAGGGAGGGAAGTTCAGCCATTAAGTGGCTTAAATGTGTTTTGAAAAATAGTTTTAGTTTCACTTCTTATGCTTTTGTTAAAAATTAACTTTGCATACTGTGTTGCTCCATATGGAGTATTGTTTCAGAGTAGATATCTGAGTAAAGTAGCTGAAACTAAGAATTAAAGTAAGGATGTATTTTTTTCTTTCCCTGTTTAATCTGTGATCTCTGCACAGTTTACATTGATTCTAGATATTTGACTTGAATATATGTTACTTGAAGTACAGAAGACAGAAACAGGACCAGAGATTCAAAGTAGGCAAACAAAATAAGAGTTTTTCCTAGGATTTGTGGAAAGAGAGATGAAGCTAACTAGAGAACAAGTGATAGTGCATCTATTCATCGCCTGTCTGTGTTGTATGCTTTACTACTCAATAGTCTTTAACTATCTCTTCTCATTTTCCAGTTTACCCACTGAATTGCTGTAGTAATATGTATGTTTGGTTTTGTTTTTCCTTCACCTCCCTATTATTACAGATTCACCACGTCATTTCTGGTGGTATCACTTGATTTGCTGGCTGATGAGTGCTGCTGGCATAATTTGTATCCTTGTTGCTCATGAACATTACACTGTAGATGTCATCATTGCTTACTATATCACTACACGACTCTTCTGGTGGTACCACTCAATGGCTAATGAAAAGGTGAGTGGCAAATATGTTTAGAATCAATGTATGGCATGCATTTGTTAATTCTACCCTGGGGCCAAAATGGACTCTTAACTTTGAAGTAAAAATAGAGTCTGTATTGAAGTTAAAACAAATTGGGCAAGGAGTTTGATTTTTTTTTTTTTACTTAAGTAAATATTTCATGCTCTAAGATATTCTTTTTGATCTATAACTGTTAGTTTTTTAAAGTGTTCTTGATATTTGGACATTATGAAATTCCAAGAAGAAAATGGTTTTTATGTTATTGCTGTTGTGGTTATGCAGAATAGCTCTTGATCATCTAAGCTTATGATAAACATTTCTTTCTAACCTAAAATAGCAAGACCATAATTCCCATAGCAGTAACTGTAAGCATCACTAGAAGGTACCTTTTCAAGTAAGAATGTAGAATATTAGTTCTAAAGCCCTTGTAATCTAGTTTTCAACTATTAGTCATCAATGAAAAAATGACATGCTTGAAAGGGTGCTCGTTCAAAAAAGTCTTGGGTGCTTTGTCTCCCTAAACTATATAGTGTCCCTAAAATACATAGCATTAGAGTTGCCCTTTGTGTTAAGATGCTTAGTTTGCAGTACGTGCTTGTATTGTGCTGCATATCTTACCTGAGTATTCACTGCTTTTTTCAGAATAAATGCAATGTATTCACATGTGTTTCTGCAAGACAATGTGTCTTTGCAGATGTTTTCTAATGCAGATTTTTTTTGTTGCTGCTGTAGAACACAATAATCAATTAAACTTCTTGTCTCTGTGTCCTTTTCTTCCTTACCTGCCCATACAGACTCTAAAGGTTTCTTCGCAGACAAATTTTCTCTCTCGAGCTTGGTGGTATCCAATATTTTATTTCTTTGAGAAGAACGTGCAAGGATCTGTTCCTTGCAGCTTCTCCTGGCCAATATCTTGGCCTCCCAGCTGCTTCAAATCTTCATGCAAAAAGTATTCACGGGTTCAGAAAACGGGAGAAGACAATGAAAAATCTACCTGAAGAAAAGAAAAGCATCTGCTCTGTTTTTTACCAAAATATTAATGCTGTAACCAAAGTTCTCAAGAGGACTACATTGTAACTGAAGAAGTGGACCAAATGTCTGTGCAATTGATTGGAAATAAATTGTAGACATGTATATTGCCATTTCATATTATTTTCCTGTAATCACATGGTGCAGCGTGATGTGCTAGTAGAATGCACTGCTGATGGGATTTTTCCTTAAAGAAAATGGAGCAGGACTTTGCTTTACAAATGAGATAGAGGTGCCAAAGACTTTATTAACACTTTCATTGCTAACTATCACTCGTTCCCAGAAGCACCCAAAAATCTCATCCTCAGAGTTCTGGAGTGTAAGGGCCAAAACATGCTAAAATATAGAAGCATGATATCCACGTATCGAAGTATACAAAAAAAACCACAGTTATGGGAAGTGGTTTGTTGCATTATCCTTGCTAATGAAGGTAAGACCTTTGTGTGACTGGTACAGCTTGGAAGCAAGCCTTGACTACTTTTTACATTCTGTGGGTATGACTATCTTATGACCCTAAAATACTACTACCACTATTACCTTCCGTATATTCTACAATGTACCAATTTCTATGTTTTTATTAGTATTTTATATTTAAACTGTTGTGCTACCTGATGACTTTGCAAAATTAGGAATAGCTGCTAACATCACAGCTCAAGGAGCCTAGAACTTTATTTTTTAAAAAGGGCACAGTTTCAAAGTCTAAATCTTTGACTGCGGTTTGGCCTTGTGTCTATAGCTATACAGTGACTGTTGGTGTATGTATATGCATACACACAGAAGCACATGCTGATGTGTAGGTAGACGTGTTAAACAAAACTACTTAACTGAAGAAGAGTGCTCATACTGTTCTTAATTCAGGCAAAAGTCCCACAGATCTCAGCTACTTGCGAGACCGGATCTGGAATGGGGCTGTATTTAAAATAAACTTTTAGTAGCTATTTCCTGTTGAAACTATGTAGCAAGTTTGCTTGGGAGCCATAGTTCTGCATTTAATTTGGTTTTTGTACCTTTTGGTGCATTTTTGTGATTTAATTAAAAAAAAAAGCCAAGGTAAATGCCTACACCAGAAGCATTTCTTCAATTATTATGTAAAACCATTTGGGATTGCATTTCACTGTGGTATAACTCCAAGTGCAAATTCTTTTTTCTTTTTTGTCCTGGTTTTAGTTCAATTAGGATGGCTATATATGCATGTTGGCTGAGAATGTAAGAAACTACCAGTGTAAACATGTAATAGAAATGCTGATTAACAACAACCTGGTTCTTGTTGTTTGCATTGCTTTGTATTGTTGAGAAAGCAAACTAGAAAACTAACATACTCTCTTTGCCAATTCATTTCTGTAGTTAATTCTTTTTTTCAAGTCTTCAAGTTAAGCCTGATAGCAGAGCAAAAGCTGCATTAAGAGTTGAAGTTATACTAGTATAAAGGAAATAGGTTTATTTTAAGTGTCTTGAATTGAGTGACAAGTATGAACATAGTTTCTGAAAATTTGTTTTTAAAATAGTGCAGTTAAAGTATTAAAATGCAATATAGATTATTCAGATATATATTTTGTTTTAGTTAAGGGGATCAATAACTAAGTTGTACATAAAAATGTTAATGTTCTCAAATTTTTGTGCATTATCGAAGTACAATACAATAAAAAAGATGTTCCTTACAATACATCCTTGGTAAAAACTTAGCTAAGAAAGAAATTCTGCTCATGTTTTTTTTTTTTTTTTTTTTTAAATAAGATGCTCAAAATTTTCAAATATGCCTCGGGAATTTGTGTGTGAACATGGCTGTGTATTTGCTTGCTCCTGGCAGAACTTGAGTAACTAAAAAGCTGGTATCAAAACACTTCCATGAAAGTACAAATGAATTAGTTCAATAAGAGACTATAAACTTCGCAAGATGGTGTTATATCAGTGTAATTTCACAGAGCATGACATTTTCTGAAGCTGCATACTGGCTTTGATATCTTAAATATGTTCATCTTAAGACAGTTCTAGTAATACTCCTAGAAATCATGAATGGATTTCACTGCTGTTACCTGTGCCTTGAAAATAACGTGAGGTAAAGCATTCCAGTGAGGAGCTTAAGCAGTGGTATTCATCTGCTGGCTGAACAAATACTTGGATAGTGTAGATAACAACAAATTGTCTGCATAGCCACTGCTGTGTCTCAGTGGGATTTCTGTAATGTGCCAACTAGGATTTCTTCGTGCAGGATTAGGTGGTTTTTGCTGTTGCAATGAGGGAAAACATGGAAAAAGAAAAATGGAACGAAGTAAAATTTTGCTTTTGTTGGTAAGTGTGAGCTTTTCATTCTGCTGCTGAGTTTGATAGAAACTTCTGTTGTAATGCAGAAGAAAAGTAAATGACAGCCCTAGCTCAAAGTACTTGATTCCTGTTCTAGCTCAGTTTCACCGTAGGTGCTTAACTTTACTGCACTGTATCAAATGCCTCAGAAGGGTGTGTGCTTACTTTACATTTAAAAAAAAAAAATTCCTCTACTATCTTTATAGCTCTAAATTGTTCTTGCAAACATAGTGCAGATGTGCTTGAAGACTTCTTATGCTTTTGTATATATGGTGATGAAGTAGGTTAACTAATTACTTACTTGATAGTGCTTATGGCTGTAGTAGTCTATCCTATCCAATACAAAACAGCTGGTAAATAAAAGTTATTTTAAGAACTTGGAGATCATCATAAATAGATTCTGTGAAGCAGAAAATATGATTTCATCTTAGGAGGGAAAAGGATTGCAGGGAGTGAAAACAGAAGAATATTTGGATTATCTTAATGTACCAGATGCTTGACTATAAGCCTATTTGGGCTGTGAAGGCCCACTGTTTTTCGTTATGTCTTTGTAAGTATCTTTCCTGGAGTTATGATGATCTCTTACAGATGTCACGAGCTGCAGCTGTACTTTGACTAAATAAAATGTTCCTTCTCTCTATTGAAGAGCATCTACATGTTGAACTGTGTAGGCACTTTAAAAACAAAAAGCTACAGTTGTGCTTCTGTCATATCAGTATGACTTGAACACAGTTGTGTGCTCTGCATTTACGAATCAAACTTCCAAGAATGCCTAACTTAAAACCAGGATTTCTTAAATTCAAATACCGAGCTGGGATTTAAAAGGTTAACTTCAACATATAACGAAATGAGCTGCTATGTGATAGTGCTGCAGATGCTTATTTCCAAGAAAATGTGCCAGCCAGAAATGACGAGCACACTTGGAAGCACTTTAAACTGACATTTCTGTGTGCTTAGCGCTCCCCTGTGGATGTAAATGTTAATCACTGTTAGTCATTCTCCATTGCTGTTTTCTTGGAAAGATAGCTGCAGCTGGGGTAGTAACAAAAAGCTGTGCTAAACATTGGTTTTCTTCCTTCCTCCGCAGCCCCACTTTACTTTTTTTTTTTTAAAGGGGGGAGGGAAAAACTTTAAAACGTTGGAAACCTTCAATTGAGAAACAAAACTCTATTAGTAAAGATGGAACTAGAGGGTATCTTAGGACATGAGAGAGAATTCTTTTAAGAGGATTTGCAGTAATCTCATTATCTGTTTCTTAAATCTGAATCTGTTCAAACTTTCGCCCATCGTTAGTTACTGGTTAGACAATTTATCCTACAAAAGTCTGGTACCAGACCAAATCCCTTGCCTCATTTCGTGAGACTTGAAGTATGACTTACAATTCTGAGATCAGACTCATTCATTTCAGTGCAAGGTGAAGTCTTCCACTTCAGCTTGTGGGAAGGTTCCTTTAAGCTTTTTCTTACTAAAACTATCTTAAAGATTCACTTGCTCAGTATATTAGATGTGAGCAAATGTTTAGAACTGGTTTTCACTACTGACTGACTTCACAGGTGTAGAGCTCTGTACTCATCTTTATTTTCTTTAATGTTTTGAACTCAGCTAGGAGTCTTCTACAGATGCACAACACTAAAATGATCTGTAAGAATGAACATTTCTTGTGTTCTAGACTGGGCACTAAAACTAGTGTGATTGAAGTTCAGATTCTGGAGGGGAGAAAAAAGAAGAATCTTGGAGAAAAAAAAAATACTTCTGACCATTATTCCAAATGACTGTCACTGCTTAAAAGTACATAAAAATGTGTGCCACTAAAGTAATTTTGCTTGTATATTAAGCTTTTTCTGTTACTTTATGATGCTTCCCAGTGCAAGGTAATAGTGCCAAGATGCTGAGAATGAGCACAAATGAAAATTCTGGACTACAGACATTTAAAGCAATTGGAAGCCCACGGGGTGTGCCTGTGTGTAGTCTGCTCTGGGTATGCAGCACTGGATGTAGAACACAGAGGTTTCTCTTCATTCTGGGAGGAAAGACTAGGTTGTACCTGCTTAGTAGGCTGAGTCATCTTTGCTTGTTTTTTGGGACCATTTGAGACCAAGGGCTCTGTGGAAGGCAACAATAGCTAGAAAGCATAACATAAATTAAAAAGAGAAAACTTAGGAAAATGACTGAAAAGGGGAGCTGCTGTTAAGACAGTTCTAATTCAACAGTGTATCTGAGCTGGTGTTATTTCAAGCATGTGAGTTGCACTAGAAGTGAATGTGTCTATTTTAGAACTCTGTTAGAGGATAGCAGGGGTGCTGAGAATAAAATGGGGAATTTTATCTCCCTGCTTACTTGTAACTGCACTGGTGAATTTTATGTGTATGGAATGTAAGCAGAATTCTGAAACTTCAACACATCTTCCACATTGGATAGTGTGTCAGGGCTTCTTTATTTCTGTAAAAGTTGGTTTTACATTCCAATTTTTCATAGTTTGTGGCCGTTCAAAATGGTGCTTATGTGTAGCATAGGCCTTGTGCTCCTGTCTTCTCCTGCTTCTGTTGCTTTCTAAATAGTTTGATGCTGAGTAATGTCATAAACATTTAAGAAGGCTCCAAAATTACCAATAAAGCCAAAAGATATTCTTGTCAGACACACACCTGCACTACTTTCTATTACTTTCAGGTACAAAGCCTAACATCCTAGGGAATGCTTGTTTCTTTGTGTCAGAAATCACTTGCATTGAGAAATTCTTGCTCTGTGAATGTTTTACGTTCATTTTTTTTTTTTTCTGACTTAAGAGAGCACATTTGAGGTATGATAAAGATGAGGTCTGGTAGTTTTGTTGAGATCGGGATTGCAGTCAGGAGCCTGAAAGCAAAAGAAATAATTTTCTGATGGCTGCAGTTCTTGCTGTTTCCATGTGACTTTGAGGAGAACTCTAGAGACTTAAGCAGGACATTCCTTTCGACTGCAATGTGGTTTTCATTCTCATCAACCAGCAGCTTTTCTGGCATCGTTTTTTCCTAGGTTGAAGTCCATCTTTGAATGTTAATTGGAGTTATGCATCCACTCTGGGGGGAAAAAAAAGTGCCAAGAAAGCTGTTGCCTGCTTAATAGCTGAAGATGGTAAAACAGGAGTGCTGTGGTTTATGCGTGCTAAGGAGCTAATGTATGGCCTTTTTCTTTTTTCCTTCCAGTTTAGGGGTCCAGTTCTGCAAACACTTCTTTAACAAATGGTACTACTTTAGGCCTCATGTGCTGTAGTTCTTTCTGACAGTTGCCAGCTGGAGTTCCTTTTCTTGTGAATTATTCACAATTAGCAAGAGTTGGCTCTTAAACTGTAAAATGTTGAGAACGTTATGATGCTTCCTAGCACGTCAACTATTTTTTGTTAAGCAGATGACAACAGTGTTGTAGTTTGCTGTACGCCATGAGATACTGGTGTTGTGATTTGTAAGACATTGCAATCTGTGTTCACTGTATATTAAATTGCACTGGCTGTACTTAAAGAAAAAAAAGCAATAATGTAAGCATCTTATAGCTTATATCATAAAAGGTGCTATCTGTCATGATCACTTGCATTGTTGACCATGAATTTGGTGAAAATGTCAAAGAAATTTGTTTTATGTGGTTTGCTCACTTGGCACATAGAAGTTGAAACTTTATGGTCAATGTATGTACTAAAGAAATGAAATTCTTGGGACTACTTACATGACCACATTCATCTTTCAAAAAAAAAATCAGAAACTATGTCCATCTATGGTGCTAATAATCTCAAAAAATTTTATCAAGAGCTGGTATTCTCTTATCGCCCGTGAACACTAAGCAGAGCTGTTTTGACACCTTTTTCAATAAAGCAATTTCTCTATATTTTAAGCTTGTTCTAAATGCTTTTTATAAAAATACGACCCTTTTCTATTTATTTTGTATGAAACCTACAAAATATTGTTGTAAATATTTTAAATGTGGGAAGAAGGTAGGAGTGTGTAGGGTAGAGGTTGGTCTGGGATTGAATTGTCATAAATGCTTAGGACAACTATCCTTTTGAACTTGATGTAAGATGTAAAGGATGTGTTAGGTATGATTAAGGCATAAACTTAATATTTTTAAAAAAAATGTTCTCAGGCTTCATCAGCACTGTTGAAACCTTGAAGACAGAAAATTGTGTGAGGAAATGCTGGTTACTCTCTACTGTAGATGCAACTTCTGCTGAAATGTTTTGAAAAATAAGCTTGTGAAGGAAGGCAACCATGTAGCCTTATCTGAAGAGCAGAAGTGAAATTGAAAGTGAAATTCTGATGTAATTATCAAGGCAATTTATAGTAGGATATTATGAGTCAATGTGAAAGCCTTAATTAAGATTATTATTCAGATTATGGAAGATAAGTTCTTATTGGTTAAGCAAACTCTTCTTAAGATGAGAAATTCCTTGTGCCTTCTGGAGTTTTTTTCCCCTCTTTAGTTATGGTTTCATGTTGCGTATAATAAAGGTCAGCACACTTCCTAATCATTCTAAATTGAGTCTTCAGGCAGCAGTATCTACATTTTCTCTCCGAGAGAAATGAAAGCCTATAATTCTTGTTAAAGGCTCCCTTTTGACTGACAGTTGTGAAAGTGCTGATGCCTTTAAGATTAGGCTATAGTATAGTTCCCGACTTTGAAATAAGTATGATCCAATAGTGAGGAAGTATGGAATTTTCTACTTCTGCATGCTTGAAAGTGCAGATGGGGTGTCATGTATAGGTGTGTGAGTGAGCAGTCTGTATGGGCAAGTGTGCCACCTGAGACGCTCCTGCTCTGTTCTAAAGTTGCACCTTTTGTATATTGAAAAAGTTCTTCCAAACCATTTACTTGTGTTACTTCAAGAAATAAACAGGCTTCTCAAAGACTTGTTTTACAGAACTTCTGTTGTCTATGCAAAGACTATTCCAGGGCTAGTTTGTTTCTACTTCAAGTGAAATTACTCAAAAGTACTCCAAATATAAATATTTCTGCCAGCCTCTCCTGCAGTAGTGATACAGGAACGTTTAAGTGGTGGGGGCATCCCTGGAGGACAGACAGTGCAAATCTAACTCTGTGACTGACAATGGCAGTAACACACAGTCTCCCAGGCAGTTAAAACTTACTTACTAACTTACAGTGAAGATGGAAAATCTAGTACAATAGTCTGTATTGCATCTCACGAATCCCAGAGCTTGATTTAATAGCAAGAAATTTGGAAGAGCCAAAAGGAGAGAATGAAGTCATCCGTAATAGTTTTAAGCCATGGTGAAATGTAACTTTATTTTAATTAGTAGTTGCCTCAGACAAAACTATCTTTTTCATTTATTTAAAAAGCGCAATATAAGTAGAAGTAATAGCAGAAATAAATGGCTGCATGTATAAATACCCTGCAAAAATGAAGCTTTTGTGAGCACATGGCAGGTACTGACTAGTGGGTGAACGAGTGTGGATTTTGTGTTAGCATCTGCTGTGAGTTATGGAACTATGCTTGTCAGTCTACTAGTGCTACTCAGAGAATTTCGGAGCATTTTCAATATACTTTTAACTCAGTGATGGGTTGTGGGTTTTTTTTTTTTTGCGAGCAAAGTGCCTGTTGAAATAAAAATCTAAAAGTTGGGTATAAACTGAAATACACAGAAACACAGCCTGTTGCTGAGGAAAATGAACGTTAACAAATACTTAGAATAACCAGTCAACAGTCTAAGTGTTGTGATAGGATTCAAAGGCTGTCAAAATTTTAGATACATGTTATATTGCTTTGAAGACTTTATTCTCTTTAAATTTCCGGTTCTTTTGCTTGGGCATTAATACTGTGATTTGGTTATCTTCAAAGGAATGTGAATTAATTTGAACTAACCTTGTTTAAGTACTTCCTTAATGAAAGTTTTTCTCTTGGTGGGGGGAGGGGGTTGGGAAGAAGAGAGGAGGGCTATTTGATTGTTTCATGGAGTTTTTTGACTGTTAAAAGCAAGAACTTTGATTACTCACTCTAGGGTGAAATGGATTGAGGAATGGACTTTCCAAAATAACTTATGTGAATGGCAGATGGCTTTTATTACCTTGTAGTAGGATTGGGAGAAATGATTTCCAAGGGAAGCAGAACTACTTTCTCCAGTCACTTGTCAAACAGGCTTAGAAGGAGGTGAGGCTAAATAATTTCTATGTGGGGGGGGGGGAGGGGGGAAAACTATAGAAAACTTAACGACTTTTCAGATGTGCTAAATAGCTTAACTAAGTATGGACAGACTGCAGAACATGAAACTTCCCTTGAGACTCAGATTTTCTTTTGTTCAGCTAAATTTTCATATTATCTGATGCTGTTTTTTTCTAATAGGTGTTTCTTTTGTGAACATTGTAATTGAACCACTGAAATTCTGCCAAATACGGACAAAATAAAACTGCATTCTGTTCTGCTTTAAGGTGATTCCAATGGGATCTTAATTTCTGCTTTGTTTCAGCGGTAGTGAAAGATCCTCTTGCTGTTTATATTAGATGAAAGAGATTGCATACAGTTGCCTTAATTGTTTGGAAAAAAACAGACCTTGACCGCTGGAAGCTTGACGTGTATCTACAATTCCTGTAACTTCTGTACACTTAGTTGCAATAAAACCTTTTCATTGTAGTCCAGCTACTATTTTAAGAGCCTCTTGTCCTTCTATTTCTTTAAGCACTCTCTTGAGTCACTCGAAAAGCTTGAAAGAGAGCCTTTAACGAGGGCCTATCACCATCGCTCGAGGCGCGGTGCCGCAGCACCTGCTTCGCGGAGCGCGCAGTAACCTCGCGTGGCACCTGAGCCCCCGGTGCCGAGCTCTGTTTCAAGGGGGCGTTGCCCTGGGCGGAGAGCTGAAGTCGCGTTCGCTCTGAAGGGCTGTAGGCGTTCACCAAGAACACCTCCGAGCTGCTCGCGGCTGTCTCTGCCCACGCCCAGCGGCGCACGAGGCTGGGGCAGCCCGCCTCAGGCCTCGCCTCCCGCCCGCCCCCCCGCGGCCCGCCCGCCCCCGCCATCTTAATCCGCTACGCGCCGAGGGGGGGGCGGGCGGGTAGGGACGAGCCCGGCCACCTGAGAGGATGGCGGCGGGCGGCGAGTGGCTTCTGCGGGCCCCCACCGCCACCGAGCTGCTGCTGGCGGCCGTGTGCTGGCTGGGCTGCTACTGGCTGCTGCGGCCGCGGGCGCCGCCGGGGCTGCCGCCGGGCCCCGCGCCCTGGCCGCTGGTGGGCAACTTCGCCTTCGCCCTGCTGCCGCCGCCGCTGCTGCGGAGGTGGGTGCTGGAGGTGTGGGGCCGCGGCCGCGGCTCCCCCGTCTTCTCCCCGCACGTCTTCCTCACCGGCCTCACCGAGATGTACGGCGGCATCTTCCGGCTCTTCGTGGGCAGCCGGCCCTTCATCGTCCTCAACACCTTCGGGGCGGTGCGGGAGGCGCTGGTGCAGAAGGCGGAGGTGTTCAGCGACCGGCCCTCCGTCCCCATCGTCCTCATGATCACCCACAACAAGGGTAAGGGGCTGGGGGGGCTCCGCGCGTAGCGGCCGCGGGCCGAGGTCCGCCGGCGGCCCCGCTCTGCGCGGCCTGGGGGAGGAGAGGGCAAGAGCGGCGTGCGCCGTGCTGTGAGCGAACGCGGCAGCGGTGGGAGGGATGCGGCTCCTCGTACGGCGCTGCGGCAGGGTCGTGCCGCTGGGTTCCATCTGGAAGGTCGTTGCAGCTGTGCTTGGGAATAGGGAGCTACGGGAGGTGAGGTCTGTCTGTAAAACGGTCCGAATTGCACGGAAGCACGGGGGCTGGAAGGGACATCGAGAGGTCGTTGTGTTCAGTCCCCTGCTGAAACAGACTCCCTGCGGCAGGTCGCACAGGTAGGCAGGCATCCAGACGGGTCTTGAATGTCTGCACAGGAGACTCCACAGCCTCTCTGGGCAGCCCGATCCAGCGCTCCATCACCTTTAGCACCTTTAGTTCTTCCAGATCCATTATATATCGCTTGACAGTAGCTGTCACAAGGAGGTGAATTCCTCCCCTGGTGTTGTAAAGTGAACTATAGGAGTAGTGTACGATGCTCAGAAAGGAGTAGGGATACGTATTGCGGACTGCAGGAGCTGCCTGGCCCAGCACTAGGAGCTTCTCTGAAGGCTGCTGGAAGTTGTAGGTGCTTTCACTGGGTGCAGAATGGAGTACACAACCTGCACTATACTGGGAAGGCAACAGCTGCAGGTCCAGTGGGCTACAAAGGACATTAAGGATCATCAAGTTCCAACCCGCTGCTGCAGTCAGGGTTGCCCCCCACCAGATCAGGCTGTCCAGAGCTGAGACGCTTCAGAGAACATTCATCTGCAGATTTCTATCCACAGATTTCTTACTTGTTTACCAGGGCTACATACATGAAGTCTTAAGAGAAATGTAGGTGATGTTGAATATAGAAAAATGGTGCATCTTTCTGTTGCCAATTTTTTGTGACCTCTTCCATTTAAACTTAGCATTGAGATTTGCATCTGATAGAAGAATTGATGTTGCTTTTATAAAGTAACTTTTTATTGCCAGGCAGAACTGATGATGTCACAATATTAGGAGAACGAAAGCAGCACTGGCCCTTGTTTTGATGACTTTAAACACTCTCAAGTTAACTGTGGAGTATTAGAAAGAATTTGTTTTGGTTGTGCAGCAGGGATGTTTCTGTTTGTAAATGAGCAATATTTATATGAAGCTGAGGAACTGAACTTTATTTCATAGTGATATTATCTTGCAGAACGTGTGCCTAGAGGCACTGAAATGTAGAGATGCAAATCAGGTTGTTGCCACGTGGCTCTGGATCTTTCTTCACTTTCCGTGTTTGTTTGCAGCATGTGTATCCTTTGTAAAAACAATACTTATAGCAGGACTGTGTGCACACAAACAGTGAGAAATCAGTAGAACAGAAAAGGAAAGAATTGGTGTTTTAATATCACATACCCTGTCTTGCTCAAAGAATTTGCATCTTTGCATCTCAGAATACTGAAATTCTTCCTCCTCTAGTTCCAAATCCAACGCTTGGGACAGTTGCTGTGTATCTTTTCCCCGTCTTTTGGCTTATGGTTGACAGGCCCGTGTAACTGTTTCTCCTCCTTCCACTTGAAAACAGAACAGCTTTGTTTCAGACTGTTCTTTCCCCTTCCAGGTGTTATTTTTGCACCTTATGGCCCTGTGTGGAAGCAGCAGAGGAAATTCTCTCTTGCAACACTGCGGCATTTTGGAGTGGGAAGACATAGCTTAGAGCCTAAGATCATTGAGGAGCTGAAGTTCATAAAGGAAGAAATGCTGAAGCATGGCAAGGATTCATTCAATCCCTTCCCGATTATTCGCAACGCAGTGTCTAATGTGATCTGCTCCATGGCCTTTGGCAGGCGTTTCAATTATGAAGATGTTGAGTTCAAGACAATGCTGAAGAACATGGCCCGTGCACTGGAGCTAAGTGTGAACAGCTCTATGATCCTGGTCAACATCTGCCCATGGCTGTACTACCTTCCCTTTGGGCCTTTCAGGGAGCTTAGAAAAACAGAGTTAGATATTACTGCTTTTCTAAAGAAAATAATTGCACAGCACAGGGATACACTGGATGCAGCAAATCCCAGGGACTTCATTGATATGTACTTCCTCCATGCAGAAGAAGAGAAGAACAACAAGGAGAGCAGTTTTAATGAAGACTACCTATTTTTTATCATTGGAGACCTGTTCATTGCAGGCACAGATACTACTTCCAACACGATATTGTGGTGCCTGCTCTACATGTCCCTCTACCCAGAAGTACAAGGTAAGACTATTCTTGGTGTTTTGTAAACTCCACTTGGATTTTCAGAATTGAAAGCAATCAGAAACACCATTGAAGTCATTGGGAGTGCTGCTATCAGCCCTCCAAATTGCACATAGATATGTAATACAACATCTTTTTCTATCTACCTTACAATGATGATCTTTATGTTAGTGCTGTATATTAACTATCTCAACTGTCCTTTATGCTGTGTGTGTGCATTTCTTCTGTTTTGGGACAACTTTATCTTTTGCAAGTAACTCAAAGAAACCTTGGCATAGTGGTTTGGTGGTTGTTTTTTGTTTCTTTCTTTCTTTCTTTCTTTTTGGCAATTGTATAGTTCCAGGCTTACTGCAGCAATGCAGTGATGTGCAGTGGTAAGAGGAGGCTCCTGAACCTACTGGGGAGTCTGGAGAAGTGAAGCACTATCCACTGTAGAGGTCACTTAGGCAATTTGGGCCTTCACAAGTCCTTGGGGCCAGCTGGGATACATCTGAGGGAGATTGCTGATGTTTCTGCAAGACTTCTTTCTAAATGGTTATGACTGCTGAGAAGGTTGCATATGAAAGGGAGGAAGAGGAGGAGAATATCATACCTGTATTCAAGAAGAGGAATTTATTATTACCTTTTATGTGGCACAGGAAAATGTGTTTGGAATTCTGTGTCAAGTTTTGGGATCCTGAAGTACTGAAATGCTGGAGCAAGCCAATCAAAGGGCCAGCAAGGTGGACAGGGCATGGAGTACATGGCCCATTTGGTGACACAGAAGGAACTGGGAGTATTCAGTAATAGGGAAAGGAGGGCAGACCTGCTGCATGCAACTGTCTAATTAGAAGATGCTGGAGAGATGGAGGCAGTCTTTTTGGAGGTGAGCAGTGAAGGGATTGAAGGGAGGCAGCAGAGAGAATCTACAAGAGAATTAAATACTGCTTCTACTGTCTTCTATGAAGACAGCAAGGACTGCAACAGATAACCTCTAGAGTTATAAAATTTATGACTTTGAAAGTATTTAAAACTTGATGGGCTATGACTCTGAGTAGTATGAGTATGAGTATGAGTAGTATGATCTACCTTCCAAGTTATATCTGATTGGGAAGGTGACTTGGCTATGGGTAATGATTTGGATCAGATGACCTCCAGAGGTTCCTTGCAACCCCAGTTTTTTTGGCAGTGATGCAGGCATGTTCATATTTGTGATAGAATTCTTGAGAATGCCTTGTGTGTTGTTGCAAATACAAAAAAATACTGGTGGTACTGGAGACATTATGCTATTAAAATCATACTTGCTAGAGTTATATTTCAGGATTTCTTGAGATAAGTTTTCATTGCCAAAGAATTACAGTTCATTTTGATTAAATATCTTTTATACTGGGTCTTGCTACAGTACATGTCATTGCAAAGGCAACATTTTTTGGTCCTATTTATCAAATCTAATCTGTTGAATTTAAACAAAATAAAGCAACTGGTTTATTAACTTATTAGCAGCATCTCACAAAGTCCTGCACAGCAAATGCTTTCCACTAAAATGATTGTTAGATATACACAGACTGAAACCTCAGCAGAATGGACAGATTCCATTTGGTAATTCTACTTCATTTCATAATAGTGAACCACTTCCCTTTTGCCAAGGCTTCTTGCTAACCTGGAACAAAGAGTAAAACTCAAGTTATCTAAGAGCAATATAAAGCAGGAATACTTTTATAAAATACCTGAAATTTTGAAGTTATCCTGTACTGCAGCTGCTTTACAAATTAGCCAATGGGTACTTGTTTACAGTACCTCTCTGCAGTAATCTTTTTAAGTAGGTCAAGATCATAGTTTATTGTACAAAGTCAATACAAGTTGTTGGACAAAGATTGCAAAATAGGGTATCAGTTCAGTATATACAAGACAGAGTTCACAGAGGACAAATTGCATGGGCTCCTTCTATTATTTAATGGTTGTGTGTTATCAGTGCTGGACTTGATAGGTTGTTACAAGAATTAGATATGTTCTAAATTATACAAGTGAGAGCTGGATGGGTTTTGTGTGTTGAGTTTGTTTGTTTGTTTGAATCCCCCTTCCCTCTTGTCTGCTAATTAACATGTGATAATTATTTTTCTCTTTACTTCAGTTTTCTACCACTTCTACTACCTTTCTCTATTTACCTTTCTCCATATGCCATGGCTGTTGTTAAACAGTATGTTTAAGCTCAGTACCCTAGAGCATGTGTATCACTTAGCTATGTAATATAATTCCCTTACTTTTAATATCCCATTCCTTATGTCTCCCGTTTGCTTGGGAATTAATGCATGGGCCTTATTTTTCTCTCCTTCTCTGCCCTCCTTCCTCCCCCCTCCCCCCCCAGTAATTTTTCTCCTGTCCCTTAAGGGGAATGCAAGAAAATGCAGCAGTGGTAAATGCAGGCAGACAGGCAGATAGTTTCAGGAAATGGAAATGAATGGCTGCAGCATTTTGGCTACTCTCTGTATAATTCCACATATCTTCACAAACTCCTAGGAAGGGTTGTTGATGATAAGACAGTGGTATGACATTTGGCATTGAAACAGTCAGTCTCCTTAATTTTTCTTTTTTTTAATTCTCATTTAAATTACTGTGAATGTGCATACCTGAATGCAGGGCTATGATGTGCCAGTAAAAAAAATAAATAAAAATGAAACAAGTAGCAAAACCCACAGACCAGGTACTCACGGGTCACACTATTGACAGATCCATTATTGTTTAGCGATTTCTTCCTGTGTTCTTTACATGAGAATTTGTTTCCCCAGCAATCCCAGTAGGTGGCAGCAAGCATTCACTCATCACTACCCATACGATATTTCTGATTGCTCCTCTGTCTCTGAAAACAGTGAATCAGTGAGAATCTTGTATCAGTGCTGGGGAATCTTGGAAAAGGCAAGCAGGTCAAGCACAAAATGTTCAGGGTAACAAGGGAAAAAAAAATTAGAATGGACTTTCTTTTTAATGAAAAGTTGATTTTGAGATCTTCTCTCTCAGGATTTTCTATTGCTCTGTAGCCAGATTCTGAGTTACCTGGAAAAAAAGCAGCATCGTCCAGTCCAAGGGCAGAACAAATCTCGTGTCTTTGAAACTTCTCTTAATCGACTTCCTTGCATGCTGAGCCTTTAGTGAGACGACAGGGGGAGCAAGTGTTTTAAAACTTTCTGTTTTTCATGAGAGTGGAGACGAGTTCAATAACTTCTGTTTTTCATGTGGGAAAACATGTGATGTGATGGAACGTCTGATGCCTTCCTGGGTAAATGAGAAATAGCTGAGTTTAGGTTCTGTGAGTAGAAAGTGGGAGACAGCAGAACAAGAGTTGTATGGCTGTAATGCCTGCAGTAACAGCACCAGAATTCCTGCTCCAGAATGAAGTACCCAGAGCAACCACATTTAAAGCTTTTCCTTCTCTTCATCATCTTTTCCAGTTCTGAAAACTGACTTTTTGCAGGGGCCAGCGACTAGCTGGGTTATACAGTCTATGCTGTCTTCTTTTTTTTCTTTTCTTTCTTTCTTTCTTTTTTTCTTTCTTTTTTTTTTAAATTTTTTTTTAAGGCAGGCCAGACTCTTAATGTTTGGACTATTCAAGCTACTGTGTAGTTAAACTGTTAACTAAGGTTACAACTACATTTGGAACTGAAACAGAACTTTTCCTGTGCTTAGCCAAAATAGTAGCACTGTCCTCTCTGTAGCTTTACTCTGGACAGTTGTCAAGATTCTGTTTGGTTTCTTCGTTGCTGAGACTGTTCTGTAGGCTTTTGCTGCCATAGTTATTTTGGCTAGAAGATCATGCATTGTAGTCATTTTTGACAAATCTATTTAAACACTGAAGCACAGATAAGTGAAATTAAGATTATGCCTTCTCACATATTGTACTTTTTTTTTTTTTTTATCACTCTCTTTGAATAGAGAAAGTTCATGCAGAAATTGAAGCAGTTCTAGGTCGTGACAAAGTTCCCTCTCTTACCCACAAGGCTCAAATGCCCTTCACAGAGGCAACAATTATGGAAGTGCAGAGGATGACTGCAGTTGTTCCCCTTTCTATCCCACGAATGGCTTCAGAAACTGCTGGTAAGCATTTGTTGAGGCTTAGTACTGTGTTTCTTTTGCGGATGAAGGTCTGATGGGACATCTGGTGAAATTTACAGAGACCTCATTTGTCTATTAAAACTTGTAGCTCAAGTATGTAAAATGCCATTTGTATAAAGAATGGCTGGGCTTGAGATATTTGTTAAGGTAAGCAGCATGCTTGACCTGATGTCCAGAATGTCTCTCTAATTTAGAGAGATTTCTTTTTTGGGGGGTCAGATTATGTTGGCTGATGTGATTTGCGGTAGTTGGAAGCTGAGTCTATCTTTGTACCTGGAGTTGCTTTTGGCCATCTGACATAGAGATCTGATAAATTTACTTACAATTAACTGATTTGCTAAAACTTAAAAGGCATATACAGCAGAAATAATAATAATAAATATATTTTCTAAAGGCCTTTTGTTGGCTGTAGCTGAGAACTGGTTTAAGTCAGGGAGAGGTAGCAATACTTGGTTTTCAAATCCAATTCTGAATTGGTTTGATTTTTTTTAGTGTTTTGGCTTGCGGAACAATAAGGTGCAACAAGCTTAAATGAGACTAGTCACTTCACAACCCTTTAGTGAATACAGTTCAAAACACATGCCTCTTCCTTACCTCCATCATCTCTGCACAGATGTTCTGTAACAGCAGAGAACTGGGAGGAAGCTAGGTCACAGCATTTCCATTCAGCAGAGTGCATTTCTAATGACTGCTTCTGTGGTATT
The DNA here is from genome assembly GCF_987193195.1 of Phasianus colchicus. Lineage (NCBI taxonomy): Eukaryota > Metazoa > Chordata > Aves > Galliformes > Phasianidae > Phasianus > Phasianus colchicus. Next base: position 19,525,759 of record NC_143439.1, on the reverse strand, counting down.
GGCATGCTGAGGGAGGCTTTGGAGCTTCTCAGCTGCCTTTTCCCTGCAGGGAGCTGTTGCCATAACATGGTTTCTTTCCAGCTGCTCTGGCCTGTGTGATGGTGACCCAGCCGGGCTAGCACAGGTCACCTTTGCTTCAAGTGCCTGCTACATTTGTAACCCACAGCTACAGATCCATATCATTTTTTGTGATGTTTTCTTTTTTTAATAAGTCTCCTGTGTTTGCTTCTAGCAGCTTATCAAATCCTCTGTCTTTGTGCTTTTTTTTTTTTTTTGAAGTGCTGCAGGGATATACTATTCCAAAGGGCAGTGTGATCGTGCCCAACTTGTGGTCGGTGCACAGAGATCCTAATATCTGGGAGAACCCAGATGACTTTCAACCAACAAGATTTCTGGATGAAAATGGCCAGATAATTAAGAAAGAGGCATTCATTCCTTTTGGAATGGGTAAGATACAAACATATTGTTTTATCCAGTGTAGGGCCTCAGAGGTGTGAGATTTAAAAGGACTCACAGGACTTGTTTTATTATTGCATTTGGTAGTTTGCAAAATGGGTTGGGTTCTTAAAAGCTGCAGTTGCCAAGCAGAAGTGAGAAATGATGAATCCTGCTTTGATAATACTTTTCCTATGGAATAAGTACTGTTAATATCAAGTGGTAAAGCTGAGCAAAACTCAGAGACCAAAGTTTTGGAAGCCCATAACTTACTCATAGCTAGAGCAATTCTGCATTTGGAATAGGAATTGCATGTGTGTTAACAACTGAATCAACAGTATATAAAAAGCACTAATAATGTCTCTTTCTAACTATTCTTTAGGTAAACGTGTGTGCATGGGAGAGCAGTTGGCAAAAATGGAGCTGTTCTTAATTTTTGCAAGTCTAATGCAAAGCTTTACTTTTTTGTACCCTGAAAATGCTACAAAACCATCTATGGAGGGAAGATTTGGTCTAACTTTAGCTCCCTGTCCATTCAAAATAATAGCTTTGAAGAGATGATACAACATCACAAATAATCAAACAAAGAAATACTGCACTTTTAAAACCCAGCTTGATTTTCTTTCCAGCTTATTTTGCTACTTTCTTTCCAGAAAAACAGTAATTGCATAGGCTTTCATACCAATGAGAAAGATCCATTTGCAATTCTGGATGGAGAACTTTTTTTTTTTTTTGTCAGCTGTTGCATTCCACAAATGAACTGACGATACAGTTTGCAATTTGGTATTAAAACTTGCTGGGCTTACACCCTCTGTCTGTTAAGCTAATACTGTTTGTTTGTCAAATGTTAATTATGTAAGAATGGTCCCAAAAAGTCTGTTAATACTATAGTGAATTTTAATTGTTATTTTGATGAAACAGTATGTGAAATTTAACAAATGACTGAAGGACATAATCTTATAGAAGAATTAAGGAATAAGAGGGTGTTGTTAGCATTTTCTGTGCAAAGAAACATCACAAACGTAATGGAGTTCAAATAACAATGAATACTTTATTGAAAGAACTAAATGATACTTCTTATAACCTTGAAGCATTCTGTCTGGTGAGTAACTTACAGGTGGAGACTGGATCAAATCAGTCTCTATTCCTGGATCCAGATGTCCTTGAGTATCAGAGCTTCCTGTAAACATACAGGTACCAACTCTAAAAAACACATGCCAGGTTCATTTGGAGGCCTAGTGAATCGTTGCATATACCGTGTTCTTAACCTGGGGATATGAAAGGAATGCACAGCCTCTGAATAGAGATAATTTATTTCTAAATATAAATGAGAGCTAATTTCTCTAACATAAAGCAGAAGTCTGGTGCCAGGCAGGTATCCAAGACTACGCATCTATGATAACACTGTTCCCTGTTTTGCCTGTGTCACAAGTGATGGTCTGTCCTCTGGCTGCAGCCTGGATGAGACCACCAGCCTGTTCATCAGGAAGACATCTGCATGGATAATCCTGAAGCTAGGGCTTGCGCTAAGGTTCTTCCTTACAGGCAGTGTGGATGGTACTGCCACAACCTTTTTTGGCTTTGAAAACTGGAATCTTACATCAAACACATTTCAACATAGTACTATAGATGTAGGCCTTAAAAGTTGAGGCATGGAAATTAGGAATCTAACATACCTGAGGTTTCACTGGACAGGCTGTTTCTTTGTTATCTTCTATATGGTGTAAAAAGACCTGTAGTCCACATAATATTAGTGTATCAGAACCTTATTCTTTCCTCAAGTATAATTTTAGTGCTGTTTACAACTATCAAAAGAGCATCAGGGAAGCCTGTTTTTAGGTATTTCAGAATGAGTCGCTCAGTCTCACTGCCTTTTATTTAAAAGGTTTTCAAATGTCTGATGTTTGAGGGATGTGTAGCTGTTAACCTTTATATAACTGTTCTTTACCATCCTTCAATCTCTTTATATACTTTTTGATCTAGCAGAGTTTTATATTAGATGAAATAAATACAAATGTACTCTTCTAAGAAATGTTTTCCCCTTATTGGAGGTCTAGAAAATACTAGCAGTCCTCCAGATGCTAAGTTCACAAGACTGGAAGGTGAAATAAACTGTAAAGTGAAATTGAAAATTCTGTAGCAGAAATTGAACCTAAATTGTAAAAGAAAATTTAGCTCTTAAGCTTTAAATTCTCTCTATTCTTGTATCTCTCGTTAAATCAAATCTTTAAAAGCCTAATAGTGCCTGGCAAAGACTGCAGAATACTTTGGATTTCAATTAAGGTTTTCTGCTAGCTGTTTTAAATTACACGGTGGCGTGATTTCTGAGTGATCAGTTGGTTGCTCGTGTACCCTACCACTTCTGTCAGACCTTCCAGTTTTTCTTAAGGCTAGCTTTTGACTTTATAGGTTAGCCCATATTTTTGAAATTTTTGAAAACCCCATAGCACGAGAAGTTGAGTTTGGTACCAATGCTAGTGAACTTGCACTAAAAGCCGACTGCATTGGATTAATATGCATTATATTTTCCAATGAACAATGTACAGTTGGGATTTTTGCCTGGAAATCCTTAAAATAGTATATGCTTAATTGCAGAGCTGAATTGAGTGCTGATAATGTTTATCTTTCTGTCAAAATGCCTTTTTAAGCAATATAATGATGTTGGTGTGCAACTGATGATTTATCTATTTGTCCTTTTAATCTTGAGGACTTATTTGAAAAGCACTTTAGTTGTTTTTTTTGTTGGTTTTGTTTTGTTTTACTGATTCCAAAGAAGACACAATTCACATAAACACATAGTATGTGGAATTACATATATTTGTGTTCATCTTGCCTGCTGAGTTTAGTGTGAAATGTCACCTTTAAAAGTTGGCCTCCTACAGATAGTATTTTGGAAGTGCAGTTTCTTGGCAATACCTATAATCACCCACAGAATGACAAGCTGAAAACACTGATGTGATGCTGCAATCATGTCAATGTCTGCCAGAATGCAAGATGATGTTGGAAATAATAATGAAGACTTGCCTTTCATTGCTTCCAGATGCACTGAATTTATGTAAAATGCTATGAAAGTTAACTAAACAACAGCAAGAAAGTATTAGTGGTTCAAAACTGTGTTGCCATCTGTGGTAAACTGTAAGTAAAGTGGTAGCAGATTTGGTTTATATTGTAAATGCATCCATCCCCTCCTATTATTTTTTTTTTTTTTTCAGAAGACAAAGCATCTCAAATGCCTTACTGAAAAAAAAACTTATGTTTGTATAAGCAAACAGCTATTTCTGAATGCTGAAAATGTCTTTATTTCTAGAAATGACTTCAGAATTTGCTTTGGTATAATTTTATGTTTAATAAAATCATTCTTAAGTAAGCGTTTGACAGCTTTGCGCAGTCATTTTAATGAATTCTATTTGTTGGTTAAGATTGTTGATATTTCATGTTGTACATTTTTGAGTGAGATGAAGAGTCAAGGGGTGGGGGGGAAGGTAGAATTGGGAAAGTATAATACCAGGAGTGTTATGAGCAAGTAGTAGAATATGCTTCTTTATTCTCATAATACAGCTTTAAAAACCCTGTTACTGAGAACGAATTAATTGAGAAGAACGCAGCTGAGGAAGAGCAGAAGCTGCTAAGAGGAAACACAGAGTCTGATGACCAAGGTGGGAAAGGAACAGACCAGTGGGCAGAGCTGAGGGATTGTTTTGTGTAGAGGGGTCAGAGAGCCTCAGATGGAGGGCAGAGACGAGGGGGTGTGACGTCCAGAGTTGGGTGGGCCTTAACTGAAGCACTTGTGGGGACGAAGTGGGTGTGAGCCCAGCCGTGTGCAGAGGAGACTATTTATAGAAGTCCTGGGCTTTAAGCCTGGAGTTATTGTGCAGGTAGTTTGGCATAAGGCTTTTTTATGGATTTTAATTACGTGCCTGGTCTGGGTAGCCCCAAGTCTACTTGGGAGAAGCTGTTTCTAGCAGCCCCTTGCTACTCCTGCCTGATCTGCAGTTGGATGAGGCTTAGTGAGAGAATTTTCAGCGCAAAGTGCACAGACGGGAGAATACTTTGGTTCGTGTTAGGAGAAAACAAGTTACTTAATGTTTACCCCAAAGCCGGCTCAAGGAATACATGCTACTGTTGCAGCCGCTGCTGGCTCAAAGGAACTAGATGGAAAACGCCGGCAGCCTGTATCTGATCGGATTCCGTCAGTAGCGTCTACAAGGGAACGCCTGGCGGGTTGGTGCGCGAGGCCACGTTGGATGCGGCCCTGGGCGCGTTCTAGCTTGGAAATCCGAGGTGCTGCCGCGCTCGTGGCCTGGAGACGCTGGGGCAGCGGGCACAGCTCCAGGGAAGGACGCTGCTGAAGGACGCAGAGAGGAGCGGCAGCTGTGGGCCGGCTGCCCGCCCCGTGCTAGCGAGGAGCAATAGCAGCGCAGCAGCACGCTCCCGCGCCGACCCCAGCGTTCTTTTACTCCCGGGCCCCGCTCAGCGCACCGACACACGCGCGTCCCGGCGCACAGCGCTCAGGGCCCGGACAGCCGCTCCCCGGGGCGGAGCGCGGCCCTCGCCCCGCCCGGCCCCGCAGCCGAAGGGCCCCTGGCTCCGCGCCGCGCGCCTTCGCCATTGCCATGGCCTTCGCTACCCGCCCCTTCGTGCGCGCGGCCTCCTCCGCCACCGCCGTCACGGCGGCCGCCAAGAAGCTGATCGTCAAGCACGTGACGGTCATCGGCGGCGGCCTCATGGGCGCCGGCATCGCCCAGGTGAGCGCGGCGGGGCGGCGCCGCCATGGCGGCCGCGGGGCGGTCGTCCCTCGGAGCGAGCGCTGCGCCGCGGAGCGGGAGCCGTCGGTTCGAGCCCGGCAGCGGCGGGTCCCGCGGCCTCCTGCCGCCTCTCGGTGCCGCGCCGCCTCCGCGTTCGCGTTGTGCTACTGCTGGTGGCCACGGAGCTTCTCCCGGAGCGGGAGCGGCCTCCTCGGCCTCCGGCTGTGCGAGGTCAGAGGGGCGGCGGCCGCTGCTGCCTCGCTCCGCTTCCAAAGAGGCGGGAAGGACCGAACTCGGTGTTTTACGTTGTTGAGATGGCTTTTAGGACAGAGCGTGGGCTGTTTATAAGCCAGAAAGCATGTAATTACTTTTGGAAAACTCAGAGCTGAAAAAAGAAACTTCTGTCTTGCCAGTGACGCTATTATTGGTTCTTTAAATAGCGTGCAGTGCCGAAGATGAACATCAGGCCCTCTGTCATGTGCAGCACTATCAAGTGGTTAATATTTACAGAGGACTTACTTTCCCAGCGATTAATCGCTGGTCTTTGGCTCTCAAGTTCATCTTTAACCTGAGAGCCGTGTGACCGAGTGGTGCTGCCAGTGATGGGAGCTGCGGGCGTTTCCTCACATGCAGAAGGACCACTGTGTCCAAGCTGTCAGGGCGCTGCCCAGCAGCAACACGGGTGTCTGGCAGCCCGCATGTCTGCCCCTTTTGCCAGGTGGAACCCAGCAGGGAGGCGTGAGTTTGAAAACTGCAGTTCTTCCTTTCATTGGCTTAGAGAATTTCCTTCTCAGAAGCATTGATTTATTTTTGTGGTAAATCTCTAGAAATCAGTGAGTTGCTTATTAACTTCTTGTGTGTGACCGCTTTTCTGTACTTTGATACTAGAAGTTGAAGCTTCCACTGAAGGAACCTTTGAAGAATGACTTTGAGTCATATAATCATAGAATCTATCAGTACAAGCTGGGAGGTGTAAAGATAGAGCACGACACTGCTGAAAAGGACCTGAGGGCACTGGTGGATGGCAGCTGGACATGAGCCTCTGGTGTGTCCTCACAGCTCAGAAAGCCAACCATACCCTGGGCTGCATCAACAGAAGTGCGGCCAGCAGGTCAGGGAGGTGATCTTGCCCTTTGCTCTGCTCTGTGAGACCTCACCTGGAGTAATGCATCCAGATGGGGAGTCTTCAGTACAGGAGAAGACTCTAAGGAGTACCTCTTAGAGTGCATCCAGAAGAAGGTCATAAAAATGACCCAAGGGATGGAACACCTCCCTGTGAGGGCAGGCTGAGAGAGCTGGGGCTGTGCAGCCTGGAGAAGAGAAGGCTCCGGGGAGACCTGGGCGTGGCCTTTCATTATCCAGAGGGGGGCTGTAAGAAGGAAGGGGATAGACTCTTAAGCAGGGTCTGCTGTGACAGGACAAGGTTTCACGCTAAAAGAGAGAAGATTTAGATTGGGTGTAAGGAAGAAGTGGTGAGACACTGGCACGGGTTGCCCAGAGAGGAGCTGGATGCTCCGTCCCTGGAGATAGACCAGGTCAGGCTGGAAGGTTTCTGTGCACATGGAGCTGTAGGTGTCCCGGTTCAGTGCAGGGGGGTTGGACCAGATGGCCCTTAACTGTCTCTTCCTAATCAAATGACACTACGATTCTGTACCTTGATACTAGAACTTGAGGCTTCCACTAAAGGAACCTTCAAATAATATCTCTGAAGAAAATTCTTCTCTTGTTTGAGGAGCACACGTGCTGTGTAAGGGTTGTAATTCTGAAGGGAAAGATTGCTATACTGTTAGATTGCATTTTAGAGAATCAAGAGAAACATATGGTGTTTGTTAGTAACAGAAGTTGCAGTCTTCTGTTAAAGACCAATGACTTTTTTTTTTTTGCTGACCACCTGCCTCTGATTTATCGATCTAAAATTATCTCAAAACAGGTGTGATTACGACAGAGGGAGGTCACTCCTGTGCCCTGTTAATGGAGATTTTCCTCTTACTTAGAACACTTAAATTGTGTCTTTCTCCTCCTATCAGGAGAAACTAACCCATGTTATGGCTGAAAGCCAGGGGTTCATAATTTCTTATTCTGCCATATGAAGAGCATTCAGTGGGAGAAGAGCATTAATTGACTCCCTTATGCTGTTATTTCATCCGTAGTATTTGCTAAGATCATTGGATAGAAGAGGTACGTGTGTGTTTGAGTTGGTATGGCCGCTCGCTGTTTTTCTTCTTTTCTCTAAATGCACACATAGTAAGAATGAACTGGGAAAAGGGTCATCTTCATTTTTCAATGATTCTTTACCCTCTGGTCAGCTATGTTCTGGTATAACTGTAAGTGGATAATCACCGAAGCATTTCTTATAAGTGTGCTTGATAGTGACTTACTTTCCTTCTGAAGAGCAGGTGATCTTGCTTTGCTATTGCAAATGATCATCAACAGGACAAGTGTCAGGAATGGAAGTTCAGGCTTGGTTTAAAAATTTCTTAGGTTGCAATGGATTTTATGAATAACTGCTATGAAAAATTATTAAAATGAAGAAACTGATGGATGAAGGAAATGTCCAACTGCAGACCAACACCTTGTTAGAGCTGTAGTGCTTCTGTGTGGCATTTTTTTTTGTTTTGCTGGATTAGTGTGGAATGTCAGATGAGAATGGTGCCATCCTTTTCTTCCAGAGATTGACTTTTCTTCCTTTCAGTCAGCTTTGTTGGAGTGGGTCTTGTGTGTCTCCAAGTGTACATTGGCAGACAGCTCAGGGAAATAAATGGATTTCTTTTTCTCTAAAATTGTTTTAGTCCTTTTGCCTTTCTCTTCTGCCCAAAATGTTTGCAGGATTTTATGTTTTCTAGTCAAGCATGTAATTCTTGATTCGATATCTTGTAGCTCTCTTTTGCTTATTTCTAGTCAGTTTTCTGCCCCTAGACAAGTCAATATGGTTGATTATGATCTTGATGTTGAATCTTCTTTTAATTTTCAGGTTGCAGCAGCAAGTGGTCACACTGTGGTGTTAGTAGACCAGTCGGATGAAATCCTTAAGAAATCTACAAAAGGAATTGAAGAGAGTTTGAAGAGAGTGACTAAGAAGAAGTTTGCGGATAAGCCTGAGGTTGATATCTTTTTATTTCTACTGTTGGGAAAACATAGAAGAATGAAACTTCTGTATGGAAGTTCTGATGTTGTTTGTAGTTATGCATTACAGAACATGCTGATATACTGGCTTACATATACTTACATACATAATTATATACTGGTATTTGCAGTTAATAGCATGAGCAGTGCAGTAAGGCAAGGAAAATGAGAAAGAGTTTGTTTGCATGAATACAGAAGGCAAATTACAATAATTACAGGATATCCAGAGCAATATATCTTATCATGCATAATTACGGGGAGTCTTTTAATCCAGAAGAAAATTTTGTATGGTAAATATATGACATTATGTGCTAGTGTACAGGTATGACTTCTCTTGTATAACATTTCTGCTTTCTCATTCAAAGTCTTGGGAATTTTTTATTTCCATCCTCACCAATGGCTGTCAGTGATTGGCACCTTTGATAGAAGATAAAATCCTCTCCCTCCTACCCACCTCATTCTCAGTGGAAATCTATAGCAGAGTGCAGGCTATTTCACTTGAATGAGCTAGTACATATCATAGAAGTGAATTGTGAGACCAAAGCATTACTTTACTGAGTGGAAACAATGCAGAGGTTTGAAATAGAAATTCCTCTCTGTGAAGGGCAAGTCCAGATTCTCTCAGAAAGTACTGATGGACCAGTCAGTTGTTCACTTATACTCTAAAGTTGAAGTCTTCCTGTTATTAATAATTTCAAGGACCTCCTGTTTACTTCAAAGTAGATTTGATTTTTTTAGAAAATTTTGTGTCAGTGAAAGCATTATATCTCTACGTGTTTGGAACTTTCTGATTGACTTGGAAATATAGCAGCATGCTTAAAGTTCTGAGGGCTTCAGAGCATAGATGGGGGCTTTCATGTAAAAAGAAATAATTATTGCACATTCTTGGAACATTTCAGGCTGGTGCTGAGTTCGTTGAGAAGACTTTAAAGAACCTCACAACAAGCACAGATGCAGTAGCGGTGGTTCACAGCACAGATCTGGTAATTGAAGCCATTGTGGAGAATCAGGAAATTAAAAATGAACTCTTCAAGAGGCTGGACAAGTTTGCTCCAGAGTACGTACATTTCTTTCCTGTTTCATTTTGAAACTTGCCCCTTTGGTTTTGTTTTTTTTTAGATGTGTTTTGGTTTTGTTGCACCATTAATTCTGCATTTTCTCTATTAATTTTCTTAACTCTGCACTGGTCACATTGCAACGTGATGCTTGTCCTGCCAAATTCATACATTACAAGCTCTTTCAGGTGTATTCATCTGGTTTATTTACTTGTTGCATTGCCTATTTGATGTGCTTCGTGGTGTGATTAGACATAAGATTTGTCTGTCTACTCAACAGGCTTGCTTTTTCCAAGTGAAGATGCACAACTGTAGAATAAGTTTGTTCTGGTACAGATGAGTTATGGTCAGTATACTTGTTCCCATATTTAAATAGGGAAGTGGAATGAAATATTTATTTTTAGTGTGCTTAGCATGAACAAGTTTTAAGAAGTTTCAGCCTCTTAACTGTAAGTCACAGTCAGCTTAAGCAATACAAGTTTACTTTGCATCAGAGGAGTTTTGAAATAGTTTATTGCTAGTCATTATTTCTTATCTTGCGCTCTCTGGATTACTTAAAATCTTCAGAATTTTCCTTGATAATTGTTGGAAAGTTACCGTTCAGTTGTGTACAAAACCCGAAATCCTGTTAAGCTGAGTATGCTGTCTCAGGAGCTTGATCCTTGTAGTGGATGACTCAGAATCACAGCACAGGTTGGAGTCCTAACTACAGCTAAAGGTGGGAGTATTGGCTAAAAGGTACACTGGGTTGTCTAACCACAGGACTAAACTCATTTTAGCTTGTATATAATGTCAATAGAGCAAAGATGTTATCATTAGTTGACTTCAGCCTAGGGAGGTTTTCAGGCTGTGTTACATAGTGTTCAAAATCACCTGGCGTTTCTGAAAAGAATGAATGATCACATAGGCAAAAAAACATTGCACTGAGAACAGGCTGACTTGCTCTTGGCCTTAGTCTGACAGGCAAAGAAAAGTAAGTAGCAGCCTTGGGCATTTGCCACGATACCTTGTCATGACTAGGTTGTCCAAATTATAAAAGAGACCATCGTTGCCTGGGTTTTTCTCTGTATTCAATAGTGAAAATTATTGAGCAAATTTAAGTATGTTAAATAGCAAACTATCTAGAGCCTGCTAGCAGGCAGAAATAGGAACGAGGATTTGGTGCCTCATTTAATGATACACATATTGGGAAAGCTTAAACTATTTGTACTCAGACTGAGTGGTTTATGAACATTACTATCTTGAAACATCAAATTTTACACTGGAGAGCGTTAATTATGGGGACTATGAAAGCATGACTCTTCAGGGTTGGGAAAAGGGACATTGACATTAGACAAAAAATCTTTTAAAAAAGGAAAACTCAGGGTGGTGTTAAATGTATGGATGTAAAGGCTGAAAGAAAAGGAAGCAGTTAGTGAGGAATATGAACTGCAGTGCAGAAGGTCTAGATGAAAAGAAAGCAAGCTGCTAAAACTGTGAAACTTAGTTGCCAAGTGATTAAAATAGTAGATGTTAGATACAAGCAGTAGGATGTCATCACGGGAGTAGCATAGGAAGTTGTGAATTGTGTGAATAATGTGAGGAAGGGTAGCAATGTTTTTCTGTGTTTCGAATGAGGAAGTGGACTTTGCCTGTCCCAGGTGGCACAGTGATGGGAGGGAAAGCCCTCCCTGTCAGCACAGGTGCTGTACTGCCTTTGCTACATTGGACATTTGGAAGTTTCTGGAATTACTACTTGAGCTGAGTGTTGCATCAGATTAGTGGAGATCTTGTGGCTGATCCATAAGGAAGGCAAGATTTGTTTAAAGATAGCTTTGAGTCTTGGGAGAAGTTTTGTAACTGTGAGATTTTGGGCACTGATGTTATTTTGAACTGTGCATTATAATTATGGAAGGCCAGGCTTCTGAAGAGGTAGGACTCTCTTTGATTCAAGTATTTGGACTTAGTATAGGGATACCTGGTAACTGACTGAAATATGAAGGACTGTGAGTTACAGTTGATCAGAGAAGATGATGCCTTTGGAATATAAACTATATAATGCTTTGCACCTTTCTTCTTTTGTGTTCTATCCTGGATTTCATTTATTTCCTCAGCTACAGTGCCACATGTTTCTCTTGTGTATTTGAGAGGCCACTGTAGCACAAATAAGGATGACCACTAAACTAAAGCATTGCATCAGAAACAAACACAACAAAACACGCTTATTTCCTCTTCCTTTTTCCTCTTGAAAAGTGCTATAATTTTTCTGAAAGAGGATCTGTAAATGGAGGGGAATGAAAAAGGTATTCCTTCGTGAGATTTTTATTTGATGATTATGTGGGTGGAGAGTGAATTTGTAATAAGTTTTCAGAGAAAATGCAATGAGCAAGGAGAGTTAGGCCCAGAATTCAAGGTATTCATCATCTGGATAACTGTCCAGATGAGGCTGCGAGTATCCTTTCTTGGTTTCAGGTCATCAGTGAACACATCTAGAATGTATCATGTTCTGTATTCTCAGCAGTGCTTTGCAAAAGTGTTTGCTTTTTCAAAAGTACTCCAAGTGTTGTGTAATCTGCCAACTGGTACGATGCTGTATGATGGTTATCATCATCAGAATGGGTGATTAAGTGTTGCCACCAACTCTTGGGTTCTGTTTTCCTTTTCTTGTGTTCCATTAGTCCTCATTTTCTGCTCCGAAAAGGTCAGGCTGGGTTTTTGTGTTGTTATTTTAATCTCCCTGCATCTTTCATAATTTTGGGGACCCTTGAACACTGCAGCAGTTTCCAAACAGGATAATAATCAGCGTGTGAAAAGACTTTTCAGATATCCGCTTTCTCGAGAGCTTTTGCCTTCTGTTAATCTCTGTCTGGTGGAAATGCCCATCAGCATCTCTTGGTCTAAGATTTATCTCTAAACATGGAAACACAACTTGGGAACAGGCCACTGGTTTTGGACAGTTCATTGTATTCAGAATCAGTATGTTATGAAAGTGTTATAAAAGAAGTGTTCTTCAGCTCTCAGTGCATAATAAGCTGGACTGTAAAAGCAGGTTTTGCTGAAACGGTGTTTCTCTGGTGTTTGACTTTGTTCTTGCTTTCTTTCTGTGACCCACTAGATGGCACTAAGCAAAAGCATGCTGATAGCTGAGAAAGTATCAAGAAAGCTTTGCTAGTATTGCTGCTTTCATAAACCTTCACATTCTTCTGTCACCTGAAGCATAAATAATGTAGTCTGTGTCATGGAGACATGCAAATTCTGTTTTACATTTCATTTAAATCAATTAGTTGTTCAGAGCAGAAAAGTGTAAATAAAATGCCCTTGTACACAGCATAAATTTAATGTTTTATTTCCCACTATTTTATGCTACATAAGGTTATGGTGTTCACCTGCAGAAGTGATGCTGAAGTAAAGTCTCTTGCTTTAAGTCCATTATTTTGTGAGGAATAATCATTGCTGGTTTTACAAATGGGTTCACTAGATTTTCATGAGCGTTTTTGAATCCAGGAGATTTTCAGTGAATGTAAGTGTCAGGTGGATGCGTTGACCTTTCAAGGTTAAAACTATGAAGTTTAAAATACTCTTTTATTAGTTTGCCTAAGAACAATGTGAAACCTGCTTTATGGTGGAGAAATAACAAAAGAATATTTGTAAGGAACGTAAACAAGAATTCCTTATCCTTCACAAATCCTCAAAACTGAGAAAACATAATAAAAAATGGGTCCCTGACTTAGATGTAACTTTTTGGAAGGCTCTATTGTGAAGCTCAGTTATGTATTAGTGAAATGTAAACAAAATGCCAGTCTAGATAAACATTTGAACCCAGTAGGACAATTTTTGAAAGGTAAATAGGATACAGTCCAGAATGGAAGGTAGGGCTTCACTTCTAATTTAGGTTTTGATTCTCATGATTAGAGGAAGTCATATGTAAGTTTTCTGTGTGATGTATATATATCAGGGTGTTGAGATTCTGAGGTGTTTCTGAAAAAAAAAAAAACCAAAACATTATAAATTGGAATAATAAGTGTGGTTTGAGTCTGTGTAAAGGACTTCATCTTTGTCTTGAAACTCATGTGATTTTGTGTATCCTTTAAAGTGACATATGTAGTATTTTTTTAATTTCCTTTTTTGTTTTTCCCTATTACCTCTTAGTGGGAAGTTTACTCACTATGTCTGCCATTGCTCATTTAAAAAAAAAAAAAATTAAAAAAATTACAGATGTTTTCAAAGCTCCAAAATGCTTACCTGACATCTCAAATGATCGGTTATCCATTGAGATGATTAAAAAATTGGATTTGGTTTCCAGGCTTGCTAAAGGAATTACCTGGAACAGATTTGGGATTCTTAAGGAAAAGAAAATCTACTTGGAGAATCTTCCTTCTTTGACCTGATACAGTATTCAACACGCTCTTCTGGGAGTCAGAAACCCGCACAGCTCATCTAGTGGTTATTTCATCATTGCTTAATTTATACTGCAGAAAAGGAAAGCAATAATCTGCAGAGGTATTTCTAAGAGTTCCATGGTTGGTTAGCCAGTGGACGTCTACTTATGTGTAGTGCACCAATCTCCTACTGTCAGAAAGATAGTTGTCATGTTTACAATCCATTTGTTTCTTTTTTTTTTTCCAGGCATACAATATTTGCGAGCAACACTTCATCCTTGCAAATCACACAGTTGGCTAACTCAACCACCAGGCAGGACCGATTTGGTGGCCTCCATTTCTTCAACCCTGTGCCTATGATGAAGCTTGTGGAGGTAAGAGTCTTAAAACAACCTAGTATCAATCACTGTGGTGAGGTAAAGCGTTTGTTTTGACTGAGAATTGAGTTAGATGAAAGGGTAGATCTCGGTTTGCAGCTCCTCTGATGTGGAATGAGCTACCTCTAGTGATAAGAGGGTGGTGCAGTCTCTGTAAAGGAGTAAATTGAACAAACTGAGGTTCCTGTCTCAAGGCCTCCATCAGTGAACTACCAGCGGATGTGCCCTTTCAGTCATGCAGACTGGTGATTAATTAGAACTATTGGCAGCTCGAAGAAAATCATCTACTGACTGACAGAGCAATTGATTATTAATAGTGTGGGCTTGATTGGAAAATGATCTGCAGATGAACATCACTGCCTTGTGACTTATGAAACAAAGTCAGTCATGTTTATTCAGTGTTCTGGGTGAGTTGTCTGGAAAGATTTAAATTAGTTAACATTGCAGTGTTTCACAACCTGCAAGGAACCGTGAAGAATTGCTTTTAGGTAGCTCTTTGTTTTCCTAAGTATACAAACTTGGGCTACATCTTGTAATTTCTAATAATACTGCAAATCAGAGCAGAATAATAGATAATTGGATATAAGAGTCTGAACTTCAAAAGTAAAGGTCTCATTGCAGTAAAACTGTCAGGTCTTTCTTCCTCTGCTTTTATTTCTCCTCTCCCTTTCCTCACTCAAAAACCAGACCAAAACAAACAAAAAAAACCCCCAACAGTTTGTCTGTGCAATAGAACTGGAGACAAGCTAAACTGCAAAGGAATTTGCATCTCTGGGAGTGCATGTGACTGTCTTGATCAGCCACAGCTTACAAGAAAATATGTGAGAATTAACTCTGCATTTTGGCCAGTCTGCTGCAAAATTTTGTGTACTTGTTTTATATGTGATGTCAGAGATAATGGAAATCCAGGCATAATTCTTTAGGCTGACATGGACTTACTGTTTTCTCTGCTGAGAACTACTTGTCACCAGTAATTTATTTGTGGAGATGAAATGTTCTGTGCCTTGCTTCTAGTCTAAAACATAGAGCAGTCTTTAGAAATCTGAGTTAAGCTTCTGTGAAATTTGAAAAATACTGAAGATATTTCTGAAAACAAAGCAGCAATTTCTGTATGACTGTTGCAGTCAATCTTAGTAATTTTTTTTTCACCTGAGTTATGAATGCCCTAGTCTAATGTCACTCCACTTGATGAGTAGTTTGCATAGGGTGCAGTATGGGTATTACACACTTCTTGTCAGGAACTTTCTAATAGGATTTTCTAGAGTGGTGCCAATGTGTTTCCCATGGCAGCAGAGATTGTGACTTCTAAATTTGTTCTATTATATTATGATCTCTAAATGGGATTCTATAAGGATAGTACCTCTTATTTTTCATACTGACTGAGTGGGAAATTATGTAATAGATGTATAAAATTTGAAAACATGTAAAATGCTGAATCTATCTTAAAAATAGATCTCTGTATTTGTTACATATACATCCACTGAATTTGTTTGTTGCTGTTTTTTTAAAATACTTTTTTAGTTAAATTCTATCGTAGTGTTCTGAAATTGAGTTTAATCATTGCTGCACTGCTCATAAATGTGCTTATGCTCTCCTTTCCTGCCCAGGTCATCAAGACTCCGATGACTAGCCAAAAGACTTATGAGTCACTTATGGATTTCAGTAAGGCAGTAGGAAAAAGTCCTGTCAGTTGTAAGGTGAGTACAGTTTGGATTCCACAGACTTCAGAGGATTTGTTTGTGAAAACTTGCTTTTAAGGGGTGGTGTTGAATAGATTATAAGAGCACGTTAGAATTTCCAGGCTTGTCCAGATTCTCTTCCCTGTTAAAACCATTTTGACAAAGGAAATTCCTCAGATTAGGGAGGTGGCAGCACGAGTATCAGAGTTTACACGTTTGGTTTTTTTTTTCCAGTCCTGTGGAAGCCTGAGAGTTCATCTTTATCTGTGTTAGAGGCAACACTGCTACTTCTTGTACTGTGAAGCAATTGGATGGGTTCTCCCTGATTGTGTGCTCATCACAAGTTTTTCTTAAGACTGCAGTAACTAGACCCATATTCTTCTTTGTTGCTTTGCAATTTTGTTTTTTCTCTGGAGGAATGCCTCTGATCCTAAGCACACTTTTTCCGAATCCATTAAGCTGTAGTCAGGGAAGCTTTGTGCAAGCTATTGCCTTGAGTTTCATGGCCCCCAGGAGGCAATTGGTCATGAAAATAAGGGCATAAAATCTGGTAGTTACCAGTAATTCAGTATATGGTTATTGGTCTCAAATTTTGTCTGTGCTGCTACATTGCTGTGTGGCCTTAGGTAAGTTCATTTTCCTGTTTCAGTTGCAGTTTTCCAGTATGCAATGTGATTAGGTAGTGTGATGTGATATGATGAGATATTTTTCATAAACTAGCTTGAGTAGAGAGCAATACAGAAATGATGTCACTCTCAAAAAACAAACAAAACATCTTGGATTTTTTTGCTTCTTGTTTGCTGAAGGAACTAAAGTGGGTATGTGGAGTTCTCTGGTTTAAATAATGAGGTAAAGTGAATCAATGAATATGTGGAACAGTTGTAGAATTATATGAAATAATGCTCTGTTTGGAAAGCTATTTCTCTTTCTGTATTTTTGATTTTGTTTAAAGCTTGCATTAAATAAAAATACTACTAGGGAAGAACTTCTTTTATCTTTCCAGGAAATTGTATCTGCAGAATTTTACTGAGGAAAAGGCATTTTCTGATGAACCACATTGAGAGTAATGAGTTGGACTCATAGTAGTCTTAATTGTTCTCAAGCATGATAAAATGTTTATGTGCCATGCCTAGATTGTGAAGCTCTGTTTGTGTTTTAATAGCACGCAGATAAATCAGATGAACAATACAATTTAAAGCATGCCAGAAGTTGATGATTTAATGAGTGCTTTCATACCATTATTTATCATGTATCATTTGAAGATAGTAGTGGTAAAGAATGTTTATTTAGAATCTCTTTTTTTTCTTTTCTTAGGATACTCCAGGTTTTATTGTAAACCGTCTCTTGGTGCCGTATATGATGGAAGCTGTTCGACTTTTTGAGAGAGGTACTTCTTGGTTTATTGACTTCAGAGAATGTTGACGTATGATGCTGCTAAGTATTATATTCATTCAGAAAAATGTTTGGATTATCTCCAAACTTTCCCACCTTAAGGACTGGCAGTGCATAGAGCACAGCAAGAGTGAATCAATCTGTGCATCTGAATAGATCTAAACTACCATTTGAAATAGCAGAGTGCGCAGAGTTGGAAGTTGCTTATTATCAATATGGGAAATTTTTGCTAGTATGAAATATTTCTGGTTTGGAAAGGTGAGCTTTGTACTATTATAAAAATATTCTCAGCCAGCTGATCAGGAGCCCACCTCTCCTAAGAGGAGAATGGGATTCCCAGGAGACCATTATGGAAATGCCTGAAAATCGCATGATGGGAGGGCCTTTAGGAAAGGCCTCCAAAGGTTCCTTTCATTGGGCTTGTGAAATAAAACACCAATTTTCAGGTAGAACAAGTAGTATAATATTCAGTATCACATAATAGTACTGTCATACATGTGATTTGGGCTTAACCATTGCTCTGTAAATCCTGTTCCTCTTCTATGTCCCTTTTTAAACATAGCTTCTTTAGGACCTTCTGTCTTATTGTTGGTCACTTTGGCTCTAATACTGAGGTTAAGTGGAAGTAACCAGAAATCCCTAAAGATCCACTAGATTTTCAAAGCATTGATAATTGTTTTGGAAAGAAAACAAGCCAATAATGTGAGTGAATAGAGGAAATTTTGGAGTCTAATTGCTTTTATTTCAAGTGTTCTGCTCATAGCAGCATGCTACTTAATGATGTCACTTGAAACATTTTGTTTTTGAAAACACCACTTTTTATAGATGAAAGCACTGTATTATGAGGATTCCACCAAATATGCTTTAAATATTAAAAATCTGTTTTATATCATACAGAGGGAATGGCTTGATCTCCAGAAAAAAATAAAAGCCAACATTACTCGTTTATCCATCAACAGATGGATAATTATGTCTCAAACAGAGAAAAGAGCAAATTTTAGTGACTTGAAAAGTGAAGACGTGAATGCAAGGGGACATTATTCTTTTAGAAAAAGTCACAGTTTTAAGCAGTGTATGGGTGTTTTAATGCATGTAAGAGAGGTGCCTTTGTTGAGAGACACGTATTGTTACATGTATTTCAGGAGACAATAGAACTTTAATTAAAGTAGAAGAAAACAGTCACTGAAATTGTATGTTAAAATTGACTGCTTTCTGCCTAGGCAAAGCAGTATTTTGGTTTCATCTTTATTCTGTCTGTATTTTGTACAATAGTATAATATTGGCAAACTTCTTCGAGTCCATTTATTCATGTTTTTCTTTTTAACTTCTAAAGCATCTGTGTAAAAATCTTATTAGTATTTTGAAAAGCCTGATGGCTGTTCTCTGGTTTATACTTCTTATTGGATCAGGTTAAATTGTTATCATATCCTTGCATTAATTTCTAGAGAAGACCCTTCAGCCACATTATAACCATGATAGTGAGGAATGTGAGTCTCTTTCTTGGCAGCTCCAAGCCCTGAAATGCCATCTTATTCATCAGTCTTTAAGTCTTTACTTACACAGAATCTTCATGGGTTAAGTGGATAAAGACTTTACGTAATTTTGCGTAGGCGAAATACCTTTAGTGTATCAACAGTGATTTAAATGAAGGCATATTGAAATACTAGCATATGATGGTCTGTATTGCCCACTTGTTAGTAGCAAACCAAAAAAACAGTCCATTGTCTATGAAAATCTGCAGTATACCATCAGACTGCCTGAACCAGGAGTGCAACGCTTGTTTGCTTCTTACTATTTCTAATTGTATTGCAATGCAGCTGTATGCTGGCAGGTGACAAAGTGGGGTAAATCTGCTGGTAGAAGTACATATGCGTCATCGTAAAATGAATTGAGTGCCCACATGCATTTGAATGTGGGGACTAATTATCCCAGGTTCTCAAAAATAAATTTTTTAAAATTAAAAAAGGAGTTTTCATCTTTAAGGAGTGAAATGAGGTACATGACAATTATTGTTTTGTACAAGACTATTATTGAAGCTTTTGCCTTTATAGGAGATTTTTGATCTGCAAAGAAGTGCACTGCCTTTATCAAAAGATGTGGTAGAAATCTGCTTTTGTGACACATAAAACATACATTCTCAGCAAAAGAATGAAGTCAATATTATCTGTGGCAATTGCAAAGCAGCATTGATGCAGAAGTTATGAATTTCTTATCATTTAGATTTTTTTTTTAATAATCCTGGGAATGAAAAATTTTACTACACCTCTGCAGTCTGTTCAAGTCGCTCCTCTCTGCCATATCTGATGGCCGTCCTCTGCTGAGAGCTGTTGAAACACATGGTGCAGCTGCTGCTGCTCCACTCCTCATCTGTCTGCTGGCCATCACTTCTTCTCATAAAAGGAGTGGTGTATGGTAATTTGCACCTGCACCGTGGCAGTTCCAGGTGCCGCAGGCTGGCATCTCAACAGAAAACTGCTTTTACTAAAGTGTAAACTGATGCACTGCTGTAAGAGCTGCAAGGGTTGAGGCATATACATTTAAATCCAGGACTTTCTTCGCCAAGCTGTTAACTTCTGGCAAAAGGATGGTATGGATGTCTGGGTACTGCACTGCACTGAAATGAAGTAGTGCATATCAGCTTATTTGGCCATCTCCCTGACTGCAGGAGCTGCTGTCCAGAGAAGCTGGATATGTCCTGTATTAAACCTTGCCTTCTGACTGTTGTACAGTAAGGGTAGCTCCGTCCTGTATGTGATCCAAAAAATACTGCTGATATTGTCAAGTTGAAACACTCAGTTGCCTCAAAACAAAACTCTTTTCATTTTTCACAATGACTGATTCTTCCTCCAGTCTTTCAGGTAGGTTGAGCAAAGCAGCTGTGGCTACTTCAAAAATCTATATTGTAATGCAAGGGAAAGATAAGAAAATGGAAATGAAGTCTGTAGGTGGTTTGTTGTTGTTTTTTTTTTTTGTGGTGGTGTTTTGTTTTGTTTTGTTTTTGTGAGAGATTCATCTTTATCCTCCAGCATGGACTTCTATGTATGCTGACCCCAGTTTTTGTGGTTCTGAAACGTGCCGAGATTTCAGTGAAGAGCTGCACCAGTGTGAAATAACACCTTGTTAATTATTTATAAGTGGTGCCAAGTAGATGCAGAATCTTCTCTGTTCATCAAACTGTCAATCTTTTCTCTAGGAGATGCATCAAAGGAAGATATTGATGTTGCTATGAAGCTTGGGGCTGGCTATCCCATGGGTCCATTTGAACTGCTGGACTATGTTGGCTTGGATACCAGTAAATACATTATAGATGGTACTGCATACTTATTTTCTTTTTTTCCCCCTTTTTAGAAAACTTGTAGAGGAATGCTGTAATGAAAATCTGACTCCGAGCTAGCTTAAACTGCATGCTTATGACACAGTTTTTTAACTGTTAAGGAGGAAGGAGTGAGGATTCTGCTCAAAATGCTGTATGAGTACAGCGTTTGTATTGTATGCTTGTACAGTATCTTACTGATGGGGATATAACAAGTGCTTGCTTTGCTGACTGCATCAAGTTCCTGTGGAAAATATTAGTAATGTCAGTGGAACTTCATCTAATTAAAAAAGAGTCAGTGGGAAGAGAAGCATGTAGTAGGAGTATAAGATGTTCTCACAGAGAGCAACAAAAGTTGAACTCTTCAGTCTTTTTCTGCCAGCCATGATGTTGTTCTCAGTTAATAGGGAACACACAAAATACTTTAAAAGACGTGGTTATACCATCTCCCTTTCATTTCAGCTGGTAAGTGGAGAATGTATGCACAATAGCAAACGAGTGGTGAAATATTCTCCAGGCAGAATGTCACTTTCACAATAACGTTGTCAATGAAATCACTACTGCTTTTAGCAAGCAGTGCCAAGTGTTGTCGTTTTGCTTGAACTGACTATGTCTTTCACAAATAGAAATGAATGTTGGACATTTTTTTCACTTGAATTTCCTTTCAGCCTATCTTTTTTTAAATTATTATTTCCTTATACTCAGTCTTTTATTTTCTAGATTAGAAGTTTTTCTTGACGTTTTTTGAGGTATTAAAAATCAACAGTTGTGGAGATCATGAGATTATAAGGTGTTGTGAGCAAATCACTCCTACGGACTAATTGCTGAGTTTGCTCATAATTATGGCAACTAGCTGTATGGAAGGTCTTGGAGAATCTAGGGTAAATTTAAAACCTTCTTCAGTTTGCTAACCTCTTAACACTTTTCTAAAGAGATGGAGAATTCTATTACTTTTGCATATAAACAGGAATGTTTCACATTCGTCCACTTCTTTTCTCCCATCAGGATGGCATGCACTAGAGCCCAACAATCCTCTTTTTCAACCCAGCCCACTCCTGGATAAACTGGTAGAAGAAAAGAAGCTGGGTAGGAAGACTGGAGAAGGATTTTACAAGTACAAATGAACTTAAACCTCGAGGGGTGTTAAACTATCTTTATATGCTATTCAGCATTGCAATACTATAGGTGAATTGTTTAAGCCTTCCCAAAGGTGCATTTAGAACATAACTCACCTCTGAACAGAGTGATTGCACTAGGTAACTATCTCTCTGCTGACAGCTTGATTTGGTAGATTATTTTTTCTCATAATTCTGAAAAGCTTTATATGTACAGTGCCTTCATGCAGATGTTGATTGTTCAGGTACAGGAGAGAATGACAATTGAATTTATGTATTTGAAGACAATATGTCAATGGGAAAAATTCAAAAAATGACACTTCCTTAAAAATAAAATTTTCAACAATTCCGTATTGATTGCCATGGTTTGTGGTTGATGTACTTGGTTGTAGTCCACTGGGTGGCAGTCTCTTTTCACTCTGGTAAATATGGTGGAAAGGCAGCAAGTTGTTTCATTAGAGTTTTCCTTAATTGTGATGCTAACGTGCAGGTTTAAATTGCAGTGCCTTGAACAAATTCATCTCTTTGAATGCCATATTGCTTAAAATAATCCTGCATTGACAGGTTGTCAACATACAGAGGAGGGTCCCAGTGTCAGCACTTAAAAGCAGAACTCATGATTTGTGTTGGAATTTTCTGACGCTTACAGGCCTGTCAGGTATTTATGCACATACATACACAAGAAATCTGAAAGAGGCATTTGTAAGTTTGGCTTGTTATTTCAGAAGAAACTTTTTTTTCTCTGTAGCAAATAGGCCATTTGGAAGTACTTAACTGTTGGATGGGGATAGTTTATTCTATCTATGTGGAGTATTGTGCCCGTATGAGCAGAGATGAGATGAAAGACCAAAACTTCAAGTACTTGTCCTTAAATCTAGATCAGAACATGTAGCGATAATTGAATGACTGAGGACATTGAAATCAAGGTAAGTCTTTGTTTTGCTCCTCAGTGAGGAGGCATGGAATACATAGAAGCCTCTTGTTGGGTTCAGTTGATGAAGTACAGTTGAATTTGTCAGAAATAGGGTATTAAATAGTTACTCCTGATTTGTAGACAAATTACAACTTTAACAGTCTAAAGATGTCTCTGAGGCTTAAAGAGTGGATAACAAAATGAAGGAATTGACTGTCTCTGTTTCCCTCTGCGAATGTTTCCTAGCCCTTGCTGTGCCTGTGTAGAAGTACATGAGTTGCCTTCCATTGCATGTAGTGTTGACTGTCAGGAGAGGACTTCCTGCCTGGTTGGTATGTTACACTAAAGCATGGCATATTAGCCCTGCTCTCAACACTCAGCTCTTCATGAATTTTTATCAGTAGGGGAAAAAGAGATCGTGGAAAAAAAATGAGGAATTACAAAAGAAGGAAGCCGAGGGTATTTGATGTCCCACGTTGCCTGCTTTTAAAACCTTTAGTCTTTATTATCATTTTTTGTCAGCAGACCTCACAGATTCAGAGCATTTGCCCCACTTCCGTCAAAGCCTTAAGATGTACACTTGGCACAGCTTGGAAGCAGCTTGACAATCAACAGCTGAGGAGTCGGACATGAGCCCGGCTACTGCAGCTGGGAAGATAGCTCCAGATTCAGCATCTGGGTCATGTCAGCTGCCAAATGTGCTCCATCTATGGTCATCCTCACTGCTGACACGACTGGGGTGAAAACAAGAGTGCAGCAAACTTTACAGAGGGAACTGAAAGCAGAATCTTCATTGGAATGGAGGAGAAGGTTCTGGATGAGGGACTTGCAGAGTTTGGAGTGCAAGAGACAGCAATAAAGTTTCATGCAAAGAAGAATTAAGTGTAGTTTAGAATTTGGCTATGGTCTAACAAATGAAACACTCTTCATTAAAGGCACTGGGCACAATACTACTTGTATGTGGAACAGTAGCAACAGATGTCTGTCTGCTGAGTGCAGAAGTCCTGAGTTCTTAGCTGAGCCTGTGTTTGCAAAAACTGAGCTGCTTTTATTGCTGTAAGGGATTAATTTTCTTAGATAATATGGATAACAACTTGCTGTATGGAATAGGTGCATGGAAACCTTCTAACTTGTGTGGGTCACAGTAAAAAGTAGATGTTGCTTCCTCCTTCCCCTGCTGAGGAGACTTGTGGAACATCAGCTGGGTAAAAATTTAGTTGAGAAAACAGCATTGTCCAAGAACTTGATATGTTAATTGTCTCTTGATGTAGTTTATCCCCTTGAAATGAGTAGTTGGCTTGAAATGAATAGCATAGCTCTGTCCAGATGGGAGTTTTTGCGAACCTATGTCTTATTTTACGCAGTAGGAAGAAGTGTTGACTTAGCAGCTACAGGAAACAACATCAACTGGTATCCTTTTCCTTTAAGACAAGTTGGGATTTTTTCCCCAAACCATCTAACCCTTAAGTTTTGAAATGACAATACAAATTTTTTTCCGAAACCAGTTGTTATAAATGGCTGACTATTGACAAGACTGATGTTTATTCCAGCACCTAGCAGTGCATCTTCAGATCTTCCAGAGATCCAGTACTACCAACCCAGTGCTCCAAGGGTGAGTGTGGCATCTGCAAAACATGGTTGTGGCTTCAAATTGAGATTCAGAGTTGTTTGTTTGTTTTCTTAATGTCCTCTTTGGTTATTTTTTCTTCTCCCAGTGTTTGTTCTGTGGTTAATGCTCTTTTCACGCTTTCAGATACCTCTGAAACATCGAGGTTTGTCAGTCTATCTTTTCTGTAGATATAAATTACTAAGTGTTTATCAGTCTGGAGAAGAACCAGCCAAAATCTTTCTGTATCAAGCCAAGTGTAGAGAGAGGTGATTGTCAGGTTAAAGCTGTACTTGCAATTAGAAAGAGGATTTCAAAAACAGATGTTTCAAATGTGCCTGGCCAAACAGTAATCCTGTTGAGAAAAGGTCTTGTGTGTTCCCAACTGAGCCAGTCTCTGGTCAGTAGAGCCTGCAAATGAGTTAAGTGTAAGCTGACTCAATGTAATGCATTCCTGTGCTCAGAAGCGTAGGTGCCAGAGGATGTAGGTATTAGCACGTGATCTGTTGTGTTACTTAGGAATTGCAGTGCAATGCTGAGGTCTGAGATCCCCCTGGGCAGTGTCATTTCAGTGTGTGCCACGCAGTAGCATATGAAAGTGGTGGGACTGTGCTGTTCCTTGGAATAAAGGAGCAGATGATCAGCCACGGGAAAGTACGTGATGTTTCTGCTGTTGTTTTGGGACAGCGCTTTTGACCTTTTTTAGTTTGAAGAATAATCATTCTCCTCGCAAAGAGATTGGAGTGCTTGTGTTAAACTCCAGATGCTTGCTTTTCTCTAGTGAAGTCTTTGTCTTTCACGTGTACTGCGTGGCATGATGAAATAAGGAGTGGTACCTGTATCTCAGTGTATTGCCCTTCACGCCTCTGTCCATTAGGGTAGCTATATTGCTGATGGTTATTGTAAATGCTCGTACTAACAACATTTATTAAGCAGTCAGGGCATAATTGCCAAAATTTAGTGCATACTTGCCGTTCTTCCAACTAGAGAAAGCCACTTGGCAGTAACAAGTGATTTTAGAGATGTGGGTTTGCCCACATCTTTCACTGTAGATCTTTCACTCTTTTTGGAAGAGCTGATAACAGTGGCAAAAGCAGATGCTATGAACACACTTGAGAGCCAGACCTTTTCTGTTATGTCTCTTCAGTAGTTTTTCCTGCTATCACAGCCAGAGGGAAGTGGCATTTAGCCTTCTGCTGAATTCCAGTAGCAAGGGGTTATGTAGAACTGCAATCTGGGAGTTTTAAAGACGTTTGTAGAAAGATCTCTATTGAATTTGATGTTCTTATCAAAATTTCACCATAAAACTGAAGTTCTTTATGTAATGTTGGCTTATCCATTATATTGTTCAATTTATAAACACAGTGCTATGCAGAGTCTTAATTTAAACGTGTGTAATCATGGAACAATATGTGATGAGGTCTGGGGGTTGCTACTGGTACTGTATTAATCGGATTGAGGTTTGTATGCCCATAGACCAGCTTTGCACTTGTTCAATTTACATTTTTCTTTTGTTCCCTTAGAGTTTTTCTATTTTTTTTTCTGCATATTGCAAATAACTCACAGCAGTGCATTCTTTGCACAGAGACCAGCATTGTAAAGCTGTTGAGCAGGCTGGATATTTTTTTTTTTTTTTTTTTATTCCTTTCGGGGTAGGAAGCATGTAAAGAACCAAACTTAATTCTTAAAGGGGCCGTTTCCTTTGCTGAGTGATAGTGTGAGGCATCAAAATGGGGCATGGCAGCAGGTTTGGTTTCCAGCTTTGGGTCAGATGCTTTAGTTTGGCCAGGGCACAAGAGGATATTTTAGCACAAGATTTTTACTTGGCAGGCACTAAAGAACTTGTCCCTTACTTTGGCTGCTTCAGGCTGCCAGATAATAGGATTTTTTCTGAGCCTGTTGTTCATTGCTGCTTTGTTTGGTGCATCTCTGCCCTGCCTGGTAACAGCTTCTGCTAATTCCGGTCCCATTTTTCTGCCAACAACCACTTCTGGGGTGGTTTTCTGTAAATGCGCAAGCCCTTACGGTATTTGCTAGCAAAAGAATGCAAACTTTTTGTCGTTAGTAACCTAAACCCCCCATTTAGAGTCCTGGCTTTAGCAGCAAAAATCTTGTGGATTAACCACTTTCACCAGCAAGAGGCTTTCTCATGAGCTCTGGGAAGAAGTGTACGCTTGGTGGTAGGTCTACAGAAAACAGCTGGAATTTGCATGTGGTGAATTAGCACCAAATATCCACCCCCCCACCACCCTTTTATTTTTTTTCTTTATTATCCTTTCGTACTCAAAGCTATTGAATGCTTGTGCAATAGAAATTAGTAAAACCCCACGTTTACAATAGGTGGGTTTCTGGATTGTGCTCAGACTGAGATCTGTGTGCTCTGCTGCTGGAAGGGTTGGAATGGGATGGTCTGTGACCACTCTCTTCCCTGTCTCTTTGGCATGCAGGGTGCCAACCACTGGCAGCTTCAAGTCTGCATCTTCAGCTGCTTTCTTTACATTCACTTTGTTTGAGATCTGCTGTTTAGAATCCTACAAAGGTGCAAACATAAGCAGGTGTAAGATAGACTGCATTATATTTATATTTCATAGACCTTTTTAATTGTTGGATTTCTCTGAAGAGCTTGTAAAAGATGAAGTGTTTCTGACGGGTATTTCTCTGATAACAACAGGACTAATGGGTTCCTTTAAGCTGATGCAACTCTGTTTTCTTTGCAATTTAGCATGAGATTTCTATGCAGCACAGGTTGAACACACAAGTAATGTTCAGAGTGCCTAAAAAAAGTTGGTTTGAGGGAAGTGTGCAGATACAGGGGAGTTGATGCTTCATAGAGAGAGAGCTGATTTGCATGAGACTGTGGATCCTGAAATCCAGTCAGGTAAATTCTCTTTTAAAAATGAGAATATGAGATGGGTGCAAAGCAGCTGTTAATTGCACATGAGTAGTTTTCCTGATACCATCTTTTTTTTTTTTTTTTAAGCATTAATTGGAACTGAGGAGGAAGTGTTTCTTCTTCTTACAGACTTTGCTTTTATTTTTGGCTAAAGCTAAAAGCTATTGTTGATGCTAAACTGGCAAATCTATGAACTGAAGCCAGTATTGTTACTTGGATCTAAATTTGTAAGGAAGTTTGATTGTCTTAGAAGGAAGAAAATGTCTTAGGACCAGAGTAATGCTCTACAAGATTATTTGCACAGGTTTAGAGCTGAAAAAATTGTTTTGCCTATTGGTGTGTGGCATTTAAAGTAGCATGTTGGTGGAAGGGAAGAACAATGTTAAAGAATGATGAATATGTCAAATGATGACACTGTAGATACAACCTTCACCTGCAGGCTCAATGCTTTCTGGCAAAGGTCAGAGCTTTCCTCCAGTGGCAGCTAATGTTGCAAGGAGGAAGCTTTCCTGTAAAGACTAATTTTGAAAAATTGCTCTTATTGTGTTTTTAGTGAATAAACTATTGCAATGATAGATAAGATTAGGCATAGCTATGGCTGGTATCAGTTTGACTTAGAAGTTTAAGTCATGCATAAACTGTATGCACCAAGCTCAGTTTACAACTGATTTATATTGAAATTAGTGAATTTAAAGTAAACCCATTAAAACTGAATTGTAATTCTAAACGAATGCAGAGCCCATACAGGGTGTTGTCCTGCTAGAGGTATAGCAGTCAGTGCTAAGGCTTGCTTGCCCGTGGAACTGCCTGGCTTATGACTAATATTTCATGTAAGTTTTTGGCAGGGGAGAGGAGCCATTTTCTCTGTTTTCTGGAGGGAAGTTCTTCTGAAGAACCTGCCGGGTCTGCTGATGGTTGAGAGGGGTAACAAAATTTGAACTTTGACTTTCCACACTGCCCTGAGTTCTTGGGAGAGTAATGCTAGAACAGAAGACAGTTCAAGTGAAACACGTAAATCCATGGCCATAATATTGCTCTCTTCTCTTACTATTCCAGGAGTTGTTACCACTGCCTCTAGAACTGAGGTAACTCCCAAATAAAAATGGCAAAGCTAGCAAAACAGCATTGGAATGACGTCATTTGAAGAATTATTTGTGTGGGATGATGAATACAGTCCATGCTTATTTAATTGTGCAGTAACAGTTATTAACTAATTCTGTAGTGCAGTTGTATGCACCTCACTTACAATGTTCTGTATTTTTTTCTATCTGCAGTTTACATAGCTATATATTGTTGTAGTATCTGATCCGCAGAACATATCTGTAAGCTAAGGAATTAGCATCCCTAGAATGCATCTAGGGAATCCTTTTCTTAAACTGACTGGAGAGGAGAGTGGTATTTATTTCCAATCTGGGCTGGATGAAGATACAGAGTATGTGTTAGACCTGTGCTAGATTTGAAGTTCATCTTTTTACGCTCATAGCAAACACAGCATCAGGTCGCTGGAAAAGACAGACTGATGTGAGAGAGCTCTTAACAGTGCTGTTCTCTCAGCAGAGAAGGTCCGGCTGCCTGTGAAGGCAGGGCAGGGGCAAGAGTGTCAGCAAAAGATGAGGGAGAAATGGGAGGAGAGAAACCCTTCAGCAGGAGTGAAATTGAGTGGACTAGAGGAAAAACAGATGTGAGGATACTGAGAAATCTATTTGCCATTCTGTTTCAGTAAGTAATTTCAGTAAATTCATACTTGAAAAAAATATATAGAATATCAGCAGAGGCAATGTGAGACTGCTTAGTGGTTAACTGAGTGATGTGAGTTGTATTAGTTGAGTCATGCTGGTGCACTGGTCTCACAGAAATGGAAGTTTTTAGACCATGTGTCAAAATGTTTCTTACAAAATCTGCGCTTTCAGGCTAACTACAAACACTGATTGTTAAAGTTGTTGAGGGACCTTAGATTAAGATGTTCTAACTATGAATTCTATCAGGACAAGGCACTACAAGACTATGTAGAGTTTGAGCTAGCTGGTTTTTACAGGCCTGAAAAAAGCAGCGGTCATTCTGTGATTCCTCACACATAGTTTGTCTGCAAGTAAAATTGCTGCCTATGTAATTTAGGATTGAGGGGGAAGAGAAGAAGTTGTTGCTGATCATTTTACTCATGACAGGGTAAAACATGTTGCAGGAGGAGAGAATGAGGAAACTTACATCAAGGTAGCAGAAGAAACAACTAGATTTTAAGAATCTTGTCCATCTCAGACTTCAAAACTTGGTTTAAGCCAAGCGTTGTAATTCCTCCTGTGTTCTGATGTCTCCTGTTTTGTTATTTAGCACTTCATTTCACAGGAAGTTCTTAGAAGAATTAACTCATATGTTGCATGTTGCTTTGCCAGGATCTCAGTCCTTGTTTCTCTGGCTTGTTCTCTCAGTAGAAGACACAGAGATGGTACTATGTCAGGCTGTACCTGAATATCCTGCAGGATTTTTTAGTTAGGCTACATGTATGTGGGAAGCTAGTCCGAAGAGTTGCCTCTCTTGTGTCTTGACCACCATCGAGTTGTGGAGTAATTATTTTTTCTTATTCTGCTAGTGATTTTGGTTGCTTTTGTCAGCACAGTGAGGAGGACAGACCAGCTCTCTGGGTGAGTTGCTCTTCTGGCGTGTGATAGATGGAAATTTTACTCCTAGTTCTGTTGGTTTGTGTTGCTTTTCCATAGCTGAGAGGAATGAACAAACCTGTTGCTCGTTTGTATGTGTTGGGTTTCTTGGAGGTGGGATCCATGAGTTTATCGTTGTGTGTTTTATAGCACATCACTCACAGGGAGATAACCTTGGTGTCCCAGAGCAGGTAAGGAGTGGCTGTTATCTCTCCCAAGCAGATCCTGCTTCTATGACTCACTGAAGTTACAGTTGTCCTAGGAGTGTGTCAACCAGAGAGAAGATGGCATCTAAAGCTTGTGGAATCAAGGTATGAGTGTTTACCTGGAAGGATGGAGAACAGTATTTTAGCCCTTGCTTTGACCTGGCTGGAAGCTGGTGCTTAAAAGATTCATTTCTGATATTGGTGGCAGATGTATCTCTTTTCCTGGGGTTGTACTTACTTTCTAAAGATTTTTATATCTATGAGGAAAACTGGGCCGTAAATTCATATGTTAACCCAGAGTTTCTCTTCCCAGCCCATCATGTGGAAAAATAAGTGTGTTCAGGCACTTCTGGCTTCATCTCAGAATGTCTGTGTGGAGCAGGCCATTTTCCTGTCAGAGCTGCTCTTCTTGTGGCTGGCATCTGCCTTGCTAGCCCAGTCAGTTCACTAGGAGCGATGTGTTCATAGCTGACAGGCTTCTGGCAGTTTGTTTGTGGAGCAGTTTCTTCCTCCCTCGTGTCCTACTTCATGCTCAGTATTACACAGAAGGGAGGCTGTCTGACCCGGTGGCCCCCTTGTGAGCACAGGAAAAAAAAAACAAAACTGTAGTAACATTACTGAGGGGCTACTGGCCTTTTCTTAGTCTCTGCAGCATCCCTCAATTTCTGCCTGCCTTGCTCTAGTGTAATTAGCTGCTCTGTAGATCAGAGTGGGAGGCCACCAGAAAACAGAGAATGGTTACTTCAAAGCCTTGTGCACTGTGGTGGTTTCAGAGGAGTACAGATGATTGATGCTCTGGATTCTGTTGTCATGCAGCACTGAGAAATGATTGGATCCTTAAGCTCCCACATTTGCTGCAAATTCAGCTGCCCACCAAGGTGTGACTTGAGCAGCTAACTCACTGCCTTTTCTATTTGTTAATCCTGCAAACTACAATAGCAGATAATTCCTCTAGATCTGGAAAGTCCCTGTAAATCTAATTGGTGAATCTCCATTTCTTGCTGTATAAGGAACCAAAGTTAGCCTGGGGACATTGTTCTTTTATATAACAGAAAGGAAATGGCTCTTGTCCAGGTGATCTAGAAGCCTGAGGAGCCAGATCATCCGGTGGTGTTGGCCTGATTAGTCATTATCAGTTCTGGCTCAACTGCCTGATTTTGTCTGTGCCCTTCTGTTTTGTTCAGTGAGAGGAGAGAATGTGTGTTCCCCAGCTACCAGAGTATCTTCTGTGCTTATGAATGGGAAGACCTGTGTGGAACTGCCTTTGGTGCCTGCCAGATGTGCAGCGCGTGGGACAGAGACTGGGGGGAATTGGTGGGTTTGTACTATGTGTGCAAAAGCATCAGGATAGTCAGCCATTAGATAGGAGCATTTACAACCTTAAAGACCTTTTCTGTGGGAAATAGGAAGTATTCATCTCCCTTAGCACCCAAGGCTAAATGTGAAATTCTACCTAAAATGCACGTTAGGAATTCAGAAGTTGGTTTTGAGTCACACCCCGGTGTGACAAGAATTTAAACCTAGTGTGACTGCCCATGTAGCACCATCATCATGGGGCCGTTTTTACTAACTTGAATGTCTCCATTAACAAGCTGGTGTAGCAGAGGAAGGGCTCAGGTCAGTTGGCCACTGACTGAAGTCACAGAGGGTATTCCAGGACAGCATGGTTTGCTTGTTTCAGGTGCTTTCATGCGAGCTCTGCATATTAGTTCACCTTTTCCACAGTTGCTATTATGTGAAATGTCTTTGATCTGTGAATGAGTCCAACACATGGTGCTCACTCATCCTATGTTAACAGCAGAGATGTTATTTTTAGCTCCTGAATTCTTTTCTCCTTCACTGACAGAGCTGAAGGACCTTTCAACCTCAAGAAAGGCAACTGTTGACTACGTAGTGTATTTGGGACAGCTTGCTACTTACAGCTAACATTTCTGTTGGGAACATCTTATTTTATTTTATTGCAAAATGAGTAAGTGGCTTTTTAAGTAGCCCCCCAAAAATGAAGTCATTCCAATAACTAAATAAAGTAGTGGTGTTTTAAAGAGAACTGTTATCTTTGAAACATGCAATTTACAGAACTCGCTGCACTTATTCCTGATTTAGAACAATTCCAGCACTAAAGTACTTGCTTTTTTTTTTTTTCCCTTTAAACAAACAAGCAAAACTCAGAAAGTGAACAAACAAATCCCAGACTGACATCCAGACAGGTTTCCAGCAAAAGCTGGGATGAACAAGAATGCAAATTGAGCTGTCTCTCGTGAAACTACAGTATGTTCTCCCAATCTTTTCTCCTGCCACCTGAGAGCATTCTCAGTTCTTTAAAGTAACCAGTTGCTACAAATATGCTGGTCACACTGGTACAATTGAGTTTGTGTGAGGGGTGTGCTGGTTGAAAAGGAAGCTGTCATATAATATTCTCAAGCATGACATTTTTTTCTTCTTACGCAATGTAGTTTCAGAGTCAGTTATAAACAATCTAATGACAAAGCTTCCTTAGGGAGTAATACACCTATGTGATTTCTTGTAGTTCAAGCTTAACTTGGGCCAGTCCCACACCAAATGAGATTCAAGATAGCAGGCATGCTTATTTATCTTACAGTTCTTAACGTTGCTTTTGCAGTGGTGCTCACCAATCACTGGAATAGTTTACCTATGGCTGCAGTGTTTTTTTTTTTTCCCCACTCAAAGTCCTTTAGTAGAAGTCTGGCAGCCCTGTCTGGTTCTCAGAGCTGTGAAATGCCAATCCCTGAACCAAAGGGGAGAGGTATGAGACAAGTCACTGGTGGTGTCTGATCTGGGGCAGCAAAAGCTCAAATGTGTTTTAAGAGTGCAGATGGCTGCTTGCTGATGCAGGAGTGTCTCTCATGGTTGCCATTAGCAGTAGCAGGCCATGCTGCTGCACTGTGCTCATCAGCTCCACTGATGGCTGGAAGATTTTGGCAGCTATAAGACATTCAAATATAGGCTCCTACTCCTAACATGGACATAGACAGCATCCAGAAAGAAGGGAATCCATCATCAGCTTAAAACCACTTATGCATTCAGTGAGATTTTTTAGTAGGAAAATTGGGATAGAGGGAGGCTGGTATTTCTAGTTGGGCCAATTCTAGCTGTGAAGCAGAAGGTAGCACTGGCTCTACCAATTCCTTCCTCCTGCTCTCTTTAGGAAGAAAAGTTCCATACGGACAAATAAAAACAGTGCATTTCCTACAAGGGGACACTGAGCCAAAAGCCTGCAGTCTTAGAAGTGACTGCACCTTTGTGGACTTGCATCTACTTTCTAGGGATTCATCTCTTTCAGGTGTGACGCATTTCTTTCTTAAGCCAGACACTTGACTTTTGTTTTATTACAAAGCTTTTATTAAAAAAACAAAAAACCAAACCAAAACAAAAAAACAAAAACAAAAACCCAAATGCTCAGCACATTAACTCAAACTGGAATGACAAAAAAAAATAAAAATGGTTGACAGTATTTTTGGCCGAGGCTGTGCCTTACTATTTTAAAAAATGGGTACATCAATGCTCATTTCAACAACTGGCATAAAATCCCACTAACAGGCTAACAAAAACAGATACAAATACAGAACAATTGAAGTAATAATTCAAGTGCTGGGCTTTTTACAAGGAGAAGGGCGATGGGTGAGAAGGAGAACTCACTGCAGTCAGATTTGCTGGATGTATTGCTTATGTTTACAGAGGAGGTGATGCAAGACTGACATGGCTACTGACCAGCTGACTGTTGTTACATTTATTTAGTTCTATATGACACTGTATTATATAGACTGAGAGGCCACTATTTGTTACAAGTAGTTTAACAAAAAAGCCACCTTTTTTCCATACAGGCTTTTCCTCTGGCAGGAAAAAAAAAAAAAAAAGGAAAATAAACCCCTTTATTTAAAAAGTAGTTCAGATTTTTGACAGTTGTTTAAAAGCTCATACCTAGTAAAATATACACCAAGGAAATTACGAACTAAAAGTTAAAATATAAAAGCATTCAAGTTTCTTAAAAAAGCTAAAACCAAAATTGATCCTGTCGCACCATTAAATAAAAAGAAGTTTTGAGCATGTTGTCCTGGTCCAGGCAAATTCCTTTCCTCGATGTGCTGTATGGGGCAGCGGTGCTCTAAGTTACTCTGTTGGCTGAAGCAGGCAGAGACAGCCACGCTACTTTGTTTGCTGACTCAACATGGACACAGATGAGACGAGGGCTTAAGAGTGCAAGGCAGAGGTGGAGTGAAGACAAAAGCTGCTCTGCTGACCCAGGAGCTTATTTGCTCTATTTATATCAGGGCTGGACCTCGTGATAGTGAAGGATTTTGGCAGTGATTGTCTTTATGATTCAGTGTCTTTAGCAGTGACATCAGGGTGAATGACATCCTAGACAGACTCCTTGGGGGTGGTCTGTGTGGATGAAGGACACACCTAGGGTTTAACAAGCTTCCATCTCCAGCAGGGGTCCTGGTGTCGCCGCCTTTGCTTTGCAAGTTGAGAAAGCATTTCTTTTCCCACCTACAGAAGAAGGAGAAAGAGAGAGAGAGACAGAGATAAAGACTATATGAATATTTTTCTTTAAAAAAGCTCTTCAAAGTAGCTGTCCTGTGGGAAATATACAGCGATGGGTGACTGTTATGGTACAGAGTAGGATGTACATTTGCAGTGTCCCACTTAAGTGCAGAGCATTGCTATTTGCAGTTGCTTGAAGTTTGCAAGATTATTCATGGTTTTGTTTCATCTACTTTGGATTGTAAGTAGATGTCCTCAACAACTAGAAAGCGTTTTTTACAGCTGTTTAGATGTTCAGCATATTACATAAGTAATTCCTTTCTGTAGTGGATTTAATTTATCTATCTACAACATTTGACCCAGATACCTGCTACAAAATCAGACATCCTCAGGCTTTAGCACTTACTACAGCAGTTAAGGTCAATTAAATCTCTAGCTCAGAGCCTCAAGCTCTGCTCTGTAGAAATGAAGCAATACTGTCTTCTGTAAGCAGCTGGGCCAAGGAATGCGGTGGGAGAGACTTTCTGAACAGCGACCCTATGCTGACGAGGATTCATTCTGCTCTCTGGCAACGCAGGGTACATCTTCCAGCTGCATGCAGCCATCAGGCCTCTTACCCAGCAGTACGGTTCACTACGATTTTGGGCCTCGTTCTTACACCATATGAGAAGGCCAATAGTGCAAGCCTGTAGCTATTGATCCTTCCCTGTAGAGAGGTACTGTTCTTCAGCATTAGGTCTCTGGGTTACATCAGCTGACTTACGCAACTGCTGACTCAGCCGTCACCCTGCCCTTCTGACCCAGGCAACTGCCTTGTAACAGGGCCTCCACCAAGGGATTGCCTGGTGAGTCAGGCGTTTTCCACAGATGGAATCCCATGGTTTTGGGATTAGCAGTATCTCAAAAATCTACGTGAGCCTTTAGGCCCCCAGGTACTGCCTGACTGCCAAACAAGCAGGTCAAGGAACAGCTTTAAGGAATGACCAAAATTAGCACAGGAATACAATTCAGTGGAGAAGGTGAGATGCACAAACTGCTTAGAGAAGATGCACTGCTGACACCTCGAATAACACAAGGCAAGATTGAACAAGTGGATGAAGAAATTGACTAGTTTAAGCCACAGCTCAAACTTCTGTTACCAGAATTTGCCAACTGTGTGCACCCTGTCATACTAATTGTAATAGAATGACGGAGCATGTAGGAGCCACAAGCAGAAATAATCAGCAAATATTACAGCAATACTATGTAAACAAGGGCCGTTTGTAACTGAGTCCCACCCCGTGCCCCCATGCCCTGTAGCTTGAGCGTAGGCCATTGTAACACTTCTTCCCATACTGGTTTGAGTACTGCTACTGAATGAGGAGTTACTCAGGCTAATTTGCTCCAGGGTAGAAAACCTCCAAAACTCATTTTGGACCTTCTGAGTTTAGTGAGCATGAAATGAGAACCTGAAATCTTACTAAACAAGTTGTCTGCTTGGTGGGAGCCACCTAGATGACCGCTGTTTGAGGGAAGGGAAAGCTGGAGGACACTGCATTTAGCAACACAGATAGAAGGAACAAGCATGAGCTTTAGATTAAGCTGCACTGCACAGCTTTAATTTGAAGGAGGACGCTCTTCCCCCAAATACTACCATCCCTTGGTTTGTAGAGAATGACTTTCACCTGCTATTGGTAGCCACAAGAGGACATTTAAAGTCTCTGTGGCCTCTTGAAACAGCACAGCTGAAAGTCCACTGGAAAACCAGTGGTTTCAACAGAGGTGGTCTGCACTGACTAATTCAGTTCCTATTTCCTCATAAAACCAGCACAAGTCCCAACTAAAAAAAGCTTCCTGAGCTTCCTGCTTCTTTTTTTTTAATTATTATTATTAAATAAATAAATAAATAAAAGAAGTAGCAGAGTGCTCCGTAACACATGTGGATCAAAGAGCTACGAAGGGCTCTACCTTTCCAAGGAGCACGAAAGAGAGGCCAAGCAAACAGCAGAGGAACACTGGGGAGAGCACCCTGCAGCTTTATATTTATTTTGTGCCTTTTCATCCCAGATTTTCAAAGGTTTGGTCCAGGTTGCTCTTCCTGGGAAGGTTTTCCTCTCAGTCTTACATGAAAACATTCAGCTTCCTGTTGAGGAATGGCCTTGAGGCGCCAGGCCAGTAGTTCACAGCAGTCTGATACAAGCGCTGTGATTCAGAGCTACTCCCCATTAGCAGCCAGGAATGTCTACTTCACTGAAGGAAATGAAATGCTCTTCTGTTGAGATGGTTCCCTGCCTCCTCCCCCCTTCCCTTACCAGCAAGCTGTCTTTGAAGTCAGGAGGTTAAAATAACGGCCACGGCCTTGCTCTGGCCCTCGGCTTTCTCCACCAGCGGCCGGCGCTTCTCTCTCATCCAAACGCCGCATCAGCAGCTGCTGCCTCTTTTCCACAACCTCTCCGTACGCCTAAGCAGCCTCCTTTCCAATAGGGAGGCTGCAGACAGTGCTCTAATCTGTCAGGGGTCAGGCACAGCGAAGCCCCAAATATTTTTATTTCTAAGCAAATGCTGCAATACATAAAATTACGCAGTGGCTATCCTGAGAACAGCATCTAGAACCCAGCCTTTTCCCAGCTGCTCATTACAGCTACACGCTGGAAATTGCTTCCACTGCTGATAAACCGAATAATACCTAAAAAATAGGAATGAAGACGGTGTTGCCTTACAGATAGAAAACAGGTCAAATCAGGATTCTTTTCAAGAAACCACAGGCATGAGCTGAGGAGACTGAAGACTTCCCACATCTAAGGCTTCACTGGGGGGCTGTAGCTGAAGTCTGGCCAAGCAAGGCATGCCCTAGCAAAGCCCAATCCACAAGCGAAGTCGGCGCAATCAAAGACTGCAATTACAGCTCCCTGGCTGCGGTTAGGCTTCAAAGAAAGTGCTGCAAGTCACATTTTACATATGTGAAGCCTTGAGCCTGAGCCACAATAGGAGGCACTGTCTGTGCCATTTGCGCTGTACATCTGACTGCAGGAGGAAAGAAAAAACGGCCTCCTCGAGTAAGAAACAGAAATAATATTCAACAAAAATTCAGTGTAACAAGAGGAGCCTTGCTTCTGAAATGATACAGCTGCATTTTGGGAATCACTGCCATAAAAATAAAGTGTCCTAACAAGCCTGGGCTCAACAGCTGAGGGCAGAAGCACCAGAGGGGGGTCAGAATTCCTCCCCACGCTTGGGAATGATGTGGATTGAAGGCTGGGTCTGCCAGAGCCTCGAGTTCCCCTTGCTTCTCCCATGGTTTTTCACTCATCTCCATTTGGTGGAACAAGGGAGAGGGGATTATGCAGATTCATCCAAGTGATGCTAATCAGCAGATGTTATGAAAGAGAGCTGAGCTTCTGGGCCTGGCCGGGGGAAAGCGCTGAGTGAAAGAGATATCTGGCCCTTCACAGAAGGCAAGAGAAAATAAAAGTTTTCAACCAGGCATTTTTTTCCTTCACCTTCCCTCAGCACAGTTTGTTCTCATGCAGTTGTAAAAAGATGCAAGACGACAGCAGTTACATGTACTAAAAAAAAAAAAAAAAAAAAAAAAAGCCAGTCTCCAAACCTGGGTTTTAATGCAGTACTTCAAACAACGTGGCAAGCTCAGGGATCCGACAACGGAAACTCATTTTCTTTTGAAGTCCCAAGCGAACATGTTCGACTTGCTGCCAGCATGGATCCTGTACTCCCGAAACTTGAGTATGCAAAACGAGGCCATGATTTATCTGAAAGGTTCCCTCTGTTTGTGAAGCCCCTTTGTACGCTCCTCACAGCAGAGCCATACAGAGGTTCAGGCGCTGCCGTCTGCTGCTCTTCCTGCCCAGCTGGGCCATGGTTTGTGGGGTTAGCCTAAACCAGAGCCTTGAAATGTTCTGGGCAAACAAAAACAAACACTCCACAACCTTTGTTGTTTCTAAACAAAAAAACACCTCCCAGCAAAACCCCAGTTGTTTTAGTAATCCGATTTGCTGCAGGGTCCTGCAGGCTGTTGTAGGGCATGGCTGGAGACCTACGGGAGAGAGGAAAAAGCCCTCTGCGAGAGCAGGGTGCTAGCAAGCACCAGAGGCATTTTTTTAAGCTGTTGCTGAAGAAATTAGAAAAAATTGTACTTTAAAACTGCAACAGATTCTGCCACGTTGAGGCTATGTCATTGGTAAGGTTTTCTGCTGGGTTGTTTTTGGGGGGAAGGATTCTTCCCCCACTTGCTGATGTAGCTTCAGCCCATTGCTGCTAACTGTGAGCAGGAGTCCAGCTACAAAATGCCCACTTGTGTTTCAGATGCACGGAAGTAGCTCACAGAAGAGCTGTAACAGGTCCCCCTTCAGTGGGTCTGAGAGCTCTTCTGAGCAGGCTGGTATGGCACCAGGGACACCCAGGTGTTCTGCAGCTCCTGCTTTGTTCAGCTGAACTCAGCAATGCCAAAGCAGGTGTGGCTCTTATCAAAGGCCCCCTGTGTAGGCAGTGTGAAACTAGAAGCTCTATCACTGAGCTACAATCTCATGCTAGAAGGCTCACGACATGTTTTTCCTGTTGGGGGGCAGGTTCTGTGTAATAAAAAACAGATTACCTCTAGACAGCAATCTCCAACAGCTTCTTAAAGAAGATATACAAAAAATGATCTGTAGATATACTAAAACTGACCTGCAAGGGAGGAAAAAAGAAGGCTTGTGCCCTTCTGTATCTTTATGATAAACACTCAGAAGATTAAGACAAAGCCCCTCTGCTCTCTGAAGGAATTAAATGAACTCCTCACATCTAATTTTTCTCAAAAATAATGATAAAATCGTAAATGTTAAAGTGCCAAGAAAAGGGAAAGGCATTTAGTCAGGACTTGGTGCAGTGGTTTCTGTTTTGTTTTGTTTTGTTTGTTTTTAGAAAAAAACCTCCACCTTGTTTATTTCATAGACTGAGAGCTGGGAAGAGAGATCCATCTGTTCTGGGGCCACTGAAATCGTTACTGCAGTTTTAATCTGTAAGTGAGAATTTTTTTTAAAAATAACATATTTAAGGTTTCCTTTGTAGATCACCTTTTCTGCTGCCATTAAACATAGGTTACACTTTATACAGTACAGGAAAGATAGTCTCAATATTTAGATCTGCTAATGTACAGGTAGATTCATTTAAATAGTCTCTTTTATACATCCAAAGGTAAGAGATATAAGCAGAACATCTTCTTGAGCGTTACTGACTTCTACAGTCACACCCCCATAGGGCAGCACTACCAGGGTAAGACAGCTGTGCACAAAGACCACCGCAGAACTCGAAAACATCAAGTTCCCTTTGATGCAATTACAACTTCTCAGCAAAAATCTCTAGTGGTCCGAAAAGACACAAGCCTCCTGCCGTGCATCTCAAAAGGCATGCATACGGGGAGAAAACAACTAGTCAGCAGAACTCAGTCTCACCTAATAACAAGCAAATGCACGCACCTTAAAGCTAATTAATTATATACAGTTATTTTGGAAATAGCATTTTACCTCAAGCAATTTCAGGTATCCCAGGGGTGAAGGAGAAAGGGCTCCCAAAAGTCCAGAGTTTAATTCTGATGCAACTAAATGTTCACGATGAAATCCGCATCTGACATTTGCAAGGAGGAAGCAACCTCAGAAGTTACGTCTCACTGCTCAGCTGAGTCTCCGTAGTTCCCTTAACCCACCAACCACGCAGCAACAATGCATGCAACAAGAACACCCAGAGAGATGGTTCCTATTTCGCTCATCTGTACCTAACCCTGCCCACACACCAGTACCAGTGACACCTCTACACATGTGCTTCCAACATCTACAAAGGCTGGAAACTATGGCAGAAATCTGCTGTTCTGAAAGGCTGGACTAAAATGTTTTTTGTCTATCTGGCTGGTGGTTTCATGTTTATCTGTCCAGATAGCAGTGCTTCAGCTGGTCCTGCTGTGAGCTTCCAGCCCTGCATAGCTTTCTAATTTGCACACTTTCAACCTTTTTGATATGATACAGTCTTACCAAGCAGGTAAGGGATCAGAGATTTTAAAGATAACTTGCATTAGAAGTCTTAAAGTGGAGGATTAAGGAACTGATGCTACTGAAGATTGGCTCTACTAGCAATGACTTTTATGGTGTCAAAATCTGCAAGTCTTTGGTTTAGGTTTGTTCTTGTTTTTTTGTCTTTGGGATGGGTGTTTTTGCACTCATGTACATCAAAAGACCTCCTTGATTCAATCACCTTCTGAAAGTCTGACAGAAACATAACACTGCTAGCTTGCTAGACAGGCTTTGACAAAACTACATGTGAATACAATTCTGTTGAGTTAGAGGATAGACTACCCCTAAAGAGAGTCTCAAGTGGCAAAGACTTTTGACAGTGTTGTAACAACACATCAATCACTCATTTGCAATTGTTTCACGTAAGTACACCACAAAGGCAAAATACAATACAGAGATGAGCATTAGAATGCTCATTTGGAGTTTGTTCTCATTTGGAATTGAACCGCATTTCAAAATCTTACGGCTTTCTTTATGAAATACTTTGCTTCCACAGTTTTCTCATGACCTCGGAATCCTTGGGCCAGTGCTAAGTTTACTGAATCTACCAACTTACGCAGTTTTCAGCCCGAGAAGAATGGTGCCTCAGTAGTCTACTCCCTGTCCCCACCCTATCCCACAGGAAGGCTGTTAGAACAATACCATTCCTTCTTTCTAGCCCAAGCCTCCTACTGCTAACACCTTAGAAGAGAAATGATACTGTTGTTTAACTTCTTGTAAATGTGACTGAGCTCCAAGAATCTCTGACTTCACAGCAGCATCTGCAGCTTACATGGACAAAACAAACAGGCTCTGGGCATTCACCTGCTGAGTTACCCACCTCTGCTCTTTGCCAGTTTAAAACTGGAAACGCTGACTTTGTAGCTGACCTTGTTAAACGCTTTGGTTGCAAAAACTAACCTTTTTTAAGTACTTGCAATATTCTCTTGTTTTGTCAATCTAGTGTCTATGTTGAGTGTCTGAAAACTTTCTGCTCTTTTTTATTTAGGAAACCCATGCTTGGCCACTACGGTGGCTTGCCCTTATCCCTTCGGTAGTTGCTGACTGCCTCCAAAATTGCCTTCATACCCTCCCTCCCCACCCGTGCTTCACAGGCTGGAAAAGGGGAAATTGCATATGCTCTGCCACATCTCTCCCAGCAGGTGTCAGTGCCCTTCTGTACCTGCCACGCAAAGAGAAGGCAGCTTTCCTTTGGATGTTTTTCTTGATGTCACAGAGCCTGAAAGAATGGACTTTTCCCTTTTTGCCCTGGATGGGTCAGTGTAAGGTTGAAATTAGTTGCAGGAGGAGATATATATATAGCCCTGTGTGAGTGCTATACCCCTTGTCTTTGAAAATTTCTAAAAGGTTGAAGTTAACTGTACTTAGTTACTGTTTTGATAATATAACTATTTTAATCCATCAAACATTCTTTGTTTTTCACTCTCCTCGTTTTTCTTTTTATAAATTCCTCCAATGATTATAGATATGTTATAGCCAGCATGGCCCAAATGCCTCTTATGACTTTTTCTGAAGCTGGGAGAAGCTTCATGAAGCATTAGCCATCAAACAGGCCACATCTGCACCAGTCACTCTGGACTGAAAGAAGCTGTATTATAGTAGTAATACAGTCTGAAGGGGAGAGCAGCAAACTAATTGCTTTCAGTAGTAGTTAGTCACAGTTAATCCTGCATGGGAACGTCCTACTGTTGAGGTGCCCTTTTTGCTTTTCTCTCAGGTGACAGAAGGTGAAACATTTGGGGCATTTCTTTCCTGCCCTCTTGCCTATATTGAAGAATTCTATTTATAGACAGAATAGGAAGCAGGGAAACATGGATCATCACATGTGTATCTTAAAGCAAACCAGAACATCTCCCTGCACCACCATCACCACAAATGCTGACTTCTGCACAGACCCTCCATGCTGTGTCAAGTTTCCAAACAGTAAAGGGCTATGGATAGGAGCAGGAGTAGTTTGAAATGAAAAAAACAGCTAGCAGGAATTTCAAGAGCACTGGACAAGCCATGTTATTAAACACGTGCCTCAGAAAACAAGGTACCACATCCCCTCTGAATCTGTTATCTAGGCCAGTGGCTAGAAGCTCATGGTCAACTACAAATGCAGTCATCAGATGGTTCTTTTCCACAGTATATGCTTGCTGTAGATCAGTCCACTTTATACTCTTTCACAACCTAACTCTGTTTTGCTTCTTAGTTATAAGCAAAAGATAAACCAACCATAGACTTCTTCTTACAACACCATCCAAGTTTTCTTCTGCACAGAATTTAAGCTTTAATTTCCACCTACGAGATTTGAAACATCACAAGTTATTCATTGTTTCAAGTTAAACATTCTTAATCTGATCCTCCTAAGTGCCTCTGATTCTAAATCAGCATTAGTCAAGTTTCCTTCTTTTTGAAAACTTTGCTAATCTAAGTGCTAATTGTCTTTGCATTTTGCAAGCCACGTAAACACTTCTCACAGGTTTTCAAATGTCTATTACACTTCTCTATCACTCTTTCTAGCCCTTGAAGATATGCCAAAACACAATGTTAAATAGTGTAGCGTGTGAGGACTTCCCAATTGCATCCTGCCACATGTCAAACGATGTGCTTTTTGCAATTACCCTACACTGCAAGTCAGTAAAAGTTAACTATTTATTAGGGTGATTTTTGTTAGCACCCTTCACCTTCCTCAATGATTTATAAATAGCCATGAGATGCTGAAGTATCAGTT
This sequence comes from Phasianus colchicus, assembly GCF_987193195.1. Lineage (NCBI taxonomy): Eukaryota > Metazoa > Chordata > Aves > Galliformes > Phasianidae > Phasianus > Phasianus colchicus. The sequence goes on along the minus strand of NC_143439.1, from coordinate 19,482,638 downwards.
TTTCTTCTCAAAGGTCAAAGCAGGGAATCAGAAATCATCACTTCTGACATAGAACTGCTCCCTTATAAGTTGTGTTTAAAACAAAAAGCACCCCACCTTTCTGAAAGGTACTCCACAGGCAGTTTTTACACTGTCTTAGCTCTCTGCATTTTCCTTTCTTCCTGGCCTCTCCCAAACTCATTTTTACCATTGTCTGGTCTTCTGTTACTCTCAGTTGACTTTAGAAGGGATACTTCTTCAATAAATGCAAGTTATTTTGAACGCTATATACACCACTGTGTTGGGCCGTGTGAACCAAAGACAAATGGGGACAGTTCTGCAACTCTTCAAGAATGGCCATGTGCTTTGGAGTATTCCAGGGTAAGTTAGCAAGGGCTAGAGTACCAGGTCACAGCATTCCTAAAATTCTAATATTAAAGCATTTTTACAAATGCAGGCTGGAGAGCATAGTGGAGCTCAGTTAAATCCTAAGCAGTGAAGCCATAAGGAGCTTGCTGTTGTGTACAACTCTGAAAAGAGAAGCAACTTAATGCTACCATCTTGATTTCACTGCTCAAATGATAAGCAAGCCAAAAAGCTGGCTGAAGGTCTGTCTTAAAAATCACTTATGTCCTGTAGCTTTCATGGACCAAAAAAAAAAAAACAACCCAAACTTTCACAGTCTCTTAAATCATTTCTGTTTGCATGTCTCTTCCGTTACTTCCCTCTGAACATCCCACCACACAACCCTCCCACCATTTCATCCTTCTCACGTCACCATAATTACAGCTCTGGCTCATCTCCTTTGTGCCGCATCTCGAGATTCTTTCTTTGGTCTTGCCACCTACTCATTTCTGATTCTTCTCAGATAACAGAATGCTTGTCTCCTTCCCAGACCTCCCACCTCCTTCCCCCTCTTCCTTGCACCAGCCATATGAGTAAGGAAGCCCATGTTTTCCTGTCTCTAAGAGCTCTTTGCGCTCACTGAAAGGCATTCCCAAACATATCATCTCCATCCAGTAAAGACTACAACAGCTCTGCTGTGGGCCTGGTAAAATATTACGCTTGTGGGCAAAACATTCCTTGGATTAGGCTTCCAAAGGGCAATAGTTTTAACCTTCAGAAGTTTACTTTGAAGTCTGGCCGATTCAGGTTCCCTAATTCATTCTGTGCTTTTCCTTCCAGCTAGAGCACATCTGTATGTCTCAGTGCAGGGCATTTACTCAGCATGCAATGTTTGTGAGGCCACTGATGCACGCAAATATGGAGCCCACAGCACCTTCCCAGTCAGTGGGAGAAGATGCCTGCCATTCTCACACTTCATTGTGTACATTGTGTGAGGACACAGACACAGATATCACAAGTTTCCACACTACTACAGTGCTCAACGGAAGGGAGGAAGGGGTGTGGAAGTTAAAGAAAAGAAAGCCCACATACTCAGAACATTCCTCATCTTCTATTTCTACTATTTCTATTATATAGAAATATAGAAGTAGAGGATATATATATCTTCTAATCTACTATTTCTATTTCAATGTTCTACTATGGAAAATGCAAACAAAGAGACTCCAGTAAGAGTAGTTCAGTGTAGGCAAAGCAGCCATCCTTAATTGTAATGCGTCCAAGAAACCAAACATTTCCCAGATTTTATCTGTCACACTAAACTTAATAGTATTCTAATCTGAATTAGTTTCTGTGCATTAACTCAGATATGCCAACACAAAAATGCCCAAACACAATGTTAAAATGATGTAGCCTGCCCATCGTACATGTGATGTTCAATAGTACCGTGTTAACATTGAAGGGAAAAAAAACTCAAAACAAACATGGTCCAGGGCACCTAATCTGAAGTACCAATGGTAAACTCAAGGCTGAAGCACAGAAGAGACCTGAGCCATGCTGCCTGGCTGCTGGGTGCCATTCTGCACAAAGCAAAGCCAGAGTGGCTTCCCCTGGCTGGCAGTCGGAGTGGAGGGGAGAGGCAGCAGGAGGCCACTTTGCAGACTGCTCCAGGTGCCAAGGGGATCGTGTGGTCAAACAAGTCAGAGGAGAGGAGAGAAGGAACTCATTTCATTCCTAATGCATACAGATGTGTAGAGAGTGTTACTTTTTGCACGGCTCCTAGAACTCTCAGGAATCCCCCAAGAGCAGTGTGGGTTAATTAGTCTGTGTGGAAGTCGCCATTATTTTAAATGATCTCCACTCCTACTAGAAAACATATCTCACTGGCAGGAGGACATAAACCAGCCTTCCAACACAAACACTGAGAAATGAGAATCTCTCTGCGGCACTGTGTGCTCTCACAGCCCGGCTTGGCGGTGTTACTGCCTATGTGTGACAACAACTCCCTTCACACTCCTCGAAGATGATATAGAGAGAAAACACACAATGGAACTACAACAAAAAGAACCCCACTCTGCCAAAATATCGCTGTACAATCAAGGGAGACATTTTTGATACAACTGAAACACAGTCCCATGTTCTTAGCAGATACATTGTTAGTTACAGGTGAATAAATTACAAAAATGCTGTGCCCAGCCAGCCAGTGTCAGCACAGAAAACGCGTTCCAAAGCCAGCTTCTAACCCACGTGTTGGGAACTGCAGCATTTTGCTGGCTGGGATGGTTTGCACTGCTTAATAAACCCAACCCTGTGCTTCACAGGCAGACTTCAGCAAGTCAGTGAGGTACGGTCGGTTTGGAAATACTGAGGTTAAGAAGTGAAATGGTGAACACCTAATAGATAGCCGGTATAAAAACCATCAGAAGTTGAAGTAACATTAGCTTTGGGATATGATACTTCTGCCATTTTTGCTAAATCCATATTATTGCATAAAATTGATAAGAAAGCTCATTTTACAAATCAGTTTTATCAGGAAAGCTTTAGAGATGTTCTTACCATGCTTCAGATGTAGGCAGCTGTCATTCTGGGGCCTGTACCTGTAGAAGATTGTTTTCCTTTAACAAATTTGTGTTACAGAGTTTTTGCACATTCCAAATAAGTTTGTTTGCTACAGCATTACATTTTTTTTTTCTTTTGGGTGTGTGTTTTTTTTTTTTCTCATTTTTCTTTTCATGGTTCTTATACCAGCCATTTTTGTTGGGGGAAACAGTTTCTCTTGCTGTATTTTTAAGGCAAAGAGGAGACCTCACTGATGCTTTTAGCCAGCCTACCAGGTAGCTGTTAGTGTACACAGAAACGTAAAATATGGTTGATAAAAACTAAAGTAGCTACAAAAAGGTCAGTGTGAACTTTTCAGCGTCCAGTAATCCCACGCGACATTTGAGAGGTTGAGTCTAAGGATGATGCAACACTGACTGGGGAGAAAAGCAAAGGTAAAGTAAAGCAGGACAGCGATTGCAGCCACGAGTAACTTCAGACACAGATGTTGATGTAGTCAGGAAAGGCGTAAAGGAAAGGAAACACGTACTGCGTGCATTTTTACAAGCTCACATTCAAAGTGAAGTATCTTTTAAAGCATCGGTCAGAAGCAAGTGTTAGACAGCAGCATGTAAAAATTAAATAGCGTGAGCCCTGCTTTCTGAAATACAGCTGACGTGAGTACTAAGTAAGAGCTGGACATGGCCTACCTGATGCTGATTCCTGCAACTTTTCTCTCTTCCTCTTCTTTTTCTTCCCCTGCAAAACAGGTGATGTTACCACACCGTTACACACAAACATCATAGTTTTGCCCTCCTTGCCTCACAGCATAGAAAGAAAAGCCATCTGGACACTGAGAAAGTGGTTAGGGAAAAAATACAATTTTTTGGGGAGTAGCTAAACCTTTGACTGTTTCAGTGGTAACGAGGGCGTTGCTCCCAGTATCTAAGGAGAAATATGCACATGAGCAATACACATTTTTGTATCCAAATGAAATTACAATTTCTGGCAGCTCTTCAACTAACACTGGCAGCTGCGAGCATCTAAAAGACTTCTCATGCTTAATAAACTGATGACACATATGCTGATATCCTAATTTATGAGTCTTACAAGAATTCTTCACACATGCAGATACTTACACTGTCATACATGGCAACAGCAGACAGGGTGCTGAAAATACGTAGGACAACCACAACTTGTCCCCAGGGTGCAAACCAGCCAACTATAACCGTTCTGATAATGCCTGTAACTTAACAAAAGCCAAGTCTTGTATGGCCATGCCTGCAGTGAGGAGTGTCCCACACAAATAACAGGCTGGTGTGCAGTGAGAGCCCTCAGCATGAGTGAGGGCAGGACAGGAATGGCCGCCAGGCAGCTGTCTGTCTTGGCCACCACGCTGGCACCAGTGTGTCAGCACAGCCATCGTGCCAACCCACACACAGAATCAGCCTTCCCTCACACCCCCGGCTATCAAAAAGGCCAGAGTGCCTGGGTCGCATGGGCTGTCAGAGAACAAAGGATCAGCTCAGACCCACAGTTTTAAACCTCAGTCATCCTGTATAGCCCTAATTGCCACCCTGACATTCTTCCATATGACTCCTCCTTATTGCCCTGTATTCACAGTCTTCTCAATCACAGCTTTTTATTGAGGGAAAAGAGAAGAGAAGGGAAGGGAAGAGAAAAGGGAGAAGGGAAAAGGGAAAAAAAAGGCAGGAGAAAGGGCAGGGGAAGAGGAAGGGAAAGGGGAAAAGGAAGGGGAGAAAGGGTTAGGGTAGGGAAAGGGGAAGGGGAAGGGGAAGGGGAAGGGGAAGGGGAAGGGAAAGGGAAAGGGAAAGGGAAAGGGAAAGGGAAAGGGAAAGGGAAAGGGAAAGAAAAGGAGGAGAAAGAGAAGCAGAAGCAGAAGGAGAAGGAGAAAGAGAGAAAAAAAAGAAAAAAAAAAGAAAAAAGAAAAAAGGAAAAAGGAAAAAAGAAAAAAAGAAAAAAAGAAAAAAGGGAAAGGAAGGGAAGGGAAGGGAAGGGAAGGGAAGGGAAGGGAAGGGAAGGGAAGGGAAGGGAAGGGAAGGGAAGGGAAGGGAAGGGAAGGGAAGGGAAGGGAAGGGAAAGTAAAAAAGAAGAGAGAGAAAAAAAGAATGGAAAAGAAAGAAAAAATGAAAAAAGTCATATCCACATATATTTTAAGAAAGCATTCAGCTGCAGGAGAGGCTCTAGCAGATGAGCTCTGGCAAACCTTGCTGCAGATGCAGTGTGTGGGAGTGTAACTTGCTGTCCCCCCTATGTCCTCCCCACCAGAGGAGCTCCTGAGGCTGGCAGCTGGACTGGGCAACGCCCTGTGAATGAGCTCCCAAAGAAAGGACCACAACAAGGAATCACAAAGCAGATTTGTGGAGCTCAGGGAAATTCAAAGCAATGTGCTTTATCATGTAAGCACCCAGACAATGCCTTTTCACTGTACTGCTACTGAAATGTCCTGAAAGCTGATTTGAGATCCATCTACGATATCAGAATTTAAAGGACAAAAGGAAAAGGCTGAGCTGAAAACTAATTGTCAGCATTCCTAAAAGAAGTAGTTTGTGACACTTGGAGGGACTATGCCGGATGTCAGTAATAAAAGACATTAAAAAGTACCGAGAAATTGACAATGTAAGTCATCCCCAAGTCACTTTTAACTCTGAAAATACTGCAACAATTTCCTTGCTAAATCAGTAGTGTCATTTTTGACTGCAAGTTGACAAAAATGAAGGAAAAATATGATGACTTAGACTCCAAAAGGATTCAGTGATAAACTGTGATCAACTCTGATCACCTTCTCACCACTGCTGCAACATGTGCCAGCATTCCTGGAGAGGCAGAGAGGGCTGCGGGAGGAACACTAGCAGGATTCTCTGCTGTAATATATAGGACTGGAGCACGTCAGAGCTGCACTGCTACACAGGATATAAGTAGGAAGCACATCAAAGAGAGAATTCTTGAGTGCCATCTTATACACTCAAAATGTCTGTCAGTGTGTGTAAGAAACAGCAGGTCCACTGCTCATGCTGTATGTGCATGTGGTGTGTGCTGTGGCAAAATACATTGGGTTCGTGAAGTCAATATGCCTGAGCATCACAGGACAGTCGCTGTTCCCTAGGTAAATGTAAGCTACCAAAAAGTACCTTCCTGGCACTTTAAAGGCCAGTCACCACAGGGAAAGCTGAGGGCAAGTAAAGCGTGAGCTGGCACCGCTGTGAAGTACTCTGATTTTCCAGCAAGTAATTTCAAGACAGTTGAAGTCCCCTTGTTGCAGAGATGTTTCAGCAAGGCCCTGTTTTGTTCCCAGGTGCATTTCAAAACATATCTGTTGACATGGTCTGGTTACTTGAAATAAACCCCACCTGCATAAGGTCATGACAGCTCATGTGCTAGGAAAAAAAGACTATAAAATAGGCAGAAACAGGCTGCCAGTGCTTACAGCAGCATCTGTGCTTACAGAACTGGGCATGGATGTGAGCAAGACCAAGGCTTTTGCTTCACACATGATCACGCGGCTTCTGTGTCAATACTTTCCACACCAAAAATCTCCCTAAGAGACCCAGGTTTACAACAATAACTCTGTTTAAGCAGTCACTGTGCTGCTTTGGAAATGTTGGGTACTTCTGCAGTCTCTGTTAATGCTGTATTCAGGTGCCTCAAAGTCTTCAACATCCAGAAGACTTCACTGAAACAGAAAATGCTATTGTCCACCCAATACAGATGGGAAACTAAGCCAGATACAGCATGTACACTTCCTATCACAGTAAATGCCACAGTTGATAGGGGACAGAAAGGATCCCAGATCTCAGGACTGAGAGGGATCAGTCTCTCAGGACTGTGGCTTTTGAGCTATGTAACACACAACTCCCCTGACTGCTCATAGGGAGAACAATCGTGTAGTTGTGCAGCATGAGCCATGCTGTGTGGCAGCAGTGCTTGTTTGCTATTTAATTATAAAAAATGAGTAATTGTTAAAAAAAAACCTTTGTTAAATTTTTTAGCTTTTCTGAATTGTATAAAAGCAAAATCTATCGTAAGGTTTATTTATACAAGTCTTCCAGGCTTTATTTCAGACATGGACCATCCTGAATTACTTTCAACTAAAGTTCAGCATGCAGCAACTCCCCTGGCTTTTGTTTTCCTGAAAGGGAGGTGCCCCTTTTTTTTAGCTCAGGTCTACAGAAGATTTCTGGATATCAAGTAATCACATGACATTATGGAAAATTCATAGCTGTACTTCAGCTTTTAGATTGCACTGTCAATTGCCTTAGAAGAACTTTCTGTGTTAAATTTTCCCCTCAAAAATAGTGACCATCGTAAGATGCATCTCAACAACAACAACACCTCTGAATCTCTAGATGTTTGAAATGCAAACAAATACCAGGCTTATGTTTGCTCACCATCCCTTCTATCAGAGCTCTCCACAAGTTACATGTCAAAAAAGAAAAAGGAAAAATGCCTGCTAAGGGAAGGAAGTTACTTTGAAAAGAACCTTCAAGAGAGCGACTTACGTAGTTGTCTCTTGCAGACCAGCCTGGATAAAGCTGCATGTGTAGCTGCCTTTCTTTACGAGCTAGTTCATAATATTTTGCTTGTTCTTCACGAGAGAGAGCATGCCACTGCAAACCAAATAAACACAGCATTAGACCAGGAAATAACTCATACCTAAGTAACAGATGACACAAGCAAGTATTTTTATGACTTTGATTTGGTCCTTCTCCATTGCAAAAATGAAATTCATTAGCAGTTACAAGCACCCATGTTTATTAAACAACTTTCAGGCATTTGTCAACTCTATAACTGCCAATTGCCTTGAGCAAGACAAAAATCACTTATGGAAACAGGGCTAACCGTATAATCCGCTGAAAGAACCATGTTCTCCCAACATGACATGAGCACACACAAAAGCAAAAAATATTCTAGTTCTTGACAAAACAGCAGGTTCTTGCTGCTTTTAAAGGGCACTGAGCTCCCCAGCACAGAAGGGTTTGCTGTCTTGCTTTGAAGCAGCTGCACGCAGGTCTTCATTGTCACAAAGGGCTTTCAAAGCACCAACAGGCTCCTGTTCCAAGATCAACTTCTCCACATTGGGCTCCAGTGTACCCACCTTCCACTTTCTTGTGGTTGTAACAGGAGAAAATGGCAACTGCAAAAAGTTTCTAAGAAACAAACACCACAGAACTGTAGTCTTCCAAATGACGAGTTGACCTCTGTGGCCAATAAAGGATAAATTTCCTGCTCTTTTTACCTAATTTGAAAAAACAACAAACTAAACCAAAAACCTGCACAGTGGAAAAGGCACCATCTACACTGGTATCTAATCATTTTGTAGTTGTTGAAACATCTATAATAGACCTGAGTCAAAAAGACAAAAGGAGTTTTAATTAGAATCAGGTTCACTGCTGCAGCTTTCAGTGTCTCGTTTGACATTGACGACGTGAGCTGGGACAGAGAGGGATAGTGATGCAGGATGCATTATAGAAAGAAAGGTATTAAAAACACAGACATGAAATCAGTGAGGTACTCATGCAAGAATAATTTACAGAACCATGATTTCAGGTCAAATCACATCTGATTTAAGATACCGTTTTGTTATATGTCAGAAGATGTGAACTACAGGACTGGTCTGCCTTGACTTGGCAAGTTCGATGTGTTACTGAGAGCAGAGCAGCTCAGCCTATTTGCAGCACTCATACTCCACACATGCATTCCAAAACTGGAAGGTTCCGGGCATTTAAGGAATGAGGAGTGAGCATTTTTCACTTGTGTCTAAGCAGTCAACATCAGGTAATGCAACAAAAGCCCCGTTACAACTGTGGAACAAATTCCACACAAGCAACTGAGGCAGCCAAATTTCAGTATGGGACAAGAAGGGTCAGACTGCCTCCGTGACAGGCGGAACACTTCTGGTTCAGTGTGAATGAAGTGAAAAACCTTAAGGAAATAAGATAAGGTGACAGCCTCTTTTTCTGCAGATATTGTTTGCTGGTACCAAGAGGACAGACAGAAAACAGCTGCCTTACCAGAAATGTAAAGGTAAAAGGTCTAAGAATAGAAACTTAATTTTCCACTCAGCACATTGTTGGAAGTTTTTGCAGGTTATATGGAGTTTTTCTGTAGCTGCCTGGCCCGTTCTTCTTCATTTTCTAGTGTCACTTGTTCTTAGAGTTACAAAACTGCTCCTTGTATGGCAATGCTGCCAGTCTTTCATTTCTTGCTGGCTTCAGTGCCTATGTTTAAAACCCTCTGAGCTGGTGAAGAGCAATACTGGGATTCCAAAACATGCAGAGGAAGCTCTGGGTTAGAAGCTGGCATCCTTCCATACTGCAGACCTGGAAGGCACATAAGGCTGCCATTTCAGTGGGAGTGTTTTATGCTTTGACCCTTGCTGGGTGAAGAAGTGTTGAGCAAAGACCTAGAACCAGAGGCATAAGGGTGGGAAGGAGAGAAAGAAGCTCTCCTTGGTTAAAGATGAGGATTTCCTACGTTGGACTTTGACTAATTGATGGCATCAGAAGGCCCAGCAGCACGCAAGGTGTCCGCTCCTGAGAACAGAGGCTCCTGTTCCAAAGTGGCACAGAGTACAGAGAACAGGGAAGAGCATGACTGAAAACAAAACATTTGACAATAATTAATCTCCAAGCAATGGGAGATTATATGGGGTAAGATATACATTTGTACCACAGAACCTGAAGTACTTTTATGGAAATAGAAGTCAAAGCAATGGAAAAAGCACTGAACAGAGCATTGAGGTTTGATTCATTAGCAAAATGGAGATACGTAAGCCACTGCCATCATTCAGGCCAAGACATACGTGGCAACTAAGATGAATCACTAAGGGAATGAGAATGAAAATACAATCATAGGGACCTGCATGCAAGAATGGAAGATATAAGAACTGAGATGTCATTTAAGAAGAAGCAACAAAAACATCATTGAGAAAGAAGAACCGAAGGAACCAGGATAAGTAGCAAGAAATTTCTGCATTGTTTGAGAGGGAAAAAATAAGCTTCAGATGGCTAAAATTGTGTACTGACTTAAAAGCACAGGGCTTCCAGAGAGTTTTAGAGCCTCTTGATATTGACCTAACAAGTGGTCAAAAAAGGTGTTCACTGAGCAAGGGAATTTGAAGAATCTGTATTTGCTGTTACAAATGTTGTCTCTTTTTAAGTTTTTGGTACAATCAGTGCTAAAATGGATGATTATCTATGCTGCATTCCCTTTGGAAGAACAATATTTACGCTGAGCATCAAGTCTGTAATTGTGGATTGGCCTGCATTTATTTTCAGCGTGTGGATAGGAGAAAACAAGCCTGCAGTGCCACAAAAGCAAATGGCTCTCAGCAAGGCTACTGAGAAGCTCTGGGACACGTGCTGGGACCATCAGTATTTGGCTGGTGACTTCAGACAACATCTGAGTCCCTGAGACTCTGAGAAGTCCCTGAGAAAGGTGAGGAAACCAGCTTTTGTAGAGCAGGTGTGGGACTGAATGACCTCCTCAGGTCCCTCCCAGTCTCCATGCTTTTACAGCCAGACCTGCACCGCATTCATTTTTCACTTCTATCTTTGTTGGCATTCAGCATTTATCTTTGAATGAGCCCGCCCGATGGATGCCAGCCTAATGGAGGACCTACAGGGTGATCTGAATGTTCCTTCCACGTGTGGATGAGAGTACTTCTCGCCTGAGGTGCTGACATGTGACACGAATGGAACAGACATCAATTGGATGATGAGACTAACTCCAAAGAAAAGAAAAAAAATCAAGTCACTGCTTTTATTTTTAGTCACCTGTTTTATCTTCTATAGCTAATTTGATAGATGCACATTAGTTAGCACCTCAAGCAGAAAGCGAGCCATCACACTCACTAAAGGGAAACACACAAATTAGCAGCACACGTGAGCGCACACACACCCTTCTGTACATACCCTTCTGCCAAGAATCTGGTTGATAGCTGCGCTTTCTTTCAGAGTACACTCTGCTACAACGTTCGCTCTCATTTCTTTCATGTACAACATGAAAGCATTCAGAGGTTTCTTAATATGAGGTCTTTTTGGCTCTTGTTCTTTTCTCTGTTCGTGCTGAGGCTTCCTAAAACGTGGTGGGGGAGGGGGGAAAGAGGGAAAAAAAGCATCTATTTACCTTCAGCCTAAAAAAAACCCAAACCCAATGGAAATTTCCAATCAGTGGTTACAGTAGCAAATAACTGGTAAGAATCTGAATTTCAGTGGTCATGTCTCGCCCCCTTTCATGTCTTTTTAGAGAACTGACTGAATGTAAAACTCAGGGGGATGTCAAGTTGACATTCTCTCGCAAATAACATTTGATCTGTGAATCTGCTCCAAATTCATCACCTATCTCAATTCTCTTTCTGAATGGTTGCATCTGCTATCCTAGTTTTAGGCAGGAGGATAAATCCTCACCCACTTCTTTCTGAGACCTTGAAGTAGAAAGCAAAAATACTGCTTTCTACTAGTAGATTTTGCAGTTAAAACTGTTCCCAGAAAAAGTTTGTGAATTCATACTCAGGCACCATCCTCATGTAGACAGATACACAATTATACTGCAATCAAAATGATTGCCACTGATAGCTTAGGAGCGCTGGTTTGGAATGACAAATGGCATCATTACTTTTCTAAAACAGTAGCCCACATCTCTTTTAGATGTTAGAAACACAGAATTGTTTGAGTTGGAAGGGACCTTTAAAGGTCATCTAGGCTAACTCTCCTAGTTATAGGAGAAGAATTAATATTCAGAGAGGCCATGTAAGGTGCGTGCTGCTTTTTTTGTTGCTGTTTTGTTTTAACCTTGACTCTTCTTCAGACAGGGGTTAGTTTTCCGGCATTTATAGATAAAGGGCTAGCACAGAAAGGCAGACTCACACATGCATTAGCTCACTGTCGTTGTGCGGATGTTCTTGTTTTACTTGAGGTGTTACAATAGCTGGGTGAGGGATTCCAGTTGTGTGAGGGCCTGGAGGACCAGGAATCATGTGATGTGAAAACCTAGAAGAGAAAACAAAGGAAGGTCTGTAACCTTACTGAAGATAGGCATCAAACAAATTTGACAGCAGTGGGATGCCCAAGAATGCAAACACTACAGAACTTGCAATGGAAAGACAATTCCTTAAGAGTGCATGAAAAATATTTGGCTAAGATCTGTGCATTGTAGCCAGTTTATTCAAAGGGAAAAAAAAAAAAAAGTCACCATTTTGGTTTTAAAGAAGTGATTTTATTACCTTTCAGGCAAATAGTTTTAGCAATGCACACCAGAAACATTTAATGGCTGAACTGTTGCACTGACTAGCAACAAAAATACACATTTTTTAACCAAAAACTGTATTTTCACACCAAGATATAAACACTCGTAGAATATCCACCACCAGACAATGCAAAAGAGGGTACTGCCATGCAGAAACAAATAAAATAAAGAAGAGTAAGTCTTTTCAAGAAGTCCCTAATAGGTCTGTAAAGAATCTCTTGCTTTGCAAGGTACTTAAACTAAAAGATTTTAGCATCACTTCACCTAAACTCACTGTCTTCCTCACAAACTAATATTGAAGAAAAATTCCTACATTCTGGAAGAAGGAATTAAAAAAAAAAAAAAAGAAAGAGAGAAAGAAAGAAAGATTTGTGTCTTAAATTAACCTTCCTTCTACCTGTACAAGAAGGAAAACAAAACAAAACAGCACCACTAACTCCATCATCCCACCCTGCTATCCCAGTTCCTCCTCAAGGATGGCTGAGACAGACCTCCAGGGTGCTAAGCTCTGCAAGCCCAAGGTCACACAAAAACCTACATGCTCGCCTTTGGATTGGTGGAATGCCCCAGTAACATCACAAGCAAGCTCATGCGCTAAAGCTTTGCTGAATGAATGCTGGTTAAGGAATTGCATTCAGCCTCTCTTTTCTCTAGTCCCTTTGGGATTTTCCCTCCACTTCATCAAAATAAAGCAAACACAAAGCCCTGTTACCAAATTAGGCAATTTTATTACAGAGAAAGAGTGGCTTTTCTTCCCAATCACCTGGCGGGCGCATGCTTGTCATTCCACTGCAAAGAAATGAAGGGACAGCCACATAGACAGAGGCAAGAGGACCTACCACTTAGCAAGTGGCCTGTCTTACTTCCCCGTGCAAGAGGATGTGTCTTCTACAGGTCACACAAAAGAAATAAGAATGGTATATTGCAACCTTGTGTACACCAAGCACAGGATGCAGAAGCTGTCTTCAGAGTGCAAAAGCAGAGAAGAGAAGGACTGGAGTGTGTCATGGCCAAGTCTCAGTTAGCATTGCTTGCTTGCACTTAACATAAAGACACAGTGCCTGAGTCACACACCAGCACAAATACACTGTGTTGGCATCCCCTGCCATTTAATGGCATTGGGCTATGAAATATCTATTTCTGAGCAAGTTTCTTTGTGGAGTGATACCTAAATGATTCAGAACTAAAAACCAACAACCTTGAAAATAAAACTACAGAATGAGAGTGACAATCCACCTGGCTTTGTACTTGTATGAATAAAACCAAAGTATGCATGTTATATGTTGCATCTAGAAAGGAACTAATGACTCATTTCAGATGAAACAGATCAATGGATTGCTGACAATTTACTGGTGCTCCTAATTGTGATACTTCAGAAACTGCCAAGAAAATGCTGAATGAAACCAGTGTGGGATCCAGGCAAACTGTTATATACACAAATATGTTAAATAAAAATGTATGCATAAAGTTTTAGCTGACTGAAAAGCAAGCAAAGGCAGACCAAGATGCAAGCAGAAGAGCAACTTGCCCTCTAATGCCAGCAGTTACTCCCCAGTCAGTCATTCACCTCCTACACCTACCTGGACATGGAAGGGTCGACTGAGAGTGAGGATGGGTAGGGCTGCCTGAATCCACTCGAGATGGGATATACAGGCTGACCTTGCCTGATGTCACAGAAGAAAGGAACCCATCAATCATATGATACGGTACTCAGTAGTAACTCTAGAGTTGTAAGCACTTGATGGGAACTCAGGGTGAAACAAAAATAGGCAAAATTTTCCAGAGTTCTGCTGTGTTCAGGTGTTTATTAGCTTTGAATACTTAGGACCTTCTCCTTAGCTAATGAAAGATTCCCAGTCTAGGTTTCTACTGGAGAGGAAAGCAAAACAACCAACCTTCCTCCTCCAAAACACACATGCATACCCCATTGCACCTAGTTTTAGAAACATTGCAATCAGACTTGGTTAACTAGCTCTTACAAAAGAGACGTTTTGTTCCAAATATTCCCAATGGAGTTCAGTGCAGGAACACTAGAGTATGAATTACCAAGCTAGAAAGCCTTTTGAATAGTTTCCTAAGTTTGTGATATCTTAAGACTTTCTTCATTTGTGTGAGGAAAAAGTGACCAGTTCTAAGAAACTATGCTTGCTATGACAAAAAGCCCAATAGCAACACAAGTACACCCTGACTACTTAAAGTTCAGCCTTACCAAGTTCAGCCCCAGTACCTGAACCAGCCCAACAAGATCACCACACATGCCAATCCTGTTCCAAGAGCTACTCACTGGTAGATCAGCTTTCCAGAAGTGGAGAGAGAAGAAATGGATAGTGGCCTTTGTAGGGTTCAGGACATCGGTTTCATACTTGGACTAAATTACTGGAAATTAGGAATGCCTAAGGGGTGGAGGAAGTCTCAGCCGCAGTTCCACACATGAGGGAGCTGGAAGCCACGGTGCATAAGGGACGGCCAGGTATGTCCAGTTGTCAGTGAGCACCGCTGAACACATTCCCAAACCTTGTAAAATCACAGTTTGTCTCTCCTCTTCTTTCTCATTCCAGTTAAGCCACTCCCCTCCCCGCCAGCCTCTGCATCATGAAACCATTCAAAAGGAATGATGGACCACATCTGGAAAATGAATGCCAGGAACTGCCTGCTGGTGGTGGAGGTGGTGAGTCAGCCTAGCAGCAATGAATGGGGAGTCAGATGCTTCCATATTTTAGTTTTGTGTCTGACAACAATTTGCTCCAAAAAGGCATGTGGCACTTCCTGCAAGATCTGCCAGCAACACAGCACTTAACCATCTTATAGTCTCTACCTGCCTGCTGTCATCTGGATTATGTTTTCCTCTCATACACAGACACACGAAAAATATCTACATCTCTCGTTGTGTGGGCACAGATTAGTCAAGATAAGGACTCTAAAGCACTGAAACTGTTGCTCTGTTTACTTATTCCCTGCTCTGAGAGAACTGAGGAGTGAGTATGTATCTACTCCAAGCAGACATGAAGCATCTTGCCAAATAGATTACATTCTGAAAGTACCATGTGTTTCCTCCAAAAGGAAAATGACACTCTTTGTGTCATTGGCACAGAAAGATCTTACGAGTGCTAATATTAGCAAGAAGAGCAAAGTCTCCTAATAACTGAGGCTTCTCTCCATACAGAAACTGTAAGAAGCAGCAGATTACAAAAGTTTGTTCTCCATTTTGGTGCAGTTTCAAGATTCCCCCCACCACACACACTTCAAAGTTCTCTCTTACCTCCCCTCCCTTCAGTAATTGCAATTTTGTTTATTAAAAATTTACATTTAATTCCTTGAGAACTGTTTTCTGCTATCTTTCCAAATGCCAAGAGCCACAAATCCGAGCCATAAGACTTCAAAGTGAAATCTACACAGTTCAATTTCTGTACGTGTTCAAAAACCAGATTCAATTCATTTCAAAGATCAACATTTTTTGATCTTTTAAACTCAAATAACATAGTTATTTCTTACTGCAGCAACATTCTTATTTTTTAATGCTGCAATTGACTCAACACCAGCGGATGGCACAAACATGCACCTTGTCCGAAAAGAAGCTAAAAGATCTTACCAGCCAAGAGGTGGTGTTATCTGTCCAACCCCCCCTGGAGACAAGGGATAGAAGGTAGGGATATCAGGAGCTGGAGGATGCCTGGACATGCCTGTTAAAGAGTACAGAAGAATGAATGACTTTCACCTCAAAATACTTGAAATGCAAGTTACCATTCACAACTAACAGCCAACGCTATGATGGAATTAGTGCTGTGGGTAAGAAATAACCACTTGTTTGGTCAGTGTTAAAGGCCATTCATGCCACCTTTTAAAAAAATAAACAAGTATTGCAATTCAAATAGAAATATTGGGGGGAAAAATAAGTGGAACAGCACAATAGATGTCTGGGCTAAGGACCTGCACTAGTTCAGATTTCCTGTCAGGTGCGTTAGGCAAAACCGTCCTCTAAATGGTTCTACCAAACCCAGCAGAATCCTGAGGTACTCCTCCAACAAGCAGCACGAAGCAAGACAAACTAAAATAAAAATAAAGCATTGTCAGAGGCAGCACAGCAGAGCTATTAGATTAGGTAAATTGCTACTTGCACGTTTTCGCTGGTTCCCTTATGGATTCACTGATTTTGGAAACTTGTTACCACAGAGGATCAGTGGTTAATTAAGAATCATTTTCAGGCCTGTAATGGTCACACTTGATATGATTCATTTGGCTTCCAATTGTCACTCCAGCTCCAACTAAGCTCTTCATCAAGTTGACTCCTGTGGGCTCCAAGGTCAATCTGTTTTGCATTGGTAGTATTTCATGGAAAAATAAAGGGTCCCATCAGAAACATTCCATTAACTCACATTCCCCAGAACACAGAGTCCTACAATTGTAAGAATCACCTCAAGATTAAAGCTAATCCTAGTCCCAGAAGGGCCTCTGGTCTCCATTCTTCACCTCAAACTCACGCCCCCAGGAGACATGGAATTACAGTTGCAGAGGCCGCAAAGAACATCGTTTTATTTAAATATGTTTGGGGAAGAGGAGACTGAAGCAGAAGGAAGTGTTAAGTCGACTTCACATGTTAAACCAGCTGCTTTAAAAGGGTATTAAATATTTATGTAGTGACACTCCAAAGGCCCAAGATTGAGTGTGTGCTACCTTGAGACTTGGTTTTATAGATTGACACGACTGATTCCTTCCCACCCCACCCCATAGCTTGCATTTAAATCTTCTGAATTTAATTAAATGAACTGAGGAATATCTTTCGGGATTGTGTACAGGAAAGTATAGAAAATAACACTGGCAGTTACTACAAACTGTCTTTTTTGGTGCCTCAAAAGCTAAGTTGCCATGCTTAGGACCACAGCCTGAGGCTCATATGTCTGGCCAGTTGTCTTTTCAGAGCCGTAAAACAGCTGGTGGCTGACAGGAGAGAACATTTTATGTATTCCAGGATTTGTAACAGCAAACACTCTTTCAGAGCATTTAGAAAAGGGTGAAAAACAGGACCAGCTCCCATCTTTGATGACAGCTGATGCTCCTGACGAGCAGTGACATGACCTTGCCCCTACTCAGCCAAACTGTGGGTAGAGAGAAGGACTGCTGTTCCTTCCCCAAAATGCACATTTCTGACCCATGGTGAGCACAAAGTGCTCTCTGGCTTAGTCCACAAAACTTCAGGCCTTTTGTGGAGAAACACCAGCTACCTGATGCCCAGGAGGAAAATGTGAAGCAGCCCCACAGCCAGCACTATCCAAAACCAGATTTGCTCTCAGGAGGGTTAAAAGCAATAAAGACAAAAGGGAAGAATGAACGGACTGCCTATGGAAAGGTGGCAGCCACGTGTCCATCCTGAGGTACCCACGGTGAGAGAGGCGATGCTGGGGGCGAGCCGCTTTGGGACCCCCAGCATTGGGGCTGGGGTAGCGAGGCAGTGTCTTGCTCCAGCCCCACACTGGGAGGTGAGGACAGAAACAATGGTCGGAGGCATTTGGCAGAGGACCTGAGGGAAAATATTCCCTCAGCAGCAATGGCACGGACCACTTCACTGCAGCTGCTGTGACACGCTGGTGGTGCTGGGATGGGAGCATGGGAAGACCACACACATCAAGAAGACCATGGCAGCAAAAAAAAAAGCAGAAGCCTCCGGCCCACATTGTCCATCGGCATCTTTGTCAGACGCTAAGAGGAGGACTCAAGAGCCTGTTTGGAAATATCAGAGCTCCGCATGAGAGATGGGCTGGGCAGGGAGAGTGCGAAACAAAGCAGAAAAGGAAGACAGGCAGTAAGCACAAATGAGGCCTCCTGGTTGGGTTGCAGTAGATGAGGAGGAAAATGATGCCCCATCGTTCAATAAACCAAAACTTCCTGTGCTCACAAGCTGCAGCTGTGGGGTGCAAATCCCATAATCTAATACACACAGCACCCATGAGGCTTCAAGTAATGACCACCAGTGTCCTCCTGCTGGGCACTCACATGAAGAAGGAAGACAAATGAGGACATGAGGTCTCCATTTGCTTCATCTTCTCTCAAAAAAGAATTATACATGCACCTGCAGGCTGGAGTGAAGGAAAATAACCACACAGCCACATGTCAATGGTATTTTCTGGAGGTAGCCCATATTATTATCAGCACAGCAAGGCCAACACAAAAACAAAGCATCCAGGGAAAGTCAGAACTAAAAAAGCCTCTCGTTGGGTGATGGTGGTTAGACTACAGTTATGCCAATTATTATATAGAAGAATTCAGAAAGCAAGAATATGAGAACATAAAACGCAATTTTGATTTAAAAAAACAAAAGGTTTTGATAACAGCAGAACTGAAGTGCTTTTCCCCAGTTTTCAGGACAGTGAGGGATGATTGCTGTTTCTGTGTCTGCATGCTGCAAGCCTCAGGCACAACAGGGGGTGGTGAGGACTGGCCGCTGCTTATTGAGATTTTAAAAGGCTCTGACGAGTAAAACAAGCCAGAATTATCACATTAGGAAGAGCATGAAGATTTAAACAGCCAAGCTAAATACCAGCATCACGGCAAAACGGAAAAGTGGGCACACATGGTGGGAGCCCTCCCTCTGAAAACATGAAAAGCAAAGACCCTAAGCAGTATGGGCTCACCTTGCTTGGAGCTGACGTCGGAGGGGATGTGAGATGGGTGGGAGCCTGGGGAAAAGTGCTCATCGCTGTAGGTGATAAGGGGGGTGAGAGGGTGAACTGCATGAGAAGGCTGTACCACTGGCACCTTGTTGGACTGCAAGAGAAGGGAAAACAGCATTAGCAAGGTGTGGCTTCCAATACAGTTTTTACATAATGGTATGACTGAAGCTAGAAGGGTCTCTGGCAGTGGCATTTCTGGAGGGGCCGTTTGGGAAGGAGATCGCTGACTACTCCGGGGAGAGCCACGAAGATTTACCACCTCACTCAGGGAGGGACCAAAGCACTGAAAACACCCAGTGGGGCCCCAAAGCGGGTAGTGCCAGGCGATATTCCCACAAACCGCGCTCGTGAATCAAGCCCGCAAGGCAGCAGGGCTCCTCTATGCCAACGCAGTGCTTCTGTGGTAGTGCTGCATGAGACAAAAGTCGCTGTTCCCACAGCAGGATGAACCGCAGCGACGATCCCAGCACTGAGAGGCACTCCTCGTTTCCATCCCGCCACCCTTCCCCTTGGCTAAAACAATTATGCCACAAACAGATTTTTAATAAAATAAAAAAGGAGAAAAAAATAGTAAAAGAAAAGCAATAGGCCTTCAGAGAAAACCGCTGATAAATCTCAGCGAGGACAGCCTGTCAAGAACTGTGAATTAACAGAAGAAAAAAGAAATCATTTAGGAACCGAATGAAATTAAATTTGAGTCTCACTATTCAAATCCTGGCACGAATAGACATAGTGACAATGCTCCAACGCCACACCAAGGATTTCTCTGGACTTCTAAAACCAGGAGGGCTATTCAATGGACAGTTCAATTTATTGTTAAGGCTGGTAGGAGCAGACGAAGAAGGAGCAAATGGGAAGCAGTGCTGCATTTTCTGCTTTCCTTGTTTCCAGAGCACCACCTTAAGGAACTTGCATTAGCAGGCAGTATCTTCTTAATGTCTGACCTATCCCTCCAGTCATATAGCTCAGAATCTGGTGCCATGAATTTTTGCTAAATTATGCTATCCTTGCTCTCCTCTTAATTTTACGGTTTTCAACACAGATTTGCTTTCCTGTAGGAAAGAGATAAGAACCTGAGGATTTTAATTTAAGCTTTGGCCTTGTCTTATATTTTGCAAGATGGAGAGAGAAAGCAGCACTGGTAGGTGTTTTAAAGCCAACAAGCATTAGGTCCGTTTTTGCAACCAAATAATAAAAGCAATATGAATTCTCAATAATATGTATGAGTTGAGTTGTAAAGGCGACAGTGCAGGCTGCTGTCATCTTCCTGATCTGTATACACGCAACCAAAACAGACGCCAACAAATTTCAGCTGATTTACAGATCAGGCCTCGGTCTTTAGCTGCAAGACTCACAGGCCTGCCCACCATTCAGCAATTACTTTATCAACAATAAACTGTACATTGTGAATAAAGATCGAGGAACAGATGTATTTAGGTCACACACACAGCTGCTAATCAGCATTAATTTCTCAAATTTTAGTAATTAACATTTTGTATTATATTGGCTGTAACTGTCATGCATGCCTGTGGTATCAGGGTTGCTTGCTTTCAGCAGTTGCCTGTTAGTCCTCGCAGTAAACCAATTTGGGCACCCCTCGCTCCTCAGCATCCAGCAGATTCGGTTTTATTTTCTACTTCTCAGCATCTTATCCCCTAAGCCCGCGGCTGTGGTTTTCAACGGGTGAGGGAACCGTGAGAAGTGAGAAGAAAAGCAAACCGCTTGTCAGCGGGCTTAAAATTAACACAGAAGGGGCTGCATCTCCATCAGCAGCATTTGGGGTCTGCAGAGCCAGAGCCTGCAAAATAAAATAGAACAATGATAACAATGGGAACACACTGGCCTGAGCCAGAAAGGCCCACTTATTTATTTTTAAAAGCCCCACAGACTCCATCAGTGCTGATCTCACACCTGCCCTGCAAGTCAGCCCAAGCAGGCGATCTGCTTGCTGATGTCCACTCTTTCCCTGTTTTTTTTCTCCAGGTTTTACCACCCCAAAAGCTTTTCATGGCTGATTGGTATGGCCAAAATCCTATGTTGGACTCACATATGAGAAGGAATTATTAGGTTTCCATCAAGCTGTTTTCTTTGTCAGTGGGCTTCCTCCTGCTCCCACAAGCAACCATACATCAAAACGCAATAATTCAGTGCACGCTGCTACCTAAAGCAGCCAACAGAAACACTTCGGAGCAGCTGAGGATGCAATCTGATGTCCAGAGCAGTCTGAAGAAGTCACACGTCTCTCTAAAAGTGGCCTAACACCAAAGGCCTTCACTTAGCTTCGGGTGCAACCCTCCTCACATGCCCCAGAAAGGAAAGTGAGAATGTCAGCCACGCTCAAGATCTGCAATTCTGGGAAACGAAACAAAACAAAACAAAATAGGGTGTTCTCATCTTGGAGTCTGAGAACCTGTTGGTGTATGAACCCAAAGACCTTATGTGACACACTGAGGCATCTCGCCATGGTTTTTTCTCATTTTTAAGTGCTTCTGAAGAAATGTGTGACTACCAGAAAAAAAAAAGAAAAAAAAAAAGAAAAAAAAAAAGAAATAATTAAAAAAACCCACCCACCTCCCCAAACATCTAGCTAAAAGCTGTAAGGTATCCTATATGCAACAAGTGTACAAAAACTATAAAAAGCCTGAGCAAGCCACGGCAAAAATGCCTGCGGGTCAGCACTGGGCAGGCAGGCTGCAGCACGGACCATTTGTTCCAGCTGGTGTGCACAGGGAGATGGAGCGCACAGCCCTGCCAGCCCTGCAGAGCCACGCAGGCAGCCGTGCTGCTGGTGGTGGGGCACGTAGCCCATGTCCCACGTGGCCACCGTCACACCTCACTGCTGCTCCCACCATCAGGTTGTCCCAGCAAAGGAGTGCTCCAGCTCAGCCTGATGGTAGAACAAAAGGCTGAAAGCGACATCTGAAACAGCTCTGTTCTTTCTTCTTGTTTTTCTTTTAAACATTGATCTGCCTCTAAAAAGACCCCAAATGCCCCCAGCTCCTTACTTCTCCTATGCTGTCAGCAAGTTGTATCTTGGGTATGGGAACTGACAGATGCTATTCTCAGTTCAAGCTAAAATAGCCAAATTAAAACAACAGGAACAACAATAACACCAAAAACAACACAAAGAAACAATGCAACAAAAATTCTTAAGGCAGGAGACAAGCAGATCCACATAGCCAAATGTACACATTCCCTTTTCTTCCTGAAAAGGAGAGCTTCAGGTTTTTGACAGCAAACATTAAATTAAGAGAAGAAAAAACACAACAGCGGATAGCTCTGTCAAACACCCAACAACAGAAAACACAACCCCTTCCACTGCTGCTACAGCATGTACCAGAGGACCGATGACTTGCTGGAGGATTTGAGGATACCTTGGCCTGGAAAAACACAAGGAAAATCTGTGCATTTTTTAGCCTATTTAATTTCTTCTTTCCAGAGCCCTGAAATCATTCTTAGACAGAAGGACTTATCAAACACAGAGATGGCAGTTTCAGTTGCTGTCTCAAAATAGCGATAGCATTTTAATGGCTAAACTGACTCTGAGTTTATGCCTTTGATGACCAGCTGTTGCAGTAGAAATGCAAGAGGAAGAAGAACACGGTTTGGGAGCAGTGCGAAAACCAGGCCTGTGTGAGAAGATGTGCTGTCATGGACAGGCACCGGAGGTGGAAGGTGTCCTGGCCAGAACTTGTTACTCGTAGATGAAACAGATAATCAATGCCAGCAATAACTGCAATTATAATTTGCCACCTTCCTGGGAGCTGGCATACAATCTCCTTCTGTGAACAAGTCTGCAGAGGAGCAGCAAGCTTGATATAGAGATTGTTCCCCTCATCCCCAAGCCACTTATTTACAGCAAATACTTTTATGTATAAAGCCAGCCTCCTTCTAATCTCTTGACAGAAGAGACTGCTTTATGTTTAATTTTCAAAACCTTCTCCAACTACAAGACACTGCAGTAGAACAAACAAGATAGCAGGTATGAAGGTAGCGATCTGCAGCCTTGCTTCCAACCTCACCTGAAAGCACCACCTGAATCACCCCCTTGGTAACAGGGGCTAAGCAATATTCTGACCTACAGTAGACAAATAAATGAGTCGGTCTTCTGTTCTGCTTCCAGCTCGGCAGTGAGGGAGTATTTATGTTGCTGATCCCTCCTGTTTTGGGAACATGGAGGGTGACAGTCATGGTACTCAACCCAGTAAGGTGGCAAAGTGCATCCCAGTGATGCTGGGCTCTTTTCTGGACTGGAGTTCACACTGCTTAGAGCACAAGGCATCACACCTGGGAAATGCAGGCAGTGTACAGGGATGCCCACAGATGAAGGGCAAACTGCTCTGCTTAAAGTCCAAAGTGTTGAAATGCAATGAAAGCCCAAGTACAGCAGCCAGGGGAGTTCTGCAAAGACAAGAGTGAATGGGATATGATAAAAACTGGGATAAGCGTCTATCTGGATGCATTATAATCAGTGACATGATTCAGGTTAATTGTGACATTGGTGTGAAAACTAATAGCTTCTTTACATTCTTCTTTTGGCAACTTTATTTTTTCATCCCTTTCCATCTTGGAAATTAATATAGCACACCTCTGACTGCTTTTTGCCGAAAAGTCGTAACAGTTGAGTTCCCTCAAGACATCTTTAAAAACATGGCTATTGAATCTCTGACAGAAACATGCTTTATTTCAAGTGTTCATTAAGCACGGCCATTAAGTGAGTGATTAAAGCACACCCAGCATTAAAATAACTTGATTAGAAATCCCTTGCTATCTCAGTTTTCTTCTCTCTCGCGACTCCTTAATTTGTTGTTCTCGCCTGCTCTGGAAGGCTATAGGGAGACCCGAGGTGCTGCAGCACCACACGGGGAGCCGGGCAGTGCTTCCCAGCCTGCTAAGAGAGAGGACAAGCCTGCTGCTATTTGCAGGCTGCCAGTGCACATGTGTACAGATTATGCCTAATGTCGCATGGCCCATTAATTTCAGAAATACTCACTAACAACTGATAGGGCATGAAATCACCAGCAAAACTGCAGACTCACTTGGAAAGCTTTTGCTGTTAAAACATTTTGTGATGTTTGATTTCATTTTTCAACGCAGCAATGAGGTCTCTCCAATGGCCACTGGTTCCCAGCAAATGCTGCTCAACTTCACAGGCCAGTGCTCATTCTGAGCTCCCATTCCCACACGATGGTCCTTTAACTTTGTCCACCCTGCATGGTTCTTCTTTTTCCTGATGTATATGGGTGCAAAGAGACCCACACCAAACATGCATTAATTTGCAACAGCAAATCACATGCTGAGCAGCAGCAAGCATACCTCTTCCGCTAAGTATGCTGTGGATAAATGGGACTGCCAAAAAGGCATTTTTTCCCATCATTTTCCACTGTTCATAGGCCTCTCCATCCTCTGTTGGCCAAGATGAACACAAACACTGTGATGTTTCCACAAAGCTGACACCATACTCTTGCACATGCTTTGGTCCAGCGCTCAATACGGGCAGTCCTCTGCATCCTCCAGCACCCAAACTGAGCTTGGAAACTTTTTAAGCAAATGAGACATACCAATGGATACATATGTGAACTTGGTGTGGGAGTGAGTGGCCAGAGGACAGCCCTGAGGGCTGGTGTTCCTGCTGGGGCCACGATGTGCGTCACAGGATGAGGCGACTCTTCCTCACTGGCCTCTTTGCGTCCCACAGGATGCAGGCCAAGGCTCCTGCTGTGAGCCCACAAAAAGCCCCGTCCTGTATTCCTGTGACTGACCAGGCAATGCCTTTCAGTATGACACACACAGTGGATGAAAACGGCTTGAAATAAGACCACTCTCAAGTACATGTTTACATCAAGTCCGTATCATGGCCTACTCAATGCCATGTGCCATAATGGAGACCAAGAAAGCTGAAAAAGGCCAACTTTTCTTTGAGTGGGGATTTTTTAAGAAGAGATGCTCTTGTCTCATGAAGGCAAGAAGAAGGACTCAAAGAGCTGTGCAAGCACCTGGCACTTGTATGTGTCCAAGAGCTGTTTCGCTGCACCTGAGTTTGCAGCAGAAAGGCTGACTGGACAGTACCTGCTTATGTCCAGCACAGCAGAGACCAAGTTGAGCTGCCCACACTACCCAATGTAACTGGCACTTGTGGAAACAATCCTACTTCCTTTGCCTTCTAAAAAATACGGAATCCAAGAAACCAAGATGGAAATGGATGTGAAAATGGAGGAGTGGAGACTCTGACTACTTACATGGTGTTTCAGCCAGTCCTTGTGCTGGGCAAGCTTCTTCCCCACATGAGCAAATTTTTGCCATGGCCAACCCTGCCTGACAACAAAGGTCCAGGAAGGGCCATCTATACACTGTCAAGCAGTGAAGAGCCCCTGCCACTGGATTTTAGGGAGTTAAGGGGCTGGTGGTAGGCTGTACGCAGTTGGATTAACAGAGGGTCACCCAGCATACAGTGGGGTACAAAGCAAGCACCAGAGGGGTCATTTTCTAAACTTTAAGACTCCCAGGCACTGCTGACCCTGCATACCCACTGGAAAAAAGTTTTCAAGTAACTTCTCTGAGTCCAGCTAAACCGTATTAACAGATTTATCCAATAACATGCAAATTCAGGTTTTAATGAAAAGTCTTAAGTCACAGCTCTAAGTGATTTGGACTTTTCTGCTAATGGCATCTGCTAATGACCAAAGATTTAATGCATCAAGTCTTAGCATACATCAGCGCAAACAATATAACCATTTAGTGGAGGTAAAAAGTCATCTCATTAGACATCCATCACTGGATGTGGGCAAGATGGTCCAAAGGCTTAAAATAAAATATTCATTTTTAAACTAAGTAAAAAAAAAAAAATCCCTAAAAACGTACAAATGATTAGGCCAAAAGTAGCAGTCTGCTAAAGCTTCACTAGGATTGAAAATTCAAACAGCAACATATATCTGGAGGTAAAACGCATTTGCAAGTACTTAATTTCTGCAGTACTGTTCCACAGAAGGCAAAACCAATTTTAATAGGAATTAAAGCACTAGGGCCCTCCAGAAACAGGATGTCTCTGAGACAGGTTATTTGAACCATCAGTAGAAGGTCATAACAGAAATTATTTCTCTGCCATATCGTGAAAGATTACTTCAGTACAAACAGAAGTGCTCAAAAACTACTAGTTTAATTTTCTGGATCTGTCCCATGAGGGATCATAACACCAGGGAAACACAAAATTGTGAGTGTAGCTAGAAGTGTAATGATCACAGTATACAGCTCAGAATGAGCAGAAAATGAGTGGGACGAAGCACAAGTGTAAAGAAGCAGAGCTTCAAACACCTTGAATGCGCACACACTTTGTACAAACCAGGTATGGATGCTCAGCTGTGGGTACCAAACCCATGAGGAGCCAACCAAGCAGGCTTCAAAGGATGTTCCTGTGTCGGCTGTGGTGCTAAGTCAGCATCTGAGAGCTGCCAAAACACAGTTGTGTGACCCAAATGTGGGTCCTCCAGACCCAAAATGTCTCTCCCACTGATGGCAGGGCTGGATCTCCTCCAACTTTGCTTTGGCCTCTGTGCTCGCCCCTGGGAAGGTGCCAGCGGGCTTAAAAATTGCTGCTGGTATGCACAATGCACATGACGCCTTTTAAATCCTGCGTGGGATATTCCTGCCTGCTGCTAGACTTGATTTTTTTTTTTTTTTTAATTCAAGAGCTGCCCTTTAAAATTTAAAGTCATTCTTAAAAGAAAAAAACAACACCCAACCCACAGCCCAAGCTTTGTGCAGCAGGCACCTAAATCCTCATAAAAAGCCTGTGCTGCACTTTATAACATGGGTAAAAGTCTAAACATCGTAAAAGTGAGCCTGAATTGCCAGACTGCCCAAGTCCCCTGTAAATCACCCCTCCAGATGGTCCTACGGCTGCTCACAGCACCCTGCCTGTGACGAGGGCTCACCCCGCAGTCAAGCCTCAAGTGAACCTCCAACACTATGCAAGGATTACATGTTATTTTGTTCAAGAGGCACTTCTGAAGTTTACGACTGTCCCGTTATCAGGGATAGTTTGACTTTCCTTGCTAGTTACACTCCCCTGCATCTCCCAGTGTGGCAGAGGAAGAGGGTGACAACTGTGCTCTTGGGGGCTAACAGGCCATTCAAGCACTAAGAGAACAACACTCTCTTGCTGGAAGGCACCATGGATGATTTTTCAGGTGCAGGATATTTCAATTCACTATTTGTATCACTTTGTGTGATACACCAGAAGCCAACACTGTGAGAAATGCAGGCTCTTCGGCGTGGCACGGAGATACGTCTTTTTCTCAGCATCGAGCTCCCCTGCATCAAGGTGGAGGAAGGAAACTCTGCCTCCTTCACAAAACAAAATCATAAAGAATAAAAGAAAAAAACACTCTCCTCTTCAGAAAACCCAGGCCAGGTGTTGGGTACTCTCACCATCAAGCTGAGGCAGGACTGGCTAATCCGTAGGCTGGCTCGTTAGTGAGATAAAGGATTTCAGGAGGTGTTGTGGGTTGGGGGAGTGTTGGTTGAGTGTGGCTCCTGCAGGAATGCCTGACCTTTCCTGGGGCTTTGATCATGCTGGCTCGCGGCGTGAGATAACGAGCCCTCTGCAGAATCCGGAGGTAATAAAAAAAGCAGCTTTGAGGCCTTGTGTTTTGGCAGTGAAATGCTTACCTGGGCTGCCAGCACGCTGCCTGATCCCCCTGCCCTGCCAGGGGCTGTGCTGTGCTTCTGGAGGGATTTGGGCAAGGGGCTTCAGCTCTCACCTGGCTTCTCCCAGTTGAAAAGGTGTGCCTGGTGTGCCATTCTTACTGAAGGCATGCACATGAAGATTCAAAAATGAGCATAGCCACAGAAGCATTAGTATGCAATTAAGCCACAGGTAGGATAACAGAAGGAGAAACTGTGTATCTGAAACAAATGAGACGGTAAGACAAAGGATTGATCTGGAAGGGCAAGTCATTTCTTTCATCAGTTCCTCTCTGAACATCTAACCTGTACTGTAAAAGGACTGCTTTTGCTGAGTTCTTTGTTTTGTTTTGTTTTTCTGTTTTTCTCAGGGCAGGCAACCTGAACAAGCCGGTATTCCATTGGGTCAACAAAGCACAAAACACCTGGGCTCAATGTGCTGAATTGGTGGGTGCTAATTAGCTCAGTCTTAAATACTTCCCCTAATGAGCCTCTATGAGCCTGCATTGGGCTGCTCACCTGGAGCAGTTCTTCTGATCCTCCTGGACTGCTGCTCTCCTATAGAGGCAGCTGTGCTGCATGCAGGGCTGGCACCTCATGCAGGGTTGGTGCTGCATCAGCTCTGCAGTGCTACCCGGCTGCAAACTGACTGGAGTCAAACCCGACGAAACCTGGGTAAGTTACCCCTTACCTAGGGGGGAAGCAGCGTACTCAACGATCTTGTCTTCCTCGCAGGGGTTAGCTATGTAGATTTCAGATGCAGATTTTACTTTAGGGCAGGCTTTATGGTATTAGGAGTCTCTTCTTTAGCCTTCTGAAATTTCATATGTATACATGCTGGAGTTCTCTCATCTCTGTTAATTGGGTTTTGTGGAATTTTGAGGCCTGGGGGCCAGAGGGAGGGCTGCTGATTAAAGCACGCCGTGCAGAAGTGGATGCAGTGGTGTTGCACAATAGCAGGAGCAGCTCTGTTCCCCCAAGCCTCCTTTTGGTGTGCACCCAGCAGGCTGGAGGAGCTCCTGTTTGTGCACTCAGAAGTGCCTTGGCAGAAGGAGGGTGCTGTTCCTGCCAGTCTCTCAGCCCTGCTTTTCCAATTGTACATATTGGTTCTAGGGAATTTGAGGTGGGTCTGCTGCTGTCTGTTTATTGTGTGGAGTCACTGTCCTGGCCACCAATCTGACTGAGGTCACAAAGAGGGGCAAGGGGAGCCTGCATGCTGACCTACCTCCTTCAGCACCATTAAGGAGGAACAAAAGGGTGCTGAGTCTCCCCTTGTCTCCTCTTGTATCTGTGCCTGTTGGGATTTGTTAGGCTGCAGTTCCCAAATCAGTGGGCTGATGGGTGTGTGTCTGTGTGTCCCCAAAGCAGGGCACAGAAAGCTCCCTGCCTCACTCCCAGCTGCATCTCTCCAACACCACACACACACACGAGGCTCCAGCCCAAAAGCTTGCTTGCTGCAGCTAAATACAGATATTCACACACCCATTATAAATGCAGTCTAGTTTCATTTTTAACCCACAGGAGGGTGTGGAGGGAGAAGACATCAAAGCATGAACACAGGCTACCCTGGCATTCTGGGCGTGCAATTTTATCTTCCCCTCATTTCCCTCCTCTCCAAACCAGCTGCTGCAACTATCACGATGCTTGCCCTCCGGCCGGCATGCTGGATAACTGGCTTCCAAGGCAGTCATTAATCTCCCCCCATTACCCAGCTGGCAAGGGATTTCACTGAGAAAGGAGAGCTGCCTGTGTGCCCTCCCAGTGGCAGCTCCCCAAGCCATCCCCAAGAGTGAAGCCATCCCCAAGATGGATGCACCGGAGCAACGCTCAAGGAAGCAGGGATGTCACCAAGCACCATCAGAGGATCTTGGATACACCGGATGAATGCAACCTGCCTGTTGGCAACTGCGGAAGAAAGAGGCAGTGTGCATCTCTAGGGAAAGATGGCTGGGATCAGAGCTAAGTTTAGAGAATGACTTCTTGCACAGCAATAGCAGCAGAGAGTAGCCCGATGTATGCAAGCTATGCAACTGAAAGGGAGATGCACATAAACCTTCAGCAAGAAAATACAGCTCAGCACTGTTGTGCTTTCATTCAACCATTGGGTTTTGACCCATCTGAGGTGACAGGGCTGAAAGTGCATCAGGAGGTACATAATTAACTGAGGGCAAACAGGAGCTGCTGCTCCAGCAAAGCCTGAGTGAAATGAAAACAAAGCAGGCTGAGAAAGCAACAGTGCACTGTCTGCTGAAGGAGACAAAGTAACCAGAGACAAGTTTTGTGCCCTTCCTACCTGAAACAGCCATCTCCCTGCCTCCCACTGCTGTGGGGGAATGTTTGAGCATCTACATCAAAACACAAATAACTTTTTCAGAGTGTTTTCTTGGTGTGTCAGTGAGATGACGCACACCAAACCTGTCATATCCTCTTGGTAACAGTGTTCATTTGCCACTTCTTTGCACAAGAGCCTTGTGTGTACCTACACTAACCTGCATTTGATCTGGTGGTAGGACCATAGGTTCTCCCACGGCGAGGAAAAACACAGACAAGTTTTTGATCTTCCTTAAAGCACTGCTTATCTCAGTTTTGTTTGTTTTCTGTTTTTCGAGTGCAGGATAGCGTCTGATGTGCGTGCCACCCACCACAGCTTATCTCGGCAGCGAAGCAACCATTGCAAACCAAAATAACAGCACCTTCCTCTGTGCCTGCCATTTGAGCAGTGACAGGCATGTTTTGGTATCGCAGACCCCAGGGCGTTAAGCACCAGTCTCACACCTGCACACTTGCTGAGAAATGAGGGGTCCTTCGTTAAGACTAGCGGATTACAGGCAAGATGGCTCAGGCAACCCTTCCCTGAGGATCCTCCGGAGGCACCATCCATCCTCAGCCCACGCAAGCCTCCAAAAATGTAATTTTAGAATGTCTGCGGGATGAGCATCTACAGCGAGAGTTCAAAGCAATGCCTAGCCTGCACAATGAGTCTAAAGCACGGGGCATCAGCATGGAGCACTGACCTGCACTCCTGGGGAGTCCAGCTGGGGACAAGCAACCCCTGCAGCTGCCCACAGCTCCTCAGCTTCCCAATGGGAGGACTCTGGCAAGGCCGTGAGAAAACACAACCTCCACCATCCCCAAGCACTGCTGGGGCCTCCAGCTGCCGGTCCCTTCCTTGCTATCTGCAGGCACTTTCCGGCTTGCAAGCTGACACGCGAAGGGTAGCGACAACGACCCTGCCGAGTCTCAGGGCAACAGAGGGAAGTGGTTTGAGAGGGATTTGCTGGAGGCTGCGCACCCAACCAGCCCTCAACCACACGTTTAGCCTTGTCCCAATGGCTGTGTCATTGGCAGGCAGAGGACTTCAGCTAGCTACTTTCTCATGAGCTTTTAAAGAGGGGCAAAATAGAAAAGAAACTTTGAGCAGGCAGAGGAAGGAACTCTTGGTTAGCTGGGGAGGAGACAGCCATCAGCTGTCACACCGTCTGTCTGGCAGCAGCCGGCCAAGCAGCCCCACGCAAGCTTTCCGTCCCAGGCACATCCTTCCTGGCAGGGAAGGACGCAGGCCCTCAGGAAGCTGCTGCTTCTCCTGCCACGCTCAGCAGTGGAGGTCCCACAGGGCTCCCGGCGCCTAAAATGTGTGCCAGAAATAGAGCCCAGGAGGCGCTATGTTTAGTGGAGCAAATGGTGCCTCAGGAAGGGCCCCTCCAGCAGATGGGCATGGCCTCGTGGTGGGTCCTGCTTCCCAGGTGAGGATGCTGTGTTGTACCTAGGGTAACATGCAGCCATCTCCTCTCAGGAGATTGTGGGGTGGTGAGGTGGAATGGATGTCCCACCTCTGCCAGGAGGCTTGGAGAGAAGAGCATCTAATTAAGACCACAGCTCTGGTTAATTGAGTCCAATTCACCTGTGACATGAAGAGCCACAATCCCATCAGCAATAATGGGACTGCATCGGCTTACACCAGTAATTACTCCAGATCAGCAGTATAACAAAGCTAATTCAATACTTCTGCAGGTCCAGCTGCTCAGGCTGCCAGGGGAGAGCTGGAGATGGCCTTCCTCCCTTATGCCCAGCTCCAAAAAGCACTGCTGGTGATGCAGTGCACGTTGGCAGTCCCTGCTGAGTTGTACTGCTGGGTGCCAGCAGGTGACTGTGTGCTTGGGGCCACGTTGGACGTGGTGGGGTGATGCGTGAGCTGCTGGTGTAGGCAGACATGCAAATTGACAGCTGCACAACCCTGCCATCATCACTCTACCCACTGCTCCCATGGGGCTTGGGATGGGGATGGGGATAGGGAGACTGCATGGGGTGTCCTGGGCATGTCAAGGGCTGGGAATGGCAGGGCAGGCCCTGGTTGTCCCATTCAGGCTGCAATCCAGAGCACAGCAGTTCTTTCCTACCTTTGGCCAAAGAAAACTTAGCTGCCACTGTTGTGAGGAGAGGAGCATTACTGTAGGCCAGTCAAGTTTTGACTGGTCTGATTTCCATAACACACTCTGCAAACATCTGCCTCCTACTGCAGGCTGCGCTGCACTGGCACAGGTCTCTGAGCCAACACGTCCCCCAGAGCTCTGTCTGCTCTGGTGAAGCCAAGTCACAGATGTGCCCACCAGCAGCCAGCACCTGTCCAGGTGCCCTCCCCAGGGGTCCCAGCCTAGCTGACTTCTCCAGAGAGGAAGACATACTATGGGGCATCCACAGTGTCCTTTGGCACATCAGAGTTGCCTCTGTGCTGTTGAAATGCAAGTGCTTCAGTGAGGTGCTGCCCTAAATGAGGAGCGTTATTGCTCTGCTGTTGCTGGGACACTTGGCATGGCCAGGCTGAGAAAGAAAAAGGGAGAAAAGCCTCATGCTGAGAAGCACAAGGCCAGTTAGCATGTTCCTCTGCGACGCTACATCTCCAGGTTTGAAACACAGAAGGCAGGGCAGCTGGTGCTCGCCACAGTGGCCAGGTAGGGCCTTGCTCCCTGAGCAGGAGAGGTCCACAGCTCCGTTCGCTCCTTTGTGTCCACACAGTGCAGGCATCAAACAAAAACAAGCAAAGCACTCTGCAGGGTTGGCTACAGCACCTTCCGCTTCAGGTTTGGCTGATTGAGCCCCGTGCTTGGCTGAAAGCCTCCTGGTTCATCCTGCTTCAAACCAGCACGTTTCGAAACTTGTGCTTTGCATCCTTCAGGAAGGAAACAAGATCAGAAGGCACCACATGTCTTTTCTGTACAGGATTTCTCATTTTGTCATGACCTCCTGCTCCCTGCCTAGGCATCAGCTGTCCCTACCACAGCTTCTCCCTCGGTCAGCAAGCAGAATGTCCCACAGCTCGCATTTCCATTGCCAAGCCGCAGACCTGCTTGCACTTTTGCAGCACACATGATGTTCTGCCCAGACAACATCACCAACAGGTGGGACTAGAAGAAACAGGTTGGCATTGGTAGGACAGCTCCAGCCCCAGCTCAACCCCTGCTGCTGGCAACCTGGGGGACAGCTACTAAAAAAACCAAAGCAATTCTCTTTATTTGACCTCTTCAGTCGACCCAGGATGAATGGGATTAGGTATCAAGCTGCAGATCTTTACATGTTGTTGTTTCTCTTTTTTGAACTGGGTGAGCATTTCTGCCGTGTGGAGCAACTTCCAACTTATGGAAATCAGATGGAAGGTGTTGGTTTTTCACATTGCGGGCCTCGTCTCTCACATCATATCTCACAGTAACATCTATGCTCATTAATTAACTCTCCTCCTTCCAGTTTGCAATCCCATAAACATCTCCATAGCAGCTGATGTCATTGTTTACACAGAAAAGTGTGACATACATTTCTCTCAGAGC
Organism: Phasianus colchicus; assembly: GCF_987193195.1. NCBI lineage: Eukaryota > Metazoa > Chordata > Aves > Galliformes > Phasianidae > Phasianus > Phasianus colchicus. The sequence goes on along the minus strand of NC_143439.1, from coordinate 19,449,346 downwards.
AGCCCAAAGTGAGAAAAGCCAGCAGCAGGTTAGCAAGCAGCTCTCTGAAATCCCCTCAAACCCACAGCAACAGCAGCACCAAGCATCAGTGCCTCCAGCCCAGCACATCTGCTGGTCCCCTGCACTTCGTATGGGGCCACGACATGTCCCTGTCCGATCTGCCGTCCCATGACTGACATCAGTCAGACTTCCCACCTCTACCAATCAGCGTTCCCAGCTAGTTCTGTACTCTTGGAGCTATCCAGACACATACCAGGGCCATGGGGTGTGACGCTCTCCTACTTGTAGGCAAAGGCTTGAGCAATATGCTCGATTCAGTCAAGACAGCTGGCATCAAAAATATAATGAATCAGCCAACGATCAACAAAGATAAATAAGACTGCTCTTTTTTTTTTTTTTCTATGTTAAAAACATCCCTATACCATTTAAATGCACAGCAGAGGGAGGTGGGAACATATCTCCATAAGAAAATGCCTTCATTGTTTTCGTTTGAGATTCCGCATTTTTCACCAAACATTTCATCAGAAATCACAGTTCATCTTTGAAGGGATTTTCAGAGCCCTCAGTTCGCTGCTGCAGTCTGCAGCAGTTTTGCAGGGAGGGAGAGGCACAGCCTAGCCCCCTGCCTCGGTATTTAGGGGCATGCAGGAGGTGTGTGAGGGTGGGGAGAGCAGTTTGTGCTGAAGGCAAGGCTCCAGGCAACCCTGGAGCAGAGTGATCCAGTCTGAAATGAACTGGCAACCCTAAAACTTTTTGATAAGATAAAAATTCATTGATGTTGGCTCACACTGGGCCCACTTCAGCTCTGCACTTGTCCTCTGTGTTTCCTTGGCATATCTGTTCCTTTCCTCTATCTGCTTTAGCATAACTTTATTTTTCTCTTTTATCTTTAGCTAACTGCACCCAGGGACTGGAGGGATTGATTTTTTGTTTTGACTTATTGTTTGAAGATCTGTAACTCAAAGCAGCTTCTTGTGCCTCTGATGTCTAGGCATGAGCAGTATAAAAGGTGAAGCGTGTCCCATGTACTGAGCTGAGCAGGGATACCATTCTATAATCAGTCATCTGTGTTTTATTTTGCCTTTTTGGGAGGAAAACTATTTTAAGACTTTATAGGCAGTAACACTTGCCTATATTCCCGTGGCTGATACTATGCACGCCGGCTCTTTCCCTTTTTAAAGACCGTGTGCCATTGCTCACTTGGTGCAAAAAAAGCACAAAAAAGCACCAAGTTCCTAATTAAAGGAGGCCATTATAAATCAGAAGATATTTTGACCATCATGTCACACCCCTGGCAGCCTACTACTGCCAAAATGTTGCCATGCAAATCCAAGAATGCTGTGCTTGGGGATGCGCTGCCGCGAGGCGAAACAAATCCCCTCTGACGAGGGAAGGCAGAGGGAGGGGACGGTGCACTAACCCGCTCCCATGTGCTCCCTTTGCCCTCGGGGCTGGAGCTGGCTTCTTTTAGAAAATTCTCGCCCTCAGGCTGCGTCCAGCAGGCAGCTCATTAGGACGTGGTGCCCGGGTTTCTCACGCCGAGGTCGCAGAAAGCTCGCCGAGCGCAGCGGTGCTGTTTACGATAGCCCATCTCCTCCGCTCCCTGAAGTTGCCCAGCTTGCTGAAATATGGTTACATATGCAAACATTATCTCCCAATTGTAACCTCATTTTCTGCTCTGCTGGACGGCGTGACCAGCATTTGTCATCCCGCCGCCCCCGCCCGCTGCACCGCTCGCACGTCCCTAATTGTCACTGAGATGCAGCGTGCCAGCGGGACGCCGGTGTCCGCTGCTCCCCATCTCCACGCAGTCACTCAGGTAACAAACCCATAATCTCGTCCTGTTTTCATGATGGTTGAATTACACATAATTGTTCCTGCACAGTGATTGATTTCTGCCTGAATAGAGACCTCTGCCTTTTTTCAATGCGAGCGAGTGGCAGCCAAGTCTCTCCATCGAGGAGGAGGCAGCAGCCTTTGAAGAGATCAAAGCCAAGGCCGCGAGCAGTTGTGCGCCCTGGGAATATGGAAAGCCTTTATGCTCTCAACCCCATTTCCAACATCATGTTGGATTGCAGCTGCATTACATTCTGCCAGCATTCTTAATGCTTTTAGTATTGACTCTGACATCACCGATAGCTGTTTTAAAGTAACAAAAGCTGAGGGATGACTTATTTTCACAACTCCGTAATTGGAACATGCAAAGTTAGGGGAAGGCAGCATTTGTTTTCAATCTGAAATACAAAAGAAAGCACAGAAAATTATATAAGTTCCCCAAAATTAAAAACACGTTTTTCATATGGAAAGAACAGAGGGGGCATTTTTATAGCCTAGACCACACAAAATGAACTGATTATGCACATGTTTTTTCAAGCCTAAAGGCTGAAGTAAAAATATGATTGGGTAAGCGAGTCAAATCGGGAAAAAATATTGTGACTCACGGTGCATTTAGTGACTTCTAGCACCTGATGCAAGGCAAAATGCTACAGATGCCCTGGGTGCTGCTTTCCTCTGCAGCTCCTTGTAGTAAACTGACAGCAGTTCACTTAGCCTAAACCAGGCACAACACGTGGCGAACGAGCATTAAATCCTCATCAGTTATCTGGGAAGATAACCAGCGATCTGGAAGCATAAAGCACTGCAGAGCTCCTTCTGAGATTTCCTCTGCTCCAGCCACACATCAGCCGTAATCGCCACAGAGCTATTTTCGGGGGTGTCGGATGCTCCTGCCCTCCATCCCCTCCTCCCCTGCCCTCACGGGGGAACACAAAGGCAAAAATTTCCAGCTAGAAAGGCGGCCCCGAGCTTTGATTAAACACACGCCCACACTGTCCAGGGAACACATTTCCAGGGAAGACTTAAAATGAACCGGTGGGAAGGAGAGGGGACAGGGAGGATGGGAGGCAGAGCCAGGGATGCCGCACAGCTGAGCCGCTCCTGTCCGGAGCACCGCTGCCGCTTCAACAAACACTTCTATTCATTCTGAAGCCACTGAATTGAGTCTTTTGAGAACAGTAGTTTTGAAATACGCTCACTGCCACTACGGCGTGCGGAGCAGTGAGAAGCAACGAATGTGTAAATAAAGCATAAGCTGTAAAGAATTAAGCATTATAAGCTGTAAAGAATTAGACGTTATGAGCACTAGTGTATTAGCAATAAAAATAATTTTCTTTTAGCTGCATCATTTGCCTTCTGCCGTTCCAGAGCTCCTTTTTTCCCTCCCAGTCATTACAGCCCCGTTTCAGAGACAGCAGCACGGGACCTGCCCTCCTTCCTTGCGGACATCATGCCAATGTCCTTGTCACTACCTGGATCATTGGTACTGTCTCGGTGATATTTTGGCCATTCCTCAGCACACACACAGCCACACTGAGGCTGAAAGTGGTGGCAAACATAGTAAGCCATCTCTTTACTACATCACAAAAGCTCAATTTTGAATAGCATTAAGAAAGAAGCCTTTCCTATGTTAATCCAATGTGCGTTTGTTGTTTTTTTTTTTCTGCCCCTCTACTCTTCCTCCATCCCCAGAAAATTTACTCCTCCCTTGCACACCCTGAGAGATCGCTCTTCTATGGCTCCAGTGCCTGCTCTGAGGACAGGAAAATGCTCACAAAGCAGTGCTGAGGAGGAGCACGAGGTGCCAGAGCTGCCAGCTGCCAGGCTGCTAGGACATCCCGCTCCTCTGTCTCTCTGTCCATCCATCTCATCAGGAGCCCCAAACACGGGCACACAAACACCAGTCCCCAGAAGCCAGCAGGCAATCCATATAGTATCGCAGAGATTCCTGAAACAGCATCAGAAGTCAGGTCCGTGTGATGCTGCAACCCTGCCTCTCAGTATCAAGCCATTACTGGGATGAAAAAGTACTTTTCACTATAATTGCTGCTTATTTTCCTGGATGCTGAAGGAGCTCAGAAGCTGGAGGAGCACAGGATGGACAGCAGCTTCCCAGGGGAGGGAGTGCGCCGTGCTCATTATCTGGTCCCATTTGTGCTGGATTTCTAATAGAGGGACTGAGAAAGAAGTAAGAGTGCACATCACGATGCTGGAAGCAAGCAGCCTGCATCCCTCTGTGGCAATAAAGATGAGACACAGAAGAGGGGGGAAGATGCTGGTGCTGCTGGAGTGGCAGGGAAGAAGAAAGGGAAAAGACCAAAACGTGCTTTTTGACAAAAAGTTTTTACACACTTTTCTTTACAGTTCCTCCCTGCTTTTTCTTAAAAACTTCATCAGAATTCTCTGGTCCTTCATGGAAAGGCAGTGTACAAAACAGCCAAGCCAGCACTGCCAGGAACTTTCTTCTTATCAGCATTGCTTTTAATCAGATAGAGGTGTTGAGAACTTCTCTTAGTTCCTACTCTGCATACATTCCAGTTTCTACTTTCTCAGACTTCTGGTTTGTTTTCATGAAAGCAAAACAAGACAAAGAAGCACCACCACAAAAACATATCTTTAGAGAAGAGCTGTCATCCAGATGGGTTCCTGAAGGATGCTCAGGAGCTGCGGATTTTGCTCTGCTATCACCTCCTGAACATCTCTCATCAGGCTCCCTGTTTCTAGACAAGTCCTCTCAGCCTGTGGCCCTATTTCATGCTGGGGCACCAGGAGGACATCTCCCCTGCATCTGCCCACAGCTACCAGCCCTCAGCCATTCCCACGGGTCATGTCCTCAAGCTCAACTCAGCGCCGAGTAATTATCCACAGAACTTACCTATTTCATGCTTAATTGCACAGGCACATACTTTTGCTCCACCCTCAGCCCAGCCACAGCCTAGCAACTTGCACTGCCCCCCAGGCTCACATCCCAGATTCAAGCAACCCAGCCCAGTAGTGTGAAGTCACCCAGCAGTGACACAGAGGCAAGACACAGGTGACATGGGACAGCTCAAAGCCAGCCCACAGAACCTGTGTGTTAAGGGCTTCATGGCTAGAAATCGTTGCCTCCAGAGCAAGAATGTAAGTCTGGAAAACACTTTGTCCGGAAGACATCAGGATGAAAAGTTCTTTAAGCAAAATGGGGCATTTTGGACATTGAACACAACTATTTGCCAAACAACACGTATTTACTCACAGCCATGCAGCTGGACCTGGAGGAGAAGCTCCACAAAACCCCTGTGTAACCCCACTCCCCTCAAAAACCCAAACACAAGAGTCATCGAACCAGCTTTGTCTAAGCCAGATTTCCTGATGCAACTTCTCAATCTGCCCAATTAGTCTGTAAAATTCTCACTTACACACATCCCTAGAAATAAAACAAAACAAAGAAAAAATTACAGGCTTCGGAGTAAGAGGAAACGCTTTTCGTACAGGATGTTTTGGGAGATCCTTTCATTAACAAGGTTCTGATTCAGACAGCATTTCATAGAATCATAGAATTGTTTAAGTTGGAAAGGACCCTTAAATGTCATCTATGCCAACTCCCCTGCAACGAACAGGGGCACCAACTGCCAGATCAGGCTAACCAGCTCTCCCAGAGTGCCTTCATATTCCTTACTCCAACATATGACGCCATCTGCCACAGGTCACTCTGATAAGGAGCGTAGTTTGCTGCCAGCCTAAGAACGCTGTCAGACTGGCGGAGGAGCTGCCTAACAAATTGGCATTTTTTTGCAGCTCTCCTATTATGAGTTTTCCTCATGAAGATTTACATCTGAAGCAGGATCTCGATGCCTTTAGCTTAGAAATACTCTCAAAATAACAGAAAGGGGAAAAGAAATCACAACAAAACCACAAACTTAAGAGCTAAGCTTTTTTTGTGTTTCTTTCATTTTTTCTCGTTAAATCCATTACAGCCTCCTCTTCTCCCTGTTCCATGGGTATTGAAGATATTGAATAATGTGTGTGGGAGAGAGAGGGATTGGGGTAACAATTTTTCCAAACCCAACTTGATCCATTCCAACTCACTTGTCAGGTTAAATGCCAGCGGCACGCAGCAGAGAGCCAGGCAGATGGAACAGCACTGATGTAACTCAGTGTTACAGTGTCACAGGGCAGCAAAACCAAAAGCTTTCCTTCCCTGGGCAGGGAAGCTGCTCTTCCCATCTACGCTGAGCCCGAGCATCGCCTGACCTGATGTGCTGTTGGACAGGGCATCCCACAGCCAGACTTTGCAGGCATGTAGTACCTGGCAAGAGGATAGCAGTGCACCACCTGAACACACCTCCACCATTGGATGCAGTTTATCTGCATTTTAGCACAACTCCAGGGGAAAGAAATTCTCTCCAAGCATGGCATTCATTTGAAAAATACTGATGCCTCTAATTTTGTGCTCCAAATTACAATTTTTTTTATGGTGGATTTATGCAAGATTTGGACACTGTCCTTCACAGTGGCTGGTATGATGATCTATTTCGGCTTTGAAAGGAAAAGAATGTTGAAATAAAAATTTTCCACACTGACTGACATGTTCAGTGAGAATGGTGGGGACAGGTTGATGGTTGAAGTGGATTATCTTAGTGGTATGTTCCAACTTCAATGATCCTATGATTCAAAGAAAGATCAAAACACGAAGATAAGCTAAAACTGTGGAGAGATACGGTCACAAAAATCTCTGAGGCAGTTTTGAAACACAGAGAGAAGCAGAAAATAGTAGAAATAGAGTCTCAAGGCTGCTCCCAAGCAGGTGGTGCCACAGGGAGCATGAACCAGAAGCACATTCCACAGGATACCTTGCTGAAGTGCGTTGCTCTCCATCCCAGAGGCACCAAAATCAGCTGCTGGTGATCACTGTGTGCCCACTGCTCCAGTCCCAATGCCCATCTGACAAAGATCCCATTACAGCCTTGTCACTTCACACCTGCAGCGCATGCTGACCCTCCTCCTCCAACCTCACCTACACTCACAGCCACACAGAGAGAACAGATGAACTATAAGGACACCCTCCAGCTCCATCATCGTGCACTTCTGCATGAGTGGTTGAGTACCTTTGAAGATGACAGACCAAGATACCCAGGACCCAACTCCCTATAGCAGACAGCAGGGACGGACTCCTCTGGAGCAGCTCTGATCACGTTTCTTCCCCTTTGTTGGGACGATCCCTGGCCGATCAGCAAAGCTGGCACGCGCATTAGCTCCCTACTGTACTTTTCGTTCAGCCCCAAAGATTGAATGAATACGTTTTTATTTAAGTGCTCAATCACTTTCTTGCTGAGAGGACAGATTCCTTTGAAGTGGGAAACCCAAGCTAAATAAACACATCCACAAGATCCAAGTCTCAAAATAGAAGCCGTTGGCTTGCTAGATTAAGTTATTCTGAATGCAATTTTCTTAAGTGAATCCAATGCCTCGGAAGGGCCAGAGTGACAGGGATGCTAATCCCCGGCTGTGGGATGGGGACAGCATGCAAAGCAGCTGTGCCAAGGCCAGCGAGATGGGACCCAGACTGACAGTGGGGTAGGAACAGCAATTCGATGCACTTGAGATGCAAAATCTTCATATCCCCAGAGGAGCATGCTCCTGCACATGTCTGAGAGACACGGACTGTTTTATGGTTTAAAAAACAAAAAGAAGGTGCATCCCTCTAACAGGACTTCAGAAATATTACAGCAGCAGTAAAATGCTCTGTGTGGGTTATTTCTCCTCAAAGAGCTCTCCCTACTTATCAGCAGAAGTAAAGCACGCAGAGAAGTGGGGCTTCACTGCCTGCAGCCACACAGCACCATGAGGATCTGGAAAAACTTTTGGTGCCTGAAGCTGCAAAGATCCGGGCTGCCTTCTCTAGCACTGTTCTCCCTGATACCTGAGGCCCACAGTGAGCTGTTCATCTTAACGCTTTTTTCTGGACCAGAATTAAGTTGGAGAAGAGGAGGTACAGCACCACAAGAATAATGACATTTCAGTTCTAAACCACACGAAAATGAAAGTGGCAGCCTCTTCTCTGACAGGTTGCCTCAAACTAGCTCCTAGGTGTACAGAAGATGGAGACTGAAGACACATCCATGACACTACAACTCCAGCTCTGGGTACGTGCAATGGGTGGGGTCTGTGATCACGCCTTGGCTGAAGTCACATGCATGCAGCGCCCGCCTCTGGAGTGAGCCATGGGGGAATACTGCCCTTCCCCATTGCCCACTCAACATTAGTTAGGTTGACTAATTGCACCAGCCCGGCAAGGATAAGGCACACTCCCTGCCCTTCCAAGGGCTGGGGAAGGGATGGGAAAAAAATGTAATTTTTTGTTTCCTGCTCCACTCTAATGTAACTTCCACAATAGATAGGTAAACAATATAACCATCATCATTACAATATTGTCTTCGCATCACCCTCTACACATTCTCAGTGGAATTTACTACCCAAAACTAAAAAGACACTAAGATCCATTCGAAAAAGTATTTCCTATCCAAAAATGAAAGTGTGTTAAGATCCATCCGCACAGGCACCTACAGCACCGTAAGCACAGGGACCATCCTGGAGCTAGCAGCGGCTGCCCCGACCCCGACCCCCAGTGTGATGCTGCGTGCCGTGGGGAGGGAGCCGACACCGAGCGCTGCTCCCCGATGCACAAAGCCTTTTTGCATGGAGCAACCGACGGCGGGCATCAGTGTCAATCAGCAGCCGGCGATACCGTATCTGGCAGCAAAAAGCGGAGCGAGCCTTTTCATCTCGCTGACAGGCAGCTTGAGCAGCCCTGCTGCAGCCCTCGAGACCCCTCAACAAACAAAGAGTTAACGCCAGAAAATTCACATCTGTCCTCGCGACTACAAAGACGGCATTTACATCGCCCCACCGCACATTATCCCACAGTGTAAAGCAGGGCTCTCCTGGCCCCACTACGGGCGCTGCGGTTCGTCACAGGGTTCGGCTCTTCCACCCGGACCGCGACCGACGCTGCCACAGCCCTAATGCACGGCATGGCCACACGGCTGTGGGACCGACGGAGGAACCCCGAAAAGTCTTTGGGGAGAGAACTCACTGTTCTGGGGATGGGTGGCGACAGAGATCCGTTAGGCATGTACGGGTCGTTGTTCATATTTGGCATCATGATATACCCCGAGTAACCAGAGTACGATGGTCCCTTGCTGTACAAGCCGCCGTCAGGATGCTTTCCTACGGAAGAGGAGACAATGACGGTGTTATTCCCCACGCGTGCAGCTCAGAGCACTTAAACAGGTACTGTGCGTTCACGGAAACGTTCTGCCTGAGAACATTCCCTTGCTTATGGCAATTATTTCTGGCAGAAAGCAGTCCCAGCAATTTGTAACCACATTTTTTTTGAAGAAGAGTTAATTCTTAAAGCAGTCGCTGCACTTTGTGAGGGGCCAATGCAACATAACCTCAGAGCAACTCATTTATTTTGCCAGTCCCCTCCAGCATAGGTAGAAACACCAGCCCTGACATCGTGTTTCCCCACGTCGCATGTCCCTCCAGGATGTCAGGCTGAGAAGCATTGCCAGCACGGCTTCCCCGCATCACTGCTAGGAGGGGAGGGAGAAGATGGCGAGAACAAGGGGCAATCACCCCCTCCTCTCCTAACCGTGAGCAGAGGGCAGGGTTGGCACCGGGCAAACCCAGGGCCAAGGCTGCTGAACAGCCTCAGGGAGGGAGAGCCCAGGGGGGGAGGTGATTTTGTGGGGAAATTGCTTGGCTCCGGGTCCTGCAAAGGGACAGGTTTGGGCAGCAAGACCGCCTGCAGGTGAGTTTTTCAGAGGATGCAAGGGGAAAAAGAGCTGCACAGAGCTGATCTTCCCTCACGGCCATAAGCACAGACATTGCAGCTGTTAGGCTGTGCAGCTCCCAGTTCTGCAAGGAACCACAGGGTCCCAGCAGGCACTGGGGCTGAGCTGCGTCCCACTCTTGTGGAGGTGATGACCTCCTTCAGCCCGTGATCATAACCACTGCACATTAAGAACAGCCTTTGTCCTTCGCAGCACTCGTTCTTTGTACACATGCCCGGCTCTCTAAGCAATATTCCACAAACTTTGTTATTTCTTCAGCCAGAACAAACCACTGGTGTTACAGAGAGCAGAAGGGCTGCTCGGATGGAGGCTTAGGGGCTGAATGGGCACCATGCGCAAGGGGGAAATCACTGCTCCCTAACACAGCTTGCTGCGCTGTGTCAAAGCCAACATCCTAAAAACAGTGATTTCTTCAGCGAGGATCGATGTGGCCTCCTTATCAGTCTTTCTTTCGACAACCATTCGGTCACTGGAGATAATCGCGCAACGCATCCACCTCCTCCCCCAGCGCTCCCCCATCCCCAGCAGACACTGAATTCAGACACGGACTGCAGCCCGAAGGTGGGAGCAGCACACGGGACACGCGGTTCTCACCTTCCTCGGGATGCTCCCTGCCCTTGTCATGATAGGAATCCTGCGCTGGAGTCTGCCTGGAAACCTGGACGCGGGGAATCCGGCACCGGAGAGGAGGAAGGAAAAGAGGAGAAGTCACTGTGCGGGTGTTCGCTGCGCCCGTTCGCCTCAAAAGACGGGACAGTGACGGCGCGGGGCAGCACCGCTGGTTCCTCCGGGCAGAGCGCAGCCCGAGGGGCGGCGTGCGGGAACGCGCCGAATTCCGGCGGCCGAAACGCCCAATGGGTACCAAAATGCAAAAGGAAAATAAGGTTGCCCTCGTTACTGCATATCTGCGGGAGTGGAGGGGGGAGAGAGAAAAAAATATATTAAAAAAAAAAAAAAAAAAAAAGGAAAACAGGCAGGAACGCCGACAAGCGGCTCGCTCCGAAGTTGTTTTAGCGTCGGGCATTTCTTCCCTACAGTTGAATGTGACCCCCTCCAAGAGCCCACGGCCCGTGGGGGTGCGGGGCAGCGCTGGGGCCGCCGCCCGCCCCACGGGACCCGCGCCGCGCCGAGCCCGGCCGGGCCGAGGGGGCCTTTGCCGGGGCCCGGCCACCACCGCGGGGCCCGGCCCCCCCTCCCCGCTCCTCGCTGCCCCCCGGCCCCTCACCTCGTGCCCGCCGGCGCCGGGCGCGATCTCGGACTCGTTGACCAGCGAAGACTTGATGTCGGCTAGGTCGCCCTCCTCCTCGGGGTGGCTGATCTCGGCGAAGATCTTCTCCTTCTGGGGGTCCCCTTCGTCCTTGAAGGGGATCATCTCGTCGGTGGCGCAGAGCTCCGGGTCCCCCCCGCCGCCCCCGGCCCCCGGCAGCTGCGGCATCCTCGCGGCAGCGCGGCGTCTGCTGCGGCCGCCGGCCCGCCGCGGGAAGGGAGCGGGAGGAGCGGCGGGGGAGGAGGCGAGGGAGGAGGCGAGAGAGGAGGAGGAGGAGAGAAGAAGGGGAAAAAAAATAAATAAATAAATTAAAAAAACCCCGCGAAGTCCTCGCCAAGTTGCTGCCTCCGCGCTCGGCGCCCGCCGCGGGGGGAACGGCGTAGGGAGGCCGCGGGGCTGCGCGGGGCGAACCGAACCCCCGCCCGCCCCAGCCGTCGGGGAGGGGCGGGGGCGGCGGAGATGAAAGGCGCCGCCGCCGTGAGTGACACCGGGGGGCGGCGGGATGGGGGCAGCGGGGGGGCGGTAGGGAAGGGGCCGGGCCGGGCCGGGTCCCGGGAAAGTTTGCCGATACGGTCGCCGTGCGGATACGCTCGTGCGGGGCTGGGAGCGCTGCGGGAGCGGTGCCCCTCTCCGCCCCGTTGGGAGCGAACACGCGTTGGAAAGATTTTGTCGATAACCAAAAAATTAAAGAAAAAATCCAAACAAAAGCATCCAACGCGCTCACTCGGGAAGCATCGGAGCGACGCCACTCGTTGTGTTCGGTGCGGGTCATCCTGCGGACCACCGCTCCCCGCCATCCCGGCCCCGTCGCCGGGGCGCACCGTGCCCTGCCCGTGCCTCGTCCGTGCGCTCCGTTGACCGCGGGGCCTCCGCACCACTTCCCCCCGACGGCTCCGTAAGGAATGGGGCCGAGGACGGGAGCAGGTAGCGGGGCACGGCGGGAGGTACGAGCGAGGATAGAATGAAACGGACAAGGAAAGCGGGAACAGAAAGACGGGGACGGAGGGGCACCGCACGGCGCTCCGCGGGCGCTGCGCCGGGACAGCACTGCGAGACCTGCCCGGTCCTTCTGCACATCAGCGGGCTTTGGGCATCCTGTTTTTTATACGCACACAGAATTGCGTTATAGAAGGATGTCGTGGGGTTTTGGTTGTTTTTTTTTTTCTCCTTTTCTTTTCCATTTTTGCACGCTTTTTAGCTTCGTTTGGCCGTTTCAGTAATTGGGATGTATAATAATAATTATTTTTTTAACGATTATTTAACGATTATTTTATTTTGCAGCCCCGACGGCCGGCCCTGCTCCCACTGCCAGGGAAGGAAGAGAGACATGAGTACACAACCCACGATCCCCACTCGGAGCCCCCCCGGTTGCGTGCGGAGCGGCGCCCCCTATATAGGAGAGGGCGGGAGCGGGGCGGGGCGGCGGTGCTTTGATGTCCCGCCGGCGGCCCCTTTCATCCCCCCCCCGCCGGTCCCCCCGGGCCCTTTGTGCGCCTAAATTTGGCAGGAGCATGGAGGCGCGCCAGGGCGCCCACGTGTGCGCCGAGCTCCCAGCTGAGCCGGCCCCGGGTTTTCTTCCGGGTAAGGAGACAGCGGGGGAGATCAAAGAGTTTGGGGAGCCGAAGCCGAAATGTGCATGGAAATAGAGGGAAATCATCGCCGTCGTCGTAATAAAAATAATACCCAAAAAATCCTGCCGCCTGGACGCGTGCCAGCCCGGAGCTACGGGGGAGAGCAGCGCGCGTGGTGGGGAGGGAGAGGAGGGATGGAGCAGGTTTTCTCCGAGAGGAAAAAAAATAAAAGAAAATCTCTCATTTTATAAAGGCAGTCGGAGTTCTTCTCCAGAGGAAATTTAAAATAAATAAATAAATAAATAAATTTAAAAAAAAAAAAAAAGAAAGAAAAAGAAAAAGAAAAAGCCCACCCTTTTGTTTCAAAGCGCCGCGCAGCCGAGCGGCTCCGCCCGACGGCGCGTCCCAGCGCTGCCGCCCTCGGCCCGGCCCCAGTGGAGCGCTGCCCCCGCGGCCTCGGGGCGTTGAGAGGCGGGGGTGTCTAGGCCCTCCTCCCCCCGTTCTGTTTCTCCCGTAGCCCCTTTGCAAGGTGATGCCACTGAGCAACCTGGAATGGAAATCGAAATCCATGGGCTGACCTCCCAAACGCCTCCTGCCGGGAATAAAGGAGGAGCGTGGGTGGTTGGGGGGCTGAGCAAAGCACCCTTGCTCCTGTGCCAGTCAGGTGGTCCCAAACCGGGATTGGAAAGGCGAAGCTCTGGGATGCTGTTCTCTCTGTTCCACAGCATTATTTGTGCCACAGATAGGTGCTTTGAACGGAGTAGAAGACAAATAGGGAGCAACCTCTGCTGGACTGGGAAGCTCGGTGATGCTGTTTTTTTCTGAAAGGTGGGCTGGTTTGTAATGCTAACAGAAAGCATCCTGGTGGGGTTTCTTGCAGCTCTATCAGGGAGCAACCTGTGTTCCTCGTTTAGAGCTACTTGGATAGAGATCGCATGTAATAGGTATTAGGATATTAGGATTTTTGCTTTTTAATTTACACATCCAGCTTTCCAGTTCTGGGATGCCATTAATGTTCTTACCCAGAATTACCATGTTTAAAGAGTGAGGTTTTCTTTCCTGTGCTACAACAGGGGCTTTGTGAGATTTGAGCGGGCAAATCCCACCAGCGTGTTTTTGCTGTAAGAACTTATGTTTAGATGAAGACATCGCTAGAGCAGCTCTCGTAAACATGTTCGATTATCTTATTTTGAGATTAAAGGGTTAGCAGTTTAGGAGCTGCTTTCCTAAAGCATCCTAAAATGCAGGGGAAACACACGGTGTATGGGAAGAAGTGGTGACACAAAGTAGCTTGCTAACGAGCCCTCGCCTCGTTGAGCGTGCGGCGACGGGATGATTTCCGATGACTCATCAGATCAGATAATGCGCCGTGTGCGGATGGATGAAAGGGGTGGCGGGGCTGAGAGCGGAGCCTGTGCCTCGTGCTGCAGGGACAGGCAGACGGGGGCATGGCTGCTCGCTGCCCCCAGCAGGGATTTCTGCTCTGGGATGTTCAAAGGGAGCACCGCATCCCTGAGGGCCTTCAGTAGTTCTGTTGGATACTGCGCTTAGGAGAGATGCTGGCCAAAGGAAAGCCTTTTAATTGCAGAGTAGCAGTTTTGCGCATTTACATCAACGCTTCCTGCTTTCTTAGGGGCAGAAATTCCTCTCCTGAACAACTAACTGTTACACCTACCCACGACTGATGATATTTTCCCCATTGCAGAGAGCCAGGATGCACAGCGTTGGTGGGCGTCCTGCTGGTGCCCCCAGAACCCCATGGCATGAGCTGACCCTACAAAAGGGCTCCTGCAGGTGGTTTTATGCACACATCGTTGGAAGCCTCAGGCTGAAAATGTTGATTTCTATTGGTGCTTGCTGGAACAGAGCGTAATTAGTAGTCACAGCCCTGCGAGGTGATTTGTGGAGGAGTCGTCCTTACACAAAAACCCTTGGCCTGACTGTAGCAAGGCCTACTTTGGAATTTATCCTCACCCAATTAACATATTCTGCCAAATATATCATTAATGAGCAGAGCAGACCGCACTGGTGCTTTCTTTTAGATGAACTGACTGTTCCTTTCCTGCATACCCGCTGCACCTGGTGGCCTCTGCCTTGTACTTAATGACTGGATCTCCTTGTGCCCATCCCACACTGCCAGCAGGGCGTGGGAGCTGCAGAGAAGGCCCCTTGAAGGAGGTGGGAGGGCAGGAGAATCGGCAGCAGCTCCCCAGCAGCAGCTGTGCGCCATTGGCGTGGGACATGAGAGGCTGCTTCTGGCTCACTGAAGTGGTTCAGTGATGCAGCGAATGTGCATGATGCCTGCTTGATTTTTCTGAGTGCCCTGACCTCCGTCTGGCCACGTCCTGAGCATACATGCAGCTACATGGGGAGGCTGGGCCAGGGGAATGCATTTTTCTTTTTGCCAAGGAAGCTGCTTGAAGGTAGATCTGTTTTCAAGTATCAGCTCCTGCTGCCCAGGGACACAGCAGACATCAATTTGCCTGGCTGAGGTGCTGCACAGTAAAAGCTGTGTAGCAGTCAGCTGCAGCAGCATTCACTAGATGAGCACCAGAAGAATGCAATGAGGATTTTGCAGGCCAAAAGCAGGAGTAATTGCAGAACTTGCATGCCTGGGTAAGCCTCCATCAGCAGCAACTGACCTTCCTTCCCGCCCAGTGAGGCTTTCCAACAAACGAGGGACGCCAGCTAATAAGGCTCTCCTGGGCTAAAAGACTTTAATAACTTTTACTAATTTCAGTACCTTTTCATGCAACGTGTAATTAAATTATGAGGCTCCCTGCCATAGGATGTTATGGAGGACTGAGTTATAAATGGATTCTGAAAAGGATTAGGCAAATTCATTTTGGCTATGAAACACGACCATTCGGGTACAACCTTCAGCTCAGTTTTAAGTGGGGTTTAATTTCATTTTCAGTGTAGTACTTTGAATTTCAGTAAACTTTTATGGTTTCCCTCGAATGCAAGTAACCACCTTGTTGTGTTGAGCTGCCTTCTTTTTTTCCTCAACAAACCCCACATTTAGCCCTGATACAGGCAGAGGATTCCCGAAACCTCCAATTGCAGGAAGTCCATACTGGCACCAGGAAGACAACACAGCAGAAAGCAGAGTGGAAAAACCAAAACTGTGGAAAATGGCCCAAACAGTTGCTGTTACGTAGAAGTCAGATGTCTGCAATCTGATCCAACTTAAAATGAGTTTTAATGCATGAATCAGGAGGATCACCTTTTTTTCCCCTTCCAAATTTGAATTTATAGCATGCCATCAGTCTCTAGCCTCAAGCCATAACCAAGATTAATACCAGCTGATGTGTGCATGCCACTACTATGTTGATAGTGAAATAAAACTTTCCCTGGTTAATTTGCCTCTCCCGCAAGGAATTCAGTCTTTCAGACCTCCCTCTCAGCCAAGACCACTTTTAATATCATTTATTTGTGTTTGCTGATCATGAAGCATCTAAATAGTGTTTCATACAAAAACCTTTATGAAAGAACAGAAATGTTGTATGGTATTTATATTTCTGTAAAGGTAACACTGGCATGCAGACAAATTGTGGTTTGGTATCATATGTTAACAAAAGATCATCCATGAAATGTTCAAAAGCAATATTCAATAACAAGGAATATTAGTTTTAAGTGGGGTTTAATTTCATTTTCAGTGTAGTACTTTGAATTTCAGTAAACTTTTATGATTTCCCTTGAATGCAAGCAAACACCTTGTTGTGTTGAGCTGCCTTCTTTTTTTCCTCAACAAACCCCACATTTAGCCCTGATACAGGCATGGATTCACCAGATTATTTTGCATTAGAGGAGTGCTATCTTTCATGAGAGAAATTAAAACAAAGGGGCTGCAGGCCAAAGTGCCAGAGCCTGGAGAAGTCGTAGATTAAGCTATATATTAATTACTGGATTCCCTGCTGGGAGCTATGAGCAGTTAATTCTTTAATTTTATGCTGTGTTTTTAAGGTAGTTTGAGGTTCTCTACAACCTCACGCATCAAGAGGTTTTGAACGTAGACATTGAAACAGGATGTTAGGAGCTGTTACGAGTGTGTTGGAAATGATCTCTGGCAGCCTATGGAGGCAGACCAACGGGAAGCGTGCAAAGCGGCTTTTAGGGACGGTTAGGTCAGCTGCTTTATGCAAAAGATTTGGGGAAGTCAGACAGCAGTTGGCTCCTAGGTGGTCCCACCAGGCAAAAGCATATGTGTTGCCTAGCTCCCCTGAAAGACGAGGGAAAGAAAGGAGTTTAAATCCTTGAAGGCAGCTCCCAGCAATCCCAGGGCTGAAAAAGCTTGCTCGATCTGGCTGGAATTGGTTCAGCTCTGGCAGCGCAGCTTCGTAGAGGATTAGTCCTAGGCCTGACCACAGACACGACACAGGCTTCGCAGTGTCCTCTAGGGCATCTTTCTCCTTGTGCTAGATGGACTGTGGGCACAGGGCCTTCTGCCTGAAAAGTTACGTGCAATAGCAGGATGGGCTGAAAATTGCCCCAAGGTTGCTTATTATCTTCCGGTCTTATATTTATGGGACTGGGGCATGACAATGGCTGATCAAGACCTACAAGTGTTTGATGTCAGTTGTTCCACAGAAAAGCAGAGAAAAAACGGCCGAAGAAGGCCGTTTCCTCATTCCTAATCTCTATGCCTCCAGCACAGGAGAGAATGAAAGGGTTTCTAGGTGCACACTTCTGTCCTGGCAGTAGTTGTTTAAAATTCATCCTTGCCTCTCTCAGCTTGTGCTGTGCCACAAACAGGACTACACACAGCCGCAGAGCAGAGGGCTCTTCCAGATGAAGGAAGGGCTGCCACTTGTGCCTGTGTTGGTGCTGCAGTGCAGAGCACTTGTCTGAAGGGCTTTGGAGGTGAGATACGAAAGTGTTGAAGTACACACAAACTTCAGTATCTGTTTGTCATTATGCAAATACTGAGCCTTGCTGGGTTGGCAGTGGGAACACTGAGGGTCCATGATAGTCACTAATAGTAAATATATATGTTTTATTTTAATTCTTAAGTGTTGCTTATTCTCTATTAGCTCATGTAGAGGGCAAAGGAAGCCTAGTGATGTCCTCGGTGTGCTTGCTCAGAGCACTCACTCAGAACATTCATTTCACCTATATAATGCAACACAACG
The DNA here is from genome assembly GCF_987193195.1 of Phasianus colchicus. Classification (NCBI taxonomy): domain Eukaryota; kingdom Metazoa; phylum Chordata; class Aves; order Galliformes; family Phasianidae; genus Phasianus; species Phasianus colchicus. The sequence continues at coordinate 19,431,702 of NC_143439.1, read as the reverse complement.
TGCAGTACCACTTGAGTTTTGGAGACAGCAGATGTATTCATCTCAGTAGCACAGCCAAGTTGCAAAGCTGTGAGTGATTTTCCTGTGGGGAAGATTCCAACCAAAGGAAGGGAATACAAGTTTCCATTTATGAAAGCAACTTGTGATGCCTGGTGGGGATATGTGATGAACCATTCTTACTACAATAAATGGAGTAACCAAGAGAGGTGGTCAGGCAGGACATGGCTCTGAGCAACCTGATTGTGCTGTAGATGTCCCTGTTCATTGCAGGGGATTTGGACTAGGTGGCCTTTAAGGCTCCAACTCAAACGATTCTGTGATTCTATGTTTCCACTTAATCTAGAGGGTTTCTGACCTGTTTAAAAATGGTAAGTTAAGCCTGGCCATTCAGACATGCTAATGTACTGGGAAAGTTTTATTGGCAGGAATTTTGCAGGTATTCTAATGTCTTTCACTTAATGCACACACACAGACTGTAAGGACAGCTCTCTAAGTTTGTAGGGCATATTGAAGTCAGTGCTTAAACCAAATGAAACCATTGGAAGAACACAGAGATGCTCACTCAACTTTGCAAGCCCAACTCCTTTCTCAGAACTCCACCTGACCCCTCCTGTCTCAGTGCCCCACCTCTGCTGACTGCAGGGCTGATCATGAAACATACGTTCCCTGCAGCATGGCAGGAGGGAGAGGAGGCTTTGCTGATGCGTCTCAGGAAAAGCAGGGCAGATGTCTCCAAAAAGCTGAAGAAGCCTCACAGTAGATTGCGTACCCTGGAGACCTTCTTCTTTTCAACTGCATAATAGCTGGCTCCAGGACCTTTACCAGCAGTGATGGTTGTGGAGCAGTGCAGGCAGAAAAGCTGCAAGTCATTTGGAGATCAAAATATAACAATTGTCAGCAAGACGTCACATGGAAGCACCAGGAATGTTCAGTGATTGCACCCCTGTGTTAGTGATCAGCCTCACTTTAGAGCTGATGTTGGGCATTTCCCCATTATACAGGAAAATCTTACCCACTCCTGTGATGCTAGCAAGTTTGGAAATCATTTGACATGGGAAGTGTCCAGATGTATCTTCTCCATCAAGCTCATGCCCTTTCTTGTGTGTTGTAACAAAAATATTTTTTCAGCAAGATTTTGGAGCAAGATTTATTTTTAGTTTCTTTTAAGCCGATTTGGAGCCAGAAATGAACAAAAAAGCCTCCAAACCCCAAACGAAACAGCACGACTGAACAAAGGGGCTCTTGTTTATAAACTTCAATTTTAAGGGCTTGTTGCACATTATACTGGAACAGTTTTTCATCTTTCACTTGCACAGTCCAATTTTTTAAATACTAACCTATTCAAGAAGTACTTTCTACTGCTATTTTGAGCATCTTTTCAATGCCATCTTCAGTTCCCACAAGCTGAACATACTACTCTCCCATGCATTGATCCTCTTCGATAATGTTTCCAAAGCAAAAAATAAAACAGTGTTCCAGTGTGTCAAGGAAAAAAGTTAAAGAGGCTGAGCTGAATCTGTCCCATAATCTGTCAGCTGCCGAGCCTTCATCGCTTAATGAACCTCACCTCATGTTTCTGCCACTTTGCAGCACAAGAACAGGTCTCTGTTTCAGAAAAAAACAACACAGAAACAACAACAACAAAAAAATCCCTCTCCCCTGCACCCCCCCAATTTCCCTTTGAATCTAGACAGAGTCTAGCCAGGAGAAAAATTTTCTCTGCACTTCTACCTTAATATTTCTGTCTGCATTGCTTTGCTGTTCTCTGCCGCCAAAGCTAAGTGTTTGCTGAATTAAATAAACCATGCAGCGTTGACAGAGCTTGTGAATGCTGCCATTGTCATGAGAATCCATTCGCTGACTCGACCCCAAACCCTAGTGCCAATTTTGTACATGTTGGTGTGGTAGTGAGCGAACATGAATCGATCATGTTTATGAGGCTAAGAAGTTCTACAAAAAGTCATTTTGCAGGCTGTTTTTGTCACCGTGTGCCAAAACTTCAGGTCTGGTTTGGCCTGGTTTAGAATCAGTTCTGTCTGTCAGGAGAGGTTTTTACATTGCTAAATGCTTAGCAAATTAGAGCCATGTTAGAGAGAAACTTCTCATCCTACCATTCCATCTGACATAAAGGCAGTTTATTTCATTTGCACGTTAGTTAAAAATCGTGGACTTAATGGATTTCCAGTGTCCGCATGATGCAATAGGGGATGGTGCAAGAAAATCAGTTTCTCCTCTCTGTACTATGGGAAGACTGTAAGGTTGATACAGTGTGAAGCCTGTAAGATGAAAAATTTATGCTATTTCTGACAAGGTTAAGTTTCTTAAGGACCTTGAGAGGCCCTTGAAGAAAGAAGGTTCTTGAGAGGAGAGATCTGATTTCTCATCACAAGACCGTAATAAAGCTCCCCTATTTTTTCATGTGCTGAATGCTTCCACCCTGTTGTATATTCCAGAACCAAAGGACCTTCTGCCCTTCTGAGAAACTCACATACAAAATTGGAGCTGCTGGTTTTGTATGAAGTCTGTAAACAAATGCGTCCATCTCCAGCTTCAGCTGCTCTTTGTAAGACTACCCAAGAACAGCTCACTGTTATTTCCTCCAACACCTTTTTTTTCCCCCTCTTTTTGTGCCTGCAAAACAGCAGCAGCAAAGACCTTCTGGAGGTCTCTGCTCTATGGCTTGAGCTGATGCATCAGACTAAAACTTAAGTTCCAGAAGTTATACTGGCTTCAGGTTTTTGGTTTCCGTTTTCAAGTAATGGCGTGTGATGGTACAATAACCTTTTCAGCAATGTTTTCCTTTTGGCTTTGTTTTCAAGTTGCACAGAGGGCTGCTGTGCAGCTGACTCATCCCATCGTTAGATGCTGTCCTTCGTGGAGGTGCGTCTCACTCCAGAACAATGCTTTCAGTCCTGTGCTTCAGGTGAGTCAGCCTGGCACCTGGCAAGAGCAGAAATACTGCTTTCATTGACTTCTTATTTTTTAACACAGTGTCAGGGCATACCTATTGCTTGGTTACCTGTGGTCTCATGACAAGATTTAGTCTGCTACACTGACCTCTTAGGCAAGGTCCTGTGGCTTTATTGATGCTTTCATCTAAAAGAAGGTTGCAAAGCGCCTGGTTTCTTCCAAGCCCTTTATGTGTGAGCTTTCTGGTTCATATAAATAAGGGAAATTATGTTCTTTCAGGCTACTGCCTGACTTCTGCTACACTAACAGAGTCTGGTGCAAACCAAAAGGATAATTCATGTCCACCAGAATTCAGATTAAAGTTCAGAAGTGACTGTTTAAAAGCTCCAGAATAATTATTTCACCTGAAGTTGGATTTTTTTTCTTCAGGCTTGACTTACAGTTTATAAATATGTGAGATATGAGATTGGTAATTCAGTTTATAGTTTGTATGAACCCTGAAGCTTATGTCAATGCTGTTATCTATTATAGAAATGCAAACATGCTCTTTGATGTGTTATTCTCAGTGACTTGGGAGGATAAAGACGGAATACTCTGTGGGCATTTGTAAAAGGAATTCAGAAATTGCAAGTCTACTAGGACCTAATAACATATTTTCACTTATTTTTTTCCTCTTTTGCAATATGCTTGATTACAATAACTTAAAAACAAGCAAAATATTACAACTGTTTAGGCTTCTGCAGTAGGATAGGTCAAACCAGTTTCCCTGCTATACCAAGACTCCTTTTTTTATTATGCCAAACACGTCTTAGATTATAATGGCAGAGAAATTTGGTGCCACGTATCTATAATTTATTCTGCTGGGCAGATTTTCTTGCTATAGGAGCACCTCCTGCTGGCTTAGCACAGCACTGCCCATGGACTGTTTGTGTTTTTCAGGTTTGGGAAAAACAAGGCAGCTAAGGGAGGTTTCTTGAGATAAGGGAAATAATCCAAGTGGGATCAGCTCTGGTGCTTTACATGGTGATGGGGATAGCTTTGGTGATGGATGCTACCCAACCTACCACAGACACATATATATATGATCCACAAAGGAGTACTGTTCCTCCGCTATTTGCATTGAAGCTCAGACATTTCCAGTGAACCAGGCTGATGAGGATCAGGAGGAGAGAAATATCAAGAAGACATGGCACTAGTCCCTCGTAGCTTCCGCTATTCAAAGAAACATCAATCAGCATGTTCTTTCCACCAAAAAATGCCATTTACATTAAAAATGTGAATGTTTTGTGGGTTTGTGAACATTCCAGTGGATTTCATTTGAAAATATGAAAGCAAAATATGAATTCATCGTGATTGATTAGTGCTACAACAAGCAGCTTCACTGTTTTGTTTCCAAGCAACTTTTTTTCTTGTTGGTTTGTTTTTATTTTTTTAGGAAGCACTTAAAAAGTCATTTAAAAAAATAAAAGAAGAAAAACTGCAAATGATACTTTAAACTTCCATCTAAATAAGCTAACCTGACCTGAGAGGTTTTTGTTTGTTTGTTTGTTTGTTTGTTTGTTTGTTTTTTTCTTGGAAAACTAAAACAATTCGAAATGCTTGCTGTCATTCAGACACACAACAAAAATAAATTTGAAATATCAAAGTTTCCTCTAAAATGAGAACACTGCCAGTGCTGGCATGTTCCCTTTGGAGATCAAAGCTCTTGGGATGGATGGAGATGACAGAAAGAAAACCTGGTTTGTTAGTTTAAATGTAGTGGGAGGGGAGAATGAGAGAGCAAAGCATCTTAGGGAGTAGGACTTGAACAGAAATGAGCAGTAGAGATCTGCTCATCAACTCCTATTACTAGCAGAAATGATTAGCACTGTGGCAACACTTAAAGACTTCTCCTATTTATTGCTGTTCTAATAGTATATAAGGAGACCAATGAGGTAGACATCAGACAACAAACATAATAGAACGTAGTCTTTACATCTTAATCTTTTTTTTTTTTTTTTTTAAAGAACTACCCAGGTTTATTCCAAAAATATTTTCCTGCTCTATTGTCCCATTTTAATATTTTGACACACCCAGATGAAAATACAGTGTGTCACTACTATGCCATGTTGTCCTCATCTGTCATTTACTGTATGGCTGTGCTTCAGTGTATTTCCATGGACTGCTCCGGTGGTTAAGAGTCACCTTTGGCTCACTGCTCTCAGTGTGGGTGCAGTGCAATATCACTGGTGTTTGCAGACAGATGTACATCAGTCCAGGCCACAGCTCAACCAGGACACTGTACCTGGGCCTGCCTGCCAATATTGCACATAATTTAAAGGAAAAAAAGCTAGAAAATAATTTAGAAATGTTTTGGCAAATGGTTTAAAATTTCTCTGAGGCTGCTTTGATAAATCTTACTGTTTGTAAAATCAGACTCCTTTTATTCCTTTTATTTGGGCGGTAACACACTGGAACACTTTGCCCAAGGAGGTTGTGGATGCCCCATCCCTGGAGGCATTCAAGGCCAGGCTGGATGTGGCTCTGGGCAGCCTGGTCTGGTGGTCGGCAACCCTGCACATGGCAGGGGATTGAAACTAGATGATCATTGTGGTCCTTTTCAACCCAGGCCATTCTATGGTTCTATGATATGATTCTATGATTCCAAAGGGACTGAAAATTGTAACTAGTACATTTTTAGGAATTAGAAAAACTTACCTAACCTCACATAGTCAGACTATCAGGATATTACCATTTATGGCAGTGCTTTAGAAAAGAGCTTATGGGAGCGTGGCACCCAGACCCAGCTCTACCCCCACTGAAATGCATATTAATTTCCTATCAACTTTCATGTGAGGGATCAAAACTCTCAGCTCTCACCGAATTTCCCTGAGAGTTTGGTGACTGTTGCAAAAATCCCAGCTCAAACCTCCTAACTGTCACTCTCATTTCAGGCAGAATTGGGTGCCTAGTGCGAAAATCCCAGGCTGAACAGCCTGATAACTCCTGGTTTTCAGGGCCAGGCAGCAAGCACTTTGCATCCAAGCAGAAAACCACCAGGAATCTCTGTTTTCCAGTGCAGAGGGTTATGATATTTTGGCCTTGGCTGTACACTCAAGTGGGATGCAAGATTACCTGTGGGAGGTTGAGGATGAGTTTGCTTTATTCAGGGAAGAAGGGGAATTTACATCAGGGCAAGAGATCTGTCTGTAGTGTTGCATTTCTCTTTCAATAGTTGCTGGGTGAAAGTTAACCCAGAATCTGCAATGACTACAAGTAAGTCTTGTGAGATGGACTCATGAGTGAAGATGGGAGGTCACAAACACGTATTCTCACTCTCCGTCAGGGCCTGCATCAACCAGAGCCATTCTCTTTCTGAGAAGAAAAGTGATGTGCGTGTTATTTCATACTAAATTACTGCAAGCGGATCTGTGCGCTGGCTTTGCAAGTTGGTGCAGAATGTAACCAACCACGGCCAGTGGGATGCTGCAGGGGCAGAAGTAGTCACCGGTACAAATCTAATTACGAGATTAAGACTGCTGTGTGGGTGTGTGCTTGCACGTGTGCCGGGGGGTGCATGCCCTGCTCCTGCAGACGGATGGCAATCACGAGAGCAACAGCAGTAATGAGTTATTTGTGGAACAAACAAATCTGCTTTACGGTAACAGCTCTGTATCTGTGATTTCTAGCTGCTTTTTATTTAAAAGTATTTGTGTATTGACTGAGTAAAATAGCCTGCTTGCCAACGCTCTCAGAGCAACAGTAATTACATGGATTTTTGGTCAGTCCTGTCATAGTTACTCCACTAAGTTGATTAACCTATATAATGAGTACAGGACTGTGACCAATACTGACCCCACATCAAAGGATGGTATTGCTGCTGTGTGCTGACCTGAATTTTAATTGTTCTCTAAGTTTTGTAATTAAACCACAGATGTGCTAAAGAAGAGATTAGGCATTTTAGCTGGCAGTGTATGCATTTTCCCAGATGTGTCAACTGTGTATACTATAAAATGTCAGATGCCCGCCTCAATACGCAAATATCTAATGACATGCCACTTTGCAGATACCTAAAGCCTCTCTCTTTTTTTTTCTTCGTGTCTTAAAGTGGGAAACAAAATTAATTTATATGCTAAAATTCTTCTATATACATTACTGTGTGTCACCATGGCTCTTGCATAAAGTTGTATAAATAAATCAACAATGAATAAATTAGAACTTCAAGTGTCTGTGAAGTTCCCATAGGCTTATTCACTTGGTCCTCAGAGTCCAGAAACGCTACTGCAGACAGATGTTTTTCCCTTCCCAGGATCATCCAAGTGGTGCATCTGTTGCTTCAGCCAGTGGCTATGCCAGACTCGAGAGAAAACACGTTGCTCCTTAAATGAAGACACCTAGTAGAAATAAATTAGAGCATCCAGGAGGCTGCTGTGCCTCCCTTCTGTTGAAATGCATTTCTCTTCTGGAAGCCCTCATCTCGTAAAGGAAAGGAACCATACGACCCTATTCCACACAACCCCTCCGTCTGTCTTTCTGCTGGAGAAAAGCACATGTTTGTGTCTGAGCTTCCCACCACATGTTGCTGTCGACCTCGCACTCATTCGTTAGCAAGGAAAAGTACAATGCCTTTGCTGGCACAACACCCTGCTCTGCTCTTGACCAAGCAGATGAGACTGAACTACGAGCTTAGCAGGTTAATCCAGAGCTGGGTGGGATGCATTGGAAGGGAACAACTGGGACAAAGATCCATGTTTCATTCATAACATTTTGTTTGGAACATATGGAAAGAATTAGGAGCTACTTTTTTTATCTCTATGAGCTGGGACATGGGAGTGTGTATTGAGATTTATGCAAGTGTGAATTTGGTCTGAAACTTTTCTTCTTTCCTGTTCTTGTAGTTCTTCCAGCTTCCTGTGATTCATTTCGCCTGTGTTCTACCATTGATAGTAGTCTTCCTTTCATATAGGAAGACTGCCTTGCATGCCGAACAATGACAAGATGACAAAATATAGCAGGTTTAGTGAGGAGCAATTTCTGAGGTCCACACTTCTTTGTATCTTTCAGAGTCAGAGTTCTTTTAACATGGGCAATTTGCAGGTGTCTATCAGTATCTTAGAAAAAAATAATTTAATATGTGACTGTACAACTTACTGGGATCTTGAGATAGTCCTAGTCTTCTATCTGAAAAAAAAAGCCAACAGCGGATAGGAGTAACCACCTGACACTGTTCTGTAGATGCTGCACGTAACATAGCATTTGCAGGATACTATCCAGAGACGGTTTCTGCTTTGTTCTTTCCAGTGGGCTGCCCAGGAATCCCAGAGACATATCTGGAAAGTTTTTTCCTTCAATGTGAGAATTGTTTGTAAAGCCATGTAGCTGAGTTCATCAACTGGATGCATTTTTTTTCTTTATAGCATGCTCCATTTCTCCTTGGCTCCTGGGACCTCCAGTGCAAACAGAGCATCACTTCTACAAGAGGTCTTCTTTGCGTGTGTCTCACCGCATGTCACTTTCAGGCATAGGACTTTGCCACCTATTTTGGTTGGTCCTGCCATGAAGGCAATTCCTGTGTGCTAGAGTTTGAAGAGCATAGATAAATGTAATACTAGTATCAGCACACTGTTTTTTTTCCTACCATTTTGCAGTAATTACTCACTTAAGCTTGTGACCAGCTTTGAAAAAACAGTGAGAACTCTTAAATGATGGCTTTTGGGCACTGTGAAGAATGATGCCTTCATTATCAGATTCAAATGCACATAGGAACACTGCTTCCTTTTTCCAGAAGCCTTCACCTTTATAGAAAATACTGCATCTGCAGTAGAGGCTGCAATTACCCTTCTTGAATGTATGTAAGGACAGAGCGTTAAGTAATATATCTGCTAGCTAGAGGAAATAATATATCTCTACTGGAAATACTGATGTGCATATTCTTTAAGAATGAGGTACGCACCTGTGAGAGCAGTTTTCAGACTGTAAATATGACCTCAGCTTTTCCTACTGCGTCTTAAGCTTGCAAGCCCATACAGTGCATAGCAATGCTCCAAATAAGAATAGAAAACTGTGCTAACAAAGTAAAAATCGTTGCTTTCTAGCAATCTAAACCTTTATGAAACAGATTTTGGCTCTTAAATGGAGACAGTAATATTTAAACAAAATTAAATGGGATGTCCCAAGATTGAAATCCTAATACAAGAATTAACAGGGAAGAAAAGTCATAAACAAATTATTAAAATATAATTTTAAGTTAAATATGTTAATTTAAAATAACTTTGCATAGTCATTTGAAAGATGTAATTTCAAGAGAGAATAACCAGTTTAAAATTAATATAATTTATTAACAATTAAAAATTATAACACAAGTGGAGGGAGGTTGGAGGTGAAATATTGAGTTTCCTTTGATAGGTAGAGTAATTATGAAGTATGCTTTTGAAGTTCAAGAAGAGAGCCTTAGGACACAACATTTTTTAAAGAAAAAATTGGCTTGCACTCTCTTCAAGTGATTTATTTTGCACTAAGAAATGGGTGTGAGACATGATGTGATTTAAAATGTCATCCCTTGATGGAACTGCTTGAGGGTGACATCATTTTTTTTCCTCTCTCTTTTTATTTATATATTTGGCTTCTTGATTTCTGAAGTTCTCTATCTTAGGGAATCTAATGAAATTAAGTTGAAATGAATTTTTTAAAAAAAGGAAACCATCAACACCTCTGCATTCCCTGGAGTAAAACTTTCCCCTAAAGTTGAGGAAGCTAAAAGACTCTGGAGGGAGCTACCAGGAAGGCAGAAATTACTCTGCTGCATCTTTGTCATCCGTGTTGTTTACATGATGGCTGTGTTTGAGAAACACCACTTTTTAATATCCTCAAACAAATAAACACAAGCTGTTGTGGAAGGATGGCCTCTCTTCAAAGCAGGTTGTCCCTCACATCTCTGGATGGGAAGGACCACTTTTCTTTCCTCTGTGTGTTTTTTGAAGGAGCTCTTTTAAAAGTTGGGACAGGACTTAGAGATGTTCTTTCAAGTAAGTTTAGATCTTCCTTGCTTGAGTAAGGAAGGACATTTTTCCCTGAAAAGACAAAAGAACAGACCTATACTTGGGATATAAGACTTACGTGATATAGTTGAAATTGTGACTTCGGTGACATGTTTGCTTGCACTGGGCTTTGTGAGCAGGAGGAGGCAAAGCTGACTTGTGGCAAAGGACCTGAATGAACGACAGAGCTGGTATCATTGAGGCCCTGAAGTGTGTCCAAAGAAGGTTAACACTGCTGGTGAAACATCTGGAACATCATAAGTGTTATGAGGAGCACATGAGGGAACGGGGACTGTTTAATGTGGAGAAGAGGAGGCTCAGAGGAGACATTATTGCTCCCTCCGGTTACCTGAAAGGATGATGTTAGCCTCTTCTTCCAGGTTACTACTGGTAGGACAAGAGGGTATTTGCACCAGGAGAGGTTCGAGTTGGATGTTAGGAAAAATTTATTCTCAAAAAGGGTGGTGAGGCATTGGAACAGGCTGCCCAGGGTGGTTTTGGAGTTACTGTCCCTGGAGGTTTTGAAGAAAAGGGTAGGTGTTTCACCATGTGACATGATTTAGTGTTATGATGGTGATGAGTTGGTTGATGGTTGGGCTAGATGATCTTGGTGCTCTTTCCAATCTTAATGATGCTGTGATTCTTTTATTCTATGATACAGCCAAAATACAGCCTTGCTAGCTTTGTAGACCAATCTCTTGTCCAACTTTTGCTTAACCTCAGCAGTATTTTTATATGCCTTGCTGACAACTGTGGTGATTTTTGTCATAAATCTCACAACTTTTGTTCAGAACCCTTGCTATTGGAAGCAAGGGATTTATGTGAGAATCTGACAGATTTCACTTGACAGTGAATCTCATAGTGTTTTACCTACTGCTAGTTGAACAGTTTTTCCTTAAAAGTTGTAAGGGACCTGTTATATCACAGTCTAAACTGATGATTGAGAATCTGGTGAAGGGGGTGGCTGGCCCAGGAAGCACAGGTGCAAGCAATTCACCTGTGCTTCCCAGATGACCAGGAGGGGTTGACCATGGATCCACCCCTTCCTGAGCTCATTTAAGGGCTAGCCTCCAAAGGGGGAGTGTTTCTTCAATGGAGGCTGCTTTTTGTGAGTGAGTGTTCTGTAGGTAGAGATCCTTTCACCAGTTGGGTGAGTCAACTTTTTCCTATATACATATGATTATTGGTATTCCTTATGATATTTTATCTGGTGTTGCAAAGAGCTTATCTGAAGCAATTTCACTGCTTCCAAGTATCTACAAAAGTAGATTTCTAGATCTCAGATCTGCAGGTTGAAAAGCCTTGGAAAAATAAATGGCATACCTTCTAGGGGTAGGAAATGAGAAGAGAGCAACTGTAATGCATTATCATTACTTTCAAAATCACCTGGTAGAATCCAGATCTTGTAGGTTTGAGGGTGAAGAATCTGAGCCATGGATTTTTCACTGCAAGCATTTCTGCAGTTACTCAAGGAAATCAGAGTGAAGACCATTGAAGTTGCTGTAGCTTTCTCTGTGGTTTCCTGATTAACAGTACTGTATTTGCTTGCAGCCTTACACAATGTGTACCATAGTCACACCCTTCTGAGGGATACTAGGCTGATGGCAGCCACGTTGCTGTGTATTAATTCACAACCACTGTAATGGTGAGCAATACTCTGCCAGGTCAATGCAAATCACATGACTGCTCTGCATTATGCCTCCTGGGACCTCAGGGATTCGTGTGGAGCTTGTAACAGTCCTGGGAGGTGCTGTATCTATTGGGCTTAGATGGTATGTCTAGATGTGAAGTAGTTCTGTTGGGCTGATGTATGGGACATCCATCTGTGCTTGCTACCTATGGAAATCACAACCAAATTAAAAACAAGCAAACAAAAAATGCTTCCAACTTCACCCAGGTGTGTTCTGGGAAGTCATGGATGCTATTCTTGCTCTCAGCTCCACCAGATCTGCAGGGCTGAGTGACTGAAATCAAGGGGAATGTATTTCATCACCAGCATCAGTAAATTATAATAGAATACACACAGGGCACAAATCTGCCAAGTAAGGGAGGTCGCATTTTTTTCCTTGTCACTTTTCAAATAAAATTGCCATCTCATCTAAAATACAGCAGCCTTGCTGAAAGTCTATGAATTCTCTTTGTATGAGGAAGTGTAGCAAAGTTCGTAGCCAGACTTGTTATAGAAACACAGAAGTTAAAAATAGCAGTGCAATCAAGGAGCAGAATTCAGTTCTAAATGGGTGGCCCAGTTTGCTCTCACATTTGAACACTGTAAACATAAATCAACCCTTGTCTTTTTAGGCGGCTGCTGCTAGCTTTTTCTTTTGCCATGGAGAAATGTTCACGCTTCCCTATCATTTGACAACTCCTGACTGCTTTCACAGTCTTTGTTCATGCAAGATCTATGTCAACTATTTACCAGCATCCCTTTGACTGTAAGCAACCCATAATTGGAAAGGTATTTCCAATAGAGTAACTTTTCTGCAGAAACCTTAGAAGGAGCTTGCTGTGCTTTTCTTCTGAGCCTTCTACAGGACTGTGCTGCTTTGTTTAGTAAAAATAAAAAATAAAAAATTGATGTTACATTGGAAGATTGATTGACCTTTGGTCCCAGTCTGACAGTCACTGAGTTATCCACCCTCACTTTTTTTTAGTGGAGTAATTCTGGAAAATTTGTCCTAGCTGTGTTTCACATTGGGTGGTAAAAGAGACTGAAAGAGGGGGGCTGGAAAAGCAGGGCATGTGACCTCCTACCTTCTCTGTTGAGGCTGTGCTCCACACAGAGCACTTTGTGGAATGGGGGCATATTACACCATGAAGGAGAAATGAGATTATGATAAAAGAGGGGAGTTAGAGATATCTAAACTGTCTTAAATCTGTTTTGAATAGGAACACTTATTTTTTTTCTTGAAATGCTTAGTTGAAAAACTGAGGTGAACTCTTCATACTTTCTGAGATACTCTAATTCCTAGCCTCGCTGGAGTTTATACTCTTTCACTTTGCAGGCCTTGTCAATGCCTGTTCAAAGCAGCACGGGGTTCTAGCTGTCTATGGAGTGCAAATGTATTTACTGATTGTGCAATACTTTTTTGAGATAAGTTTATTAGTAGTAGTATTTTTAACTCCCACCAGCTGCTTGTGCAAGGCAGGGAGTGACTGAAAACGGCAGAAATCCTCCTTGCTCTTCAGTTTTGCTGTCCTGAGGTGGGATGTTATTCCTTGCTTGCCTGGTGTGCTGGAGGAGGCCTGTGTGGGCAAGCGAGACCTTCTCATGAGAGGCAGGGGCTGAACTGAGGTGTTCGAGGAAACTGTCCTACACAGATAGCAAACAAAAAAAACTCTTTGGGCTTTTGGATATCTTAGAGATAAATTTCTCAAGGATCTCGGACTGCTTTTCTTCTCCTGCCGGCCCTTTTATTTTCTTGGGCTGCTGCTAATCAGTAACTACGTTTTCCTTACTTCAGGGTCATTGCTGTGTTTCCTTTGCTGTGAGGATTTAAAAGGGCTTTCCTATCACTGACAAATATCAAAGCAGGTGAGACTGCTGCTTGTGGTGAGTGTTTGCCACTGGAGAGCCTTAAATACTCACACCATGCCTGACACTGTAGCAATTTCAACTACTTTAGCGAAAATAACCAGGAAAGATCTCTAGTACTTTCCCAGAGAGAATTGGGCCTGTTAAAAACAGTGACTACAACTTCGTTGCAGTAGCATGTAATCCACTTCATTTAACCAATGAAAATATGCTTTTTTTAATTACAGTGAAGGAGTTCCTGCTGCTCTGTTGTCCCCACAAGCTGCAGTCCTTGCAGTTCAGGGACTGCTGGCCCCAAAGTACAGGGGAGTTCTTTCCCTCTGTCTAAGGAAAATGATCTCTCTGGAAGTCAGGGTGATGACCTGGGATGTAGCAGATCTAAGTTCACCTCTTTGCTCCTTTGCTGGCTGCTAAGTGATATAGAAGGCTTTGCCTCCATGTGCCTCATCCCCCTGCTGAAAATAGGTGTATAGTGAGGACACATCATTGCTGCAAGACTGCAAAAAAATTGCTGTTTGATAACATGGCATGTTCTAAGGAGAACATAGAGATGAGTATAGTAAAGAGGATACTATACTTTAAGGACTTCCAGACACTGCAATTGCAGCAAAATTAACTAAAATCTGCTTATGATGGGTCTCTTCCATCCTCTATTTGGAGGTCACCTGCTGAGTTCTATGCGGCCTAATCTGGGCTGCTTCTGGTATGTATGGGAGCCGGTTTACTGGAAGCTTCACAGCATTGCATGGTAGAGTAAAGACATACTTAAATATAAGATTTCTGAAGCACTGCCCTATTAAATACAGTAGATATTCCTTAGTGAATACTATAGCTTCCTGCCAGTTGCTTGCATCGAAAGTGATTTCTCGTTTCCCTATTTTTCAGCTGCAGAATGGATCAGTATTTAAATGGGTTGCATTATGTGAACAGTGAATGCAAAGAATGCACAACTTTTGGTGAGTACACTGTTATTTATATTTGGTAGTCTGTTGTTTCAGATTACTTGCAGGTGACCTCTCTGTGGTAAAGAGAACAAAACTCTTTAGATTGAGATTCCAGACTCAAGGTATTTAATTACATACAAACTAGTTCAGGCTATGTGCACGTATTCTGTAGATCTCATGCTCTGTTCTAAGACTTATTTCATGCTTATAAACACAGTAAAAGAGTATGAAGGCTATATAGATTCAGAAGAAAACTGTTTATTCCTTTTATATTTGTTCCAGTAAATGTAGCCAGTGCTCTGAAGCCTAGGCCTGTCTTGTTGAAATAATAGCTAAAGTTTAAAAAAACAACAACAAAAAACCCTCCTTATGCTGAAAAACTGATTAACTACTTCATTTGTTGAAGAAGACTGCCAAATCCAAAAAAGAAGAAAATAACCCATGTTATGCCCTGTCACTAAGAGGAGAACTCCATGCTGTGTGTTACCTGGATATTGAGCTATTGCATCAGTGTCTCTCAAGGAGAATTCTGAAGCCACATGGTGTCTCCGGGTACTGGATTTTGTACTTGGACCTCTGTATTTAAAACTCATGCAGAGTGACAGCTCCCTATTGGATATACATCTGAAGAGCCGCAAGAGTGCAAGTCATTCCAGCAAGGGTCTGGTATAAATTACTCTCCTAATTGGCTCCAGATAAGTCTATTTTGGACTATGGAACATGAAGAACTTGTGTGGCGTACTAAATCTTCCTACTTCTTGCACAAACCCTGTCTCTTTACAGGGAACTGCCTGTAAAGAGGGAGTCAGAGACATACAGATCTGGAAGCTGGCAGGCTTTGCATGGCAAAATCCCATTGGATCAGACCTTGCACAGACTGCTATTATCCTACTGGGCATATAATTTCTCAACTGAGAGACCTAGGAGCTGTATCAGATGACTTGTTTAGATGTAGCGAGATGTTTTTAAGTGGCAGTGTTTATCTTCATTCTTATGTGTGCAGATCAGGGAAGAGGTAGTCATGGTATAGTTGTTTAAAGCTCCAATTACATTTTAAATAACTGATTTCAATGCATCTAAAGTAAAGATCAGTTATTCAAAACATATATTTGCAAAAAATTCAGTGTGACAAAATAAGTACTTACCAATAATTCAAAACATTTGTTGGCTTTTAATGTTGCAGAATGTGTATCTGCAACAGTAATAAAACATCAATAAACATGATTTAATAGTTTAGTGTATATTTAACACACAAGCATGCTATTGAGCTGAAAAAATCAGATTTCAGTTTGGCGGTGGAGGAATGAGTTCACGAAGTCAGCTTGTAGGTTTACACCTGGTTTGGAAGAGACATCTGCAATCATGTATCTAAGAGAAGAAACTGGTGTTTGTTGAGAATCCTTAATTATTTATTGCATTTACAAGCTGGTGCTTGTACCATAATATGGTTCTCTTTCTTTATATCAAGTGGAGAAATTGAGGGAGGCTAAGAGACAGAATGCAAAGCAGATTTTAAAATAGATGGAGGTAGGTGAAGGAAAATTTATCTGAACTGGTAGGATTTCAATTGGTATTGCAGTGTGCCAAGAATATTCTACATGTTTTCTGAAAGCTAAGGAAAATGCTTTTAGGGACATGTCAGGGTGTTAGAGGTAGAAATATTGCTAAGCTCAATTGTCCTTTGGAGTTGGGACTAGACCACCTCCTTGGAGCAGAAATAAGGGCAGGATTTCTCTAGCTCTACTTTCAGAAGCTCAGCAGCTGAACCCAGTGCCTGTGGCCACTGTTGCTCTCTGCTCCTAACAGCCGCACACACTGAGACCACTGCTGGGAGTTTTAATTCCATGCCTGCATCCTAGTTACTGATGCATAAAAAAGGTGATGTGTAATTCTTCCACTGTGAAAGATGCAGTTGGCAGCCCTTCCTTGGGCAGAAGTCCTGCTGACTTCA